>NC_083709.1:23967500-25217500 GCF_033118175.1 Dama dama
TCTCTATTTTTTTAATATTTTTAACAGTGTATGTTTATTAGCTACTTGTATCAAAAATCTTGAGTCCCTTTTGCTGTATATTTTCACATGCATTGTTCCACTTGATTTTAGAAGTTAAGTAGTTTATATTTTTAGTTCCCATTTATATATATATTATCAAACAGAGACTCACAAAGGATACCCCAAAACTGGTACTTTAATAACTAACTCTAGCCAATAAGAGATGATTAATTTGTTTCACATGTGATTGATGAGAATATTGATGATGCTTTATCGCCAGTCTCTTTATCTTTTAGACTCTGTGCTCTAGTTTTAAGATATTTTGTTTTCAAAAGTAAAATGTTAGCAAAAATACATAGTCTAAGCTTATTGACCTATCCCTTTCATTCTTGACAACTACTCTGACTTTTTTGCATTGTTATTCACCTAGATATCACACAAAGCTGTGAATTTTCTTGGACAAACACAGAGCTGTCAGATATACTTTGCATTTTATTTATGCCTATAAACCAACTCTGCCATTAAAACCTTAAAATATGGGAAAAATCAATTGGTATTCCTTGGATCTCAAATTCTAAGTGATTATGTTTTAAAGGGTTTTTCTGTGCTTCTTGTGGGGATATTACTGCCAAGCCCTAGGAATTGAGCTTGGACTCTGTCCTGTTTAGCTGGTAATTGATGATATGTGTGCACCAGTTTATTCATAACATTTATATATTTCTCTACTTGAGTTATGTACAACTTAGGTCCCTGAAGAAGGCTATCACTCAACAATGTATATGGGGATTGAATACTAGTTCTGCCCATTAATTAGCATTTAAATGTCACAAATTGTGGTGATTAATTAACAGTATGAACAATATGCATTTGGTAAGGTATCTAACCCACTTTAAAGAAAGTTTGAAATTATAAAATATTCAATATAATTAAGATTAGTACATTGTACTAAAATATGCACTAAGATAGCAAGGAGACATAGTTCAGTCAGTCAGTCAGTTCGGTCGCTCAGTCGTGTCCGACGCTTTGTGACCCCATGAATTGTAGCACACCAGGCCTCCCTGTCCATCACCAACTCCTGGAGTTTACTCAAACTCATGCCCATCGAGTTGGTGATGCCATCCAGCCATCTCATCTTCTGCCAAACCCTTCTCCTCCTGTCCCAATCCCTCCCAGCATCAGAGTCTTTTCCAACGAGTCAACTCTTTGCATGAGGTGGCCAAAGTATTGGAGTTTCAGCTTCGGCATCAGTCCATCCAATGAACACCCAGGACTGATCTCTTGTAGGATGGACTGGTTGGATCTCCTTGAAGTCCAAGGGACTCTCAAGAGTCTTCTCCAACACCACAGTTCAAAAGCATCAATTTTTTGGCACTCAGTTTTCTTCACAGTCCAACTCTTACATCCATACATGACCACAGGAAAAACCATAGCCTTGACCAGATGGACCTTTGTTGGCAAAGTAATGTTTCTGCTTTTTAGTATGATATCTAGGTTGGTCATCACTTTCCTGCCAAGGAGTAAGTGTCTTTTAATTTCATGGCTGCAGCCACCATCTGCAGTGATTTTGGAGCCCAAAAAAATTAAGTCTGACACTGTTTCCACTGTCTCCCCATCTATTTCCCATGAGGTGATGGGACCAGATGCCATGTTCTTAGTTTTCTGAATGTTAAGCTTTAAGCCAACTTTTTCACTCTCCTCTTCCACTTTTATCAAGAGGCTTTTTAGTTCTTAAATCAACAATGTAAAGAAATAGAGGAAAACAATAGAATGGGAAAGCCCAGAGATCTCTTCAAGAAAATTGGAGATATAAAGGGACATCACCAGATTGTCAATATTGAAATCAGATTCATTATATTTTTGCGGCCAAAGATGGAGAAGCTCTATATGGTCAGCAAAAATAAGACTTAGAGCTGACTGTGGCTCAGATCATCAGCTCCTTGTTGCAAAACTCAGGCTTAAATTGAAGAAAATAGGGAAGACTACCCTAGAGACGGAAATGGCAACCCACTCCCATATTCTTGCCTAGAGAATCCTGTGGATGGAGGAGCCTGGAGGGCTGTTGTCCATAGGGTCACACAGAGTCGGACATGACTGAAGTGACTTAGCATGCATGCATGCATTGGAGAAGGAAATGGCAACCCACTCCAGTATTCTTGCCTGGAGAATCCCAGGGACAGAGGAGCCTGGTGGGCTGCCGTCTGTGGGGTCATACAGAGTCGGACATGACTGAAGTGACTTAGCAGCAGCAGCAGCAGCAGCAGGGAAGACTACTAGACCATTTAGGGATGACCTAAGTCAAACACCTTATGATTATACAGTGGAGGTGACAGATAGATTCAAGGGATTAGATCTGATAGACAGAGTGCCTGAAGAACTATGGATGGAGGTTCATAGCATTGTATAGGAAGCAGTGACCAAAATCATCCCCAAGTAAAAGAAATGCAGGAAAGCAAGAGTGGTTATTTGAGGAGTGCTTAGAAATAACTGAGAAAAGAAAAGTGAAAGGCAAAGGGGAAAGGGAAAGATATGCCCGAAGAGTTCTAGAGAATAAAAACGAGAGAGAAGAAAGCCTTAAGTGGATGATGCAAAGAAACAGAGGAAACAATAGAATGGAAAAGACTACCGATCTCTTCAAGGAAATTGGAGATACCAAGGAAACATTTCATGCAAAGATAGAAATGGCAAGGACCTAACAGAAGCAGAATAGTTAAACAAGAGGTGGCAAGAATACACAGAAGAACTATGCAAGAAAGTTCTTCATGACCTGGATAGCTACGATGGTGTGGTCTCTTCCCTAGAGCCAGACATCCTGCAGTGTGAAGTCAAGAGGGCCTTAGGAAGTATTACCACAGTCAAAGCTAGTGGAAGTGACTGAATTCCAGCTGTGGCATTTAAAAACCTAGAAGATGATGGTGTTATCGTGGTGCACTCAATATGTCAGCTAATTTGGAAAATAGGGCAGTAGCCACAGGACTGGAAAAAGTCAGTTTCATTTTGATCCCAAAGAAGAGCAATGCCAAAGAATGATCCAACTACCAAATGATTGTGTTAATTTTACATGATAGCCAGGTTATGCTTAAAATCCTTCAAACTAGGCTTCAGCAGTACGTGAACTAAGAACTTCCAGGTGTACATGCTGGGTTTAGAAAAGGCAGAGGAACCAGAAATCAAATTGCTAACATTTGTTGGATCATGGAGAAAGCAAGGGAGTTCCAAAATAACATTTCCTTCTTCACTGACAACACTAAAGGCTTTGACTATGTGGATCACAACAAACTATGGTAAATTATTGAAGAGTGCTAGACTACCTTATTGGAGTACTAGACTACCTTACCGGTCTCTTACCATTTTTTAAATGAAATGGCTCATATTTTGTAGGAATGATCAACTGACTTCAGAATTTTAGTGAGATGAATGTCAGTAATTAAAAAGATCCCAAAACGTATTTAGAAGTAAAGTAACATATAGTTTAAAAGAAGACTTTGGAAGAGGTAAAGAGTTTTTACCATGAACTTCTTCAGCAGCAGCATTGTTATTAATTGGCATTGTTTTAGACCACCAAAGATGCTGTTTCTATTAATTTGTAAAATACATGCAATTAAAGTCATTGCTATAAAATTGGCTACTATCCAGAAATGTCATCAGGCTTAAGTATACTTTTAATACAATTTTGAAGTCACTATATGGAATATTTGGAAATGTGCATTGGAGATTTGCCAGTGAATCACTAAGGAATTGTAGAAGTAATTTGCTTTATTAAATACTTTATTTTGTTTTCTGGAATCTGCTGTGTGTTCATTTATTCTGCAGATGGTTTTATTTTGTAGTGGTTTAAATAAAAAGAACTAGATATTCAACTATACCAACAAGAAGCAATATATCTATAGGAAACTTATAGATTGTTCATAGAAATAAATTTATTTCTAAATATTTCTAACTATTTCTATTTACCTTCCATTTGTTTATAGAAATTTTAAGATTCTAAACATAAAATATATCATCATGGTTATAGAATATCTAATATGTGTTGAAGATACTTTGGCTATATTTGGGAGATAATCACTGATTCCTGTCAGGCTGTACTTTGACTATCAAAAGGTTGCGTTTTTATAAAAAGGAATATAGACATTGATTTTGGAGTCAGCGAGCATAAATAGGTCTGAAATTATCAAAGCTCATTGCTTTTGGTGATGCATCTTGCATATATATTATTCAGAAATGGTGGAAGCGAATCGAAATGAACAACTATATTTCCACTTTCACTAAATTGTCCTAATTAAGCTTAGAGATAAAGGAATACATTAAAGTAAAAGCAGGGCAGTTCTAGTTATTAATGCCTTATGAATTAAAGTAAAAAAAACAAGACAAGTAAGGACTGCTATAGTGACACATATTTTGAATCTCAGATATTTTTCATATTTGATAGTTCTCACAGTTATTCTGATTTATATCATTTTTAAACATTTAAGTTTTTTGTTCTTTTAAAAAGTTTTTTCTTGATGAGAACCATTTTAAAAATCCTTGTTGAATTTGTTACAACACTGCTTCTGGTTATTAGTTTTTTAATGTATTGAGTTTTTGGCCCCGGGACATGTGGAATCCCAGCTCTCCGACCAGGGACTGAACCCCCACCCGCTGCTTTGGAAGGTAAAGTCTCAAGCATGGGACCACCAGGGGAGTCTCAAAATTTCTGTCTTTCTAAAAAAAACTGTAGCAAATATGCAATATGAAAAAACATTCAGTTTAGAAAACATAGTGAAATACATACTCATTGATTTATTCTTTTATACTTTCTAGGTTGCAATCATAGCAATAGCAAATATTCAGATAAGTGTTGGAGATTCTAAAAATTATTCTGATTTTTTAAAAAATTCTAAGCACTGCCTTCATGAAGATGAAAATTTGAAATGGTTGATATCTTTTGAAAAGACTTCATATTTGTAATCCTATTATACTCCTGAAAATAAATACAGTGCTTTAGCATTTTATTTTTTTTGGTGTGTAGTTCTCCATTTTAAAATGTCAATATTTGAAGAATTATGTGTTCCTGAACAGTCCAGGTTTTCTATAGCCTTTATCTTTGATTCAAAATTACCTCAATTTTGTAGTCCATTAGGAAGACCTGATGATAACAAAATGAGGCAATTTTGAAATAATGACAAAAGGTCAATTGAAAAAATATATTAATGATGTGTTTTTCCTAATTTATGAGGATGATTATATATATTTTCCCTGTCCTAATTTCTCCTATAAAGTCTTTCTTTTAAAACAGTAGATTTTTAAAACCAGTAATGTCTTGTACAGTATTTTTAGATACTAATTATTTGCTTGCTGTTGAAAAAAGTTTGAATGTTTGGCTTTATATGTTTTTTGCTAAAATACTAAATGCTAAAGTTTGTACTGTTGTAAGTTAATATAACCATCAGAAGTCTTGACTGTGGTCTAGACTCCCACTCAAGTGGTATTCTGGTGCGGCTTTTATGATTATTTTTTATACTCTATGGAGTAGAATATGGAATTAGTAGTAGGACTTTTAGACATAGTAGTATAGTATTTTTTCAGTACCACTACACTTGCACACATTTATCTATAGCCTATATATACACTCCTCTCTATGTATGTGTGTCTACATATATAGAAAGTTTTTTCTTTAATATAAAATCCCTTAAAAATATTATTATTTATGTTTAAACACCACGATTTTTATTTTGTATGAAATGGAAAACTAAAACAAATCTCAGTGTTATTAGGCATTATTACCATGCTTTCACATGTGTACCCTTACTTAATATTAGCAACTCATAGCTAATCCCTTTCTGAACAAAAGCAAGTTTTGAACACTCAAATTATTTAAATTTGGTAGATTGGTTTCTATTATGAAAAAATATTTTTATTCAGTGATTGGTTGGTCCAAGCTAATTCTGCTATACAGAGATAGATAGCTATCATGAATATAACATTGACAGGAGTCTTAATAACACACTATAAATCAGGATAGTCTGAATTTTGTAATCTTATTGTACTATGCAATTATGTTATTGTTGATAACAGTACATTAAAATATGACCACCAAAAAAATAATATGATGATTTATTTTGCTTTCATTTGGAAAAATGATAGAACTATCTTAGTCTCTTGGATCTGGTTCAGGGTATTTCTTGCTCAAATACTCAAATATAGATGGAAGAGAAAAGAAAACATCTCTGATAACAGCAAGGATAATTGGCCAGATGGACTTTCGTATCCACACCTGGGTCACCACATAGTATGCCTAGAACAATCAGAATGCAGGACTGATGCCATTTGTACAATATGAAGTAATAAGTACAGGTGAGGGATTTTTGGGGTGATTTATTTTACTCTGAGTAACAGCTGCTAGAACTTTAATTCAACATCATGTCTATTATCTAGAAATACTTTTGAAAAGAAAAGTAAATGATCCGTTCTGACAAAGGGGAAAAAGTCTGAAAGGAAATATCAGGCATCCATTTGCCTTCTCTTTTTGTTCTAAACATACTAAAAGGAATGCAGATACTGGAGTTCTTGTTGTTTAATTGCTAAGTCATGTCCAACTTTTTTGCAACCCTATGGACTATAGCCCACCAGGCTTCTCTGTCTATAGGATTTCCCAGGCAAGAATACTGGAGTGGGTGGCCATTTCCTTCACCAGGGAATCTTCCTGACCTAAAGATCAAACCCATGTCTCCTGCTTGGCAGGTAGGTTCTTTACCCCTGAGCCACCTGGGAAGCCCCCAGATAATGAAATATCAGAATCCAGATCATGGTATCTACCGATTAAAAAAAAAAAAAAAAGACTTCCGGCTTGCAGAAAAAGCAAAAACAAAACAATACTCTTCAACATCAGTAGATATTTATCCATTTGTTTTGCTTGCCCAGTTTTTATTTTTCACTCTTTGTTAGTATATTGGTAACAGGGTCATTGAGGAAGACTTTCTAATCTCTCCTTGCTATTCTTTGGAACTCTGCATTGCAATGGGTATATCTTTCCTTTCTCCTTTGCCTTTAGCTTCTCTTCTTTTCACTACTATTTGTAAGGCCTCTTCAGGCAACCATTTTGCATTTTGCATTTCTTTTTCTTGGGGATGGTCTTGATCCCTGCCTCCTGTACAATGTCATGATCTCCGTCCATACTTCTTCAGTTACTATGTCTATCAAATCTAATCCCTTTAATCTGTTTCTCACTTGCACTGTATAATTGTAAGCAATTTGATTTACATCATATCTGAACGGTCTAGTGGTTTTCCCTACTTTCTTCAATTTCAGTCTGAATTTGGCACAGTCAGCTCTCGCTTTTGCTGTTACTGTATAGAGCTTCTCCATCTTTGGCTGCAAACAATATAATCAATTTGATTTCAACGTTGATCATGATATCCATGTGTAGAGTCTTCTCTTGTGTTGTTGGAAGAGGGTGTTTGCTATGACCAGTGAGTTCTCTTGGCAAAACTCTATTAGCCTTTGACCTGCTTTGTTTTGTACTCCAAGGCCAAATTTGCCTGTTACTCCAGGTATCTCTTGAATTCCTGCTTCTGCATTCCAGTCCCCTATCATGAAAAGGATATATTTTTAGGGTGTTATTTCTGGAAGGTCTGGTAGGTCTTCATAGAACCATTCAACTTCAGCTTCTTCAGCAATATTAGTTGGGGCATTGACTTGGATTACTGTGAAATTGAATGGTTTGCCACGGAAACAAACAGATCATTTTGTCGTTTTTGAGATTGCATCCAAGTACTGCATTTTGGACTCTCTTGGTTGACTATGATGGCTACTCCATTTCTTCTAAGGGATTCTTGCCCACAGTAGTAGGTATAATGGTCATTTGAGTTAAATTCACCCATTCCAGTCCATTTTAGTTCATGGATTCCTAAAATGTTGACATTCACTCTTGCCATTGCCTGTTTGACCACTTCCACTTTGCCTTGATTCCAAATGATGGACCAAACATCCCAGATTCCTATGCAGTATTGCTCTTTAAAGCATCGGACCTTGCTTCTATCACCAGTCACATCCACAGCTGGGTGTTGTTTTTGCTTTAATTCCATCCCTCCATTCTTTCTGGAGTTATTTCTCCACTGATCTCCAGTAGCATATTCGGCACCTACTAACCTGGGGAGTTTATCTTTCAGCATCCTATCTTTTTGCCTTTTCATACTGTTCATGGGGTTCGCAAGGCAAGAAAACTGAAGTGGTTTGCCATTCCCTTCTCCAGTGGACCATGTTTTGCCAGAACTCTCCACCATGACCCGTCTGTCTTGGGTGGCCCTACACAGCATGACTCATAGTTTCACTGGGTTAGACAAGGCTGTGGTCCATGTGATCAGATTGGTTAGTTTTCTGTGGTTGTGGTTTTCAGTCTGTCTGCCCTCTGATGAAGAAGGGTAAGAGGCTTATGGAAGCTTCCTGATGGGAGAGACTGACTGAGGGGGAAACTGGGCCTTGTTCTGATTGGTGGGGCCATGCTCAGTAAATCTTTAATCCAATTATCTGTTGATGGGTGGGCTATGTTCCCTCCCTGTTATTTACCTGGGGCCAAACTATAGTGGTGGAGGTAATGGTATGATTACTGACCTAGAACCAGACATCCTGGAATGGGAAGTCAAGTGGGCCTTAAGAAGCATCACTATGAACAAAGCTAGTGGATGTGATGGAATTCCAGTTCAGCTATTTCAAATCTTAAAAGATGATGCTGTGAAAGTGGTGCACTCAATATGCCAGCAAATTTGGAAAACTCAGCAGTGGCCACAGGACTGGAAAAGGTCAGTTTTCATTCCAATCCCAAAGAAAGGCAATCCCAAAGAATGCTCAAGCTACCGCACAATTGCACTCATCTCACACAGTAGCAAAGTAATTCTCAAAATTCTCCAAGCCAGGCTTCAACAGTACATGAGCTGTGAATTTGCAGATGTTCCAGCTGAATTTAGAAAAGGCATAGGAACCAGAGTTCAAATTGCCAACATCTGCTGGATCATTGAAAAAGCTAGAGAGTTCCAGAAAAACTTCTGCTTTCTGTCTACGCCAAAGCCTCTGACTGTGTGGATCACAACAAACTGTGGAAAATTCTTAAAGATATGGGAATACCAGACCACCTGACCTGCCTTTTGAGAGATCTGTATGCAGGTCAGGAAGCAACAGCTAGAACTGGACATAGAACAACAGACTGGTTCCAGATCAGGAAAGGAGTACGTCAAGGCTTTCTTTATATTGTCACCCTGCTTATTTAACTCACATGCAGAGTACATCATGAGAAATGCTGGACTGGATGAAGCACAAGCTTGAATCAGGATTGCTGGGAGAAATATCAGCAACCTCAGAAATGCAGATGACACCACCCTTATGGCAGAAAGCAAAGAAGAACTAAAGAGCCTCTTGATGAAAGTGAAAGAGGAGAGTGGAAAACTTGGCTTAAAACTCAACATTTGGGATCATGGCATCTGGTCCCATCACTTCATGGCATATAGATGGGGAAACAATGGCAACAGTTGCTGACTTTATTTTTTTGGGCTCCAAAATCACTGCAGATGGTGACTGCAGCCATGAAATTCAAAGATGCTTGCTCCTTGGAAGAAAAGTCATGACCAACCTAGACAGCATATTAAAAAGTTGAGACATTACTTTGCCAACAAAGATCCATCTAGTGAAAGCTATGCTTTTTCCAGTGGTCATGTATGGGTGTGTGAGTTGGACTATAAAGAAAGCTGAGTGCCAAAGAATTGATCCTTTGAACTGTGGTGTTGGAGAAGACTCTTGAGAGTCCTTTGGACTGCACAGAGATCCATCCAGTCCATCCTAAAGGAAATCAGTCCTGAATATTCATTGGAAGGACTGATGCTGAAGCTGAAACTCCAATACTTTGGCCACCTGATGTGAAAAACTGACTTATTTGAAAAGACTCTGATCCTGGGAAAGGTTAAAAGTAGGAGGAGATGGGGATGACAGAGGATGAGATGGTTGAACTTCATCACCAACTCGCTGGCCATGACTTTGAGTAAGCTCTGTGAGTTGGTGATAGACAGGCCTGACATGCTATAGTCCATGGGGTTGCAAAGAGTCAGACTCGACTGAGCAACTGAACTGACTGAAGTGGTAATTTTCTTCTGTTACTTCCATGGGACAATATATGTTAACACCTGATTATCTAAAGAATTTCTAAAATAATTGAGAAATTATGTGTTTTATTTCCCTTCTGCTCATCTACGTGTATTTATCACTTTTGAGTATAATTTCTTTTTATAAATTGTGGTAAAAACACATAATGTGAAATTTACCCTGTTCTCAAATTTCCAAGCATATAATGTGCTATATTATTGTTATATATATATATATATATATGTGCATATATGTTATACAGTAGATCTCTTGGAGAAGGCAATGGCAACCCACTCCAGTACTCTTGCCTGGAAAGTCCCATGGACGGAGGAGCCTGGTAGGCTGCAGTCCATGAAGTCGCTAAGAGTCGTACATGACTGAGCGACTTCCCTTTCACTTTTCACTTTCATGCACTGGAGAAGGAAATGGCAACCCACTCCAGTGTTCTTGCCTGGAGAATCCCAGGGACGGGGGAGCCCGGTGGGCTGCCGTCTATGGGGTCGCACAGGGTCGGACACGACTGAAGCGACTTAGCAGCAGCAGAAGCATACAGTGGATCTCTAAAGCGTCTTTATTTTGCATGACTGAAAGTCTAAACCCATTGCACAGCAAATCCGCATTCCTCACTCCAGCCTTACCCTCAGCCCCTGGTTCTGATTTCTGATTAGACCAACATACTAACGCATATATATGGAATCTAATTTCTGCGTCTATGAATGTGAGTACTATAGAAACTTCTGGAAGGGGAATCATTGGTACTTGTTATTTAGCGACTAATGTATTCCGTATAGCACAATCCTCAGGGTTCATTTATGTTGTAGCATATGACAGTATTTTCTTCTTTACCTAAGGCTCAATAGTATTCCATTATATGTATGTGCCACATTTTCTTTACAGTTCATCTGTTGATGGACTTTTGGGTTCTTTCTCCCTCTAAGCTATTGTGAATATTGCTATAATCAACTTGGGAGTAAAATATCTCTTCAAGATAGTTTTTAATTCTGTTGGATACGTACCCAGAAGTGGGATTGCTGGGTCATAGGTGGTTCTATATTTGATGATTTGAGGAACCTCCATGCAGTTTTCAATAGCAGCTACACCATTTACATTTCAATCAATAGTGCAGCAGGGGTCTAATTTCTCTGTACCCTAACATTTGTTGTTTTGGTTTTTGGCTTTATATAATGGCTAGTCTAGCAACTGTGAGGTGCTCTCAATTTACATGTCCCTGAATATTAGTGATGTTGATTGTCTTTTCTAATACCTGTTGACCATCTGTATGTCTTTGGAGAAATGTCTATTTAAATAATTTCATCCACTTTTAATAAGTTTATTTTTGTTATTGGGCTGTTTGAATTACTATATATTTTGAATATTAACCCCTTACAGTTATAGTTTGCAAATATATTCTCCCATTCTGTAGGTTGCTTTTTTTTACTTTGTTGATCTTCTTTTTACTACTCAGAAACTTTTTAGTTTGATGTAATTGCACTTGCCTGTTTTTGCTTTGGGTCTTCCCAGGTGGCACAGTGGGAAAGAATCCACTTGCCAGTGCAGCAGGTGCAAGAGATGTGGGTTTGATCCCTGAGTTGGAAAGGTCCTCTGGAGTAGGAAATGGCAATCCACTCCAGTATTCTTGCCTGGAAGAGTCCATGGACAGAGACGCCTGGTGAGCTACAGTTCACGGGGTCACAAAGAGTTGGACATGACTGAGCACACCCACACATTTTTACTTCTGTTGCCTGTTTTTTGGTGTAGGAAATTATTATCAGGACCAGTGTTATAAACCATTTCCCCTATATTTTCTTCATGGAGTTTTATAATTTCAAGCTTTATGTTTAAGTCTTTGAGTTGATTTTTGTTTTTGGTTTAAGATGAGATTCCTATTTCATTCTTCAGCATGTGGATATCCAATTTTCCCAAAGCAATTGTGAAAGAGACTGTCCTTTTTTCATTAAATAGTCTTAGCCTATT
Source organism: Dama dama (assembly GCF_033118175.1). Lineage (NCBI taxonomy): Eukaryota > Metazoa > Chordata > Mammalia > Artiodactyla > Cervidae > Dama > Dama dama. Next base: position 23,979,579 of record NC_083709.1, read on the forward strand.
GTCCAAGATCATTTCACTGTATCAGTTGATTTCAATCGCTCAGTCATGTCCAACTCTTTGCGACCCCTTGGACTGCAACATGCCAGGCCTCCCTGTCCATCACCAATTCCCAGAGCTTACTCAAACTCATGTCCCTCTAGTGGGTGATGCCTGCCGGGCCTGCCGGCTAGATGAACAGGTCGAGGACGCAATCACCACAGCACCTGAGAAATAAAAGACTAAGAAAGATGGGGTTGAGAGGGACGGAGTCAGCTTGTGACTGATTCCGACGACTTTATTGAGGGGTAACATACATATATATACTAACAGGATTCACCAAATTTTAGATCAAAGACTTGCATACGTGCAGAACTGCAGACACTAGTTTTAGCTCAGGAGTTTTATCTTAACTCCAGCAGAGCATGGCACCAGGGTCTTACAATCAGGTAAAGACTACCTAGACATAAGCCATTCACAGGAGCCCGATAATCTTATCAGAGTCAGGAAAATGGGCAAATGGTGGCTGCAGCGATTTCCTTGAGGGAGGTGAAAAAGGCCAATTTGCACTTTAACAAATCAGGGGTGGCGGGACAGAGAGGGACCTTTTGATCTCTCTCAGGGCCGAGAAGGGGCCTGAGCAGTCAGGCCGGCTCCCCGCAGATGCCTTCCAACCATCTTATCCTCTGTTGTCCCCTTCTCCTCCTGCCTTCAATCGTTACCAGCATCAGGGTCTTTTCAAATGAGTCAATTCTTTGCATCAGGTGGCCAAAGTATTGGAGTTTCAGCTTCAGCATCAGTCCTTCCAATGAATATTCAGGACTGATTTTCTTTAGGATGGACTGGTTGAACCCAACTAGTCCATTTCACCATATATGTGAGTGTATTTCTCTCTATTCTTTTCAATTGGTCTGTGTTTGCCTTTATGCCATATCACACCAGTTTCATCACTGTAGCTTTGTAATATGTTTTGAATTCAGAAAATATGAGGCCCTAACCTTTGTTCTTCTTTTTCCAGATCATTTTTGATATTCAGAGCCCTTTTTGGTTCCATATGAATGTTAGAATTGTTTTTCCTATTTCTACAAAATTTGCCAGCAAGATTTTGATAAGGGTTTCATTGAATTTGTTGCTTTTTTGGGTTCAAACCATGAACATCAAGTGTCTTTCCATTATTTGTGTTTTTATTTGTATGTATTTCTTTTTTGTGCCTAAGTGCTCTGGCTAAGATTTCTGGTACTCTGTTGGATAGAATTGGTGGGAATGGGTACCTTAGCCTTATTTTTGATTTCAGAAGTAAAGGTTTCAGTTTTTTTACTATTGAGTATAATGTTATCTATGGGCCTTACATACATGGCCTATTATTACACTGAGGTAATGGCTTTCTGGTCCTAGTTTGTTGAGTGTTTTTTTTTATCATGAAGGGATATTGGATTCTCTTCAGTGGCTTTTTCTGCATTTATTGACATGATCATGCGATCTTTAGTCCTTTAATCCTTTATACTGTTAAAGTGGTATATCACTTTATTGGTATTCTTTGTTAAACAATCCTTGCATACCTCTAATCAAGTCCACTTTCTCATGATGTGATCTCACTTGTTCTTGATGGGCTGTTGAATTCCGTTTGCTAGTATTTTGTTGAAGATTTTTGTGTGTATACATATGAGGGATATTGACCTATAGTTTTATTCTGTTCTAGTGTTTGTCCAGCTTTAATGTCAGAGTAACACTGACCTCATAAAATGAGTTTGGGAACATTTCTTCTTTTTAATTTTTGAAATAGTTTGAAAAGGATTAACACTTGTTATTCTTTAAGGTGAACTCCAATACTTTGGCCACCTGATGTGAAGAGCTGATTCATTTGAAAAGACCCTGATGCTGGGAACAATTGAGGGCAGGAGGAGAAGGGGACGACAGAGTATGAGATGGTTGGATGGCATCACTGACTCAATGGTCATGAGTTTGGGTAAACTCTGGGAGCTGGTGATGGACAGGGAGGCTTGGCGTAAAGTGATTCATGGGGTCGCAAAGAGTCAGACATGACTGAGCAACTGAACTGAACTGAATTGAAGGCCTAGTCGCTCAGTCATGTTTGACTTTTTGCCACTCCATGGACTATAGCCTGCCAGGCTCCTCTGTCCATAGACTTCTCCAGGCAAGAATACTGGAGTGGGTTGCCATTTCCTTTTCCAATTCTTCTCCTTTAAATGTGTGGTAAAATTCACCAGCAAAGCGATCTTATCCTGAGCTTTTCTTTGCTGGAAAGTTTTGATTACCAATTCAATCTCTTTACTGGTTATATGTCTGTTTAATTTTCTCTTTACTCATAATTCAGTCTTGGTAGGTTATATGTTTCCAATAATGAATCCAAAGGTGGGGTTTCCTGTTCTGCTATCTTGCTGAGTAGATCTCATGTCCAAATGCAACAGTGGTAGGGAAAAAAATCTCATATAGCATTGAATGTAAACATGAAAGTTATAATATTTGGAAATTTTAGTAGTTATTTTTTGCTGCACAGTAAATCACCTCCAGACCTGGTGGTTTATAAAAGTGTTTATTATTTCATAGATTCTGTAGGTTAGAAATATAAGCATGGCTTAGTTCTATACAAAACTATCATCAAGCTTTTGGCTGGGGCTACAGTGTTCTCAAGGTGCATCTGGAGTAGGATCTGTTTTTAAACACACCCATGAGGTTGTAGGATGAATTCAGTTCTCTGTGGGCTGTTAGCCTCAGGATCTAAGTTCTTCTCAGGATGTTGGCTGCAGGCTTCCTTAGTTGTCTTTCTCATGACCTTCCCCATTAGGGAGCTCACCCAGTAGTAAATGACTTTATCAATGTGAGCAAAAGAGAGAGCAAGGAAATGTGTAGACAAAGCAAACCATAGTAATATTTAGCAGCTGAATCCCAGAGATGATATGCCACCATTTTTACCATATTCTGTTCGAAGTAAGTTACCAAACCGAGTCCATTGTGGGGAGGAGATCATACAAAAGTGTGAGTAACAGGAGATGGAGGTCATGGTGGCCCTGTTGAAGCTTCTAAGTATGGAACTTGTCTAGTTGTTTTGGATTACATAATCAATCTAAAAGAGACTTGTATGAGACATCAGTTGTGCTATCACAAAATTTGCATGAACCTAGGTAAATCACTTGTATACCCTAAGGCAAAATGGAGATAATGATTCCTACCTCATAAGGGTGTCTAATGTATGTCACTAAGCTTTTAAAGTATGTAAATGACCAATGGGTATTGTTAAGGTGCTATGGGCTCACATGGGTTTCATGATTGAATAGAGCATCTGAATGACTATTTCATTCATGGAATTTGAGAAATAAATGTGTGTGAAATGTAGAAGAGAAGTAAAAATATTTAACTAGAACATTTTTACAGTTGGAGAAAATAGACTGTTTATTCAGTAGCTGTATAGGAAAATATGAGAAGTGTGTAAATGTGTTTTATAGTTTTAACTATATGTGTGTAAATAGTTTTAACTAGATTGCACACAATCTAGTTTATTGAGTAAAGGGCAGTAAAGGGAGGCATGGTCAAAAAGATAGTTTGGGCCCTGAATATCTGGCTAGATGGCCTAGATTTTTTCCAGTAAACATGGGGGAAAATTTAAAGATTTCTGAGCAAAGGAGTACCTGTGTCATTCAGGCAGACTTACCACACATTCCCTGTGTTAATCATAAATTAAGCCTGTTGATAAGTATTTCAAGTGTTGATATGGTTTCCATTTTTGGAAGAGTTTTATTTGCATGTGGTATTCTTTGATAGAGACTACAGTAGACTAAGACTGTCTGGGAAGCATTATCAAATATTCTGCTCTTGTGTTTGATAGGCAAACTATGGAAATCAAGCTTGCAGCTAGATTGAGAGAAAAAATGAGAAACCTCATCCAGTGCTAAAAACATTACATCTTCCAAGGTAATTCACCAGGTACTGTTTGAAGAACTTTTCATGATTATCTTATTTTGCAGTAGTCCTATAAGGTCTATATTATCTTTATCTTCTCCATTTTATAGATTAAAAACTTGAGGTACCAATAGATTCAATACCTGACATATCATAGAAATAATAAATTGAGAAATTAGGATTTGAACCTCACAGTTTAGTCTACAGCCTAACTACTAAAAACACCATCTGTAGAACAGGAGCATCTCATCCCAGTATCATGTGAGAAATTGACGAAAATGCAGAATTTCAGACCTTTACCTAGTTCAGTGCTATCAAAGATCCTCAGGCAACTTACAGTCCCCAGGTTTGAATAGCTTTTGAGCCCATGCCCATAAATGTTTTACTCTATTGTAGAATGAATGAAAAAGAGACAAAGTCACTTAGAGCAACTTATTGTGTAGAGTAAAGAATCACCAAGTCTTGTCATGAAGTTACCCTAACAGGTATACTGTCCCTTTGGACTTTGCAAGTGAAGCTCCCTGAATCAGTAGCTGTGTGATTTTTCTTACAAATCTATCCCCTCCCCTATACACTCACATAATTTTTAACCTTTAATCTAATCTATTTAACTTAAAGATTGATATGTGTGATAACTGATACATTGTGACCCAGCAAGATGTTAGTGTTAAAGTGCCTTGTGAACTGTCAGATAGTCAACCTACTTTCATAAATTATGAAGACTGAAAGGAGTATTAGGGCTCATTTATGTCTTGCCTCAAATGACTGAGGGAACTGCAGTTACAAAGGAGGAAAGTCATTAGCTAAAAGTCATGGTTGAAGAAGGGCATGGCAACCCACTCCAGTATTCTTGCCTGGAGAATCTCATGGACAGATAAACCTGGCAGACTACACGGGTCCATAGGGTCGCAAAGAGATGGACATGGCTGAAGTGAATTAACATGCAAAAGTCAGGGTTATGTGGTAGTATCTTCTGGGGATATCTGTAATTGCAGTTTCTTCAGTTCCCTTCTAAAAATATCAGATGGTTAAAGTTATAAAACAATGCTCTGGATGGCATTCAGACAGTTGAAACTAATGAATGCTTTTTCACAGTGCTGATTTTCTGGGGTTGGTATGAATTTTCTTGGTCTGGGCAAGAACTGGTCAGCCTATTTGGTTGAGTCGGTGATGAAGAGATACTTTAAGATAAAAGTTACATAAGCAGTCATGTGAAGTGCTCCTGAGAAGTCAAGTAGTAGAAATTATTTTAGTGAGATGAAATCATTAAAGTTGTCAGGACATATATTTATATATATATATATAATGTATCATTCACTTATTTATTCATAAAATAAATCCTATATATTGCATTGTGAGATTGAGATGTTTTAGGACAGCTAAGATGATGTGGATATCAACTAAGCAGTTGGATTTCTGGGTCCAAGGTGGAGCAGAGATGTGTATTAGGAACTGGAGTTGAGCAACCTTTGAAGTTCTAGTTGTGGACGATATAACTTGTGAATGTGTGAGAATGTGAAGGGTGAGAGGGCCATCAGGCTGTGGACCGTGAACTGACACCAGGAGAAAAGTGATGTCTAAGAAGTGGAGGATGAAGTGCTTATGCAAATAATTAAGAAGAAGCACCCAAAAGGAAGAAAGAAAAGCCAGCAGAGAGAAATGCTGTGTGAGTTTTTGATGAAGAGATACTGTAAGATGAAAGACATAAGCAGCCTTGTGAAGTGCTCCTGAGAAGTCAAGTAATAGAAAGTCTAAATACCAATTTAATTAAAAAAATAATGGTTATCTTGGAGAGAGTAATTTCTGAGGAATGGTGGAAACAGGAGGCATGCTTAGGAGATCAAGAAGTAGAGATAATATTTGTGAACTAAAATTTGAAAATAATACTTCTTAAGGGATTAAGAGAGAGAGGATAGTAATTAGGGTTTGACACTCCAGACCTTTTTTTTTTTATAAGTTTGTGATACCAAGGGCATTTGAACAAATTTGCATGCTAAAAGGAAAAATCCCATTGAGATGTTGAAGATTCATGTCATGATAAAATTCAAGCTATGTTATTCTTTCCATACATCTCACCCTATCCTCCCAAGTTGTGCTTGTCTTCTACCCACGTTTCCATTTAGAATTAATAATTAACCAAGTAAGATTTTGTACAGTGTTCATAAAACATGACCCCCTGGGAAATTTTGTCTTTTGTTTGGGTGAAACAGCCTACTCAGGCTGCAGTGCAATAAGATTGACAGTGATGGATTAGAAAGTTTTCTGGAGTGTTCTTTAGCAACTAGAAGTTAATGTAGAGCTATTTTGACAAATGTTTCACTATAGTTGCCAAGAAATAAATGTGTCAGTTACATGAGCTACTAAAGGGGATATTATTTCTTTGAAATTTTTCACTTTTAAAAAATATTGGACTGGGAGTTAAGAACAGATTCTCCAGCTCTAAACATGACACCAAGTCCCCATGTGACACTGAGCAAGTCACTGAAGTCCTCTTGCCCTGAACGTGCACATTTCTGTTAAGGACTATAAAAGAGTAATTGCTTTCAAGGTGCTTTAATACATTGAGGAAAATATATAAGACCTAGGTTATTATTAGTGATAATATTTAATGTATATTATGCTTGTTGTTTAGTCTCTATCTTGTATGACTCTTTTGCAACCCCATGGACTGAAGCCTGCCAGTTCCTCTGTCCACAGAATTTTCTAGGCAAGAATACTGGCATGCGTTGCCATTTCCTTCTTTAGGGAATCTTCCCAACTCAGGGATCAAACCTGAGTCTCCTGAATTGCAAACAGATTCTTTACTGTTGAGCCACCTAGGAAGCCCCATGTTATGTTTTGGAAGATGAATTCATTGGTAACTTTATGGACAAATCAGAAAAAAATAAAATAGTGTAAGAATGTAGTATCTCAGCATCCTCCTAATTTTAAAAAATTATGTTTACTCTTTTTCTGCACAGAAGAATGCTTTTATAGAAAAATTGGCTAGGATTATGTCTTTGTCAGTGTATGATGTTTAATGAGTATTAATCTTTTGGGAAGGTAATCTGAGTGTGTCAAGATTGATAGAGTGAAAGTTATAAAAAGTTGGAAGTATGGAAGCTCAGGTAGGAGGCTGTTGACTATCTCTCTGTGAAATAATGAAGTCCTGAATGTCCCTAGATAGTTTACCATGAGAAAATCAATCAGTATGTGTTTGTTTTCATTCCAGTATCTCCATGGAGGGCTTTGGGCTGTTGCTGTTTCTTACCGTTCTGGAGAAGATCTTAAGTAGGAAATAACAGTAAAATATTGGATTCCCAGAAGCTTTTGGCTAGAAGAAGCATTTATATATAGCTGTAGTATGTGGTTTCAGTGAAAACTTTGGGAATGTCTCTAATTATGACATTGGTAGGGAAAGCCTGTCTCTAGGAAGAGAGGTTTGTAGGTCAGAAATGGATGAATGCAGCAGAGGCAATGGAAGAATCAGAATCTTGGATATTGAATGAAATGAGTTTTAGCAAGAAGCTGGGCTGTGCATCAGCTAAGATTTAAACAGAGGCTGAGTTAGATGGCAGGGCCACCTCAGCTGTAACTGAGAACATGATGTGTAAATAGGTGGAGGAAGGAGTTCAACACTAAAGTTGTGATGGAGTCAGGTGTCAGGGGCTTGTTATTTTTCTCCTGCCAGCTGTATCATGCAGGGCTCTGATGATTTAAAGGAGCCACTCACCTGGGTGGACTAATATTCTTTGTGCTCTCTTTTATTCCCTAAATTCCCTAGATAATGAACTTAATAAGCTTTTGATGCCTCATTCCCACTTTTTGCCTGAGTGAGCCTGATATTAGGGAATCAGATTGACTTCCTGGGCATCTTTGATAGTTTTCTCACTACACAGTTATTTTAATGAATGAATAATGTGTGTTCCACAACACTGACTTCTAACTGACAGATAAAGGTGGTGGATTGCCTATGCTAGCAGAATGCCAGGTAGGACTATCTTTCACCTCACTCAGGGTGGACAGAGACGGGGAGATGGATTTTGTTTTTGTTTTTCCTTCTTTACTGGCTTTCATTTGTGACACCTGGATTTACCCTTAGGCTTTGGGCTCCCTCATAGCTCAGTTGGTAAAGAATCCTCCTGCAGTGCAGGAAGGAGACCCTGGTTCGATTCCTGGGTCTGGAAGATCCACTGGAGAAGGGATAGGCTACCCACTCCAGTATTCTTGGGCTTCCCTTGTGGCTCAGCTGGTAAAGAATCCTTCTGCAATGAGGTAGACCTGGGTTCAATCCCTGTGTTGGGAAGATCCCCTGGAGAAGGGAAAAGCTACCCATTCCAGTATTGTGGCCTGAAGAATTCCATGGACTGTATAGTCCATGGGGTCACAAAGAATTGGACACGACTGAGTGACTTTCACTTTCACTTTGGGCTTTCTCGAACTTACAGTTGAATCTAAGATCTCTGGAATCCAGAGGTGAGTGTTTAACTCCATGTGTAACTTCAAAATATGTCACTTGTAGTCCTCTGTGAAAAAATACAGACAAGACAATTTCCTGTCCTGCATGCTGTCAATTTCCTCTTTTATATGACTTTTTATTCCCCTGGAAGCAAGTATCCTGGTAAGTCTTAGAAGCTTTTTTCCCGAATTCATTTGCAGATATCTGTTAATCCTTAATATTATCTCTGCTTTTTCTCTTGGCCCTAACTTACTACAAACTGCCTATATAGTAACAATAATGATATTAAGGTGATGGTGGCCTCATAGAATGAGTTTGGAAGTTTACCTTCCTCTGCAATTTTCTGGAAGAGTTTGAGTAGGAGAGGTGTTAGTTCTTTAAATTTTTTCTAGAATTCAGCTGTGAAGCCGTCTGGTCCTGGGCTTTTCTTTGTTGGAAGATTTCTGATTACAGTTTCAATTACCATGCTTGTGATGGGTCTGTTGAGATTTTCTATCCAAAACCTGACAAAGATGCCATAGAAAAAAGAAAACTATAGGCCAATATCACTGATGAACATAGATGCAAAAATCCTTAACAAAATTCTAGCAAACAGAATCCAACAACATATTAAAAAGATCATACATCATGACCAAGTGGGCTTTATCCCAGGGATGCAAGGATTCTTCAATATCCACAAATCAGTCAATGTAGTACACATTAACAAATTGAAAAATAAAAACCATAAGATTATCTCAATAGATGCAGAGAAAGCCTTTGACAAAATTCAAAATCCATTTATGATAAAAACCCTCCAGAAGGCAGGAATAGAAGGACCATACCTCAACATAATAAAAGCTATATATGACAAACCCTCAGCAAACATTATCCTCAATGGTGAAAAATTGAAAGCATTTCCTCTAAAGTCAGGAACAAGACAAGGGTGCCCACTCTCACCACTACTCTTCAGTATAGATTTGGAAGTTTTGGCTACAGCAATCAGAGCAGAAAAAGAGACAAAAGGAATCCAGATTGGAAAAGAAGAAGTAAAACTCTCACTGTTTGCAGATGACATGATCCTCTACATAGAAAACCCTAAAGACTCCACCAGAAAATTACTAGAGCTAATCAATGAATATAGTAAAGTTGCAGGATATAAAATTAACACACAGAAATCCCTTGCATTCCTTTTTTTTCCCCCCTTGCATTCCTATACACCAACAGTGAGAAAACAGAAAGAGAAATTAAGGAAATCATTCCATTCACCATTGCAACAAAAATAATAAAATACTTAGGAATAAATCTACCTAAAGAAACAAAAGACCTATATATATAGAAAACTATAAAACACTTCTGAAATAAGTCAAAGAGGACACAAATAGATGGAGAAATATAGCATGCTCGTGCATCAAAAAAATCAATATAGTGAAAATGAGTATACCACCCAAAGCAATCTGTAGATTCAATGCAATCCCTATCAAGCTATCAATGGTATTTTTCAGAGAACTAGAACAAATAATTCCACAATTTGTATGGAAATACAAAAAACCTTGAATAGCCAAAGCAATTTTGAGAAAGAAGAATGGAACTGGAGGAATCAACCTGCCTGACTTCAGACTCTACTACAAAGCCACAGTCATCAAGACTGTGTGGTACTGGCACAAAGACAGAAATATAGATCAATGGAACAGAACAGAAAGCCCAGAGATAAATCCATGCACATATGGACACCTTATCTTTGACAAAGGAGGCAAGAATATACAATGGAGAAAAGACAATCTCTTTAACAAGTGGTGCTGGGAAAACTGGTCAACCACTTGTAAAAGAATGACACTAGAACACTTTCTAACACCATACACAAAAATAAACTCAAAATGGATTAGAGATCTAAGTGTAAGACCAGAAACTATAAAACTCCTAGAGGAGAACATAGGCAAAACACTCCCTGACATAAACCACAGCAGGATCCTCTATGATCCAGCCTCCCAGAATACTGGAAATAAAAGCACGAATAAACAAATGGGACCTAATTAAACTTAAAAGCTTCTTCACAAAAAAGGAAACTACAAGCAAAGTGAAAAGACAGCCTTCAGAATGGGAGAAAATAATAGCAAATGAAGCAATGGACAAAGAATTAATCTCAAAAATATACAAGCAACTCCTGCAGCTCAATTCCAGAAAAATAAAAGACCCAATCAAAAAGTGTGCCAAATAACTAAACAGACATTTCTCCAAAGAAGACATACAGATGGCTAACAAACACATGAAAAGATGCTCAACATCATTCATTATCAGAGAAATGCAAATCAAAACCACAATGAGGTACCATTACATGCCAGTCAGGATGGCTGCTATCCAAAAGTCTACAAGCCATAAATACTGGAGAGGGTGTGGAGAAAAGGGAACCCTCTTACACTGTTGGTGGGAATGCAAACTAGTACAGCCACTGTGGAGAACAGTGTGGCAATTCCTTAAAAAACTGGAAATAGAACTGCCATATGACCCAGCAATCCCGCTGTTGGGCATACACACTGAGGAAACCAGAATTGAAAGAGACACATGTACCCCAATGTTCATCGCAGCACTATTTATAATAGCCAGGACATGGAAGCAACCTAGATGCCCATCAGCAGACGAATGGATGAGAAAGCGGTAGTATGTATACACAATGGAATATTACTCAGCCATTAAAAAGAATACATTTGAATCACTTCTAATGAAGTAGATGAAACTGGAGCCTATTATAGAGTGAAGTAAGCCAGAACGAAAAACACCAATACCGTATACTAACCACATATATATGGAATTTAGAAAGATGGTAATGATAACCCTGTATGCAAGACAGCAAGAGAGACACAAATGTATTTAACAGTCTTTTGGACTTTGTGGGAGAGGGCAAGGGTGAGATGATAAGGGAGAATGGCATTAAAACATGTAAATTATCATATGTGATACGAATCACCAGTCCAGGTTCGACGCATGATACAGGATGCTTGGGGCTGGTGCACTGGGATGACCCAAAGGGATGGGATGGGGAAGGAGTTGGGAGGGGGTTCAGGATGGGGAACACATGTAAATCCATGGCTGATTCAAGTCAATGTATGGCAAAACCAGTACAATGTTGTAAAGTAAAATAAATAAATAATTTTTAAAAAGTAACAATAATGATAGCCATATTATAAACATGATGCATGTGTACTTATAACAATAATCCTCCATAAAAAGATGAATTCTTTTGTAATCCTGTCATCTATTCCTGTCTCATTTTGGCTGTCTCCTTTTTGCCACAGACCCTCTTAGTATGCTTGTGATATCATGCATGCATGCTAAGTCACTTCAATTGTGTCCTACTCTTTGTGACCCCGTGGACTGTAGCCCACCTGGCTCCTCTGTCCATGGAATTCTCCAGGCAAGATACTGGAGTCCGTTGTCATGCCCTGCTACAGGGGATCTTCCCGACCCAGGGATCGAACCTGTGCCTCTTAACATCTCCTGTATTGGCAGGCAGATTCTTTGCCACTAGCACCACCTGGGAAGCCTGGGATATCATAATAAGCTGCAATAGACTGGGTGGGTTAGAAAAAAACCAGAAATTTATTTTCTTATAGTTCTGGAGGCTGTAAGTCCAAGGTCAAGGTTCTGGCTGATTTGGTGTCTGATGAGAGATGTCTTCCTGGCCCACAGAGATGCCTTGTCACTAAGTTCTCAGGTAGCCTTTCCTCAGTTTAGTGGTAGAGGCTGGGGGTGGGGAGAGAGAGTGGAACACTATCACTGTCTTGGTGTCTCTTCTTGTAAGGATGTTAATACCAGCAGATCAAGGCCTTACTCTTATGGGCTCATTTAACCTTAATTATTTACTTACTGCAGATATAGTCATTTTGGGAGTTTGGGCTTCTACATATGAATTTTAGGGGAACACAATATAGTCTGAAGCAGCTGGAAGTACATATAAATAGCTCATTTCCCACTTGTAGGCAATCTGTTTCTCTCCCTTAAGATTCTTTGTCATTTTTTTTGTTTCTTCAACAGATGTATGCATGATACATCTATTATGATGTATGTATATATACTTATATGATACGTGTTTAGCTACTATTTGTTAAACTTTGGAAACATGCCCTCAAGATTTCACTTTAATGGGGAAGACATATCAGTGAATAAATAATCAAGGTAATTCCAGTTATTGATAATCCTACAAATAAACTGTGAAAAACTGGAAAAACAAGTTCTTGGAAAAACAAGGAAAGATGCTATTTTATATTGTCAGGACAGGGATGGCCTCTCTGTAAAGGATACAAATAAGCTGAGGATTGAAGAATGCCTAAGATCCAGGTATGTGAAGATCCCCAAAGGTTAAGTATTCAAAGAAAATATGACAGCAAATACAGTTGTCCTAGAGTATGAAAGAATTGGATATATTGAAGGAACTGTAAGCAGATTGGATATATTGAAAGTGCCTGTAGTGTGATGGAGAGGTAGCCACGAGTCATACAGTGCGTGTCTTGTAGATGATTAAAAGGTACTCTTTTTGTTGTGAATCAACTGACAGGGCATTTGAAGACTTCAGGTGGAGCTTTACATGATCCGATTTGTATCTTAAAGGTGTTTGAAAGAGGCAAGAATAGGAGCACGTGGACCAGTAAAGAGACTATTGCAGTAATCCAGATGTGAAATGATGGAGGCATGAATTTGGGGAGTGGCAATGGCGAAGGTGATCAGTTGGTAAAGAATCTGCTGGCAATGCAGGAGACCCCAGTTTGATTCCTGGGTCGGGAAGCTCCCCTGGAGAAGGGGAAGGCTACCCACTCCAGTATTGTGGCCTGGAGAATTCCATGGACTGTATAGCCCACGGGGTCACAAAGAGTTGGACATGCCTAAGTGACTTTCACTTTTAGTGGTGAAGGAATCAGAATTTTCAGTGCCCATTTTTTTTAAATAAAATAAAAATATCTTCAGATTGCCTAGTTCCACTCTATGGTTGTGGTTTAGAGTTAAGTAACCAGGAACCTGGACTCATCACACATGCAGGGGATTTATATTTCTCCTTAACTGTATTTGCTGCTACTTGGATTCTACTCTCTGTTTTCATAGACACATCCCATCCTCTCTTTACATATTTGTTTTTAATTAGACACAGATTCTGATTAGTCCCTTTTCCTTAGTTACGACCAGACACAAAACTGACTGTAACAGGCTACCAATGCGGTGAACACTCAGCTGTTGGCCTGGTTCCGTATCTGCTGGCTTTGTTCATGCCAGTCTGCTTCTTCATGCCCCCACTGGGCAGCACTCATTCTGCCTGCAGTGACTGGCCTTTTGAGACACCTTGGACCATTTTGCTCCTCCATGGGCAATCTCTGCATGGAGGTCAGTTCTGCTAACTTATGTATGGAATTCAAGCCAAATCCTGTGTTTTTCTCCTTTATGTTGCTCAAGTTGCAATGAGATGACCATTGTCTTGCATAAATCATTCAAAAGTGTAATAGGGGAGTTTGAGGAAATAGAAACACTTGCAAAAGAAGTCGTATATAGGATTGTTTGAACTTATTTAATACAGTGGTTAGGACCAGTCTGTTTTCATTTATGCATTTTTAAATGAAGAAAGATATTTTATAGATTTCTTTATTGAGTAGCATTTACAAGTAGCCTAAAAACTTATCTTGTGTAACAATAGGTTACACATCATCTCTATGTGTCATGCATTACTATAAGGTAGGCCTTATTTACAGAATGTCATGTGAACCACTGTTGTAGATACTCTTATCCTTATTTTGTTGTTGATAATACTTAGATTGAGTAATGTTCACTGACATTTTCAAGGTTACATACTTGTTTAATGGCAGAGCTATAATTTACATTTGAGGGTCTGCTCTTAACTATTTTGTGCCACTCTTGATTTTATGTCCTTTGTAAAAGCACATATGAAACTACTTTTTCTTCCTCATCTTTTTAAACCATTTACTCTTCAGTAATCCTGAGCACCTTAATTGGGGGATAATTTACTGATAGATCAAAAGAACTCAAGAGTAAGAAAGCTTATTTCCAACAGATGTAAAATAACTACAAAAATAATGGTGCACATAAAATAGTTTCATTTAAATAGGTTTGGTTTTATTATTTGGATCAGGAATAAATGAGTCAGATAAATCATTAGTTCTTATTTTGTCCAGAATCTGGTGAAATTGATTTTTCTATTTTTACTTGGTTAGTTATAAATAAGTATGAATACAAATCATACCATTACCACAGTAAGGTTGAGAATCTCAAAATAAACTTTGGCAGTCTGTTTACTAGTTCTAAAACAAACTATGTGTTCATGAGGATGTAAGGATTAAATGTGCTAAAAAATAATTAATTTTACATTAACTTGTGTTCATTTATAGTCATCTACACTTTAAATACTTTCGTGAGTTTTTTCTAGTAAGTGTAAGCAGTTTCACAGAATGTTAAAATGTCAGTAAGTATTGTATTTATTGGTTGTTCCCAATATAGCTAAACATTGTTTTACCCATGATTATCAAAACCAATAAGGTTCAACAATAACAACATATTTAAATAAAAATTTAAAATAATTGTATTAACATGTTAGCTCATTGATTTGTCAAAATTTATCAGAGAATAACTTATTGTAAACTGTAATAATCTTTAGTTGGTTATTAGACCATGGTTTTAATTAGCTATTAAGTTTTTTGTTAAATAGAAACTGCATCTTTAAAATACTTTATTTAAAACATGGATATTTTTGTTTCAGCAGGGACAACTATATAGCATGTATCTAAATCATGTTTCCTATTTGAGACAAAATTCAAGATAATAGAACCCATTACGATTCTATACAATATGATTCATTTCAGTTCAGTCGCTCAGTTGTGTCCAACTCTTTGCAACCCCATGAACCGCAGCATGCCAGGCCTCCCTGTCCATCACAACTCCTGGAGTTCACCCAAACCCATGTCCATTGAGTCGGTGATGCCATCAACCATCTCATCCTCTGTTGTCCCCTTCCCCTCCTGTCTCTATCTTTCCCAGCATCAGGGTCTTTTCCAATGAGTCATCTCTTCGCTGGCCAAAGTATTGAAGTTTCAGCTTCAACATCAGTCCTTCCAATGAACACCCAGGACTGATCTCCTTTAGGGTGGACTGGTTGGATCTCCTTGCAGTCCAAGGGGCTCTCAAGAGTCTTCTCCAACACCACAGTTCAAAAGCATCAATACTTCTGGGCTCAGCTTTCTTCACAGTCCAACTCTCACATCCATACCTGACCACTGGAAAAACCATAGGCTTGACTAGACAGACCTTTGTTGGCAAAGTAATGTCTCTGCTTTTTAATATGCTGTCTAGGTTGGTCATAGCTTTTCTTCCAAGGAACAGCGTCTTTTAATTTCATGGCTGCAGTCACCATCTGCAGTGATATTGGAGCCCAAACATGATTAATGACTGTTATGAATTAAAATATTATAGAGAAGTTTTATTATATTAATTAGAGGTTTTCTATTATTGTTTTGGAGAGAACTGCTATGAATGCTTTATATAATCTTAATAAAAGTCAAAATAACATGTACCATAATAAGGTATTAAAATGTAAATTTTTGTACATTCTTCAGGTATTTTAACTCAGAGATGTGCATTTTTTTTCAAGAACATATAAACATTTTTATTGTGTCAACTGCACAATTTTTTTGTGTTTGTGTTTTTGTGTTTGACCACAAAATCAATAGTGAAATATATCATTGTTTTGAATGAGTTGTTCTATGGTATGTATAAATGTGTTTCAAATGACTTGGAGTTTGGACTATTTTGGGACTGGTCCAAGTTACAAGTCTTGCTGTAGGCTGGTCCTGGATGAGAAATGAATGTTGAGAAGTAAAATGTTAGCAATGGCTAGAACTCAGGTTGGCAGATCCTGAGGCTGTTTTCTTTTTTTTTTTAATTTATTTTTTATTGAAGAATACTTGATTTACAGAAGAGATGTGCATTTTTAAAACCTATTTTTAAGACCCTTTCTAATGAATTTGAGGGTGGCAGAGGATGAGATGGTTACATAGCATCACCAACTCAATGGACATGAACTTGAGCAAACTCTGGGAGATAGTGGAGGACAGGAAAGCCTGTCGAGCTATAATCTGTGGGCGTGCAAAGACTTGGACAAGACATAGTGTCTGAACAACGATTAATTTATTATTTTGAGAATCTTTTACCTCTTCACTATCTAGGAAAATTTTTCTTGCTAGACACATAGTATTGAACATAGGGAAAGATTATTTAAAAGTTAAAGTCTTAGGAGAGCCCATAACGCAGCAGCCTATTTTGAGCTGGAATTTACAATTGGAATTCATGTTGTAAAATTGTTGTTTAGTTGCTGAGTCATGTCTGGCTCTTTTGCAACCCCTGGACTGTAGCCTGCCAGGTTCCTCTGTCCGTGGGATTTCCCAGGCACGAATACTGGAGTGGGTTGCCATTTCCTTCACCAGGCGATCTTCCTGAACCAGGGATCGAACCCACCATCTCCTGCATTGCAGGCAGATTCTTTACTGTTGAGCCACTGTGGAATCCCTAGTTTGGATTTTTCTCTAAATCAGGCTGACTAATCCTGAACTAATGTTAATGTTCGGAGTGTACTTTTATGTAGAAATGTTGCCATGTCTACCGTTGGATGTTCATGCAGTTCTTATTCAAGTGCATGAAATTCACATTGTAAGAAAATAGCAGGTTATGCTTTCTTGCTGGAATGACCTTGGGAAAATGTTCACCATTAGTTCACGGGATCTCTAGAATGTTTTGAATTGCCTATTTCATTGACTATAATTATTAGCTTAAAACTATATACTGTACTGAGAAACGATAAATTTAACTCTCTTAGCCCTCTCCTGTCACATGAACCTTGACTACGTGAAACTGAATGACTGTTTTGTGCATTGTAAACCCTTGCTTATCATAGTGTGATTTATGGAGAGGAGGACTTCCTGGGTGGCTCAGTCATAGAGAACCTGCCTCCAGTGAAGAAGGTGCAAGCTCGATCCCTGGGCCAGGAAGATTCCCTAGAGGAGGAAATGGCAACACACTCCAGCATTCTTTCCTGGAGAATTCCATGGACAGAGGAGCCTGACGGGCTGCAGTCCATGGGGTCACAAAAAGATTTGGACACGACAGAGTGGCTGAGCATACACAGAGAGACAGCAGGGGCGTTACCTGGGAATATATTATAAATACAGATTCTTAGGCACTACCCCAGTCCTGCTATAAGAAAGTCTACATTTTAACAAGCTGACAAGGTGATTTGCATGCATCTTAAACTTTGAGACATGCTGAGCTAAGACTTGAACAGTAACAAAGCCCCTGACCTGGTCATAACTCTTTCCCAGAACATGGCACAGATTTGCAATGTGTTTTTTTAATTGACTGACCACCATCGGGACATGTGTGCTAACCCTAGGCCATTCTCCGTATTTGGTTGTGGAATGAGACAGAGGAGAATGATAGCAGTTTCTATCTCCTTTGTGTACCCTGTCATTGCAATCCTCTTTGTTCCAAGCAAAGTCACCTTTGAAATTTTCTCCAGGTGGATAAAAAATATATATATTTTCAGATGATCTGAGGCTGTTTGATCTTCAAGCACACTAAATAAAAAGATTATCATCTTATTTTTTTCACCTGATTACATCTTAGTGAATGCTTGGAAAAGCATATTTGATGAAATGTTACACATTTTATTGGAATATGATACCATCTTACACATTTCACTTTCTGTCTTAGGAGGCAATAGATTTGTTAATGAAAGGCCACTGGGTCAAATTATATAGTTTTATCAGAGCCTAAACCTCAATGCAAGTCAGGATGTTTTTCTTGACTAACGATTGCACAAGCAAGCACAGTGATTTTCATTTTATTTTCCATAATGAAGAATACTGTATCCCCCAAGTCATTAGCAATATTAATTTTATAAAGTGCTTCAGAATGTGTTGAACTAATGATACTTTTTCCCTTGAATTGTTTACATTTTAAAATACATGTGTTTAACTTTTCCAGGCATTATCATCAATTCAGTTGCTCAGTTGTGTCTGACTCTTTGTGACCCCTTGGACTATAGCACACCAGGCCTCCCTGTCCATCCCCAACTCCCAGAGTTTACTCAAACTTATGTCCATCAAGTTGGTGCTAAAATCCAACCATCTGATCCTCTGTTCTTGCCTTCTCCTCCCACCTTCAATCTTTCCCAGCATCAGGGTCTTTTCCAATGAGTCAGTTCTTTGCATCAGGTGCCCAAAGTGTTGGAGTTTCAGCTTCAGCATCAGTCCTTCCAAGGAATATTCAGGGCTGATTTCCTTAGGATGGATTGGTTGGATCTCCTTGCAGTCCAAGGGACTCTCAAGAGTCTTCTCCAACACCACAGTTAAAAAGCAGCAATTCTTGGGAGCTAGCTTTCTTTATAACCCAAGTCGCAAATCCGTACATGACTACTGGAAAAAGCATAGTTTTGACTGGATGGATGTTTGTTGGCAAAGTAATGTCTCTGCTTTTTAATATGCTGTCTAGGTTGGTTGTAACTTTTTTCAAAGGAGCAAGCGTCTTTTAATTTCATGGCTGCAGTCACCATCTGCAGTGATTTTAGAGCCCCCCAAAATAAAATCTGTCACTGTTTCCACTGTTTCCTCATCTATTTACCATGAAGTGATGGGACTGGATGCCATGATCTTAGTTTTCTGAATGTTGAACTTTAAGCTAACTTTTTCACTCTCCTTTTTCATTCCATCAAGAGGCTCTTTAGTTCTTTTTTGCTTTCTGCCATGACGGTAGTGTCATCTGCATATCTGAGATTATTGATATTTCTCCCAGCAATCTTGATTCTAGCTTGTGTATCATCCAGCCCAGCGTTTCTCATGATGTACTCTGCATATAAATTAAATAAGCAGGGTGACAATATACAGCCTTGACGTACTCCTTTTCCTATTTGGAACCAGTCTTGTTGTTCCATGTCCAGTTCTAACTGTTGCTTCCTGACCTGCATACAGGTTTCTCAAGAGGCAGGTCAGGTGGTCTGGTATTCCCATCTCTTTAAGAATTTTTCACAGTCTGTTGTGATGCACATAGTCAAAAGCTTTGACATAGTCAATAAAACAGAAGTAGATGTTTTTCTGGAGCTCTCTTGCTTTTTTGATAATCCAGCAGATATGGGCAAATGGTCTCTGGTTCCACTGCCTTTTCTAAATCCAGTTTGAACTTTTGGAAGTTCATGGTTTACCTACTGTTGAAGCCTGGCTTGGAGAATTTTGAGCATTACTTTCCTAGCTAGTGTGTGAGATGAGTGCAATTGTGCAGTAGTTTGAGCATTCTTTGGCATTTCCTTTCTTTGGGATTGGAATGAAAACTGACCTTTTCCTGTCCTCTGGCTACTGCTGAGTTTTCCAAGTTTGCTGGCATATTGAGTGCAGCACTTTCACAGCATCATCTTTTAGTATTTGAAATAGCTCAACTGGAATTCCATCACCTCCACTAGTTTTGTTTGTAGTGATGCTTTCTAAGGCCCACTTGACTTTGCATTCCAGGATCTCTGACTCTAGGTGAGTGATCACATTATCTTGATTATCTGGGTCATGAAGATCTTTTTTGTATAGTTATCCTGTATCTTGCCACCTCTTCTTAATATCTTCTGCTTTTGTTAGGTCCATACAATTTGTGTTCTTTATTGAGCCCATCATTGCATGAAATGTTCCCTTGGTATCTCTAATTTTCTTGAAGAGATCTCTAATCTTTCCCATTCTGTTTTTTTCCTCTATTTCTTTGCACTGATCACTGAGGAAGGCTTTCTTATCTCTCCTTGCTGTTCTCTGGAACTCTGCATTAAAATGGGTATATCTTTCCTTTTCTCCTTTGCTTTTGGATCGTCTTCTTTTCACAGCTATTTGTAAGGTCTCCTCAGACAACCATTTTGCCTTTCTGCATTTCTTTTTCTTGGAGATGGTCTTGATCTCTGCCTCCAGTACAATGTGATAAACCTCTCTTGATAGTTCTTCAGGCACTCTGTCTATCATATCTAATCCCTTGAATCTATTTGTCACTTCCACTGTATCATAAGGGATTTGATTTAGGTCATACCTGAATGGTCTAGTGGGCTTCCCTACTTTCTTTAATTTCAGTCTGAACTTGACAATAAGGAGTTCATTATGTGAGCCACAGTGAACACCTGGTCTTGTTTTTGCTGATTGTGTAGAGCTTCTCCATCTATGGGTGCAAAGCATATAATCAATCTGATTTCAGTATTGACCATCTGGTGATATCCATGTGTAGAATCTTCTCTTGTGTTGTTGGAAGAGGGTGTTTGCTATGACCAGTGCATTCTTTTGGCAAATCTGTATTAGCCATTGCCCTTCATTGTGTACCCCAGGGCCAAATTTGCCTGTTATTCCAGGTATTTCTTGACTTCCTACTTTGGCATTCCAGTTCCCTATAATGAAAAGAACATCTTTTCTTGTGTGTTACTTCTAGAAGGTCTTGTAGGTCTTCATAGAACCATTCAACTTCAGCTTCTTCAGCATTATTGGTCTGGACGTAGACTTGTATTTCTGTGATATGGAATGGTTTGCCTTGGAAATGAACAGAGATCATTCTGTTGTTTTTGAGATTGCATCCAAGTACTCCATTTTGTACTCTTTCATTGCCTATAATGGCTGCTCCATTTTTTCTAAGGGATTCCTGCCCACATTAGTAGATATAATGGCCATCTGAGTAAAATTCACCCATTCCAGCCCATTTTAGTTCACAGATTCTGAAAATGTTGACATTCACTCTTGGCAGTAAAATAATTTTATTGCAATTAACAAAGATTTCTTTAAGTTCTTCTTTCATAAAGTTGGTATTTTATTAGTTTTGCCTTCTAAGGGAAATATTTTACCATTAAAAAAAATAAGAATATGGAAATATTGGTCCTCTGTACTACCAGTCTCTAACCTTAAGTCCTCTCTTTTTTCCTTTGGTAGCTAAAGTAAATGTCTATATTCACCCCTACAGATAAAGTAGACACAGGACACTGGTTTGCAGTTAAATACAAAATGGTAATTAATGTGCAGAATGTCTTCAGATCTCACTTTAGACTTTACTTCAGGTATTTACTCCATATATCCAGTGTGTATAAACTTTGCTGCTGTTATCTTCCCAATAATCAAATTGTTTTTTATTAAGCCAGTATCATTTTTGTTTATTTTTGGCATGCATTCTTTTTTTTTAATTGAAATATAGTTGATTCACAAATCAATATTATGACTCTACGATTTCAGAAAATTAGAGTTTAAGAGAAGATTCCAGATGTCTCCAGAAAGGAAAAAGTAAACTTGGGGATCCAGTGTCATTTGACTTCTTAATATTTTGCTAGAAGGGAGGATGGAGTGAAATGGCAACTCTGATGCTTTTCTGACACGTGGTGACAGTGTGCCTTCCTGCACATCATCTTCATCTCTTTCATGGTCATGTGGTCCCTCCCATCTGGAAATGCATCCTCTTCATTTCTGAGAAATTTCATTATACTATTTCTTTATGGTTACTACTTCCTTTTACTCTAATCCTGTTTTCTTAAACTCTTATTAACTGAGATTTGGATTTTCTGTTTTTATCTTCTAATTTATTTAAATTGGGGGTGCAATTGAAAATGGAAAAATACAATCCCCTATTTTAACATTTTGAAATTTACTCCCACTTGAGAAATTTGCATTGGAATCAGTTTTCCTGTTTGGATGATAAGACAGGTAATAAGATTTTGAGAGTTTTTGCCTAATGCATTTTTTTTTTTTTTAGTTTGTTTTTATGGCTGAAAAAATAAGCACTTCCCTTATGACTCAGCTGGTAAATAATCCGCCTGCAACACAGGAGACCTGGGTTCAATCCCTGGGTTGGGAAGATCCCCTGGAGAAGGGAAAGGCTACCCACTCCAGTATTCTGGCCTGGAGAATTCCATGGACAGTATACTCCATGGGGTCGCAAAGAGTTGGACACGACTAAGCGACTTTCACTATGGCTGAAAAAATAAGCACTTTGGGGCACTGGTTTTGGAAATTGTTGGAAATTGTTTTTATAAGACCTCTTGTATTATTTTATCAATATTCCTAGAACATTTGATCATAAGTCTCTGTGTGTCCTTCTGTAGAGCAAACCACATTTTTGCCTTATTGGACACTGGACTGTGTATCTCCAACATCTGAGCCTCTGAATCAACAGCATTTCCTGAGCATTTACCTTGTTCCAGTTGCAGCTTTAACAGCTTTAGGAACCATAGATCTCGTAGTTCTTACTGCAGTCTTCATTCTGTGAAGGAGGAAACTGAAGCTTAGAGAAGTTAACTCGTCTAGGGCTGTGACATAGTATGTGTCAAAGTCTGGTTCATGTTCAGTTTGTTTGACTCTTATGGTCAAGCTGTTTTGCACTAGTTCTAGAGATGAAGTTAGGACTAATATCTTACAATGTATTTTCAGTGTCAGGGTACAGAGTCTTATTAAACAGTACAGTACATAAAAGGATTATTACCTGAAATCCTTTTACCTGGAGCACTGGTTGTTTTAGGAACTTAATAGCTTGGATACATATATATGTATGACTGAATCCCTTCACTGCTCACCTCAAACCATCAGAACATTGTTAATTGGCTATACTCTAATATAAAATAAAAAGTTGGAAATAAAAAAATCTTAAGGAAAGAAAATTGAGTTGAACCAGCCATAGTAGTTAATTCTGTCCTGTATTATTTTTTTTAACCATTTACTAGAATTAAAAATAATACAAAGTAAAAAAGTGAACAGTGATCACATAATTTAAATGTGTATCAATTAGTAGCATAAAACTAATCTTTCTTCGATAAGTTTTTTAGTTTATGTATCCCCACAGTTTCAATGACATGTTCTATTTTTGTTGCTCAAATTAATATGATGGCAAAGAGCTTGGTGTGTGTTAGTGTATGTTGTTTTCTGAGCAACTGTATCTATTGCCACTTTTATTTTGTGTTTTTGGTTTGTGTTTGAAACTTGATGATTGCTGTTTTCAAGGTTCCAAAATGATTGTGGCAACAAACACTAGACCTTAGATAGCTCTGTGGGGAAACCTTGGGTATTGATCTTTTTCACGTTTCCTTCAAAATACTTAAGGGTATAACAGCTTTCTGCATCTATGATATATTCATAGCAACACTAAACAGAGCAACGCAGAAAACTTCAACTTGGATCAGTCAGTCTCACTTGCACAATTTGTGTTCATCCTCCCTTTTCCCGGTGTTCCACCTCATGCATGTCTAACAGCCAAGTTTACCCATTTTCAAGTAATAATTCTTAAAAATGTACTTTGTTGTTGTTTAGTTGTTGAGTTGTGTCCAACTCTTCTGTGACCCAGTGGACTGCAGCCCACCAAGCACCTTTACCCATGTGATTTCCGAGGCAAGAGTACTGGAGTAGGTTGCCATTTCCTTCTCCATCCAAAAATATACTTATGAACATGTAATTCTTACGACTGAAAACAAAGTATAAAGAATTTTGTGCAAGCAAACTAGAATTTAAGGTAAGGTTATCTTGTGATTGAAGAGAAATTTCTGAGTTACTGCTTAACTCAAAACTGATGACTGTTTGCAATATCCTTCAGTTAGAAACTCTGTAATATTTCTTATACTAACAGGCCTATTTTTTGCATTAAGTTATTGCTGTTATCAGTATATACTATCTTAACTTTAGTTCCCACTCACTGCAGATTTTTTCAAAGATTTCTCAGCAAAATGTTTTTGGAAACCAAATAGTAGCATGCAAATGAAACAGGTAAAATCTCAACCAATCAAAACAGTGAGATTCAAATAAGTTGGTATGTGAATAAGGGACATTGCCAAAACATTGCTTTATAATACTTTAATTTCATACTTCCTACTGAAACAGTCAGATCTTCAGCAGAATTCTGATGCTGTTCATTGAAGAGTTTTTCTAAGAGCTTCAGTGAACATTTGAAGACTCTCAGTTGAGGATAAGGTAGTGCAATATTTAAAATAATATACCTTTTTATTACTTTAAACTTTAGTTCCTGTAGCCTATGAAACGATATAAATTTCCCTCCTGTCTTAACCATCCTTGACTTTTTAAAGATTTTAGATATTGATTGATTGATAGATGCATGGATAGCTAAATACAAAACTATTCATTCCAAATCTCATAGTTTGTTGCCATCAATTACTTGGGATCTTGCACCATCAAATGAAAGGATCAGAGAGTTATAGGGTATAGTCAGTGATGAATGGGGGCAGAACAGCCGTCAGGGTAAATTAACCTTCCTTAAACCCAAATACCATCAGAAATCAAGAAATTCCTACATCTTCCCTCTGTATCTATACTGCTATATAAGAGGCAGTTTTACTAATATTTGCCTTCTGATCATCTCCACAGAGATCTTGGTCAGCTGTTTACATTTTAGGGTTCTGGGGTAAAACAAGCTGCTGCTGCTTGTTCTATTCAGGAGCCTGAGGTCCTGATTTTTAAAAATAAAACAGAGAAGAGGGAAAAAGAGTTAATTCAAGCACAGCATCCACTTACTAAATATTGGTAGTGCCTTTTATTTTGAAGCAAGTTCAAATATCATTTGGTTTATCTAAGGTGAGAGAACAAACACTTTTATTTTATTTTATTTTATTATTATTATTATTTTTTTTTCCAGTGGGTTTTGTCATACATTGATATGAATCAGCCATGGATTTACATGTATTCCCCATCCCGATCCCCCCTCCCACCTCCCTCTCCCCCCGATTCCTCTGAGTCTTCCCAGTGCACCAGGCCGGAGCACTTGTCTCATGCATCCCACCTGGGCTGGTGATCTGTTTCACCATAGATAGTATACATGCTGTTCTTTTGAAATATCCCACCCTCACATTCTCCCACAAAGTTCAAAGGTCTGCTCTGTATTTCTGTGTCTCTTTTTCTGTTTTGCATATAGGGTTATCGTTATCACCTTTCTAAATTCCATATATATGTGTTAGTATGCTGTAATGTTCTTTATCTTTCTGGCTTACTTCACTCTGTATAATGGGCTCCAGCTTCATCCATCTCATTAGGACTGGTTCAAATGAATTCTTTTTAATGGCTGAGTAATATTCCATGGTGTATATGTACCACAGCTTCCTTATCCATTCATCTGCTGATGGACATCTAGGTTGCTTCCATATCCTGGCTATTATAAACAGTGCTGCGATGAACATTGGGGTGCACGTGTCTGTTTCAGATCTGGTTTCCTCAGTGTGTATGCCCAGAAGTGGGATTGCTGGGTCATATGGCAGTTCTATTTCCAGTTTTTTAAGAAATCTCCACACTGTTTTCCATAGCGGCTGTACTAGTTTGCATTCCCACCAACAGTGTAAGAGGGTTCCCTTCTCTCCACACCCTCTCCAGCATTTATTGCTTGTAGACTTTTGGATAGCAGCCATCCTGACTGGCGTGTAATGGTACCTCATTGTGGTTTTGATTTGCATTTCTCTAATAATGAGTGATGTTGAGCATCTTTTCATGTGTTTGTTAGCCATCTGTATGTCTTCTTTGGAGAAATGTCTGTTTAGTTCTTTGGCCCATTTTTTGATTGGGTCATTTATTTTTCTGGAATTGAGCTGCAGGAGTTGCTTGTATATTTCTGAGATTAATCCTTTGTCTGTTTCTTCATTTGCTATTATTTTCTCCCAATCTGAGGGCTGTCTTTTCACCTTACTTATAGTTTCCTTTGTAGTGCAAAAGCTTTTAAGTTTCATTAGGTCCCATTTGTTTAGTTTTGCTTTTATTTCCAATATTCTGGGAGGTGGGTCATAGAGGATCTTGCTGTGATTTATGTCGGAGAGTGTTTTGCCTATGTTCTCCTCTAGGAGTTTTATAGTTTCTGGTCTTACATTTAGGTCTTTAATCCATTTTGAGTTTATTTTTGTGTATGGTGTTAGAAAGTGTTCTAGTTTCATTCTTTTACAAGTGGTTGACCAGTTTTCCCAGCACCACTTGTTAAAGAGGTTGTCTTTTTTCCATTGTATATCCTTGCCTCCTTTGTCAAAGATAAGGTGTCCATAGGTTCGTGGATTTATCTCTGGGCTTTCTGTTCTGTTCCATTGATCTATATTTCTGTCTTTGTGCCAGTACCATACTGTCTTGATGACTGTGGCTTTGTAGTAGAGTCTGAAGTCAGGCAGGTTGATTCCTCCAGTTCCATTCTTCTTTCTCAAGATTACTTTGGCTATTTGAGGTTTTTTGTATTTCCATACAAAGTGTGAAATTCTTTGGTCTAGTTCTGTGAAAAATACCGTTGGTAGCTTGATAGGGATTGCATTGAATCTATAGACTGCTTTGGGTAGAATAGCCATTTTGACAATATTAATTCTTCCAATCCATGAACACGGTATGTTTCTCCATCTGTTTGTGTCCTCTTTGATTTCTTTCATCAGTGTTTTATAGTTTTCTATGTATAGGTCCTTTGTTTCTTTAGGTAGATATACTCCTAAGTATTTTATTCTTTTTGTTGCAATGGTGAATGGTATTGTTTCCTTAATTTCTCTTTCTGTTTTTTCATTGTTAGTATATAGGAATGCAAGGGATTTCTGTGTGTTAATTTTATATCCTGCAACTTTACTATATTCATTGATTAGCTCTAGTAATTTTCTGGTAGAGTCTTTAGGGTTTTCTATATAGAGGATCATGTCATCTGCAAACAGTGAGAGTTTTACTTCTTCTTTTCCTATCTGGATTCCTTTTACTTCTTTTTCTGCTCTGATTGCTGTGGCCAGAACTTCCAACACTATGTTGAATAGTAGTGGTGAGAGTGGGCACCCTTGTCTTGTTCCTGATTTCAGGGGAAATGCCTTCAATTTTTCACCATTGAGGGTGATGCTTGCTGTGGGTTTGTCATATATAGCTTTTATTATTTTGAGGTATGTTCCTTCTATTCCTGCTTTTTGGAGAGTTTTAATCATAAATGAGTGTTGAATTTTGTCAAAGGCTTTCTCTGCATCTATTGAGATAATCATATGGTTTTTATCTTTCAATTTGTTAATGTGGTGTATTACATTGATTGATTTACGGATATTAAAGAATCCTTGCATTCCTGGGATAAAGCCCACTTGGTCATGGTGTAGCTGTCTACAAGAGACCCACCTCAAAACAAGAGACACATACAGACTAAAAGTGAAGGGCTGGAAAAAAATATTTCATGCAAACGGAGACCAAAAGAAAGCAGGAGTCGCAATACTCATATCAGATAAAATAGACTTTCAAATAAAGGATGTGAAAAGAGACAAAGAAGGACACTACTTAATGATCAAAGGATCAATCAAAGAAGAAGATATAACAATTATAAATATATATGCACCCAACATAGGAGCACCGCAATATGTATGGCAAACGCTAACGATTATGAAAGAGGAAATTAATAGTAACACAATAATAGTGGGAGACTTTAATACCCCACTCACAACTATGGATAGATCAACTAAACAGAAAATTAACAAGGAAACACAAACCTTAAATGACACAATGGACCAGCTAGACCTAATTGATATCTATAGGACATTTCACCCCAAAACAATCAACTTCACCTTTTTCTCAAGTGCACACGGAACATTCTCCAGAATAGATCACATCCTGGGCCATAAATCTAGTCTTGGAAAATTCAAAAAAATTGAAATCATTCCAGTCATCTTTTCTGACCACAGTGCAGTAAGATTAGATCTCAATTACAGGAAAAAAATTGTTAAAACTTCAAACATATGGAGGCTAAATAACACGCTTCTGAATAACCAACAAATCATAGAAGAAATCAAAAAAGAAATCAAAATATGTATAGAAATGAATGAAAATGAAAACACAACAACCCACAACCTATGGGACACTGTAAAAGCAGTGCTAAGGGGAAGGTTCATAGCATTACAGGCTTACATCAAGAAACAAGAAAAAAACCAAATAAATAACCTAACTCTACACCTAAAGCAATTAGAGAAGGAAGAAATGAAGAACCCCAGAGTTAGCAGAAGGAAAGAAATCTTAAAAATCAGGGCAGAAATAAATGGAAAAGAAACTAAAGAGACCATAGCAAAAATCAACAAAGCTAAAAGCTGGTTTTTTGAAAAAATAAACAAAATTGACAAACCATTAGCAAGACTCATTAAGAAACAAAGAGAGAAGAACCAAATTAACAAAATTAGAAATGAAAATGGAGAGATCACAACAGACAACACTGAAATACAAAGGATCATAAGAGACTACTACCAGCAGCTCTATGCCAATAAAATGGACAACTTGGATGAAATGGACAAATTCTTAGAAAAGTATAACTTTCCAAAACTGAACCAGGAAGAAATAGAAGATCTTAACAGACCCATCACAAGAAAGGAAATCGAAACTGTCATCAAAAATCTTCCAGCAAACAAAAGCCCAGGACCAGATGGCTTCACAGCTGAATTCTACCAAAAATTTAGAGAAGAGCTAACACCTATCTTACTCAAACTCTTCCAGAAAATTGCAGAAGAAGGTAAGCTTCCAAACTCATTCTATGAGGCCACCATCACCCTAATTCCAAAATCAGACAAAGATGCCACAAAAAAAGAAAACTACAGGCCAATATCACTGATGAACATAGATGCAAAAATCCTTAACAAAATTCTAGCAAACAGAATCCAACAACATATTAAAAAAATCATACACTTTTTAAATTTATTGGGATATAGCTGCCTTACAATGTGGTGTTTCTTTCTGCTGCACACCAGAGCTCTCAGCCATATGTATACATACGTCCCTCCCTCTCGGGTCTCCCTCCCTCCTGCGGCCCACCCCACCCATCTGGGTCACCAAAGTGCACCCAGCTCAGCAGGCCCCCATTACTCAGCCACGAAAAGAAATGAAATTGGGTCATTGGTCGTGAGGTGGATGGACCTAGATATGTCAGACAGAGTGAAGTAAGTCAGAACAAACTTAATAAAGTGCATCTGGACTGCAAGGATCACTTGGGTATTATACTAATTTAGCATCATACTGGCTGATATTGCCTTCCCACTGGAATCACATTTACCAGGTAGAAGCACTTATTTCCCAGCTTCTATAGTCTCTGGGCTGATCACAGTTCATAACTGATTTCTTTCTGAGAATTGCACTTGGTGATGAGACCCTCTGGAGGTTGTGTCGTTTTCCCCAGGATATCCCACACTTTAGGACTGACTGATTCTGGTATGCTATAGGGCAGCCCCTCTTGCCTCTAAGTGGGATAACTCTGCAGTGTTTTTTTTTTTTTTTTTAACATTCCAGAGATCTCTGAGGGATCAATCTAACACAGTGGTGTGCAAAAGCCACCTAGCACTGAAACTGATTAAGATTTCCTTTAAATTCTGTTCAGTGACATCATGCGTGTAACTTAAAACTGACAATGGTATGAGTATTTTATGCCACAGAAAGAGATACATTTAAAAAATATGTTTCTTTTCTTTTCATTTTTTTCTTTTTGTTTTGTCTCCTAGAACCACTTACTAGCAAATAACTGAACCAAACCCTCATCTTTGACAAGATTATTTTTATGCCGTGTCCTCTTTCCTTCACTTTCAAAAGGTTTTACCTGAGAGGATACCCTCGACACTCATTTACATTCAAATTATGATTGTAGACTGTTTCTAGGAAAACTGACCTAAGAGAAGTACCTGCTATGTGCCAGATGCCATACTACGTGTGTGACATAATTCTTAGGATTGTTGTTGTTGTTGAGTCGCTAAGTCATGTCTGACTCTGCGACCCCATGGACTGTAGCCCACCTGGCTTCTCTGTCCATGGGATTTCCCAGGCAAGAATTCTGGAGTGGGTTGCTGTTTCCTTCTCCAGGGGATCTTCCTGAACCGGGGATCAAGCCTACATCTCCTGAATTGGCATGTGGTTCTTTACTGCTGAGCTGTAAGGGAAGCCCAGTTTTTAGGGTACTGCTTTGAAAAAGTCACGACTCTGATTTTCTAGATGAGCAAAGTAAGCTTTATGTAGCTTGTAAAATGTCTCCAAAGTGCATATCCTTTCTAATCTGTCATACTATGTCCAAAAGATGAAAAGAACATTAGAAGATTGCTTAGTCCAGTCCTTTGTCTTTTGGCATGGCTTTATGTAAAATATTCAGGAAAATTGATTATCCTTCCTACTTTAAATGGGGGGAGCTTTTTAATGATGAAAGTAAATCAGTTTAAGCAGAGGTGACAGCTATTTAAAGATGTGCTATGAGTGAAATATTGTACTTTGTTCTAAAAAAGATGATTTTTGGTTTTCTGCAGTATCTAGTCTTTTGTCAAGACTGTCATTGATATTTCTGCTTTTTTACTCTTAAATATTACCATCAAGATCAAATACTGTGATTTACTCATGGTTAAGAAGTAGAAAGTGATTGTACATCTTCTGGAGCATGATTGTAGTAAAACTAGACACCACCCAGAGTATTTAATGTGATCAGCATTTTAGAATAAAAGCAGGTCTTTTCTTAGCCTTTTAAGTTAGTAAAAAGAAATAAAGCACTCTTTGCAATTATTATTTACACTTAAAAAAGAATATCATTGAGACAAAGGTGATATAGATTTTATGCCATCTTTATGGAGAATTTATATTTAAAAATGACAGATATATGCATTGGCTTACAGATTTGTCCAACAAAAGTGCTTGCTTTTTGACACTATTGATGATATGATTTAATAGTACTGATGATAAATCTAGGCATTTTGTCAATATTCTTTCCGTTTTTTCCAGTCAGCCCTAGAAGGTTTCTTGTTTTTTTAGAGGTTATGAATTTGCCAAATATCTTTCTTGAAAACATTTTTGTTAGTTATAGAAACAAAACTATAGATACATATTTTTTGTTTATGTTATATCTCATTAGGAAATGCATAAATTAAAATAACTTTTCTAATAATAATCAAATCAGATATTGTATTAAGTCCCTAATCATAGCACAATTTATCCTCTAATTTTTACCAAAATATTACTAATTTTCTCTAGTACTCCCTAGGCAAAAAAAAAAACAAAAACCTAAGTGGTTAGATAGGGTCAACTTTAAACACAAATGAATTTAGCACATGGAGTTTCCATTTTTAGTATGCTACAACAAATGATACATAGTTAAAACTCAGTTGGCCAGAATCATTTTTTCATAGAATATTGTGATGGGTGGGCTTTTCTAGGTTTTATTTGTCCTCTGGTTGACAGGGGGAAAGTGGCTGTATTTGTTAAAGTGTAAAACACAGAATGATTTCTAAGAAAATAGATTTCATTGCTTGTATTAATTGTCTTTACATGCCAGGAATTTATATTCTTCAGCAGCATGTCCTGATAAAAACCAGTATTTTAAGAAGTTATCTTACTTATATTTCTTAATAATGTGTATTGTAATAAATTATATAGTATAGTGATTATTGATGCTTTTGAATTGTGGTGTTGGAGAAGACTCTTGAGAGTTCCTTTGACAGCAAGGAGATCAAGCTAGTCTATCCTAAAGGAAATCAACCCTGAATATTCATTGGAATGATTGATGCCGAAGCTGATTCTCCAATACTTTGGCCACCTCATGTGAAGAGCTGATTCATTGGACCCCCTTGATTGGAATTCCCCTGATACTGGGAAAGATTGAGGGCAAGAGCAAGGAGGGTGGCAGAGGATGAGATGTTAGATAGCATCACTGACTCAATGGGCATGAGTATGAGCAAATTTCAGGATCCGGTGAAGGACAGGGATGCCTGGTGTGCTATAGTCCATGCTTTCACAAAGAGTTGGACACAACTTAGCAAGCAAACAGCAATAATGATGATTATTAAAAATGTTAGTGATGTTAATTTTTAATATAAAAGATTACATTTGTTTTTGAAAAATAATCCATAAAATCAGAATTCTGGTTCATAGTTTATTTCTGTTGATTTTACAACTTACTTTTAAAATGGGAGTCATCATATTTTGTTTCTAAACCCAAAATAAAATTCAGAAGTTTGTTGGTTTACTGAAGGTAACACAGATTGTGATAAAGACCAGTGTTTTGAACACTTTACCGGCCCCAAACAATATAGAAGGATTGTTATAAGAAAACAGTTCTATTATTTATTTGTTCTTAGTGGATTTTATTACTAGTCTAAAAATTAAAACATCAGTTGAATGCAAGTTGTTTTCTATCTAGTGCCTGTGGCTTCTCGTTTTCCTATCTCTTCCTATTTGTTATTTACTACTGAATCGCCTTGCGAATGACTTTGCAGTGTAAACTGCTGTGTCAGTTCCCTGGCATGGTCACTCTCAGGTTGAACAATGGCTTAAACTTTATTAACTAAATGACCAAGAAGAAGGGTCTTAATGTTAGTGAGGTGATATATTTGTAAGTTATATTTTCTCCTTTGATAATTATTGTACTTTGCCATTGACAGTCTATCTTTGAAAGCTCTGATTGCCTGGTATCAAGTTCTAGCTCCTTTACCTACTAGATGTGAGATGTTGGGCAAGTCACTTAAAGAGAATAGCATTAGGAGGGTATTGGAATCTACCCTCTAAATGGTTTCTGTGACTATTAAGTGGATCAGTACTTAAGGTAGAAAGGTCATAGAACAGTTTCTGGTACAGAGTAAATATTATGTGAGGGTGTTTTCTTCATCAGCTTCTAAAGTTAGGTACCCTTTAATACGAGCTCTATTTACAACATATTTATCATGAGAAGAATAGAGCAAATAATAAATATATTTAATTATTAATATATTCTCAATATGGGCTTCCCTTGGGGCTCAGCTGGTCAAGGATCAGCCTGCAATGTGGGAGACTTGGGTTTGATCCATAGGTTGGGAAGATCCCCTAGAGAAGGGAAAAGCTATATTCTTACTATAGTGGTGTTGATATACTTGTTTGACACAGGGTTGCCATAAACCTTTAATTTGTAATAAAAGCAATTTCTGCAAAACACAATAAAGCAAAGAACAATAAAATCAGGTGTGCCTGTATGCATATCTAACATTAATGAATAGTCATTGGGTGTTAGGATTCAAGTCCCATCCACCCTCTAAGCCACAAAAATTTCTTCTCTCCATTAATCAGATACTTGAACTTCTATTCATTCTGCCATTGGTAGACCATACAATAATATAAAGTATGTAATAACAGTAGTAAATCTGCTAAACTGTCAAGAAAATTGTTGTTATAGAAGCTATGCATGTTACTCTGCAGAAGAAAAAACTAGCTCTCTATATATACAGGTTCTAATTTTAAACCTTTCAATTTAGCAAGGAGTCAAAAATTATTCTTTCCAAATGGATATGCTTTTTTTCACATATAAATTTAACTTCTGTCTGAGTTTTAAGGGACAGGAAGTTAGAAGAAGTGAGTGTAGAAAGCGGTTGTTGAGAGACAACAGAATTGCCAAGAAATTATAGAGTGAAGCAGGGGCAGTAAGCATTAGCTGCTGCATTAGGACAGCACCCAGACATTTAGCAAGGGAGCAACTCACTGAACTCAACTTAGAACAGACTGATTTATTGTTGTTCAGTTGCTAAGTCATGTCCAACTCTTTGGGACTCATGGACCGCCCCACACCAGGCTTCCCTGTCCTTCACTATCTTCTGGAGTTTACTCAGATTCATGTGCATTGAGTCAGTAATGCTACCTAACCATCTCATCCTCTGCCACCTTCTTATCCTGCCTTTCCCTTCTCCAGGGAGTCTTCCCAACCCAGGGGTTGAACCCCGGTCTCCTGAGTTACAGACAGATTCTTAACCCTCTGAGCTCCTATTGAGGTTAGAATAGGTCCAAGGAGACAGAAAATCAAAATGTGGTACAGTGATTGAAATCCATGCTGGTGATGACTGCGTGGACAGAACACCAAACATGTTATAGGTCAGGTTGCTTTTGGCTCATTGTATTTTGGAAGGGACTTGTATTTTAAAAATTCATAAACTGTAATTTTTAATGGATTCTTTTTTTTAACAGACTCACAGACTTAGAAGACAAATTTATGGTTACCAAAGGGGAAAGATTGAGGGGAAGGGGGGTTTGAGATTGACATATACACACTATTATATTTAACCTACAAGGACCTACTGTATGGCACAGGGAACTCTGCTCAGTATTTTGTGATATCTTAAATGGGAAAAGGATTTGAAAAAGAACAGATACATGTCTAATTGAATCACTCTGCTATACACCTGAAACAAACACAAATTGTTAATCAACTATACTCCCATATGACATAAAAGTTAAACAGATTATTCTTTTTTATTTTTAGTTGGAAGATAATTGCTTACAATATTGTGTCTAGACAGATTATCCTTAAATAACATCCAAATATCTGTAAAGCTCATTTAAATAGTATTTCCTATGTTCATTTGATATTGCAGAAAGGAATCAATGTGCAAACATTTGCCTGACATTTGTATGACTGATTGCTAGTAACTTATTTCAGAACTTTCTTTTAGAGGCTACTAATCCTGATCATGTTTCTTCTATTACAACTGTAGTTGTATAGATGTCTAAGAGGGAATTAATTATGGCTGGGATAATACCTGACATCTCCAGAATTATCAAGACATTATTTGGAACATTTTTAGTCCTATTCATAAGAATTTCATAGAAGGACCAATGAGAGGTTAATTATTTCCAAAGTAGTCAGTTCCCTCAAGCAATTTCAAATGCACTCATTTTGCAGCTATACACACTTTAAACCATGCCTAATTCTTCCACGAGAACTAAGCTTTTGTTTTGTTCTTAAGTTGCATTGGTTTCCCTGGGTATGGTGTCTGATTCTCCTAAATTCCTTCACATTCTTCTTATCCAATGCCAGCAAGTATCTTCACATCTAGAATGGGGAAGGAGCTTCCTTGTAGTCCTGTATATAAAAGAGGCTGCAGTGTAGTGCTCAGACACTGGGGGCTGTTAGCAACTTTTTTTCCCCTAATATCAGAAGATTATTGCCATTGATGCCTTGGGTATCCAAGCTCTTTTTCCAAAAGAGCAGCTTTACTAATACCACTCTAATGTATAGACTTCTGCGTTAACTCTTGGTTTTACAAATGGTAGGGAAAAGCAAATTTGTTGTGAAATGAAGACGTTCCAGTCTAGGTTCACTTGCCAAGCTCAGTGTCTTGTTTCCCTCCCATGCTTTATACATTTTCCCCTCCCACCTTTAATGCTTTGAATAGTATGAAATTCAGGCTAATTTTTCAGGGGTTAATAGACTTTCAAGTGGCCAGGGGTTTTTAGGCATCACAAATATTAACTTGAGATGCCTGTAATCTTCTATACTATGCAACCCTCCTCATATATACATAAATTATGTCTCCCAAAGTTGCAAGACTTAAATGCCATTCATTTTGGGTGAGGTTTTGGAAAGTAGAGGAGATTTTATAATATACATTGCATTTATCTTGCAAATTATTTTCTTATAAGAACTGGGGAGAGTTGGAGTACATAGAAAGCTTTAGGCATAACATAAAGAGTTTTCAATATAATGACCAGTTATCAACCCAATCTACCTTCTAAAGAAGCAAAGACTACTGTGGGCACCTCACTAGATGAAATATGTAATTGAGCTTCTAAAATTATGCAGGTGAAAAGAAATTGATTTAGTTAAGCACTTTATGCAGTAGCTTTTTATTCACCAGACTTGAAAAAAATCACTCACAAGCAAAAGAAGTGGAAAAACCTTATCTGTAAACCCAGTCCGCACTAATGGTTTATATGTAAATATGTAGATTTCCATTCAATTTTATACTCAAAATGAAATTGAAATAGAAAAATGCTTTATTTTTCAGTAAAATGGTTCTACCTATTATGTGAGTAAATTCCATCTAAGTCAAGGATAGAAAAGGAGTTAGCCTAAGTGCAGAGTACAGATTTGCTAATAATTAGGCTCACACAAATTCTAGTTCATAAACAGAGTTTGCAATAACACATTTTGGAAGTTTGCATTTATTCATGTCACCTGCCTCATTTCCTGGCTAACCCCCAAAACAGTGTTGGTGCCCACTTCAATAAATTAGCAGGAATTCAAGCATCATCCTGTAGCCAAACTCATGTAATTAACTCTACATTATCCATGTGCTCATTAATTCTAAGATTATTTCCCTTTGCCTCTGTGCATACCTCTAAAAGCCTGCTCCTCCTGTCAGCTGATGTCTGCTTAGGGAATGTGGTCTGATTTTAATATTTGCCTGAGTAATGCATAATTAGCATAGCTACTGATCTGTAATGCAGTACATTTGTGCCCAAATAATAGCATCTCTGGCTCCTTGCTGTTACCTTTACATTATTGAGAATTTATTGAACCCTTGTAAATTCTATAGCCTTTTGGGGCAAGTTTCTGTATTTCCTTCAGGCCCGGTGATTGATGCTTTCTGAATCCATAGCCTGGTTTTTTAAGCCCACCCAGATTTATTTTAATCTCTTGGAACATGCTTATTTGTATAACCAAGCAAGTGGAAACTTTCTCCATTCTGGTTGCCTAATCTTCCATTTACTAATTGCTTGATTCAACATTTTCTTCCAATCTGAGAAGCATTTCTTGTTTATGTTATAGCACGATCATCTTTGCAGGTGTGTTTTCTCCCAATTAAGCAATGGAATAATACAGTTGGTAGATGAATGGCTGACTGCTGTGTAGCTGTTTCAGCAATGAGTATTGGAAGAGAAGTAAGAATTCCTTGTCTAATGATGTGGAAACAGACAAACATATTTAGTTTTGTAGTGTCTCCATGAGCCTTTAGAGTTCTCAGGTGGGATGTGTTATCCACAGAAATTTCAGTGATTTTCCTTGCAGCTGTTTAAGCATGTTTTCCCTTTTAAAAGGATTTAATTTATTTTTGCAATCACAGAATACTTCCTCAGTATTTTATGCTTTTTAATTTTCAGTGGCCAGAGGAACAAGACATAGGGAAGATGATGAAATAGAAAGCTAAAAGTTGTTTGCCTTTTTCACAGTGTCACAGTGGATTAATGCAGCATCAAGAGAAACACTAAAATGATTTAGATTTATGTTATAATGTACTATAAAGTTGGATGCTTGAGAGTGCGTGCGAGTATGTGTATTCAGTCGAGTCTGATTCTTTGAGACTCCAGGGACTGTAGCCTCCCAGTCTTCTCTGTCCATGGGATTTTCCAGGCAAGAATAGTGGAGTGGGTTGCCATTTCCTCCTCCAGGAAATCTTCCTGGCTCAGGGATTGAACCTGTGTCTCCTATTTCTCCTGCATTGCAGGTGGATTCTTTACTGCTTAAGACATCGGGAAAGTCCCCATGCTTGAGAGTGACTATTGGGAAATGATGATTGCCAAAGAAATAAAAGAAAGTTGCAGTCATCCTCGGATAATGGTCCTTCTTGTCAAGATTTGATTTAGTTTGAGAATTAATGTTTTTCTAAAAAGAAAGAAATAGCTGTATAGCCAAGCTGTGTAAGATTTTGAAAGCTTGAATTGTTTTACTTTTTAAAAAATTAAAAAGATGATCCTTTTGGGTCTCTAAGTGCCTAAGAGACTTTCATAATCTTTTATATTCTGGAGGAGACAGGTAAAAGAAAACTTTTGTGAAGAGATGCCTTCCAGGATGACTTTTTAAAATACTTAACTGAAACTCGCAAGCAAATTTCTCAATAAGAGATTTCTTACATTTATAAAATTCACAGTACAGAATTGAGAATGCATGTTGTGCAGAGTACAAAAATATCTTCATTTATTTATGTACTATAGAAGAAATAATTGATTACAAAAGTGCTGTTAAGTGTAGTATAATCTATGTAAATCTGTAAATAGAATTTGAGAAATTCATTAATTTTAATAATAAAGATTAATTTCTCTGGCCAGAACAGACCACAGTTTCATTTCCGTGGTATTATATGAATTCATCAAGTAATTAATGATCAATATAGTATTACACATAACAGCATTTGATACTTTCAAATAGAGTGCAGTATGGATAGATGCAAAGGGTTATATTTTGTAGTATCGCCCATAAGAACTAAAGATTATCTGGTCTGAAAGCTCTCCAGTTTTTATTGGTATTCTCTGCCACTTTTCTGCACTGAAATTCCTCTTATGACAGCAACATGAAATCATGGAAATAATACATGATTATTATTATGTGTCTATACTCATCGTTTGATAGCTGTGTGACCTTCATCAAATTTTTCATCAAAATCTGTTCAAAACTCAGTTTCTTAATTTTTTTAATATTTATGTTTTTAATTGATTGATGATTGCATTATAGTATTAGTTTGATTTCTGTCATACATCAACATGAATTAACCATAGGTGTATATGTGTCCCCTCGCTATAACTTCTTTCCCTGCTTATTGTAAAGATTAAATAAAATTCTTA
Source organism: Dama dama (assembly GCF_033118175.1). NCBI lineage: Eukaryota > Metazoa > Chordata > Mammalia > Artiodactyla > Cervidae > Dama > Dama dama. The sequence continues at coordinate 24,018,198 of NC_083709.1, forward strand.
TTTTTACTTAGAAATACAGTTACAGTTTATTGAAAAAGCATTTAAGAATATATGATGTCACAGGAACACCATTAGTAGTTATGATTACTATGAATATTGTTTTGCTTAGAATATCAGAAGTATAATATGGTCTGTGTGCGAAGTTGCTTACATTCAGTCAGTGAGCAGTATACATATAGCATAGGAAAGGTGCTTGACTATGTTCCCATGGCGAATCAAGACTGCAAAAAAATGAATAGAATAACACTCTCTTTCTTGCTTTATAAGGCACCTTAGATTCCTCAGAGAATTTAATAGAGTGTGCCTGTCTGCCTTAAGTGTCTAGGGAATTCCTAAAGGAAATTGTTGAAAGTAGACAGTAGCATACCAGAAAGAAAATGTAACTCCTGGAATTTTACCTTTTTTGGATTCTACTTACTTCTCCATGAGGTGGAGATAAGTAGCCCTTGTCATATATATCTCATAGGGTTAAATACTGCAAGGCTACCTAAGCATAAATGACAGCAGGCTATTTTCTTATAGATTTACTGACAGTGTGCTGAAACAAGCATACCATTTCCATTTAAAATAATCCAATCAAAAATATATTAAGTACCTAAATATATACAACAATATCTTGTATCTCGGTGTTTATACAAAGTAAAGGTCTCTGCCTGTGCGAGTTCTCTATTGCTATATATACAAATAACCACCATTAGTATGACCTAAATCAAATCCCTTATGATTATACAGTGGAAGTGACAAATAGATCCAAGGGATTAGATTTGATGAACAGACTGCCTGAAGAACTATGGATGGAGGTTCATGACATTGTACAGGAGGCAGTGATCAAGAAGACCCCATGAAAAAGAAATACAAAAAGGCAACATTTTTGTCTGAGGAGGCCTTACAAAAAGCTGTGAAAAGAAAAGAAGCAAAAGGCAAAGAAGAAAAGGAAAGATATACCCATTTGAATTCCGAGTTCCAAAGAACAGCAAGGAGAGATAGGAAAGCCTTCCTCAGTGATCAATGCAAAGAAATAGAGGAAAACAATAGAATGGGAAAGACTAGAGATCTCTTCAAGAAAATTAGAGATACCGAGGGAACATTTCATGGAAAGATGGGCTCAATAAAGGACAGAAATGGTATGGACCTAACAAAAGCAGAAGATATTAAGAAGAGGTGGCAAGAAGAAGAACTACACGGAAGAACTATACAAAAAAGATCTTCACGACCGAGATAACCGTGATGGTGTGATCACTCATCTAGAGCCAGTGGGCTTAGGAAGCATCACTATGAACAAAGCTAGTGGAGGTGATGGAATTCCAACTGAGCTATTTCAGATACTAAAGATGATGCTGTGAAAGTGCTTCACTCATACGCCAGAAAATTTGGAAAACTCAGCAGTGACTAGAGGACTGGAAAAGGTCAGTTTTCATTCAAATGCCAAAGAAAGGCAATGCCAAAGAATGTGCAAACTGCTGCACAGTTGCTCTCATCTCTAGCTAGCAACGTAATGCTCAAAATTCTCCAAGCAAGGCTTCAAACATACATGAACCGTGGACTTCCATATGTTCAAGCTGGTTTTAGAAAAGGCAAAGGAACCAGAGATCAAGTTGCCAACATCCGTTGGATCATCAAAAAATCAAGAGAATTCCAGAAAAAACATCTACTTCTGCTTTATGGACTATGCCAAGCCTTTGACTTTGTGGATCACCACAAACTGTGAAAAATTCTTCAAGAGATGGGAATACTAGACCATCTTACCAGCCTCCTGAGAAATGTATATGCAGGCCAAAAAACAATAGTTGGAATTGAAACAGTAGACTAGTTCCTAATTGGGAAAGGAGTATGTCAAAGCTGCATGTTGTCACTTGCTTATTTAATTTTTATGCAGAGTACATCATAGGAAATGCAAGGCTGAATGATGCTCAAGCTGGAATCAAGATTGCCGGGAGAAATATCAATAACCTCAGATATGCATATCACACCACCCTAAAGGCAGAAAATGAAGAGGAACTAAAGAGCTTCTGAAAGTGAAAGAGGAGAGTGAGAAAGCTGGCTTAAAGCTCAACAGTCAAAAAACTAAGATCATGGCATCTGGTCCCATCATTTCATGACAAATAGATGGGGAAACAGTGGAAACAGTGGCAGGCTTTGTTTTTTTGGGTTCCAAAATCACTGCAGCCATGAAATTAAAAGACGCTTGTTCCTTGGAAGAAAAGCTATGACCAACCTAGACAGCATATTAAAAAGCAGAGGCATTACTTTGCTGGCAAAGGTCTGTCTAGTCCATGCTATGATTTTTTCAGTAGTCATGTATGGATGTGAGAGTTGGATTGTAAAGAAAACTGAGCACCAAAGAGTTGATGCTTTTGAACTGTGGTGTTGGAGAAGACTCTTGAGAATCCCTTGGACTGAAAGGAGATCAAACCAGTCAATCCTGAATTCTGAATATTCATAGGAAGGATTGATGCTGAAACTGAAGCTTCAATTCTTTGTCCACTTCAGGCAAAGAACTGACTCATTGGAAAAGACCCTGATGCCGGGAAAGACTGAAGGCAGGTGGAGAAAGGGTCAACAGGGATGAGATTTTTGGATGGCATCATCAACTCGATGGACATGAGTTTGAGCAAACTCTGGGAGTTGGTGATGGACAGGGAAGCCTGATGTGCTGCAGTCCATTGGGTCACAAAGTGTTGGACACAACTGCATGCCTGAATTGAACTGAGCTGTTTAAAGTAATGCACATTTAATATGTCACAGTTTCCATGTATTTGGCATGTTTTAACTGGGTCCTTTAGGGTCTTCTAAAGCTGAAATTAAGGTGTTTTTATGTGTTCTTATGTCATCTTTTGATTATGGAAGGACCCACTCCTGAACTTTTTCAACTTGTTAGCAGAATTTATTGCCTTACATCTGTGGGACCAAGGTCTGCATTTTGTGTTGGTTCTCTGCAGAGGAAGTGGGTGGGGATTGCTCTTCATTCCTAGAAGCTACCTTGAGGTCGCAGCTACATAGTATCTGCATAGGCAGTTTGCAATATCCCTATTTACTATCTTCCAGGACAGCAAGAGAATCTCTCTCTAACACTGTATGTGTAGGCTTAGTTGCTCAGTTGTGTCCGATTCTTTGTGACCCCATGGGCTGTAGCCCACCAGGCTCCTATGTCTATGATGATTCTCCAGGCAAGAAAACTGGAGTGATTTGTCATTCCCTTCTCTAGGGGATCTTCCCAACCCAGGGATTGAACTCAGGTCTCCTGCATTGCAGGTGGATTCTTTACCAGCTGAGCCACCAGGGAAGCCCCTCTAACATTGTATCTTCTGCTAAGGAATCAAATCCTTAGGTCAGGCCTACCCCAAAAAGGATAACCCCCCTAAATTTGACTCAAAAATGAATTGATTAGTCATTACTCATGGGAGTGATCTTTTAACACATTGACTGGTTGTAGGCACACTGCAAAAGTAGAGATTAGGCAGAACCTTACATGGAGGATAGGAACCTTGGGAGCCATCTTAAATTTTCCTTATCAAATTCCTTATGGATTGGCACTTTGTTTTTTGACGACTAACATTTTTTTTATTATGCTTTTATTTATTTTTTTTCCATTTATTTTTATTAGTTGGAGGCTAATTACTTTACAATATTGTAGTGGTTTTGTCATACATTGACATGAATCAGCCATGGATTTACATGTATTCCCCATCCCGATCCCCTCTCCCACCTCCCTCTCTACCCAATCCCTCTCGGTCTTCCCAGTGCACCAGGCCCGAGCACTTGTCTCATGCATCCAACCTGTGCTGGTGATCTGGGAAAGCCATAATTTTTGACTGTTTACTTCTCTCGTGTGGAGTTTATATAGGAAAACTCACCTTTTTTGGTGACATGAAAATGCACATGGAAACCTCTAAGCAGTTCTGTGATGCCATTGAGCTTACTCTGCTGTGTTAGCTCTTGATTAGTCTAAAATGACATGATGTTAATTTAATTATATCTCATTGGCTGCTAGTATAGATAAAGATTTTTCTTATGTTTTACCATTTGTCTTGGTTTGATTCTATAATGGGCAAGCTGCTCAGGCGCTTCTTTCTCTATCCTCTTTCTTCTCAAATATTTGTGGAATACAGAAAACACTTTGATGAATGAAGTTCCTATTCAGTCTGAATTTCTTGATTTCTAAAAAATACAAATTAGTAGGTTTTGGGGATTTAGGCTTGAAAAGGAAAGGTGGATTCATGTTCCAACTCTATAACTACCTTACTCAGAAACCACTGTGTTTCTGAAGCCCCTATTTACCATATATAAAATGAGGCATCACCTCTGATGCCAACATTTTATATCCTTATTGTCATTACTTATCTGAATTTGATATTTTCTTTTAAGGAAAAGTGCTTTCTGTATTTTTGTATAGAAATTTGACCTTCATAAGATGATTAGCATTTGAAAACAAGTTGCAAGTAATTATGGATTTACAGAACACAAATTTTAAAGATGTAGAATACTACAATATTATAACAGAAAAAATAGGCTGAATATATTTTCAAAAAGAACATTATTGAATAAATTTTAAAACCTGATAAAAAAGTCTTGACCTTCAGGAGGCTTTCACTTTTTGGTATTTCTTCTGTAATGAAAGAAACCATTATTCACTGTTTACATTTTAGGTCTTTGCTTTTGTTCACCCAATTGTCTGTTGTTTCAGATGTCATATTTTAAGTAGTTCTTCCAGCCCTTCCTTTCTGTCTCTTGTTTGATATTATAGTTGGAAACCAATGAAAAGTGTGTTAGTCACTTAATTGTGTCTCTTTGTGACCCCATGAGACCCCGTGGACTATAGCTCACCAGACTACTCTGTCCATGGAATTCTCCGGGCAAGAATACTGGAGTGGGGAGCCATTCCCTTCTCCACGGGAATCTTCCTGACACAGGGATTGAACCCTGGTCTCCTGCATCGAAGGCATATTCTTTACTGTCTGAGCCATGAGGGAAGCCCATTTCCAAACCTATAATCAAATGTCAAATAAAATGTAACGTTATGAAGGATAAATGTGGAATATACATTATTATTGTATTATATTAAACCCTGGTCTACGGCATTACACGCAGACACTTTACTCTCTGAGCCACCAGGGAAGCCCTTATTATTTATTCAGTTCAGTTCCGTTCAGTCACTCTGTCGTGTCTGACTCTTTGCGACCCCATGAATTGCAGCACACCAGGCCTCCCTGTTCATCACAAACTCCCAGAGTTTACTCAAACTCATGCCCATCGAGTCGGTGATGCCATCCAGCCATCACATCCTCTGTCGTCCCCTTCTCCTCCTGCCCCCAATCCCTCCCAGCATCAGGGTCTTTTCCAGTGAGTCAGCTCTTTGCATGAGGTGGTCAAAGTATTAGAGTTTCAGCTTCAGCATCAGTCCTTCCAATGAACACCCAGGCCTTATCTCCTTCAGGATGGACTGGTTGGATCTCCTTGCAGTCCAAGGGACTCTCAAGAGTCTTCTCCAACACCACAGTTCAAAAGCATCAATTCTTTGGCACTCAGCTTTCTTCACAGTCCAACTCTCACATCCATGCATGGGACTCTCAAGAGTCTTCTCCAACACCACAGTTCAAAAGCATCAATTCTTTGGCACTCAGCTTTCTTCACAGTCCAACTCTCACATCCATGCATGACCACTGGAAAAACCATAGCCTTGACCAGATGGACCTTTGTTGGCAAAGTAATGTCTCTGCTTTTTAATATGCTATCTAGGTTGGGCATCACTTTCCTTCCAAGGAGTAAGTGTCTTTTAATTTCATGGCTGCAGTCACCATCTGCAGTGATTTTGGAGCCCAAAAATATAAAGTCTGACACTGTTTCCACTGTCTCCCCATCTATTTCCCATGGGATGATGGGACTAGATGCCATGATCTTAGTTTTCTGAATGTTAAGCTTTAAGCCAACTTTTTCACTCTCCTCTTTCACTTTCATCAAGAGGCTTTTTAGTTCCTCTTCACTCTCTGCCATAAGGGTGGTGTCATCTGCATATCTGAGGTTATTGATATTTCTCCCAGCAATCTTGATTCCAGCTTGTGCTTCTTCCAGCCCAGCGTTTCTCATGATGTACTCTGCATATAAGTTAAATAAGCAGGGTGACAATATACAGCCTAGACGTACTCCTTTTCCTATTTGGAACCAGTCTGTTGTTCCATGTCCAGTTCTAACTGTTGCTTCCTGACCTGCATACAGGTTTCTCAAGAGGCAGGTCAGGTGGTCTGGTATGCCCGTCTCTTTCAGAATTTTCCACAATTTATTGTGATCCACACAGTCGAAGGCTTTGGCGTAGTCAATAAAGCAGAAATAGATGTTTTACTGGAACTCTCTTGCTTTTTCTGTGATCCAGCGGATATTGGCAATTTGATCTCTGGTTCCTCTGCCTTTTCGAAAACCAGCTTGAACATCTGGAAGTTCTCGGTTCACATATTGCTGAAGCCTGGCTTGGAGAATTTTAAGCATTACTTTACTGGCGTGTGAGATGAGTGCAATTGTGTGGTAGTTTGAGCATTCTTTGGGATTGCCTTTCTTAGGGATTGGAATGAAAACTCACCTTTTCATTCCTGTGGCCACTGCTGAGTTTTGCAAATTTGCTGGCATATTGAATGGAGCTCCTTTACAGCGTCATATTTCAGGATCTGAAATAGCTCCACTGGAATTCCATCACCTCCACTAGCTTTGTTTGTAGTGATGCTTCCTAAGGCCCACTTGATTTTGCATTCCAGGATGTCTGGCTCTAGGTGAGTGATCACACCACTGTGATTATCTGGGTTGTGAAGATCTTTTTTGTACAGTTCTTCTGTGTATCCTTGCCACCTCTTCTTAATATCTTCTGCTTCTGTTACGTCCATACCATTTCTGTCCTTTATTGAGCCCATCTTTGCGTGAAATGTTCCCTTGGTCTCTCATTTTCTTGAAGAGATCTCTAGTCTTTCCCATTCTGTTGTTTTCTTCAATTTCTTTGCATTAATCACTGAGGAAGGCTTTCTTTTTTTTTTTTTTTTTCTTATCTCTCCTGGCTATTCGTTGGAACTCTGCATTCAAATGGGAATATCTTTCCCTTTCTCCTTTGTTTCTTGCTTCTCTTCATTTCACAGCTATTTGTAAAGCATCCTCAGACAACCATTTTGCCTTTTTGCAGTTGTTTTCCATGGGATGCTCTTGATCTCTGTCTCCTGTACAGTGTCACAAACCTCTGTCCCTAGATCATCAGGCTCTCTGTCTATCTAGCCCCTTAAATCTATTTCTCACTTCCACTGTATAGTCATAAGGGATTTGATTTAGGTCATACCTGAATGGTCTAGTGGTATCCCTACTCTCTTCAGTTTAAGTCTGAATTTGGCAATAAGGAGTTCATGATCTGAGCCACAGTCAGCTCCTGGTCTTGTTTTTGCTGACTGTATAGAGCTTCTCCATCTTTGGCTGCAAAGAATATAATCAATCTGATTTTGGTGTTGACCGTCTGGTGATGTCCATGTATAGAGTCTTCTCTTGTGTTGTTGGAAGAGAGTGTTTGCTATGACCAGTGCATTCTCTTGGCAAAAACTCTTATTAGCCTTTGCCCTGCTTCATTCCGTACTCCAAGGTCAAATTTGCCTGTTACTCCAGGTGTTTCTTGACTTCCTACTTTTGAATTCCAGTATTATTTATTAGTAGTAGGTAAAATAAATGATCACTCATTAATAAGCTGAAAACTATGAAAGTAAAGAAAATTTGACCATGGAAAACCTAAAATAAGTATTATCTCATCATTCCCTAACCAGTTCCATCTTTAAGGCTCATCCAGATGTGATTGTATAATCACAAGTGCATTGTTGTGTCATTTTCCAACTCTGTGAAAGTTCTGTATAAATCTTAAGTCCAGACACTGGTGAAAAGATAGAAGCTAACTTTGAATATTTTACTCTCCTATGATCTTTAAAAAAAGTAATTTCAATTTTTATTTGAGTTCATCTTTAGAATAATTTTTTGTGGGGCAGTGAGTGCTCTGGATAAATGACAGAAGCTGTTATAACAAACTGAGGTTATAGCAAGGTAGTTTTCTATTTAAAAAGTGATGGGGAGTTCGGGATTAGCAATTGTAAACTATTATGGATAAGATGAATAATTAAGGTCCTATTATATATCACAGGGAACTATATTCAATATCCTGTGATAGATACTAATGAGAAAAGAATCTTAAAAAAAAGAATATCTATGTGTATACAACTGAATCACTTTTCTGTACAGTATATATATTGGCACAACATTGTAAATCAAATATATTTCAATTAAAGAAATAAAACTACATGAAAGTAAATGGTGCTTCTCTGATCACCTTAAAATTCTTTTATTTCCTCAAGTATTTTGGAGATTCTGTTATATTTTATATTTTATTTTTGTTTGTTATCATGTTCATATTCAGCTTTCATGGCCAATTATTAAGTCAGAGAAAAAGTTATTCTTGTATTGGCAGGTGGACTCTTTACCATGGCACTACCTGGGAATCTTGAAACTATCACAACATTGTTAATTGGTTATACCCCAGTATAGAATAAGAGGGTTTTTTTTTAAAAAAGAAAAAGTTATGCTTAAAAAGAAATATTGATTCTTGAATTGGCCTTTTCTTCCTCTGCTTGGAGATTATTAAAGTAGAAAGGATGCTTTCTAAATATCCTTTGTTGGATTCAAAACTGTAATGTAGTATATAAATGTTCAAGTGTGTCTCTAGATAGAGTATTTCGCATATTTTAATGTACCAGGACAGTATTATTATATTAACAAAAATAATATTATTTAACTATGTAAAAATAGCACACAATAAGTAATATTATAAAGTAGTATTGTAATCACTATTCCCCTCAAATCCTAGCATGATCTTATGCAGTAAGTGTGCACACACACACACACACATATGGATGGTATATGTACATAATCCCCTTCTTCAGTTTAAGATAAAGAATTGAACATTAATCAGGATGTATACTAGGTTAGGTTGATGGAAAAAGGGAGAAAATTGAATACTTGGATTTGAGGAACTTCAAATCGAATGAAACTCAGACATCAATTTTTATCAGTATATTTTTTTTGTGAAGGAATTAAAGCTCTTTGACAAGTAAAAAAATAAATTTGGTACTATCATCTCCTATGTATGCCAGTTCCCATCATTCTGTTACTGGAGAGAACTAGAATTAGCAAACAGATTTTGTTTCTTTTAAAGCTGTAGATGTTATTAACAAATATAAGCACACTTCACTGTTTGATAGATTAACCTCTGAGAAATCACTTATAATTAAATACTTTTATAAAGTGCTTATGAAACTGCTTTACTCGAAGAACACTTTTAAAGCAAGAATTGGCTCAATTTATTTATAGGTATGTCCATCCATACCACGTTGTCTCAGAGTATACCTTTGTCACATTCTCACACAGTGTGTTCCGGCTAACCTCCTGACAGTTTTGTTTGGTGTTTCTCTGAATGTAGAAATTGAATTTGCATGCCTATGTTTCAGTTATGAATCCTTTTTCATAGATTTATCCTATACTGAGTCTTCACTTATGTCTCAACCAGTCCTCATACATTTTTAGAAATACAGGTTGTAGTTTCTTTGCAACTTTGTTGCTGTCAGACCTACTGGTGCTTTTGATTAATTGCATGAAAGGTGATATAAAGACTCTGTTATTCCTTTCCAAGTGTCAACACTCTCTTCGCATGAAATGTGTGTTTTTCTTATCCTCAAGAAATTAAATGACCTTGCCAAAGTTATGACATCCTTTAGCCGTAAAGCAAGTATTACAGTAAATAAGTAATATGACCACCACCTTCCAATAAGAATGCTGAAAGCTCAGGGGAAGTAACCCTATTTATGAACCCGAGCCTTGGCATTTTCACTTTTCTGTCCCTTCCCACCCCGACCATTTTAGTACCACTCATCCTTGTCTTCTGCCTGGACTGCAGCAATTATTTCTTTACTAGTCTCTGACTGCTCTTCACTTCAACACGGCACACTCATGCATTGTTTTAATGCATATATGATCACAATAATAGCATTATCCTGCCAAACATTATCAAAGTTTATTTTCAGGAATATCATGGATTTTAAATCCCTGCATGATTTAGCTTTGGGTCTCTTGCTGGCTTAATTAGTGACACTTCGTCTCTCCATACTGTGTCCACAGTGGCCTTTAAGATCTATTCTCTAATTTTGGGGACATAAAGAACTTCACATGGTATTGCTTCTGCCAAGATAGTGTCCAATCCTCAGCCTCCCTCCACAGCATCACTTGTATTTGTGTATACTCTTCATCCATCAGAGGTCAGCTTGGATTTCACTAAGTGTTTCCACCTTCTTGAGACTAGGCCATGGCCCTCTTACATGCTATTTTGTTGTTGTTCAGTCGCTAAGTCATGTCTCTTTGTGGCCCATGGACACAGCATGCCAAGTTTCCCTGTCCTTCACTATCTCCTTAAGTTAGCACAAATTCATGTCCATTGAGTCAGTGACGCTATCTAACCATCTCACCCTCAGCCAACCTTTTGTTCTTTTGCCTCCAGTCTTCCCCAGCATCAGGGTCTTTTCCAGTGAGTTGGCTCTTTGCATCAGGTGGCTGAAGTTTTGGAGCTTCAGCTTCAACATCAGTCCTTTCAGTGAATATTCAGGCCTGATTCCTTTAGGACTGATCTCCTTGCTGTCCAGAGGACTCTCCCAAGAGTCTTTTCCAGCACTACCATTCAAAAGCATCAATTATTTGGCACTCAGGCTTCTTTATGGTTCAACTCACATCTGTATGTAACTACTAGAAAAATCATAGCTTTGACTATATGGATGTTTGTTGGTAAAGTGATATCTCTGCTTTTTAATACTGTGTTTAAGTTTGACATAGATTTTCTTCCAACAAGCAAGCATCTTTTAATTTCATGGCTGTTTCCAGCTGCAATGATTTTGGAGCCCAAGAAAATAAAAACTGTCACTGTTTCCACTATTTCCCCCATCTAATTGTCATGAAGTGATAGGAACAGATGCCATGATATTCGTTTTTTGAATGTTGAATTTTAAGCTGGCTTTTTCACTCTCTTCTTTCATCCTCATGAAGAGGCCCTTTAGCCTCTTCACTTTCTGCCATTAGGGTGGTATCATCTGCATATCTGAGGTTGTTGATATTTCTCCCAGCAATCTTCATCCTAGCTTGTGATTCATCCAGCCTGGCATTTTGCACGACGTACTCTACGTAGACATTAAATAGGCAAGCTGACAATATATGGTGAACATTTCTGACAAAACGTGGTTCACTGGAGAAGGGAATGGCAGACCACTTCAGGGTTCTTGCCTTGAGAACCCCATGAACAGAATGAAAACGCGAAAAAATAGGACACTGAAAGAGGAACTCCCCAGGTTGGTAGGTGCCCAGTATGCTACTGGAGATCAATGGAGATCTAATTCCAGAAGTAATGAAGAGATAGAGCCAAAGCAAAAGCAACACCCAGTTGTGGATGTGACAGGTGATGGAAGAAAATTCCGATGCTGTAAAGAGCAGTGTTGTGTAGGAAACTGGAATATTTGGTCCATGAATCAAGGCAAATTGGAAGTGGTCAAACAGGAGCTGGCAAGAGTAAACATCGATATTTTAGGAATCGGTGAATTAAAATGCACTGGAATGGGTGAATTTAATTCAGGTGACATTATATCTACTACAGTGGGCAAGAATCCCTTAAAAGAAATGGAGTAGCCATCATAGTCAACAAAGAGTTGAATGCAGTACTTGGTTGCGATCTCAGAAACGACTGAATGATCTCTGTTTGTTTCCAAGGCAAACCATTCAATATCACAGTAATCCAAGTCTATGTCCCAACCAATAATGCTGAAGAAGCTGAAGTTGAATGGTTCTATGAAGACCTACAAGACTTTCTAGAACTAACACCCAAAAAAGATGTCCTTTTCTTTATAGGGGACAGGAATGCAAAAGTAGGGAATCAAGAAATACCTGGAGTAACAGGCAAATTTGCCCTTGGAGTACAGAATGAAGCAGGGCAAAGGCTAACAGAGTTTTGTCAAGCAAATGCACTGGTCATGGCAAACACCGTCTTCCAGCAACAAAGAGAAGACTCTGCACATGGACATCACCAGATGGTCACTGCTGAAATCAGATTGATTATATTCTTTGCAGCCAAAATTGGAAAAGCTCTATACAGTCAGCAAAAACAAAAACAAAAACAGCTCCTAGTATGGAGCTGACTGTGGCTCAGATCATGAACTCCTTATTGCCAAATTCAGACTGAAATTGGAGAAAGTAGGGAAAGCCACTAGGCCATTCAGGTATGACCTAAATCAAATCCTTTATTACTATACAGTGGAAGTGACAAATAGATCCAAGAGATTAGATCTGATAGACAAGAGTGCCTGAAGAACTGTGGATGGAGGTTTGTGACATTGTTTAGGACGCAGTGATAAAGACCATCCCCAAGAAAAAGAAATTCAAGAAGGCAAAATGGCTGTCTGAGGAGGCCTTACAAATAGCTGTGAAACGAAGAGAAGCAAAAGGCAAAGGAGGAAAGGAAGGATATACCCATTTGAATGCAGAGTTCCAAAGAATAGCAAGGAGAAATAAGAAAGCCTTCCTCAGTGATCAATGCAAAGTAATAGAGGAAATCAATAGAATGGGAAAGACTAGAGATCTCTTCAAGAAAATTAGAGATACCAAGGGCACATTTCAAGCAAAGATGGTCACAATAAGGGACTGAAATGGTATGGACCTAACAGAAGCAGAAGATATTGAAAAGAGGTGGCAAGAATACACGGAATAACTATACAAAAAAAATCTTCACGACCCAGATAACTATGATGGTGTGATCACTTACCTAGAGGCAGACATCCTGGAATGTGAATTCAAGTGGGCCTTAGGAAGCATCACTACGAACAAAGCTAGTGGAGGTGATGGAATTCCAGTGGAGCTATTTCAAATCCTGAAAGAAGATGCTGTGAAAGTGCTGCACTCATTATGCCAGCAAATGTGGAAAACTCAGCAGTGGAAAAAGGACTGGAAAAGGTCAATTTTCATTCCAATCCCAAAGAAAGGCAGTGCCAAAGAATGTTTAAACTCCTGCACTGTTGCACTCATCTCACAGGCTAGCAAAGTAATGCTCAAATTTCTCCAAGCCAGGCTTCAACAGTACATGAACTGTGTACTTTCAGATGTTCAAGCTGGATTTAGAAAAGGCAGAGGAACCAGAGATCAAATTTCCCACATCTGTTGGATCATTGAAAAAGCAAGAGAGTTCCAGAAAATCATCTACTTCTGCTTTATTGACTATGCCAAAGCCTTTTACTGTGTGAATCACAACAAACTGTGGAAAATTCTGAAAGAGATGGGAATACCAGGCCACCTGACCTGCCTCCTGAGACATCTGTATGCAGGTCAAGAAGCAACAGTTAGAACTGGACATGGAACAACAGACTGGTTCCAAATAGGGAAAGAATTATGTCAAGGCTGTATATTGTCACCCTGCTTATTTAACTTATATGCAGAGTACATCATGAGAAACATTGGGCTGGATGAAGCACAAGCTGGAATCAAGATTGCCGGCAGAAATATCAATAACCTCAAATATGCAGATGACACCACCCTTATGGCAGATAGCGAAGAAGAACTGAAGAACCTCTTGATGAAGGTGAAAGAGGAGAGTGGAAAAGTTGGCTTAAAGCTCAACATTCAGAAAATTAAGATCATGGTACCTGGTCTCATCACTTCATGGCAACTAGATGGGGAAATGGTGGAAACAGTGGCAGGCTTTATTTTTTGGGGGGTCCAAAATCACTGCAGATGGTGACTGCAGCCATGAAATTAAAAGAGGCTTACTCCTTGGAAGAAAAGTTATGACCAACCTAGACAGCTTATTTTTTAGAAAGCAGAGACATTAATTTGCCAAGAAAGGTGCGTGTAGTCAGAGCTATTTTTTTTTTTTTTACCAGTAGTCGTGTATGGATGTGAGAGTTGAACCATAAAGAAAGCTGAGTGCAGAAGAATTGATGCTTTAAACTGGTGTTTGAGAAGACTCTTGAAAGTCCCTTGGGCAGCAAGGAGATCCAACCAGTCCATCCTAAAGGAAATCTGGCCTGAATATTCATTGGAAGGACTGATGCTGAAGTTGAAACTCCAATACTTTGGCTACCTAATGTGAAGAACTGACTCATTTGAAAAGAACCTGATGCTGGGAAAGATTGAAGGCAGGAGGAGAAGGGGATGACAGAGGATGAGATGGTTGGATGGTATCACTGATTTAGTTGACATGAGTTTGAGTAAACTCTGGGAGTTGGTGATGGACAGGGAAGCCTGGCCTGCTGCAGTCCATGGGGTGGCAGAGTCAGGCACGACTGAGCGACTGAACTGAACTGAACTGATGTACTCCTTTTCCAATTTTGAGCTATTGTGTTACATGTCTGGTTCTAACTGTTGTTTCTTGACCTGCATACAGACAGTTTTCTCAGGAGGCAGGTAAGGTGTTCCAATATTCCCATCTCTTTAGGAATTTTCCAGTTTGTTGTTATCCAGACAATCAAATACTTTCATATAGTCAATGAAACTGAAATACCTGTGTGTGTGTGGTTTTTTTTTTTTAATGGAATTCCCTTGCTTTCTCTGTGATCCAATGGATATTAAAAATTTGATCTCTGGTTCCTCTGCCTTTTCTAAATCCAGTTTGTACATCTGGAAGTTCTCAGTTCATGTATTGTATAAGCCTAACTTGAAGATTTTTGAGCATGACCTTGCTAGCATGCGAAATGAGCATAATAATCATGTGGTAGTTTGAACATTCTTTGGCTTTAGGTGAGTGACCACACCATTGTGCTTATCTGGGTCATTAAGAACTTTTTTGTACAGTTTTCCTGTGTCTTCTTGCCACCTCTTCTTAATGTCTTCTGCTTTTTTTTAGGTCTTTGTGTTTTCATAGGTCCTTTCCTATTTATGAAAATCCTTTTTATTAGGCAGGTCCTATGTCCTTTTAGGATCCCATATTTCTCCTTCCTACGGCTTCTCAAACGTGGTTAAGTAGTTAATAGAATAAGGAATAACTACAGAGACAGTGGTTGTCTTGATCCTTGCTATACCATTAGTGCCCAGGTAGTGTTATCACGATTTGATGAATTAGTGAATGAATACATGAATAAATGTTTGAAGAATGACACATCTCAATATCCTGCTAGCCTTTTTTACCATGGACCTTCATACCTTGCCTTTATTGTGGATAATTTAGATAGCACCTAGGGATTTTTTTTCATTCATTCTTCAAACAGTGATAATTCATCTATTATGTTCAAGTTGTATTAGTCTAGAATTCAAAGATAAACAAAATAATCCCTGTATTTTTTTCAGATGCTACTTTCCTATTGGGAGTTTGGAACAGTTTTCATGGACTCCACTTATATAATCATTCTGGTTTTTTAGTGATTACAGTTTTCTTGCTTTAGTGAAAGCATTGAGGATTATTAGCATCACCCTGAGCTATGTTCAGAGACTATCTTCCTCCCAAATCAAACTAGCTCTCATAGTGTTCTTGTTCAAAATGTATATTCCTGAGTTCCATGCCACTAAATCATAATCTCCAGGGAGGAGCTGTATATTGATGTAGTTCTTTATTAGGTAACCACAGGGTGATTCTTATCAGTCATTTAAAAACACTTAAAAAATTAAAAAAATTTGGATTGGCAGAACTTTAAATGTTATACCATAAAATTTATTTTAATACATAGTACATTAATGCATAACACATTAAATACATAGTACATTAAAACACATTACATTAAATGTAGTATGTTTAATACATAATGAATTTAAATTTATTTCAATATATATTTTAATACATAACAATACTCATAGCATACAAAAATGTTAAATTTTTCTATTCCCAGCATTGTTCAATTTGCTTTAAATGACATGTAAGAGAGGGCATGAAAAGGAAAATATCAAAAATAGGATATAGAGTTTGGTTTAGGAGCTAGATATATATTTAATTATAGAATTTTAATAAGTTTTGTAACATCAAAAATAGATCAATTTTTCCTCCATTTTTTTCACTGAAATAACATAATGTTTACATTTCGTGTGCCCTCTTTTGCTTATTAATGATGAGATAAGGGAGAAGGCTTCATGATGCTGTCTACAAAACCTCTCTGAAGATGAATAGATTTAAAATGTATATAGACTTTGTCATGATATACAGAAAGAAGAACATATATAATTCCTATTAAATGTATACTTTTAAATGTTGATATGTGATATGTGAGAGAAATGTTGGAGTTTGATGATGCTGTTGTTTTGGGAATTTGGAGAATTACTGTGTTACGCTTCTTATTAACTTGTTTAGTCACTCAGTCATATCTGACTCTTCTGTTACACCATGAAGTGTAGCCTTCTAGACTCCTTTGTCCATGGGATTTCCCAGGCAAGAATACTGGAATGGGTTGCAAAATGTCCTTCTCTAGGGGATCTGTCTTCCTGACAAAGGGATCCAACCCACATCTCCTGCATTGACAGGCAGATTCTTTACCACTGAGCCCCAGAGAAGCCCCATATTAACTTATAAAAATTCCATAATGGTTTTTATTATGTTTCTTGCCTCTAAGTAAGGGTCATTTTTGGGGAAAATTTTAGAAACTAAAATTTTAAATATATGACTAATATAAATAATTAAAATCAAGGTAACCATCAAAACCCTCATGGTATCCAAGAATATTGTGTTCAGCTGGATGAAAAAAGAAGCCATGAACATATTCATCCAGTCCCCACTATTTCCCACTCCTAGATCACTCAAGATGCACTAAATGTTCTTTGTAAAGCAGACAATAAATGTTACTATTTTATTAGTAAGAATAGTAACAGAAATAAATTTTATTATTATAGTAGTATAGTTATTATATTAAAATATATAAATATGCTTTATTAGGTCTTTATGTGGAAGGAACCCAATGAAATAGACTCATCATCTCCTGAAAGTTCATAGATGTCCATTTAGGAAATGTTGTAGAATGTACACTGCATCTGGTTTTACCTTTGGAGTGTTTATATTCAGATTCAGGGAAGAGGTTGGCCCAAAGTCATTTTATGGAGGAACAGACTCCTGGTTTCTGACTTATTTCTTAAAAGCAAAACAAAACATGATTATGCTGTCTTCCTTGTCTTCAGCTATGCATCACACAAATAAAAATGCAGCTTCACCATGACGTCAGCAGTAAGATCATTTGACTTTTGAAAAGAGCTCCTGGAATAGGAATTGTGATGACTAGTTGGTGACTGATGAAACAGGAAATCCAGAATGATTCTGTTCCTGAGAACTAATAGCTGCAAGCATTTCTCAGCATCTGCTCTGTTGTCTTAGTGTGTCAGTATTCTTTAAGGTACTAGAAAATTGAAAAAGAAACACTGTTCCATGAATGGTTGGATACTCCTCTTCTAGTGTATCAGTATTACTTAGGACTATCTGTATCTGGAGATGAGTTCTGAATGGGAAGGAGTAAAGGGAATCCTACTGATTTGTATAAAGTCATCCCAAACCCAGTCCTTTATAACAAGAATTATTTGCCATCCTTAGAGAGTACACGGCTCTCAAAAGTTCATTTGTTGAAGATGCCTGAATTGTACTGAAAATTTTCACCAGTATTTAAGGAGAATGTTTATTGCCTGCTCCTATGACATAATTCTTGCTTTCAGATTATTCACTCATCGAGGACACATTTAGATGCTCTGTTGTCCAGGGTAAGTTAAGGCTTTGTGCTTTGGGTGTTTTTTTGGTTTGTTTTTGTATTCATGAGGTCTTCAAATTAGTCCATTTTCCCCTTTCAGGAAGAATATGTTTTAACTTTGACTCGTAATATAAACATAATTGTTTTTTTCCCTTTCAGAAAAGGAAAGGTTGTTAGCGGTTGCCATAGTTTAATCAAAAATCTATTCTTAACTGGAATTATCTTCTATTATTCTCTTGTGACAATGAAAACTCAATACTCTATTTTTCCTTTTAACTCTTTGCTGGCATGCATTTATCAAAGAGTAGAACAGATTTTGGATGACTATGGAGTTTAGGGAAGAATATCTTAGAATAGTGAAATTAATCTGTATGAAAAAAAGTGAAGTGTTCTTTATGAAGGATAGAGTGTTAATAAAGCTATAAACATTTCTGAAAGTAGATAAGCCTATATTGGTTAGTCTGATATTAGATTGTGTAAAATCAGGCTCTTGAATGACAAAGGAGAATTTTTCCTTTGGTTGACTAATGAAAAATATGAATTTTGTATATTAAATTACTGTATGTACTTGAAATCTCAGAAAGAGGTATCTCTAAAATAATGTAAAAGGTAATGGTCCAGAACAGCACTGTCAAGTAGAAATATAATGTGAGCTACACATGTAATTTTAAAATTTCTGGTAGACACATTGTAAAAGGGTGCAGCAAAAGAAATGAAAATGATTTTAACATTTTATATGGTATATCTAAAATACCTTTAAACATAGAATTCATATAAAATATTATTAAATGAATGTATTTGCAAAACAAAAGTAGAATCAAAGGTATAGAAAACAAACTTATCTTTTCCAAGGGGGAAAGAGGTTTGGTGAGGTATAAATTGAGATAGGGATTGATATATGCACACTATTACATATAAAATAGATAACTAATAACCTATTAGGGAACTCCACTCAATATTCTGTAATGGCCTATATGGAAAAAGAACCTAAAAAAAGAGTAGGTGTAAGTATATGTATACCTGATTCACTTTGTTGTATACCTCAAAAAAACACAGCATTGTAAATCAACAATACTCCAATAACAGTTGATAAAAAAATCAAATAAAAATATAATTGCGGTATTTTATGTTACCTTTTTATAGTAAGTTGCCAAAATCTGGTGTGTATATTTGGAAGGAAAAACTCTGCTCCTCCTCAACTCTCCATACTTTTGACACCAAATGTAGGTGTGGTTTCCCACCTCAATCAGTACGTCAGCTTTCGTTAGACATCAGCTGAAGGTCCTAAATGACTGAATTCTGACACTACATGCAAACAGTGCAGATCTCACCAGTTAAGGGCTCGGTCTCACGAGACAGCCCTCACTTCAGATGCCAATTACGAGTCCAGATTGCCTCTACTTCTGAGCAACCAGCTGTAAATTGGGGCTTCTCACGATCTCCTCCTCAGGTTTGATAATTTGCTAAAAAGGCTCACGTAACTTGGGAAATTTCTACTTACATTTATTGATTAATCAATCAAAGATAGAACTCTGGAAGAGCCAGATGGGAGAGCTGCATAGGGCAGTGTATGGAGGAAGAGGTGTGAGGCTTCCATGCCTTCTCTGGGCCCACTACCCTCCCAGCACCTTCATAGGTAACAAAACTGAAAGTTCACGATGTATCCTTGTTTCAGACTTTTATAGAGCTTAATTTCCAACCTCTCCATCACTTCCCCTTCCCAGAGTTCAGTAGGTGGTGAAGAAGTTTCTACTTATCTGATCACTCAGTATTTCAGGTGGTGGTCTTGTTCAGTTACTCAGTCATGTCCGACTCTTTGCTACCCCATAGACTGCAGCATGCCAGGCCTCCCTGTCCTTCATCATCTCTTGGAGCTTGCTCAAACTCATGTCCATCGAGTCGGTGATGCCATCCAACCATCTCATCCTCTGTCACCTGCTTCTCCTCCTGCCATCAGTCTTTCCCAGCATCAAGGTCTTTTCCAGTGAGTCAGTTCTTAATGTCAAGTGGCCAAAGTGAAAGGTTGTTGCTGAACGATGAGACGCGGGATTCTTGGCCTCCGGAGGAGATGAATTCAATCCGGGGCCAGAGATGAGGCTGGATCGCTCAGAGCTTTTGTGTAATAAAGTTTTATTAAAGTATAAAGGAGATAGAGAAAGCTTCTGACATAGGCATCAGAAGGGGGCAAAAGAGTACCTCCTTTGCTAGTGTTAGCAATGGAGTTATATACTCTCCAATGAATCCAAAGAATGTCTGGAGGTTGTAAAGACCTCACCAGACCCACTCCCATAATTTACGTCTTAAGATAACAGAGTTGGCCAGAAGGTTTAATCCAAAGATTGTCCTCAGGCAGGATACATCCTTGTAAAGACCAGACCTACTCCCATAATTTATGCCCATAATTTATGTTTTAAGATAACAGAATTAGCCAGAGGATTTAATCCAAAGACTGTCCTCAGGCAGGATACATTATTGTTATATAAGGAATGTAGAGGAAAAAAAAGTAAAAAAAGTTTGTCCTTTCTTCCTCCTTGAATATCCCAGACCTCTCTCTCCTTGGGGACCCCTAGACTTCTTATCAACCTGCCTAGGAGATGACTCTCTCAAAAGTATTGGAGCTTCAGCTTCAGCATCAGTCCTTGCAATGAATATTCAGGACCGATTTCCTTTAGGATTGACTGGTTTGATCTCCTTGTTGTATAAGGGACTCTTAAGAGTCTTCTCAGCACCACAGTTCAAAAGCATCAATTCTTTGGTGCTCAGCCTTCTTTATGGTTCAACTATCAAATCCATACATGACTACTGGAAAAACCATAACTTTAACTATGTAGACTTTTGTTGGCAAAATGATGTCTCTGCTTTTTAATATACTCTCTAGTTTTTTTCCTCTTTCACCCATAGATTATTTATTTATTTATTTCTATTCTTTTTTTTGTTTTCATTTATTTTTATTAGTTGGAGGCTAATTACTTTACAATATTGTAGTGGTTTTTGTCATACATTGACATGAATCAGCCATGGATTTACATGTATTCCCCATCCTGATCCCCCCACCCTCCTCCCTCTCCACCCGATTCCTCTGGGTCTAGTTTTGTCATAGCTTTTCTTCCAAAGAGTAAGCGTCTTTTAATTTCGTGGCTGCAGTCACCATCTGCAGTGATTTTGGAGCCCAAGAAAATAAAGTGTGTCATTGTTTCCATTGTTTCTCCATCTATTTGATATGAAGTGATGGGGTCACTTTTTGAATGCTGAGTTTTAAGCAAACTTACTCTCTTCTTTTACCCTCATCAAGAGACTCTTTAGTTCCTCTTCACTTTCTGCCATTAGAGTGGTGACATCGGTATATCTGAGGTTATTAATATTTCTCCTGGCAATCTTGATTCCAGTTTGTGCTTCATCCAGCCTGGCATTTCACATGATGTACTCTGGATAGAAATTAAATGAATAGGGTGACAATATACAGTCTTGATGCACTCCTTTACCATTTTTGAATCAGTCCATTGTTCCACATCTGGTTCTACCTGTTGCTTCTTGACCTGCATACAGATTTCTCAGGAGGCAGGTAAAGTGGTGTGGTACTCCCTTCTATTTAAGAATTTTCCACAGTTTGCTGTGATCCACACACTCAAAGGCTTTAATGTAGTCAATGAAACAGAAGTAGATATTTTCCTGGAATTCTCTTGCTTTTTCTGTGATGGCAATTTCATCTCTGGTTCCTCTTTCTTTTCTAAATCCAGCTTGTACATCAGAAAGTTCTCATTTCACATCTTGTTGAAACATGGCTTGAAGGATTTTGAGCATTATCTTGTGAGCATGTGAAATGAGCACAGTTGTATGGTAGTTTGAACATTCTTTGTCATTGCCGTTCTTTGGGATTAGAAAGAAAACTGATCTTTTTCCAGCCCTGTGGCTGCAGCTGAGTTTTCCCAATATGCTGACGTATTGGGTGCCATCCTGGGGCTGTCTGGAGCCTATCCCCAGTAACCAGTCACCTCATTAGCATAAATTTACCTGCACCCAGAAAGAGATCCTTGTGAATAACATAAGGTACTCATATCCCTAATGGAAATCCTAAGTGTTTTAGGAGATTTGTTCCAGGAACTGGGAACAAAACACAAATATTTTTTGTTGTACTACAGTTTTACATTTATAGCCCATCTCAATGCCAATCAGCATATTTTAAGTGGGTAGGAGTGTGTGGCCCTGTGGCTGTTGTGTTGGGCTGGCCAGGTATAGAGAGATTACTGAATATGCTCCCTTTGAGATTTACGCAACCCACAAACTGTTCCTTCTCTCAGTTTCTTCATTTTTCCAATATTAATATTAAATTGCTCTTATTTCCAATATTAACTTATGTTACTCTAGAAAGTTATACACGGAGAAGGCAATGGCACCCCACTCCAGTACTCTTGCCTGGGAAATCCCATGGATGGAGGAGCCTGGCGGGCTGCAGTCCATGGGGTCGCTAAGAGTCAGACACACCTGAGTGACTTCACTTTTACTTTTCACTTTCCTGCATTGGAGAGGGAAATGGCAACCCACTCCAGTGTTCTCGCCTGGAGAATCCCAGGGACGGGGGAGCCTGGTGGGCTGCCGTCTATGGGGTTGCACAGAGTCGGACATGACTAAAGCGACTTAGTAGCAGCAGCAGAAAGTTATACAACTTAGGAGAAAGCCATGTAATATACTGTTGAAAACCTTTGTATAAGTAAAATTACTATGATAGGAGGACTTCCCTGGTGGCTCAGATGGTAAAGAATCTACCTGTAATGCAGGTGACCTGGGTTCAATTCCTGCGTTGGAAAGATCCCCTGGAGGAGGGCATGGCAACCCACTCCAGTATTCTTGCCTGGAGAATTCCGTGGACAAGAGAGCCTGGCAGGTCACAGTCTGTGGGGTCGCGAAGAGTTGGACATGACTGAGTGACTAAACACAGTTTAATAGGTTGTGCTCTTGTCAGTAAAGTACATTGTATCAAGTTTGAATAAAATATCACAGTACTCTGTGGATCATTAAAAAACACCTTTATGTATGAGGAGAATTAAACTACCTGCATACCTTTAAATCGAGATTCCCTGGTGGCTCAGAAAGTAAAGAATCTGCCTGCAGTGTGGGAGATCAGGGCTCGATCCCTGGACTGAGAAGATCCCCTAGAGAAGGGAACGGCTAAGCCCTGCACTATTCTTACCTAAAGAATCCCATGGACAGAGGAGCCTGGAGGGTTGCAGTCCGTGGACTCGCAAGAGTCGGAAAAGACTGAATGACTCATACACACACACACACACACATAACTATATTATAATGAAGTATAATTTTGGCTCTAGGGATTTTAAAGAATTTTATTATTTTATATTTGCTAATCTAGGTTTTGTTTTGTAAGGACACTGTTCAATGATGAAGTGCTTTATCTGATTTTGTATCAGTTGCTCAAATAATTAAACATTCAGGGATCAGTAGTGCCCATTCTTTAGAAACCAGAGAGCCTATGGAGGAGCTGCCAAGGCAGAAGATTTTTTCTGGCTCCAAAAATATTTTTTAAATTAAAATATAGAATTTATTCTTAATGAATTCTGTTGAGCAAAGTAATTTGAAAAGTCAGTCTTGTCCAAAAATCAGGTTGGTCCAAATTGGATGAAACTTGCAAAAATGTTGTTTATTAAATAAATAGTTGAGCATACTCAAATATTTCCTGAGGAAAGAGAAAAAGACCAGTGGGCATTGACTATTCTTAGAAACCAAGTGTAATTTCCACTGTTTTCTGGCACTACTCATTTATATATTAATGTTCTTTTTAAAATTCAAGAGACCTTTATAGCTAGCTAATGATACAAATTGCACAGGTGACCTTTTAAATCTGTGCCTGCTGCTGAGTTCTCTAACTACACTGTGTTCTAAAGACTCTCAAAGATAATGTAGAAATGATATTTTCTAGTTTTGAATATAAGAAATATTGCTTAAATGTTACATTTTGAATTGTTTATATAATGTGTGAAAAAAAAAAGCAGATTAGTCTATTTTAACTAGCTGTTTTTTAGTAAAATTTCATATGAAAATTGATAAAGTAAATTATACAGTAGTTGAAAGGAGTTCATATGGAAAGTGTTTTATAAATGGTTAAATGCTATACAAATATTATGTATTATTATTAGTGCCAGGAATAATAATGATAAATTAGTATAGAGTGTCAGATATGTTTATCTTGATACTGGTTTCTGATTTATGTGGAAACAAAGTCTTTTGAATTATCTTAGTTCTGGATAAAATGATTGTCGTGATGACATGAATTATTTTCTGTTACTGTAAAATACATGAATTATTTCTATAAGGAAGAGATATAGCTGTTAAAATATAGGTAATTCCTAAGAGATTTTGGTTTCATTTATAAAATATTGCAAATTATGTCTAAACAGTCTTTAGACAGATTTTGTTGAAACAGTCCTTCCTATAGAACAGATTATATATTCATAATATAAAAATCAACATATTTTTTCATTTGTGTTTAAATACATGAATTATATTCTCCATTACAAATTTAAATTCTCTCTCCCTGTCATATAAAACACAGTAAAATTCATCACTCTGATACTGATTATGGTATTTATATCACTATGTGAAGTTAAGTTATGTGATTCTGATCAGTGAAAATATTACTGGGTTTTACAGATAACTATAAACTAATCTTGACTTTGTCTTTTCCTATTTTAGAGCCAGTGATTGGTTCGAGTACAAACTTTTTATAAGTTCCTGGCAATCTTTTTGGTCTTAGGCACTCACCTAGAATATTCTTGGTAAGGTGGCCTTGTTTTTAGATCTTATGAAAATAAAAGTCGCTCAGTCGTGTCTGACTCTTGGCGACCCCATAGACTATACAGTCCATGGAATTCTCTAGGCCAGAATACTGGAGTGGGTAGCCTTTCTCTTCTCCAGGGGATGTTCCCAACCCAGGGATTGAACCCAGCCCTCCCACATTGCAGGCAGATTCTTTACCAGCTGACCACAAGGGAAGAGCTTAGATCTAATTATTACCTGATTATCATGTTATGCCTAGATTAAGCCACAGCAGTGGTAAGAAGCAGAGACTTTGGAGCTCAGCAGATTTTGGATTGTAACTCGGCTCCACCACTTATAGGTATGAGGAATTGAATATGTTGTTTTTTCTCTCTAAGCCTTTGTTTCCTCATCTTGATAATGGAAATATTAATCAGTACCTAACTTACAGGGATATTTTATTATCTAATATAATTTGAGCATAGATTCTTGCAAAGTACCTGGCCTGTAGTGACTGCTCAGTGCAGGTTTATGATGATCATTTTTCTTTTTTATGGCTATGATTACTGTTTTTGTAGTCATCAAAGATTGTATCATTATATAAATAACTAGGATATTTGGGGGTCTATATAATCATTTGGGCTTCCCAAGTGGTAAAGAATCCTCCTGCCAATGCAGGAAACACAGGAGATACAGGTTCAATCTCTGGGTTGGGAAAATCCCCTGGAGGAGGAAATGGTAACCCACTCCAGTGTGTCCTTGCCTGGGAAATCCAAGGACAGCGGAGCCTAGTATTTCAAAGGGTCGGACACAATTCAGTATCTAAGCAGCAGCAGCATATAATTATTTATGCTCAAGTACTTTCTGAAGTTTTCTATGTGAAGCATGGGAGATTGAGAGCCAGACTACGTATTAGTCAAGGAAACATTGGCCATGCCTTTTAATAATGGAAAATAGATCCCCAAACAATACCATGTGCATTCTATCGACTTGCCTTCTCTGTGGGGGTCTCTTCAAACTTTAGGAACCTATAGAAATTTAGGTATTGACCTAAGTGATTTTACTTATACCCAGGGCAAGGTGAATGTATTGAATGTGGAATTTAGAGTCAAAATAATTTAGTTATGACAGATACTCCTTTGTAATTTAGAGAAATCAGTATTTGCTGAAATTGTCCTGCACCATGGTAGACATCATCTGTAAATTATTAGGTGACTGAGAGCAGGGACTCTTTACTTTCTGCGCTGCGGAGGAGGTTTCATTTCTCCAGTGGCCCAGATTTGTAGATCTAAAGTAATACCTTACAAAGCTCCCTGGAGCATTTTAGTAATTGGTGCTGATTGAGAGCTGTTTCACTCTCATCTAGTCCTTGACTTTAGATAAAGTGAATTCTGTTTTTCTTCATTATATATATTTAGTAAAAGCAGCCACTTTGAAAATATTACTATTTGCATGGAATTGTTCCTATTCCTACTACTTATAACATTTAATTTTGAAAATAATGTTTCTAAATTGAAACAATGGAAGAGTCCATGTTTCCATGGGAGTTCACTGGCATAACTGAGAAACATAAAATAAAGAAAAAGAATAACTTTGTCATCTGTCCAAATAAGGCATGCATTTGTAGCTTCAGCTTTTCCCTTTCAATAATCCTTTGATAATTTCCCAAGAGATGTCGTATTTGGAATTGCAATCTTCAGTGTTCTAGATGAATCTAAATTCCATTCAGTGTCATGGCTGTTGGTGGAAAGGCTGGACAGATAGGAAAGATGAAAATCTTATTTCATTTTCCCAGTCATCTTAAGTGGGACTGACAGAATTTGTGCTTTAAGTATCTTTCTTTTTATCTTAGAGGAATAAAAAAAATACTTGTGTATTTAGAAATTATAGTCAACTAATATTTATTATAGAAAATAATTTCAAGGTCATATTACTGAAAAATAAGCATCAGATAGTAAATGACTATCACTTTATTCAGTAGTAAATGACTCCTGAATATATATATATATATGTGCACATATGTTACATATTATTATTGCATATTATACATATATATAAATGCTATAATGGAAAATGTTGCCATTGTTCCTACTTAGTGAATTTATTATCTAAACACATCATTTAATCACATCAGGGACACATACATAACAAGTTTACTAAATCCTGACTTGAATTGGCATCATTTAGATTGCACATCCAACCATTGCTTGTGGCTTTCTAATCTTGAAATTTCTGGATTGTTGTTTTGGGTTGATGAATAAATCATAGAGTTTGTTTTCTTCATTGCGAACAAAATTAATACATATATACAATATGGTGCTTTCTATACTCTCCCAGATTATGAGAAAATAGGTTGCTATGTTGTCATTCTTTTAGTCTTCAGCAATTTAGAACTTGATCTGTACTAAGAACTGTGTTAGGCACTTGAGATTAAAAAATGATTAAGAAGAATCTTCTTAAGAAATGGAGATGGCAGAAACAGACATAGACATGGTAGCCCCATGTGACAGTGGTTCAGGATATTTGGAGAGGAAGCCCCGTGGGACTGGTGATGAATAAGTATTGAGGAAGGAATGTTTCAGAGAGGAGGAATATTTGGGCAGGACTTTGTCCCATATGGAGCTGGGTGATGGAATGATGGATCTGAAGGACAGATGGCATGTCATATGATAAGGCATAGAGGATGAAAGAGCATGATATAAACAGGAAATGACAAAACTCACTACAATACATTGTGACAGATGCTAGGCTGGGGATATGTTAGAGAGATGAGGAGAATCCCTCTGCATCCATTACAGTGTCTGACATATCAGAGGCTTACATATGTATATAAAATACACAGAGGACTCCCCATATTTGTACATTCTTTACATCGAAGTTAATATGTAATTAAGTTATAGCAGTTTATTCTTGAATAATATGACAACAATAATGAATTGTATTACTTTTAGTATGAAAACAATTAAAATTATGTAGATCATTCAACATTTATTCAACATATATTTATTTAGCACCTAATATATACCAGAAATTGGTCTAAGCATGGGGATACAACAATCAATAAAACAGAAAATCCTGTTCTCTCAGAGCTTACATATCATTCTCTGCACTGTAGGAGTCATTCGATAGTGACCGGCATTCACAAATCTAGATTGCATGGCAAACACCAAGCAGATTTATTAAAAAAATGGTCATTCACAAACTCATCAAAAAGTATTTACCAAGTTCTAATTTGGTACAGACATTATGACTAAGGCCTAGAAAATTAGAACAAGCAATAAAGGGTAGGGAGAATGAGAGAAAAGAGACTTTGAAGTTTACTTGCTTGAAGTAATTTTAAAAAATATTCTATCATATTAAAATTGATCTTTGTAAGTATTGTTTCCTTTCTCTGCCTGATAGCTTGTATCATTATTTATGTGCAGACATGTAAGCAGTTTGGAAGATTGTTAAAAATAATAATAGTATTACTGCTTCACAGCTGTTGGAATTACTGTGAAACATTTGAAAGACTAGGCTCATTTACTTGACAAAAGAGTATATTATTGTTCAACCAAAACTACTATGCTCTGTCCAAAGAAAGAGATTAGTATAATAAATATAAATAAAGAAGACTGTAGTGTAAACATTGTGTGTTCAATGTTGTTTTGGGCCTATAGTTAACATCCTACTGATTTTAATTGCTTTATGAAAACTTTGCACTTTTGGTCTACTCCAAAAATGAAGGGGTAAAAGTTTGGGGGACATATCATTTTACTTCCAATAAAGATGTCTAAACCCTGGACCTGTTTCCTTGGAATGTGGTAATCATCACACACAGAACAAAAGTTATTTTAGCAAAACTGTTTGCCCTCCTATGCAGAACACATGGTTCATAATTGTCAGCCGAGATTAGCTGAAAGCCATGTTACTAGAGTTGATGATAGTATTTTAGTTGCATTTTAGCTCTATGAAAATTTCAGCATTCCATGTCTTTTTTTCTATATTGTCAGCATTGCAGATTCTAATATAACTCTTCAAGCAAACACATCTATTAAGACATCATTGTAAATTGAAAGACTGTGAATCCATAAAGAGTATCTTTGAATCGGATTTGGATTTATGCCTGTAGTATATTTTTCAGAAATAAACAATAATCCTCATAGGGATTGCTCTTGTTTTATGTAGCAAGATGCCAGATTATATTGATATTTTCTGTCCTTTTTTCAGTTAGAAGGGATTATAAAGTAGTGGTGAGATCAGAATGATTATAGGACTCCTGCTGTAGTAAGTCAAAGCCTGTGTATCACTTGCACACGAGGTCACAGTGAAGTGGTGTCCGTGGTATACAGAAAGGGCCCCTGGCTCATGAATACCTTTGACAGTCGTGGCTTCACAATGCACTCAGTCGCCTCTTCCGAGGAAGGCTGTGGTCACTGTTTGCATAGGTTCCCTGTTGGAGGAAGTGAGCGGTACTGGTTTTGGCAGAGAGGACTGTGTATTGGCTTGCAGACTGGAACCTTAGAGAACCAGACCCAGATGATGTGGCACATAGATGAAGGACTAAAAGCTGTTAAATGTGGTCAGTGTTTTGTGATCTTGAAAGCAGGTATTAATATCACACTAATAAAAGTAATACATTATTTGACCTTACTGTAACTTCTAAGGAATATACAAACATTTTGTCATTGAATCCTCACAGCAGTCCTTTGAGATAGACTGCTCACTTGATGGATGAGGAAAATCAAAGGTACAAAGAAGCCTAAATGGAAGTACTGATGATATATTTAAAAGGGCATTCATTCATTGAGCACTTAATATGTACAAGCACATAATGTATTTAACATATGTATTTAATCTTCAGGAGGTAGGTTTTATTATTATAAGGCTTCCCAGGTGGCTCAGGTAAACAATCTGCCTGCCAAGCAGGAGAGGCAGGTTCCATATCTGGATTGGGAAGATGCCCTGGAGAAGGAAATGACAACCCACTCCAGTATTCTTCCCTGGGAAATCCCATGGACAGTGGAGCATGGTAGGCTCAGTCCATAGGATTGCAAAGAGTTGGAAGTGATTTAGCAAGTAAACAACAATTATTGTTATGCCCATTTACAAATGAAGAAAATTTTTTTTTGAAAAGTCAAATAATATGCCCAAGATTCCATAGCTAATAAATGCCAGGGCTAGGATATAAACCCAGTCAAAAATACCTTTTTTCTTTAGTGAAATAAGGGATAATTTTCCTATTTCCATACACCTTACTTTTCTAAACCCTATATTGGGTATTAGGAAATGTGAATTTAAAACAGAAGGTTCTTGAGCAACTTATTGTCCAATTATCAGCAGGACCAAAATATGAAAGCTGAGGAGATAAAATATCTTCCAAAGTGTATGAGTGAGAGAGCTACAGCTTGGGGAAACAGTCTTGGGGAAAGTACACTTGGGCTTTAAAATCTAATAGAGAAAAGTTTCCATTCTAGTTTGATTGCTTCCTATTTATGAACTCATGGGAAATTATTTAGTCTCTTCTAAACTTCTGTGGCTCAGAAGTTCACCACATTACTGGGGAAGCTGTGAAACTAGGATTTAAGTCCATGTCATATGATAAAGATCTTTGCTCTTGATCATTAGACTACCAACTTCTCCCAACTGTTGTCAAATGTACCTGGTAAATTAAGAGTGGTGTGTAAACTTTCTGAGACCAGGTCTTGGTCTTACTTGTGGCTTCTATGATGGATCCATATATTAATACCTTATCTGCATCTCTGATTAGATACTTTTGTTTGGAAATGCATTAATTAATACTACAAGGAAGAAAAAAATAGTGTATATATTAAGTCTCTTTACTCGTTTTATGCTTTCAATTATTTATTTAACTTTCTGCTGTTAATTTTCCAGAAGAACATTGAATAATTATAGATTTTCTCCAGAAACATTCTTATAATTTTAACTTGCCCAGTTCCGTCATATTATCGAGAATGGAATTGGGGACCAGAGAGGTGAAGTCTTCCCCAGGTCTAGCTCATAATGCCAGAAGTAGGATGAATACTCAAGTTTTCAGTGCTTTTTTCCCTCAATACCACACAATCTGCATTAGTTAAAACATTGGGTAGGTTATTGGGGTAGGGTTCTTTGTAAAGAACCATGTGTTTTCTAAAATAAACAGTTCATTCAATCCCATTAAAAAATTTAAGACTGTCCCATAGAACTCCCTAAGTACCCATAGAACTTATCTTTTCTAAGATAAGTAATTGAAGAGAAATATACATTCTCCTCAGTTCAGTCATCATTCTCAAGCACTTAGCTCCTGTGTTCCTTACTGAAGCTCCTCACAGCTGTACTGTTAATGTAAGAGGCATATTAACAGGTACGTCCTCTGACCTGTAACAGTTCAGCCTGATGTGTCCTAAGTTGTCCTGTTTTTGATTACTTTAGTATTTTGCCTTACACGTTGTTTTGTGGTTATTCTATTGATTCTATAGACAGCAAGGAGATGAGTAAAGTGGACCTACCTTTCATTCTCACCTCTTTAACTGTGCCCTCTTTATATCCTCCAGAAAAAGAAACCTGTGCCACTATCGATTCAGATCCACTATACTTGGCTGTGGTGAGACCAAATTTGTAACTGAGGAAGTTGGAACTACTCACAGGAATACTTAGTGTGGAAGCTAAGAGCTCAAGTCACGACTTTAGAACTGGATCTGAATCTCGGCTGAGTCATTTAACACATGTTTATTATTTGGGCAGGTTACTCAACCTCTGAGTCTCAATTTCTTTGTTGATAAATCGAGGATAAACATTTATGTAATAGTACCTAGGTCATATTTATCTCATAAGTTTAAGTGAGAGATCAAGTGTATAAAGTGTTTGGAATATAATAAGTGCTAGATTGACGTTAGTTATAATTATTACTGTCACAGTAATATTTAGCTTCAGAAAGCTTCCAAGAATGAAATCATATCTTTTAGCTATTCCTTGATGTTGCCCCTCATGCAGGTAAAAACCGTTAGGAGTTCTGATTCCATTCATTCATTCTTTCATTCATGTGGACCCCAAACTTTAGATATTTTAGTTCTTTGGTCTTTGATTTCTTCAAAAAATGTTAAAGGAGAGTGATACCTGTTTTAAAAAGTTATTGTGGGGAAAAGATGAGCTTGTGTCTTAACTTTTGCCCTTTATATATATAATAAGCAATCAGTTGATGGTAGTGGCTCTTATTTTTCATTGTTAGTTTTAAGTTTCTCAAGAAAGCAGACATCTGAATATCTTCAATGGTTTAATTTATGCTTTCCTACTTGTCATAGGACACTTAGTTGCTTCCTGTTGAGCTATTTTAATAAGGTAGTGACTTTCTATAACTGAGAGACCACAGAATAAGATGAATTTTTTGAAAATCAGTGAACCAAGCTGCCAAATATTAATTTTGAACCTGCAGGTATGATAATGATGAAATAGATTAATTTAAGAACCAATTCCCACATTCAATTGAAATGTTATCACAGTACATTTTGTGTGGGAAAGAACGTGTCTGTGACCTAGGTTTAAATAATTTGGTGAGTGAGTTGCTAATTGAACAGTAAAAAATTAAAAAAAATATAACAACACCTGTGTTGAACTTTCCATCAAGATCTTTCTATCAAGTTACTGCATTCTCTCATTCATTTAACTGCATGCATTAAGTGCCTCCTCTGTTGGCTTCCTTGACAGCTTAGTTGGTAAAGAATCTGCCTGCAATGCAGGAGACCCCAGTTCGATTCCTGGGTCAGGAAGATCCACTGGAGAAGGGACAGGCTACCCACTCCAGTATTCATGAGCTTCCCTTGTGACTCAGCTGGTAAGGAATCCGCCTGCAATGCTGGAGACCTGGGTTCAATCCCTGGGTTGGGAAGATCCCTGGAGAAGGGAAAGGCTACCCACTCCAGTATTCTGGCCTAGAGAATTCCATGGACTGCATAGTCCATGGGGTCACAAAGAGTCCAACATGACTGAGCAACTTTCAGTTTGACTTTCTGTGGCAAGTACTCTGGAGTTCTGGGCATCTGCTGGTTTTCAAGGAGTCTACAATTTAGTGGGAGAATCAGACATTGATCAAATAATTACATAAATAAATGCCAACTTTTAATTTTGCTTGATGTTACAAAAGAGATGAGCTCTTAAAAGTGGAATTTGACATAGTCAAGAAGGTCAGAGAAGGACTCTTTAAGAAAGTGTGTTTGACCTGAGATCTAAAGGACTTTATATGGGGTCCAGGATGAGATTCTGTTTGAATTCATTAGATGTCACAGATTGTTATCTAGTGCACTCTCATTTTCATAAGTGATTGCTTTGAGCAGACAATGAAGGGAAAACCTATCCTAACAGGCTGATTGCTGGTGGCTAGAATCTGCCTACAGTGCAGGAGACATGGGTTCAGTTCCTGGGTTGGGAAGATCCCGTGGAGAAGGGAGAGGCTACCCACTCCAGTATTCTTGCCTGGAGAATTCCATGGACAGAGGGACCTGGTGGGCTACAGTCCATAAGGTCTCAAAGGGTTGGACACAACTGAGCAATTAACACTTTCACGTCAACCTCTAAAATGGAAAACTGCACACATAGGTTAAAATAGTGTAAAATACAATCAAATCATTAAAATAGGTTTTCCCTTTACTCTGCTCAAAACAATAATTTAGGACAGTCCAGCATCTTTTGGGGTGATACAGAGCTAAAGTATTCAGCTCTTCTTTGATTAACTTTGGTCACAGCCCTTCCTTGTCTAATTTTTTTCCCAATGAAAATAAATAAGAATTAGAATGCTAATCACTTTGTATTTTCTTTGAGAAGTCAAACCACTCTATAGCTGAATAATTTGAATTTTATTTTTGAAAGATAATTTTAACCTGAGTTGAGTCATCTAATTTTTTTTCTCCCAGAAATGTATTTGGAAAAAAAGCTTCATTTTTAACTATAGTTAATTATTTAATTATACAGTTATTACAGGAGAGGGTTTGAATCAAATTTCTGAGTTTTCTTTCCTACTTGAATTCTTCCAAAGAGTAAGGAAGCCATTCCCAGAGAAAAGATTGTGCCCAGGTAGTTGGTGCATTTCCTAGAGATTAAAAGGAAGTATGAAGGTCCCAGGTAAAGGGCTTATCATAATACTTGCAGTGGGCTTCTTAAGATGAGTTAATATAGATAGCTAAGAAATCTCCTAGAGCCAGTAGCCTACTGGTATCTGAAGGCAGATGACAGTGTGGGGTGAGAAGGCAGGATCTTGCTAATCCTTTGATTGAAAGTCCTGGAGGGTGATGGAAATGGCATTTACAGGTGAATTTCACCAGTGTATCATTTGTACCTGGATGTTTATCTAGAATCTGGTGCAATTCCATAATCTAAAACACAACCTGGGTTCAAATAAGGCATTTCTATCTCGCAGCTTTTGAGTCCATGAAGCTGGGTTTACATCCTAACTATGGCAGTTTAATGCTGCATGGCTTTGGGCAAATTACTTAACCTAGCGAAAAATCTTATTTATTCTACTGTAAATTGTGAGTCCTCATGCATATCTCACAAAATTGTTGTGAGAAGAAAATGCCCTGGTGTTTGTAAGATGTTTACTACAATGCCTGGTACATAGAAAGAACTTAATAAACTCTGGTTGTTTTTATTTCTTATTACGAAATATGTAAGTCTACAATACAGTTATTACTCATAACGTAAATGTTGACTTATTTGCTCAGCACATGCTTGTTCTTTTTTCTTCATCTTCTATTATTCTGAATTATCTTCTTCATGTGTATTAGTTTGAAAGGAATCTTTGGTAATGCACCCACATGTCCTTATATTCAGAGAGGCAGAATTTGCTTATCTGCCATTGCTTATATGTTTTGGACAAAATCTGTAGGCCCTGGAGCTCTTTAGCTGAGGATTACTGTTTAAGCAAGTTTATGTGTGGTCATTATTTGGTAACATTTTCCTAGGCTTCTCTACCTTAGAATAGAACACACACCTTTTTGCCAAGTTTAGGTAAACTAGTATGTAAAGATAGAAACTGTCTCATGCATCCAACCTGAGCTGGTGATCTGTTTCACTATAGATAATATACAGGTTTCGATGCTGTTCTCTCAGATCATCCCACCCTCGCCTTCTCCCATAGAGTCCAAAAGTCTGTTCTATACATCTGTGTCCCTTTTTCTGTCTTGCATATAGGGTTATCATTACCATCTTTCTAAATTCCATATATATGCGTTAGTATACTGTATTGGTGTTTATCTTTCTGGCTTACTTCACTCTGTATAATGGGCTCCAGTTTCATCCATCTCATTAGAACTGATTCAAATGTATTCTTTTTAATGGCTGAGTAATATTCCATGGTATATATGTACCACAGCTTTCTTTCTTATCCATTTGTCTGCTGATGGGCATCTAGGTTGCTTCCATGTCCTGCCTATTATAAACAGTGCTGCGATGAGCATTGGGGTACACATGTCTCTTTCAGATCTGGTTTCCTCGGTGTGTTTGCCCAGCAGTGGGATTGCAAGTGCTCGGGGCTGGTGCACTGGGAATACCCAGAGGGATGGGATGGGGAAGGAGGTGGGAGGGGGATTCAGGATAGGGAACACATGTAAATCCATGGCTGATTCATGTCAATGTATGGCAAATACCACTACAATATTGTGAAGTAATTAGCATCCAACTAATAAAAATAATTGGGGAAAAAAAAAAAGAAACTGTATCAACATTATGATACCATGCTATCTCAAATTATGGACATGTTAGATACAAATATTACAGTCTCTGTAATTATCTATGTTTAATAGGGATCACTACACTATTTTATAGGAAAACCATATTTGTTTTTAACAGGTAATTTCCTCTTTGAACTGAGTTCTCATTGCTTCTCTTTATGCATATTACATGACTGATTCATGGCAGAACAAGATAAAGATACTCTTTTTACCTCTCTCCATCTGTCCTTGGCTGCATTTTCAACATATCAACAACAGGAGAGAGGGATAAAAGGCAAAGAATAATTTTTGTGATTTTCTTCCAGCTTATACACAGTACGCATCTATCATAGCATGTTTATCTTGTCAAAACAAATGGTCCTCTTTCTATACCCAAATTAGGGAAGGGGCAGAATAATGTGATGGTTTAATGGTTGGACTCTGATGGTTGGAGTTAGATTTGAGTTGAACCCAGGCTCTGTAGCTGTTTAACAAGGTCATCTGTAAAATGAGGATTTTAGCATAGCACTTTGTATTTCTTAAGTGTTTTTTAATGATTCAATGAAATCACAACTATAAAGCTGTACTAAACAACTTCCTAAACCCACTAATAATAATTCAAAAGTTCCAGCCTGGAACCTAGGAGCTTAAGCATCTTTATGGCTATCTTGGGAGCTGCCCTGATGGCTCAGAGGTTAAGGACCCACCTGATAATGCAGTAGACGTGGGTTCGATCCCTGGGTCAGGAAGATTGCCTGGAGAAGGAAATGGCAACCCTCTCCAGTATTCTTGCCTGGAAAACTCCATGGACAGAGGTGGCTGGCAGGCTACAGTCCACAGGTTGCAACAGTCAGACATGACCGGCATGCACCTCGCACAGCTATCAGAGGGAATTCTGACTTAGCTGATCAATGAATCCTTCTTCAACTGACAGATTGCTCTTTGTCAATCTGGATCACAGAAGCCGTATGTCTACTTTGATCTATCTGACTTGATCACTGTCTGAGTAAAAGATTGCTATAAATTTAATGAAAGGTTAATTGCAATTTTGACTTGACAGGCAACCTAATTGGCCCATATGTATACACTTATCTAGACATACAGGAATGAATAAAATTCTGAGAACTGATACTTAGAATGTTGTGGGAAATGCTGTGAACAATTCTGAAGCTAATAAATCACAGTGTCAATGACGTTACCTACTCAAACTTTCCCTAAATCAATGAGAAGAGCATTTTTTTTTTAACAAATGAATTTGTACTTCACAGACTTTTTCTGAACTAATTAAGAGATTTCATTTTCTAATTTACAAACATGAAATATAAGATTTTTATTACCAGTGTAATTAGCCATGCTACTCTAAATGCTAATCTTCATTTCCTAAACAAGTTATGAAAGTGAGAAATCAGTCCTTCAGATTTTCAGCTGGTGGCTTTAATTTCTGCCTTCCCTCTAACTAAATGAACACCACTCTGCTTAGAGAATACTTATTCTATCCCTCCTCCCTTGTGATTTTTCTCTCCATTTTCTTTCTCGCTGCTATTCTTTCCTCAAACTTTATCTTTCTTTCCCCACTTCCTACTAAATATTCTTACAGGTAGACTACAGGATTCCACAGATGGGATCCTTCTGTCCCGTGCAAACTCTATCCTCTCTTGTTCTGATTCCATGAAAAGTGATGTTTTGGATTTTTAAATTTTAGATGCCTTTCTGGAATGATTCATGTCAATGTATGGAATGTTGTTTGCTTTAACTCTTAAAGTTTCAGCTCTTAGAGAGTTGATAGCTGCTGCTTGTCTTCAGTTGCCTAAATTTTCCTTCAGGCTTTGAATTTATGTCTAGGTTAACACTGGTTTTGAGAAAGCCATAGATGGGTCTATGATAGGCTAATATGCTCCCACAGTTTTTTATTTTTGGTGAGATATCAACACATGCATTTTTATTTCCTTTAATAGCCACTGTTCATGAAGGACCATAAAAAAATTATAATCTTTCTTCCTCTTAATTTATATTCATTTTCATCTTTTACGTGTTTTTTCTAAGATGTGCTTAAAATGGTATTATCTTTCTTTTATTATTTTGTTGTTAAGTTCAAAAGATATTTACTGGTTTTTAGTTTAATTGAGCAAGCATTAAATATTTGTTAAATGTTCAATGAATTAGCTATATAGATGATAGTATTTCCACAAATAACTTCCTTGATCTGTTGTAGTATACTTTGGGTTGTATTAGATTTCATTTTTCTATGTTGTATTGGCATGAATTACTATAAATTCAGGGTATATTCTGATCAAGTAGTGCCTTGCAAGGCATAGAATTTTTTTTTTTT
Organism: Dama dama; assembly: GCF_033118175.1. Taxonomy (NCBI): domain Eukaryota; kingdom Metazoa; phylum Chordata; class Mammalia; order Artiodactyla; family Cervidae; genus Dama; species Dama dama. The sequence continues at coordinate 24,055,706 of NC_083709.1, forward strand.
TTAATCTCTTGAGCGTAAATTTAAAGGAGGGTGTTTTTGTTTATTTTCATTAGCTTGGAGTTTTGGGATTTCTATATTTTGGTGCAAAAGTAATTGCAGTTTCAGATTGTGAATTTTAAATCATTATAAATAGGCTCAAATACATCTTTATTAATCAAAATGGAAATCATTATAATCAACACAATTTTGCCAATGAGAAATGAGTTTATTCTGTACAGTAAAAATCCATGCCTCGGGATTTGACGAACTCTTGGAAAGCATTTTCTGCCTCGTGCTAGTTGTGAAATTATTTTCTCTGCCAAAAGTTCTTCAAATACTGGAAGAAGTGGTAGTCAGTTGCCGAGAAGTCGGGTGAATATGGTGGATGAGACAAAACTTTGTAGCCCAATTTGTTCAACTTTGGAACCGTTGGTTGTGTGATGTGGGGTCGGGCCTTGTCGTGGAGAATTGGGCCCTTTCTCTTCCTTAGCGCTGGCTGCAGGCATGCAGTTATTTTGGTGCATCTCATCAATTGATTTGCGGAGCATACTTCTCAGATATAGTGGGTTCCTGAGGATTCAGAAAGCTAGAATGGATCAGATGGGCAGCAGGCCACCGACCAGTGACCATGGCCCTTGTTTTTGGTGCAAGTTTGGTTCTGGGAATGGCTCTGGAGCTTCTTCTCGATCCAACCACTGCACCCATCACCGCTGTTGGTTGTATAAAATCCACGTTTTGTCACAAGTCACAGTCCAATGGAGAAATGGTTCATTGTTGTCGCATAGGATAAGAGAAGATGGCACTTTGAAACGATGATTTTCAGTCAGCTCACGAGGCACCCACCTACTGAGCTTTTTCACCTTTCTGCTTTGCTTCAAATGCTGAACAGGGGTCGATGTTGAGTTCGTTGGCAACTTCTTGTGCTGTTGTAAGAGGATGAGCATAGATGATTGCTCTCAGTTGGTCGCTGTCACCTTCCAACAGCTGGCCACTGTGCTCCTCAACTTTAAGGCTCTCATCTCCTCAGCAAAGCTTCTTGAGTCACCTCTGCACTGTATGTTGCTTAGCAGTTCCCGGGCCAAATGCGTTGTTGATGTTGTGAGTTACCTGTGCTGCTTTACTATACATTTTGAACTCGAGTAAGAAAACTGCTCAAATTTGCTTTCTGTCTAACATCGCTTCCTTACTCTAAAATAAATATAAAATAAACAGCAAGTAATAAGTCATTAGCAAAAAAATAAATAAAGCGTGAAATGCATGTTAAAATGATATATAACCTAACCACATTTGTTTAAGAATGTGTTCCAATATCAAACAGCAAATTTCAACAATGCAAAAACCACAGTTACTTTTGCACCATCCTGAATGATTATTGGAATCATTCAGAGTCAGTGAAACTCTAACACCATCTCCTTTTTTTCCTATTTGTGATAATTATTTAACCCCAATAGTATTAGCATATATATATACCACACATTTGATATTTATTAACAAAAACAATATTGAGCTTCCCTGGTGACTCAGTGGTAAAGAACCCGCCTGCCAATGCCTGAGACATTGATTTGATCCATTGGCTGGGAAGACCCCTGGGGAAGGAAATGGCAACCCACTCCAGTATTCTTACCTGGGAAATCCCATGCACAGAGGAGCCTAGTGGGCTACAGTCCATGGGGTCGCAAAGAATTGGCATGATTTAGCAACTAAACCATGTGAGGCTACCAATGTTAGAATCCTAGCTCTATTCATTACATGATGTGACAATCAGGGCAAATTTCTGAGTATTTCTGGGCCTTAGTTTTATTGCTTTATAATGGGAACAGTAATAATAACAACCTCATTATAATGTTTTGAGATTCAGTTCAGTTCAGTTCAGTTCAGTAGCTCAGTCATGTCTGACTCTTTGCAAACCAATGGACTGCAGCACGCCAGGCTTCCCTGTCCATCACCAACTCCCAGAGTTTACTCAAACTCACGTCCATTGAGTTGGTGATGCCATCCAACCATCTCATCCTCTGTCATCCCCTTCTTTTCTTACCTTCAATCTTTCCCAGCATCAGGGTCTTTTCAAATGAGTCAGTTCTTTGCATAAGGTGGTCCAAGTATTGGAGTTTCAGCTTTAGCATCAGCCCTTCCAATGAATATCCAGGACTGATTTATTTTAGGATGGAATGGTTGGATCTCCTTGCAGTCCAAGGGACTCTCAAGAGTCTTCTCCAGCACCACAGTTCAAAACCATCAATTCTTTGGCGATCATCTTTCTTTACAGTCCAACTCTCACATCCATACATGACTACTGGAAAACCATATCTTTGACTAGACGGATCTTTGTTGGCAAAGTAATGTCTCTGCTTTTTAATATGCTGTCTAGGTTGGTCATAACATTTCTTCCAAGGAGCAAGCATCTTTTAATTTAATGGCTGCAGACAACATCTGCAGTAATTTTGGACCCCCCAAAATAAAGTCTAACACTGTTTCCACTGTTTCCCCAAGTGATGGGACCAGGTGCCATAATCTTAGTTTTCTGAATGTTGAGTTTTAAGCCAACTTTTCCACTCTCCTCTTTCACTTGCCTCAAGAGGCTTTTTAGTTCTTCTTAGCTTTCTGCCACAAGGGTGGTATCATCTGCATATCTGAGGTTATTGATATTTCTCCCAGAAATCTGGATTCCAGCTTGTGCTTCATCCAGCCTGGCATTTCGCATGATGTACTCTGCATATAAGTTAAACAAGCAGGGTGACAATATACAGCCTTGACGTACTCCTTTTCCTGTTTGGAACCAGTCTGTTGTTCCATGTCCAGTTCTAACTGTTGCTTCCTGACCTGCATACCGATTCCTCAGGAGTCAGGTCAGGTGGTCTGGTATTCCCATCTCTTGAAGAATTTCCACAGTTTATTGGATCCACACAGTCAAAGGCTTTGGCATAGTCATTAAAGCAGAAGTATATGTTTTTCTGGAACTCTCTTGGTTTTTCGATAATCCAGCGGATGTTGAACAATCTGATCTGTGGTCCCTCTGCCTTTTCTAAATCTTGCTTGAACATCTGGAAGTTCATGGTTCATGTACTGTTGAAGCCTGGCTTGGAGAATTTTGAATGTTACTTTACTAGTGTGTGAGATGAGTGCAATTGTGTGGCAGTTTGAGCATTCTTTGGCATTGCCTTTCTCTGAGATTTGAATGAAAACTGACCTTTTCTAGTCCTGTGGCCACTGCTGAGTTTTCCAGATTTGCTGGCATATTGAGTGACGCACTTTCACATCGTCATCTTTTAGGATTTGAAATAGCTCAACCGAAATTTCATCACCTCCACTAGCTTTGTTGTAGTGATGCTTCCTACTTTGCATTCCAGGATGCCTGGCTCTAGGTGAGTCATCATACCATCATGATTATCTGGGCCATGAAGATCTTTTTTGTATAGTTCTGTGTATTCTTGCTCCCCTTCTTAATATCTTCTGCTTCTGTTAGGTCCATACCATTTCTGTCCTTTATTGAGCCCATCTTTGCATGAAATGTTCCCTTGGTCTCTCATTTTCTTGAAGAGATCTCTAGTCTTTCCTATTCTATTGTTTTCCTCTATTTCTTTGCATTGATTGCTGGGAAAGGCTTTTTTTTAAATCTCTCCTTGCTATTCTTTGGAACTCTGCATTCAAATGGGTATATCTCTCCTTTTCTCCTTTGCTTTTCACTTCTCTTCTTTTCACAGCTATTTGTAAGGCCTCCTCAGGCAGCCATTTTGCTTTTTGCATTTCTATTTCTTTAATCATGCATAAATCAAAATCATTAGAGAGCATAAATCAATGGACATTTTGGGTGTACAGTTTCAAGTAGTAAGAGGTAATTATTTTGGTATTTAGAACGGTGTAGTATTAGTCGCTCAGTCATGTCCAACTCTTTGCAACACCATGGACTATAGCCCACCAGGCTCCTCTCTGTGGAATTCTCCAGGCGAGAATATTGTAAGGGTGGTCATTTCCTTCTCCAGGGGATCTTTAACCCAGGGATTGAACCCTGGTCTCCTGCACTGCAGGCAGATTCTTACTGTCTGAGCCAACAGGGAAACCCAGGTATAATGTAAGTGGTATGTTCATAGTTAGAGATGAGTGATAAATTCAAGTTTTATTTCGTTGAATTTTTTTTCCAAATATTTTTGATCTTTTGGTTGAATCCATGGATATGCAGATATGAAGGGCCAGCTGTACTTAGGATATGTGTGTTTTAATATTTGTAGTGTTTGGAGAAGCACTGCTTGTTATAAATTTCTCCAAAATATATTATTTACAAAGAATTGTTAGAAACTAAATAGGGAGAGATCGAAGGTGGCAGAATAAGAGGGTATGGAGCAAGTCTACCCCAACAAACACATCAAAAATAATCTGCACATGGAATAATTCTAAGTAACTGGAAATTGGTAGAAGGACTGCTATACAACCTAGGGTGTAAGAAACATACACACATGATGTGATAGGAAAGGAAGAAACGTGATCAAGTTTGAGACCTGTGTGTGTAGCAGGAAAAAGGGAGGGGGAAAAAAAGTCACAGGCAGACACTCTCTGTTCCCTAGGGAGTGAGCCGGGAGAGCCACAGATTGATCACCCCTGTCTCGGGGTCCTAAGCAGGGGAGGACCCAGTTCACTGGAGAACTGCTGGGAGTAACAGGATGGTTGTGTGAACTTTGGACTCTGGTCATGAGAAACAGGTACGCACTGATTTGCCTCAAAGACAGGTGAAGGCAGGTCTGTTCTAGCAGCTGCTCATTTTGTATGAGCCCCTTCTGTGTGCCTCGGCCTGAGCTGAACAAACACTCTGGCCCCATTCACTCCATATCACAGCACAGCCCTGGATCTGAGGCGGCCTTGACCAGGGAGAAAACTGGACTGAGGGATGTAGGGGCCACATGGTCCTGGGGTGGAACCTGGGTGAGTTGGCAGTAGCTATCACGGGTGCTTACTCAAGCCGAGCATCAGATTTCTCACGGTGGCTGCTCCATCACAGCTCACCGCCGCCTCCTCCCCACTCCCCACCCCCGCGTACATGCTGAGAGTCCATTTGGATCCCACCTGCCCTTGTTGTGGCTGCAGACACTGGGGGAAGTGATTGGCTGTGAGGGACAAAGGTGAATTGAACCCAAAACTGTGAGTGGAATAAGGAAAACAATTGCAGGTGCTTGCATAGGTAACACATCAGAGACAGCCAGGACTTCTGTGTGCAGCTGGTATGAGCCAAGAGCCCTCATGAACCTCACTGGGTTCAGCACTCCCCCACGCTGGGGCAAAGGGCCTGGTGCGGAGAAAGGTGGAAAAGTACACTTAAAGGAAACAGTGCCAGCTCAAGCCAGATGCTCAGGGCTTCTGCCCCTGCAACTTGAGATCAGACCTTGCCCCTAATAGGGTCCTGATGACCACTGAGCAGGGGGAGGCAGCATCTGACACTCAGCTCTAACCTCAGCTCTTCCATCACCAGCCTTACCCCCACCAAGGTGATAGATGCCAGCTTATCCTGAGGAAAGAAGTGACTTGCATCCTTGTCAATTCCAGCGCTGCCACGAATGGGACTGGGTACATGCAGTCTGTACAGGGACACCTCCATGTAATAACACACCTTCAGGAGCACAGTTGGTAACTGTTTCACCTAAATTCATAGAGGCAGAGAAAGTTAAGTAAAATGGTAACATCACAACTACTCTCAGTTGAAAGAGCAAGAGGAAGCCTCTGAAAATATAAACATAAATAAACAATTTAAGAGATAAATTATTCAAAGCATTGATACTAAGACTGTTATCTGAATTAATCTGAATTAGGGAAAAGAAGAGTGGTACACAGTGAAAAGTTTATTAAGGAATTAGAAAATATAGAAAAGAATCAAATGAAGAACTCAATGGTTGAAATAAAAAACATATTGGAAGAAATGATTATCAGACTAAGGGACACAGAACACATAAATACCCTGGAAGACAGATAATTGAAACCTCCCAATCAGAATAGCAAAAAGAAAAACAAATGAAGGCTGTTTAAGAGATCTCTAAGATACCATTCAGCATACCAACATTCCTATAATGGGAGTCCCAGAAAGAGAAGAGAGACAAGAGGGGATTGAAAAGGTATTTGAGGAAGCCATGGTTGAAAACTTGGGAAAGGAAAAAGATATATCCAGGTACAGGAAGCACAGAGGGTCCCAAACAAGATGAACCCAAGCAGAGCCACACAAAGATCTGTCATAATTTTAATAGCAAAAGATAAAGACAGGATTGTAAAGGCAGCAAGAGAGAAACAAGAGAGACAGTTGCAAGGGAGCTCCCATAAGGTATCAGTATATTTCTCTATGGAAATGATGCAGGCCAGAAGGGAGTGTCATGATATATTCAAAGTCCTAAAAGGGAAAACAATAGAAGGAGAGGTAGAGAGCTTCTCACATAAGCAAAAACTAAAATAGTTAATCAATACTACATTGTCCCTGAAAGAAATGTTGAAGAGTCTTTTCTAAGTGGAGAAAAAGTAAGACTCTATAGAAAGAGGAAAGTCCCACTAGGAAAGGCGAACTATAGTCAGGACTGAGGACCAAGCACTGAAGTAAGCCAGTATAGAGACTGAGAAATGAACTACTGTAAAAGCAACTGTAAGTACACTCACTAAGCAGTTAATTTGAACATGAATATGTGAAATATAACATTAAGAGTCCCTTGGACTGGAAGGAGATCAAACCAGTCCATCCTAAAGGAAATCAGTCCTGAGTATTCATTGGGAGGACTGTTGCTGAAGCTGAAGCTCCAATCCTTTGGCCACTTGATGTGAAGAACTGACTCACTGGAAAAGAACCTGATGCTGGAAAAGATTGAGGGCAGGAGGAGACGGAGAACAACAGAGGATGAGATGGTTGGATGGCATCACCGACTCGGAGTAGAGCTTGAGGCAAGCTCCAGGAGTTGGTGAAGGACAGGGAAGCCTGGTGTGCTGCAGTCCATGGGGTCACAGAGAGTCGGACATGACTGAGCGACTGAACTGTACTGAACATTAAGGACACAAAGTGTCAGGAGAGTAAAATATGCAGATATTTTAGAATGTGTTTGAACTTAAATGACTATGAGTGTAAACATCTAGATATAGATTTTCATACATGAATCCCATAGTCACCACAAAAACCTATAATACATTAAAAAATGAAAGGGACATAAGCATACTAATAAGAAAAAAATCAAACTACAAGGGGAGAAACAAAAGGGATAAGAAACGAATAGAGAACTACAAGACAGAAAGAAACTAAGAAAATATCAGTAAGTACATGCCTATCACTTATTGTTTTAAATATTAATAGACAAAATGCTCCAGTCAAAAGATATAGGGTAACTGATTATATTAAAAATACCTCTTATATGCTGCCTACAGAAGACTTACTTCAGAGCTAAAGACACACACACATACACTTTAAATAAGAGGATGGAAAAACATTTTTCTGCAAATGGAAGTGACAAGAAAGCAGAGAGAGCAATATTCATATCAGACAAAATAGACTTTAAAACAAAAGCTATAGCAAAAGACAAACACAGCATTGTTAATCAACTCTACTCCAATAAAGATTAATTTAAAAAAACTTAGTTATGAATCAGGTATTACAATATAAGCTTGCTAGTTTTTGAATAACAATTGGAGAAAATTTGTTTGCTCATAAAAAGAAAGACAAAGAGTAGCATTGTGCAGTGATAAAGGGTTCAATACAGGAAGAGGATATTATGCTTGCTAACATATATACAGCCAATGCAGGGGCACCTAAAATATGGATACTAACAGACACAAGGAGAGAAACTGACAAAAATACAATTATGGTAGGGGGATTTAATGCGCCACTTACATCAATGGACAGATAATCCAGACAGAAAATCAATAAGGTGGTATTGGTTTAAATGGAATAATAGACTGATTGGACTTAATATTTATATATAGGACATTATATCCCAAAACAGCAGAATATGTATTCTTTTCAAGCATACGTAGAATGTTGTCCAAGATATACTCCATACTAAGCAACAAAACAAGACTATACAAATTTAGAGGATAGAAACTACATCAAGCATTTTTTCCAACCACCATGATGTGAAACTAGAAATTAATTACAAAAAGAAAAAATGAGAAAATACCAAACATGTGAAGACAGACATGTGCTACTAGAAAACCAGTGGCTCAGTATAAACAATCAAAGAGGAAATCATAAAATACCATGGAACCAATGAAATGGAAACACAGCCCTCCAAAATCTATGGGATACAGCAAAAGCAGTTCTAGGAAGGAAATTTATAGGGTTATAGTCCTTCAGGAAATTAAAAAAAAAAAAAACAAACTTAAATAAACATCTTAACCAACCACCTAAAGTTATTGGAAAAAGAAGAATAATCAAAGCCCAAAGTCATCAGAAGGAGAGAAATAATAAAAATCTGAGAATAGGTGAGCAAAATAAAGCTCCATAGAAAATATCAATGAAACAAAAAGTTGATTTTTGAAAAAATAAGCTATTTTTAAGCCTTTAGCCATGTTCAGTGAGAAAAAGAAAAAAAAAGGACCAAGTGAACAAAACAAGAAATAGGAGAAATAAAACCTGATACCATAGGGATACAAAAAAGTAATGAGATAATAATAAGAACAAAAATATGCCAACAAACCTGACAACCTAGAAGAAATGGACAAATATCTAGAAACATAGTCTACTAATATTGAATCAAAAAGGAACCATTTGAAGAGACTGATCAATAGTGGTAGAATCGAATTTGTATTAAAAGAAACCTGTCAGCAAACAAAATTCAAGGGCTGGATGGCTTCACAAGCGAATTCTGCCAAGTATGTACAGAAAAAGTGTCTTTTTCAAATTGTTCCAAAAAATTAAATAGAATAGGACACTCTCAAATTCATTTTATGAGGCCTCTATTATCCTGATACCAAAAAACAAAAAAACAAAACCACAAAGACACTTCAAAAAGAAAAAAGAAGAAAACGGCAAATCGGAATCTCTAATGAATATAAATGCAACAATCTTCAGCAAAATATTAGCAAACCAAACCTGACAATATATGAAAAGGGTCACACACCATGATCAAGTCGAATGTATTCTAGGGACTCAAAGATTGTTCAGTATTTGGAAATAAATTCATGTGACGTATTAAATTAACAAAAGGAAGGATGAAACTCACATGATCATCTCACGAGACACAGAAAATCATTTGAGCAAATTCAGCATTCAGTTATAATAAAATTCTCATTAAAGTGGGTACAGAGGGACCATATCTCAAAATAATAAAGGCCGTGTGTGAAAAACCCTCAGCTAACATCATACTCAGTGAGTAAATCTGAAAACATTTTCTCTAAATTCAGGATCAAGGCAAGGACACCCATTCTCGCCAGTTCTTTTTAACATAGTATTGGAAATCCTAGCCACGGCAATCATACAAGAAGAAATAAACATCCAAATTGGAAGGGAACACTAAAAGTCACTATTTATAGATAGCATGTTACTTTATACAGAAAACCCTAAAAGTCTCCACCCCCCAATTTTTGTAATGAATTCAACAAAGTTGCAGGCTACAAGAGTAACATACAAATATCTGTTGCTTTTCTATACACTAATAATGAAATATCAAAAAGTTAACATTAAAAATACAATTTTGTTAAATTTATATCAAAAAGAATAAAATACTTAGGGATAATTTAACTAAGGAAGTGAGAGGCCTGTAGTCTGAAAACTATGAAATTGATGAAGAAAACAGGATACAAAGAATGGAAAGATGCTTCATGCTCTTGGATTGAAATATCAAAATTGTTAAAATAGTCATACTACTCAAGCAATCTACAGATTTAATACAGTTCTTGATACATTTAGTGCAATTTTCATTGCCTTTTTTCATAGAATAAATAATCTTAAAGTTTATATGTAACCAGCTGCTGCTGCTAAGTCACTTCAGTTGTGTCCGACTCTGTGCGAACCCATAGATGGCAGTCCACCAGGCTCCCCCGTCCCTGGGATTCTCCAGGCAAGAACACTGGAGTGGGTTGCCATTTCCTTCTCCAGTGCATGAAAGTGAAAAGTGAAAGTGAAGTCGCTCAGTCGTGTCTGACTCTTTGCGACCCCATGGACTGTAGCGTACCAGGTTCCTCTGTCCATGGGATTTTCCAGGCAAGAGTACTGGAGTGGGGTGCCATTGCCTTCTCCATATGTAACCAGAAATGATGCCAAATTGCCATACAAACTTAAGAGAGAGGAACAAAGCTGGAGGTATCAATCTTCCAGATTTCAGGCTGTACTACAAATCTACAGTAATAAAAAAACAAAACAAAACAGTAATGCTTCAGAAACAGGCACATTATCAGTGGAACAGAATAGGGAGCCCACAGGTAAACCCACACTCTTACAGTCAATTAATCTACAATGAAAGAGGCAAGAGGAGAAAAGACAGTCTCTTCAACATGTGGTCCTGGGAAAACTGGACATCTACATGTAAAAGAGCAAGATGAGAAAATTCTCTCACATCATTTACAAAAATAAACTCAAAATGGATTAAAGACCTCGATGTATAACCTGAAACCATAAAACTTCTAGAAGAGAACATAGGCAGAACACTCTTGACATAAATCATAGCAGCTTTTTGTATCTATCTACTAAGGCAAATGAGATAAAAGCAAAAATAAATGAAACATAAGTAAGACCTGATTAAAAGTATAGACTTTTGCACCGCTGAAAAACAACCTACAGAATGGGACAAAATACTTGCAAATGCTATGACTGACAAGGGCTTGATATCTAAAATACATAAATAGGTCATCCAACTCAGCATCAAAAACAAAAAAAAACAAAAAAAAAACCCAAAACAAAAACAAGCTACCCAATCCATAAAATGGGGAGAAGACCTGAGCAGACATTTTCCTAAGTAAGACATACAGGTGTCTAACAGGCGTATGACAAGATGCTCAATATCCTTTAATTATTAGAGAAATGCTAATCAGAACAACAATGAGGTATCACCTCATACCTCTCCAAAAACCTATCAGCATAAAATCTACAAATGTGGTGATGTGGAGAAAAAGGAATCCTTTTATACTCTTTGTGGGAATGTATACATGAGAAAGTATTTTCTCAAAGTAATAAAATTGAAACTAGAATATGATCCAGCAGTTCTACTCCTGAGTATATATCCGAAAAGATGGAAAACACTAATTTGCAAAGATACATGCAGTCCAGTGTTCATGGTAGCATTATCTACAATAACCAAGATATGAAAGCCACTCAGTAATCCATCAACAGATGAATGAATAAAGAATTGTTATTTATATTGACACTGGGTTACTATGAAAAAGAAACATTGCCATTTGTACCAGTATGGATGTACTGTTATGCTTAGTGAAATATCAGAAAAAGATGAATAATTCATGATATCATTTATATGTGGACTTTAAAAAATATAACAGATATGTATAGCAAAACAGAAGCACTCACCACAATAGAAAGCAAACTTAGTAGTTATCAGTAGGGAGAGGGAAAGGAGAAGTGGGCAAGATATGGATATGGGATTAAGGGATTCAAACTACTATGCATAAAACTGATAAGTAATGAGGATATGTTGTATACCACAGGGAAGTATAGCCTTCACCTTATAAAAACTTTTAATGGAGTATAATCTGTAAAAATATTGAATCACCATGCTATACACTTGAAACAAATATATTTTAAATCAGGTCTAATTTAAAAAAATAAGAAAAACTGTGCATAGAACTGATTTTGCATAGCATGAAACTATGTTTTGCTTTTATGAGTTGGAATTTATTTATTTTGTCCATGCCTAAAATATTTAAAATTATTTTATACTTCCAGCTGTATTCTGCTCATTTTACAAAGTTTTCAAAAATTTTGTAAAGTGCAGTTAATAAGGCATCAACAATAGCTAGTATTCTCTTCTCTATCTGCATAGAACCCCCCCCAAAAGTGTTTGAAGAAAATGTTAAATGAGATTATGTATATTTAAAATTGTTTTAGTGTTATATAATTGTATACATTCAGTCCCTGGGTCGGGGTGATCCCTTGAGGAAGGCATGGTGACCCACTCCAGTATTCCTGCCTGGAGAGTCCCATGGAGGAACCTGGCAATCTAGAGTCCAGAGGGTTGCAAAGAGTCAGGCACAACTGAAGCGACTTAGCATGCATTAAGTATAAACAAAAAAAATTTCACATGAAAAACTTGTCCTCACTTTATTTTGATGCAAGTTGTTATAGGCATGAAAATTTAGGAGACTTCCAGTTTTCTGGCTCTTCCTTTGCGAAAAATAGAATGTTCTGTGAAGTTAACTGTCACAGTGTTGAGAAAGATCTCACAATAATAGAAAGAAACAAGCTTGGAGAATGAACTTATGGTTGCCAGGAGGAAGAGATAGTTAGGGGATTTGGGATGGACATGTACCCACTGCTGTATTTAAAATGGATAATCACTCCTGGGCATACACACTGAGGAAACCAGATCTGAAAGAGACACGTGCACCCCAGTGTTCATCACAGCACTGTTTATAATAGCCAGGACATGGAAGCAACCTAGATGCCCATCAGCAGATGAATGGATAAGGAAGCTGTGGTACATATACACCATGGAATATTACTCAGCCATTAAAAAGAATTCATTTGAATCAGTCCTAATGAGATGGATGAAAGTGGAGCCCATTATACAGAGTGAAGTAAGCCAGAAAGATAAAGAACATTACAGCATACTAACACATATATATGGAATTTAGAAAGATGGTAATGATAACCCTATATGCAAAACAGAAAAAGAGACACAGAAGTACAGAACAGACTTTTGGACTCTGTGGGAGAAGGTGAGGGTGGGATGTTTCGAAAGAACAGCATGTATATTATCTATGGTGAAACAGGTCACCAGCCCAGGTGGGATGCACGAGACAAGTGCTCCGGCCTGGTGCACTGGGAAGACCCAGAGGAATCGGGTGGAGAGGGAGGTGGGAGAGGGGATCGGGATGGGGAATACGTGTAACTCTATGGCTGATTCATATCAATGTATGACAAAACCCACTGAAAAATAAATAAAAAAAAAAAAAGAGAGAGAAAAAAATGGATAATCAACAAGGCTCAGGGAGGTCTGCTCAATGTTATCTGGCAGCCTGGATGAGCGGGGAGTTTGGGGGAGAATGGATACATGTACATGAATGGCTGATTCCCTTTGCTGTTCACCGGAAACTATCACAACGTTGTTAATTGGTTATACCCCAGTAGAAAATAAAAAGTTAAAAAAAAAAAGAAACAAAAATAAGACACTGTCATCTGCATTAAGGATTTTGCATATGTTGTCTCCAGGGACCTTATCACATTCACAGCTACCTGATTCCCAATGGATGCCCTTGAGCTTTTTCTACTACATCCTTTTTCTGACATCAACCTGTGCTATGGTTGGCACCCTCTTCTTGAGGCATTTCACCCCACTGATTAGCTCCTTTGTCTCTTTCTCTCTTCTTCATTCCCAGTATCATTGCCACCCATGAGAATGGTGAGCAGGACTTGAGGCCATCCTGTAGCTTCTGTCTCTAAATTGGAGTTGTTGAGGCACCATAGTTTTTTTTTTTTTTTTTTTTTTTAAGTGATGCTCCTTTTACTTCCAGCTCTGTGTTCCTCCTTGGTGAAGAGACAGGAAGCCTTAAGATCTACTGAGCAGTAGTGTAATGGTTAGAGCTTTGTTTTCAGTCGTCTCTACTGCTTGTTAGCTGTAATCTTTAGCAAGTTATCTAATTTTTTAAGCTTCAACTTCCTCATCTGTTCAATGGAGCTAATTAAGGAGTTACTTGGAACATTAGGTGAGATTATAATAGTGAAGTGCTTGGTACAGAGTGAGCAATCAATGAATGTGAACACAAAAACTGATTTTTGTGTTGTATCTCGTGTGCTTAGCATTAACTATCCTGTCTGACTGTTTTCGAGTTCTTAAACACTGTGCTACCTGTGCTGTGAAACCTGTTTTGCAGATTTGAGTATCTTGACGCCAACTGATTATGGTCTTGACATTTTCTTAAAGGTAGAATAATTTTAAAACAGAACTGCCATATGACCCAGCAATCCCACTTCTGGGCATACACACTGAGGAAACCAGATCTGAAAGAGACACATGCACCCCAATGTTCATCGCAGCACTGTTTATAATAGCCAGGACATGGAAGCAACCTAGATGCCCATCAGCAGATGAATGGATAAGGAAGCTGTGGTACATATACACCATGGAATATTACTCAGCCATTAAAAAGAATTCATTTGAACCAGTCCTAATGAGATGGATGAAGCTGGAGCCCCTTATACAGAGTGAAGTAAGCCAGAAAGATAAAGAACATTACAGCATACTAACACATATATATGGAATTTAGAAAGATGGTAATGATAACCCTATATGCAAAATAGAAAAAGAGACACAGAAATACAGAACAGACTTTTGAACTCTCTGGGAGAAGGCGAGGGTGGGATGTTTCGAGAGGAATCGGGTGGAGAGGGAGGTGGGAGCGGGGATTGGGATGGGGAAGACGTGTAAATCCATGGCTGATTCATATCACTGTATGACAAAACCCACTGAAATGTTGTGAAGTAATTAGCCTCCAACTAGTAAAAAAATTAAAAAAAAAAAAAAAAACTTACAGTTGGAAATAACTTCAGAAGCTACTACAAACTTTTTCTAAGGGTGAGTGAAAGTTGCTCAGTTGTGTCTGACTCTTTGCAACCCCATGGAGTATTCAGTCCATGGACTTCTTCAGGCCAGAATACTGGAGTGGGTAGCCCTTCCCTTCTCCAGGGGATCTTCTCAACCCAGCAATCAAACCCAGGTCTCCCACATCTTTTCCATAAAACCCCTTGTCGTGTTCTTGAAACTATATTCACAGATTAACAGTCCTGAGAAAATTGCCTTGAAAAAGAGTTTCATAGCACAGGAACTCTGCATACAATCTTCTGCTCTTGAAGGGGAGATCAGTATATTCACAATAAATATTCTGAAATTCTCTGAAATAAAATGTTCTATAAAAATGATCAGACTAGAATACTTTGTGTAACACTAATTGATACCTGTTTTGAGAAACTATGTCTTAATGAAAGGAGATTCAGCTAGACAAGTCTATTTCACCATGAGATAGTTCTTGTTAGGATGTTATTGTTTATTTTAAGACACATCAGTTCAGTTCAGTCACTCAGTTGTGTCCGACTCTTTGCGACCCCATGAACTGCAGCACACAAGGCCTCCCTGTCCATCACCAACTCCCAGAGTCCACCCAAACCCATGTCCATTGAGTCAGTGATGCCATCCAGCCATCTCATCCTGTGTCATCCCCTCCTCCTCCTGCCCTCAGTCTTTCCCAGCAGCAGGGTCTTTTCCAATGAGTCAGTTCTTTGCATCAGGTGGCCAAAGTATTGGAGTTTCAGCTTCAGCATCAGTCCTTCCAATGAACACCCAGGACTGATCTCCTTTAGGATGGACTGGCTGGATCTCCTTGCAGTCAAAGGGACTCTCAAGAGTTTTCTCCAACACCACAGTTCAAAAGCATCAATTCTTCTGCACTCAGCTTTCTTCACAGTCCAACTCTCACATCCATACATGACCACTGGAAAAACCATAGCCTTGACTAGATGGACCTTTGTGGACAAGGTAATGTCTCTGCTTTTTAATATGCTGTCTAAGTTGGTCATAACTTTCCTTCCAAGGAGTAAGCATCTTTTAGTATGATGGCTGCAATCACCATCTGCAGTGATTTTGGAGCCCCCAAAAATAAAGTCTGACACTGTTTCCACTGTTTGCCCATCTATTTGCCATGAAGTGATGGGACCTGATGCCATGATCTTAGTTTTCTGAATGTTGAGCTTTACAGGTTTCTCAAGAGGCAGGTCAGGTGGTCTGGTATTCCCATCTCTTTCAGAATTTCCCAGTTTATTGTGATCCACGCAGTCAAATATATGGCCTTATAATGTCTGTCTACTCCTGTTGTATCTTCTGGAGCAATAGAAGAAAAGTGCTTTGAACATAAATACTGTGTCCCCACTTATTCTTCCTATTTCCTCACTTGACAGGACAGCTTCCTTGTGTCATATAGTTTGTATGCTCCTTATCATGTGCTTCCCAGGCCACACTAATGGTACAGAATTTGTCTGCCAATGCAGGAGATGTAAGAGACATGGGTTCAATCCTTGGATTAGGAAGACTCCCCTGGAGGAGGACATGGCAACCCACTCCAGTATTCTTACCTGAAGAATTCCATGGACAGAGGAGCTTGGTGGGCTATGGTCCATAGGGTCGCAAAGAGTCGAACATGACTGAAGTGACTTAGCATGAATGCACACTCTATCATTCAGGTTTCTAATTTCTAAGTTTAAGTAAATTCTCTTAGTCAATCTCCTCACCATTGTATGCAAAGCTTTGAATGTACTGTGGTAATAATTAAGAACAGTGGAACTTTTTGGCTCTGAGAATGTTTATAATTCTGATGCTGTTACTTAACAAAAAGTTATATTACCCTTTTGGTTTACATTTAATCTACCATTAAAAGAAAAAAAAAAACCCTCCATGTCTTTATATGTATGTTATAATAAAGCCATATTTTGCTCATAATATAATTGTGCTTCCATTCTTGCAACCAAGTATAGAACTCCACATCTGTCCCATATACCGTTTGCTTTTTGTTAGTTTCTACGTATTATTACAACTTGTCAGTATGAGCTTGAATCACGATTTTGAAATTGAATAGGTAAGCTATCAGAGCTTTCCACTGATCAGATAAGGGTTATTCATTAGATTGAGATGGAAATGGCAGTATTATTTGTATACTGTTGTTAAAATTTCATTGAAATTTGGTATTATTCAACGTGCATTCATCCTTATAGAACATAGGAAGGAAATATGCTCTGTTGCAGTTAAGACATAGTTATATCAACATCATAAGCCTGCTCTACCAATCTATAAACACTATATAAGGAGATTTGTGTTGCTTTGTTTTAGTTCTTCAATATTGGGTTTTACTACTGATGATTTTAAAAATAATTCTCTACAAAATACATTGTTAATTACACATTTTAAGTGCCACTATCTTTCCTCAATTTAGCACTTTCTAATTATCCTTTTTCTATTAATATATCTCTGTATCTCTTTTATCTTCCATGGTTTGTTGAATATTATTAATCTTCCCTCCTTCCTTTCTTTCCTCTCTCCCCTTCCTTCCTCCCTTCTTCCATCCTGTCCTTCCATACTCTATTTCTTATTTGCAAGATGTGACCAGGCTATTGGAGACTTCAGGTTATTTGCAATGGTTAGTTACATAATCTGTTATGGTTTTTTCATTAGTATTATCTAGGAGCATACTTAAAATACTTTAAAATATGTAAAAATGTTGCTACTTTATGCCTTTCAGTTACATGGAGAAATACAAAAGGAAAACAGAATTTTTAAAATTCATGTGTTTCCCTGTCCTATAATAATATTATGCCATCTTGCCCTAACCAATATTCTTATGCTGGAAATAGCTTTTAAAGCCTCCTGTTTGCTCTCTGGAGCAGTTTTCAGAAAGCTCAGTTTATTAGGGGCTTATATTTCTTGAGGCTATCACTGAATATTTGTGTCACTTTGTATTTCCTTGAGTATATGTCTCTTCCATCTTTCTTTAATGAAATGTTTATTAGCCCTTCCATGTTTTCATTTAAATGCACCCTATTTTTATTTTTACATGACCTTGTGTAATAAAATTGTATTTCCTATCTCTCATGAATTCTTCTTTTATAGAATTACTTAAGGTTTCTAACATGTAGGTTACCTATCTTTTCTAATTAAGAACCTTAAGACTATATATATATATATATACACACACACATACACTTATGTATGTATATATATATATTTCATGTATATGTGTAAATCTATTTGTTCTTAAAATTATAATAACATTTATGTCACAAATTGTTCTTTTCCTACTGATTCAAATTATGTTGAGAGCTGCAGTCAT
Source organism: Dama dama (assembly GCF_033118175.1). Classification (NCBI taxonomy): domain Eukaryota; kingdom Metazoa; phylum Chordata; class Mammalia; order Artiodactyla; family Cervidae; genus Dama; species Dama dama. Next base: position 24,073,673 of record NC_083709.1, read on the forward strand.
CTTCATACAGTTTTAAAATTTCAGTCAGGGAAATAAAGAAATCCCGGAATTTTCACAGTCTAACAGAATACTTCTAAGAATGTGTTCCACAGTTTATATCCTCTGATTTCTTTCTTATCTATTTGTATCAAGAATAGAATTGTCCATATTCTTCACTTGCAGTCCATCACAACTATTTCACTTTTAGTCTTTTTTATCGAGATATATTTGACACATTGTTTAAGTTTAGGGTGCACCATATGATAATTTGATATACATATATAATGTGAGATGATTCCCAAAAGAATGTTAATTAACACATCTGTTACCTCATGTGTGTGCAGGGGGGGATTGGGTGAGAGATTTTAAGATCTAGCAACTTTCAAGTATATAGTACAGTATTGTTGTTAACTATAGTCACTTTGCTGTACATTATATCCCTAGAACTTATTCAGATTTTTAACTGAATTTTCTACTTTTTGAGCAGCTTTCCCTTTTTCCAGCCCCCTCACCCCTGGAAACTACATTCTACTCTCTGTTTCTCTGAATTCCGTTCTTTAAGTTTCCACACATATCACTTCTCGGCCTTTTGATCAAGTGTATGATTCCACATAATAGTGAGATTTGTAGTGTTTATCTTTCTCTGTCTGACTTATTTTCCTTAGCTTAATGCCCGCAAGGTTCATCCATGTAGCTGCAAATGGCTGGATTTCCTTCTTTTCATACCTGAATAGTGTTCCACTGAAAAAGTGAAAATATGCAGTGTTTTCTTCATCCATTCCGCCATCAACGGACACTCAGGTGGTTTCCTTGTCTTGATTTTTATAAATAATGCCACAATGAATAGATACTTTTTTCAGATAGTGATTTTATTTTATACTTTGGATATATACCCAGAACCAGGATTGTTGGATGATATGGTATTTCTATTTTTAATGCTTTTGAGGAACCTCCATACTATTTTCCAGAGTTACTGTACCACAAGGAACACATGTTCCCTTTTTTCTACATCCTTACTTAACACTGGTCATTTTGACAGTAAACTTCCTAAAAGGTTGGGGCAGTATCTCATTGTGGTTTTGGTTTGCATCTCCCTGACTATTAAAGATGTTTAACACCTTTTTATATACCTGTTTGTTCATTTGTATATCTTCTTTGGACAAAATGTCTATTCAGATCCTTTGTCCATTTTTAATTATATGATGATGATGATATGATTATTTTGGTTACTGAGTTGTATGAATTTCTTGTATATTGTGGATATTAATTCCTTATCAGATACATAGTTTGCAAATATTTCCCCCATCACTTGGTTGCCTGTTGATTTATTTAAAAATTTTTTCATACAGATAAGACTAAAAGTGATCAACTTTTTGTCTGATGTAGTTCAAATTGTTTACCTTTGATTTTGTTGCTTGTGTTTTTGCTATCATGTCTAAAAATTATTGTCATGACCAATGTCCAGTAGCCTTCTCCTATGTTTTCTTGTCGAAGTTAATGATTTCTTGTCTTACAGTTGTCTTTAATCCATTTCATGTTAATTTTTGTGAGTGATATAAGATAGAGTCCAGTTTCCTTTTTCTGCATGTGAGTATCCAGTTTTCTCACACCCCAGTTATTAAAGAGGCTAAGTTTGTCCCATTGAGTGTTCCTGGCAAATCTTAGTTGATCACTTTTAGTCTTATCTGAATACTTCATAGTGTGTTCTCAACTTCTTTGATATTTTCTTCTTTTATTTTATATTTCTCGGGAGTTACAAATTACGATGTTATTTAGGTGCCAAGTCATATCTGACTTTTTTGTGACCCCATAGACTGTAGCCCACCAGGCTACTCTGTCCACGGAATTTTCCAGGCCAGACTACTGGAGTTGGGTACCATTTCCATCTCCAGGAAATCTTCCAACCTAGGGATTGAATATATAACTCCTGCCTTGCAGGCAGGTCTTCCACTGCTGAGCCACTGGAGAAGCCCTAAAATTATATATTATGGCTAATAAGTAACTGGTGAGATTATTTCTCTTAAAGGCATTTTCTTGACTCTTTAGAAATGCTGTGGCCTACTGCACAAAGTTCAGTTTAATGACTCTTGATTCTCCCTCTATTAAAATACAGTCAGCCTTATTCCAGTATACTGTTAGACAATCAAGTTGCCCTTCCCAGCCTGATTGGAGTTAGTTTTAATACTTGCTATGTGAATATTTGCAATTGGTTCACTTAAACATATGTGAAGAGTAACTTTGTGGGTGGGTCTGATTTAGAAATCTATAACAAATCAGTTTTTTTTTTTTTTCATTTCCAAAACAGAAGAGTCAAGATTGCATGTTAAGACTGTAATCTTGCTATAATTTATGTCCTAAGTTAGAAATAATTGTTACTATACGGTTAGCTTCAATTTCTACATCCTCTGTTCACAAGAAATGTTGGCTTTGCTACCTGCCCTTATTCTCCATACCACTGCCTTAGCTTCAGTTTCACCTAGTTTCTTGTAAAGTCATTTTACTTTGTCGCATACTAAGCATTTTAATACTGTAATTTTTTCCTCTATTCAAATATTCTATCTTTTCTGGTTTTCTGACTGAGGGATATTAACTCTTGTCTCTAGAGTGCCACTATGACCCCAGATACACTGAGTAACTTGGATGCTTGCGATGCAAAGCACTTTGAGTAAATATTGTATAGCCTAGTTGGCCTTGCTGAGTATGTACATATTTCTATTTCAAATTCCCTCCTCAGTACACAAGATTATTAAGATTAAGTTGTGCCATAATAACTTCATGTAAAATATTTGCCATCAGCCTTTCTAAGATGTGACTCAGCTCTCTCACTTCTGTGCATTCTGGAAGGAAAATCTCAGGTTCCAGTTATTACTACTTCATGTTAGGTTTTCTCTATACTACCTTTAACTCACATCAATCGTGTACTCTCTTTTTTGTCAATATTTTTAACAGAAGAGACTACCACTTGAAAAATAATTAAAGATACAGAGGTGAGGAAAATACATAGAGAAGGAAAGGAAACATTTACTGTAGTGATTTTTATAGAAGAGGACTTATGAGAATGAAGTTTTAAATTATATTTATTTATTTTTAGTTGATTGATGATGGCTTTACAATATTGATTTGATTTCTGCCATACATCAAGATGAATTAACCATAGGTGTGGTTATGTCTCTTCCCTCGTGAGCCTCTCTCCTATCTCCCATCCTTTCCCACCCTTCTAGGCTGTCATAGAGCCCCGTTTAAGTTCCCCGAGCCATACAGTAAATTCCCAATGGCTATCTATTTCACATATGGTAGTGTATATGCTTTCATGCTCCCTTCTCCATTCATCTCACTGTCTCCTTCCTCTCCGCCACCCTGTCCATAAGGCTGTTCTCTACATCTGCATCTCCATTGTTGCCCTACAAATAAGTTCATCAGTACCATCTTTCTAGATTCCATACATACGCGTTAATATTTTTTAATCTTTCTTTCAAGGGAATTTCCACTTATTTGGGAAAACAGTTTTGTTTGAGAAGGGAGGATGTTCATATGTGCTCTTAAAATTAAGTTTTGATGGTGAATCAAATGGAAGACAACTTAAAAGAGGGTCTAAGAACACTGGCTTTGAAGCTGGGTAGCTTCAGTTTCAGTACTGGTTCTGCATTAACTAGCTGTGTGACAGTGCAAGAAATGCTGAGCTTTTCTTATATTGAAAACAGAGGTCATTATTCCTACCAGGGCTGATGGTTGATAGGACTAAATGATAGAACGATGTGTAGTATAGAGCAAAATGTCAGCCATATGAAAAGTGCCCCATAAATTGTAAGTACTCTGTTTTGAATCCCCAGTTGATGGTACCTCTGGGGTTGTGCTTTTAAGGCATGTAAACAATCAAGTGCAAACATATATGAATATTAGACTATCCTCACTTAATTTTTGATGGAGAAATAAATCTCTTCAGTTCATTTTTATTTCTGTTCAGATTTTCCTTTAGCTTTTCAAGCTGTCCACAGTACATATGCCTGGCTTCTAGAGAGTATGAATACAGGTTTTGTGATATCTGACATAATAGTATGCCAACATACACACACACACACACACACACACACACACACACACACACACACACACAAATATGTACACACAATTTGGGACTTGGTATCGTGATAGTGATTTAGCTTTATCTATGATAGGAAGAACCCCTTTACCCTTTCAGTTAAAAAAAAAAAAAAGGATCTGTGATGACAGAGTCGCTGTAATGATGAGAGGGAAAATAATCTGAAAATTCCTCAATTTGTGCCCTTGCTCTACCACCTATGAAATGCATGGCCTTGGACAGAGCCCTTTCCTCTGAAGGGAAAATAATATTTATCCTCTTAGGTTGTTGGGAGTATTAAGTGTGATCATGTAGTAAAAGTGCTGTGTAAGCTGTTAAACTTGTTATTACAGTTGAGTAGAGTGTTAGAAAAGATTTCCATTTTCACTTCCACATCTGGATTCAGGAACTTCCAACTTAGTTCGTATTTGTATTAGGCCAGAAAACAGAGGTTCACCTCCTTCCTTTCCTTCTTCCTTTCTTTCTCTTCAAAGAAGCTGGATATATTAAATCATTAGATCATGTTAAGAGGTAAAATAACCCATGCTATAAGTGTGTTTTATAAAACCTTTAAAAACCTTTAGTAGTCTGTATGAAGTACTTTTATCACATATAGTTTCTATATAAAGTTTCAGATAATTCATAAATGAATAATCTGACACAGGAATACTTCTCTGTAAGCAGTTCCTACCAGCTAGATTTGCTTTTCAGTAAATACATAGTTTTGCAATTTAAAATGGGAAAATCTTTTCCTGCCTTGTCTAATATATAGGATTTTTTTAAGATAAGCTGAAGTGTGAGGAAAATATGCCTGCAACAGGAAAATTAATGAAAATTTACTATTTTTTTACTTATTTTCCTATTCTACAGTTGCAGTACTGTTTTACTCCTTTGAATCTTTCAACAAGATCCTAAAATATGTTTTAGGATCTCTTCCGAAAACTTAGGGAAGAAGACTTATTCCTCCTATAAAATTTGAAATAAAAAGTTTCTATTGATACTTTGGTATGGAGTTTTAACTGATTTTATGCCTTCTTTTTTTCAAGTCTATCTAAAAACATGGCACAGTGAGCAATTACATTTTGGCAGATCTATTTAATGCTTATGTTGTATATTTGTTATTCAACTGATTATTGAAATGAGAATTCCACTGGTAATTAAACAAAATGTATTCAGTTCCAAAAACAGTGCCTTGCTCAGATTTCTTAATCCTTTGGATATAAGTGTGCATGAAAGGGAAAAGCTTTTCATCGACATTTTAAGGTACTTTTTGGAAAAAATAGTCTCTATCCTTTTAACCAATACAGAGACAGTACTTGCGGTAGTTTCTCTTGAAAACTAATTTGTTTTAATCATCATTTTAATAGTAACTTTCACAGAAGATTAGCTGCAACAGAGGGTCATGGCTGTAATATATTTCTTACAGATATATTCTGAAATCGTGTAATGATAAGAATAACATACATGGTTTCTTTTTAATATAGGAGAACTATAAGATATTTGATTTCTATAAATTGTTAATTAAAAAGAATCATTAGAATGGAAAGTATAAGCCATGAGCTGCCCTTTGTTCTTTTATACTCTTAAAACATATTTTATTTCAAGCAAATGACCAGTAAGAAGGGCCAAATTAAATATTTGCTCCATGGTGAGGAGGAGGAGGAGAGCTGATAATAAATATCAAGTTCTGTCTTATCTCGTTTTATGGCCTCAGTTCTTCATATTAAAAAAAAAAAAAGGAAATGATGAGTAGAGGGGTTAACTTGACTAAGGTTATGCAATTTGTAGTTTGTTAGAATCATGATCTGAAGTCAGCTGATGTAACTTTATTGCCCTTTGTGAAATCTTTCTTAATATTTGTTTTCAGGTTGATTTTCAAATAATAATATAAACTGATATCACATGATGACACTTTACATATACCTCTTTTAAACACCTTTGTTTTGAGGTAGAGTAAAATCTGTAAGCTTTCATCTTGTTTGTTAACATTTCTTTCTGAGACTTCTGCTCTCCAGAATCTCTTATGTGATATTCTGATATAACATCATATATGGATACCAATTTTAGTAAAACTTACTTTTGCAATAGTCAGAATTGCATATATTCTCCTATGTAGAAGTGCTACACGATGTAAACGAAGAGGAATTCATCTGTATTTGGTTTCTACCATACTTCCTATTTAAATGTGTGATCCGCCTTAGTAGTATTAAAAGAGGGTGTGTTTTGTGTGTTTGGGATCTATGGACATTGCCTCTGCAGATAATGGTTGCTTATCAGTGTCACACTAACGTTTCTAAATGCCTTGTTTTCTTATATTATTTTCCTATGTTTCTATCATATCTAAGTCCCTTTCACCACGCAGCTTCAGGAGCAGACTTGCTTCATTTCCCCATCCTAAGTTTCACTCAAGCTCAGCAGGAGCCCACAGTTCCAGCTACTTCCCTTGTCTCATAGCCTCCCCACCTGTGATAACAATGCTTTTCTCTCTATTTTTATTTATGCTCTTCCTCAAGCCATGCAATTACTGTTCTTTATTCTCTTTCCTCTTTGAAGTCCTGTCCATCCTTTTTTGGAGACGTTTGCCAAATTAACCCAAATCACAATTAGCTCCTATTTCTTTCAATTCCTATAGTATTTTTAATTATAATATCTAGTTCTTGAATGTAGATTTCATTGTAATATCTGTAAAATTTTGGTTCAAAATTCTAAGCTACTTACCAGGTTATACATGTACTAAACTAGACATGATAAATTTTCCAGATTCTGTGCATAATAAAATATTCTCAGCTACAAACTTTCAGTCAATAATGTATTTATTGTTTAGTAGAAAGGTGTGGGTCAAGGACGCATACTTCAGCTTGGTGGCCACCTTCATATGGTTTTATAAATTGTGCAAAGTTGTTTTAGTCTTATTCATCTGAATCAACAGCCTATAATATATTCAGAATAACATCTTGTTTTAAGCTTGTGACAAAAAGAGGAAAGTTAAAATATACTCTTTACAGAGTTGAAAAGCAGCAATAACCTCGAAGCTCAGTCAGTAAAGAATCTGCCTCCAATGCAGGAGACCCAGGTTCAGTTCTTGGGTTGGGAAGATCCCTTGGAGAGGAAAATGGCAACCCTCTCCAGTGTTCTTGCCTGGAGAATCCCATAGACAGAGGACCCTGGCGGGCTACAGTTCATGGAGTTGGACACGACTTAGCGACTAAACCACTACCAATTGTATACGAAGTGTTACTTTGAACTTATGAACACAGAAATTTAGAAACAAATTTTCAGAATCTAACCTGTTTTGAAACACTAATCTATGTCTCACAAAGTGGGGACCCACAAAAGAGTTGGTGCTTTACTTGTTTTCATTTGCAGATAAAGCTTCTGGGTAATATAAGCTAATGTATTATTTATAAACAAATATTTTCCCCATGAATTGGGTTAGTCTAACAAATTCAGTAGAATACTGTACATTCCAGATACAGATACACAAGTTTGCGATAGAGTATATATTATACTAAACAAGTATAGTACTGTATTGTATCTGAATTATAGTAAGAGTCATGTTGTACACCACTTTCTGAAGAAAGTGTTAGTCTCTCAGGCGTGTCCCACTCTTAAAGACGCCATGGACTGTAGTCCGTCAAGCTCCTCTCTCCATGGAATTCTCCAGGCAAGAATACTGGAGTGGGTGGCCATTCCCGTCTCCAGGGGAATCTTCCCAACTCGGGTCTTCTGCATTGCAGGCAGATCTTTACCATCTGAGATGTCAGGGAGGCCCACCACTTTCTGCTTCCCTATCAGTTGGTTTCTCCATCATGTTCATCCTCCTACTCAAAAAAGTGTGTGCTTATTGTGGGTGTTGCCATGGAAGATTTTTTTGCATCAGAACATGATGTAAATCATGGCCTAGGAAATTGTATAACATTTTAAGACTTCTTCAACTTTATATTTCCACCTTTTTTATATTTAGAGAAAATAACATTATTGTCTTTATTGTGCCCATCTTTGCATGAAATGTTCCGTTGGTATCTCTCACTTTATTGAAGAGATCTCCAGTCATTCCCATTCTATTCTTTTCCTCTATTTCTTTGCATTGATCACTGAGGAAAGCTTTCTGATCTCTCTCTGCTGTTCTTTGGAACTCTGCATTCAAATGGGTATATCTTTCCTTTTCTCCTTTGCCTTTAGCTTCTCTTCTTTTCTCAGCTATTTGTAAGGCCTCCTCAGACAAGCATTTTGCCTTTTTGCATTTCTTTTTCTTGGGGAAGGTCTTGATTGCTGCCTCATATACAGTGTCACGAACCTCCGTCCATAGTTTTTCAGGCACTCTATCAGATATAATCCCTTGAATCTATTTGTCACTTACACTGTAAAATGGTAAGGGATTTGATTTAGGTCATACCTCAATGGCCTAGTGGTTTTCCCTATTTCTTCAATTTAAGTCTGAATTTGGCAATAAGGAGTTCATGATCTGAGCCACAGTCAGCTCCCAGTTTTGTTTTTGCTGACTATATAGAGCTTCTCCATCTTTGACTGCAAAGAATATAATCAATCTGATTTTGGTATTGACCATCTGGTGATGTCCATGTGTAGAGTCTTATCTTGTGTTCTTGGAAGAGGGTGTTTGCTGTGACCACTGCATTCTCTTGGAAAAACCATGCTAGCCTTTGCCCTGCGTCATTCTGTATTCCAAGGTCAAATTTGCCTGTTACTCCAGGTATCTCTTGACTTCCTATTGTTGCATTCCAGTCCCTTAGAATGAAAAGGACATCTTTTTTGGGTATTAGTTCTAGAAGGTCTTCTATATCTTCATAGAAGCGTTCAACTTCAGCTTCTTCAGCATTACTGGTTGGGGCACAGACTGGGATTACTGTGATATTGAATAGTTTGTTTTGGAAACAAACAGAGATCATTCTGCTGTTTTTGAGACTGCACCCAAGTATTGCATTTCGTACTCTTTTTTTGACTAGCAGGGCTACCCATTTCTGCTAAGGGATTCTTGCCACAGTAGTAGATATAAAGGTCATCTGAGTTAAATTCACCCATTCCAGTCCATTTTAGTTCACTTAGATATGCCAAAGGAACATTTCATGCAAAGATGGGCACAATAAAGGACAGAAATGGTATGGACATAATAGAAGCAGAAGATACTAAGAAGAGGTGGCAAGAATACACAGATGAACAATACAAAAAAAGATCCTCATGACCCAGGTAACCACGATGGTGTGATCACTCACCTAGAGCCAGACATACTGGAATGTGAAGTCAAGTTGGACTTAGGAAGCATCACTGTGAACAAAGCTAGTGGAGGTGATGGAATCCAGTTGAGCTATTTCAAATCCTAAAAGATGATGCTGTGAAAGTGCTGCACTCAATATGCCAGCAAATGTGGAAAACTCAGCAGTGGCCATAGGACTGGAAAAGGTCAGTTTTCATTCCAGTCTGAAAGAAAGGCAATTGCAAAGAATGCTCAAACTACCGCACAATTGCACTCATCCCACACACTAGCAAAGTGATGCTCAAAATCCTCCAAGCCAGGTTTCAACAGTACATGAACCGTGAACTTCCAGATATTTAAGTTGGATTTAAAAAGGCAGAGGAACTAGAGACCAAATTTCCAACATCTGTTGAATCATTGAAAAAACAAGAGAGTTCCAGAAAAACATCTATGTCTGCTTTATTGACTATGTCAAAGCATCGGGCTGTGTGGATCACAACAGTTTGTGGATATCCTTCAAGAGGTGGGAATACGAAACTACCTGACCTGTCTCCTAAAAAATCTGTATGCAGGTCAAAAGCAACAGTTAAAATTGAACATGGAACAATAAACTGGTTCCAGATCAGGAAGGGAGTATATCAAGGCTGTATATTGTCACCCTGCTTATTTAACTTCTATGCAGAGTACATCATGAGAAACACTGGACTAGATGAAGTACAAGCTGGAATCAAGATTGCCCGGAGAAATATTAATAACCTCAGATATACAGATGACACCACCTTTATGGCAGAAAGTGAAGAAGAACTAAAGAGCCTCTTGATGAAAGTGAAAGAGGAGAGTGAAAAAGTTGGCATAAAGCTCAACATCCAGAAAGCTAAGATCCTAGCATCTGGTCCAATCACTTCATGGCAAATAGATGGGGAAACAGTGGAAACAGAGACAGACTTTATTTTCTTGGGCTCCAAATCACTGCTGATGGTGACTGCAGCCATGAAATTATAAGTTGCTTGCCCCTTGGAAGAAAAGCTATGACCAACCTCGGCAGCTTATTAAAAAGTAGAGACATTACTTTGCCAACAAAGATTTATCTAGTCAAAGCTACAGCTTTTCCAGTAGTCACATATGGATGTGAGAGTGGGACTATAAAGAAAGCTGAGCACCAAAGAACTGATGCTTTTGAACTGTGGTGTTGGAGAAGACTCTTGAGAGTCCCTTGGACTGCAAGGAGATCCAATCGGTCAATCCTCAAGTAAATCAGTCCTGAATATTCACTGGAAGGAGTGATGCTGAAACTGAAACTCCAATACTTTGGCCATCTGATAACGAAGAACTGACTCATTAGAAAAGGCCTTGATGCTGGAAAAGATTGAAGGTGGGAAGAGAAGGGGACAACAAAGGATGAAATGGTTGGATGGCATCACTGACTTGATGGGCTTGAGTTTGATTAAGCTCTGGGAGTTGATGATGAACAGGGAAGCCTGGCATGCTATAGTCCATGGGGGTCACAAAGAGTCAGACATGACTGAGTGACTGAACTGCCTGAACATTATTGATTGCATCTTTTAGATGGTCAGTATTACTTGTGCTTATTTGAAAAAATAGAACTGTACTTGATGTTGACAGACAGGTTTAGAAAGAATTATTCAGGGCTGGTTTCCCCAAGGAGCAAATATATCCTGGGTATTCTGGGGGAATGAGGCTTAGTGCAAATATTGTCCATGTCACATGCATATTGTCCTTCTCCCTGAAGTGCCTGCTTTACTCCCTTAGGATTTCCACATGCTTTAACGTAATTTAGGGACATTCAACAGATAGACTCATGACTGAATTATTTCTGCGTATCTGTGACACTTCAGTTATTAAATAAGCATAGAGATAAATATGTAAATACAAGTTACAAAACTGAGAGCCAGAAAAAAGACCAGTGGAATCTAATTTAGCTCTAGAGATTAGTCCCCTGACTTTCAGCTCAGTTCAGTTCAGTTCAGTCACTCTGTCGTGTCCGACTTTTTGCAACCCCATGAACCACAGCATGCCAGGCCTCCCTGTCCATCACCAACTCCCGGAATTTACTCAAACTCATGTCCATCGAGTCAGTGATGCCATTTCAACCTCTGTTGTCCCCTTCTCCTCCTGCCCCCAATCCCTCCCAGCATCAGGGTTTTTTCCAATGAGTCAACTCTTCACATGAGGTGGCCAAAGTATTGGAGTTTCAGCTTCAACATCAGTCCTTCCAGTGAACACCCAGGACTGATCTCCTTTAGGTTGGACTGGTTGGATCTCCTTGCAGTCCAAGGGACTCTCAAGAGTCTTCTCCAACACCACAGTTCAAAAGCATCAGTTCTTTGGCGCTCAGCTTTCTTCACAGTCCAACTCTCAGGTCCATACATAACCAGTGGAAAAACCATAGCCTTGACCAGATGGACCTTTGTTGGCAAAGTAATGTCTCTGCTTTTTAATATGCTATCTAGGTTGGTCGTAACTTTCCTTCCAAGGAGTAATCGTCTTTTAATTTAATAGTCATCAAATATCATTCATACTATATATTGTAGGTTATTTGGTATTATCATTTAAATCTCTCAGCTTCATGACTAAGAAGTATCTCTAAATTGTGAATAAGCAAGTAGTAATATCATAATTATATGTCTTATTTATAAAAAATATTCAGATTATTATTGTATGCTTTTTTTTTGCTTGAATGGTTTCTAGTTGTTGACTCACAGAAACATAAAATTAAAGAAACTTGAGGAGTATTTTGTTAAACATTTGAGTAGCATACCTTTATAGAAATTATCTAATCAGAAAGGAAATTTTATAGTTGAAAATTTAATTGGATAAAATTATTATGTGATGATAGTGATGGATGGAGTAGCAAATGGCAGCCCACTGCAGTAATCTTGCCTGGAAAATCCCATGGATAGTATAGCCTGGCGGGTTACAGTCCATGGGGTCACAAGGAGTTGGACACGACTGTGCAACTGAGTATACATAACATGGTGATGTAATATATGATTTTATTTACATATTTATTATTGCCATTATCATACTAAAGTAATTGTTATATATAACCTTGAAGTAGAGAGATAGCAAATGGTATTAATATTTGCGTGGTGGATCTATGAAGGCATTTAAAACCAAAAATAGAGTATATTCTATGTCACACATTTTGGTGTGATTTGTGGGCTTGCAACTAGATTTTACACTCATTGCAGTGAGGATTTTGTGACCATTTTTTGGTTTCCAAATTGTTGTTACTTTAGGGCTGTACATTCATTAGTTTAGTCCATTAAACAGTAGGTTAAATGTTTTAAGTGTCATAAAATATTCTGTCATGATTATTGATCTTGTTTACACATTATTAAATAAAAATATAGATCTTCAACAGGACAGTATTGGAACTTTACTAATACTTGCCTTCCATATAAGTAAGCTAAGCTTCTAATTAAGTCATAAAACTTTGGAGATGAAGAATGGTCATAATAATAAAGCTTGTTCATTAAGAACCATATGTCAGCCAATCATTGTACCAGGTGTTTACCTTAAATCATCACTGATCTTCATAGCTTTCTTGCAATGCAGTTATAGTTTTCTCAGTTTTATTAAAGAGTGTAGTTAAGATCACACAGTGTATGATTACTGACTTGTTGCAAACATACTAAAATTATAGAAGTATTATGAAGTGAGGGTCTGAGGCACTCACTTAGTAATGAAGAAAGATGACCATCACCAAGTTTACCAGGTAAAATATAGAAGGATACAAACGCAATACTATGAGATCAAAAGTACTTCACTGAAGAACTTTACTTAAAGTGAGTTTGAAGTAACAGTTAATGGGAAATACGAGTTTATCTCCAGCTTATCTGATAAAAAGCCCAGCCTCTTAAACTTCATGCTCTCCTGCCTGTTCGCCTGCTCCCTCCTTCATGTTCCATCTTTAAAGGATGAGTTCAGGTCCTTTGGAGGGCTAGTATCACCTTCATAGATTCTTACCATAACCTTACAGTTGATCAGATACCTTAAATTCTAAATTCTTTTATCTAGGGCTAAAAAAAGTCTTTAATTTCTGTCAGTCATTTCCCTATACAGTTCTGTTGATCTAACTGTATCATAAAGCAAGAAAGATTGCTAGCTTCTTAATGTACATGTACTATTCCCTAGGGCTTAGGGCCAGCCAAGCCCAGAACCTAATTTGGGTTTTGGTTAGCTCCTGGCCAGGGAAGAAGGGTGGTAACAAAGAGACAAACGATGGTGCAGAAAAGTTTGAAAGGCATTACCTCTGAAGAACGGGACCAGTGTTGAAACAAGGGGCCAACAAAAGGCCTCTTTTTACAAAAGGGCCCCATTATTACAAAAATGATATGTTTCCCGTATTTATGGGCTTCCCTGGTGGTTCAGATGGTTAAGAATCTGCCTGCAGTTCAGGAGATCCAGATTTTATCCCTGGGTAAGGAAGATCCCCTGCAGAAAGGAATGGCAACCCACTCCAGTATTCTTGCCTGGAAAATTCCGTGGACAGAGGAGTCTGTCCGGCTACAGTCGATGGGGTCACAAAGAGTTAGACACAACTGAGCAACTTTCACTTTTATTTATAATCTGGATTAGGTAAGGAAAATGGAGCCAAGCTGTTCCACTTCAATATCTTGTTCAGAATTATGACTATTAGGTGATCACTGAGATATTTGGTATACATTAAGGTGATTATTTAGAAATAATAAAGAAATATAAAATGGGTTATATATATATACAAGAGTATGGTTATTTTGTATATACACTATAAAAATAATGTAGTAAATTTACATGGACCACAAATCAGCTTAAGGGAAAAATACCATTTTTGACGTCCCTGATGTTCTTCTTCCTGATCCCTTTTCTTTAGTGTTTGTTATAACTACCATTTTGAGATTATGACATATAACCATAAATATTTTATTACTTAATCATGAATGTTCTTGGAGAAGGCAATGGCACCCCACTCCAGTACTCTTGCCTGGAAAATCCCATGGATGGAGGAGCCTGGTAGGCTGCAGTTCATGGGGTCGCTAAGAGTTGGACATGACTGAGCGACTTCCCTTTCACTTTTCACTCTCATGCATTGGAGAAGGAAATGGCAACCCACTCCAGTGTTCTTGCCTGGAGAATCCCAGGGACGGGGGAGCCTAGTGGGCTGTCGTTGCACAGAGTTGGACACGACTGAAGCGACTTAGTAGCAGCAGCAGCATGAATGTTCTTAATATACATACTTGTAATTTGCTCTACTTATTCTTGGCTTTTTCTTCTTCTCATTATCCTGAAAGATACCTTTGCTGATGCATGAATATGTAGTTCATTTTTTTCCACTGCATTCAGAATTCCTTTATATGATTTAACCAGGCATTTTTTACCATACCCCTGTTGATAGAGATTTGGTTTGTTTCCAGTTTTTCCTTTTACAAACAATAACATGAATATTCTTTATTTCTCTTGATGAACATTTGCAAGACTGTCTCTTGTGTATATACTTAGAAGATAGAGTTGCTGAATTCTAAGTTATGGGTATATACTGCTTTAAAAGATGATGTTGACTTTTTAGTGTATAAAAAAAGGCATATGCCGATTAGTAGTGTACAAGGGTTCTCTTGTTTCTTATCTCACCTCCTCCATGCAAATTAGATTTTTTTAATTTTTAGTATGTGCTGGTTGGGTAGATATGTATTTCTATTATTTTAATGAGATTTGATAATTTTTAATGAGGGTGAACATTTTTGTTGGTTTATTGATGGTTCAAATCTCATTATTCCTATTTAGTCTTATGTGCATTTTTATATTGATTTGTCTCTTCTTAAGAATTTTAGAAGTTCATAACATATTTTGTGTCCTAAGCCTTTGTTAACAACATGTGACAAATGTCTTCATCCATTTTTCAACAGGTTTTTTTTTTCATTCTTAAATGTTTTAAAAACATATTGTCTATTGAAGTACATTTATACACAGTAATATTTACCATTTTCGGAGAGTAGTTTGATGAGTTTAAAAAACATATATTCTGTCATTTATTTGCCACCAAAACCAAGATATAGAATACAAGTACACCTCACGTATTGAGCATAGATACAGCATTTTTACAAATTGAAGATTTGTGGCAACCTGCATTGAGCAGATCTATTGACACCATTTTCTCCAACAGCATCTGCTCACTTTATATTTCTGTGTTACATTTTGGTAATTCTCAAATTATTTCCAACTTATTCTATTAGTGTTATATTTGTTATGGTTATCTGTGATCACACTTACAGAAGCAGAGAATAGAATGGGGGATTCAGGAACTGGGGGAATTGTAGAATGGGGAGATATTGATGAAATCTCCCCATCAATATTGATGATGTTGATGAAACTGTCAGTTATAAGATGAATAAGGTCTAGAGATTTAATGTATAGCATGGTAACTGTCATTAATAATACTGTATTGTATACTTGAAATTCGCTAAAAGAGTAAATTGTTAGTGTTCTTAGCAGGAAAAACAAAAACAAAGAAGAAAACATTAACTTTGTGAGGTGATAGATACGTAAATTAGCTTATTGTGGTAATCATTTCAGAAGGCACACGCATGTCCAAATATCAAGCTGTATGACATAAGTACACACAATTCTTTTTTGTCAATTATACTTCAGTAAATCTGGGGGAGGGGGAAAGGCTTGGAGGAGCTCTGTGTATATTTCTTGAGCTCCTTCTTCTCTGGACAGTTCCTTTGTCTTTGGACCGTTTCACAAATTGTAGTCACTTTGTTGTCCCAAACACAACCTTTCTTTTCAGTTCAACAAGATCCTCATGAACTCTCTGGGGCTTTATCTGAAAGTCATGTCTGAAGTTTTCCCAAGTCTGAAAGTAGTTCTTTCATAACTGTTTGCCTGTTTTATTTATTGATGGTGGTAGGGACAGCTCAGTTACTTTTTCATAGCCAGGGGAAAAAATATGATGGTCTTCCTTTGTCTTTGAGTGGCATAGTCAAAATTATACATGTTTAGAGACAAAAGTTTAGTTTCTTCTCTGTTCTTTTTTTCTGTTTCCCATTTTTCAAATCCACTTAAGCTCTAGCCCTCTTTCTTCTCCGTTGTCCAGAATTTCTAGCTCTGAACTGTCATAGATTAATGCTGCCAGATGAAGCATCCAACTGCAAAGCTCTAAAATGTGTTATATCAAAGGTGGCATCTGGGCATTCAGCTGGCCCATCTGGCAGAACTTTTCTTGGGCCTTTTTATCTGGCAGCACACTTGGCCAGGGAGACAGCAATTAAGCTTTTTCCAGAGTTGAGCTGGTGTCTGACCTTTTCCGACTGCCTTGAACTCTTGTATGATATGCCTTTGGCTGGCTGCCTGCTCTACTTAGAGAAATTGTTTGATATTTAATCTGATAATTGGGGTCCTTTTTAAGTTTTATTCTGAAAGCAAGGGTTCATTTCAGTCACCTTTGGGCTGAAAGTTTAATTGTTTGGAAGTTAGTTGATGCATCAGCAGGTAAAGAGGGGGGATGGAAAGCAGAGTGATGAACTCTATTGAAAGTCCCGCATTATAGTTGTCAGTGTTACACGTAAATTTAGAACTCCTTTTAAAATACTTGGAAAAAGAAGAAAAGGAAAGCAAAATAACCCACATTTACTAAAAGTTTTAGACCTTGTAATGGTTTTATCTCCAGTAATATGGATGTATTTTATTTTATTTTTTTAGGTATTAATCTTTGCCACAATTCCACTTGGCTATTAATTCTGGGCCAATTATTTTTGTTCCAGAGATATTATTATTATTAAGATGAAACTAGAGGGAGAACTTTGTAGTAATAAAGCAAGCTGTCGTTTAAAGACATTCTATCAGGAGGCTGTTAATTTCAATGAAAATGTAGAGGTTTAGCCTTTCATAATTTTCCTAGACAGAAATAATTTAGTTATAAGTATTTTGAAAGCATTTTATTTTATATTAGCTTTCTGGAATTTTTCAATCAGAAAAATTAATAATATTTTTATTATAAATCCATGTTTATTTTAAAATTTATTACATTTCTAATAATATCAGGAACCAAAGGATTTTATCCTGAGTGCTTGAAAGTAGTTTTAGAAAACCCTGCTATTAGTTTTCAGCATTTAGTCTGGAATCATTAAAAAGAGGGCCAGAACGAAAACTAAAACCACAAACACATATTCATACTTTCTATGTGCATATCAAATGTTGAATTTTAAAGAGGTATTCAATTGATATATATATAAACAATGTATGCCACAAATTCATAGATTTAATTTTTCATTCTTCGGTTGAGTTCAGTTCAGTCGCTCAGTCATGTCCGACTCTTTATGACCCCATGAATTGCAGCACGCCAGGCCTCCCTGTCCATCACCAACTCCCAGAGTTTACTCAAACTCATGCCCATCGAGTTGGTGATGTCATCCAGCCATCTCATCCTCTGTCATCTCCTTCTTCTCCTGCCCCCAATCCCTCCCAACATCAGGCCTTTTTCCAATGAGTCCACTCTTTGCATGAGGTGGCCAAAGTATTGGGAGTTTCAGCCTCAACATCAGTCCTTCCAATGAACACCCAGGATTGATCTCCTTTAGGATGGACTGGTTGGATCTCCTTGCAGTCCAAGGGACTATCAGGAGTCTTCTCCAACACCACAGTTCAAAAGCATCAATTCTTCTGTGGTCAGCTTTCTTCACAGTCCAACTCTCACATCCATACATGACTACTGGAAAAACCATAGCCTTGACTAGACGGACCTTTGTTGGCAAAGTAATGTCTCTGCTCTTTAATATGCTATCTAGATTGGTAATCACTTTCCTTCCAAGGAGTAAGTGTCTTTTAATTTCATGGCTGTAGTCACCATCTGCAGTGATTTTGGAGCCCCCAAAAAATAAAGTCTGACAGTTTCCACTGTTTCCCCATCTATTTCCCATTAAGCGATGGGACCAGATGCCATGATCTTAGTTTTCTGAATGTTGAGCTTTAAGCCAACTTTTTCACTCTTCTCTTTCACAAAGCCTTTGTGTGGGTCACAATAAACTGTGGAAGAGATGAGAATACCAGACCACCTGACCCGCCTCTTGAGAAACCTGTGTGCAGGTCAGGAAGCAACAGTTAGAACTGGACATGGAACAACATACTGTTCCAAATAGGAAAAGGAGTACGTCAAGGCTGTATATTGTCACCCTGCTTATTTAACTTATATGCAGAGTACATCAT
The DNA here is from genome assembly GCF_033118175.1 of Dama dama. NCBI lineage: Eukaryota > Metazoa > Chordata > Mammalia > Artiodactyla > Cervidae > Dama > Dama dama. The sequence goes on from NC_083709.1 coordinate 24,092,146, forward strand.
GAGAAATGCTGGGCTGGAAGAAGCACAAGCTGGAATCAAGATTGCCAGGAGAAAAATCAATAACCTCAGATATGCAGATGACACCACCCTTATGGCAGAAAGTGAAGAGGAACTAAAAAGCCTCTTCATTCTTAGAGATTGCCAAAAGACAGCTCAGTTGAGAACTGTTTTATATGTTTCACCTTTTAGAACTACTAGTCAAAAAAGAAGAGTATAAAAGATAGACTCATTATTATATAACAATTTGGAGTATCAGGCAGTATTTAATCATGTAGATTAAAAGTTTAACTTCCAGGCCTTTCAAAAATTATCCAAATTTAGCAAGATGTAATTATTAAACACCTAAATGGCTACATATGTTGATAAGTTTGGAGATTAAATTTGAGCTGTGTGTCTTCAGGAATACTGTCTGTAGGTATTCTAAATCGTCTTTCCAGAAATTTCACTATTATACCATTATTTAGTAAGTTTAGCATGGAGGTGTGTATTTACCTTATTACTAGTTAATGTTAGTAAACTATTTTAAGATTATTAATATGAACTATCAGTAGCTTTCTTCTTTATCTCCTTTTCTCTCTTTTAATCTAACCTTAGTATATGGTGTATCTTTATTGTAGTATCCTGTGTAAACTGCTATAAAATATATTCTCTTAATAGATTTTATAGAACTTTTGGTAGAAAATATTTTCTACAGGATATAAACTTTATTACATAACATAGATGGTTTTTTTCCCTGAAATATAACAAAATATTGATAAAAATGAAAGCAAAAAATTGTACCATGACAGTTTTTCATGAAGCAATTTGTACTCCAGAATAATTGCTTCTTCATTGATTCCAAAGGTAAGAGTGCAATGTTATGTGTAAAAGTCAGGGTCAGAATATTTTCTTATGCTGAGTTTTATAGTCTAATGATATCATAAAGTCTACAATTATTACTTTAACCCATTTTTTTCTTTTATCTTTTTAATGACTTTTGAAAATTCTTGGTTTTTCAGTGTTATTAGTTACTTTTGCTAGTGACTTTTTCAGCCAGATTCAAGCATAAGAGCATGTTTCATAATTTTAATTTTGAATAATATCTCAGATGCAGAAGCAACAAACCTACCAGAAACAACAAGTGTATGCCAATAAAATCTGTATTTCTTACAAAATTGAACTGAATTTTTATCCCTAGGCTTGTAAAGGCTTAAAGGTGCTTCAAAGAACCATAGTAAGATTATCATTAAATTATTTTGTTTACATTTAGGATTTTAATTAAAGTGTCAGAAATAGAGAAACTCTATATTCTTTATTTTACATTTTTTCAGAGGGTAACACATGATAATAGAGGAATTGCTTCCAACAGTTTGAGCACTCAAAATAAAAGAGGAAAAAGATATTTTACAGTTAAGATTGACAGAGAAGTCAAAACTTAGACCCATGAACTAAGACCTGTGTAAGGATGACATGTACCATAAGATGACCCCGGTTCGATTCCTGAGTTGGGCAGACCCGCTGGAGAAGGGAGAGGCTGCCCACTCCAGTATTCTTGGGCTTCCCTTGTGGCTCAGCTGGTAAAGAATCCTCCTGTAATGTGGGAGACCTGGGTTCTGTCCCTGGGTTGGGAAGATCCCCGGGAGAAGGGAAAGGCTACCCTCTCTAGTATTCTGGCCTGGAGAATTCCATGGGCTGTGTAGTCCCTGGGGTCACAAAGAGTCGGACACAACTGAGCGACTTTCACTTTCACCATAAGGTGAATTGATACATCCACTTCAGTATTGATTTAAATTTCTTAGCAAGAAAGAAAGTTTTCAGGGGTTTTCCTGGCAATGCGTTATCTTAATACTGATTGTTTTGGATCTGTCATTTTTCACACTTAATACCTGGTAAGTTGCCAGCTAGTAGAACTGGTGAATAAACACAGCCTCAAGATCCAGACTGGTAGCCCTAATGACACCAGTCAGAAAGTGTTTATTCCACACCAAGCCTGTCCCTGTTCCAGTCAGAAAGAGTTTGTTCAAAGAGCTGCCAGCTCTTTCTGAGTGGATGTTGGCCCTGAGGAGAACTGCCAAAAGAGAAATGTGACATGCCATATGTGACTTCAAATGAAAGAACTCATCTTTAATTTCAAAATATTAAATGATTTTTTTAACACAGGATTTCTTCAAAGGTAGAGTTCTGAAAATAAATCACTCGCTCTATAAAGAGTAAAGGAATTTTGCCAATAGACAGAGAGTACACTCCTTTTTTTCCCTGGGAGATACTTATCATAATGTATCAGGGCCTTTATTATACATGTAAAACTGACATTATTACTCTATGTATGTCCAGAGTAGCAATGATCTTGTTAACCAGAAATTATTTATGCTGTTGTTTGAGGTGCTTTAAAATCATTTCCAGCCAGTGTTACTCTCAGTCACTAGATGGATGAATAAAAGGGCAGTACTGAGCGGAGAAAATAGTACACATTTGAGCCTTAGCTGAGACCAGTATGAGCCCGTTACTTCATCCGTCAGTTCAGTTCGGTCACTCAGTCATGTCCGACTCTTTGTGACCCCATGGACTGCAGCACGCCAGGCCTCCCTGTCCATCACCAGTTTGTGGAGTTTACCCAAACTCATGTCCATTGAGTCAGTGATGCCATCCAATTATCTCATCCTCTGTCGTCCCCTTCCCCTCCCGCCTTCAATCTTTCCCAGCATCAGGGTCTTTTCCAATGAGTCAGTTCTTCGCATCAGGTGGCCAAAGTATTGGAGTTTCAGCATCCATCCTTCCAATGAGTATTCAGGACTGATTCCCTTTAGCATGTACTGGTTGGATCATCCATAGAATGAGGTTTAATATTCCATATGTGGGGTATTATAAATAGATATAGATTCTATAGTTATTTATTCATGAGAATACCAAAATATCAGTTTTACAGTTTTTTTTTTTAATTATTGATTTATTTATTTTTGATGTGCGAGGTCTTCATTGCTGCAGACTTTCTCCCGCTGCAGTGAGTGGGGGCTTCTCTTGGCCGCAGTGCGTGGGCTTCTCTTGGTGGCGGCTTCCCTTGTCGCTGTAGTTGTGGCTCTTGGGCGTTAGAGAGCAGGCTCAGTAGTTGTGGCGCGTGCCCTTAGTTGTAGCATGTGGAATCTTCCCGGACCAGAGATCGAACCCATGTCTCCTGCATCAGCAGGCAGATTTTCAACCACTGGACCACCAGGGAAGTCCCAGTTCTATAGTTTGTGTGAGTTGAACCATATGAAATTATCTTTTTTTGTGGGTTGAAGACTGTCAGACATCAACTATTTCATATAGGTAAATGAAATTCTTAGTAGGTTATAAAATAACATTGTCTTTAAAATTTGTGAAGTCTGCAGTCACACATATTTGCTTATTATGTGTTAGATGCTGTACCAAGCAATTTTCAAAGATTTTAACATTTAATTATGACAGCCATCCAGTTAGTAATATTATTATTCCCATTTAAAAGATGAAGAAATTGAAACACAAACATGACCATAATTCAAAGTCATACAGTCAATGAGGGGTGGATCTAGAATAAAACTCAGTCTGTTTGAGTCCTAAATGCACTCAATAATTTGCAGTTGGGCCTCTAATGTATTGAATGTTTCTTCTCCATTTTTATATCTTTGATGAAATCTGCTTATATCTTTTGCCCATTTTCTCTCTCTCTCTAGTGAGAATGCACTTGGAAATCTGACAAGCATATTTTTTTTTCTTTTTATCTTTGAATCATTTTTTAAACTGTTGAATATCAGGAAGTCTTTATATATTCAAATAGACTAGTCTTTTGTCATATATATGATGTGTGAATATTTTCTCCCAGTTTATAGTTTCACTTTTCATCCATTTCATTTGATAAGATCCAATATTAATGCATCTATTTATGGATTGTGCTTTTATTTTTAGTCAAGTCTAAAAACTCCTTAGCAGTCCCTACACTCTGAAGATATTCTATATGTTTGCTAAAAACTGTGTATTTTTCATTTTACTTTTAAGCCCATGATCCATTTTGAGTTAATTTCTGTATTAAGTATGAAATTGAGGTTGACTTACTTCCCTGGTGGCTCAGACGGTAAAGCGGCTCCCTACAATGTGGGAGACCCGGGTTTGATCCCTGAGTTGGGAAGATCCCCTGGAGAAGGAAATGGCAACCCATTCCAGTATTCTTGCCTGGAAAATCCCATGGACAGAAGATCCTGTTAGGCTACAGTCCACAGGGCCGCAAAGAGTCGGACACGACTGGGCGACTTCACTTCACTTCTCCCATTGACTATCGTTGTCCAGGTGTTGCAGTACTACTTGTTGAAAGGCTATCTTTCCTCCATTTAATTGCTTTTACATCTTTGTCAAAATTTTGTTAGGCATGTTTGTCTGGGCCTATTTCCTGATTTTCTCTTTTTAATTCCACTGTTCTCTATGTGTATTCCTCCGTGAATACCACATGGCCTTGATTATGGTAACTATATAATCCACCTTAGTACTGGATAGAGTGATTCCTCACACTTTTTCTTTTTCAAGAATGTTTTAGCTATTTTAACTAGTTTGCACCTTCCCATACAAACTTTTTAGTAAATTTTGTGTGTACAAAAAAGCCTTACTGAGATTTTGATTGGGATTAATTAAACCTATACATCAATTTGGAGAGATTTACATTTACATTTACTATGTTGAGTGTTCCAATCCATGAACTTGGTTATGTGTCTCTATTTAGGCTTTCTTTGATTTCCATTGACTTCTGATGTATATGTGTGTGGATGTGTGTGTGTATTTACCGTTGCAAGCATGGTGGAATGCAATGAGTATGTCTAAGCTCTGATTTTGTTTAAATTACATCACTTTTAAATTATTTTGCTGTTATAAAAACGTCAAGACAATAAAAGCAGATTTAAATTAATTTCTGTTTTGAAGGGAGGGGAAACCAATCTTAAAATAAGTCAAAAGATATTTCAGATATCGCTTAGAGAATAAAATTGTTAATGGATTCAGTATCTATGTTAATGGACTCAGTGCATAGCAATTCTGTGGCAGGTTTAATTTTGTACAACTTGAATTTTCTGTTACACTTGTGTTATAATTCAAACTCATGGTTGCTCATATTTTGCTACTATTTTAAAATAATTTTAAAATTATTCTTCTTGAGCAGTATTTTTTAGGGCTTCTGATTTCACCATAGCAATTTTGGAAATAAAATCCTTCAATAATTTAAATATACATGCTGCTGATTTTGTGACATTGTAGTAAATCAGCCAAGACTGTATTGATTTGTCCTTTTTATTTTTTGAAACAAACTTCTCGATGACTTACATGCCAGGCATTTTAGACACTGTGCTGTGCTAATTTGCTTCGGTCACGTTCAACTCTTTGCAACCCTATGGACCATAGTCTGCCAGACTCTTTTGTACGTGCGATTCCCCAGGCAGGAATACTGGAGTGTGCTGCCATGCCCTCCTCCAGGGGATCTTCCCAACCCAGAAATCGAACCCACTGTCTCTTATCTCTCCTGCATTGTCAGGTGGGTTCTTTACCACCATCTGATGCTTATTGATGTCTTTTTTTTTTTCCAAAGAGGCATCTAAAGGATTTGCCTACCATCATACCTCAAAGAGATCCTAAATTCTGATATGAGCACTGGGAGTACACAACCAGTATTGGTATATGAAAAGTATATACTGTTATGCGGTGAATGGATTTTTTGGAATGTATCCAGTTTTACAAGGGGGATGGCTCTATGAAATTTCTCTGCTGTGGTAATACTACCATCTGCAGGATAATCTTCAGGGTAATTTCAGCTTTTAATTTAATGACTATAAGTGCAATAATAGTTCCAAATATATATTTTACCTTTATGCTCAAAAGCTCATGGCAATTTTATCAATTTAGAAAGTTTTCCATCCACTACAAAAATTCAGCAATCTCTGAAATGCAATTGCTTGATAAGATAATAGATAGCCAAGAAAATTATATAACAGCTTAAGAAGGGAACTGAAAAAAAGCATGTCATATTCAATTGAAGTCATGGCCAGAATTATAATGCAGTTTTTAAAATTAGCATTTTATCTGGATATGAATTTCAGAAATATTTCCATTAGTATACAATTTTAAATTAAAACTTTAAAATGAAGCTGTTTACCCTTTCTGATTTAGAGTTGTAGAAAATGGAGGAAAAAATAAAAAATTTGATCCAAAAAAGCAGCCTAGATGTCAGATGAAATACTGCTATTTGAGAACCTAAAATAAGTATATTACGTTTATATACACATTTCCATCCGTGCCTGTTTGGTATTGCAGCTAACTGATGCAGCTCCACTCACCTGCTAGTCTCCGTGTTGAGTCGGCGGTGGACACGTTAGTCAGCGGCAGCCTGCCCCTAACTGTCCATGTGTGCTGACATGACCATGGCTTTCCCTGAAATTGGGGTAAGCCTTGGGAAGTGAACCTGCAAGTCCATGGAGCAGTCTTAGTGTTAGAAAGGCCAGGGGGGCCTGTGGGCAAGTCAGAGTAATGAGGAAAGAGAGGGCGTGCATAATCAGGTTGAAAAAACAGAATGATTGAGTCCACCAAGGGAAAAAAGGGCTCCACAAGAGGAGAGTAGGTGGTGGTGTGGGGGCTGCCTCAGTTCCCAGTGAACTTAGCCTTCCACGACACTCACCGTTACCCCTTCTTTATGTCAGTGATTTGTTACTAAAGTGAAACACCCAATTAATCCAAGGGGACAATACAACAGGCATCCTGTGGACGTTAGTTTTTTTTTTTTTTTTATTTCTTTCCAACATTGCCTCACTCTGCTCAGCAAGCTTATGCAGGTACATAAAGACTGTAATTTTCTTTTCTCCTTATAACTCCAAGACAAACTGAAATCAATACAGGAATATACTCAAATGTAGGAATTTCTATTTACATATTTGCAGCAATAGTGGACTTTTAAGTGTGACTTCCAGTTGTGGCTGGAGCTAGATTTGTTTCACAAGTCTCCCTTAAAATGTTTCAAATGCACAAAGCCTGCCTTAATGAAGCAGGGTGAACTTGTAACAGATTGTACTGCCTGTTCACCTGCTTATTTAAATAACCCGCAAATACAGTCTATAATACAGTCAATTAGCACTAACTAATGATTATTTAAAGAGTCACTGATGGATACTTGGCTAGTGCATACTCAGTTAAAGCCTAATGAGCAATGACAAGAAGTTCTTGAACATTTCATAAAGTTGGTAGACACTGTGCTCATTTGGAACTTCCCAGGTGGGTTTAGTGGTAAAGAATCTGCCTGCCAATGCAGGACATGTAGGTCTGATCCCTGGGTCAGGAAGATCCCCTGGAGAAGGAAATATCAACTCACACCAGTATTCTTGCCTGAAGAATCCGACGGAGAGAGGAGCCTGGCGGGCTACAGTCCATGGGGCCGCAAAGAGTCATACATCACTTAGCGACTAAACCAGCAACAAATTTATACTCACTACTGAGCATTTGCTAACATCTTAACATCTTCAGTTTCCCTTTCCTTCAAAATAGAAATATTCTACTTAATCTAACTTTTTTTTCCCATTTATTTTTATTAGTTGGAGGCTAATTACTTTACAATATTGTACTGGTTTTTGTCATACATTGACATGAATCAGCCATGGATTTACATGTATTCCCCATCCCGATCCCCCCTCCCTCCTCCCTCTCCACCCGATCCCTCTGGGTCTTCCCAGTGCACCAGGCCCGAGCACTTGTCTCATGCATCCAACCTGGGCTGGTGATCTGTTTCACTCTAGATAATATACATGTTTCGATGCTGTTCTCTTGAAACATCCCACCCTTGGCTTCTCCCACAGAGTCCAAAAGTCTTTTGTGTGTTTTTAAAAATAATAAAATAATTCAAAATTGTAAATAAGAATGTACATGAAAAAGATCTTATCCACCCTCAAGACTAGACATAGGCTATCTCTTTTTCCTTTTTCAAAATTTATTTTAATTGGAGAATAATCATTTCACAATATTGTGTTGTTTTCTACCATATATCAGCATGAATCAGCTGTAGGTATACATATGTCCCACCTCTCTTGAACCTCCCTCACATATCCTACCCTTATAGCTAGTCATAGAGCACAGAGTTTGAGCTCCTTGCATCATACAGCAAATTCTCACCAGCTATCTATCTGTTTTACATATGGTAATATATATATTTTCAATGCTATTCTCTCAATTCACCTCACCCTCTCCCTCCCCAGGAAAAGAGAGTCTCTTCAATAAGTGGTGCTGGGAAAACTGAACAACTAGATGTGAAAGAATGAAGTTAGAATACTTCCTAACACCATTCACAAAGATAAACGTAAAATGGATTAAAGACTTAAATGTAAGACCAGTTTTTGGGTAAATTATCCCACCTGTGAAATCTTATGAAATTTATAGCTTGCTCTTCTATATATTTCTCTTAAATTACAGACTCCAAAATGATAGCAAGATCAGTGACTAAACACAACATTATCAGTAACAAACAGCCTTTTTTTTTTTTCCTGCTGAGGGTTTAGAGTTTATTCCTTATTTTGTTTGAACTTGTGTGGGAGTTAATCAGATGGTTTTTGGCCAATGACAGATTTGGAATTAAATTCAACTGCTAACCTTTTAAGACGATATGGCTTTAGATATGCTATTTATCCTCTCTATAATTCAGCTTTCAATCAACAAAATAGTATAGCATACTTAACTTGTCAAATTATTTTCAAGGCTATTGAAAAACATTAAAATGCTTGGCATAGTGCCTTGTGCATGCTGTAAATGAAAGGGAAGGTAACTATTACAGAGGAGAATTAACCTGAGGATCTTCAAAATAGCTCAGGTGACGTTTGTTTCTTTGTTGGATATAGCCACTCTTGAAAAATCAATTAGGGAAAGCCAGAAAGGAACATTGGTATGAGGACTGCTTCTGACTTCCCATGTTGACTGTAATATGTTAATACTAATTGCTTAATTGACACTGTTTTTCTTCTTAATATAAAAATCATGAATTAAAATAAATACAAGACAAAATTAAATAAGAAAATTAATAAATTGCAATGAAAGGGTTGGTAAAGGTTAAGTGGTAGTACTGAGTTTACCTTGCAGTAATGCTTACTTGCTTAATTAGTCCAAACCACCCAATGAGGAAAACTAGAAATATTGAACAAAACAGAAAACAAAAGTCTGAATACATTAGAGATTTTACAATGCAGTGAATAATTAAATGTCCAAGGTGTGAGAGGTTAAAACAAACAAACAAACAAAAAATCAAGAGAGATGATCTGAGAATTGTGAGCTTTGCTGAAGAATTTGCTGTTTTTGGAAAATGGTGTGATGATGGATGGCTGAGCAAAAAACTTGATAGCCGCAGAAAGTTACAAGGACAAAACTTTTAGTCTAGGACTTGTCAAAAGTGAGAGACAGTGTAAATTCTCACAATTAGTTTGGAGCTCAGCAGGTCTAGATGCAAGAGTAATCAGTGGTCTCAAGGACTGGCTCCTTCCTTGAGATATATAGGTGATGCAGAAAATGTAGAAATCTTTGAAAATGGGTTAACTCATTTCTTGATCAATATCTTTAGAATAACCATACAAAAATCCTGTCTGGATTAGTGTTAGATTTTGTAAGTTTTATTTTTGGGTTCAGTTAAGTTCAGTTCAGTCGCTCAGTTGTGTCTGACCCTTTGCGACCCCATGAATCGCAGCACGCCAGGCATCAGTCCTTCCAATGAACACCCAGGACTGATCTCCTTTAGGATGGACTGATTGGATCAGCCCATCCTAAAGGGAATCATTCCTGACTATTCATTGGAAGGACTGATGCTGAAGCTGAAACTCCAATAGTTTGGCCACCTCATGCGAAGAGTTGACTCATTGGAGAAGACCCTGATGCTGGGAGGGATCGGGGGCAGGAGGAGAAGGGGGCAACAGAGGATGAGATGGCTGGATGGCATCACCGACTCGATGGACATGAGTTGAGTAAACTCTGGGAGTTGGGGATGGACAGGGAGGCCTGGCATGCTGCATTACCTATATATCTTAAGGTAGGAACCAGTCCTTGAGACTGCTGATTACTCTTGCATTGAAAAATTCAGTTAACTCTTAAAACTGAAGCTTTTTGATGCAAAACCAATGATACAAAGCTAAATTGATAAAGTGCTTAATCAGTAAGACTTTTTGGTTAGTACATTAAAAAAATAATTCCAGAAGAAACTGATATGAGCAGATAATGATGCCCACATTTAAGGATAGCAACTGTAAAAATAGGCAAATATGTTATGAGGCTTCTTTGGTGGCTAAGATGGTTAAGAACCTGCCTGCAATGAGGGAGACCTGGGTTCAGTCCCTGAGTTGGGAAGATCCCCCTGGAGAAGGGAATGGCTACCCACTCCATTAATCTTGCCTGAAGAATTCCATGGACAGAGGAGCCTGGCGGGCTACAGTCCATGGGGTCACAAAAAGTCAGACATGACTGAGCAACACTTTCAAATATTTTATGAAAATAGGCTAGCTACCTATACAGGGACAGAGAAGGTGATAAAAATAAGGAGAGAAAATATATAGAAAGAGAGTCATTGGAAAAAAAAAAAAAAAGAAAGAGAGTCATTGGAAGTTCTTTTTTTTTTCCACTTTTTTATTTTTTTTTTGTTTTTATTTTATTTTATTTTATTTTTTATTAGTTGGAGGCTAATTACTTCACAACATTTCAGTGGGTTTTGTCATATTTTTTTTTTAAAGCAAATGAATTTTATTGGAAGAACACAGGTATTTAACAAAATACGAGAAAATGAAGCAAGGAATACATTTTAAAGACACAGAAATGAGGCTAAATCAGGGAAACTCAGCTGTATGGCTTCTTTTTTTGTTTTGTTTTCTCGCCATGCCATGCAGCATGTGGGATTTTATTTCCCCCACCAGGGACTGAACCCCCTCCCCCCTATATTGGAAGCACGGAGTCTTAACCACTGGACTGCTGGGCAAGTCCCAACAGTATGTCTTTTTATATTCTCTGCTGTGAAAGGTTACCAGTGAACCTTTGCAGGCTCTCACTCATTCTTGCGGGTCTAGTCCCAAACCATAACAAAAGTATTACTGGCTCAACTAGGATAAGATGAAAAGTATTCCAAACCAAGTAGCTACGGCCAGGAAACTCAGTGGCACAGAAAAGAGAAGGCTGTGGGAAGGTCTTAGAGAAATGAGGCCTGCTAGAGAGACCAATCAGCCTGAGACAGTGCCTTCAAGCATCTGGAATACAAAAACAGCACACATGCACTTTGACATGCCCCCATGGGTACAATATTTTTAAAGATTTCTTGAGGAAGCACAAAAGCACATATTATACAAAATGAAAACAACCCAAAGTCCAAGCCATTCCCAAAGGCACAATACCCCAAAGTCAATTTCTGGTCAAATGACAACTCGCTGATGTCACAGGGCCACTCCTTGAGATGAGGTCCTCCGCATGAAGCCGTAGACTTCTGTAGAACTGCTGAGATTCTATGAAATTCAAAATCCTATGGACTAAAGGTTAACCTTATAGACGACTAATGCAGATACTATGTATATATAGAGAAACCAAGGCAAAACCATAATTCAGAAGCTGTAAATGGCATTAACCATTTCCCGAAGGAGAAATATTCTTCCCTCTCAGTTCTAAACTATAAAAACTCTTGGAGGGAGGTGACACTCATTTGTGACCATGGAAGGTTCTTTTTTATTATTTTTTAAACCCCTTTATTGAGGTATGAGCAATGACTGACATACAAAAAGATGTACACATCTTAATGTATACAATCGAATGAGTCTGGAGATAAGTATACATCTGTAAAGCATCTCCATAATCTATACCATAAACACACCCATCCACTCTGAAGTTTCATTCTCCCTTCATAATTTATTATTAGTAGTATTTAGTCATTTTTTAAAGTAATTTATTTGTTTTAATTGGAAGTTCTTAATAGGGAAAAATTACTTGACGTAAGTAAATGATAACATAACAGTCATTGCAAGTCTAATGTATATTATTACAACACAAATATTGTTACTAATAAAAACCTTAATAGTTGTGCTTTTTGAATTCATGTATTTTGTTGTATATACAAAGTAGGTGTTTTATCCTGCTCAAATAAATCTCTATTGAATTTTCAGTTCAAATAGGGAAAAAGCAATATAGATTTTTTTTTTCATGACAAAATGATGGATTGGCAGGTAGAATCAGACTGTCAAAAGACTCCCTCTGAAAGTTTCTGTAGTAATATTGAGCAAGATAGACTTTCTTTCCCCAAAAATGCTCTTTTTGGTCAGATGGAATGAATGATAACACTGAGAAGTCAAATGACGTCAAAGCTCATTGTCTTACTCCCTACTCTAGTGATCTTTCTTTTATTATGGTCTTCTCTGTTGAATTCAGTAATATTACATGCAGGATTTTCTTCTGGCTAGTATTACAGATTTTCACTTTTCTAATTTCTAGTCTCTCTCTTTTTTTAAAATGTCATCTAAAAGTCATTATAAAGTCAAATACCTCTCTGGTAATCCAGGTCTACATTTCTATTATGTTTCATTAGTATTTCCTCTTTGGTTTCTCTGAGTCTTAAGACTCTCAGCTAGTTTTACACTTCTAAACTATTTTAAATCTTTCATGAAGTAAATGTGTTCCAAATCTCACAGGAGTCTTGACTCAAAAAAAAAAAAAAAAAAAAAAAGGCTGAAAAGCCCATTCAGTTCTTACTATAAATTTTATGCACTATTTTTAAGGTTATACATTTAACTCTGAGCTTAATATAAAATGCTGAATGTGCAAATGCTTTGAACTGGTTGATATCTGCTTTTTACCTCGAAAAGTGTCAATATTTGTAAGCTAATACTTATAATTTTCATTTGATCCCTGAATATTTCCACCTTCATAATCTGGAGTAATCACATGGAGACCATATAAAACAAATACCACACAGCCTTCTAAAAGAAGTAAAATATCTCACACCATTCTATTGATTTAAATCCTATCTTATTCCAAAAGAGTGTCTAATACAGTGACACCACATCCCTTTCAAATTTGGCTTCCCCAGTTGTCTCACCAAAAGCATCCATGATGTCTTTGCTTCAGGTTTCTCCTGAAACATCTCGTTTCAATGTTGTCCCACTTTTTACGCATTCCCACTTCCATGACAGCTTACCTGCTGCTGTATTTTCATTTCCTCAGAAGACAAATCTGGACTAAAATGCTGGTGGTATTTGGTAATGGCGCTATATAGCTTACAAGAAGGTGTATGCTTTCTCTCCTCCTTCTTGTTCAGTCTCATTTATTAACCTTCCCTCTTCCTCGCTTTTCCATCTGTGCATCAGACATACTGCATTGTTTTTTCTTCCTCTAATACACCTTGCTTTCTTTTGACTCTAGGCTTTTACACCTGCTAATCCCTTTCCTTTAAACACTCTCCCCTCTCTGCTCTTACATCTCTGACTGCCAAGGTACGACCTTAGATGCTGCTGTAGTTAATGAAACAAATTCAACCAAGTGTGTATTGCAAAAAATAATTTTTCTTAGTAGGACAGTGGTACAGAATTTTCAAATGAGGAAGAATATTGTTAAAGCAAATGAAAAGATAGTGGTACATCAAGAGCTGAGTCATCTGTTCCACCATGTCTGTCTTAAGTAAGATAAATGACCACAGCCTGTGTGACCATCTAGAGGACCATCATCCTCTAGACCACCATTTCCTCATCATTAAATCAGAGGTGTTGATTGTGTGGCTTCTGGGGACCTGTATAGTTCTAATATGTGATGATTTAGGAATTTTAAAAATATATCAAATTATACCTTTTCTGTATTTTTCTTTATGTTTAATATGTATTCCATTTTATAATCTAAAGGGACTTTCATAATGCAATGAACTTCAACACGTGATCTGTCCACTCAAAAATGAAGATAGTAATGATAGTTAACCTTTATTGAGATCTGTGATTCCAAGCACTTTGTATGTGTTATTTCAAATTGACTTTTGTTTGCCTTTTCTAAACTAGGGACAATGAAATGAAGCTCACGTTAACATTTTTTAACATTTTTGGACAATATCTAAGGAAGCTTTATTAACTCACTGTCAGTATATCAGTGGTGCTGCAGGCAGCATTGGTGGCGGGTGAAGATCTTCCCACAGGGTCACAATATACTGAGACTGGATATTAGTAGAAGGATGATATCCCTCCTGAGCTTCTTCATCTCAGTAATGCTTGATAATGTTCTATTTTAATGACTAATGATCAAATGGCTATCTTAAAATAGCCACTGATCCATGCATTTGTATTTAGAGAAAAATATTGATCAGAGAAGTGGTGAAAGTCATAGTCATGGGCTTTTTATTTATTTTTTTAATGGAATGAGGAAAGTCCCTCTATCTACAAAAGGAACAAGCTAACAAAATCATGGCAGAGATTAATTTACAGTTGGTGTCTTTAAGCTTCCGTTTGCAAACTCACATGCAAACTGCCTCTAAGGTCATACAATGTGTTAGTAACAATGCATGGTCTAGCCTAGAGTATTCAGATATGGAGTTTCTATAGTTAAATACATCTTGATATTTATGCTACGTAATATGAATATCATCCTGTATTGAAAACGCTTTTGGAATTAAGTTGAAAGTGAAAGTGAAATCTGCTCAGTGGTGTCCAACTCCTTGTGACCCCACGGACTATACAGTCCCTGTAATTCTCCAGGCCAGAATACTGGAGTGGGTAGCCTTTCCCTTCTCCAGGGGATCTTCCCAACCCAGGGATTGAACCTACATCTTCTACATTGCAGGCGGATTCTTCACCAACTGAGCCACAAGGGAAGCCCAAGAATACTGGAGTGGGTTGCCTATCTGCGGATCTTCCGGACCCAGGAATTGAACCAGGGTCTTCTGCATTGCAGGCGGATTCTTTACAAACTGAGCTATCAGGGAAGTCCCTTTTGTAATAAGGTAGGATTTAAATCAATGAAATATATTTATTATATGTATTTTTGTCTATTTATTAATTTAAGAATGTTTTTGAAGTCAACAATTTAGAATCAATATATGCATTCATTTATCCATCTGTTCATCCATCCTCCCATCTATCCACTTATTTAACATATATGGAAGGAATACTGTTGTCTCTGAAACTGCAAAATGGTGAATATATGGCATATACAATGAACTCAGAAAGCCAGAATATTAGCGTAGTGCCATTTCTGTTTTCTGACACTTCTCAGTTAGCAGATATTTGCTTATCCTGGCACTTTACCCTTGTAATAGCTCCACTAAGGGAAGTAATACCACTAGAAATTATTTTTATTTTATGAAGCAAGAAGAAATCACAGAACAAATTTGGAGACTTAGACCAAGTCACAAAAGCAGAAATTATCCATATGTCAGGAATTCCCTGGTAGTCCCATGGTTAGGATTCTGAGCTATCACTGCTGAGGGCTGGGGTTCAACCACTGGGGAACTAAAATCCCACAAGCCAAATGGCATGGCCATAAAAGAGAAAAAGGAAAAAAAGAAAGAAAAATAATATACATAACTTACACAAATTAAAATCTGTATGTCTTAAGTTTTAGTGATTCTTCTGAACAACGTCATAAAAATGATGCATACAGCTGTGAAAAATTATTTCAACCCCATCCGTTTGTCAAATGCCAGTCATCAAAAATAATGATCTTACATTAAAGCAGGTTTGCGTAGAAGGAGAAATCACACCTCTACAAAACAACCAAAACTGGAAACTTTTTTTCATGCTTTTCTGTTTCACATGCACCAGGTAGGAATAACAAGGAATGAAAAATTAAAAGTTCCAGGGGGATAAGGTTTCTTTGGCATGACCTCATGTTAGATTTGGAAATGGATGAAAGCAAAATAAAGCATTGGAGTGTCATTCACCCACATGAGAATGGAATTTTAAATAAAAGCTAGAAGGCAATCCAATGGAAGGATAAGAAGTTGTGTCAAATTAATGGCAAGACAAGGAAATAGTCTGAAATGGTGAAATGAACAGTGTGTGTGTATAAAGCACTAAGGTATGAATTAAGGATTAAGATTAGAGTTTTCTTCTCATCTAGATGATACAAATTTAATGAAATCTATTTTACTAGTCCCAAGATTGGGTTAATTATGCTAGGTTTAGCACACTGGTAAATGGATGGACTGGTTCTAGGGGAGGGCTCCCTAATAGAACTTTTTAAAATGATGCATATATTCTATATATGCACTCTCCAATATAGTGGCCACTATCCACATATAGTTATAAAGCACTGGAAAGATATCTGGTATAACTAAGAAACTGAATATTTAATTTCATTTTAATTGTAATTGATTTAATGTGCATAGTCACATGTGACAAATAATGGCTACTACATCAGTCAGTGCCCTTCAGCATCTGTTTCTAAATCAAGTGGTTCAAGTACTCATTTGCCACAGGATGTAAGGCTAGAATCATTCTTAGAGATGGTGTAATCTCGTGACTTTCAGACTTTATTATGGACCATGACTCCAGTAAGAAGTTACATTGAGACATTATGAGACTTTATGCACATAGACATGAATGCACATAGAATGAAAATCTACTAAAATTTAATTAAGAAAATAACTACCTTTTAGTACTAACAGTTTTATTCTATCTCATTTCATTTTAGACTGTAGTTCTCTACATTCTAAGTCTTGCTGTTTCCAGTTGCTTTGTTTAACAGATAAGGAAACTGTGTCCCAGAAACATTGGATGAACTTCTAGTTATACGAGGAAAGTCAAACTGAACACCATTGTCCTGCATTTGGCAGATCACCTTACAAATAGACAGTGACTTTCCTTTGGCTTCAATTCAGAATGTATACTGGTAGCTGTCAGTGAACTGCTGAATATGCCTCCTATATTATGCTTCTTCCCGTATGATGCATATTAATGGCCCACATGTATTTTTTTTTTAAATTTGGAGATGTTTAAAAGTATGAGGAATATGCACCACCTAACTCAAGTTTCCCACTTGCCCAGTAGAAGACTAAATGAACACAGGACTATAACTTTGACTACTAATCTATGTTAGTGGACAGGAAATTATTCCAGGAATAAAAACACCTGAGTTTTGTGCCAAATGAAATCCTAATCCCCACTTAAAATATGGATCACCTTCAGTTCAGTACTTTGCTACATAATTGAAATAAAGGTCAGTGATTAAAATATTTAAAACGTTTTCCTCAAAGATGTTCAAGAAAGCATATGTGCTACCAAACAATGGTGCAGTGGCTTATCAATTAGAAGTATTTTAGGCTAGTTAATGCAATCTGTAAAAGTATAACTTTGGTGTCAGTATTTTAAAAACAGATAAATAAAGGAAATTTGTTAAGACATTCTCAATATTCAAGAAACTTTAGGTCTGACATTTTTTTTAACCTTTTAAAATTTCATTTTCACTGTGTCACAGATGTAGATTTAAAAATTATTTTTTAAAATCATGTTATTTCACTTGGTGCTATCATGGCCATTGCTAGGCAGCGTATCATGAAATCTCCTATCTGCTAGGTTTTCTGTGTTTTATTGTTGGTCCCTTCTTCTTACCAGACAATGAGAATGGAAGAATTTCACCAGGGTTCATAGTCCTGCCTCAATTAACTTATAGATGATCATTTAAATTGTACAGTGGTAGCCTTTGTCCAGTCATGACTAGAAATAAGAAACACATTTGATCATACCCAGGCACTGACAGCCACCTGTGGGCCACTAGCTGCCGGATAGCAATGATGAGGGCCCATCCATTTTAAGATGCATCCTGATTACAGATATGTTAAAATGTTTCTAAAAATGAAAAGATCAGTAATAATTGTTGCAGATAAGGTACACTCCTGACTGATAAATTTAGTGGGAAAAAGTTTAAGGAGAAGCAAGAAATTTGCCTACTTTCCAAGTGTTTCTCTGAAAGATATTTTTTAATTACAGAAGGCAAGGTCTTGATGGTGCAGAAACTCCACAGATACCATGTTAATCAAGTGAGTAATGTTCACATCAACATTTGTAAGACACAGCAACATCACGAATGCCTTGATACGGTGAACTAGCAGGATCTAACTGTGGGAAAACATCAGGCAAATACAGACAGAGGGACAGTCTACAAAATAACTGGCCAGCACTCTTCAAAACTGTCAAAATCACTTAAGAGAAAATAAGGCCAAAGAACTATCATAGGTTGAAGGAAACTAAGGAGAAAAACCAACTAAATGTAATACTGTATCCTGGATAGGATCATGGAACCAAAATAAGATATTAATAAAAAACTAGTTAAGTTTGAATTAACTGAGGGAAGCTAAGTAAAGGATAGAGGGGAACTCTATTATTTGGCAACCTTTGGATAAGTGCAACATTAGCTTAAAATTAAAAATAATAAAAATATGACTTATAGAATTGATGACTTATAATTTTGGTTCAATATTTCAGATTATGTTAGATTATTATTAATTTATATTATTCAGATCTTTTTTGACACTATAGTAATAATTTTCCTTATAGTGAAGTTGCTCAGTTGTGTCCGACTCTGCAACCCCATGGACGGTAGCCTACCAGGCACCTCCATCCATGGGATTCTCCAGGCAAGAATACTGTAGTGGGTTGCCATTTCCTTCTCCAATAATTTTCCTTAGGGAATGTCAAAAGTCTTTGCAAGCCAACCACAATTTAAAATATATGTAACTATTCTTGGCAATCCTAAAAATGGCTCAATTTAGTACATATTAAATACACTAGCATTCCGTAGACCTCCCAACAGTCTTTCACTTTTTTCCTGACAGATAAGACATGTGAAGCTTATACTCCTAACACTGGTCTGCACCAACTTTTACTTTTTGTTAATGGCTACACAGTGTTGTAGAAATTGGTGCAAAACTATTTCCTAATCCAATCTATTGATTGTAAATACAATCCAGAAGTTCTGGAAAATACGCGTGGAGTGTCTGGAAATCACTTTTTTGGAAAAAATCACAACCTGTTTTCAGTAGAGCTTCTGCCTCCATTCAGATGATGCATAATCCAACATCATTTTATGTGTTCAAAATGGCATTGTTTTGGAGAATAACTGAGGCAGAAACTGGGTTGAGGAGAGGGGAGGATCTTGTCCCTCACCTGATCCATCAGCTATAGTTTATTTGCAAATATATTAGGCTTGCAATATCCACTAGGTTTTTACATCTGTCTTTCAAAGTGCTGAATTTTCTGGTGTTTAATGTCCTGAGGTAAATGAGGTTAATGATGTCAGGAAAATCTATCACTGTTTTCCACATATTCAGTCCAACAGGTAGTCATTCTTAGCATGATTAGTCAAATAGTACTGAGTTTCCTGGGAGGTGTATATTGAATTCTATAATCATAGGGACAAAGATGATAATAACCTCAGAGTTCTCTGCTCACCCATTTTAAAGTTTCATTTTAGCAGTTTTTTTTTTTAGCATCTAATGATAATGAACATAGTTATGCTTACTTTGAATCAGCATCAGTCATAATGATGGTTGCATTATTTAATTTTTATTAAGTAGATAGCATTGTTATTCTAGTATTAGAGATTATGAAACTTGGGCTTGTAAACATTAAGCAGTTTGCCCAAGGTCTCCTAGGCAGGTTTCAGACCTAGGAAATCTAATGTCAAAGCCCATATTCTTAATCCCTGCCCCCCACTGTAAACAGGAGCTGAACATTCAAAAATGGATAAAACAATCATCTTGCTTTTAAAGGGTTCAGAGGTGAAAGCTTAACTCCTCTTTGTTTCCACAGGACACGAGTCAAGGAAGTAATGAGGATTAAGAGATTTCAGTTAAACATGAAATTAACTAGAACATTTATTTCCTCCCAGGTCATGCTGTAAACTTCACGCCATGTATCTAGCTATGATGGGTCGTCTACGACCCCAAATCTGTCTCCAAATAATAAGGATTATTGTAGTCCAAAAATCTGTAGGTTTGCTGGATAGTTCCTGTGTTACGGACCAGTCTTGAGTAATGGCGCTTCCCTCACTGCTCCTTCTAACTTCTGACAGCCATTCAGGGTGGCTTCACTCATAGGTTTGGCTCTTGACTCGCTGACTGATGGGGCCAAAGGAGAGATGGAGCCCCATGTCTCATGGTGAAAAGGACCCTAAGAAAGCACGTAAGACTTGCTGAGATATAGGTCCAGAACAGACCTGTCATCATTTCTACAACATTTTAGTTTACATAGCAAGTCACAAGGCTAGCCTAGATTCAAAGGAAGGATGAAGACAGACTATCTGTTGATGGGAGGGGCAGTAAAATCACATTTCAAAGGAGATGTGAAGAACTGGTCATCTATTTGCAATAAGCCTCACACACACAGATAACCCACTTGCATAATCAGAAGCAAGAGACATCTAGGATATGTGTGGACAACTGTGAGATGGAAATGGTTTCCTTCACCTGAAACGGTTTCAGGTGACTTGGGCTTCCCTGGTGGCCCAGCTGGTAAAGAATCCGCCTACAACGTGGGAGACCTCGGTTTGATCCCTGGGTTGGGAAGACCCCCTGGAGAAGAGAACAGCTATCCAGTCTGGTGTTCTGTCCTGGGAATCCCATGGACTGCAGAGCCCATGCGGTTTCTAAAGAGTTGGACATGACTGAGTGACTTTTACTTTCAGGTGATGAAGTCATAAAATTTTCCATGTAGAAGATGTGCTATGCAAGTAGGTGTCTGTGTGTGTGAAACATATTGCAAATAGACCACCTGAAACACTCCCTCAACCACACCATTCCCATCTCACCTTGGTCTGCACATATGCTGGATGTCTCCTCTGAGATTCACTAATATTGTTCTGACCTCTTGACGCAGACAAAAGGATTCAGTCTGCAGTTGTAACTTTCCTGTGACTAGCTAGAAGTTAGCCTCTGGAAGATTGCTTGGTCTCTACCTAGTTTGAAGTGTTATGTGTAACAAGTTTGTGAGTTTGTTGAGAATGAGAAGACTTTTCTGGATAACCATATTTAAGATACACCACACTTCATGGTTAGGATCACTTTAGTATAGCTTGTTTTCAGGAAGTGTCAGGCAAGCTTGATTTTCAACTACTTTCCATAAGTTTAATCTTTGGATGGAAGTCCATCCAAATGGACTTCCCAAGTGACTCAGTGGTAAAGAATCCACCTGCCAATGCAGGAGACACGGGTTTGATCCCTGGGATAGAAAGATACCCTGGAGGAAGAAATGGAACCCACTCCAGTATTCTTGCCTGGAAAATTTCATGGACAGAGGATCCTGGCAGGCTACAGTCCATGAGTCCATGGGGTCTGCACAATGCATGATGCATTCCTCCCAGCATCACCATGAGTTGGTATTATTCACCCCTCTATTGATGGAAAAGTATAGTTTATAGCAGTTAAGTAAATTGGTTAGAACACAGTTAAATTGTTAAGTAGAGTTTGAGTCCAAATCTTATGTAACATAGAAGTTCATTTCCTAAAAATGAAATTGTGCTGTGGATATCTTACAACAATCAAGCAATTAGAATAATTTAAACCATATATAAAGTCATATCTGCCTTACACATTCAGAGGTTATAATTTATGATTGAAAACAATTCTTCATTTGATGATGGAACTGTATTCTTTTAATATTCTTAGTGTTATCTAGACCTCAGCTTTTTAAAGCAATACGTTGACCTGCTGTTTCACCTGTTTTATTTTAATTAATTTTTTTATCAAAGGATAATTGCTTTACAGAATTCTGTTGTTTTCTGTCAAACCTCAGCATGAATCAGCCGTAGGTATACATATGTCCCCTCCCTTTTGACCCTCCCTCCCACCTCCCTCCCCACCCCACCCCTCTAGGTTGATACAGAGGCCCTGTCTGAGTTTCCTGAACCACACAGCAAATTCCCGTTGGCTGTCTATTTTATATATGGTGATGTAAGTTTCCATGTTACTCTTTCCGTATCTCTCACCCTCTCCTCCCCTCTCCCCATGTCCACATGTCCGTTCTCTCTGTCTCCAATGCTGCCCTGTAAATAAATTCTTCAGTATCATTTTTCTAGATTCCATATATATATGTTAGAATATGATATTTATCTTTCTCTTTCTGGCTTACTTCACTTTGTATAATAGATTCTAGGTTCATTAGAACTGACTTAAAGGTGTTCCTTTTTATGGCTGAGTAATATTCCATTGTGTATATGTACCACAACTTCTTTATCCATTCATCTGTTGATGGACATCTAGGTTGCTTCCATGTTCTAGTTATTGTAAATAGTGCTGAAATGAACAATGGGATAGATGTGTCTTTTTCAATTTTGGTTTCCTCAGGGTATATGCCTGGGAGTGTGATTGCTGGGTCATAGGTGTTTTATTCCTAGTTTTTTAAGGAATCCCCATACCTATTTTTTTTTTTTAGTTCCTTGAGTTGTTTACTGGACATTGTATATGGTGTTACCATAGCTATTTTAAAATATTCTTTCTATATTGTTTATTTTCTCCTTATAGCTAATCACTAATTTATAGCATTGATTGAAATATGTGTATATAATATTGAAGCTTAATATTTTTACCTTTATTTTAAAAAGCTACTTATAAATGAATGTTTTTGAAATGTTATTTTTATTTTGTGGTTACTTTGCACTGCTGCTAAATGTTGGGATACCTTCTAGCCATATTGTTAAAATACTTGGACTGATTATGACTTCATTTAGTTTGAATGAATAGTATGTGATTTTATAGGAGACTAATCTATAGAGGTGGTTCATGTAAGAGTAGGTGTTTATTATAGCTTAGTTTGATCAGATCAATGAGAGTTGTAATGGAATATTTTAATAAAATACTTTTTACTGACTATAAAACCACTGAATATTAACTGTAGAAAAGCTGAACATTAACAGAAAGTAAAGAAAATAAAAATAAATGCCAGAATTTAACACTCAGAAGTAATTCCTAATATCTGGGCACATTTCTTTCCAGAAATGTCCTCCATACAAATCTTGTATTATTTTTAATAT
The DNA here is from genome assembly GCF_033118175.1 of Dama dama. Taxonomy (NCBI): domain Eukaryota; kingdom Metazoa; phylum Chordata; class Mammalia; order Artiodactyla; family Cervidae; genus Dama; species Dama dama. The sequence continues at coordinate 24,115,102 of NC_083709.1, forward strand.
TGCATAGTTGATATCATGCTCTATATAAATATGTATTTATACTATTCTTTCAATATATAATATAGCATAATGTTTTAGCATAAACAGATTAAAGAATAAGAAATCAAAGAATAAAAGAACAATGTGTTAATATCATCATTAGAATGAAAAATTTCTAAAATTTATTTAATCACTTATCAATGGACCATTTATAGAAAATTTACTTTTTGGTACTAGTATTAATACAAACGTGAAAATCTAATCCCTATCTTTAAGAAACTCATGCTAGTGAAATTACAATTTCATAATACAATAGCAATAATCTGCAGTGTTCTGTAGATAATACAGAGGAGGGACTATTCCTGAGGAGTGAGTTATTATTATAATACAATTGATTAAACTTAGAATTCTCTTTGTGATTTTATGTGTGCTATTTTGCTTGACATTTAAACATACATGCATTCTAAACAAGAGTTCTATAATACATAGCCTAGTATTTCACTGAAGACTCATAGGTTTTAATATTTTGGTATTTGCAAAGGGAAGTGTCTGGTAACATGCATTGACCTGGATGTGATTCTTCATACTTTTATGAGCTTCATGTCATTCTTTATTATTTTCTGTTCTCAGTAATCAGAGGTTTTCAGTTTATTCCCTTTTATTTTCCCTGAATGTCTTTTTTTTTTTTTTTTTTCCCCTCGATTTTATTAAGCTGGGGCACCACAGATGATCTTAAAAAAAGATGCGATCTATTTTTTCATTTTGTTAGTGAGATACTAGAAATGGGCCATCAGGGATCTGTAATTGATGTTCGTTTCATAAAAAGATTCTCTTTTTCTTGGTGAACAATATGAGTCATTGTATGGCTTTAGTAAGAGAGGAGGTCATTTCTTTTGCCACCAGACAGGTTTAATACAACTAAAGGTAATAACAAAGTGGTATAAATTAAATTGGTAGTAAAGTTAGACTTTAATCTCCCAGATTGAAAAATGCATTTCATCCAAGTGGACTTCCTGTTAAGCATACATCTCAGCAAATTCACAGAAGTGTACTGTGGAAATGGCCACAGTGTTTATCACGTGGGTTGGGAGTCATTGGTGTTCTGTAGGAGACACATCTCAGTAACAACTCTCCTCTCCCTTTCTTCTTCTGTCTCTTCTTCTCCCACTCTCATCAGACACCAGATTGTGAAAGTAGATAATTTTCTAAAGTTGAGCTTGTTTCCATGGATTTGTTGTTCAGTCGTGTCTGATTCTTTGCAACCCCATGGACTGTAGCCCGCCAGGCTCCTCTGTCCACAGGGCTTCTCCAGGCAAGAATACTGGAGTGGGTTGCCATGCCCTCCTCCAGGGGATCTTCCCAACAAAGGGATCGAACCCAGGCCTCGCACATTGCAGGTGGATTCTTTACTGTCTGAACCACTGTAGTCTCTCTTCTGTCAGAATTATATACTGTGTTAATCCATTTAAAACTCATGTTTGAAATATGTTTCATATTATGACCCAGGAAATAGTTCAGGAAACATTATTTAAAAGAAGGCAAACAAAATGTAGAGATTCATTCTCTTGATCTATAGTAAAAAGCTGTAAAAAATTACTGTTGAAGGTCAGTCATACTAATCTGTCTAATATTTACATCATAATGATTTATTCAGTAGTCAATCTGATATTTCTCCCATTTTACAGGTGAAGAAACTGAGGCACAGAGGAACTCAAATATTTGCAATAATGTTTCATTGCTCTGATAACTGTCGGACTTTCCTTATGAATTTCTGTAATTATGGATCTCTGGCTATCAGTTTCATCATCAGTAATGTGAGTGAATTGGATTAAATAATTTTAGGCCCTTAGGACTTTTCCTGCTGGGGTTTACATAAACTACACTTGCACGTGCAGCTCTAATGTGTAGATAATTGAACATATATGAAAAGGCAGCCATTTGGCACACACCATTGCAGTTCTATTTGCATTGCCGCACAGTGGCCACACTTCATCCTGTCACACTTAAATGATAGCTATGTGCCTTTTCCCCCCCTGCTTCCCTCTTTCTCTACCTCCCTTCTATAATTGTCCATATACCATTTGATCTGAACAATGAAAAGCATTGTGTTGTCGGATTAGAAAATTGTTCCAAATATTCGCTATTTTTGAGCAGTATGTGGCCTAGTAGAAACTATAGCAAGTAACTGCACATAAACTAGTGTTTGGACACCATCTTCTGAGATCACAAAATTGACTCTCCTTCAATTCACATAGCTGGATAATCTTCTTTTTTAAAAAAATCACTTCCTTGCTCTCATGCCTCTGCTTAAAACCTTCATCACCTTAATTGAATTTTCTTAAACACATTTCCATTCCTGTGCCTAACCTTATGGTTATATGTTACCTATATATACCATTTTCTCATTTTCCACAACACACCTTTTGCACAAATTAGCAGTCTCCTCACTACTCTCTGTCTTTAGTTCCTGTTGTCCTGCTTACTTCTGAGCCATTACTCCTAATGCATAGTTTCTTTCTCAGGGAACAGTGGAGGAGTTCCTCTATACCGGTAAGGGCTTGGTTCCAGATTCCCAAATCCTTGGCTGTCAACATCCTTGGATGCTCTAGTCCTTTTTATGAATGGTGTGTTACCAAGGGCTCCCTGTATGTCATTTCTGATAGATCCAACACTATTCTTACCTCCATGACCAGAGTTTGCCTTCTGGCTTCTTGCAGTCAAGTAACAGATCTTATCATTGCCATCTAAGGATGAATATTGTTTCCACATGAAATTTGAGTTCTTGGCTTTCTCTTTCCTGATACTTTAGAAACTTACAAATAAGGCTCACCCATTAAACCCAAAATCTGTTCTTAGCTTTTAAAGGAATTTCCACACTGTTCTCCATAGTGTCTGTATCAATTTATGTTCGCCCCAACAGTCTAAGAGGGTTCCCTTTTCTCCACATCCTCAGCAAATCCACTAATGGACATAAGCCCTGAGAAAACCATAATTCAAAAAGACACATGTACCCCAGTGTTCATTGCAAGACTGTTTACAATTGCCAGGACATGGAAGCATCCTAGATGTCCACTGACAGATGAATGAATAAAGAAATTGTACACATATACAAGGGAATGTGTATGTATGTAATATATATGTATATGATATGTAAAGGTAATATAAATAGAATATTACTCAGACATGAAAAGGAATGAATTTGAGTCAGTTGTAGTGAGGTACTTGAACCCAGAACATGTTATGTGCGAATGTGTGTGCTAAATCACTTCCGTCGCGTCCGATTCTTTGCAATCCTATGGACTGCAGCCTGCCAGTCTCCTCTGTCCATGGGATTCTCCCATCAAGAGCACTGTAGTGGGTTGCCATGCCCTTCTCCAGGGGATCTTCCCAGCCTAGGGATTGAGTCCATGTCTCTTATGTCTCCTGCATTGGCAGGCAGATTCTTTATCATGGCACCATCTGGGGCGCCCACATGTAATATAGATAGCTAGTGAGAAGTTGTTCTATAATGCAGGGAGCCCAGCCTGATTGTGATGACCTAGAGGGGTGGGATGAGGGGTGGGGTGGAAGCGGGCTGAGGGAGGAGGGGATACACACACACACACACACACACACACACACACACGTATGGCTGATTTGTGTTGTACAGCAGAGACCAACACAACATTGTAAAGGAATTATCTCCAATTAAAAATAAAACTGCAGTTTATAGCTTTTTTTCTTTTTTCTTTCAGCCCAGCCTGTGTAGACCCACCTGATAATACAATCATTGTTTCTGGGAATGGATTGTGAAGGAAAGAGGGATGTGGTTTTCAGGAAGGTTGTTGGTTTAAAAAGTACTCACCATTTTCCTGTATCAGTACAATCTGAAATTTGATTTTGACTTTTGCCTTCATAGTTCAATCCAGTGCCTTGGATTCCATATTGTATTTCTTTGCCAGAGAGAGATGTATGCCCAAGAAGATGAATGTCTCAATCATCTTGAGCATATGTTAGCCATTTTAGTGTTTTACCTTAAGCACTCAGGTGTAAGCAGAGTTTTTATCTTGATGCTCCAATTAAACTGTGAATGGGAGTGCTCAGCAAAACATACGGCTGTTTGAACATATGCCTTCAGCCATCATGCGCTCTCTCTTCAAGTTCATTCTTCTGTTAATATAGTAAGTTGCTGAATTTGGCAGTTCTGTCTCTGGGATTTTTATCATTCTTGCAAATCCACTTAAAACCTTCCTGCTGAGTATCATTGCTTAATTCAGTAGCTTCTTTGATTAAACATGATTCAACCCATTTACTGGGAATTGACCTCTTCTGATTTTTAGGAAAGTAGTAGAAAGACACCTGGTAATCAGTACTTAGAAATATTATTGTATCCTCAAAAGTTTTTCTTCTGACATTGATCATTGTTTTCTTGTAGTTTAGAAATAATTGTGAGTGTTTGACTTTTAATCCAGTGTGACTGACATTTCCTGAACACCCATTATGGTCCAAGTATTGTGCCCATCAGCATTGAGGAAAAGAGATGAGAATGTCTTAGAGTCTGCTCCTCAATAAGTACAGTAAGTGACAGACTTGAGCTGCAGTATTCAGTTTCACTAGGTAAAATATGACCAATATCAGATAAGATGATCAGTAGGAGAGAAGACCAGAAGAGGAAGTAATTGGTTCTACTGAAGCATCCTTTGATAACCTTTTCATCACACCACCTGGTACTAATGGCAGACATAAAGAACAGGAGTGTGCCATAAGGCTAACCAATAAACTTAACAAAGGAATGCCTACTGTCACCTAAGAAGTATAAAACTCATATATTTGAGATGTAGCACATATCACATGTGTGGCTGCATCCCCTAAAGAAATGGTATATTTCTCCCTTCACCACAAACACTGAAAAATATATTTTGAAATTTAAATCCTAAGTTATTGCTATATGTCAGTTTAGTGGTAATAAAATATGCACCCTGTATTACACAGTATGTTCTTCTTTAGCCTGTATTTACATGGTTAAAATGGAGCAGAGTATCCGTAGTTTGTTTCTTGCTTTAATAAAAAATATCTTATCTCATCAACTTCGCTGAATTTCATGCTGGTCAGGATAATGATAGACTTGTGTCCATTGAGTTGGGGAACCATGAAGCTGGGAGAATCAAGAGTGGGATGGCCTGTGGTGCTTTTAGGAGGAGTGAATAAAAAAGTAGAAATTAAAAAAAATATATTCTGAATTAATGCGTGGAAAGACAGTATTTGAGATTTAGCAAAATGCATGGAATATTTTATGCACCTAAAAAATACCACTTGAGTCATTTTCATAGCTGACCTGGTCTAAATATAGTTCGTTATGTGCATTAAGATTACTAGTGAAATCACATATTTCAGGGAATAATAGTTTGAAGAGCTTCTTCAAGGCTTTTTGCTTGAGTGTCTTCATGATCTCTGAATTTTGTTGCTGACTTGTCTGCAAACTAGAGAGATGCTTTAAGAAACCCTCATTACACGTGCCTTTATGTAGCTGTTGCTAGAGGTACATTTTAGTATATACCTCAGTCCTCTACATAAGACCTCAAGTATTTCTTTCATGTGCAAGTGATAAGAGATGCTGTGTAACATCTTTAGAACTGACTACCTTGTTGAATTTAATTCAGATGACCATTATATCTACTACTGTGGGCAGGAATCCCTTCAAAGAAATGAAGTAGCCATCATAGTCAACAAAAGAGTCCAAAATGCAGTACTTGGATGCAATCTCAAAAATGACAGAATGATCTCTGTTTGTTTCCAAGGCAAACCATTCAATATAACATTAATCCAAGTCTATGCCCCGACCAGTAATGCTGAAGAACCTGAAGTTGAACGATTCTATGAAGACCTACAAGACCTTCTAGAACTGACACCCAAAAAAGATGTCCTTTTCATTATAGGGGACTGGAATGCAAAAGTAGGAAGTTAAGAAACACCTGGAGTAACAGACAAATTTGGCCTTGGAGTATGAAATAAACAGGGCAAAGGCTAACAGAATTTTGCTAAGAGAACGCACTGATCATAGCAAACACCTTCTTCTAACAACACAAGAAAGACTCTACACATGGACATCACCGGATGGCCAAAACTGAAATCAGATTGATTATATTCTTCACAGCCAAAGATGGAAAAGCTCTATACAGTCAGAAAAAAACAAGACTAGGAGCCGACTGTGGCTCAGATCATGAACTCCTTTTTGCCAAATTCAGACTGAAATTGGAGAAAGTGGGGAAAACCATTAGGCCATTCAGGTATGACCTAAATAAAATCCCTTATGATTATTCAGTGGAAGTGAGAAATAGGTTTAAGGGACTAGATCTGATAGACAGAGTGCCTGTTGAGCTACGGATAGATGTCCGTGACCTTGTACAGGAGACAGGGATCAAGACCATCCCCATGGAAAAGAAATGCAAAAAGGAAAAGTGATTGTCTGAGGAGGCCTTACAAAGAGCTGTGAAAAGAAGAGAAGTGAAAAGCAAAGGAGAAAAGGAAAGATATTCCCATTTGAATGCAGAGTTCCAAAGAATAGCAAGGAGAGATAAGAAAGCCTTCCTCAGTGATCAGTGCAAAGAAATAGAGGAAAACAATAGAATGGGAAAGCCTAGAGATCTCTTCAAGAAAATTAGAGATACCAAGGGAACATTTTACACAAAGATGGGCTCAATAAAGGACAGAAATGGTATGGACCTAACAGAAGCAGAAGATATTAAGAGGAGGTAGCAAGAATACATAAAAGAACTGTACAAAAAAGATCTTCACGACCCAGATAATCATGAAAATGTGATCACTCACCTAGAGTCAGACATTCTGGAATGTTGACAAGTGGGCCTTAGGAAGCATCGCTATGAACAAAGCTAGTGGATGTGATGAAATTCCAGTTGAACTATTTCAAATCCTGAAAGATGATGCTGTGAAAGTGCTTCACTCAATATGCCAGCAAATCTGGAAAACTCAGCAGTGGCCACAGGAATGGAAAAGGTCAGTTTTCATTCCAATCCCTAAGAAAGGCAATGCCAAAGAATGCTCAAACTACTGCACAATTGCACTCATCTCACACGCTAGTAAAGTAATGCTCAAAATTCTCCAAGCCAGGCTTCAGCAATATGTGAACCGTGAACTTCCAGATGATCAAGTTGGTTTTAGTAAAGGCAGAGGAACCAGAGATCAAATTGCCAACATCCGCTGGATCCTCGAAAAAGCAAGAGAGTTCCAGAAAACATCTATTTCTGCATTATTGACTATGCCAAAGCCTTTGGCTGTGTGGATCACAATAAATTGTGGAAAATTCTGAAATAGATGGGAATACCAGACCACCTGACTTGCCTCTTGACAAACCTGTATGCAGGTCAGGAAGCAACAGTTAGAACTGGAAATGGAACAACAGACTGGTTCCAAATAGGAAAAGGATTACATCAAGTCTGTGTATTGTCACCCTGCTTATTCAACTTATATGCAGAGTGCCTCATGAGAAATACAGGCTGGAAGAAGCACAAGCTGGAATCAAGGTTGTTGGGAGAAATATCAATAACCTCAGATATGCAGATGACACCACTCTTATGGCAGAAAGTGAAGATGAACTAAAGAGCCTCTTGATGAAGGTGAAAGAGGAGAGTGAAAAAGTTGACTTTAGGCTCAACATTCAGAAAATTAAGATCATGGCATCTTAATGGGACTGGATGGGATCATCCAGTCCCATCACTTCATGGCAAATAGATGAGGAAACAGTGGAAACAGTGGCTGACTTTATTTTTTTGGGCTCCAAAATCACTGCAGATGGTAACTGCAGCCATGAAATTAAATGACGCTTTCTCCTTGGAAGGATGCTTTTGACCAACCTAGATAGCATATTAAGAAGCAGAGACATTACTTTGCCAACAAAGGTCCATCTGGTCAAGGCTATGGTTTTTCCAGTGGTCATGTATGGATGTGAGAGTTGGACTGTGAAGAAACCTGAGCACCGAAGAATTGCTGCTTTTGAACTGTGGTGTTGGAGAAGACTCTTGAGAGTCCCTTGGACTGCAGGGAGATCCAACCAGTCCATCCTAAAGGAGATCAGTCCTGGGTGTTCATTGAAAGAACTGATGCTGAAGCTGAAACTCCAATACTTTGGCCACCTGTTGTGAAGTGCTGACTCATTTGAAAAGACCCTGATGCTGGGAAAGATTGAGGGTAGGAGGAGAAGGGGACGACAGAGGATGAGATGGCTGGATGGCATCACCGACTCAATGGACATGAGTTTGGGTAAACTCTGGGAGTTTGTGATGGACAGGGAGACCTCCATGCTGTGGTTCATGGGGTCGCAAAGAGTCAGCCACGACTGAGCGACTGAACTGAACTGAACTGAACTGAGCCTTGTTCATTATTCAGCTCACCTCTTTGGGAACCTAAATTCCTAAGCCTCTCTTGACACTAGTCCTAAGTTTTCTCATCTGTCTAAATAATCAAGAGTACTTTCTAAAATCCTGGAGAGGGTGTGGAGAAAAGGGAACCCTCTTACACTGTTGGTGGGAATGCAAACTAGTACAGCCACTATGGAAAACAGTGTGGAGATTTCTTAAAAAACTGGAAATAGAACTGCCATATGACCCAGCAATACCACTCTTGAACATACACACTGAGGAAACCAGATCTGAAAGAGACACGTGCACCCCAATGTTCATCGCAGCACTGTTTATAATAGCCAGGACATGGAAGCAACCTAGATGCCCATCTGCAGATGAATGGATAAGGAAGCTGTGGTACATATACACCATGGAATATTACTTAGCTGTTAAAAAGAATTCATTTGAATCAGTTCTAATGAGATGGATGAAACTGGAGCCCATTATACAGAGTGAAGTAAGCCAGAAAGATAAAGATCATTACAGCATACTAACACATATATATGGAATTTAGAAAGATGGTAATGATAACCCTATATGCAAAACAGAAAAAGAGACACAGAAATACAGAACAGACTTTCGGACTCTGTGGGAGAAGATGAAGGTGGAATGTTTCGAGAGAACAGCATGTATATTATCTATGTTGAAACAGACCACCGGCCCAGGTGGGATGCATGAGACAGGTGCTCGGGCCTGGTGCACTGGGAGGATCCAGGGGAATCGGGTGGGGGGGGGGGGGAGGTGGGAGGGGGGATCGGGATGGGGAATACATGTAACTCCATGGCTGATTCATGTCAATGTATGACAAAACCCACTGCAATGTTGCGAAGTAATTAGCCTCCAACTAATAAAAATAATTGAAAAAAAAAAAAAGAGTACTTTCTAAGTTATTTTGAGGATGAACTAAGTCAATGACTGGAAGGTAAGTAAAACAGTGATTGGCAAATAATAATATCCCATAAGAATAATGGCAATTATTATTATTATTTTATTGCTACTGTGGACTACTATCACTATGAAATGGCACAAACTTCTTTGCATCCCTTGCTAAGTAGTTTATTTACCTTAGGAGCACTGAAAATCACGTTTCTGTTTTTCCTTTGACTCTAGAAAGTCCTGAGTCAGCTTCTGAGACTACTTGAGTAACTTGTATGGGATAAAAGGCTTACATATCTGACTCAAAGTTTCCTCTTATTTCAATCTTCAGTATTCCTATGCATTTTCTCTAGCTCTGTTTTTATATATTAATTTATATTTTTCAATTTCATCATATATAAAGGCAACCCAGGTTCTTCCTTAAACTAGATAGAACAATAAACAAGCAGCATGAAAAGAAATTTATAAGCAAAGTATTCACATTAGCCCTAAGTAATTTTTACAACAATGTATTTGAAAGTGAAAATAAAATGTACATGCTTTAATATCCAACCTTCTATCAAGAATCATATTATGCCAAAACAAATAGAAGGTCAAAGCATAAGGGATGTTTATAAATGGTTTAAGTATAGTGTCAATCTCTCTGACTTGATTTGGGTTCCTGGAAGAGTCAGGTCACAGAAGTCATATAAACAAGCCACAGGAGAAAACCCACAGACACCAGTAGGTTGTAGCTACTACAGAGAGGCTTCAAATATACAAGGTGGATTTACTGACTGTTAAGTTTTACTGGTCAGTTATTGCATTCATTTTAACCTGAAGCACGCCATTAACATTTTATAACATTTCGACAAATTAGGTTCATGAAAAAAATTTGTCCCTCAAAAATAAAATTTGAAGATATTTATGCAATGGTTATAGACGTGCTGTTTTGACCTGAGAATCTGGGTTAATGGAAGACCTCTCTTATTTCTTACCAGGCTCTAAATCATAGGATTCATTACTGGTCGTGAAAATCACTACCCTTGTTTATTTTCTCTCTTCCAGATAGTTCTACTTGAGTAGAAGTGTAACATGTTTTGTTTGCCTATACTTGTGTTTCCTTAGTGATCTAAAGTAGAGAGTGAAAAAAAGCTGCTATAATTCAAACACTGAGGCTTTCTGCTTTCGTGTCAGTCAGTATTTACACTGTGAAGGATGAAGGCACCGGGATTATGTGACTAGAGATCTCAGTATTGGCAGATTAGAAAGATTATTGATCTCGAAACCCCTGACCCGAGTGCTCAATGTACGTCATGTCTGTCTTGCCTTCTCCCTGACTGAGAACCCTGAGAAATACAGCTGTTTTTTCTGTAGTAACGGCACCAATTGAGGGAAGTGAACAAGTACTATGCGCTAAGCCCTGAGCAGTAGACACTAGGTGATAGGAACAAATAGTTTCTTGAAACAACCTAGTTACTTGACTGAGGAATTTATATGCCAGGACCAGACACTCTAAAGAGTAACATTTTGAAAAGAAGTACTGATATGCATAGTTCATACATGGTACACTATTCAGGTTGGGGAGATACATAGAGAGGGAACTGGGAAGTTGGAAAGTTAGCTGAGTTGAATTGACCATTGTGTGTTTTGAAGGTAACACGGTGGCCATGGTTGAGAATGTGAAGGAGCTTGAATTCTTTGTGTGTGTTAGCACATCAGAGAGAATAAAATGGTGGATTGCATGGAGAAAGTAATACATAGAATATTTCAAAATATGGAAATTCTAATAAAATAGATGGAAATAGGCACTTGGAATTAAAGTGAGCATAGGCTGGCACCTCCCCCTCTGAAGCAAGAAATTAACATGAGACTCTTCAAGATGAAATCTAGACCTTCTGTAGGTAATGAAGAGGATGTATACACATTAAACTATTTTTGAAAAATGTATAGGTTATCTTGGTGAAGAAAAATGTACTGCAGTTGACATTGGCTTTATATATGCCAAGGGTCTGCACATTATATCTGTCAGCCAAATCCAGCCTGGCACCTATTTTGTAAACAAAGTTTTGTTGAAACACAGCCGCACTTATTCTTTGTATATTATCACTGCTTTTGCATACTATAATGGCAGAGTTGCAAAGTTGCAACAAAGCTTATGATCTGAAAAGCTTAAAGGATTACTATCGGGCCCTTTACAGAAAAAACGTGCTGACCCCTGATGTAGACAGCAATGCAGAAGGCATGTGTTAAGTGTTCAAACACACATGCAGAATTTAATATTTTGGCAGAGAGATCTTACCAAAACAAACAAGGGCCAATCTTCTAAGCTATTAAAAAAGTTGAGAATCGTAGCATGGATGAGCAGTGGTAGGAACAGTGGAATACATTCCTTTTTTGATAAAAGACAGTACATCTCCAGGACTTACTTTGCATAATTGAAACTTTGTACCATTTGACCAACACCTCCCCATTTCTTCCTCCCACTAGATCCTGGCAATCATCGTTCTACTCTCTGCTTCTTTGTGTTTGATAATTTAGACTTCACATATAAGTGAGATCATGTAATATTTGCTTTTTGTGTCTGGCTTATTTCGTTTAACGTACTGTCCCCCAGGTCCACTCATGTTGTCAAAAATGGCAGCATGTAGTTCTTTTAAAGCTAAAATTCTGTTTCATGCATTTTCTTTATCCCTTCATCCATCAGTGGACATTTAGTTGTTTTCATGTCTCGGCTGCTGTGAATAATGCTGCAGTGAAGAGGAAGGTGGAGCGCATTTTTTAGGAAGGGTTTCCTTTTTCTGTATGATAATGTGTGTCAGATTGATCGCCAAGACTCTAACTCGAAGATGTTAGAGAAACAAGGTGAAAGCAACAGGTTAGTCAGAGGGTCATTACTTTTCCTTACATTCTTACCACCAACCCATGGTGCAGACCCTGTTTCCTTCTTCCCTATGAGAAGTCAGTACAACTGCAGAACCAAATCTCCACTCAGCCCTCCACCAGCTCCCCTGATGTGAGAGCTTGACTGTCTTAACTTCTGTTCTGTTACAGCTAAGGGTGCTTGTGTCAGCCCAACACACAGTAGCATTTTCTTAGGAACATTTGACCAGAAACTGGGTTTAGGCCATAATACTTATCAGTTGGGTTTTGAGAAAGTAACTTATTCTTTCTTGGTCTTTAATTCCTTGTATAAAAGATGGCTGTAATATTTCAAAAAATATTGTCTGAATCACTTACACATCATAGTATTATGAACAAGAAAAGAGTGGATATATGCAAAAGTGTTTTGAAGAACATAAGGCACCATTCAAATATAGCTACTATAAATTTTCGCAGCCCTTAATGTTGTTGTTGTTGATCAGTTGCTAAGTTGTATCCAAGTCTTTGCAACCCCATGGACTGTAGCATGCCAGGCTTCCTTGTCCTTCAGTGTCTCCCAGAGTTTGCTCAAATTCATGTCCGTTGAATCAGTGATTCTCTCTAACCATCTCATGCTTTGCTGCCCTGTTCTCATTTTGCCTCCAATCTTTCCCAGCATCAGGTCTTTTCCAATGAGTTGGCTCTTCGAATCAGATGGCCAAAGTATTAGAGCTCCAGTTTCAACATCAGTCCTTCCAATGAATATTCAGGGTTGGTTTCCTCTAGGATTGACAGGTTTGATCTCCTTGTAGCTCAAGAGACTCTCAAGATTCTTCTCTAGCACCACGATTCAAAATGTATTACTTTACAGCATTGACATGTGGGACTAGAACAGTCCTGAGATGCTAACCCAGAATAGCCTGATGCAATAATGTCGTCTGATCCAGCCTAACCTAATGACTCTTTGCTCTGTGAAATCCCTGGGACAAGCTATTTCAGTTATTTATGTCCATTTTACTGTGGCTTGGATACCAAATATGAATTGCTGGGCAGACATGTGGACGTAAAGACTTAGTCATGGGAATTTAGCTGTACTCCACTTCCCTGTGATTTTCTCTGAAGATGTAAAGAAAATAAGAATTGTAGGCCTCCATAACATACATGCTGCATAGCTTGTAGTAATTAACCAGCTTTACTGAAGGAACAACTGGAGAAAAATGAATAAGTCTGTACTTACATGTGATTAAAGAGAGAAGAAAATTGAAAGGAAATGAAGAAAGAACCAGTAAGAAAATGTTATATGTCAGAAAGTCAAGTTGGCAATAAAGATTTTGAGGAGTGCATAAATGAGAATTTGTAAGAGAATGAAGTGTCTGATAAGGAATGAATGTTAAGGTGTCTAGATAGTTGAGAACACATTAAGCACTACATATAAAATTTGCCGGTTATGGTTTTTCCTGCCGTGAAAATATAACATGGACATCCATGTAAGATGTTGAAATTGCTGTGCTTCCACTGGAAATATGATGAGATTTATATAAACCTTGGTATTATACTTCTGCACTTCAATAAAGATGTAATATGTTAATTGATTCTGGGGTTGAGGCCCTTTTCACTTTGTCAGCTACTAGACTACAAGTTAACTATGAGTTTTTTGTTCTTTTCCTACAATAAAAGCAAAGTTCTTACAATAATACTTTTGAAAGGCATCAGACACTCAAGTGACTGTATTTCCATGTTTCATAGTGTAAGGAATTACACCATTGTGGAAAATGTTTTAGGGTTCTTTACGTTGTTGTCTTGGGATACTCTATGCTAATCTAGATCATTTTATAGCTATAGCAACTGAAGAGCTATAAAGTGAACCACCAAGAGAAATTCATAATAAAATATTAAATTAGAGGCTCCCTCTAAAGTATTAGCTACATCTGAAAAGTGAGTGGGGTACTTTGTTAGGTACATGTATTTTCAGAGCTACCTAGGGTACCATTTAGGACATTGGAGCAGTTCTTGCAAACTTCCCAGGAGGTCTGAAAGGAGTGAATGATTTTCTCAAAGTGCCTGTTTTTTACCCTGGGGAACAATTGAGGCTAGAAGAATCTGGCTGAATCAATGGCTTCTCCCTCCCAGCGAGTTAACAGAACAATTGTAGCCAATATAACATGTTCCATTTCACCAATTGGGATGGGGAGAAGTAATCTAAAACTTGTGTCTAAGGCTTCCCTTGCCCAAAGCCCCTTTAACTGTATTCATCTTGGGATAGCTGAAATTAAGAATGTGGGAAAATAAGAAGATGAACTGACTAGGGGAACTATATTTTTTTCTTTTAGGAAGATGTTCCTTATTGCAATTGGAATATGCACTCCTTATCTATGCACTCCTTATCCAGAACATTATCTTTCAGTAATAGAAAAGAACTTTTCCTGAAATCCTGAAATTGTATATGGTTTCTAGAGGGTCAAAGTGTAATGTGATAGATTTAGTCATTGCTCCAAACCAAACCTATGAAAAATATCTTCAGGTGACTAAAAATAAAAGTAAGTGTTAGTTACAGTTATTTCAAATCAAAAACTTCCTGTTACGAATAGTAATGATTTTATTATTGTTGGTCAGTCGCTAAGTTGTGTCCAACTCTTTGTGATCTCATGGACGGCAGCATGCGAGGCTCCTCTGTCCTCCACTATCTCCCGGGTTTCCTCACACTCATGTCCATTGAGTTGGTGATGCTATCTAACCATCCCATCCTCTGTCACCCCCATCTCCTTTTGCCTTTGGTCTTTGCCAAATGAATCTGCGCTTTGCATCAGGTGGCCAAAGTATCGGAGCTTCAGTTTTAGCATCAGTCCTCCCAGTGAATATTCAAGGTTGATTTCCTTTAGGAACATAGTATGATAGTTAAAATAATGCTATAAATATCTAATATTATTTACAGCTTTGTTAATTATCAATGTAGGAATGATTATCCTCTCATTTATGAAAAAGAGCAATAGAGACAGCTAGACACAGTAAGCTGAAGTGGTTAAGAGGAAGAGTTCTGGAGTTGGTTCATCTGTGATGAAAATGTAGTTCTACCATTAACTGTCTAGGTAGATTTAGGCCATTGTTAAGTCTTGAAATTCTATTTATCTAATTATGTTTCACTAAGTAAATAGTAACATTTAAGTTCTTTTAACCACTAAATTGAATTGATGCAGCCAAAGGTTGCATGCCCCAGTGTCTGACACATAGTAAACACTCATAAAGGTGAACACATATTGTCATTGCTAGAATTTTTTCTCATAAATTTTCAGCAATGTTTTCAAGTAGTGCCACTGTCATTTAAGTTGTTGATTCTTTATAAACAATTTGCTTAGCTAATGAACAGATATTAACTGATGACTACATATGAAGAATTACTTCTTGGTGTGTGATGTTTATTTCTTTAAAAAAAAGTGTGGCAAATGAATGGTAAAGTTCTAAAAGATGTGAGCCTTTTTGTTCACAAACCATGGACATGCAATGTGTCTGTGTAGATGATGGATGCTAATTTTAAGGTGGCCAAGGGATCATGGTCAATTATTAAATTCATTCATATTTTTAATGTCTTATAAAGTTAATAATGCCTTGATGATCTTTCTAATTGGGCTTTCCTGGTGGGAATGTTTCTGGAGACACACTGGCTAGAATATGGAAGGTGACTATTCTGGAATGATTTCATCTTTTCACCTTTCCTAATTGTACATATCTTGGGATAGACAGAAGATGGGAAGAACTTTCTCACAGAGTCACATTGAATGAAGCTTTTCTTCTCTAATGACTAAGAGGGACAAAGTAAGTATGCAGTTCACAAATGGTGCTTATACTCAGCTACCTCTGAATATAAGGTGCTATTTGGTTTGCATCTATTTATTGGGAAGCATTTAATTTTGCTTCTAATAATTTTATATGTCTACAATAATTAGCATTTAGTGTGCACACACGCAAACATAGTGATAACTTTGCACTTCGGAACTGCAGCACATTCAAGATTAAGAAATCATTGTTGCGTTTGAGTTTTAAAACCATTGTGAGCCCTGTGAGGATAGATGTCGTTTCTGTTTTACAGGGGAAGGGACTGTTGTTTATTGCCATACAATTACTAAATGGTAGAGTTTGGATACAAAATCACAAAATTTTCTTCATTTTCCATTACACTACTATACCTTACAAAGCAACCATTTTCATATGACATTTTTTGATCAGGTATGTAGATCATGGCATTTTTAGTTTAAATAGTTCAGCTTTTTCTAAAAGAATGATGTGTTCTTTTAATGCCATATACCTGAAACTAGCACAAGATTGTAAATCAACTATACTCTAATAAAAAAGTTAAAATAAGTCATCAGAAAAAGATTAACTTGACCAAGGAGACATAGATAATGTATAGAGCTACAATGTGAATCCAGTGTTTTTAATGTTTTTAATGTGAGTCAGTGTTTTTAATCTTTGGGGTGTGTGTGTGTGTGTATGTGTGTGTGTGTATGTGTATGGAAATGTAGGAAGACTCTGATTTTCGGTAATACAGACTTGAATTCATATTCCAGTTTTTCCTCTTGCTAGCTCTGTAACCCAGGGTAGGATTTGCATTCTATGTCTCAGTAGACACAGACACACCTCTTTGACACAGTAAATATAATTAAATAGTATTGTGTGTAGAGAATGTGTTCAGCAGTGTGGTATGCCGCATCATGGCCAGTAACTGCACTTCTTTAATTTGTGGCCTTTCTCAATATGCTGTATAAGCATTGATTTACCAGAAACGTCTCAATGAGGGTGTTCATGATAGGATTAGTGACATCGTGAATCCTGAGTTTGTAATTCAAGTCTATCTTTTAAATATATATGCTATATATATTTATATTATGTATAAGGGTAAAATGAGCATAGCCTCATATACATAGAAATTTAAATAAAAGGTAATAGATCTAAAATATATACATGGGATAATTTTGTATACCTTATTTAATGAAATTTTTGTGGAAGATATTTATTTTAGTTGTTACTTTAGGGGCAATAAGTCAGGGAGCTTTTCTTAGCTTAGAAAATGAGGTAGAAGAAGTTTGAGATGGACGACGAAGAAGAAAGTGTCATTTTAAATAGGCATGGAGCCAGTTTAGATTTTGTAGATCAGGAAGTAGATAACTTGGAGCTATTAGGGAGATTGTACCAAGGGGAACTTTTCTAGGCGAATAATAAAGAATACAATAAAATGAAAGCCCATGAGAGTGATTTTCTTCTTCAAATGTAGGCTTCAGTTTCTATATGACCTGGCATTGACCTGCACGATGCATAACCAAGATTAACTTTGGGATTAGAGAGAAGACAAAGGCTTAGAGGCACTGTGGAGCTGCTGCTCACAGCCTCTGCTGCCTGACCCTAGGTTAAATTCTTGTAAGACCACAAAGTGTCTTACACCAAGTGATATAATCACTACACTTTCTAAGCTTCAAAGTCTCAGAAAAAGCAAAGCATAGGTGACTGTCTAATTGTTACCCCCAAAAGGGAAGAAACCTAACTTCATCGCTTGGTTTCTTCATTGCTTCTCTTTCTTTCTTAAAAAAAAAAAACCGCATATATATATATATATATATATATATATATACACACACACACATATATATATATATGTTTGTTTGTTTGCCACACTGGGTCTGGTTAGAGTGCATGGGATCTTTAGTTGCAGCATATGAACTCTTAGTTGCAACATGTGGTATCTAGTTCCTGGACCAGGGATCAAATGGGGCTTCCTGCATGGGGAGCCGTTGGACCACCAGGGAAGTCCCCATTCTCTTTCTTCATTGTAGAGGTATGTGTGTTTCTCTTTTTCTTCCCCATTCAGCCCTCTCTCTAGAGGCCATTTTGGTCCCCGTTCCCTTTCTTGTCAACACAACTATAAAGGTGGTCAAAATTCTGAATTCCTGCAGAATAACAGCATCATCCTCACTTTCTCACACATGCAGAACCATACAGATCAGTGGGGAAGAGCAGATACGATCAGTGTCTTGTATAAACACACACCTGTGTCAGTTTCCTAGGGCTACCACAACAAATTACTGTAAATAGCGTGGCTCAAAACAACTATTGATCATCTCATGGTCTTAAAGGCAAACGGTCTGAAATCGGTGTCACTGAGCTTATGTTCTCCTTGAAGACTCTAGAGAAGGATCAATTCCGTGTATTTTTCTTAGCTTCTGATGTTGCTGGCAGTCCTTGGTGTCCGTGGCTTGGAGGTGCATCACTACAACCTCTGTCTCCACTGTTGCATGGTGTTCCTCCTGTGAGTCTGTTTCTCCTCTTTGTCTTATAAGGACACAAGTCAGATTGGATTTAGGGTCTGCTGTGTTCCACTGTGACCTCACTTGATTATACCTGCAAAGACCATATTTCCTAGTAAGGTCACGTTTAAAGGTACCAGGGCTTTGGACTTAAATGTATCTTTGGGGGAACACAGTTTTACCTATAAAAACTCTCATGATAAAAGTAAGAGTTAAAGAATACTGCACTGCACCTTAATTTAAATGCAAATGGGACAAATAAAAATCAGAAGCCAGCAGAGTTGTCTTCAGAGCACTCACCTAAACAGTGTCAGGAAGACTTCACAGAAAAAGACAGTTCAGCAGGGGTATTTATTGTGGCAGAGTACATGTAACTTCACTGCCAGGAAGACAGACTCCCACACTGGCTGGAAGATTACTAATATCAGATTTGCGACCAACCTGTTCACCAGATATTAAATTCTGACAAAGTGCTGTCCTTGTGAGAACTCTATCCTCAAAACTTTGGCTACTCCATGAGGCCTTGAAATTTCTCCTGAGTCTTCCCTCTCGATGTCAAAGCAAGCACATCTGGTTCACGAGCAACAGGACTGAATGTTCTGATGACAATCACAGTGTCCAGAGTAAATTCTTAGTATTTGCTCAGACCTGTATACATGCTGCTCGTATGTCAAGTTAACTCCGGATATCCTGATACATGAGTTCTACTTCTTGCCTATTATTGTTGTTGTTTAGTCGCTAAGTAGTGTCCAACTCTTTTGCAACTCCATGGACTGTAGCCTGCCAGGCTCCTCTGTCCATGGGATTTCCCAGGTGAGAATACTGGAGTGGGTTTCCATTTCCTTCTCCAGGGGATCTTCCCAACCCAGAAATTGAAACTGCGTCTCCTGCATTGGCAGGCGGATTCTTCACCACTGAGCTGCCTGGAAAGCACTTGTTGCCTATACAAGATATTGTTATTAATTACATGTTTAAATAACCATAAGTGTTGTCTCTTGGGAGCCATATTGAAGGGACAGAGGGTGAGAGGGCTGGATGGCATCATTGACTCAGTGGACATGAGTTTGGTCAAACTCTGGGAGACAGTGAAGGCCAGGGAAGCCTGGCGTGCTGCAGTCCATGGGGTTGCAAAGAGTTGGACACAACTGAGTGCCTGAACAAAAACAGTGTTAGAAGTTGAAGAGAATTACGTCACTGAATATTTTAAAATATTGTTTCAGAAAAAAGCTATAATCTTAAGTTTCTAAATCAAAGAACTATCACAGGAACTATCATTTCCACAAGTGTAGCCCAGAGTATAGAATACTGATGGTGATAGTTAGAAATAGCCATTATAAACCTATTTTGCCTTTTTTTTTTTTAACAAAAGTTAAAGACTTGAAAAGAAGGTAGGGGTTGAAGAATCAGACAGGCAGTAAAGGTATTGGAGGATTCTGTGGGGGTAGGATTACCTCTCTTTGAGATAGAAAAAGCAATGGAGATTTTAATGACATTGTCTCATATCAGAAAGGGGAATGAGAAAGGCAAAAAACTCAAGCATTCAAAAAGGTGAAATCAAGTACAGTAGAAACAAGGAATGGGGATTATGCCAAGACAAACTTTTCAATGGAATTCTAGCCCAATTCCAAGATTCAAGAGCTGCATAGAAACCCAGTCATAGGGCTAAATAGCAAAGCAAGTACGTACTGATTCTCATAGCCAATGTAGAAAATAACTAAAATTCCACTTCTCTATGATGGGGAAAATGGAGTTACTGTTTGAGTTTGCTGAGAAAATCTTGCTGCTTGTTTGTAGTTAGTTTATGTGCACATAGTGCTTGATATATATGCAACAAGGTATTTTTTTCCATTTATTTTTATTAGTTGGAGGCTAATTACTTTACAATATTGTAGTGGTTTTTGCCATACATTGGCATGAATCAGCCATGGATTTACATGTGTTCCCCATCCTGAATCCCCCTCCCAAGATATTTTTAGTTAAATTTCTTGAAAGAAAATGTATGATAAAGATTCATATTCTTAGATCAGAGTCATGCATCATTGTTTGGATTGAGGCTATATATGTATTTATTATAATCTACATTTTTAATTTGTATTTTATTATCTTTTAATCAAACAACCCAAGTAGCAAAGAAGCAAAGTTGTTGATCCTCTGAGTTGATCTCTTATTGAGGTCAGCTCCCTCTATAATTCAAGGTATCGTTTTTATGATCTACTCATGAATACAGTAAACTATGTGATATACTCTTTTTGTTTAAGCTTTATTAAGATTAGTGTGTGGTTAAAGTAACAGTATAAGAAAGCTAATGAATAAACTAATCACATGAACTAGCAAAAATTATATTATGGCATGTTTATCCATAGGAAAGGAAAGCTAGTAGTCACTATATTGGATCATAAAGAGGGGCATTATTTGGGTTTGATGGTGAAATAGGATTTACTCTTATGAAGACTGCAACTGGATCTCATTTCCTTAATTAAAGTGCTTTCTAAACTCTTATCCTACGATCCAGAGTAATATATTTCACACTGCAACCTACTATGCATATATACAATGTGACTCACACTTCTTTTGAACAGTGGTTATTCTATAAATTGCTCTCATTACCTATGAATGGTTCAAGCTGCAATGGACAGTTTTCAGTGTCCTGGTCTATAGCTGCTCAAGAGACATGGAACATGGCATGTACCTTCTTGTGAATATCCCTCAAGCTCAACACAGGCTCAACACAGTAGGCACACAGGAGATAGTTATGCATTAGAAAAGGGTGGAAAAATATCACAGAGGAAGAAGAAAGAGGGGCGGAGTATCTGTGAAGTTTAGTTTGTTAAAACTGGTGGGAAACACAAGACCCCTGTGTACTTGTAAGGAGTGGAAGGTCTCTGGACTGCTTCCTCCTGGTGTGAGGAAGCAGTGCTTTCCGTGTGAGTCCTCACAGATGTATTTTAAAAATGCAAGAAGGCACACTAATTCCACGACTAGAGCTCTAAAGCTCTCATCTTCTCTAAGTAATGTTGTTTTGAGAAGGGCTATACTGTATAAAGTAATTAAATTCATTTGCTGGGAATAACTGGCATGCTCACATTTCATAAAGATAGTTTACAAATGCATATTATTCATAGTGTGTGATGTGTGTGTCTGTGTGTGTATGTTCTCCAGAAAATCTATTCTTGAGAGAGGTTGAATTAAAGCTATATGCATATACTTTGGATATTTTTAATGCAGTTCATAGTGAATCTATAATTCATATTAAGCTAGTATCTTTTTAAAAGCATTTTTCACAAAATTAATAGAAAACAGAAGCACATGGGTCATTTGAAAACTAGGACTAGATTAAGTCAGAGCAAGAGAGGGTAGCTCATGTTCATAGGGCTGCCTCCAAGAATACTTGTCATTATGCCTAAAACTTTCTGATTAGACCTATACATGGTGAGTAAGCAACTATCCTGAAAAAGAACATATGCTTCTTGGAAAATTACTGTATTATTAAATAATTTTGCTCACTTTAATGGATGTTAGCAAAATCATATTGTTTTAACACCTAGTTAAAGTAACCTGCGCATAAGAAAAAGGAATTTGGGGAAGAAGTCTGAGAGAGATGTGAGATACACAGTATATGGGACTCTCTGATGCCTGAATGGAAGCCAGAGGGAGACATGCATACACTTCATTAGGAATGCATCAGATCATTAGAACATATCAGAGAAGTAAGAGGAAAGCTTCAAGTTTGCAAACTTTGGTGAAAATATTTTCTGTTGAAAACCCTTCTCTTTTTGAAATCATTTTTTCTAAGATTACATGAAATTATGTATAATCCAGAGACATTACTTTGCCAACAAAGGTCCGTATAGTCCAAGCTATGGTTTTTCCAGTAGTCATGCATGGATGTGAGAATTGGACCATAAAGAAGGCTAAAAGTGAAAGTCACTCAGTCGTGTCCGACTATTTGAGACCCCATGGACTGTAATGCTCCAGGCCAGAATACTGGAGTGGTTAGCCTTTCCATTCTCCAGGGGATCTTCCCAACCCAGGGATCAAATCCAGGTCTCCCGCATTGCAGGCGGAGTCTTTACCAGCTGAGCTACTAGGGAAGCCCAAAGCTCTGAAAGCTGAGTGTGGAAGAATTGATGCTTTTGCACCGTGGTGTTGGAGAAGACTATTGAGAGTCGCTTGGACTGCAAGGAGATCAAACCAGTCCATCCTAAAGGAAATCAACCCTAATATATTCATTGGAAGGAATGATGCTGAAGCTGAAGCTCCAATACTTTGGCCACCTGATGGGAAGAGAAGATTCGTTAGAAAAGACCCTGGTGCTGGGAAAGATTGAAGGCAGGAAGAGAAGGGGATGACAGAAATGACTGGATGACATCACTGACTCAATGAACATGAGTTTGAGCAAACTTTGGGAGATGGTGAAGGACAGGGAAGCCCGGTGTGCTGCAGTCCGCAGAGTCCCAAGCAGTTGAACAGGACTGAACAACTGAACAACAACAAATGTATAATGCATATAAAGATGTTGTTATCAACAAAATTACTTTGTTTTCCAGTGCATGCACATTCTTACTTATTCACCTATGCTGCTGCTAAGTCGCTTCAGTTGTGTCTGGCTCTGTGCGACCCCATAGACAGCAGCCCACCAGGCTCCCCCGTCCCTGGGATTCTCAAGGCAAGAACACTGGAGTGGGTTGCCATTTCCTTCAGTGCATGAAAGTGAAAAGTGAAAGTGAAGTCGCTCAGTCATGTCCGACTCTTAGTGACCCCATGGACTGCAGCCTATCAGGCTCCTCCATCCATGGGATTTTCCAGGCAAGAGTACTGGAGTGGGGTGTCATTGCCTTCTCCGGTTCACCTGTATTTATAGTTTATTCTATCAAGTACGTAGAAGTAGATTTTGGAGGATTTAACCAGGAGGATAGGCTCATTACCAGATTACCAGTTCCCAAAACGATAGGAGAAGTAGAAAGCTCTTTTTGTATATTGTACAATTACTATATGAATTCTTAAATAATTATGGAATGACTAGTTTATTACTCAGAAATAGTTATTGGACTCTTTCTGTTAGGTTGGTACAAAGGTAATTACGGTTTCAGACCCTGAATTTTAAATCACTATGACTGGGTTCAAACATCTTTGTTAATCAAAATGAGGATAGTTACAATCAACACACTTTTGCCAACAAGAAATAAGTTTATTTCTGTAGCATTAAAATCCATACTTCAGGATTTGACAAACTCTCTGAAAGCATTTTCTACGTCCTGCTGGTTGTGGAAGCATTTTCCCCACAAAAGGTTGTCAAGATGCTTGAAAAAGTGGTAGTCAGTTGGTGAGAGGTCAGGTGAATATCACAGATGAGGCAAAACTTTGTAACCCAATTTGTTCAACTTTTGAAACATTGGTTGTATGATGTGTGGTCGGGCATTGTCATGGAGAAGAATTGGGCCCATTCTGTTGGCCAGTGCTGGTTGCAGTTATTGCAGTTTTTGGTTTGTCTCATCAATTTGCTAAGCATACTTCTCAGATGTAATGGTTTTGCCAGGACTCAAAAAACTATAGTGGATCAGACAGGCAGCAGGCTACCAAATATTGGCCATGACCCTTTTTTGGTGCAAGTTTGGCTTTGGAAGGTGCTTTGGCACCTCCTCATGGTCCAACCACTGAGCTAGTCGTCACCTACTGTCGTATGAGATCCACTTTTCATCGCACATCACAGTGTAATTGAGAAATGGATCACTGTTGCAAAGAAAAAGAGGAGAAGACACGTCAAAATGATGACTTTTTTTTTGATCAGCTCATGAGGCATCCACTTATCAAGCTTTTTCACCTTTCCAATTTTCTTTGAATGCCAAATGACTGTAGAATGGTTGGCATTGTTTTAGGCAACTTCTCATGTAGTTGTTAAGAGGATCAACTATGATGACTATTCTCAGTTGATCGTTGTCAACTTCCAATGGCTGTCCACTATGGTCCTCATCTTCAAGGCTCTTGTCTCCTTGGCAAAACTTCTTGAACCACCACTGCACTGCACTGTTCATTAGCAATTCCTTGGCCAGATGTATTGTTGATGTTGTCAGTTGTCTCCACTGCTTTATGACCCCTCCAATAAGAAAACTATTCAAATTTGCTTTTGGTCTAACATCAATTTCATCGCCTAAAATACATATAAAATAAACAGCAAGTAAAAATTTATTAGCAAAAAAAAAATGAAGCAAGAAATGTGCATTAAGATGATATATAACATAACCATATTTACTTAAAAATGTATTCCAGTATCAATGGCAAAGTTCAACAATGCACAACCATAATTACTTTTGAACCAACGTACTATATCAGGTCCCTTTACTAGATAAACAGATATACAGAGATAAATCAGGTGTTTCTTTTATTGTCTGAGAGAATCTCAGCCAGATGAGAAATTTCCAAGATATGTTTCTCTATTAGCTCCTTTGACAGTGTTCAAGCACCCATATCACCTCTGGAGAAGTGGCACTTACATATCTGACTGAGCTAGAAAAATAGAAACAGTCCTCTGTTCACCTCTGATTGGATAGAGTTATCATTGTACTGACAGCTAATTCTTGGCTTCATATTATTTCCTGAGTAATGTGGTTAAAAGCTTGTGTACACTGACAACACAGTCAGTATATCATAATTAAGAATTATGTCCAAATGTGTAATCCCATCCATGGTGCCCTCAGCAATAAGTGAGCACTGGAATTCATTTTGCCAATGGAAACACAACTCCATTGAGAACCACGTGAGCCTACATATACCGTTACAATTTACTCCTGTTTTGGACTCCTGGGAGGATTTGAGTATCTGTTTCATTTTATTTAAAATTGTTTCATAACAAAATTTAGAGTTTTCATATACATCTTTAAAATCGTAGAAGAAAAGTGTCATCTTCATTGAATTTAGAGCTTCTCGTATATTGTCCCTTGACCTGGGCAGTAGAGCAATAAAATATTAACTTGTTTGTGAATTAGTGGAGCTTAGTCATTCCTATTTTTTGAAAAAGCTGGTGATCTAATATACCAGTTTGTAACTTAGAGTCCTCTATGTACACTGAAGGGTTTCCTGCCCTTATGACGCAGAGCCATGCTGAATAGCACTCAGAGCCCATATGTACTGATTCTATTTGTGGTAAGCTAGGGAACTAACAGCTTCAACTAAAATGTAAATTTAAATATTTCTGTGGATGTTTTTCTTTTGGTAAAGGAATTGTTTCATTTCAAAAAGGATAGTCTCATTTCTCTTCTTTGAGTTCTATGAGTAAAGAAAAGTTTGCAGTCAGGTTAGACCAACAGATTAGCTTTGTATCTGGGAGTTTCGCTGTGCTATCACCCACCTCAGTGAAGTGTATGGTTAGCCCTGTGACTAACAAACTAACCAAGAATAAACTCTTGGTCTTCAAAAAGGAAAAAAAAAAAAGCAAACATAGCCTTTGAGCTGTATCTCTACTTCACTTTACTAATCCCACCTATTTTAAGCATAGTTTGTATTTCACTTTTATCCCTCCTCATCCTCACATTTTGTTTACCTGGTACAACCATGAGAGGTTCAGTTCAGTTCTGTTCAGTTGCTCAGTTGAGTCTGACTCTTTGTGACCCCATGAACCACAGCATGCCAGGCCTCCCTGTCCATCAGCAACTCCTGGAGTCCACCCAAACCCATGTCCATCGAGTCAGTGATGCCATCCAACCATCTCATCCTCTGTCGTCCCCTTCTCCTCCTGCCCTCAGTCTTTCCCAGCATCAAGGTCTTTTCAAATGAGTCAACTCTTTGCATGAGGTGGCCCAAGTATTGGAGCTTCAGCTTCAACATCAATCATAGGCATACCACCCATCCTTTTTTCCTCATTTTGAATCCAATTTAATTCTTTGCTTCCAAACAAACATTCATTTCAATGCATTGCTTGCAACAATCATCTAAAGTACTTTTAGATGATAGATTAGACCTATTGAAGATCAGTATTTGTAGTCCTTGCCTGACTATATTGAGTGAATATACGTTAATAGAGCAAAACTTTTGAAACAGCACATATATATTCTCCTTAACTTTTGAGAGCTCAGTAAACTTATACTGTTTACTTAAAATTGTCTTGTCTCTATCCATAAAATTATTCATTTTGACCAATTTCCTTGCCTTATTGTACCATAAATTTCCTCCGATGCTTAGAATGTTATATTTTATTCTATTGAATTATTGAATTGTAGGATGTACATGAAAGTAAAACTGAGTGGCCACAAATCTCTTCTTGATACTCTTAGACACCTGAATCAAGTTGAAAGTCAGAATTAATGCACTAATAAATATCAAGAGACAGCAGAAAGGAAATGAATGCTAGTGTTATATAGTTTAACTTAGAAAGTGTAGATGTTCCACTTCTGCTGTGGCTGCCTTACTCTGACCCTGACCCAGAATCTTTATTACCTAAATAAGCTCTAGCCTGCAAATGACAGTGCAGTGTCAAAGGTGGTTTATCTAGCTTGTGGCTCTACCATATGGCAAGTTCCATCTTACCAGCCAGAAAAATGGTATGATTCCTGGTCTGTAGTGAACCAGATGTTCTTCCTTGCATTTCTGAAATCCAGTTACAGAACTCAATGTTCTCCATGATTGGTACAGTGAACGGCATCCTCAGTCTCCAGTGACACAAGATGCCTTTCTAAGTATAATTGCTTTATTTTTTATTTTTTTTGTACTAGTTGCTTTAGTCGAAAAATGTATGTCCCTGCCACCATGCACCCACTAATCCTCATGTTGCAACCCTAACCCCTGAAGGTGATAATGTTAGTAGGTGGGCCGTTGAGAGGTGATTTGGTAGGGAGAGTGGGGCCCACAGGAACAGGATTAGTGCTTTTATAAAATGAGCTCCTGGGATTTCCCTGGTGGCCCACTGTTGAAGAATCTGCCTTCCAATGTAGGGCATGTGTGTTTGATCCCACATGCCATGGGGCAACTAAGCCTGTGTGATGCAATGAAGAGCCCACATGATCAAAAAAATAATAAGCTCCAGGAAGATCCCTAACCTTTTTCTACCATATGAGGACACCCTGAGACAGTGCCAGCTTTGAGCCAAGAAGAGGACCCTCACCAAAATGTACCCATGCTAGGACCTTGGTCTTGGACTTCAGCTTCTGGAACTGTGAGAGATGAATTTCTACTCTTTATGAACTACCAGGTCTGTGAAGTTTAGTTGTGGCAGCTTGAGCAAAATAGGATACCAGTTAAGACAGTGCTATCTGTTAAAACAAAAGTATTGAAAGTTTCAGTGAGTTAAGATCAGGTTGTGATCTCAGGTGGGTGAATGGTTTCACAAGGGAGCCCTCCATCACACAGCCTTCAGCTCCTAGCTTTCCAGATTGCCATGGTCATCTCCTTGCCAGCTAGGGAGACAGTGGAGAATTTTATGGGCATATATCATATTCACTCATATTCCATTGTCTAAAGCTCAGTCTAATGGTCACCCATAATTGCCACATAAATAGGAAATATAATCTAGTGTGTGTTTAATAAGAAGAGGCTGTCTATTTTGATGGCCATTTTATAGTCCCATATGACTATATATCTTGATACAAAATGCTAGAACCTAAACATACGGCCTATATAATAGGAATTCACACACAAGTTAACAGCAGGTGAATCTGTACCACAGGCTCTAAAGTTGAAGTGACTCCTGAAATCATATTCCTAATTAGTAGAAGATCCCAGGAGATCAAGGCTCTAGTCACCAGTCTAGCTTTTTTTTTTTTACTATGTCATCTGATAATAGAAGTATAATTTGTCATGTTTAGTCACTCCCAGAGCATTTCTGTAGTTAATGCAAATAATGAATACATACAGTTTTATTTAGAGTATTTTACACACACTCTTTTCTCTTGGTTCTTTGCTAAGACGGACACAGCTGAAAGCTATTCATTTAATTGGAAGTTATTGAAACATTCATTTCATTTTTCTTTTGTTTGTTGCTAGTAATTAAGATTGTGAACACATTGGATAGTAAGGAAAGTTATTTAACACATTTTTTAGCCTTTTTCAAAAGTATTGGTGGTAGATAATCTACTTATAATACCCATTGTAGTGTTATTTAAATGCCATTTATGTTTGAATGCATTATGTAAATATGGTAAATATACTTTTTAAAAATTGCACAAGACAACTTTGTATGAGGAAACTTTCATTATGATTACTTAACTCCTTTTGAAATTTTAGGTAATTTTTCCCCCTATTTTACTGATTAAAAAACAGTGTCACTTCCCATATCTTGGAAAGCATCCAAGTGGTACAATAGTAATTTATGACCTTTCAAGTTCTGTGTGATCCAGTTAAATCCCTGTGCCTTCTGATTCTAATAATTGTTATTTTGTACTGTGACTGAAAGGTTTTCAAGTATTACAGAAGAGAGTGGTAAGAAAAAAGTGATAGGATTAAACATTGAAATATATTTTTAAATGGGGGAGGAGCCAGTTTTAGTTTTAATTCATTGTATAGCTTGTATCATTTCTTTTTTTTTTTTTTTTTTTCAGCTTGTATCATTTTGAGCAGAATTTTATGCCACAATGAGAAGTCTCCCACGTTTATATTTCTTTCTCTTAGGTATCCTAGGCCCTTAAGAAAACTTCAGAAATCCCTGTTACCCAACTAGCACAGATTCTTCCCTGTGCCTCAGCCAGGGGTTCTAGAGAGGCTTTTCTGTCATCTGTTAAAACATTTTGACATTAGGCAATATAAGGTTACTGTAGACAAAACTGAGAAATTTGGGTGGTTACTGCTGCGATTCATAGGGTCGCAAAGAGTCGGACATGACTGAGCGACTGAACTGAACTGAACACATAATGAGGAGATACAGAAGAAGGGACAGTATTGTGTGTGTGTGTATATATTTTGTTTGCTTTTTATTTTCTCAAAAGTTATACAAAGACAGAAGTAGAAAGCCTATTGGAGAAAACTGGAAGGCTTTGTGTGACTGACATTATAAACCCTCCCAATAAAGACAAAAGATGCTGGACTGATGAGCAAGATGTGTGTATTCATGTACAGTGCTGTCTTATATATCAGTATTACCAGGGAGTTGATGCCACATTATGGAAGTCGCCCTTTGAATACCAGTTTCTTTACTAGAGTGAAAAGGTGAAGCTCTCTTGTTTCATTTGCTCAACAAACACGATTGAGCTCTACAAACCAAGTGTAACAGTAGGTATTATACAGATGTAATCCCTACCATTATAGAGTTCATTACAGACTTAAACATATTCTTTATAAGCCATACTCCTAATTTTGTAGTCACAGGTTTTTTTTTTACTATATATTATTATCATTAATATCAATTATTATAGTCTTAGTAATATACTGGTACTTCCAACTCATTGGAATTTTGAATTGTCTGTATTTGTCACTAAATGGTCCTTCAACTTTCCACTATACTGATTTAGGCTCTTCCTTTTTTTATTACTATATCGTGTATTCCTTCTGATTTACTGCCTGACTTTGTGTTAGTTTTAGTCTGTTACTTCAGTCGTCTGAATTCCAAAATGAGCCCTTCTCAGACTTGTTCATGGAAAGCAGAGAAATTGACTTAATCACTAGATTTTTTTAGGATTTTCATATAATAAAGAGGTCACTAAACATTTATTGCAAAGGGCCAGTCACATGGTAGATATTTTAGGGTTTGGGAGACATCTGAGATCTCTGTTGCATATTCTTTGTTTTTCTTTGTAATTCTTTATGAACATAAAAACCATTTTTAGGTTGCCAGCAGTAAAAAACAGACTGTGGCCCCAACTTGGCATACAGGTCGTACTTTGTCAGCCCCGTTATAACCTGGAAACCAACAATGTTTAAAGTTCAACTGACTGTGAAATTCAAGTGATTTTTCCTTTGTGTACCTCCTGTTATAAAATAGTAGGCAAAGTGAGGAGAAAGCTACCAGATGAATTGTCAGTTCCTAGCAAGCAGAAGACTCATGTATAAACAGACCAAATGGAGTCATATTTTAGCATAGTTGTAATTTACTTCACAGATTTTTTTAACAGTAGTAATTGTGCATATGAGTGGTATATTATCAATAGTATCTGTATACTAAAAAAGTTTTCCACTTTCAGAATTATTTTATTCCTAGATATTACAATGCTCAAGATTCTATTAGTTAAAACAAGCCCCCCACAATTCCTTTGTGATATTTCGTAAAGTGGCTGCTATAAGCAGGCCTTTAAAATTACCCTATATTTTTGAATAAGATATAATATTTATTGTGAAGGCTTTACAAATAATCTCTCAGGCATAGTAACTAAAAATCTGTTTTGTTCTAGCATTACATACTATCACAGAAATAAATTTGATGCCTTTTTGTGAAAATATAGCTCTTACAAAATTGACTGAGCCTTTTACCTTGGGGCATGGACTTAGGTTCTTAGCTGATTTTCATAACCAAGGCAATTCTCTTTAGCACTTCAAATGCCAAATTCAGCCATCAACTTCTGGTCTTGACCTGCATTGTAAAAGTTGTTGAAGTACATGTAATACAAAGCTTTTACCAAGAGTAGAAATGTCCCAGCTCTCTTCTTGAGACTCTTCTTTCACTTCCTTCCCCCAAAGGAATTTTTCAGTTATTACTAAGTGATTTAAAGGATGGTTTGTTTTAGTTTAAGCATCACATTTTCCCTTAGCTCTGCAGTTGTTAAACCTTAGAATAGATATGAATCACCTGGAGGGCTTTATTAATATGTACATTCTTAAGTCCTTCCCTAACTCATACACACTGATTCAGTAGTTTGAGGGGATGCCCAGGAATTTTCACTTTTCAATGCGTTTATGACATTTCTCATTTAGATAATAACGCACAGCACCATATTTTGAGAAACACTGTTAACATCTCTATTCCCAACTGTTACTGTTGTTTAGTCGCTAATTCATGTCTGACCCTTTGGCGACCCCATGGACTGTAGCCCACCAGGCTCCTCTGTCCATGGGATTTCCCAAGCAAGAATCCTGGAGTGGGTTGCCATTTCCTTCTCCAGGGGATCTTCCCAACCCAGGGCTCAAACCCATGTCTCCTGCATTGGCAGGCAGATTCTTCACCACTGAGTCACCAGGGAAGCACATATTCAAAATTACTGAATTAAAAGTAACTGCATCTTTTCTGTACTCCCATACCCACTTTTGTTTCTCTCCTGCTATTGATTGAAAGTGTGATCTTGAGCAACAGAAAATCACATCTGGTGATGTTTTCAGATTTCATTCCAGTGCTGTCTACAACTTACCATGCTACATTTCCCAGTACGTGCCAGCCTGAGACATTCAAACTCTTTGTAGCCATGAAGCTTGCTGTGTCCTTCTGGGTATCTGTTCCTGAAGCTCTGTTTTCAGCATGTTACGATCTCAATAAATACAGTGAGGTTCTTGAAAACACCATTTTACCGCCAGCAAGCATTAGTAGCTCAGTCATGTTTGACTCTTTGTGACCCTACGGACTATAGCCCACCAGGCACTTCTGTCCATGGAATTCTCCAGGCAAGAATACTGAAGTGGGTTGCCATTCCCTACTCCACAGAGATGGCCCTATATTGCTCTTAGGATTCTTTGGAAGGTGCATTGAGCAATGCATATAAGAGCATTGATTGTGAAGCTGGGCATTTTATCCCAGAATAATACTTATTCTAGTTTGGCCATTCACTTGATGAGAAGCAATGTATTGATCATGGCAGTAAGAGAATATGGTTTATAATGCCAGTGCCTGTGTACTATTAACAGTTTCCATGCCAACACTGTGTCTTGTCAGATTACAGATTTTTCAGCTTTACCCCTCCTCTCTGAATAATCAGTTTATTCATGCAAACATATTTGTTGAGCCTTCACTTTGTGTCAAGTCGGTCCTAGGCACAAATGATACAGCAGTTACCAAAATTGTCAAAATATTCATTCTCATGGAGTTTGCATTCTACCGGGGAGAGGGATACTGATAATAAACAGGTAAATGCATAAAATATATAGTGAGTCAGATGGGAATAAATGCAAGATAGAAAGATACATCAGAGAATAGGAATAAGGAGCTGGAGGTCTAGAATTCTGAATGGGATGAACTTGGGGGAGTTTGCTGAGGGGTAGCCTTTGAGCGGCAAATGGGAGAAAGGAGGGGCTGCAGCACATAGAGCTAAGAGCGTGCCAGGTAGAGGTTAGCAAACACGAGGGCCCTCTGGTGCGCATGTGCCTGGCGTCTCTGAGAACAGCAGCGGCAGAAATCAACACAATATTGTAAAGGAATTACTTGTCAATTAAAAATAAATACAAAAAGAAAACAGTCAAGTAGCTAGTGTGGTTGGCGTGGAGTAATTGAAGGGGGAACAGTGGGGGATTTACGTACTCACCTCCAGAGAGGTCAAGGGAGGTGGACTTGGGAGACGGTATAGATTCTATATGGCTTTGTAGGCTGTCATAGAGACTGTGGGTATGAATGACAAGAGAAGCATTGGCTGCTTTTGAGCAAAAGGCAGACATCAACAGATTAAAAAAGAAAAAAGACTGGCTTCTGTTGAAAACAGGTTATAGAGATATATAGATGAAAGCAAAGAGATCAGTTAAAAAGTTCTTGCAATATTCCAGGTGGAGATGATGATACTTGGATGTAGGTGTTTGTGATGGAAACCGAGAGAAGTATTGAAAGTCAGGATACGTTTTGAAGATACATGTAGTTTGGTAATGGATTGGATGTAGAATGTAAGAAAACAGGCCATTGTTTTGTTGCCTAAGACAAAAAATTAAGGGAGTTTCCTTTTTAAGTTGAAGACACTGTTGGAAGAGCAAGTTGGGTTGGAAGGAGCAAAGATCAAGAAGTAGCTTGTGGTTTTGGAAGGGTTATGGTAAATATTATATTTCCATGTGAAGATATTAGAATGGTATTTGTTGTATAGCATAAAGCATTTAAACATAAGTACGACTGATCCTCAAAGTACTAGTGATTTTTCTTACCTTATTTGGATCCCAAAATTATGTTTTCACTGACCTGACATTAAGTAGCTAGCTTTATATATGTACACGGTCTTCATATATCATCCAATTTGTCGCTCTGTATCATGAAAGAATTTATTCTCTTAGTTAGAATGAGAATATTGCACTTACTTTGTCCAAAATATATTTGTGACCATGGACAAATCCGTAATGTAACAAAGATAGCTACCATGTGCGATGTTGTAATTGGCAGATTTTCTGCATTTTTAACATAATTTTATAGAATCAATAAATACTTTTTTTTTAATTCTAGTAGGACAGTTCCATCTGTGTACCAGAATCAATATATATATTTTGCTCAAGTAGTCCTCTAGTACTAAAATGCAAATCTATTGGGGGTATTCCAAGAGTCTGTCTAGCTATCATATATATTTATCAAATCATGATATAATATATATACCAGTACATACATATATCCCTGTGTGTATGTGATTTATTTGGATATGGATGTATACTGAAGTATGCACGTCTATTTTGTTAATCCAGTATTAGCTTTCTTTTGGGAAAAGATCCCTTTTCATCTTTCTACCATTTCGGGTGACTCCTTCAGAAGTTACAGCCTGGCCTACTCTGAAGATCCATGGGGTGGGCTTCTTACCACCCAATCATAGTCCTTCCCTGGCAGTTTTGGTATTGACATTAATAAATAAAGGATAATGTTTCCTGGGGACATTTGACTACAAGTTGAAAACCAGAGAGCTGTAGACAGCATTATTTTAACAATGTGGTCAAAGAAGCAGCCAAAAACAGAGAGACAGACCCTAAAATGAAGAAGGAAGAGTGAGATGGATTAAGAACAAAGAAATAGACCCACAGAGCAGAAGAAAAAACAATTAGAGATTGCTGACAGTGTTGGAGTTTCTAATTTTTAATGCCCAGCCTCATTCCTGCCTTTGGATTCCAGTCATTCCCATATCTTTGTAGAAAATAAATCATTTTGATCAAACCAGTTTGTATGATTCTTGGAATCTCAAAACTCTTAATCAATGCATGATTGCATACTTGTATAGACTAAATGAGAATATCACCTCTTTTTTTCCTTTTTTTTTTTATTTTAGACAGTATCCAATTTATTCAACACTTTCTCTTCAAAATGTCTATGCTAGAAGTGTTTTTTTCCTAGTGTAAAATGGAAGAATAATTTTGTTTCATTTTTTATCTTGCTTTTGTTCTTTGTGTTCTAAGATTCATTTGAAATGCTTGGCACTGATCAAAGAAGAAACACTTTGGGGAAAGAAAAATTGGTGGTGATAAATTCCACTGTGGTACCCAACATTATCATTTTATTTCCTCCAACTTTAAAAGGAAACAATACTCTCAACATTTATTGAGCACTCAATGTGTCAGACAGTATGCAAAGTACTTTTTCTACTTTAATCCCATTTTCCTGTCAGCAGTTTTCAAGGAGTTGTTCCTATTTTATAAAAAGAGGAGACTGAAGACTAACTGGGTTTCTTCCATGAAGGTCTCACAACTGTTGGCTGAAAAGAAGTGGAGGACCTCAGTAACCACAAGAGTATACCTTATCATGGCACAGAAACTTCTAGGAAAATTTGTTGCTTGAATACTGTTGATTTCCTGTTTTGTAATAGCCTCAAATTACTAATTTCAGTTACACTTTGACCCACTCCACCCTGGGAAGATGAAAATTAATGTAAGCTTGTCAAAACAGTTGATTTCACATTCATCATAATAATCCATTCCTGTATTACAATATAGTATCCTCAATATTAAATGAATCTGGGCTTCAGGGAGTTTTGATGTTATTCTTAATTCTCTGAAGAATATTTTTCTTGTTCTGTATATAGTGGAAATGGAAAAGATTTGGTTTCCATAGTCTAAATAACATGTTTTCACATCCGTATGACATAAAGTAGAATTGCATTTTCATTTTCTGCCATCCCTAGCTGAATAAAATCAGTGTCTCCATTCTTCCAGTGGTTCTGGTGATCACAGAAATGACTGAATGCCCTCCAGGTCTCCAGAGATCCTGCCAGTCTTGGAATCCAGAGACTTGACTTTCAAGACAGCCACATCATTATACTACTGAGCCAGAAACCCAGCTTCTAATGAACCTGGTGTCAGATTTCTACTCAGCTCTATGTGTCACAAGCAAAGTTTTTTCCCTGGAATATAAAATCTTCAGAGTTAAGGTGTGGTTGGATCCGTTGCATTCTGGCTGGGACTGAATTCACAAATATCTATCCATTGGGGGAAAAAATAGTGTCTTTTGAAGTTGCTTCACATAAGTAGAGACAGATACCTATGTATAAATTTAATTTAGTTTATTTTTAATTTTTTAAATTTTAGTTTATTTTGGAGTGTAGTTGATGGTTTAAACTCTGATTTAGTCATATCTTAATGTTCATAAATCATACATTTGGACAATATGGTAAAACTGTGTCATAATACTATAAATGATGTCCATGTTATTCAGCATAAATTGTAGGGCACTATTATTGTAAAATTAAAGGAAGTCTATGTTTTTCAGTCTGTGCTTTCAAAAAACATAAATTAAGTATAATTGATTTGTACACACACCTATCAGTATAGACTATATACTGAACTGAAAAAGTCCCCAGTGATCATGAAGGAATAGCTTCTGAAATCCACTTCTCCCCCCTGAAAGATGAGAACGTTAACCTTTATGGACTAAGAAAGAGGCTGATGCAGTGCAGGAGCCAAAGTCTAATTGCATTACAGTATAATCAAAACCCCTTATCAGCTTGTGCACTTCATGGGTTACATTATTGCCAGCCACAGTCTTGCTGAGTGAGTCATCCTAGGAATTTATGCATGTTTGTAAAATTATTTTCTGTTCATTGTCTCTTAGGAAGATTGGTAATTTTATCTTACAAATTGTTGATATAAATTTTAAAATACGCCTCATCAGCAAAAGAGGGCAAAGTGACCTATATCAAGTTTCCAATGTTATCATCTATTTTTATACTTAGAAACACCAAATAAAATGACACCGTATCACTATGGTTATATCTTCCTAACAAAATATAATTTGCTACTAAGCCCTAACTCATTTTTGCTGACTAATTCGAGCCATCTGCCAGTGAATCCAACAGTTATTTTTACATTGTTTGTTAATGTGAGTTGATGGACCATTTCATTTCTTTCTCCCTCAGAACAGCTTGAGAAGAGATCTTTACAAAAAAATTTTTAAATGATGCAGCCTTCCTTGAACTGCAACTTAGAAAATACCAAGAAGTTTCTTCTTTGCCTTTCTAGAGCTCAGCGCTTCTATGACTGAGTGTAGATGTCATAAACCTGATCAGCTATGAGTGTTTTGAAATGGTTTCACTTTAGATAACGTACTAGAGAAATTCAACATGGTGATACCTTTTTGTCACTAAATGTGCTTTAAATTTTAATCTGTTAAGAAGTGTCTGGAAATAATTGCAATCCCCAATGTTTGATACATGAGAATCAGTTCTTGTGCAATGTTGAGTTTGTTTACATTTCTCTGTGGTGGGTTTATCTCCTTATCTGTATCAATTGGCATGAACTTACCAAAGAATAGATTTTAGTTTCAATTTTCTCCAGATCACAGTATGAAATTGAATGATCTAAATCTTTACTGCCTCCGATATGGTTTGGGAATAATGTTTACATTAGGCCTGAAAAGTATAGCTGAGATTGGCTGTTTAGGGTTGCAAAGTAGCTATATTTAAAGAAAAGAAATAACTCAAGTACTCTCAAAGGTATTCGACATGGCCACTTGCTTTTGGGATACTGAGAAAGCATGCTCTTGACCTTTAATAGTCTGTCATTCCTACTGTTTATCCTCTGATAAATGCATCTGGACTTGCCGAAGGAAATTCATAGACTACAGGTAGATGCTGGGAGAACAATGGAATTTATTTCCTTGTTTGACAGTTCAAATAGGAACTGGAAGAAAGACACTTGAAAAAATAAGTTAACTCATACTGAGTCCAACAAAAAGCAATCATCTAAAAAGTCCCATATTTAATGTGGTGAGTGCTAAAGACTTAGTTGCTGCTGCTGCTGCTAAGTCGCTTCAGTCGTGTCCGACTCTGTACGACCCCATAGACGGCAGCCCACCAGGCTCCCCCGTCCCTGGGATTCTCCAGGCAAGAACACTGGAGTGGGTTGCCATTTCCTTCTCCAGTGCATGAGAGTGAAAAGTGAAAGTAAAGTCTCAGTCGTGTCCAACTCTTCGAGACCCCACGGACTGTACCCTACCAGGCTCCTCCGTCCATGGGATTTTCCAGGCAAGAGTACTGGAGTGGGTTGCCATTGCCTTCTCCAAAAGACTTAGTTACTTGAATAATGTATATATGATCAGGAAAATGGCATTCAGTTACCTGTAATTTCATATTCCTGTCTCTGACAATAGATTATTAACAAATGCATGATGAATATTTTGAAACTTCCAGGAAGCTTTCTGGTTTGGATGATGAACTGGAGAATTCTATAGGATGGTGGAATTCCTCTGGTGACAGTTTGAGCCAGTCTAAGCAAAGGCCCAATTTTGAAGTCATGTAGTGGATGAAAAAGTATTGAAGTGAAGGAATGATAGACTATAAAGACCCATCATAATTCTCTATAATGAAAATGTTGGTGGTATATGAGCCCCATTGGATTGGGTGTTGCAGATAATCTTGAATATCAGACCAACATTTG
Organism: Dama dama; assembly: GCF_033118175.1. Classification (NCBI taxonomy): domain Eukaryota; kingdom Metazoa; phylum Chordata; class Mammalia; order Artiodactyla; family Cervidae; genus Dama; species Dama dama. Next base: position 24,153,146 of record NC_083709.1, read on the forward strand.
AAGGTCAGGGGCATGCCATCTTATAACCAGATGCCACAGAGCAAGGGGCACTGGGCACTGGCAAGTGCCAGGTCTCGTAGGGGAATCGTTAAGGTCAGTAGTCCTTTTCTTCTACAAGTAAAAGTTTAAGTTATGCCACAATCGTACTGGCAGTTCCCTATCACTCCCACATTTATTTTGCATTAATTTTCACAATCATTATCTTCAGTTCAGTCACTCAGTAGTGTCCAATTCTTGGCAACCCCAATGACTGCAGCACACCAGGCCTCCCTGTCCATCACCAACTCCCAGAGTTTACTCAAACTCATATCCATTGAGTTGGCGATGCCATCCAGCCATCTCATCCTCTGTCATCCCCTTCTCCTCCTGCCTCCAATCTTTCCCTGCATCAGGGTCTTTTCCAATGAGTCAGTTCTTTGCATCAGAAGACCAAAGTATTGGAGTTTCAGCTTCAGCATCAGTCCTTCCAATGAATATTCAGGACTGATTTTCTTTAGGAAATCATTATCTTAGATCAGTATAAATTTCTGCCTTTAAATAGAAAGAAAATTAAGCTCAAACTTGTGCTCTGTGACAACCTGCAGGGGTGGGATGGAATGGGAGGTGGAGGGAGGGAGGTTCAAGAGGGACGTAGCATATGTATACCTATGGCTGATTCATGCTAGTATATGGCAGAAACAAAAAATAATGTAAAGCAATTATCCTCTGATTAGAAATAATTTTTAAAAAATGAAAAGTATATAAATTAAATTAAGTTAAAATAAAATATATTAATTGAAGGCATTATCTTTCCATTGGCCTTGAGGCTATATGCTTTTCTTGTTTTTTTTTTTTTTCTCTCTACTGCTCCTAGGATTTTCTTTCTTGTCTTTTGTTATAAACCACATCAGTGGTGGAGGGGTAAGCACTTTGGCGCTATCTTTACTCATCCTCATCCTTTTATCTCCCACTTTGATATGACTGTTTTCTTCAATCCTTCCTCAGAAGTGAAGCCTCGGTCTGTGCATCTTACCGCCCATATTCACCCTCACAGTCATCCTTCCAGTTGGTAGCATCCATATGTTTACAGTTGAATAACCTAAATCTTAGGTATTCCAGATGACTTAGTGAGTTTACCAGGTCATTTGCAGCAAATTAAGGAATACAGTCCAAGAAATTCTGACTTCTAGGTCATTGGTAAAGAAATCCAGTCCTGACTATTACTTACTGTCCACAAGGCAATAGAAATGCCATACACACTCTGAGTCCAGGTTTTATCATCTTTTTTTTTTTTTTCATCTTTTAAAAAGGGATAAAATATCTCAGAACTTTGCAGGTGAATGACTGAATATGAGATAATACACATAACAGATCCTCAATAGAGAGCAATTCTGTTTGTTACAGTTGTTTGAGTTATTATGACCGTATTATATTGTGTCTTTGCAGACCAAAAATTATATGTTATTTTTGCCCCTGACTACTTCTAAGATTTTGAATGCATTTCTTTTAACCATTTGACAAAATTCTAGAGGCAAGAATCTATTGCCTTCTAAAACTGGGACTACAAATAATTATTGTTTCTGAAATAGGAGATTTATATATAGCAGATAAATTATGTAAATATGATTAGTATTGCGATTCTAGTACATTGTGAGAAAACTATGTTTTAGATGATGGAACCTAAGCACTTCATCTTTGATTGGAAAAATTCTACTCCATCTGCATGTCTAAATAAACTAAGATTTTCATTTTGCTTTTTGAGCAAAGTGCTTCATGAGGTAGATATTGCCATTAGCAATGCCCTAGTGTTCTTCCTGTGAAATCCTACAGTCTGTGTGCATTTGAAACACCTGGAATACTTTAAAGTTCTCAAATGAATGTTAAGTTTCAAAATGGCCAATGGAGTGGCATCCTGATCTAGAGGCATTTTCTCCACTTGGCTTCCAGTACCCCCGACTCTCCAGCTGACCAGTCACATCAACCTGGTCTTTTTTGTCTCTTTTTTCACTCTTTGTTTTCCCTGGACTTTCTAACACTGTTTCGCCCTCAGGCTTACTGCTAAGACCTATTTTCTTCTGTTCCCTTTTCTTTTTCTTACCTCCCCTCCCTTTCCCTTCCCTTCCTTTCTCCTCTCTTTCCTTTATACCTGCACTAATTTCCTCAGTGAGCACATTACATGCCATTTTAAGAAATCCTAAGGATAGGCTAATGACTCATAAATATGTATCTCTGGCTCAAAATATCCCTTGATTTCCATATTTCTATATTTCGACTGCCTACTTAAAATGCCCAGTAGACATCCCAAACTCATTGTATACAAACGTGAGCTGTCAAGCTTCTAAACACATCCATATACACACAAAAAAAAAGAAGAAAAAAAAGAAGAAAAATTGTTTACATGCAATCTGCTTCATGTCATTTAATGACATCTTCACCCATGGTTGTTGCAGACCAAAATCCTCAGAATTCTTCTTGAATCTTCTTTCGCCTTCTTACCTCCATCACTTCATTAGCAAATCCTTCCAACGCATCTTTGGAAATATATCCCAAAGGCAGCCGGTTCTCATTATCCCTACTGCTGCCACCCTGAGTCCTCGCCTGGCTTATTACTGTAGCCTCTGACTGGTCTCCCTGCTTCTAACTTCTCTTTATATACTTTTCTCAAAAGAAAAGCCAAAGTAATTGTGTCAGATCTCAAACCAGTCAGCTCAAAACCATGTAATAGCTCTTCATTTCTCTCAGGTCAAAAGCTAAAGACCTACGATCCTGTTACCTTTTAGATGTTATCGTCCTCTCATTCTCTCTTCTTCCTCGTACTGACTCTGCTGCATCGTCAGTTGCCAGCGCTGGGCACGCTGCCCATCTCTGCATTTGCTGCGACTTTTGCTTGGAACCTTTCCTCAGGTGGAATCTCTCTCCTCCCTTTGAAGACTTGGCTCAAATATTACCTTTTCAGTGAGGTGTACGTTAGCCACTCTCTGTAAAACTGACTCTTCTCTTAGGACTTTCAATATGCCTCAGTCTGCTTCTTTTACTTTTACCATAGTACTGATCTTGTTCTGCAAATACATTCCTGATACATTTGTTATACTTTATTTATATTCCCTCACTAATATGTGATCCTTCCAAAGGAAGATATTTTTTATCTTTATTCACACATGAATAAAATCCATAATTAGCTCTTGTTTCAATGAAAGAATGCATGTGTTATATCCTTGTGCTGCCATGTTCTCTCCCATTTCCGACTTCTGACAAGAATCACTTTTGTTCCCTCGGGACAACATGTCTACCGAAAAATGTCATTACCCACAGGCATACCCCTTAATTACACTGTGTTATGATTTGGTAATAATAAACAGCTGATTTCTGTGTCTTCTTTTTTCAAGGTATCATCAGCTTTACTAAAATTGTGCTTTACAAGTCAGAATTAATGCAGATACCAAGAAACTAAGGATAATGTTTGTATTCTCTATTTTGAAAGTGACGCTTGTTATGGAATCATAAAAACATGAAGTTTTATACCTAAAAAGGATTCCTGAGATCTAATCCACTCCCTGAATTTATACTAAGGAAAGTTCAACTCATCCAAAGTCTGTGTCTTACTTGTCTGTTACATGCTAGGATCTGTCATGGGCTTTGGAAATAGAAAAGTGAGAGCGACATTACTTTTTAACCTTCCAAAAACTTCTAGTCTTACAGTTTCTCTATTTCCTCTTGCAGTGTGATTTCTGCTTTAATGGGAAACACTTGAGGAAGCCCTGCTTGAGATTTAGACTTGGAAAAGTCATTTGGGACCAACTGTGCTTGTCCATCTCCTAGTTCACTGTAACAGGATGAAAGAGGAACCAGGCTGTGTAACAGAGCAAAAGGAGAGGCAACCCACCCCCTCCAGTTTTTGGAAGGGAGTATTTGAAGAAAGTAGGGAAAACCACTAGACCATTCAGGTATGACCTAAATAAAATCCCTTATGACTATACAGTGGAAGTGAGGAATAGATTTAAGGGACTAGATCTGATAGACAGAGTGCCTGATGAACTATGGACGGAGGTTCGTGACATTGTACAGGAGACAGGGCTCAAGACCATCCCCATGGAAAAGAAATGCAAAAAGGCAAAATGCTTATCTGAGGAGGGCTGACAAATAGCTGTGAAAAGAAGAGAAGTGAAAAGCAAAGGAGAAAAGGAAAGATATTCCCATTTGAATGCAGAGTTCCAAAGAATAGCCAGGAGAGATAAGAAAGCCTTCTTCAGTGATCAATGCAAAGAAATAGAGGAAAACAACAGAATGGGAAAGACTAGAGATCTCTTCAAGAAAATTAGAGATACCAAGGGAACATTTCATGCAAAAATGGGCTCAATAAAGGACAGAAATGGTATGGACCTAACAGAAGCAGAGGATATTAAGAAGAGGTGGCAAGAATACACAGAAGAACTGTACAAAAAAGATCTTCACGACCCAGATAATCACGATGGTGTGATCACTCACCTAGAGCCAGACATCCTGGAATGTGAAGTCAAGTGGGCCTTAGAAAGCATCACTATGAACAAAGCTAGTGGAGGTGATGGAATTCCAGTTGAACTATTTCAAATCCTGAAAGATGATGCTGTGAAAGTGATGCACTCAATATGCCAGCAAATTTGGAAAACTTAGCAGTGGCCACAGCACTGAAAAAGGTCAGTTTTCATTCCAATCACTAATAAAGGCAATCCCAAAGAATGCTCAAACTACTGCACAATTGCACTCATCTCACACGCTAGTAAGGTAATGCTCAAAATTCTCCAAGCCAGGCTTCAGTAATATGTGAACCGAGAACTTCCAAATGTTCAAGCTGGTTTTCGAAAAGTCAGAGCAACCAGGGATCAAATTGCCAATATCCGCTGGATCATCGAAAAAGCGAGAGAGTTCCAGAAAAACATCTGTTTCTGCTTTATTGACTACGCCAAAGCCTTGGACTGTGTGGATCACAATAAACTGTGGAAAATTCTGAAAGAGATGGGCATACCGGACCACCTGAGCTGCCTCTTGAGAAACCTGTATGCAGCTCAGGAAGCAACAGTTAGAACTGGACATGGAACAACAGACTGGTTCCAAATAGGAAAAAGAGTACATCAAGGCTGTATATTGTCACCCTGCTTATTTAACTTATATGCAGAGTACATCATGAGAAATGCTGGACTGGATGAAGCACAAGCTGGAACCAAGATTGCAGGGAGAAATATCAATAACCTCAGATGAGCAGATGACACCACCCTTATGGCAGAAAGTGAAGCGGAACTAAAAAGCCTCTTGATGAAAGTGAAAGAGGAGAGTGAAAAAGCTGGCTTAAAGCTTAACATTCAGAAAACTAAGATCATGGCATCTGGTCCCATCACCTCATGGGAAATAGATGGGGAGACAGTGGAAAACAGTGGCAGACTTTATTTTTTTGGGTTCCAAAATCACTGCAGATGGTGATTTCAGTCATGAAATTAAAAGATGCTTACTCCTTGGAAGGAAGGTGATGACCAACCTAGGTAGCATATTAAGAAGCAGAGACATTACTTTGCCAACAAAGGTCCGTCTAGTCAAGGCTATGGTTTTTCCAGTGGTCATGTACGGATGTGAGAGCTAGACTGTGGAGAAAGCTGAGTGCCAAAAAATTGATGCTTTTGAACTATGGTGTTGAAGAAGACTCTTGAGAGTCCCTTGGATTGTGAGGAGATCTAACCTGTCCATCCTGAAGGCGATGGGTCCTGAGTGTTCATTGGAAGGACTGATGCTGAGGCTGAAACTCCAATACTTTGGCCACCTCATGCAAGGATTTGACTTATTGGAAAAGACCCTGGTGCTGGGAGCGATTAGGGGCAGGAGGAGAAGGGGACGACAGAGGATGAGATGGTTGGATGGCATCACCGACTCGATGGGCATGAGTTTGAGTAAACTCCGGGAGTTTGTGATGGACAGGGAGGCCTGGCGTGCTGCGATTCATGGGGTCGCAAAGAGTCAGACACAATTGAGTGACTGAACTGAACTGAACTGATCTTCATAGTCAGCTTCTAGAGCAAAAGTTTGTCATGTCAGTTTTCTCTAAGTCTAAAGGATTTATTGAATTCAATTAAGTTTTTATCAATTGCATATTGATAGCTGTTCTGTGATTTATGGCATGTCTGTTAAATGTTGCAACGTGGTCTGAGATTATAATATTCTTACTGATCTTATCAGTCAATTGCAATATTTAGGTAAAAGTATGACTGACAGTGCTATGTGGGGTGTCAAAGTTGTACAAACTTGAGAGTTTAATCCAGCTTTCAATTTGGTGAATGTGACCTCACTAATACATTTATATTTTTTGCATAAAGCAATGCAGTGTATATTTCAAATAATTTTAGGGTTTTGATAAGGCTTTATTACTAAAACTTATTGGAAAATGTTGCACAAGTTGCCTGTATTTTTTAATTCCTTTTCTCCTCCCCACCTCCTGTCCATTTCCTTGTCTCTCTGTGTAAGGTAAAGAGTTAAAACAGGAAATGTTGTATCCACACATCTTACATTTTGAGTGGTATGAAAACACGGGTTCCCTTCATGTCTGTCAGAAATAAATCCTAACCCTCTCTGACAGGACTGTGTACTCTAGTTATAAGCTTTTTCTCTTAGGTCTCCACAGCCAACTCTGACTAACAGTCAATCTTTTTGCCAAGGGGAATAGAAGGTGATGAAGCATACTTACATGTGTAGGTGGTGAGGAGTCAGGAATTCAATAGTAATCACAGGACCAGCCATGCGGTTACATGGCTTCTCTCTCTGAAGAAAAAGGTGACTGAGACGTAGAGGAATGCCCCAGGTCACCTCTGGTTTTATCGTCCTCACATGCACATTCAGAAATGAATCGAGAACTCCTTCCTTCTACTGCAGTGTTCCCGTTTCACTCGGTCCCTCAGGCACTGGTTCTTGGCCTAGTGGGGGAATCATTTCTGTCCTCCAACACTGATTTTCCTTTCAGTATTCCTTCAGTTAATTTTTTTAGGCTCTCATTCATGCCATTTTCTTAAGTCAGTAAAAAATAATTATTTGGGAACTGTGTTAGGTTTGAGAACAAGGCTAAGCCTCAAGTTGGAGCGTGAAGTTAGGACACTGTGTTTTCCATGTGGAATTGCACACGGCAAGTGAGACTGGGATGTGGCCCTGGGAGCTCAGGTGATAGAAGATTTTCATTGTGAGGGGGTAGGCATTGGAGATAAGGTCCAGCCTCACAGCAAAAAGGCTCTGTGGGCATGGAAGTTCTTCCTGAGTCTCATTTTTTTCTTTTGTAAAATGAGTAAAATCTTGAAGAACAATGCTCATAACAAGCCCTGGACATATACTCAACTCCCAATATATGTTAGTTCCTGTGTTCCTTAAGGTCAAGGGAGGACTCCATTGAATGAATCAGTAAGCAGGGATAGTTAAAAGTATTCCCCTAGAGAGACATCTAGAGAGAGAAAGGGAAGGACAGTGTAGTTTATTTTTCTTCTCATATAGTTGTGCTTTTGAGAAGAAAAATAAATTCTGCTTTAAGAATTCTTTAAAAATTCTTATTTAAGAATTCTTCTTACGATTGAAAGCTCTTCATCCTAAGAATTCTGCTTTACCTTTCCAAGATACATTAAACTCCCTCCTGGGAAGCGATGTGGTACACCACGAAACAGACACACACCTGCACATACTTCGTGCTACAAGTCACGACACTTAGAATTTTTTAACCCTACCTCTGTTACACACGTACTTGACATCTCCATGCATCAGTTTAGTTATTAAATAGAAATGATCCAGTTGAGAGAGCGGCACTGACAGGTATAGACTATTATGGGTAAAACAGATAGCTATCTTGTTTTATGTGGAAAAAACTCTTCTCTGCCTACTGGACAAGGTTGATATGCAGATGATATTAATTACATGCATGGAAGCACGTGGAAAAGAGTCTACATCTAAGAAATAACAGCACTATTTGATATCAGCATGTGATCCTCTGACCATTGTTCATAGTCTTTGAAAGGCAATGGGACCTTGATTCTTATGCTGCTTCTCAACTTCCGTTGTAGTTGTACTTTTTTACTAAACTACTTTCCATGCTCTAATCATTTTATTTGACCTCTTGATTTTACAGGATAAGGACATTCAGCAGAAGCTTGAGAGTAAATAACCTCTCATTCTCAACTTTTATGTCAGGAAGCCTTTAGGGCTTTACTAATCAGCGTCTCTGGCTGGACTCTGGAGAAGATGCTGAAAGGGGAGTTTCCATCTCTGTAGAGATGACCCAAATCAATAGGTCTGTGGCACTGAGCTCCTGTAGACACACCGTGGGATAAAGCTGGGAGTCAGTCAGACTGGCTTCGGAAGCTTCAAGTTTTGTTTCACACATAGTGTCTAGAGAAATTCATACTTAAATTTCCTGCGTATAACCCTTATCAAGATAGTCATGGCTGAGAATTGCTCCACCACATGGGAGCAATTTTTATTTTTATAACAATTTTTTTAAATGATAATATTTTTATTTATATTTATTTATATTTACTTACAAGTTTTTTGTTCTTGTACATTGTTACTTATTTGATCAGGGGAGGGGGATCATCACTTCCAGTTGGTAAGGACATTGCATAAAGATTAAAGTTGTTTTCAGGTAATACAGATCAAACAAGGGAGCCCCAGTGATTAAAAAAGAAATAGTGGTTGGGTTGTCCTCATTAATTTGATTAACTTTAGGTTAAGCAGGAAAGCTGCTATTTTGACCTTCACTGAGTAAGTATTTTTAATGTGCATTTATAAATTTTCTTTACATCAGAAGAACCGTGTAGTAGTAGTTGTCATTAAATCATCTCATTACAAAACTTGCAATGACACAGAATCATAATTCTGAACACAAATGCTCATTGTCCACTGATTTAAGTATGCAGCAGGCTGGAATGAGTATTTCCTTAAGCTTCAGTATATTTTGAAATTTGCTTTTCTTTTGATATTTTCTTGAAATAAAATCTCAATATTAGCTTTTCCTTGAAAAAGAAGAGGGCGAGATAGATTTATGTTCCTGTTGATTGATTTGGATATTCTGATTTGAACATTCTGGTTGGAATAAAAATATTCTGTCACATTTTTATGTAAATATTTTATCATTGACTTTTCACTTAGAGGCAAAGAAATGCTAAGTTAACTCTTGAATTTGTATGTTAAATAATGATTTAATTATAATCTGAAATTCAAGTTAGCTCTTGAATTTGTATGATAAATAATGATTTAATTGGATATAATCTGAAATTAATTAAATATAATCTGAAATAATTTAATTAAATATAATCTGAAATAATTTAATTAAATATAATCTGAAATATAATCTGAATTTAAATAGAATAAGAAATTACTTTCTTATTAGTTGGCAAATATGACATTTTTACTCTTTAACTCTTTTTGATGCACCAAATGACAATTTATCTCCAAAGGAGAGATGATTTCGCTTTCTTATACCTTATGTTTTAAATTTGCATTCTCTATAGTCTTGGTCTGTTCAGGCTACCATAAAAAATGCTGTAAACTCAGTGGCTTACAAAAAATAGAAATGTATTTCTCATTGTTCTGAAGGTTGTGATGTCCACGATAATGGTGCCAGTAGGTTTGGTGTGTGGTGAGAGCTCATTTGCTCATGGATGGCCATGTTCTCATTGGAAGCTTACCTCAAGGAAGGGACTAGGGACCTCTGTGTGGTCTGTTTTATAAGGGCATGAATCCCATTCATGAAGGTTCTACTTTCATAAGCTAATCACCTCCCAAAGGCACCACCTGCTAATTCCATCATTTTCAGGGTTTGGATTTTATCTCATGAATTTTAAGGGGCCACAAACACTCAGAACATGCTATTGATTGTAGGTGGAAAGCTCAGTTGAGACATCAGTGTTATCAAGAAAGAGAAGTCCCAAAACTGTACCGAAAATATCTTCTTCTTCCCAGTTGCCTCCTGTTCCTATCCCAAATCACTCCTTGTTTATAGTTCATTCACCTCTACTCAATTTACCTGAAATTCAAACTTTTACCTTTCTCTCTAAAAGAGGGATTAGAAAAAACTAGGATTTACCCAGAAATGAAACTCACCAGGTTCTCTACTCTGCTTCTTCCAATCCAACCCCATAGATACTATCATGGGTCAGAGCCCCAAGATGTCTCTTTTGATCTGTTGCAGGTTTTCCTAACTAGTTTGCATGTCTCTGAAATGATCTATTTAAAGCAAGAATCTGACCATTTGCTCCTTGCTTAAACCTCCTCACAGTTTCTCATTTCTAGAGAAAAAATGTCCAAGTTTCTTAATAGAATACATCAAGTTCTCATTCCTCTTGCCCTGCCTATCTGTCTTTCACATCTTTCTTATTTCAGACTAGCTAGGAAAAGCGGAACTGCTTAGGAGCTTCGCGTGACTCATGATGCATCTTGCTTTAATGTTTTTGCTAAAATCCTTGCTCTGGGAAAATCACCCTATACCTTCATCCTTTGGGCTTCCCTGGTGGTTCAGTGGTATAGAATCTACCTGCCAATGCAGGAGTCACAGAGACAAGGATTTGACCCTTGGGTCAGGAAGTCTCCTGGAGGAGGACTTGGCAACCCACTGCAGTAATCTTGCCTGGGAAATCCCATGGGCAGAGGAGCCTGGCAGGTGACAGTTTAGTGAGGTTGCAAAAGTGTCAGACATGAGTGAGAGACTAAACGAAAACCTTTATCCTTAGCCAGCTCCTGCTTAGATTTTAAGGTTGGGCTCATACACAACTGTAGGAAGCGTTCCCTGGCGAATTTCCTCTGCTCTTCATAGATACTGGCAACTGGATTAGGTGCCCTTTTTTGTTCTCCAATAATGACACAGTGTACTTCTATATAATTTCCAAACTGAATGTTATATCTCACTAATTGTCCTTCACTGTGTGAGCTCTTTGAAATGATTTGTTTAATTTTGGTTTCCAGTACCTGGTAGAGTATCTGAGCAAAGTAGATACTGAATAAATTTGTTGACTGAATGAAGATAATAAGGTGAATGTCCCTAGGAAACATTCAGATATGTCTGGATAAACATTTGTTCATCAGTGACATACATGTGCTCCAGAAAGGGTTTCTGTGTAGGTTAGAACATGGGATGAATAGCACCCACTTTACTTTGGATTTGCAGATTCCTTGGTTTTTCTCCAAACTATAGGTATAGAAGCAGGTAAAGGGTGAGAATTCTGGTCTTTGCCCACACAGGCTTGTTTTAATGATCTGTAGTGTTAATTAGGGGTATTATAATAAATAAATAATAAATCTTTCCCTGTTATAGCAAATGGGATAATTAGGATTTCCTGATACTTAGGTAGAATTTGGTATTGGCCTGACTCATTATTGAAAAGGTTATAATACCATCATGGCAATAATAATCCACTATAGTCTCCCTGGATCCCTGGCATCTAATCAATGCCATGATCAATCCATAGGCGTTGAGAGTCATTTTTATGTGCGTAGAACAGTGCCAGAAGTTCAAGTGAGTAAAATTCCAGCATTAGGCTTGAGCATGATATCATAAATGGGTGGGTAAATCATTTTAAGGGAAGTAAATAGAGTATGTTTAGGATTAATATAAGATAAAATGTAAAGTAAGATAAGGAAAATGGGCTACACGAAAGAGTGTTTAGAAGACTTGGCAGATAATTAAAATGATGTGACACAACAACTAAAATTCTTATAATGAAATATCAGAATAAATAGAAGGATGCAGAATTGTATATAATGGATGGATAAATGATGAACAAAATATAATAAATGTTGATGTAAAATGTAGTTCTTGGTATATGGGTGTTTACTGTAAAATTCCTTAACTTTTCTCTGTGCTTGAAAACCTTCAGAGTAAAATATTTGAAAATTTGCATGCACATGATAATTGCAGTTATCTGTTAAGCACATGAGAAAGAAAAACTGGAATGGGTATTTGTGTTAATTAAAATATTAGACATTTATTTTTCTTGGTTTTTATAATATAAGAACGTTTCAAAATAAAGGCAAATTGGTTTCTACTGTATTGAATTCAGAAATAAGAAATTCTTGACCAAAATATAAGAGAGTGAAAACTTGGACATTTACTACCTGCATGAATTTAGGTAAATTATTTCATCTTAATTTTTCTAAAACTCAATTTTCTCTTTAATAAACTGTGAATAAAAATACTGGTGACTTCCTGAGGCTGCCGTGAGGACTGAATGATTTTACAGGCACAGTGTGTACGTAAGATAGGACTTGGTGGTCGTTAGTGGTTTAGTTGCTAAGTCGTGTCCAACCCTTGCGACCCCATGGACTGTAGCCTGCCAGACTTCTCTGCCCATGGGATTCTCCAGGCAAGAATACTGGAGTGGGTTGCCATTTCTTTCTTCAGGGGATCTTCCCAACCTAGGGATTGAACCCAGGTCCCCTGCATTGCAGGCATATTCTTTACCAACTGAGCTATGAGGGAAGACCCAAGATAGGACTTAGTAATTGGTAAATATTAGTTAATATTTTTAAGAAACCGACATCTTAGGAAATAATTACTATGCAGATAGCTCTCCTCCACCCTGCATATAGTGTTGTTAAGTAGGTGATACATTCTTTAATCCTTGGAACCAGCTGTTCTTTTTTTTTTTTTTAATGAATTCTTTCCTGGAATGTTTTTTTTTTTTTTCTCCTTAAGCTTGTTAACGAAGAGCTTGGGAAAGAGACTTCGAAGTAATGGTAGAGAGATAACAAGCGTTGGAGGAAGGCAGAAGGAGCATTGAGTTTTCCACCGAGCACCCTTTGATCCTGCTGCTTTAGAGAACAAAAGAGACATTCCTTGCCGTTAGCCTATTACCACTCCCTGGGGAAAGAACCTGATCAGAAATGAGACCCTGCAGTAAAGCAAAGCACAGAAAATGAAGCATCTCTTGAGGTTCAGGGACAGGCTTTTGTGCTGTCCTGGATTTCTTCACCTTGAGCAGTGGCTGGGGTCTGTGTAAATTCAGCGCAGAGCTCTCCACGCAGTTGTTTGTATTTTCACTGTATGGACTTTTCACTAGAGAAGGCTCATTGTCTCTTTCTGCACCGTGTTTACAATGAGATGATAAACAGCTCCACTGGGTTTGGAGGAGATTTGTGGATTTAAGTCCATATCCTATCTTTTCCTGTGCCCAAAGTAAAGGATATGGAGGATCCCTTTGACTCATTTCCTCCTTCTTCATAAACATGTAACATATAATCATGGACTGCCTTTTATGGATTCCCTGGCCATGAAATCCTGAACCAGATTTATCCCGAGTGCAGAAATTGCCAGACGCTGCCAGGGGCAGAGGAGTCCTCATTTGGTTGTTGGGATCTAGAAAGCCAACGGAGAAGGCAATGGCAGCCCACTCCAGTACTCTTGCCTGGGAAATCCCAGGGATGGCGGAGCCTGGTGGGCTGCAGTCCATGGGCTTGCGAAGAGTCGGACACGACTGAGTGACTTCACTTTCACTTTTCCCTTTCATGCACTGGAGAAGGAAATGGCAACCCACTCCAGGGTTCTTGCCTGGAGAATCCCAGGGACGGCGGAGCCTGGTGGGCTGCCGTCTATGGGGTCGCACAGAGTCGGACACGACTGAAGCGACTTAGCAGCAGCAGCAGCAGCAGAAAACCAAAGGCTGTTTTCCAGGATGAGAAAATGAGGAAGGGGAAGACAGACCTGCATGCATTGTAGTGCTCAGTCCATTCTTGCAACAGACCAGACTCCTGCTAGGGCTTGTATGGTTGGCAGAATGAACCTACAGAATTATGCCTACCTGAGTTATACCTAACTTGACAGTGTATAGTTGGGTTTGTGATATTAGCAGTATCTGAACACTTCCTAGACAATAGATTTGAGTATGGTCTTGCTCATTTTCTGATTTCACGGCTTCCCTTAAAGACAAACATGCAGCTTCTTCCATTTCTGTATACCTGAAGGTTAGTGAGTAACATGAAAACTATTACATAAAGGTGTATTGTGCGAATGAATAAATGAATGAATGAAAGGCTTAGTGTTTCAATTATTACATCAACATATTCTAGAAATATAGGGTGTTCTGATAATTCAGCCATCATTATTTTACATAAAAATTCTTTTGAAATACTGAACTTAAAAGAGGTCTTCTTGAATAGAGATGCAGACATAGAGAACAGACTTTGAACACGGTGGGGGAAGGATAGGATGGGACGAATTGAGACAGTAGCATTGACATTTATACACTGCCATGTGTAAAATGGATAACCAGTGGGAAGCTGCTTTAAATGGCACAGGGAGCTCAGTCGGTGCTCTGTGACTCCCTAGAGAGGTAGGATGGGGTGGGAGGTAGGATGAGCTTCAGGAGAGAGGGGACATATGTGTACTTGTGACTGATTCATGTTGTATAGCAGAAGCCAACACAATATTGTAAAGCAAATACTCTCCAATTAAAAATAAATTTAAAAAAGTATTTAAAAAAGGGGCCTTCTTGCAATCCATTTATAAGTTAGATTTACCCATATATTTTTGGAAATAACAGCTTTCCAAATTATGAATGTAATATATGCCTATTACCAACAAAAGACCATACTAAATATATTTTAAATGACAATTGCTGTTTTGCATATACCTACAAATGACTACAGTTAACATTTTGGAATATATCTGTACTTTCTTCTATACTTTATACACACATATATATTTTTAATAGCACAATTTTCTAAGTAATGAATGTGCTATGATTCATTTTAACCAATCCCTTACTGATGAACAGTTAAATTGCTTCTACTTTTTTGCTGCCTTTTATATTAAAAGTAAATATGATTAGTCAAATTTCTGCATATATAAAGAATATATTCACTAAAGCAGAATTTCTATGTACTTTTTTCCTCTGCAAAGAATATATCTCTTACTTTTAAGTCTGATTAGTTTGAAAAATCTAATTCACTTATGCTGAATATCTTAATACCAGCATTAAAGATTTAAAATTCAGTTGTTTCAAATATAAAATTAAGCATTGAAAATATCCTTGGAAGAGCATGTCTATTATTATCTTTGAGATATACGCTGTATTTACCCACATGGTTATTGCCATCACATAATTGCAGCTTTTAGAATTTGGTATATGTTAAAAATCTGAGCTCTAACATTCAAAATGTCTTCTATCTTTCACTACTCTAGATGACATTTATACTCTTTCAGGTTTTGGAAATTGCCATTAAATGGTAGACCTTTGTAGATAAATAAAGAACTCTGTTGCTTTTCAACATTTGGCAGAAGGAGACTAGGAAACTAATTGTTCACACGTGTATGTGTGTACATACATGTGTGTGAAAGCATAGGAAATGGCAACTTATATAATAGACTGAATCTCAGGATTCATTGTTCAGTGTATGTGTGAGAGACAAAGAAGAAAGGAGAGAAAGGGGGAGGATGGAGAGAACGTGAATATGAATAATGAGGACATTTAGTTCCTTGTCTCTTGACTCACTGGTAAAGAATTCGCCTGGCCAAAACAGGAGACGTAGGTTCCATCCCTGGGCCGGCAAGATCCGCTGGAGAAGGGGATGGCAACCCACTCCAGTCTTCTTCCTGGAGAATCCATGGACAGAGGAGCCTGGTGGGCTACAGTCCATGGGGTTGGAGAGTCGGACACAACTGAGTGAGTGAGCATGATGAAAGGTCTATATATTTGGTCAGATCTACCTGGTATTTTAAAGAACATTCTCCTCACACAGGAGAGAGTGTATGCATTCTAACCACAAATCCCCTACATAGGAACCTTCAAGCTTCGAACTTTTGGAGATGTGAACGTGTGTTCCATCAATGTCAGGCATGAGCGCTATTGTAGCTTGCCCTCCATCTCCTATTGCTAATGATCCTTCAGCTCTACCATCTCCCACCCTGACTCCCTCGTCTGGTCAGTAACTCCTCTTCTTGCCTGTTCACTGAATGCCAGCTGTTGTATCGGCTGTTGTATTGTACTACTGTAGTTTTTAAGATACTGTACGTAAGATTAAATTTTTTTCTCTATTTTTTGTGTTTGTTTTTATGTATTATCTGTGTGAAAAGTGTTATGAACCTATTACATTATAGTACTATATAGCTGATTGTGATAGTTGGGTACTAGGCTAACTTTGTGGGACTTAATGAACAAATTGGACTTACGAATGCCCTCTCAGAATGGATCTCATTCATATATAGGGGACGACTTCTCTAAGGCATCTGCACCTCTCTCTCCAGTGCCTCAAGAGATCTCTCTGGATTTCTCTTGCTGTCCTTTCACACTTTGCTATATTGTACTTCCTGGGCTCCCATTGTCTGAACTCATGTGTTGTCTTTGCTTCCATTGTTGGATCTCATGTGTTGTCTTCTTACCTAGATTTTTGGGTAGATGCTTTGCTCATAATGACAGCTCGATTCTTTATTACAGGGTCACCGTTAAACAGAATCTTAAGGTTTTCCTTATCTCTGCATCCTACCACCAAGGTCAATTCCATCACAATGTTTAGACTCAACTGTAGTTCCCCGGACCCAACGCATATTAAATACAGAGGGTGCAGACAGATTGCATGACATGGGCCTTAATGTTTGGTCTTTTATTTTTATTTTTTTTAAACTAACATGTTTCTTGGAGGAGGAAATGCCAGCCCACTGCAGTATTCTTTCTGGGAAGATCCTACAGTAGCCCACCAGGTTTCTCTGTCCATGGGGCCATAAAGAGTTGGACATGACTGAACAACTGAGCATGCATGCATTGATTACATTGTATCAAAAATAATTAGCAATGGAGCAGCATCGTTAAGAATTTAGACTTTGGAATCAGGCCTAGATTTGATTACAAGATCTGCCACTTAAAAAGAGTGTGTCTTTGAGAAAGCTTATATATTCTGAGCTTCAGTTTTTCCATTGATAAAATGGCTATGCTAGTCGCACCAGCCTCATAGGCTTATTATAGGTATTAAGATGCTATAAGTAAAGAACTTAGTACATTGCCTGGAACAAAACAGGTACTTAATAAAGGATCAGTAGCATCTTTACTTCTATTCACATTGGTGAAATTTAGATTATGGTGGTAAGTGGAAATTCTAGGGCAGAGTGATTTATGAATGTGTTCTTCCCTAAATGTTAAAATCTTTAGGTAAATCTTATTTTCCCAGACTCACCTCTGTTGTGTGATTTGGGGTCTTTTCACATAAAGTGATACAACCAATCAAAACAACAAAAAATGTGAAAAAGTAGTTTGTACCCTGAAAATGGAAGCTGCTATAGTTGTATAAACTCAGAGTTTATCCTCTAAAGCTGAACGGTATAGCAAGATGGATAAGCATGGACTTAACTATTACTGCCTGGAATTGGGAAGCCTCACCAGTAAAAGGCAGACAGTAGTCAAACTAGAATCATAAACTTTAGGAGAATCTAGGGGATGCTGAGCTTAGAGGAGGAACATAGCCATGAGATAAAACATTAACGTTTACTCCAGGCACAGCATTTTCTTTCTGGTTTTCTTCCAAGGTAAAGCTTTCTGATTCTGCCAGATTTCACTTGCATCCATGTGTGTATGCTGCAATTTGGCCTTACACTGCTTGGCGGGTGGGTAGTTCATTTCTGTGATCCTCCTTTTGTTCCTTGATCTTTGCAAAAGAAAATTTCCCCTTGTGCTCGTTGACCTAGAAATTAAGTGGTGGTAAGTAAAGGGTACTTCCCAGGGAATGCTTCACACACACAGTATTTTAATATGATGCTTACTGCATCCAGAATATGAATCATGGGCCATTCTCCATGGCTTTCAGCCACTGGCTCCTGAATCTGCTTACTCTAAACACCTGAAATACAGAATCAGCTAGAACTATTTTAGGACAAAATCCCATTTGGTTCTATGGTTTTAAACAGCTCCTCTGCTTGGAATTACAGAATCCCAATGTCATAAGGGGTTTCAGGGAGCACCAAGTTCAGCATTTCCCAAACTGTGTTCAGAGCAGTGCAGTCATCCCAAGAAATGGCAGTGTGAAGAGAAGACTCTGTGCTCAAACAAGTTATACATTATTTATAGTTTTCATTGTTGGATCCTCATGATGTTTATTATTATAAGGGTACTCTGAATCTCAAAAAAAGAGACTATACAGTATTTTCCAAATTCCAGTATATGAGTTGTTTTAAATCTTCTGGTGCATACACCTTACAAAGAATAGTTTGGGAAGTAGCACTGTGGTTCCAGGTCTCCTAGTGGCTCAGACAGTAAAGAATCTCCTGAGATGCAGGAGACCCAGGTTCCATCTCTGGGTCAGAAGATCCCCTGGAGGAGGAAATGGCAATCCACTCCAGTATTCTTGCCAGGAGAATCCATGGAGAGAAGAGTCTGGTTGGCTACAGTCCATAGGGTCTCAAAGATTTGGATACAACTGAGCAACTGACACTTTGTTTTCACCCCATGACTTTACAGATTAAGAAACAGTGCAAATGTCAAGACAAAAGCCTATAATTTTAGTAAAAGGAAAATCAGGTCCCAGTTAGAAAGTATTAAAATCTCACCAGAACAGGCAGGAACACACTTTTTAGAAATCTCACTTTATTGTTTGACATCAGAACAGCTGACACTGATAGATGTTACTTGTTCCCAGTGCATTTTCTTCCATCTTTACCCAGAGTTACATACAGTCTCATACAGCCCAGGGTGTCCCTGAAGGTACAAGATGCCAAGACACCTTTTGTTTCCATAATGGAGAACAGCAGTTCAGAACTACCATGTTCTTGTTGTGGACTGATTTGAGACCTCAAAATATTCACCACTCCCCCTTGATCATCTCATGCATTGTGAACACTAATAGTGACATAGAGTCATTTCATCTTTTAACCACTGCTTGAATTATTCACTTATCATGAATTTAGCACTGCTTCTCTCCTCATATTTCACAATAACAGTGTAAAGACTTAGGAAAGAGTTCGTTCTGATTTTGTATTTAAAGGCCAAGTGGATCTTTACTGTGTTTTTAGTAATCTGGACGTGAGAGAATGGTAGAGATCAGTGGTGGCTCAAGCTTAGGAAGAATTAATGCTTTCTCATCTCAGACACAGGAAGCCACGCATTGTTATGGTTGGGGGGGGGTGGAATTATATATTGAAGTATCTTTTTATATACACTAAGTTTCTCCAGG
Source organism: Dama dama (assembly GCF_033118175.1). NCBI lineage: Eukaryota > Metazoa > Chordata > Mammalia > Artiodactyla > Cervidae > Dama > Dama dama. The sequence continues at coordinate 24,172,265 of NC_083709.1, forward strand.
CCATACCCACTTGAATGTATAAGTGGCAAAGTACGAGCCCTGACAATGTATTTTAAGCGCCAGGCTCCTCTTCTCCATACTGCAGACGCAATGATCTGTCCTCTTTCAGTGTAGGCCATCTCTGATTACTTCTGTCAACAATCAATGTGGCTTTCAGGTCATGGCAGAAGGGAAGGGAAACCTTCCGTCCTATACACACGGGTGCACACCCACATATATCACAATTCTAGCGCTACCTACTTGTCAAAAATGTGTCATATAATTTAACCTCAAGTTCAGTTCTCCATCCATAAAGTGGATTTAATATGCTCCCTTTTCAGAAAGCTTATGAATATTAAATAGAATAAAATATGGAAAGATAATAGCACACTATAAGAACTCAATAAATGTTACCACCCTTTATTAACCTAAATACTTGTGCTAACCATACCTGTTTCATAGAGACTTTTGGAGATTAAATAATAAAATAAATGAAAACATCTCAAGGGATGTTAGATTCTTTCATCCTCCAACCTAAAATTAAAAAAGTCACTCAGTTGTGTCTGACTTTTTGCGGCCCCATGGACTGTAGCCCGCCAGGATCCTCTGTCCATGGAATTCTCCAGGCAAGATGATGCGTGGATAGCCATTCCCTTCTCCAGGGAATCTTCCCCACTCAGGTATTGAACCTGGGTCTCCTGCATTTCAGGCAGATTCTTTGCCATCCGAGCCACCAGGGAAACTCTTAAAAATAAAAAAATGTTCTATTACAGAGTCTGTCAGGGAAGATAGAAGCCACTCCTATTGTTTTAACAAAATGTAAAATAAAGGTGACGTTAAACACCTGTTGGGGAATTGAAAGACATGGAGAAAGACATAAAGACAGTGTCTATAGAAAGAAGCTCTACCTTTAGAGTTTGGGGAATTAAAGGAAAAATTGAGGTCACTAGGAGCTGTGAAGACGGACCCTGTGGTTTTGAGGTCCATATTTCTTGGAGGTGGTGCTGCGCAACCAGTGATGGTGTGAGAGGAACCCAGTCTATAGGCTTTAGGACTCATATACTCAAGACCTTTCAGAGGGGATGCCAATAGCTCAGTGCTGACACCTCTGAGAGGACCGAGGGAGCCAATTCTAGATGACCTTGACAAACCTGTGGACGGAAACTTTCTGTTCAGAGAGTAGAGAATGATTGCTAAGGTAATACTGAGAGCAAATGAACAGGAGGTAATAAGTCCCTCTTGCCCTTTCTCTTGCCCCCATCAAGCTCTCTCCAGTGCCTCATAGGAAGTCAGCTGGCAATGTGATATGCAGAGACCGAGCCCTGAAATCTCAATGTGGATTACAGAAGCTGGTCTGTGGGCTATGAGACAATAGCTTAGAAACTGACAACATGCTTATCTAGACTCTACTGAGAGGGAAATTAGAGCTTCTTTCACAATCTGTTAAGTGAGCCTGTCAAGAGGACTTGAGATGTTAATATTATTGGATGGGCCCAGTAGATTCATTTTCATATCTAGATTTTGAGAGAAGAAATTCACTTGTTCCACCCAGTACAATTGTAATTACTGTTCTTTGCAGAAATAGAAATTCGGGAATCCACCGGGAGAGTGAAGCAAAACAATTTGTTCTAAAGTGACTAATTTAAATTGATCACTATGACATGCCTTCTTAAGCTTGAGATGTTTCACACAATCAGGTTTTCAGTATTTTCATTAGTGTGATTTGCATAACCAAGATTTTATTTAATTTTTTGTAGACGGTTCTATTGTAATGAAACCAACATAGCTATTGAAAGGATAGACCTGGGCTGATGAATAAATGTGATTTCATTGTATTTTATGTGATTCACTGTGATTTTTTTACAGTAAATTTGACTTCTAAAGTATGTGTGTGCTTGTGTGTGTGTGTGTCTGTGAGAGAGAGAGAAAGAGAGACAGAGAGAGCATAAGAGAGAAAGAGATACATAAGAATAGGAACCATTAAAATTACCAAATTCTTCTGACACAGCATAATACCTCATAAATTTATGAATGAGGTTTCAGTTTGCAAAATGTCAAGTCTAGAGTATATATGGCGGTGGTGGTTTAGTTGCTAATTCGTGTCTGAGTCTTGCGACTCCATGGACTTGTAGCCCCCTAGGCACCTCTGTCCATGGAATTTCCCAAGAAAGAATACTGTAGTGGCCTGCCATTTCCTTCTCCAGGGGATCTTCCCTAAACCAGGGACTGAGCCAGCATCTCCTTCATTGCAGGTGAATTCTTTACCACTGCATGCATGCATGCTAAGTCGCTTCAGTCATGTCTGACTTTCTGCGATCCTATGGACTGTAGCTCCTCTGAGCCATCAGAGAGTCCAGAAGATATATATATATCCAGATGCAAGAGACCCAAGTTCGATCCCTGGGTCGGGAAGATACCCTGGAGAAGGAAATGGCAACCCAGTCCAGAATTCTTGCCTGAGAAATCCCATGGACAGAGTAACCTGTTGGGGTACAGTTCATGAGGACTCAAAAGTATCAAACATGAATTAGTGACTAAACAATAATAGTATACATATATATATAAAGTTTTATACTTTTCAAATAATAAAAGTGATTATGGTCATGAATAAATATGTTTCATTTTCATATGATGATTTTATTTTATGCATTTATCTTTTAAAAGGACATGCACAAGTATCTTAAAAAGAGAAAAAGCTATAATGTTTAAATTATCTTTTTCCTCTGACAGTTCCTATAACTTAATTGCTGTCATACTTTCTCTTATCATTTATATGCTGTTACTGATATTTAGATCATTTATTTTGACACAGATGAAGTAAAAATACTCAGTTTGATGTGAAAGTTGTTTTATATCCCAATTATTATTTTCTAATATCTATTTAAGAATATCTGTTGGCTTACAAAAACAAACAATGAAATTCATTACCCAAAAATTCAAGCAATATTGTCATCTGGGATAGATACATCAGATGAGATTGTGAATCTGCAGTCTAGAAATATATATGTGATCTTTTTCAGAATTGGAGCAAAAGCAGCCAGATGGAAAATGACATGAGAAATTTGAGATGAACACTATTGGAAGGAGCTAAGTTTTATTTTTCCATATTCCCAAGTGTTTTTGTTTCATTTCATTTAGAGAATTCATCGGAGAATGTTTCAAGATGTAGAGCCCTTGAATGTGAAGTATCCCAAATGAAGTTGGAGCATTTGCGCTGAAATTGTTTCATGTTGTGGTAAGATGAAATGACTCTTAATATATTGGATTGGTTTTTGGAGAATGTGATGAGAAATGTGTGGATGTGTGTGTGTGTGTGTGTGTGTGTGTGTGTGTGTGTGTAAAATAAGTTATGATGGTATGTAACCCAGTGCATAAGTTTGGGTTTGAAAACAGCTTTTTAAATTATTTTGTCATGGTTATTTTTGGTTTGATGAAGAGCCAACTCATAGGAAAAGACCCTGATGCTGGGAAGGATTGAAGGCAAAAGGAAAAGGGGGGGCAGAGGATGAGATGGATAGATAGCATCATCAATTCAATGGATAAGGATTTGATCAAACTCTGGGAAATAGTGAAGGACAGGGAAGCCTGGCATGCTGCAGTCTATGGAGTTTCAAAGAGTCAGACACAACTTAGTGACTGAACAATGAAATTTTTGTTTCTTTGAGAGGAGTGCAGAACTCAAATGTGTTATTATTAATTTCCTACTGTGTATATGTACATAATATATATTACTTAATAATTCAACACAATAGCCATAGGAGGTAGGTGGTAATATCCTCATGGTACAGTTATGGAAAATGGAAATTCAGAGAAATTAAAACCTTGTCCAAGATGACACAGCTAATAAATGACACAAGAGTGCTATGTCTCTATGTTCTGCTCTTTCTGCTGCCTTGCTGCCTCTTGCATTTGTGGTAGGTACGGAGTCAAAGGATTAATATGGTGAAGGCAACACTGTCAAGTTTTACACTGCTATTTGGAAAAGAGTCATAACTGCCTTCCCTCAGATAGAAAACCAAACTGAAGAAATTTCTTTTCTATTTCTACTACACTTAAAAAGAGAAAGATTTCTGTAAGTCATTACTAGTTACCCAGATGATGGTGTTTCAAGGAAATTGAAAGTTATAGAAAAAATGACTTGGAAAATGTGTGCTGTAATTTTCCTATTCACCTTTGCTATAAAATGAAAATCTGTTGTAGGCTTCCTTTGTACAAATACCCTGTCATGGCTGATAACTGGTTAATCGAACCAGTATCGTTTCTTCCTTTATGGGTAATTGGTATATAACTCAAGAAAGTTGATGTTCTTCCCTTTTTTGTTACTTCTACTTGGAGGTTGTTGCAATATTCCATTGAAATAAGAGATAACACATGGAAAGCACCTGTAATTCTGCCTGGCAGACTAATAGACCTTATGATGGAAAAGGTATCAAAGAATTCATCATTTTGTTGTAGTTCTATCCAGAAAGATTTATCGTTAAAGAAATGTTTAATGTGCAAAAGATTCTCTTCATTCAACAGTCTTTAAAGATAGACTCAGATGTATTTTACTTATGTAGAATTGATTGAGGCAATTGCAGATGGCTGATTGAAACCTTTAGAATTCTATGAAACTTCAGGTGCATTCATTTATAAATGGCAAGACACAGATTCATTTGCTCTAAGTATTCAGCAGTACCTTTCGATTTGGTGATCTAGCTTTCTTACCTGAAAACTTCCAAACATATTTTCCCTTGTAATTGCAAACTGGATGCCCACAGTGCCCCTGTGAGCCAGATTTGCTTGGACTATTCACCAGTGACACCTTGGCAATCTATAAAACGTTCTCTTGTGGGCTTCATGCTTTCAGAGTCTTGCTCCTGTGTTGGTCATGATCAGCAACATTTCTGTGGGAACAGATACTGCGCCTGCAGTCAAAGATTACATGTTTGCTTTGTATGGTGTGAAATGAAAGAATAAAAACAAACAGCTTTCAGTGTGAGATTTTGAGAAGTCTTCAGTCTTCCTTGAGGTCCAGTGTGTATTTTCCCTTTTTTATAGTGGAGTAAGGGCCTATAAAATTAATGACTGCAGTGAGGGTCTTAGTCTAGATTCTCCAACATAAATAGACAAAGACTCCCTCCAAAGCACCATGGGAAGGGAATCTAGGCCATTCATTACTAAGCTATTTACAATTAGTTTACTTTCTGAAAACACCTGCAAAATGGTGCATGTACCTCCTTTGCTGTATTACTTCTCAATTCAAGAGTTCTGCATCTGAACAGAGACTCTTCAATAAATAATCCCAAATTCCCACATTGAATCCAGCTTTGGATTGAGCTAAAAAGTTGTTTCTTAGGGATGGTGTTCTTTACTTAGGCCCTCATTTCTTTTTGCTTTTTCTTGGTAATAACCAGAGATTTGTTTTATGTCTGGCTAACTTTAAGATAGTGACCAAGTTACTTAACCTCTTTTAATCTCAGTATTATTCATCATTATATGAGAATCATAAAAGTTACATTGAATATGTTTTCAGGTTCACAAAGAATATGTGTACAACATCTACTGCTTAAAACATTGCTGATGATTTTAAATAGCAACTTTCTAGCTGGATCTGCTTCTAAGTTGGGCGACTTGGGACTCTCCCAAATATTCATCAAGAATTTCTTGAAATCTTCCAAAATAGAGCAAAATTCATTCAAAAGATTGAGTTGACTCATGAAAGGGGGAGGGGGCATAAGAGGAAGCATCAACTTGGACATGCATGCCTAGCCAGGAAAATAAACATTTTATTCACAAATTATTAAGCTATGGAAAACAAATAGTTAAGTTAGGTTTGTGCATATTACTTGTATGATAATACGCCTTTTCTTGAGCTTTTCCATATTTGTATCTTTAGGCCAATAGTTCTCAAGTTTTAAAGTGTTTGCAAGAACATGTAAGAAGTTGATAGAAAAATAGATTAGAAAATACTGTTGCAGTTAATGACAACAGGACTTCTGAGTGGTCTAATGTTTACGGAAAACCTTCTAATAACCAGTTGCTTTCAGATGTGTTAGTTTATCAAATCTTTATTCTAGTCCTTCTCAGTAGTTAGCATCCCCATTCTACAGATTAATAAAAATAGATTTATGGAAGTTACTGGCTCATCGAGTCGTGAAGTTAGGAGATAACAGGGCCAGAACTCAATCTTGGCACCAGGTCAGTGTACAACTGCTACATCTGCTTCCTAATCTTAGGATAATTCAATTTTCCAGTCATGAAAGACTTGTTTTATGGCAGCCAGCAGCATAAGCACATATGGGGACAATCAGCCAGTATTTGTTTTGTTTAAGTTCCTGAGCACTTGATCACCATCACCTGCTGATTTGGACTTTGTGAAAAGCATCAGTAGAGCAGACCTATTGCATCTGCTCTGTAAAACTACTCAGAAAGAAATGTTTTTGGAATAAAAATTTCTTGAGCATTTTCTGTAGATCCTTGTTGTTATTCACCAGCGTACTTGTTGAGTTTCATCAGTTCTGCCGGTCTCCTTTTTATTTAGGTTTGGCTAGGTATCTTACGTTCTCCAATAGGATGTGAGCTACAGTAATGTGGGCTGTGTCCAGGTCACGTCCTTAAAGGGTGCATGTGCGTGCGTCTCCTCCTCCTTCCTCTAGTAGCTTGGAAAATGAAGATAGGATGGGCTGTCCTGGTGAGCCATCTTGTATTGTGCAGACAAGGACAATTGTCTGAAGGTAGAACAACATGGGAACCTGGATTCCTGGCTTAATTTATAGAGCAAACAGTCCAGGACAGCTTCTCTGCTAAACCTTGTATAAAAGATAGATAGGCTTGTTTAGCCATTGCCATTAAGCTATTCCACATCGTGGAAGAGATACCCTAATGAATTAATACATTCTTTGATAAATGTGTTAGCCATGCATACCTGGCATACTATGACTCCTTTGGGAAGTCAGTTTTAGCCTGAAAAAAAGCACAGGTCCTCCAATAAAGAACACTGTGGTGGTTGCCTAGATATTTATCTAGACTTTGTAGTATCTCACCTTGTTCCTCATACTCCTTACACTATTTTCCTGACTACTTTCCTCTAGATCTGTCTTCTTTTCAGCCCATCCTCTTCCATGGAAATATATGAATTTGTCATTGTCTTCAAGTCTCTTTGCAACTGCATTGATCATTTATGCATTTACAGTATGAAGGAGGCACATAGGAGACAATAGGAATGATGAACCCTAAGATGAACTTCAGAATCCTAGCCCTGCTTAAAGACATTCAAAGTGTTTTAAAACACACATACACACATAAGCACACCAGGCTATCCAAATAAAACTTTCTATAGCTTACATTAAGTAGACTTCTTAAGCTTCTGATACCTAGAAAACAATGTCCAAAACTACAGTGTGTAAGATTTTCTTCATTTGCCTTGCCTCACCTGATCTATTCTCATTTTGCATTTGGGACAAAACTAAATTTAATTTTTTCACACTTAGTACATCTGCTTGGATCTTTATTTTAGAGAAGATTTTAAATCTATAGTTATTTTCATCATATCCAAAGAAAACCTTGGTGTCTTATGGACACAGTGTTCTTCTAGCTTCATAATTTAGACTTGAGTGAGTCTTTAACAAACTTTCTGGTACACAGAATGCTCCCTACCAAAAAACTGGTTTGATGATTATTTTTGCACACATGCACTAGACTGAGATCCCATGGTTTTTTATCTTGCCTTTTAATACAGTTTGTGCACCTTCTGACTAACAGAGTGCATGCTTGTTATGTGCCTTAAAATATCCTCATGGTTGATTGTCTATTACAAGGCAATGTTTTTTTTTCTTTTTTTTTTTTCATTCCTCTGTTACTCCCTTGACGGCTTCTTGTACCTCTAAGCATACTTTCTGGCAATTTCAACTCAATAGTCTACACAGAGTATCTCATTTAATCCCTGCCAAACCACTGAGATAAGTATAATGACCACACACGTTAGTCACTGACTTATCATTTACTTGTGCCAGATGTTGTTTTAAGCAATCAGAAGGAAGGTATCCATAAGCCTTCCAGTTGTTCATTCTCTAGTAGAGAAGATAAGTAAGCTTAAAAAACTCTAACTTTTAAGTATAATAATATGAAACTTAAGTTTTAGAGCAGGGAGGCAGCTGTTCAGTGTTATTGGAGGGGGAGAAGGGCTAAGACCAGCAAATGTCTGCTGGAGATTCTACTTCAATTGAATGCAAAAACGTGAGGAGACAGAGTTGGACAGATTATATGACTTTTCCATAATGTCACTGCTAGCTAATGGCAGATACTGGACAAGGATTCCTACCCAGGTGCTTCTGATGTCAGAGCCCAGGCAATCAGCAGTTCTTGCTGCAGAACTCTTTGGTCTGTAGCCATTTGCTATAGTTGAATACTGTTCATAAATTGGTTCCTCTTGCTGTTGAATCCCATCACTGATTCCACTTGCTTCTCAGTTATAGTATACAATAATTTAATAGTGAAGATGTTACACAAATTCAGATATTTTTCAGGGAAATAACTTCTGAATCTTTAGTTCCCATATATGCTCTTTCTTAAAAGTGGTCCAGTTGAGATTCCACTTATGATCTGCCAATTCTAATTTTTCTACCTCCCCTTTCACAGTTGTCCTGTTTCATTTTATAGCACAAAGGTATGCTTCTTACTCATGTCTTTACTTCTAATGATTCTCAGAGAAGAAATGAAGGGGGGGCACCTTATTTCTTTCACATGACAAGCTTAAGGCAAGGTTCTTAATCTACCTGTTTTCTGCTACATGACCTATGTTCTATTCATCTACCTTGACCTTCTTTAAGATTTCTTTCTATAAGATGGAATTTGACCTTCTTTCAGGTTCCTTTCAATAAGATGGAAGATTCAAGTATCTATATATCCAAGGTTTTAAGGAACATATATTTAAAGTATGTATCAATTATATAATAACCCAGAAATTATATGCTTTGTAAGTATACAAACATGTGCCAAATGTGTGTTTGATGTCAACTTTAATAAGGTGTGGGAGTATGTAATATGTGTATGTATGCATGCATGTTTTAAAAATATTTCAAAGAAAAATATGAATACACTTAAAGACCTCCTCCCAAGTATTGTTCCTCTGGGAAGCTGTTGAGAGTGAATAAGAGGAAACATATTCCCAATCTCCATCATTTCACACACCCCCTGCCTTCAAGCATTTTCAGGCTTGTTCTTGAGGTGTTGGGTATTTGCCTTTTGGATAATGCAGACAGTAGCGGTCAGCCTTTGAAAATCAATATCACCCAAGTATTTTGCAATGCTGTTATTCTCTAGTTGATTTTGCTACCATTTTTTTCATTGAAGAATTAATGGATAGTATGTAGACTATTAATTTTATCTGAGTTAAATTTTTTTAATGCTTATAAGCATTAAAAGGTTTTGGGACTTATGTACTAAATGAATGAATAAATGAGTAAAAATTTTATCCTAATGTAGAAAGCAAAATGATGAGTTTTAGCTATCTCTTGAGTATATGAGAGCATTTACACTGTTATATTTATACATGTTTATCTAGTTTTGAGCATTTTCTGATTTGAGGAGCTTGCTTTATCCTGCTTGGGTTTATCACACAGTATTAGGTACTTTAACTGCAAGCATCCTTACCATGTAAGTGCCTCCTTGGCACGTGTGGTGTTGTGATTATCTGTTGCTCTAAGATATATCACATGACCATTGAAAATAAGAGAAAAGCATGTTTTGTCTCAATTTTGAAGAGTGACAGTAAAATTGTGATTGCAGCATAATTAAATCTGTATATCTAGATACTAATAAATGCCCTGCTACCCTAGAATTCAAAAGAAGTGTCAGGCCTTGTCTGGCACCGGTCACAATCTCTGACCTTTGTTATAGCTTTTGCAGCTAATGACTAGCTTCAGAACTTTCAAGAGACTTTAGCTATTTTATGTCCATACTAAACTCCATTACTAAATCGGCTTATTTTCCCTCAACTTTACTTTTTCCTTTCTTTCTTTCCATTTTCTTTTCTCTCTCTTTCTCTCTTTTTGTTTGTTTTGTGTGTGTGCATGTTGTGGGGGGGTGGTAATTTGGGATGAAGAGGTAAATTTGAGTGTCCCTTTTTAAGGTGCATTAGACAACTTTCTTCTTTTCAGGGGTATTTAAAGCAGAAAGTACATAAATAAAATTAATTGCATAACTCTGTAGACACCTGTCAAAATCTTGACATGTTCAGTCCCTATAATTGGCATTGTGTATTCAAAGTAAGTTTTGCAAACAGCAGGCACATAGGCTGCCTGAGAGCTGCCTGTTAAAGAGGAGCAGTCTGCAGTAATGGGAGGCCTGTCAGCAATCCTTCATAGTTATAGCAGTCACTAGCCAGAGCCCCACAGAACCTCCTTCCCCATTCTGATTTCTTACACATATACACATATAAAGTTTTAGGGGCCATTTTATTTCATTAGCCGCTCCAATTTTGTTGAATATCTTGACATATAACTGAAGTAAATCAGCTGTGTTACTGAAGATGATACTAGCTTCAATAGCAAACAACCCCCAAGATGTCTAATAGCTTGAACAGAGTAGAATTTTATTTTAGTTATTTGTAGTCAAAAACTTTAATGGCTGGTACCTGGTCAGCTCTCACCAGAGCAGAGATTCAAAGGTCTGGGCTCCTTCCAGCTCGTGGCTGTCTAGTTTCAAAATGTGGCTTCCAGAACCATCCTGTTTAGTTTCATTCAGCCAGCAGAAGCGAAAAAGACCTAAGGAAAACATAAGGCATTTTGTGGTTCAGCCTCAGAAGCAAGTTCCTTCAGCTAGAAAGCTCTCCAATGCAATGGAGGATGGGCTATAGAACCTACCTGACTGTCCAGGAAAGAAAATACAGTTTTGGCAATTAGCTAACCAGCAACAAGCAAGATTTTAAAACTGCAGTCATCAGTAATTGTCTAAAGGGGAAGATGATGACCCACAGCAGAGGCAGACACAAGGAATGGAATTATGAAATGTAACATAGTACTTCATAAATGATTTTTCTAATTATATTGATCTTCTCATGCAGAGTGAAAAATGTTTAGTTTTGCAGCTATTGACAAGTTAAACACAGCCACAAGCAATGCTGGGTCGCATTAATAAAGATAATTTAATTCTTAATAAAGCTGAAACAGAAGTTGGTTCAGTTATTCTAGACTGGTTTGTAGAGGACTACAGGTCTTAAAACCAACTCTTGTTGGTACAGGTAAACACCTTGTCAATACAAGTAAACATAAACTCTTGTCTCAGAAAAAAATTTAAAAATTTAAAAGAGTAGGGACAGAAAGGCGCTGAGGTCATTCATTTATCCTGCACACATTTCTTAAGTACCTTCTCTATATCAGATCAGCTTCCCAGGTAGCTCAGTGGCAGAGAGTCTGCCTGCCAAGCAGGAGATGCAGGTTCAGCCTCTGTGTCGAGAAGATCCCCTGAAGAAGGAAATGGCAACTCATTCTGGTATTCTTGTCTGGAAGATCCCATGGACAGAGGAGCCTGGTGAGGTACAGTCCATGGGGTCGCAAAAGTTGGACACGACTTAGTGACTAAAAAACAACAATATACAAGACACTATACTTAGCTTTGAAGATAGAGAAATTAGCAAAATAAATTTCTGTTCTCAAGACCTAACATGTGAGTGGGAGAAGGAAGCCTATGGATGAATAGCCAATTATATTGTCACAGGTAACGTTCTATGAAGGCATCGTTGTGGGGAGTGATTGCCACTGCTTAGATGTATTAGGGAAGACCGCATAGAGAATAAGTCATTTAATCTGGTGCTGGTAGTATGAGTCTTTACAGACAGGAGAGAGACTTTTAGGGAGCATTAAACCCATAATTAAATATATGAAAAAGCATGGCAGCCCAGGGCTGTGAAAGAACATGGCATGACAGAAATAGGAAGTTCTGCATTTCTGGAAAATAGGGGCTTTATAATAAGATGTAGCGGTCTGGGGAAGCCAATTGTGAAAAATGGCTTCAGCCTCAAGGGTAAATAAATAGTAGGTCTTTTGAGTGAGGTATTAGCAAAGGAAAGAATGAATGATTTCCATGTATGTCACAGTCTTCACTGGCAGCCCTCTTAGGGTCTTCTAGCCACGTTCCAACTAAGGCATTCCTCCTCAATCACCCCCATGGTTGCTGTTTCCGCGCCCTATTATAAAGGATTATAATGAATCCTTATAGGATTTATAATTCCTATAAGGAATTATAAAAGGGATACAGTTGCACAGATAGAATTTGCTAAAGTGTAGGAAGATAATGAAAAAAAAAGCACAGTTTTTTGCATTGAAATATAAACTGTCTTTACATAAATATGATGGAGCACAGGGTCCTACTGCTCAATATTCCCTACTTGGTGGTTCAGCTTCTGCCCAACATGTCTTGTTGATTAATGTTACATATTCCAGAATGGGCACAGTCATGGAGGTATGACCAGCATAATGTATGTTATAGTGTCTAGTTTATACTATTTATAGTAAATTGTGAGAGGAGAGAGATGAATTGAAGAAGGAATAATTAAGTGAAAGGAATCAGAACTTAAAGATTTGGAATACTGTCTGCCTCTCCACATTATAAAAAATGAGAAATCGTGTTTTGGTGAGAACACCAATGGTTTGGCTGGACAATCACTTCATGAAGAGATTATCCATGGAGTCCAACAGGTATCTCAGCAGAAGTCAAGAATAGATGGGATTATATCAGACAGTGACTTCCAGTTTGGACAAAGGGAATAATGACCCTATGAAATAGAGAAAGGATTTTGGGCTTCTGGGCTTCTATAGGACCAAACCATAGAGCTCTCCATTATCTAGCTGTGAACATATCTTATCCTTCAAGAAAAGAGAAGAATAAGACCCAGAGGGATGGGGTGGGGAGGGAGGTGGGAGGGGGGATCGGGATGGGGAATACATGTAAATCCATGGCTGATTCATGTCAATGTATGACAAAAACCACAACAATATTGTAAAGTAATTAGCCTCCAACTAATAAAAATATATGGAAAAAAAAGAAAAGAGAAGAATAATGACCCCAAGCGTGAATCAGAGATCAGCCCAGACCCCCAGGGCAAGCTACCACCTGTGGCCAAAGGGGTAGGGCCTCCACCATGGCTGAAGGGCAGGAAAGGTAAGGCTTCTGTCCCAGTGAGACTGAAAGATGGGACTCCACCCAGCTGCACCAGAGGGCAGACCGTAAAGCTGAAGAGGACTGTTCTCTAGCCTTAAGAACTAATGAAATTTGCCTTCCTAGATTTTGGACTTGCTTGGAGCCCCTTACCCCTTTCTTCTTTCTCATGGCTCTCTTTTGGGATGCTAATATCTGTCCTGTGTTTGTTCTACCATGTATTTTAGAAGCACATAGCTTGTTTGATCTCATAGGTTCACATCTGGAGAAGAGTTTTGTCCCTGGATGAATCACCCAATTCAGATGATGTTTAGATAAGCCTTTGCATTTGAAGCTGATGCTGGCAGATGGTTAAAACTTTTGGGGCAGTTGGGATGGGGTGAATGTATTTTGCATGCCAGAAGAACATGAATTGAAGTGGGTGGTGGCAGAGAACAGGCTATTATAGACTGACAACACTCCCTCAAAATCTGTATGTGGTAGCCCTAACCCTCAATGTGATTGTATTTACAAATAGACCCTTTATAGAGATAATTAAGGTTGAGGTCATAAAGATAGGGTCCTAATCCAATAGGACTGGTGTTCCTAAAAGAAGAAGAAAAGACACCAGAGGTGTCAGGAAAGGCTGAATGAGGATCAAGTGAGAAGATACTGGTCTGCACGGTGGGGAGAAGGCCCTCATCAGAAACAGAATCTGTCAGAACCTTGATCTTGGACTTCTAGCCTCCAGAACTGTGAGAAAGTACGTTGTTGTTGTTTAAGCCACCCAATCTGTGGTATTTTATTACGATAGCCCTCGTTGACAAATACAGTGTGTTCATATGTGACAGACTAGTTATATCATGATGATAATGATAGTAATAATTTATCATGTCAGGTAATATGTCAAACCTCATGTATACATTATCTCATTAATACCTTCTTAAAACAAACTTGGTGATAGTTTTTATTATAACTTTATAAAACTAGATTAAGAAAGTCAGGTCAAACAGGAAACTTACTGTCTCTAAACAGTGAACTCATTGTTACTCCACTGTAGTTTGGTTCCATGTGACCATCTGCAAAGAGCTTAACTCCTCTGAGCTTTAGTTTCACTGTCCATTAAGTGATGATGGTGTGTCTGCTGCTCAGAGGGTTATTTGCAAGACTTAACTAAAATGACTTACAGAAAAGCCATTATTTGTACTCTGGTCATGAATATCAGCATCATTTGGTGACTTTTTTCTGTACTCACTCAAATCACTGACTTTTCACAAGACATCTCGACACCATTGTCAATTTTTTCCTTTGGAATTTTCCTATGTGTGTTTTTGTTCTGACTACTGCCTTGTCATTCAAAAAAGGATTTGAACATAAGGCTTTTTAAATGACATTCTTTTCAGATGGTGGGAGAGGTTTCGTTTCCTAATGATTTCATTGAATTTACTCCTGAAGGATATTAATGGAAATATTGCAAAAACTGATTTTTATTGACTAGTTAAAGGGACTAAACCATAAAAGAAACTTATAAGTCTTAGTATTAATCTTACTCATATTGAGTAAATACCATTTTCTCCCTCTTGCTTTCTATTGTTTTCTAACAAAGTCTGGCTGTCCCTCTTTTCCCAAGTAACGATAGATTTTTTTTAAAAAAAAGGTACTTCAAGCTGACCTTTATTTCAGCAGGTTTCCTAACTATAGAGTCAAGATTTCAGCTTCTGGCAAACATCTGTAATGTAATCAGAAAGCTTAACAATAAGAAATAACTTTCAAAGATGTTAAAATAATAATGAAGATTAAAAAATAAAAAATCACACACACATTATAATTAACCCCGTTTGCCTCCAGAACTTAATTTTGTTTAGCTAACTTAATTTTGATACAGTTGCTGATTGATTTTTGCCAAATAAATGTGAATAAACTTCTCACTATGCATATTTTGACTCCCATCCTTATGTATATGAAAATATTAAAATTTAAGTGTTCTCAGTTATTATATAAATATAAAAAAGAAGTTCAAGTGTTTGTATTCATCATGGTTTATCATATTGCATTACTTAACTTTTATATTGTTTCTTTCCTACTGTCCCAATCAAAATCTTTTTCTAAATCTTAACTATAGGAGAGCCACAAAATAGAATAAAATAAAAAAATAGGTCATATAACAGGAGCACCAAGAGCCCTTTTTAGCACAGTCTGTTTTGACAGTTCCATTTTTGAGATTACCAGTAAGGATTAAAAAAAAAAGTGAGAGGTGGGATATGCTGTTATCACATTTGAATGTTCTCATAATTGTAAAGCTATTGGAACATTCAAAAAATTTAAATCTTTCATCATGTTTAACATGTTAATCCCTTTCTTAATGTCAGTTGCTGAAAATGTCTCCTAGGAATTTTTAGGTCATAATATTTAGTATATCCTCTTTTGTACTTTTTTTTTTTTAAATCTTGGAAAAAATGTACTTAAAAAAAAAAAAAAGAACAACTATAAACCATAAAAACGAAATTTGGAGAGGTGGTCATCGCCTCAAAGCTTCTTGAATTCATATGGCTGGATTAATAATAAGACTTAACACAAGACACATTAACAGGAAAAGATAAACAGATAGTAATTCAGGCATTGAAAGATGTCTCATAAAAATGGGACCTAAAGAAGTGGCCAAATCAGGCAGCTCTTATACTTTTTAGACAAAGAAATGATGTATTTGTGAAGAATCGACAGGATAAAGAAACCTAGGGTTCAGATGCTTAATTGGTGAAGAATATAAAGAGTTTGGCCTTGGGGTAGTAAATTAAAGAAGTATCGAGGTTTGTTCATATAGAATTCTGGACTCAAATTCCTTGTCTCTGGTGAAAAGAGTGTCCTTCTACCTCAGATGCAAAGAATGTACCTTTCATATGAGAAATTTGTTTCCTGATTTCAGGGAGACAAAGAGGAGGGTCAGAGTGTTCTTCTTGCACTAGCCGTTTCTAAATTAGCTTGAATTCAAAATAAGTAATGCGCTATAGAGGCACATTTTGGTGTGGCCAGCCCTGGGCCCCGATACCAGTAGTGATGAGTATCATTCTTTTGAATTTTTGTCACAATTTCTCTTAATGAAAGATAACTTTTGAAAGCAATGGTAGAATTCTTTACCAAAATCAAAGCCAGTATCAAATCTCAGATTGCAGAAAACAGAGAACATTCCCCTTTAAATGAACCTCATTGTTATCATGATGAATTTATTCAGCAGACAATAGCTCCATTACCAAGGCAATCTGAACTAATCTAAAATTGAATCACCCCTCCAAGGAACATTGGGAAAATTGAAGCAATTTGAGATTAAAACATATAAATATCATGCTGTAAACTTTAAATTGAATTCAAAACAAATTGAAATCTTTGTCTTACCTTTATTGTTTTACCTTTTTAACCCTTTGTTATAAGGAGCAAAGTTACAGGAAGGTTTTTTTTCCTTATTTTAGTGTGTGAAACTGTACACTGGAATACCAAATACAAATATGTGGAGTAAAAGGTATCTGTATTTTTTAACAATTGAAATTATTTCCTTCTCCTTTAATAAAGAAAATATCATTTTTTTTCATCCTCAGCATGAAATTATTTATAGCTTGTGACAGAACGGAAGAGACATAAGCCCTTGACATCAAAGTTTTGAATCACCGTGTCAGTCAAAATCAATTAAAGAAGATACGGAAAAGTCGGCATTTATCTGATGGACCCTTCTGGCTTGCATTAGTCATTTAGAGTCTCTTTCTAAGAGACTCATTAGCTCGTCTGTCTGCAAATGGCTGCTGCTATCTGGGCAAACTGCCTTTAGGTTCCATTTTGCTGCAGGATAGTGTTCTCTTGAAAGACAGCCATGTTGATCAGCAGAAAGGAATGTAATAGGAGTTGAAAGTTGTGTGTGGGCCAAAAATTATTCCAAAAAAAGGCATGCTTCAGTAACCTATTAAAAAACTGGCATCAAAAAAAAAAAAAAATAAATAAAAAACTGGCATCTTCAGAGACCTAAATATATTTTTCTCCCCAAGTCTTCACATTGGCCAGGAAGAACTATTATATTCCTGTCAGTCCTCCCCTTCTCTTTAGCCCCCAAATATGTCTACATCTTCATAAAATCACTGGTGCCTGTGTGTGGACCCTACTCTATACCCTGTCAGATTTCTCTCCATGTAGCATACACTGTATTGTCTTCTCCTGCTGCCATCTTGCTGATGTCTGAAAGCAGAAAGAACATATATGTTCACACCAAGGAATATGTTTAGAGATGGCTAGTGATGGGCTAATAAAGCATTCTTGTGCAATCAGTGGATGAGGTGAGAGACTCAGAGGCTTTTAAATCTTGCAGAGGAGTTTGGTCTTAAACTGAAAGCTTAGGAGGAACCCTATGGACCAGAGGAGTGGCATGTTGAGAATTATCTTTTAGGAAAAATCCCTCTGGCAGTAATGTGGGGAATAGTTTGGAAAGAAGTAAACTAAAGGCAAATAAACCACATATCAGAACGTTGTAATTAGGTATGAGAGAAGTGATTAGGGTTTAAACTAAAGCTATAGCAGTGAAAATGGAGAATAAATAATATTGTTGAGAAGTATCTTTACATTTATAAAACTTTGTCAGGATATTGGGCAGGGGATGAGCTGGGAGAATAGAGTAGGTCCCTGGTTCTTGACTTAGCTTAGGTTGCTGTGGGGGAAAAAGGCTTGGTTAGAGAAAGGTTTCTTTGGGGCGGGGCGGGGGTAGTTAAACAACTAGAGAAAATATTGTGGAACTCAGGAAGTTCTGAATAAAGGTAAAGATTTGAAAGTCCCTATGTCATTGAATTTCTCTGAATATGAAGTGAGATAATGTCAATAACATGCTTAGCATGGTGTTTTAAATACATTAAGTGCTCAATCAGTGATGACTCTTATTCCTAGTGATGGAATGAAGAATCTGAATATTGTGATTGATCTACAGTGGAAGTTTGTCTCCAGTATTGAATCAGATGAACAAGAACTATAGAGAGGAACAGATTAGGTTACAGGAAAGGATGTTAAAATGATGGGTTCTGGGAACTATGCTACCTCAGAAATTAAGGAAAAATGATTTGGGGATTGTCAGAAAAAGAAATGGGTGTTCATAAAATATATCTTGAATATGATACAGTCTTGCTTCATGAAAATCCATCATATTGACAGGTTCTCCTCCAGGCTTTTTATTTTCTTGAGCACTTATTTGGTTTGTATTGGCTTTATTTGTCAGTGTTGTCTCAGCCTAAAACCCTTTTGCATTTGACATCATTGACCAATAATATACTTGCTAATCAGTTATATTCTTGCCCTGTGCTTCCTCAACCTAACCTTCTCTTTCAGTTGCTAAGTTGTGTCCGACTCTGTGACCCCATGACTGTAGCCCACCAGACTCCTCTGAGCATGGGCTTCTCCAGACAAGAATACTGGAGTGAAGTGCCATTTCCTTTTCCAGGGGATCTTCCCAACCCGGGGACCGAACCCACATCTCCTGAGGCTCCTGCCTTAGCAAGCGGATTCTTTACCACTGAGCCACCTGGGAAGCCCAGTGTTAGAAAAGAGATTTTATACTGAACCATGCCTCTGACAAGAGGCGTCATTTTTCTTCACTTTCCCCTGTGAACTGTGTGGCCCCTGACAAAATACTGGGTGGTTAAGCACAGTCATATAAAGTGCGATCCCACATCCCAACCATACACCTTTATTAGAAAGAAATCAGGCAAAATGGTCTGTCCTTGCATTGCAAATTTGTGTGATGGTGATGGTGAGAAAGTCAGTAGCAGACAAAATGGAATGTACCTGCCCAGGTGGAGGCAGAAGTGCTCATGGAGGTGTTGTAAAACAAGCTTCTAAACAGCAAACAGACACCGAGCTGTCTGCAGGGAAATGAAAGAACTGCAAATTAAGCGTGACACAGTTATTCACTCTTTTATATTAGTGTCGCTAACTCCTATAAATGCTATTTAGGGTTTTCCCATGCTCAGAACTGTCATTTAATCTGGAATGATGTCCTTACATATTTGAGAGTCATTTCGAAAACTTACTAAAAAGGATCTGACATCCATACCATAGTGTATACGTCTGGGGACGTGGTGGCAGTTTATTTGACACTGCAAGTTTAATGTAAATCACCACATATCTAATTTATTGTGAAAAATGAAATTCCAGGAGTTTTCTTCCTCCTTAGTGTTATTAAGCAATCTGAGTTCTGCCAGAAGACGGAATGGCTCATGTGGAAAATATTTAATTGCCTACATTCATATGACAGGAGTGTTCTGAATCTAAAACAACGAATAATGAAAAGCTGTAGAGTAGTATTGCCAAGAAACGTCTTCTCACAGGTGATTTTCTATTCCCCAAAGACTCTCTGAAGGTGCACTAGGCTAGAGGTCAGAGAGAATGAAGCCTGGTCCTAAATGTGCTGTTAAATAACCACAGGACTTAAAACCTCTCTCTCCATCTCAATCTCTCTCTGCTCTCCTTATCTCCTTTTCTTCTCCTTTCCTCATCTTTACCCTCTTTCCTTCCCTTCCTTCCTTCTCAATCATTTCCAGAGTGTCTATTATATACTAACATTATGTTAGATCCTGAGGTACAAAGATAAAAGATACGTCTGCCTTGAAAGAGGATTGGAGAAGATTGGGTGGCAGTCAGATCCTATGATTCAGGTCCCTTGCAATTCTGATATTCCATGATTTTCTCCTGTTCAGAATCGTACCACACAGTCAGTGTCCTTCTTTTATTTGATTACTTGGAGAAAATGAATCTTGAATATGTGGTCACAGAGCTGGTTTGCAAGAGGCGTTAGAATATTTCATATTTACTGAGCACTCCTGTGTACCAAGCATTGTGCTTTGGGATATCACAGAAATAAGCCCTACGTGAGATAATAGCACAGAGGAGGACCACCATTCTCCTAGGAATTCAAGCGAGGGTTTCAGGAGTGTGGAGGTCTAAGTCAATTTCTGAAAGATGAATATGAGTCAGGCAGACTCAACAGCTGAAACACAGGAGAAAGAGTAGCTCTGGTGCGCAAGAGGTGAGTAAGTGAAGGATGTTCAAAGCAGAGAAGAGCTATTGGGAGTGCAAATTGTGTTTGTCCACTTGCCGGTCTTCTGGCATGCCTGCAGCACAGAATGGATAGACCCAGAACAGGAATGAAAACCTTGACATCGATGTAGAGAAGCCAGGAGGAGCTACTCAAAGAAGTCTGGGCTTTATCTTGAGGACGTGGATGGATTTTAAACAGATCTTGTATAATCAGATTTGCATTTAGGATAATATTAATTTTTAAAACATATCTTACGAGAAAGGCATTAAGGGAATGGGGTAGGGATCAGACATTTATCAGTTAGTTGCTTCTAAGCAAGATAAACTTTTGTTTAAGGTATGGATCTTAAATTCAATCTCAGGAGTGCTAAAATTTACTTTTTGTAGCTCACGTAATTTGTATTCTGAATTTGTATCTCCACAGGCTGGAAAAAGATGAACTTAAGTCATGGGTAGAATGTGAATCCCTCCTCAGCTCTGCAGGCTGTGCTGATCTCAAGTGGCCTCCGCCTGCAGTGGTTTGGAACAGGGCTTGGGTTCCCAGCCAGAGGATGGGACTGGGTTCCAGCCATGAAAGCATTGAATCCTAGCCCCTAGACCAGTGGTTAGTGACAAGGACCCTGGCCCTTCAGCTTTGCAGGAAAGAATTTCCACAAAGACAGTAGTGAAGCAAGAAAAGTAATTATTAAGAGGAAAAAGAGTATAGGAGGTGCAGATAGAAAACAGGCAAACAGGGAGAACCCCTGAGTTGCACCCTAGTGGCAGTGTAAATCACTTGCATGGAACATTTCTTGGTTTTCCTTTGGCCAGTCATCTTGATTTGCCTGGTTCACAATCCATATTTGCTATGTCTCCGGATCCTGCCACGCATGTGCAGCCATCTTCTGGTTTCTACCGCAAAGGTGTATGGGTAGAGCATCCCTTGACATGACTCCCCCTTTGACCTCCAAGGAGCCTTTCTGTGCGAGTGTGGTCAAGGAGGTCTCCTGACTAAGGGAAGGACAGACATGTGGTCTGGGCAGGGCTTCACCTCCTCCCTTAATTGTCCTGCTTTCTCGTCTTGGGGTTTTTATCCACAGGGAATGAAATTCCAATTGCTTTACCCCAGAGTGGGGGGGCATTTACATCCTGCCTCAATACCACGACCCCCAGATTTCCACTGCGCCATGTTGTCTCAGGGGAAAGAAATGTGGAAAATAGCCATTTGTCTGTGCAGAGATTGAAATATCCATAGTGTCTCCTGCATAGTTCCCGCAGTTTTCATCAGTAGGACTTGGGGACGGAGGCTGTTCGAGGGACCCTGTGTTGAGGGCCTCGCATCGGTTGCTTGGCTATTCTGGGCAGCTGTCCACCTGACCACTCTCTGGACACCTCAGCTCAGCAACTGGAGTCCCGTCGCCATACCTGTCTCTTCAGTCAGCCCAGTTGAAACACTTGAGCCTGAGGGTAACTTTTTCTTCTTTTGTGTTACTTCCACTCTGCTTTTTCAGATCCTCTTTTATCCTTTTTATATTCAGCAAGCATTTTTGATTCTCTTAAGCATTCAAGCTTTTGAAAAACAAAAGCTGGAAATAACTGAAGTCTTACTTGGATTCTCCCACGTGACGTGTACACCCCTGAGACAGTGAGGTGCAGGCAAGGCAACCCACCTGAACTGACCCAAAAGTAAGGGAAACACAGGCCAAAAAACACGACAAAGCAAACCGGATCTCTCAGAAGTCATGGGGCTTCACCTGCTTTGTGCACTGTTTCCTCTCTTGCTTTCTAAACTGCTTCTCTGAAATTTCTCAGTTTGCAAACAGTCTTTGCTCTCAGTGATCTTATTTAATGAATGTTTCCTTCGTGTAGTCCTCTGTGTGATCTATTCATTTGCTAATTTAGTTTTCTGACCTTCTCCCCCTGTGACATGTCACCTCCTAGGACCCCCTCCCCAGTATTACATGTGAGCCTACTTGATCACAGCATGCATCCAGGGCTGGTTGCACTGCCTAGAATTCACTGCATCCCAAGGCGAGTCTCCGGTTCTTTGTCCTTCAATGAGGGGGCTGCAGTGTATCATAGCAAAAGTACTCTCTGGTTTGAAAAATATTAGGATGCTAGGACTGTCTCATTAATAATTTCCCCACTGCCGTGGAAACCCTTTCCCCTTACCCACTCGGTTTTTCTTGCCCTGCCCAGTGCAAAAGTCTGGGGAGTGTCAGATTGCACTTTCACACTTTCGTTTGACAGAGAGATGTATTCAGTTTCTGAGGACCTGCGTGGGAGCCTCTAAAGCTCACTGGTAGGAGGTTCTATGACATTTTTGCCTGCTATAGTTCAACTTCTTGATGAACCAAATAGGCCTCCGCAGCTGACCTGAAACTTAGCTATGACATGGTATGTCAGTGGAGAAATGAGTCTGTGTTCCAAATGATCCCACTATACATTTCTTACTCAGGTCCAGAAGAGCTGATACTTAAGATTCTCAGAACAGCTCTATAGACTTAGTGATCATCCTACCTGTGTTTCCTGCCAGAAATGAGAAGCAGATTATTTTTGCTGTTACTGAATTTATTTTCTTCCTTTTCCATTTTCAGTAGAGTGTCCAGTAAGTCAATCTGCCTTACAATTTCGAAAGGAGTGTTACCTTTTGAGAGCAAGATAGTAAGATACACAGAAAAGTTTTCTCACTTTTGATTTGGTGATCTCATTAAAAAAAAAAAAAAAATGAACCCTAAGAAAATAAATCCCAATGCAGAAAAAGCTGTATTTATCACTATGTTTACCCCCCAAAAACAGATAAAGGTCTATAATTGAGTTAATTATTTCCCCAAATAGAATAGTAAGGTAATGGTAAAGTATGGTCCCTTACTTAGTGAAATAGTATAAAAAATGATACTTTGGAAGAGTGTGATATTATGCAAGGTCTGAAGTTGTATTCATATGATAACAGTTAAATTTTAATTTAAAAAAGACTGAAAGGATTTTCTTCGAAAAAACTGTTACTTTACAAGAATGAGATTATTAGTGTTTTCCCTCTACTTTCTAAATATTTCAATATTGCGTGTAGAATTAAATGTTGAACATATTATGAACAACTGATGTTCACAAGATATAGAAATAACTGAAGTGACTTCACTAATTAGGGTATACTAGAAGCAGTTTGTTGATTACCGCATGTAGAGAAGCATGACAAACATGTTCAGTCTTGTTATGATGTGTTTCTGTCATTGCTAATGTAAGCTAGTGAATCAGCAAACAAACATAAGCTAATATGTCACTAAGGCTATTTTTTTTAAGGTTTTGTCACTGTCCTGAAAAAGTAGATGAGTATAACAAATACATCAGTTGTACTAGGATTTCAGTACTCTTATTGCTATTATTGGGCTTCCCTGATAGCTCAGACGGTAAAGCGTCTTCCTACAATGTGGGAGACCCCGGTTCGATCCCTGGGTTGGGAAGATACCCTGGAGAAGGAAATGGCAACCCACTCCAGTATTCTTGCCTGGAAAATTCCATGGACTGAGGATCCTGGTAGGCTACAGTCCATGGGGTCACAAAGAGTCGGACACGACTGAGCAACTTCACTCACTATTGCTATTATCAATGGTAATTATTATTACTGTATTTAGAAATTATAACAACAACTTAATAGGTACAGAGATAGATATATTTTAATTTAGACAAATAATATGAATAAGAATTTAAAATCAGCAGAACAGTTGTAACAGAATTTATTCAGTGAATGTATTACCTTTTCTTTTATATATGAAAGTGTTTTTGGGTGTGTGTTCCCTTAGAGATGTCTTGTAAGAATTAGTCGTATGTAAGGATTTTGATATAATAAGACTTCAGTGATATTTTATGGCAAATACATTTCTAAGTCAGAGATTTAATACCCATTTATTCAAATTACAGTTCTGTGACTTATAAGCTGAGAAGTCTTGGGTACGTCACTGAATTTGCATGAACCTGAAGATCCTGCAATATTGCAAAGAATGAATGAGATACTTACTAACTCCTAGTACAAAGCAGATATCTACTAACAAGTAATTACTAACAATTTCATGAAAAGACAACAGAGTATGTTGGTGAAGAGCACAGATTCTAGAGCTGGACTGCTTGGCTGTGAAACTCAGCTCAGTCACTAATGAGCTGTGTGACCTTAGACAAATGATTTAACATCAGTGTACCTCAGTTTTCTCATCTGTAAAATGGGGATACTAATATTAAGAGCAACTGGCCTGATAGAGTTGTTAAAGTGAAATGAATAAATACATATAAATCACCAATGGCAGTTTTTAGTGCTAAGCAAGTACCCAACAGGTGTCAGTTCTTTGTGATATTCCATAGATGAGATCGGGGTAAAGGGAACTGATACTTACCAAGTATATTGCTCATGAACTGTTGTCTTACACTTGCTATTGTTATTATTTCTTATAATCCTCACTGCTATCCTGAGGTGTAAGGATTCTTTATTTTTCAGACCAGGAAACAGATTCAGAGAACCAGAATCTCTCCAGTACACTAATGCAACTGTCTTGATTGTTTAAATCCGTCTGTCTCCCAACTTTTCTCTTGTCAGATTGGTTCTCCTCCTAGAGAGTAGATGTTGTGTGGATTCATTGGTTTACTTTACTCTGTTTTCTCAGTCTGTTTCACGAGGAGGGCTAGAGGTGGTTGGGAAACAATTTGGTCTTGTGCTCTTCTCCAATTTGGGTATGCAATGCCCAAGTGCCTGAAAGCCCACAGAGAAGGCATGGAAAGAAAGGGTAATGCAGATTAGTGACAAATCAGATCTATCTAGAGCAACTCCACCTGCTCAGAGTGCCAAATTAAATCATTAAAAAATTTGTGCAGGTATGGTGCTGGGATGCAGATATAATGTAAGCCAAGAAGACATAAGCTTTAAGGTATTTAAAAAACTAAACAGAATATAAATATAGATGTACAAATTGTGATATTTGCTGTTAAAAAGGAAAAACAGGTACAAGAGGAGAAACAAAATCTGTGCAGATGGAGGTGGTACAATCTGGATAGACAGCAAAAGAAGGCTTCTCAGTGGAGGTGACGTTTAGATTGAAACCAGATGAATGAGCAGAGGGCAGCCCCGAGAAAGGGCTCAGGGGGCTTGCAGCGAAGGAGGTGTCTCTGTTACAGGGACATTAGAATAACAGAGAAAATCAGTTTGCTGGAGTTATATTATAGCTGAACTTAGAGCAGGTGGAAATTGCATGTGGTCTGCATTGCTCATAGAAATTGGTTAAATAGCCCATGAAGTAAAATACCGTGTATATAGTTATACACCATAATTCTTACCCATACTAAGAATAGATGTAAGTGCAGTTGTCTCATTATTTAAACCATCATGCCTTTAAAACAAATAACCGGTCCTTGTATCCCTGTGGCACAGATGAGACATGCTAACCTTTCCCTTTCGTTCATAGGGCTTGCTCCACTCTTTTTAAGGTCATCTAAGCACAGTGGCTAAAAATGCTAATGTGGTGAAAACCTCACTAGGGTCATTCTAACCTGTGACTCTACCTGTCTTTTAGGGACGTCTAGATAGAAGGATGGGCACGGTGAGACCTTCCTCACTTCATTGTCCGCTTAGGCTCCCCATTTCTACTCAGGGACAAGTACTTTCTCTGGACTCAGAGCTCTCTATCTAGCATAAATGTTTTTTGAAGTGACAGAGCTTTCGGTTATTCAGCTGTACTTGAAGAGAGAAGTCATCAAAGCTTCTAAGGATGACCCTAATCTCTTTGTTTTCTAAAGCTGATGTTGTTCTTCTTGTTCAACCACTAAGTCGTGTCAGACTCTTTTGTAACCCCATGGACTGTAGCCTGCCAGGCTCCTCAGTCCATGGGATTGCCCAGGCAAGAATACTGGAGTGGGTTGCCATTTTCTTCTCCAGGGGATTTTCATGACCCAGGGATCGAAGCCACATCTCCTGTATTGGCAGGCGGATTCTTTACCACTGAGCCACCTTGGAAGCTGGCATTAGAAATACATTATTCTTACAAAGTTCAAGAATCCAATGTCCTCCTTTAGGTTTGCTAATTCACTGGAAGGAGCTAGCAGAAGTCATGAAAATCTATACACATGGTTTCTTATAGCAAGGATGCAGGTTAAATCAGCCGTGGGCAGAGACACATGAGATGGGCACGGACCAGGAGGGTTCCCATGTTAAGCTTCCATTTGTCCTTTCCCAGTGGAGCCAGGACAGCACTGGTTTATTTTGGTGATGATGTGTGACAGTGTACAGGGGGAAATGCCACCCAGCTAAGGTCACTGGAGCCTTGGTGTCCAAAGATTTTATTGGTGCTTAGTCACGTAGACATGTTTGACTGCCTTCGGGTCGGATCATTAATCTCCAGCCCCTCCAGATGTTGAGCTGATACCAATGGTCCAAAGTTTCCCCCATAAATCACAGCTTTAAACTGTCAGTCTGTCTCAGGGTCCCCAGGTAAACCAGGAACACTCTTCTCAGGAAGGATGCTCTGAGGATGCAAGAGACCTCTCAGGAGCCAAGGGCTGCGCAAGACCTCTTTTTGGATAAGGTTAATGTGTGACTGGAGAAAGAAATGACAACCCACTCCAGTATTCCTGCCTGGAAAATCCCATGGACAGAAGAGAGTGGCAGGCTGCAGCCCACAGGATCGCAGAGTTGGACGTGACTGAGTGACTGGTCACAGCGCTAGTGCTTGATCGTGCAGTCCTGCTCCCGTATTTCAGAACCTTACAGATATTTATATATAGCACAGCTGTAGCAAACTTTCTTTCTGTAATCTTGAATTAAAAGGGGGAGGCATAACATGTGTTGATATTGTGTAACACTTCCCTTCCAAGCAGGTACAGTTAGGGCATTCCTATCTCATAGAACTGCCTGTTATACTGCATGGTGAACCACTTTTTTTGTTGTTTTCTTTGAGGAAGATAATCAGCTGAGCAGATCAGTTCTCTTGTGCAAAGGACAGATGTGAGAAAGAGTGTGTTTGAGGAACTAAAGAAAGCCAAGATGGCAAGAGCATAGTATGTAGGATGAGGTTGTCAGGGGTCAGATCATAAAAGGATGTGCTAAGGTGCTTAAATTATATTCAGAGAGCCCAGTGACTCCTTTGGAGGGTTTTGAGGAGTGCTGTGATCTGATTTACTTTGAAGATAACACTCTGGCTCCTTTGTGCAGCTTTCACATTTTTAGGCCAAGTGTGGTCCTTTGAGTCTGTAATGGTGTGTCCTAAGGTGCTTCCCAGGTGGCATTAGTGGTAAAGAACCTGCCGGTCAATGCATGAGAACTAAGGGAAGTGGGTTTGATCCCTGGGTCAGGAAGGTCCCCTGGAGGAGGAAATGGCAACCCACTCCAATATTCTTGCTCAGAAAATCCCATGGACAGAGGAGCCTGGCACGCTGCAGTCCACAGGGTCGCAAAGAGTTGGACCCAGACTGCCTCATTTCTCCCAATATGTTTACTTTTTATGTCCTGTTTAGAACTGAGCTTGCCAGGTTTAACAGTTATTTGTTCCTCTTTACTTTCAAATACTATCTGGCCGCTTCCTAGATATTAATAATAAGTGGGCTTCCCAGGTAGCTCATTGGTAAAGAATCCTGTGGGTTTAATCACTGAGTCAGGCAGATCCCCTGGAGAAGGAAATGGCAATCCACTCCAGTATTCTTGCCTGGGAAATCCCATGGACAGAGGAGCCTGACGGGCTACAGTCAATGGGGTCACAAGAGGTCAGACACGACTTGGTAACTGAACAACAACAGCAACAGTTAATAATCGGCTTATTTTAGAGAATTAACTCTGAGGCCCTTTTTTGGTTCTGCCCAGAAGTTGTCTATTTGCTCTTGTAACTGGACCAGGTCTTCTCTGACACCTCCTTCATTGGTAATTGTGAGTTGATGGCTCCTGAGTGAGGAGCTTCTTTTCCATGCTGTCCCCTAAGTGGCCTCTTCCAGTCCTGTTGTATGCCAAGCAATTCATTTAGTTTTTCTTTCCAGGATTCACTCTCATAACATATATACCATACCAAGTCCCAAACAGATGTCTCTTTTTCAGATACTAGGGGAAGTAGTTTTGGCTGATCAGTTTTTAGTGGTCCACAGGGGCTAAGAGATTTTTCTCTCTTGTTTATTTTTAAAGCTTCTAAACCTAAATTTGTTCTGTGAGAGAATTCAGGTTAGTAATCGAGAAACTGATGCTACTCCAAAGGCAACCCGACCATCAAGATCTTGGATTTAAAAGTCACAAGTGAGACTCAGCGACAGTAGATCTTTCTGTGAATGAGCTGACCTAGCACTCATTAAGAGCTGAGGTCCCCAGGGAGCTCTGCTGGTAACTTCACAAAACTAGTTAAGAGAATATGATTACCACCGTCTAAGAATTTACAGGATAAAGGATACAGTGATCGACAAACTGGCAAGTGCCCAGTCACTAAATCAAGATACAAATGTTCTAAAATGAATAAATATATGCCACTGTTTCCATATGTAAAGATGTGAACTGAATCACTCGTTTAGTCTCCAAGTTGTGTCCGACTCTTTGTGACTCCATAGATTGTAGCCTGCCAGGCTTCTCTGTCCATGAAATTTTCCAGCAAGAATACTGGAGTGGGTTGCCATCTCCTACTCCAGGGTATCTTCCTGACCCAGGGATTGAACCCGTGTCTCCTGCTTTAGCCAGTGGATTCTTTACCACTGAGCCACCAGGGAAGCCTAGATCGCTCGCTGGTGACTATTTTCTTAGAAACTGTGATTGTAGATAGAGACATTTAATCCCTTTGGATTTAAATAGCCCACTAGATATGTTCCTCTGTATTAGTTTCCTGTGCTTGCTTTAGCAAATCGCCACAAGCTTCTTTACTTAAAGCAGCACACATTTATACTCTTAGAGTTTTAGAACTCAGAAATCCAAAATCAGTTTTACTGGGCCAAAGCCAAAGTGCCACAATAATCATTTGAGCAGAGCAGTTAGTTTATGCAAAGAACAGAATCAAGTGTTTAAGGAACTTTAGAAAGCCACGATAGCAAGAGCATAGTACACAGGGTGAGAGTGATCTCAAGAGACAATGGGAAATTTTCCTTTCTCACTCTCTAGAGCCTCATTCCATGCCTTGCTTGGCTCTGGCCCCGTCCTCTCTCTACAAAGCCACCTCGCAATTAAGGTACTTTCAGCTTTGCTTTGCCTTTTTCCATAATCTAATCCCCCTCTGTCTACAAGGACTTTTGTAATTACATCTAGGGTTTGCCTGGATAGTCCCAAGTAATCTCCCCATCTCAAAAACCTTAACCTTAAACACATCTACAAAGTCTCTTTTGCCATATCAGGTAACATATTCACAGATTCCAAGGATTAAGACCTATCCACCTTTGAGAGCCATTGTTTAGCTAACACACCTGTAAATAGCCCAGAGTCCTTATTTTACCTGTTTCATAGGATAGTGGCAATTAAGAGAAAGTGTATGAAGGAGTTTACAGACTTTGTATACATATACCAGTAAAAACTCATTTGGTCATTCATTCATTTATTTACTCATTTTGATCCCATTTGGTGTTTTAACCTCTGGAGTTACCTTGGAAATAAATAGCACAGAGATGATTTTAATTTAGTCATGATTTACAATAAGATTATTAAGCAGCTTAATTATGTCTTGTGGTTAATTGCTCTTACTTACAATAGGCATCCATTGAAACTGAAAATGGTTTTGCTTTCTCAAAGAACCTTATTCAGTCTTGCCATCTAAATGTCTGAGTGTTGCTTTGCCTCATTCATAAAATAAATGTAACCCTTTGAGGGGTTCCCTGGTAGCTCAACTGGTATAGAATTCACCTGCAATGCAGGGGACCCCAGGTTGATTCCTGGGTCAGGAAGATCCGCTGGAGAAGGGTTAGGCTACCCACTTCAGTATTCTTGGGCTTACCTGGTGGCTCAGATGGTAAAGAATTTGCCTGCAACGTGGGAGACCTTGGTTCGATCTCTGGGTTGGGAAGATCCCCTGAAGAAGGGAACGATTCCCACTCCAGTATTCTTGCCTGGAGAATTCCATGGACAGAAGAGCCTGGCAGGCTACAGTCCATGGGGTGGCAGAGAATTGGAAATGACCGAGCAACTTTCACTTCACTTCACTTTGTGGAGAAGCCAGACTTCGGAATTTATCAGTGAGTGTATAAACAGCGGTGCTTTCATCTCTTACTATTCTTTGTTTCAAGTGACAGAAAATAGTTTGCAGTGGTTTAAACAACACAAAATAAGGATGTTCCTGTTCGGGTAATTGAAATGTCCAATGTACGACCAGTTAGTCATTGTGGACCCAAGCAGGAAATGGACTATTCAAATTGGGTAATTTAAGAAATGATTAGTCAAGAGAATATGTAGAATAGTGTGGACATGATAGAAGGAAACCACACGAGGCAAATAGGTTATCAGTCTGGGGAGTATAAGCAGAGAGCTCTTATTAAGCCTAGGCCTGGGAAAGAGAGGGTAGAGAACACTTAAAGGGAACTGAATGCGGGTCCACATGGGGGGCATCACCTGACAAGAGCTGAGACTTCAGTTCAAGGTACACAGCAAACCTGTTTCAATACCTCTGGGTCATTAAATAGCCTTCTATTCCTCTTTGTCTCCCAACTCCTGCTCCTTTGTATAATTCCTGAAACTGACCTGTAGCCCAAGGCAGGAAAGCTCCTTGTTACAGGTCTCAGAGAGATGCATTCCCCTGTCCATACACTGAGCAAGATGGAAGAGACCCGAGAGTGGATAAGAGGGGTGATTAGAAGGTCTGGGCATGTTTGCATAAGACATGGCTGATTCTACCATCTCAGAGTTAGCTTATTTCTCTTCCTTCTCCCCTCCTCCTCTGTTTTGGCTCTGCATGCTTATTCTGATTCTTTGTCCAGCGTCTCTTCATCCTTCCAAGGTATTTGCAGCGGGTCCCATCTCAAAATTTCAGATGTCTAGAAAAGAGTACCTCTCTCTCTCTCTCTGTCTTCAAGTAGTCTCAACTAAATCTGCCATCATTTTATTGGTGCGATGGGATGTCTCACTGTTTTTCAGTCTGTCTCTGTGGCTAAGGGGAAGAGCCTTAACAGCCCTGCCAGACTCCTGATAGCCTCTGCATGGCAGCAGTGGAATCAGCTACGTGGGCATATGTGCCATGGGAGGCCCTAGAAGGACTCACAAATGACCCTTGCACATTTATAGGGGAAATGTAAGTGAACATTGGATGTGTTTTGCTTTTATCAGTGATTAGACATTTTGATGTTGAAAACTGCTTATTAGGGGGTTAATGTTTTAATCTCATTATGAACAAGATAAGGCAGTTTTAAGTATACCCTTAAGTTAAACTTGTCTACCTTTTTTTTTCTCTTTCTGCCTGTGCTCTTGTTGGGGAGGAAATTTTTTCTTTTATTCTTCTCCTGCCTTCTGGCTGGTCTAGTAATTGAAATGAGACAGTAACAGGAGAAAAAAGCTATTTGATTTCCTATGTATAGGGGTCCCAAAGATAAGAAGTCCCCACAGTTAAGTGACCAAAGCAGACAGCTTTTATATCGTTCAGAGAAAGAAATAATAAATTTGTGAAGAACTGACAAGATAAAGAAGTTGGGCTTGGGAGTGGTAAATTAGTAAAAAAGGAGTGAGGTTTATTCATACAGCTGTCTGAGCCCTGAATTCCCTACCTCTGATGATAAGGGTGTCTGTCTGCCTCCTGGTACAGGGAGGGTACCTTTCACATGAAAGGTTTATCTCCTGGCTTTCAAGGGGACAAAGAGGATGGCCAAGGTGTTCTTCTTGCACCTGCTGTTTCTTCAGTAACTTTAACTCAAAATAATCCCTATGGCACTTTTGCATAGTTTTTCAAAGCCTGACCTGAGCCCCATCACAATAAAAGTGGTTTTGCTTTCATTATTATTATAATTCTATTTTCTATTATTGCTAACTACGGTACAAAAATTTGTATAGAGTTTTACATTTTCTTTAACAATGTTCACCTGCAATCTCATGACTGTCTGAAAATGTAGGTTTATTTACACTTTACAGATTCGAATGACTTAATTAGACCTTTGCAGAACTTGGCCAGGAATTTACACTAAGACTTTTCTGATCCTGGACATATGTGTGGGAATAATTCAGTTTGATTATGTAGATTCTTGTGTGTGTGTGGGTGGGTGGGTGTGGGGTGTGGGTGTGTAGATGATACAGCAAAGACTAGCAGCTTGAACATTTTATGATTTCATAAGGACTAGCATTCTTGTTTGCAAAATATCTTCCCTAGTGACCCATTACTATATATGAAACTTCCAAAGTGTTCTTTAATAGGAGTTTCTTTGAAGATGTTCTGTGGATTCGTACACTTGAGTAAAATGAAAAAGCATTAACTGAGAAAGGGTAATGATATTTTCCAGCCATCATAGCTTTATTGACCAATTTATTGAATTAATTGTTTCCTAATAAAAAATGAAGTACTGAGAGAATGTGACATAGACACAGACATTTTATGAAGGAAAGATGCAAGAGGATATGAGAACAAAGACATTTCCCTGTTCAAAAAAGTCAGTTCAGTTGAATTAATAGTAAATCTGAACTTCTAAATTTAAAAACCGTAATAGATTATACTAGCCCTCTGTAAATATGCAGCTATATTATGAAATTAAATTCT
Organism: Dama dama; assembly: GCF_033118175.1. Taxonomy (NCBI): domain Eukaryota; kingdom Metazoa; phylum Chordata; class Mammalia; order Artiodactyla; family Cervidae; genus Dama; species Dama dama. The sequence goes on from NC_083709.1 coordinate 24,205,057, forward strand.
TTATTGATAGTAGGCTTTATCACGTGCTTTTAGAAAATGTATTCTGACCTGTAATGGCAGTTTCCTGCCATTCAGCCTGTGTAGATATGCTTTAAAATGCCCATGCCTTTGAGAAATTCTATTTCTGAGAATCTGTTTTTTAAAAATCATCTTAAATGTAAAAAAAAAATATATATGCACACACACTTGCAGTGAAATTTTTAGTAAAAATGCTTTTTATAATAGGAAAAATTAGAAATAAAATTTCATAATAAAGGAGGATGGATTATATGTTACATTGCAACAATTCGTTGTCATAATATTTTTTACTGGGGCTTCCCTGATAGCTCAGTTGGTAAAGAATCCGCCTGCAACGCAGGAGACCCTGATTTAATTCCTGGGTCACGAAGATCCTGTGCAGAAGGGAGCGGCTACCCACTCCAGTATTCTTGGGCTTCCCCGGTGGCCCAGCTGGTAAAGAATCTGCCTGCAATGTGGGGAGCTCTGGGTTCAGTCCCTGGGTTGGGAAGATTTTTTTACTGATCTCATGTAAAACATGAGAATATGCTTCTATTTAAATTAAATGAGTAAAGCATAATAAAGTTACATTACAGTCCTATTATAATTTATATAAACTATATGTTTAGCAAAAGAAGCCTAAAAGGACATAACATGCAATGTTAACTGTGGTTGTTTTGGGATCCTGAGCTGTGAATTTTTTCCCTTTCTCATTTTTTTAGAATTGTCTGTAGCATATCACTTTTATAAAAAAAAAAATAGATAACTAGTACACAGCAAAAAATAACCTTATTTGTCTTTGTGTATCATATACTAACCTTCTGCAGAATACTCCTGAGTAAAAAAAAAATCCCCATTTCCCTTCTAACTTTGAATCCACGTCTAGAAATGATTTCTGGATGTGGTAGGTTTGTATAAATGATACATGGACCTGACTATCTTAATATTGACTGTTGACTCGTGTGCTACTGTCCCAGGACTTTGTCCTGATGCTACTCATTTGCAGTAATTCACAGTAGATTGCATGCCATCTTATATATCATGCTTCTTGGGGAAAAAGTGTCAGTGAAAAGAGATTCTGTAATGATGGTGTCTGGGATTGGCATGTAGGCTTACCGACTAGTGAGGCAGAAAATGTAGCAAATGATAAGATATGTGCCCCATGATTGTCATCATCATCACCACACAGATTCATGGCTGAACCCTCAAGCATAACCATAGGACAGGTTAAATGGGAGTAAACTCATTAGGCACATCAGCCTCACTTCATTAGTAATGGGAAGTAGTTCAACCAGTGCAATTGCACGTCTGGCCATTTTCTGTGGCTCATATACTTTGAGTTGTAGGAAGATGCATACCCTCCAGATGCCTGAGGGGAATGTAAGGTAAGCATTGGAGGAATGTCTGTCTTGAACTATTAGTTATGTAGTTCTGGACTATTTTTCATAGACCGGACCGAGAGCTTTTATAGTTGCACATATTAGAATTCAATATATCCGTGAGCTTATTCTACTTAAATCTTTGAGCATATCTTCTGCTTAGCTTAGTCTCTCAGTGGATTCTCTTGAATATAGCCAGCTCGTTGGATTTCACTTTGTGGTTAAAAGAGTATTTTGCTGTAGTTCTGTTGTTGTTGCTTATGTTCTTGTTTTTTTTTTGTTTTCTCCTTACTGACAACAAATATACATGGAGGTGGAGAAATGGAGACAGTGTGCAGGATGAGGGCAGAAGAGGGATGGAGTGTTACTCTGTTTGAGTTGAAATATAGTGTTTCAGATATATTGCCTCTGATATCTCTATTTTATGTGCATTTTAGTCTAAATTTCACATCAGTATCTGAAAAATAGATGTTTTAAAATTCATAAATGGACATATATGTATATATATTCGTACATATATATAAATATATATTTCCCCTATAATTTTTAAATTATATTTACATCCTTGTAAAGTTATTGAATCATTTAAATCCTCACAAATACTGTCCGTTCATTGTTTGCTTCCTGAAGTGAAAGTCTCTTAGTCATGTCTGACTTTTTACACAGTCCATGGAATTCTCCAGGCCAGAATACTGGAGTGGGTAGCCTTTCCCTTCTCCAGGGGATCTTCCCAACCCAGGGATCAAACCCAGATCTCCCTGTATTGCAGGCAGATTCTTCACCAGCTGAGCTTGTGGCCCACGAATACTGGAGTGGGTAGCCTATCCCTTCTCCAGCGGATCTTCCCGACCCAGGGAAGAGGTTGGAAAGATCTGAGCTATGAGGGAAGCCCTTGCTTCCTATACATTCTCTTTTAATTATTGAAATATTTTTAAAGGCTTTCATTATTAGTGTGACTCCTAGAGATCATAAGGATAAGTCTATGTGAATTATAGAAATACCTCCTGTGATATTCTGGGAAGGTGCTTGATAAAACATTTCTTTCCATATTCTAGGTAGCAAGAAAGTCAGTACATGAGGGAGTGGCTAGTACATTGTAGAATATTCTACTGACAGAGTAACATCATCTCTTACACACATGGGTTATCGTTTTATTCTATAAAGCACCATTAAATAGTAAGCTATTTTTTACAACATTATTTAAAAAACCGTGACAGGTCTTATGCTTGACCAAATGCTGTTTTTTTTTTTTTTTTTTTGAGTTAAAAATTCCTCTTCTACCACCTCACCCCAACATATGACATGGATTTCCCTTCCTTGGGGACTATGCTATGAATAGTTAACTGTTATTGGTCTGTATATTCCTTAAAATATTGCATGTTGACATGAACACAGTTTTCTAGAAGCAATCTCTTAGGCACATAGTATAAAGGAGTTGTTATTTGATTATTTTTTGTGAATGCAATACCTGTTTACTATAGCCAAATTTTATACTTTTTTTTTTTTGTAGCTAGATCACACCATTCACTCAGACAGATTGTAGTCATACTTTTTAAAGAATATAATATGGTGATAGGGCAAGCATTTCAATTTGAAATTGCATTCAACCTCTATGAATGAGGTATAAAAAATAACAGTGACTTAAAAAACAACTTAATGTGTTTTTCTCCCAAGTCACAGGAGACTGAAAGTAGGCAGCCCAAGGTCAATATGTCATAGAGACACTCTGATGTCACTAAGTATTTAGACTTATTCTAACTGTGTTCTGCTGTCTCTCCCGTGGTTTTTCCATTCGATTATTACAAGAAAGCTTCTTATCTGTGTGTGTGTGTGTGGATGGTTGCTTCAGTCATGTCTGACCCTTTGCGACTTTATGGATTGTAGCCCACCAGGCTCCTCTGTCCATGGAATTCTCCAGGCAAGAATACCAGAGTGGATTGCCATGCCCTCCTCCAGGGGATCTTCTCACATCTTCTGCATTGTAGGCAGATTCTTTATCTATTGCTGAGCCACCTGGGAAGCCCCTTCTTATCTCTAGATATTATAATACCTAGTCAATGCTTTCTAAATTTTCTCATCTACCTCCCTTGGGTAGAATTGTTTTATTTTATCTTATACGTGAATACTGTTTGTTTGTACACACACATCTATTTAAAGCATAAAATAGTTTTTTAAGAATTAGAAACATTGGATTATTTTTAAAGGTTTTCTTTTTTATCCATTCATGTTTTAATGAGCTATTCTCTTGCTCCAACCTATTGAACAGGAAAGTCAGCTTTCTCTTAGAAAGTGAGAGCAGAATAAATTGTGACTTCTAATTTTTTTTCTCTTTCAAAATAAATTGAAACTGTGAAACTGATGAGAAGGAAATGGCAACCCACTCCAGTATTCTTGCCTGGAAAATCCCAGGGAAGGAGGAGCCTGGTCGCCTACAGTCCATGGGGTCGCAAAGAGTCGGACATGACTGAGCAAATTCACTCACTCATGAAACTGATGTAACAGGATTTAAAACTACAGTTCAAAGCATTGGCTATCATATGTCTATGTACTATTGTAAATTTTTAAGAAATCATATTTTGTCCAAAGCATTTGCTTTTATTTGAGGGGCTCTTCTTTACAAAGAAAATTTACTCACTCTGTTATTTTATTTGGTTATCAAAAATTTACATGTCCTTATGATCTTACTTTGTGAAAGTAATGATACCTGTCCTGCTTATGTTTTCTTTTGCAAACTATCAATACTAAGTGTGACTTAGTTCTCTATTTTACTTCATTCTTGTAAGACTTGCTTCTGACCTTGTCTACTCTCACTGGATTGAAAATATTTGAGAGTAGATATATGTTCTTAGCATGTTTAACTGAATAGTTTTTTCTGCCCTCTGATACTGTCGAATTATTATATTTGTTGATCAATCAAATTTCAAGCAATAACAATAGTGAACTAGAGTAGACTTCTATTCCTGTCTAGCTAAATCACTCATCTATATGCTTTTCCAAATACTCAGCTTGCTTGAGGTCAACATGATGACCGTCTTTGAGGTCTTGGAGGAAAAAACATTGATTTCTTGTGGTTATGAGAGAAGGCAGAAGAAATGGAGATAACAGTATGTTTGCATTAGCCCTGTCTTCCTACTGCCTTATGCCATACATCCAGGGATGAAATTACTAGATAAACAGATAAAATCAGTGTTAGTACATTTTGAAGCCTCTCATAGTTAGCTGCTAAAGTCATCAAAGAAATTCTGCCTATTAATAATTGTTTAGCTAGAGGATAACTCAGAATAAAACTTCCCAAACAACATTTCATGAGTCATTTATATCCCTCAACATAACAATAGATATTCCAAGAAATTAAGGAAAAAAAATCCACATTAAAATTCAAGGAAACACTACAAATTATATCTGCTCTTATTTCAGAACATATGTCTAGTACTGTGATCTTTTGAATAGCAAAAACAAATCTAGATGGAATATTATAGATTATATGATCCTTACATTGCCAAGTTGTACAATAAGTTCTGAAGTATAGATATTACCAACCTAACTCTATAAAATACATTATGAATAATTGCATACATTAGAAAGAGAAAGTCATGTTCTCTTATTGTGATATTTGATGATTTGCTCCCAGTTTTTATCATTTGCAGCAACATAATGCAGCAACATATTGCATGAAGATTATGGGGGAAAACATTTGTTGAAATGCTTGTCCTTACAAATCCCCTTCTACCTTTTCCTTGTGAATTCCTGAAATGTGATTTACTATGTGCTTCTCAGTGCTGAGTATCTTGTTTACCTAGACTTGCTGCATGAAGATTACTAAGGTTTGGATCTTCCCTTGAGTCCAAGATCAATTAGTCAGGCAAATAGCAAAATTATATGCATCCTATTTCTTTAATAGTGACTGTGTAGCAAGCATTTTAAAACAATAAGTAACTTCAGATTTTTACGAGAAATGAATGAATTTAGTATTGGAGGGAACACAGCATAGAAGAACATTATACCTATCACATGGGTCACCCAATAAACTTTCTGATTAAAGTTGTCTTTATACTCTCTAGCCACTGGAGATTTAAAATGCACAGCAGCACATTTAAGGGTCTGAATCCTTCAATAAAGATAACTGTATAATACTATATAATGTAAAGTAATCTAAATGTTTCTGACCCAATGTGCTTTATCCTAGAAATCGTAATTTATGGGACAAAACTACTTTCATTGAATGTGGCTTGAGTAACATGGACATAGAATATGTAAATTACTCTGTTGATGCTATTATTATGCTCACTCACTTAAAGATACTCTATTGGGCTCAAATCCACCTCTATTATTAAAAAAAAGGAGAAATCATTTATATTAGACTGTAAGAATTTAGCTCATCTATGACAGAGGAAAAGTAACCTGACTGAAAATGTTTGGTCAGCCAAGAGCAGGGAGGGAAGAGAGTTTGATAAAGGAAGAGTAAAAATTCATGGAATCTTCTCTTTAGACAACCACTCAGATGGTGTTATATACCTTAGCAGTCACTCAGAGCTTTCCTTTGGTTTTCTTGTTGGGATCTCTACCTACAAGCTATATGTGAGAAATCTGTCTCAATGGAGAAGAAAAAGAGGTCATTATGCTCTGGAAAACACAGGAGACAAAGTCTTAAGTGAATGAAATTACAAATATGCATAGCTTTCAAAGTACTGCAATTGAATCTTTTTTATTTAGATTCGTGGTTTAAGGAGTCCCAGTCCAAACTGTATGTGCAAGCCCACTTATACACTCACACAGAGAAGCATTCTTTTACTTGAAAGAATTTTAAGTGCTCACCTTGAGATGACCTTCCTGCTTCAATACTGCCTAAGACCATCATCTCCTAGCCTAAATGGGATGAAGACTGCCTACTTTCTTTACTCTTTTTCAAGGTGGACCCAAAGAAGGTGGCAGCCTTCTTTGAACAATATTAAATTGTTCATTAGTATGTTATGTATGTATGTAATGCACAGTTACAATTAGTGTATAATGAACAATTTGATATTAGTTTGTCTTTTCTCTGTACAGTTGACAAAATTCATAAGTTATTTCTTTCTGCCCCTTTCTCCTTACAGTATTGTCTGATAAAGCACCCTAGACAGACCTGTTTCTCTGTGGAGCACCATGATATTTCTTTAATTTCAGTGTCCACAAAGGAGCACTTCTGTATTTTGTAGTTGTGTGCATGAGTGTGTGTGTGTGCCTGTATGTGTATGTGCGTGTATTTCAGGGAGGGGAAGTTACCCCTCAACCTCTCTTGAGTTGTTACGACTTGAACCAATAATAAAATTGACATATGATACATTTAACAGGAAAACTTTTAGTTCATAAGCATGGAGGTCTCACAGAAATGAGATCTAAGAAGTGGTTGAAGCAGGCAGCTTTTATACTTTTTACAAAAAGAATTGACAGGACAAAGACAGGATAAAGAATTAACAGGACAAAGAAACTTAGGATTCAGCCACTTAATTCATGAAGAATCTAAGTAGACTCTGGACTTGAATAATAAATTAAAGAAGTAACATGGTTTGTGTATACAGGATTCTAGACTCAAATTCCCTGTTTCTGGTGATAGGAGTGTCCTTCTGTTTGCAAATGCAGGGAGTGTACCTTTCAAAAGAGAGATTTATTTCCTGCTTTCAAGGAGACAGAAAGAGGGTCAGAGTGTCCCTCTTTCATTGGCCCTTTTAATTCAAAATAATCAATATGCCATTGAGGTACATTTTGGGGCAGCCTGCCCCGGGCCCCAAGAGTATGTGTGTGTCTCTGTCTATAACAGAAGTTGTACTGAATCAAGAAGAATTTCTATGCAGACTGAAAGTGGTTTATTTGACTTGATTTGTATTAAAGATGTATTTCTGGCCTAATAAGATGTTTGTAAGGGAGTTTTGTTGGTTTGTATTTATACCAACCCTGAGTTTTCAGATGTTGACTTTTTATCTAAATAGTTTAAAGGAGAAAAAAAAAAGAGGATGGGGTGGGGATGGTATATGCACCTGGAAGGTATCATAAACTTAAACCTAATCGTAATCATCAAGCTTCCTAAAATTAAAATTTTAAGAAATGCAACTTAATGGGAAATATAGTCTCAGCCTTTTCAAGCAAGTGAAGCTCAGGTTCACAGTCTAAGTCAGCTGTTCATTTTGAGCATAAATGTGTTATATGTTCTATTTCATATCAGTTCCATTAGTGACTCTGTTTTGTATTAGCTCAGAATTTTGCTGCAAGGATGTATACTATGCCTGGTATTTTAGCTAAATATTAGCTTTCTTAAGCTTAACAGAGATAGAAAGATTATTTACAATAATCTATGATGATTACCTGCTCTGCTGGTTGACTAAATAATCATCTCATTTTCATCTAAGTTGAATTTTTTGGGTTTTGGATATTGCCATCTATGTGTTTATATTCATTAGACGTGAAAAGCCAAAGTTTACATGTTAGCTGTTACATTCCTAGGATATCACATTTTGTTCCCAGCATCTTTGTGCACTGCATGTAATTAGTGCTCAATAAATAATTATTGAATATATTTTATATATTCATTTATTTACATATCTATCATTTATCTGTTTGTTGTTTGTACTCTGCCATCTATTATCATAGTAATCTATAATTATGCATTTTAGAATGCACAAGGAATATTTCAAACTGCTATGCTATTCTCCAGTACAATGAAAGTTGTCAAATTTGGAGAACTAAATCAAAATAGAAGTAATGAAGGTTAATATTTCAGTAAACCTACTTTACCAGGTTTTGGTAAACCCGGAAACCTTATTTTTGCCTTAGTCTCTCTTCACAGACTAGATAATCTATGTTTGGTTAGAATAAGAAGTTGTTTCCTTCCATTTTCTTTTGTACATATAGACATCTGGATAAATAAAATAATTTATAATGATTATTATGACATATATATTATTAAATTATTTGCATTATTATAAGGATAATGGAGTGATATCTGACAAGTTAGGAAAATATGTGTGACCTTATCTGCCTTAAAATATGGGTTACTTTATGAACACATAATCCTGGGGAAGCATCTTAAAGAGAAAAATACTTGTTTAAGTCACCTGAAATTGAGTGTGAATTTTTACCAAATATAGAAGATATATGTATTGGTTCAGATAGACTAGAGTATTTTTCATAATATACATCCTCAAAGCAATAGAGTCTGAAACAACAAAAGTTGACCCCTTGATTGTATCCATGCCCACTGTGGATTGACTGAAGGCCCCTACTCAATGCAGTTATTCAACTGCCCCCACGTACAGAGTCGTTATTCATGGTGCCAGAAGGCAACTAGAGATGTGGAGGGCCTAGTATCAACAACTAAGTGACAAGCAACACTTCTCATGGTTCAAGAGATTCTCTCCACCCTCGGGAAAGTCAGAAGGTGGTGTCTTCTCATGAACCCAGAAGGTGAGGAGTGGGAAATATTTATATGGTGATCACAGTATATTTTTTTTGAACTGACATCAGACAAATACTACATGGTCTTCACATAGTATATATTCAAGAAGAACTTGTCTCTTTGTTCTTTATTCTTTTTCTTCCACTTTTATTGAGATATAATTGACATGCAGTACTGTATGAGATGTACAGCATAATGATTTGAATTACATGCATCATGAAACTATTATCAAAAAAGGTTTAATATCCATCATCTCACAATAAATACAAAATGAAAAAAATAGAAAAAAATAGTTTCTTGTCATGAGACCTCATGCTTTACCTTTAAATTTTCATATATATAACATGCAACAGTATTAATTATCTTATCATCTTGTGGATTACATCTTCAGTTATTTATAACTGGAAATTTGTACCTTTTTATGATTTTCATCCAATTCCTCCTCAACCCAAAACCCACCTCTGGTAACCAGAATTCTGATTTCTTTTATTATATATTTTTTTTGTTTGGTTTTGAAGTATGTTTGACCTACAACACTATGTTAATCCCTGTTACACAACATAGTATTTCAGTATTTCTGTACATTTAAAAATATCACACAAAAAAATAAAAACATAAAATAAGATTATCACCATGAAAATTCTAGTTACTGTCAACATGCAAAGATATTATGTAGTTCTTGACTATATTCTCCACACTGAACATTTCATAACTGTGATCCACTTATTTAGCAGTTAGGATTTTGTATCTCTTAATGTCCCTCACCTGTTTCTTCTTTCTCCAGTCACTTCTCATCTGGCAACCACCTTTTTGTTCTCTGTATCTATTACTCTTTGTTAAATTTGTTAAGATGCTTTGTTTGTTCCTTTGTTTTGTTTTCCAGATTCCACATAAGATGAAATCATGCCATATTACTCTTTGTGTATTTCGCTTAGCATAATACCTTTTAAGTCCATTCATGTTGCAGTAAATGATAGGATTTTATTCTTTCTATGTCTGAATACCATGCCAGTGTGTGCATGTGTATGTATACAATGGTTAAGCTATGGAAGCAATCTAAGTAGCCATGAATAGATAAATGCATAAAGAATATATGATTTTATATATATATGTAAAATATATATATATATATATATATATATATTGCAGTGGACATAGGAATTCATTGGAGGGACTGATGTTGAAGCTGAAGCTCCAATATTTTGGCCACCTGATGCGAAGAGCTGACTTATTTCAAAAGACCCTGATGTTGGGAAAGATTGAAGGCAGGAGGAGAAGGGAATGACGGAGGATGAGATGGTTGGATGGCATCACCGACTCAATGGACATGGGTTTGGGTAAATTCCAGGAGTTGGTGATGGACAGGGAGGCCTGGCGTGCTGCGGTTCATGGGGTCACAAAAAAGTCAGACATGACTGAGCGACTGAACTGAACTAAACTGAACATAGGAGTCCGTGTGTCTTTTCTATTTAGTGATTAACATTTTCTTCAGATAAATATTCAGGAGTACAATTGCTGGATTGTATGGTAGTTGTATTTATTTTTTTGACGAATCGTCATACTGTTTTCCATAGTAGCTGTACCAATTTACAACCCACCAAGAAAATGAAACCTTTCCTCCACCTCCTCACTAATAGTTCTTATTTATTTTGTTTTTGATAATAGCCAACCTTTCAGGTATAAGGTGATATCTCTTTGATTTGCATTTCCCTGATAATTAGTGACATTGAGCATCTTTTCATATACCTTTGGCCATGTCTGTGTTTATTTGAAAAATATCTACTTAGGTCTCTGCCCATATTTTACTGGACTGTTGGTTTGTTTTTTTTTTTTTTTTTTGATATTCAGTTTTATGAATTCTTTGTATATTTTGAATATTAATACCTTTGAGGTTTGATGTTAGTTCTGTTATTTTCTTCACATTTTTGTTTCGCTTGCCTAAGAAGGCATATCCAAAAAAATATTGGAAATATTGATGATGTTAAGGAATATACTGCCTATATTTTCTTCTAGAAGACTTGTGATTTTAGGTTTTACATTTAAGTCTTTAATTTTGAGTTTATTTTTGTCCATGGTATAAGAAAGTGGTCTGGTTTGATTCTTTTAACTCTACTGCCCAATTTTTCAGCATCATGTATTGCAGAGGTTATCTTTTTGCCATTATGTGTTCTTGCTTCCTTTGTCATAGATTAACTGCACATATAAGTGTGAGATCATTTGAAGTCTCTATTCTATTCCATTGACCTGTATGCTTGTTTTGTGCCAGTACCATACTATTTTTATAGCTTTGTAGTCTAATTTTAAAACAGGGAGCATAATATCTCCCACTTTATTCTTTTTCAACTTTGTTTTGGCTATTTGGGTCTTGTGTCTCCATACAGATTTTATTTGTTTTAGTTCTGCCAAAGATAGCATTGGTATTTTATAAAGATGGCACTGAATCTGTAGATTGCTTTGGAGAGTATGATCATTTTAACAGTACTAATTCATCCAATCAGTAAGCACATTATATTTTTCCATCTGTTTGTTTCATCATCAGTTTCATTCATCAGTGTCCTATAGGTTTTTAAGTACAGATCATTTACCTGCTTAGTTATTTTTATTCCTAGGTATTTAATATTTAATAAAATAAATAAAATTAAATATTTAAATAATTTAATAAAATATTATAATATTGAAATATTTTATTAAATATTAAATGCCTATGAATTTATTATTAAGTGCCTAGTAATTTAATATTTTGTTAACTACCGATGAATGTATTTACTGTATGTATGTCTAGGAGTGTAGGAATGTATGCCTATGTATACTTAGAAATGTAGGAATGTATAACTAGGAATGTGATGGTAAATGAGGTCGTTTTCATAATCTATCTTTCTGATAGTTCCTAGATAATATATAGAAATGACATAGATTTTTGTATGTTAATTTTGCATCCATTGACTTCATTGAAGAGATCCAGTTGTTTCTAATGGTGTCTTTAGGATTTTCTCTTTGTTAATATTATGCCATTTGCAGACAGTGACAGTGTTACTTATTCTTTTCCAATTTAGATTCCTTGTTTCTTTTCCTTGTCTAATTGTTGTCACTAGAACTTCCAGTATACTATGTTGAATAACAGTGGCAAGATTGGGAATTCTTGTCTTGCTCCTGATCTTATAGGAGATGCTTTCAGTTTTTTACTGTTGAGTATGATGTTCAGTTCAGTTCAGTCGCTCAGTCGTGTCCGACTCTTTGCGACCCCATGGACTCCCCTCTGCCTTTTCTAAAACCAGCTTGAACATCTGGAAGTTCAGGATTCACGTATTGTTGAAGCCTAGCTTGGCGAATTTTGAGCATTTCTTTACTAGCGTGTGAGATGAGTGCAATTGTGCGGTAGTTTGAGCATTCTTTGGCATTGCCTTTCTTTGGGATTGGAATGAACCCTGACCTTTTTCAGTCCTGTGGGCACTGCTGAGTTTTCCAGATTTGCTGGCCTATTGAGTGTAGCACTTTCATAGCATCATCTTTTAGGATATGAAATAGCTCAACTGGAATTCCATCACCTCCACTAGCTTTGTTTGTAGTGATGTTTCCTAAGGCCCACTTGACTTCACATTCCAGGATGTCTGACTCTAAGTGAGTGATCACTCATCTGATTCCAAACATCTTGGGGTATGATGTTACCTGTGGACTTATCATATATGGACTTCATTATGGTGAAGTGTGGTTGCTCTGTACCCACTTTGATGACAGTTTTATCAAAAGTATGTGTTGAATTTTCTAAAAAGCTTTTTCTGCATCTATTGAAATGATCATATGGTTTTTATTCTTCAATTTGTTAATGTGGCTTATTAAACTGATTGATTGCTGTTATTGTATTATCCTTGCATCCCTGGAAGAAATCCCACTTTGATCATGGTGTATGATCCTTGTAATGTGATGTTGAAATCTGTTTCTTAATATTTTGTTGAAGATCTTTGCATCTATATTCATCAGTGATACTGACCTGTAGTTTTCTCTTTTTTATGACACCCTTGTCTAGTTTTGATATCAGAGTGATGCTGGCCTTGTAGAATGAGTTTTAAAGCATTCCTTCCTTACAGTTTTTTGCAATTGAGAAAGTAGGTGTTCAGTTCAGTTCAGTCGCTCAGTCGTGTCTGACTCTTTGCAACCCAGTGAACCACAGTACGCCAGGCCTCCCTGTCCATCACCAACTTCCAGAGTCCACCCAAACCCATGTCCGTTGAGTCGGTCATGCCATCCAGCCATCTCATCCTCTGTCATCCCCTTTTCCTCATGCCCTCAATCTTTCCCAGCATCAGGGTCTTTTCAAATGAGTCAGCTCTTTGCATCAGGTGGCCAAAGTATTGGTGTTTTAGCTTCAGCATCAGTCCTTCCAATGAACGCTCAGGACTGATCTCCTTTAGGATGGACTGGTTGGATCTCCTTGCAGTCCAAGGGACTCTCAAGAGTCTTCTCCAACACCAAAGTTCAAAAGCAGCAATTCTTCTGCGCTCAACTTTCTTTATAGTTCAACTCTCACATCCATACATGACCACTGGAAAAACCATAGTCTTGACTAGACAGACCTTTGTTGGCAAAGTAATGTCTGATTTTTAAGGTGCTGTCTAGGTTGGTCATAACTTTCCTTCCAAGGAGTAAGCGTCTTTTAATTTCATGGCTGCAGTCACCATCTACAGTGATTTTGGAGCCCCCCAAAATAAAGTCAGTTGCTGTTTCCACTGTTTCCCCATCTATTTGCCATGAAGTGATAGGACTGGATGCCATGATCTTAGTTTTCTGAATGTTGAACTTTAAGCCAACTTTTTCACTCTCCTCTTTCACTTTCATCAAGAGGCTCTTTAGTTCTTCTTCACTTTCTGCCATAAGGGTGGTGTCATCTGCATATATGAAGTTATTGATATTTTTCCCAGCAATATTGATTCCAGCTTGTGCTTCTTCCAGCCCAGCATTTCTCATGATGTACTCTGCATATAAGTTAAATAAGCAGGGTGACAATACACAGCCTTGACATACTCCTTTTCCTATTTGGAACCAGTCTGTTGGTCCATGTCCAGTTCTAACTGTTGCTTCCTGACCTGCGTATCTCTTCTTAAATGTTTGGTAGAATTCACCTGTGAAACCACATGGTCCTGACTATTGTTTGTTGGACGTTTTTTAAATTAATGATTTAATTTCATTACTAGTAATTGATTTCTTCCAGGTTCAGTCTTGGGAGATTGTACATTTCTAGGAATTTGTCCATTTCTTCTAGGTTGTCCATTTTATTGACCTAATTGTTCATAGTAAACTCTCATGATTCTTTGTATTTATGTAGTGTCAGTTGTAATTGTTCCTTTTTCTTTTCTGATTTTATTAATTTAGGACCTCCACTTTCCTTGATGAATCTAGCTAAAGGTTAATTAATTTTGTTTATATTTTCAAGTAAACTGCTGTTAATTTCACTGATCATTTAAACTATATTTTAGTCTTTATTTCATTTATCTCTCCTCTGATCTTTATGATTTTTTTTTGAGGTGCTAAATACTCTTTATTTGATGCTATACATAAACCACACTAAAATGCCTTTCATTAAGTAAAAGGCTAAATTTTAGATAGAGAATTTTAATTAAATTGGCATAGTTTATAAAACCAAAAAGATAAAGTGGAATTTGTCAGTGTATTTTCAATTCTTGCCTTAACAGGCTAATGAACACAACTTCAAACACATCTGAATCCTCCTCTGTTCTATGAGACAGTGAAGGGACCTTTTCAGTATTTAAATATATTAATATAACCAGTTATAGAAATCTAAATATAAAACCAATCTCTTATAGGGTTTGAGAAGGAATGCACCATCTCCCTAAGAAGTTTAATATTCCTTATTCAAGTTCAATCATCTCTTTATAATGGGAAAAGTGATAGTACTTGTTGAACCGGAATTACTATCAAAATTAAAAAAGCTGACCATATTTGTTTAGCCATAAACCAATCTTATTTAAATCAGGACTGTCCAACAGAATTATTCCATCAGCCGTTCATGATCTGAATTCTAGTGTGTGAGATCAATTTAAATATGGTACACATAAAAAGTCATGAGACACTTCTGTTTCATAATAAATAAGGCAGTGGCCAACTATTACTCATTGGTAGCTTTTTTGAGATAAGCTATCAAGTCCTCCCTCTCTCCCTTCTTCTTAATGCCAGCAAAGATCATCTTTGTTCCAGGGATGTACTTCTTGGGATTCTCCAAGTACTCCATCAGCGTCTCCTCTCCCCAGGTGATACCTTTGTTCTTGTTGGCATCTGTGTAAGAGAATCCAGCAGCCTGACCCGTCTTTCGTCCAAACAGACCATGGAGGTTTGGCCCAGTCTTGTGCTTGCCTCCCTTTTCCACAGTATGGCACTGGGCACACTTCTGAACAAAAATCTTCTTGCCCTTCTCAACATCACCCATTTTTAAATCGTTCTTTCTCTGGGCGCGACCGAGAAGTTCCCGCTCGCAAGCCGAACGCCCTGCTTTCTAAGCCCAAGGACACGCCGGTACGTGCCTAAGTTATGATTTTTTTACTTCTACTAACACTGGATATTGTTTGCTCTTTTTCTAGTTCCTTTTCATATAAGATTAGATTATGTATTTGAGCTTTTTTTTATGTTTTAATGTAGACTTGTAGTGCTATAAATTTCCCTCTTCAAACTGCTTTTATGGTGTTCTGTAGATTCAAGATTATTGTTTTTCAAATTTATTTGTCTCCAGGTAAATAAAAATGTTTTTTGTGATCCATTGATTATTACTAGCATATTGTTTAGCCTCTCTGTGTGTGTGTTTTCTGAAGTTTTTTTTTTTTTTTTTTTTTCATTATATTAATAGTTGATTTTCAGTCTCATAGTGCTGTGGTCAGAAAAGATGCTTGATATGATTTTAGTTTTTGTAAATTTACTGAAACTTGTTTTATGGCCTAGCATATGATCCCTTTTGGAAAACATTCCACATGTAATTGAAACAAATGTGTATTCTTTGCTGCTTTAGGATGAAATCTTCTATGTAAATTTATTAATCCACCTACTCTAATATTGGAGAAGGAAGTGGCAACCTACTCCAGTATTCTTGCCTGGAGAATCCCATGGACAGAGGAGCCTGGTGGGCTATAGTTCATGGGGTCACAAGGAGTCGGAAATGACTGAGTGACTAAGCACACAGTCTAATGTATCTTTCAAGGTCGGTGTTTTCCTCTTGATAGTCTGTCTGGATGATTTTTCCATTGATGTAAAAGTGGTGTTATAGTCCCCTACATTATTGTGTTGTTGTCAATTTCTTTCTTAATGCCTTTTAGTATTCACTGTATATATTTAGCACTGCTATATTAGTATATATATATATTTACTATTGTTGTTTCTTCTTGGATTGATCTCTTGATAATTGTATAAATTCTGTGTGTCTCTTGTTACAATCTTTGTTTTAAAGTCTATTGTGTCTCATATAAATATTGCTACCCTGACTTTCTTTTCCTTTTCCATTTTCATGGAACACCTTTTTACATTCCCTCACTTTCAGTATTTATGTATCTTTAGACCTGAAGTGACCCCATTGTAGGCAGGATTATGTATGGGTCTTATTATTATTATTTTTTGTAGCCACTCAGACATTCTGTGTCTTTTGATTGGAGCATTTAGTCCATTTACTTTCAAAATGATTATTGATAAGTACATATTTATTACCATTTTATTCATTGTTTTGACTTAGTTTTTATAGTTATTTTCTTTCTTTCTTCTTCTTTTGCCTTTTTCCTTTCTGATTTGATGATTATCTTTAGCATTGTGTTGGATTATTTTTCATTTTTTGGTGTGCATCTAGATTTTTGTAATTGCCATGAAGTTTATATATAGCAATTTCTGTATATGCATAAATGTGATTTTTAGAGTTGCTGATCTTTTAAGATCAAGTTAATTTTTACAACCCTTCATTTTTTATTTCACTCCCTATGTTTACTAATTTTGGCATTGTATTTTACGTCTCATTGTTTCATATATTCCCTAACTAATTTTAGACATAGGTGATTTTAATACTTCCGTCTTATAATGTTATAGTTTTCTAAAGCTAAACCTACTATCTTAATATACAGTTGAGTTACTACCTTTACTATTTGCCTTTACCATTGAGATTTTATCTTCTTGCAATTTTCATGTTTGTAATTGTGGTCTTTCCTTTTCCTCTTAGAGGAGTCCTTTTAATGCTTGTTGTAAAGCTGGTTTGTGATGCTGAACTCTTTTAACTTTTGTCCCTCTATAAAAATTTTAGTCTCACCATCAAATTTGAGTGAAATCCTTGTCAGGTAGTGTATTCTTGGTTGTAGGGTTTTGTTTTTGTTTTTTATCACTTTAATTATATCATGACACTCATTTGTAGCCTGTAATGTTTCTCCTTAAAAGTCTCTTGCAAGCCTTATGGGAGTTCCTGTGTACATAACTTGTTGATTTTCCCATGTTGCTTTTAATTTTCTCTGGCCATCTTTCATTTTTGCTATTTTAATTACCATGTGTCTTCATGTGGTCCTTTTGGGGCTGACCCTTTTTGGGACTCTCTGTGCTTCCTGGACCTGAATCTGTTTCCTTTCCTAGGTTAGAGAAGTTTTCAGTTCTTATGTCTTCAAATATGTTCTCTGTCCCTTATTCTCTGTCTTCTCTTTCTGCGATCCCTATGAGGTGAATGTGAGTACTTTTGATATTGCTCTTCAGATAGCTAAAAGTGTCCTCGTTTCTTTTTATTTCTTTATTCTATGTTTAGTTTCAGTGATTTCCACTACCCTGTCCTCCGGCTCTCTTATATATTCCTCTGTGTCATTTAATCTACTGTTTATCCCTTCTAGTGTTTTTTAAATTTCAGTTATTGTATTCATTGGCTCTAGTTCTTCTTTTTATTCTAAGTCTTTTTATTATAAACTTTTCGCTTCTCTATCCATCCAATTTTTCTCTTGAGTTCTTCGAACATATTTATAATTATTACCTTGAACTCTTTATTGGGCAGATTACTTAACTCTAATTAGTTTTTACTGTGGGATCTTATTTTGTTCCTTCATTTTGAACGTATTCCTTGTCACCTCATTTGCCCAATTTGCTGTCTTTGTTTTTCTGTGTATGGTGTGTTGGTTGCACTTCCTAACCTTGGAGGGGCAGTCTCTTGAGGAGAATTCCTATGCAGCCCAGCAGCGCATTCCCTTCGGGTCACAGGTGCTATGTGATGCCCTCGGTGTGGGACGTGTAGGCCCTCTGTTTTGTTTGATGACGACTATGGGTGATTTTTTAGGTGTGCTTGGCCCTTGGTTCTGGGCTTCCCTGGTGGTTCAGACAGTGAAGAATCCTCCTGGAATGCATAAAACCTGGGTTCAGCCCCTGCACTGGGAAGCTCCCCTGGAGAAGGGGATGGCTACCCCTTCCAGTGTTATTTTCTGGAGAATTCTATGGACAGAGGAGCCTGGTGGACTGCAGTCCATGGGGTCACAAAGAGTTGGACATGACTGAGTAAGATACACACATACACACACACATGCACACACCAGTTGGTTGCCAGGTCCTGCTTTGTGCAGAGACTGCTGGTCACTGGTAGGTGAAGCCGGGTCATAAAGCAACTGTCTTCAGATCTTCAGAAGGTCTTATGTCTAGTGCTGGCCTCTGATGGCTGAGACTGGTTTCTGACTTGGCTGGCTACAAGGTCTAAGGTGACCTAAATCCAGTGTTGGTAGGCGGGTTAGTTGGGCTGTATCCTGAAGTAGCTGACTGAGGGCTCCGAGGCATTTTGGAGCTGAGGTTGGCCTGCTTGGGGGTGGGGCCAGGCCAAAGGGTCTTGTGGCTGGTGTCTACATGATAATGGGTGGGGTGGGTCCTGCCACAACCAGCTATGGGGCTGTGATGGCCCTGAGGCTGGTGTCTATCTACTGATGAATGGTGTTGAGTCCCAGGATGTACTGGGGCTTGTGACTGCCAACTGGTGGGCAAGGTTGGATCCTGGGTCTAGTGCTGGCCCACTAGTGGGTATAGTTGTGTCCTGGCATCTCTGGCTACAGGGCCCTGGTTTCCCCGAGCTTGTATTGGTTCATTGGTGGAGAAATAAAAGCCCCGGTGGTCCTGGAGATGGTGCCTCTCCACCAGCCAATGAGGATGGTCCTGGGGCTATTGCTAGCCCACTGATGGATGGAACCAGTTCCTAGGTTTTTGGCTACAGGGTCTTGTGATTCCTAGAGCCAGTGCCCGCTCACTGGTGTTCAAGGCTAAGTCAAGAGCTCCTGACTTCTTAAGTCTGTCTAAGATGAAACCATACATGTCTAGTGTATATAATATGATGATTGAAGCAGTTAGCACGAATAAATCACTTGGTTACTGTCAGGAAAATACGGTTGGATCATATGGTTGATATCACACATCTCTCTCTATTTGGTATTAATTAGTTTAGCTAGTATTTGTTTTTATACTGTGCCTTTCAACTTATGAATGGCTTTAACTTTCTAATAAATTTGAGAACAGTATCCTATGAAATTGAATATTTTTTAGTTTTAGGAGTTTGGAATACTCTCTGAAATCACTTGTCACATACTTGCTCTATATTAAATTTGAGAAAGTTGAAGCACTTTTATATTATTGCTGTTTGATGTAAGAAATGATGAATAATGGATCAAGGAGACTTTCATAGTTACATTTCTTTGTTATTTTCAGACCAGGGCAGCCATACTTGTGTTGTATTCATAATCCCTTTCTTTCTACTTGTTAGTATGAAAACGAATATTGATGAAAATATGATTATGATTCTGATTATGGAAAAATTGCTGTATGTACCTCCAGTGAACATGTCTAAACTTGTATCAATGAATGTCAAATACACTTTTTAAAAAAGAAAAGAATGAGAGTATTTTCACCAAGCTGGGTCAGATAAGGTTGAGGCACTTTGGTTTCATTTATTTCATATTTTTTCATTCATTGAAAATGCAGTTAGATAATAAATTTATGTACATACATATATGTAAATGTTTATAAGTTAAAATTTGTATAAGTAACCCAATAAGATTTGAAATATGTGATCATTTGAATCTTTATCACATATGCTTTACCTCTTTATATTCTCTCAGCTGTTTTCACTTCCTTTGTTTTCTCTTCCTCTATTTACATGATATTTCCTTATTTATATGATCTACACAATCTCTGTTTTTCCTCTTTTATTCTTTTAAATCTCTCCTCCCAGTAGAATTTTCAGTTCCCTCTGCCTAAGTGAGTATGAGCAGGAAAAATTAAGATATCTTCTTTCATGTGATTGGATGTTAGAGACACCAGTTTTTTTTGCTTTATATTTTACTTCTGTTCTTCTTGTCCATTTGTATCATTTTTTTACATTCATTTCCCCATTGTCTACTGATAACTTTAGTGTGCAAGTGATATTCCTTTTCTCAAATACTGTTTCTTGTTGCTG
Organism: Dama dama; assembly: GCF_033118175.1. NCBI lineage: Eukaryota > Metazoa > Chordata > Mammalia > Artiodactyla > Cervidae > Dama > Dama dama. The sequence goes on from NC_083709.1 coordinate 24,225,299, forward strand.
ATTTCTTTGTCTAAAGAAGTATGTCCATATGCATTTATTCATTAATATACTAGTTTAAATGTAGTTATGTTAAATATAGTTTAACATAATTTAAAACTAATTAAATTAAATATAATTTAACATAGTTAAATGCTGTTTTAGTATATGTTTATTGGTAAATTCAGAAAATATTTTCTGAGCATTTATACATGAGAACTATTGATACTGTGCTAAGTGTGGTGGGTAACAGTAGGACAATCAAATCTAGTTTGGTCCCCAAGAGATGACTATTTGATAAAGAGATTAACATATAGTATTTACTTTGTTTTGCAGATATAATTTACAGTGTTTATGATACCATGTAAATATTGGTTGCAACTTCTTGCAATAAAGGTACAGAATACCAGTGTAGTTCTAGGGAGAGAAGGAATATCATTTTTCCTTTTAATTAACTTAGCATTACAGAGAAGGTAGTTCAGTTAATGGCATGGCTTTGTTTAGCTTTGGTCAAGAATATTTGTACTATCTAGAACTGAATTGCTTCTTCTGTTTTTTTTTTTTTTTCTTTTTTAAAGTGTTTTCGCATTGTTCAGTTGCTTTCTCAGTGTTACTGCTTTCACAAATAATTTGGCATACATGTAGCTTTCTGAGTTTTAAAACAAAGAATCTACATACATTTTTCACTCTTGAATAGTATGTGTTTCATTTTTCTTATTCAGAGTTTCAAGTTCATTTGGAGTTGTAATTCTTTAGCAATTTTCAATTCCTTGCCATTGATTATGATCTCCTCAGGTGATGCAGCTACTCACACTTGGAAGAAAAAGTTGACAGGAAATGAGGGTAAATTAACTTTATGAGACTAAATCAGCAGATGCCAGTATATGTGTGAACTCTGATATTGAAGGCCAAGACACTGACATACATTTATAGTTATCCTTAATTTTGTTCTGAAATCAAGAGTCAGTGGAGCATGAGAGTTTAAGTACTCCATTTGTTCTCTGCAAATGTAGGCAATAGGCAATCACACACTTAGCACTCAGTAATCACTGTATCTTACTTAGAAAAAAAAAAAAAAACATATTACCAATGTACTAAGTAGAAATTAGAGAAAACTGATTATCTGCATTATAGAATTGCTTTGCATTCATTTCATCATTGTAATGATAGAATAGTACCTTTAGAGACAACTGTGTTAATTTGCTTAAGCTACAATAAGCGTTAGTACGTAAAATGCTAGATAAACCCTGGGTGTGCTGTGATATAAATGATCTATGCAAGCAACATTTGTCTTCATTTAAAGAAGTGACATATTTGCATGTCTTTCTGTGAAAAGATTGCTACATACCACACATCAGACAGAATAGAGTGGTATAATCAGGTATATTGTTTTTGCAAAGATAGAATAAAATCATACATATATATATGATTTGAGAAGCAGAATTACCTGGGAAGATGTGTATAAATCTACTTGTTTTTCATTTCTGTTTATTTGTTATTCTTGTCCCAATTGCTTTTCAAAAAGACTTAAGTTAGATTATTACCTAAAATATCTATAGACCAAAAGACAGTTAAAGAAGAAAACATAAAAAATGAGAAAAGAAGAAGTATTCAGAAACATAGACCAATAATGGCTGTGATTTAGCAAGAAATTTGGTGTTGAATTCTTTGCTGCCAAGGCTAAAAAGGAACCTTGACAAATGAAATTATTCTTTCTGTGACTATAAATTAAAAAAATATATATATAGTTAACATGTCAGTTTTTAACATAACAAACTTTATTGAAGATAAGTTCTTTTGTGGTTCCTGATTCTATAAATCTAAATATTGCTTCACCGTTTTAAATCATTTTCCTTTTAGATTTCTCCATGTTTCAAATGTCCATATATCACTATATGAGTTTGTATTCATAGTATTTTTTTTTCTAACTTTTCCCAGCAAAGTTTTCTTTGGATGAATTCTTGAGTTTGACTCTTTTGACAGTAAGTGTCTTCCCGAATTTTCATCATGAGGCTGGAAAGAGAGTAGAAGGGCAACAAACATGGTATTTGTGTTTGTTTTCTCACACACCACTCTCCCACACCACATTTTACTTGAGAGAACAAAATTGAGTAAATAATCAGTCATATAAAATTTGATGTTCTTTTCACAACAGGTTATTTCTGCTGCAATAAAGTGAAATTGACTTTCAGGAGAATGTGCACGAGGTCACCAGATATGTGCTCCACATTATCCTCAGACCTTCCTTAGCACACTTCGTTGTAGGCCTTTGTGCACCACACAAGTTACCACACCTTGAATAATACAACAGTCTCATCAGCTTAAAAAGTGTTCAGTGTATGTGCATGCGTGTACGGGCCCATGTGTGTATCTACATGTGTGTGTAGTCTCCCATGACTGAAATTTAATGGTTTTTATAAAATGCCAGTAATGTATAGATTAATAAATTGGAAGCCGCATTTAAGCCAGAACTATACATACATGCATTTTGGTGCAAAGTAATGCTTGTTGTAGTTTTTTATTTTCAGTTGCTAAGTTGTATATGACTCTTTTGCGACCCCATGGACTGTAGCACATCAGGCTCCTCTGTCCATGGCATTGTAATGCTAAGGAGACCTGTTTCCCTCAGTCCTCTTACAGCTTCTTTCTTTTGTCCCATGAATAAAAACCATCCTAGATTTAGGTACTCATTTATTTCCTATGTGGAGATGCCTCCCAAAGTACTAAAACTTATTCCCAGATATCTAAGTCCAGTTTAATTTAGAAGTTCTAGGCATCTCAATTGCAGTTTCTTCCAGAAGTAGTTCCATTTTCATTAGTCCCTATCAACCACATCCTCATTTTCCTGGTCACCCTGATAGGAAAATTCTCATGCATCTTTGCTTCTTCATTCTCTCCATGTGTATACAATTTGTCACTAAGTCTAGACACTTGAGATTTCAGAACACCTGTCATGTGATCATTGCCACCATCCTCGGCTGGGCTAACATTACCTTGTGCCAACACAGTGACTGTAGCTTCTGAACTGACCTCTTCTCTTCCTGTGTTCCTGCTTTCATATATTCTATTGTTTTATTTTGGGGGTACAGCAGATTATGCTTGGACACTTAAGTTGTCTTTGACAGTAGTTTACTTAATACAAGTTCACTGTGGGGATTTCACAAGCCAATAACATATAGAGTAGTATCTCTTTGTTGTTGTTCATTCACTAAGTCATGTCCAAGTCTTTTTTTTAAATCTCTTTAATAAGTCAGTAAAGAAATAACATACTCCAAAAGATGATAGATTAATTGCACTATTGTTCCAGGCAAGGGAAGTTGACAGAATAAGGTCCAAATTGCATTGAAGTGTACCTTTTTTATAAGGTTGATTCTTCAGAGAGAGAGCTTTGCCAACCAACAGCTGATGTCCGGCTGCCAGCACCAAAATAAAAGCTCCTTGTTGCTGGAGCATGTTACTAGGGAACAAAGTGTCGTGTTGACCAGCAAGATGAGCTCATTTGTGGCTGATGAGCTGCTTGTGACCTCACTGCAGAGACAGGAACCCCTTTACTAGGGCAAGAGCTTATGTCCCAAGATCCTCTGAGAGCTAGATCAGCAAAGGGTAGCTTTTTCCCAAACCCAACTCTCACATATTCCTCACAGATCTTCAGCTTTTATAGTCAAAATGTCCTCATGACATAATTGCTTCTTTGCCTGTTCTTTTCCATAAGCCCCCAGTGAGGCCTCTCAGCAGCTGAGTTTATCAGTGACAGGAGTTGAGATAATGGTGTCCATATTTCCACTTCACTCTCATATCAAAACAACTTTAAAAACACCTTTTTTTGTCTTTGCCATAAATGTGGATTAAAACAACTTCACTTAAGTTATACATACATTAGTTGATTTGAAATGTCAGAGTGACACACAACACCTCTATATTTTTTTCCAGAGTGATCTTATTAAAATCTGTTCTTATCATCTCACACCAGCATTCAGGTCTTTACTTTCTCCCCATTGCCTACCAGGCCATTCATGATAACAGCATTTTATCCAGGCTTACCTTACTTTCCTCTGTTGCTCACGAGCATCTTGCTACTCTCTTGATGTTTCCTTCTGCATGTGTGCATGCGTGTTCAGTCGTGTCCCACTCTTTGTAACCCCCTGGACTATAGCCCACCAGCACCACTGTCCATGGGATTTCTCAGGCAAAAATACTGGAGTGGGTTGCCGTTTCTTACCCCAGGGGATCTTCTCCACCCAAGGATCAAACCTACATGATATTTCTTACCCCACTGTGGGGAAAAAAAAGACTTTTCTATTCTCTTCCCCTTTCTACTCTACCCTACTTTCTTCTATCTATATAGCTTTGTCTACTCACCCATAATATATTTCTAGATCTGGTTACCATTATCCAGAGATAACAGAAACTCAAGAGCTCCATTAGGACTAGAAATTCTACCAGAAGTGTAAGTCATGAAAAAAGATGTCTGCGGATTACAATAGTTACTCATCAAACTTTCTTAGCCTGTTCACATTCTGTGTCTTCACTCAGAAGATTCGCTTCAGATGATTGCTCGGGCATGTATTAGTTACCAATGGCTGGTTAAAGTAAAAATGAACAAACAAAACATCAGTTTTTCTCCTGATGAGGCCCACAGAACTGGCATGAAGCTGAAAATCAAAAAATTTTTATTTCGGAGAATGTCTTATATTGTTTTATCTTTCATGTATATCTTGTTTCCCAGTGGGAATCTATTTTATACCTCTTTTGCATCCTTCACATTTATAATGCTCACTTTTTAGTGGAATAAAATTAATAGACTCACCATAATAGAAGTTACAGGATTTCATTGTCAATGATTTTCTAAATGCTCAGCCAGATACCATATTATGTTGGTTACTTTTGTATGTGGATTGCACTGATTGAACCCTCTTTCTGCATTTGCTAATATTTGACCATGTAGAGCGCAGTAAACATTTGTTGCAAACTTAATTTGTGCCTAAGCCTGTTTCACTTAATAATCTTCACCAGTTTAACTGGTTCTGAGAGGAGTTGGGAAGTGAGAATTTCTGCTATATTTGCATTAACAAAAGTTTTCAGTGATGAAATTTAAAAGTCAAAATTTGCATATTAGTTTTGGTATTATATATTAGTATTTGGTATTAGATTTGGTAGTGTTTCAGGAAGTCAAAAAATAAAGGTAAATATTTGGAAAAGTCAACCCTATGCCTATAAATGTTTTCTATATCAAGCTTAGCCTTTTTTGACATACAAGTAAAAAAGAAAGGAGTCTATTAGTTGTGAGTTAGTCAATATTTGTATTTCGAACCAGTAGCTAGAGAAAATAAAGCCTGGCTGAAAGATAGGCTCAATATTAACCATGAACCTCTACCATGGGAACATAGTACAGTGATATTTTATGGGTTTCGTCATTCTTTAATATTAACATGAACTGTCACATTGAAATTCTGAGTGTCAGTGACTTAGTCAGTGTAACACCTTGTATTCTTCCTCATTGTATTGACTTTCCCACGTGCTTGTTCATGTTATTGTGTATCTTACCTGGAAACCACATTTTGTCCCAATTATTTTAGAAGATAACTGCTATGGAAAGTTTTACAGGCCATCCTTTTCATACATAGTGATTTGGCCTATTGTTTCATCAATCAAGTTTAATGAGTTATTTAAAAATTCTTCAAAGCAATTTCTCAGTCATTTCAAGATAACTCTGTTCCCATGAAAGATAATTTAAAAAGTCACACAACTTTAGGGCCATGCAAAAATACAAAAATGCATACATTAGGAATGTAGATTTCAAAGGATTTTTAGAGGTCATTTTTTACCCTCCCACCTATGGAAACATTTTTCCTTTACTATTAGGGACATTCACTTTTTTCTCTTCCAAATGTTTCTAATGTTGAGGACCTAATTTCTTGGAAAGAAAGTACTTTCTAACATTGGATTTAATTATTAGAAAATTTTATTTTTTAGTTAAAATCCAATTCCATAAAATTTCCATCATTTATGGGAATGGCAGCTATAGCTAAAGATAGATAGATAGATAGAGGTGAGAATCATAGGAGAAAGTATAGAAAAACGCTTGCATGGGAAATACTTATGACAATAGTTAACATTTTGAATGTTTATAATTTTCTGGCATTATTCTGAGAACTTTATACATAATATCTAAATTAATCCTCATAACCCCTGTAGTGAGAAAGAATTATTATTCCTATTTTACAGAAAAAGAAGTAAGGTATAGAAGGTTATTATAGCCAGTAGAAAGTGCTAGGGCTTCCCTGGTGGCTCAGAGGTAAAGAACCCACCTGCCAATGCTGGAGACATGAGTTCGAACCCTGGGTTGGGAAAATCCCCTGGAGAAAGAGATGTCAACCCACTCCAGTATTCTTGCCTGGGAAATCCCATGTACAGAGGAGCCTGGCAGGTACAGTCCATGGGGTCACAAGAATCAGACATGACTTAGCAACTAACAGCAGCAGAAAGTGCTAAAGCCAGAATTCAAAGCCATGTAGCCTGGCTCCAGAACATTCACTCTTATCCAGCTCTTTAAAGGGTAGGAAAATATAGTATTTTCTGTTATTTCCTGTGGTTGTTTAACATCTCTGACTATGTTTAAGTTCAAGAGCTTGCCATGGCCATCATGGGGTGATTTTTCTTAGGGAACAGAGCATGCCAGGTCTTGAGAAGGGTCCTGAAACCTTCACGGTCACTGGTCCATCCCGACCCTGCCCCATTTAAGCATTGCCTTCATGTGTCTCTCTGGAACTTCATGTAGCAGCCTGACACTGGGGCCAGTTTGCCTTTATTCTATTTTTTATGCTGAACACTTGTGCAGAAACTGTGACAAATCCATTGATCTTAATATTGTCAAGTCTTTGTGGAAAAAACATAATAATAATCAGTTAAAAAAAAAATACAGCTAAGTAGGTAGAGAGTGAGCCCTGAGAATTAGAAAGGAACTTCTCATCTAGAAAGAGGGCATATCATTTCCACCCAACTTTCAATGGCCAGAACAAATGATGTGGTCCCAGCAGAGACCCGAAAGTATAGATTTCTTTGTGAATTAGAAGGAAAAATATCAAAAACAAAATATGGTGTATGCCAAGCATTGTCTCTGTCATAGTCTTTGTGGAACATTCGTCTAGTACCCAAAACCACCTTTATATCTGCTTTCTCCAATCCTCTTTAGCTTCTATGTTCTAATGTCAATTCTGGCCAGTTATTAATGGATATGAGTTTCATTGCATGTTGCATAAGTATGCTTGAGGCTTTAGTACTAGTTAGACTTCCCTGGTGGCTCAGATGGTAAAGCATCTGTCTACAATGCGGGAGACCTGTGTTTGATCGCTGGGTCGGGAAGATCCTCTGGAGAAGGAAATGGCAACCCACTCCAGTACTTTTGCCTGGAAAATCCCATGGATGGAGGAGCCTGGTAGGCTACAGTCCATGGTGTCCCAAAGAGTCAGACATGACTGAGTGACTTCACTTTAGTACTAGCTATAGACCAAATTGCATATTAATGCATTAATCTTTGAGATAAAAAGATGAAACACCCTTTTCTCCCTATGTCTTCCTCTTGCCCATGGAAACATTTTATTTTGGGACCTCTTCACCACCCACTAATACCTTCAAAATTTAATTGAATTGTAAGCTGCTAATGAATTCAAAAGCCTTGTCAGGGACATTTACATGAGTGATTTGAAGTTTTCAGGCGCTTCTTATTTATAAAGCCATCTTTGCTTTCTGAAATCCTTTTATATTCTGTTTTAAGTAAGTCACAGAAAAGAGAAGATTCATTTTTGTAGATTTTATAATATGTACTTATATTTTTAAGGAGTTATGAGATAGGGAGAAGTAATGGTGCTGCCTAAATCCCTAATATTTTATATAATTATCATATTAATAATATATGGATATTATCTTAAATATGAGTAAATTCAGTCTCAGAAAAATTTAGCTGGGATTCAGATCTAAGTCTTTCTGATTACCACACCTGTGTATTTTTTGCTAAACCACATGACTTTTTAGCTAAAGTTTCTATAGTTCACTTTTTGCCTCATTCTTATTTTTTTATAACACTTGAGTACAGAGACCTAAATTTTCACTAGTACACAGAAGTAACGATACAGGTTTATAAATAACTTGTTACATGATTGTATGCCAACATTCTCATTATGGTTATTTCTTGCTCATATTCTAGCTGACATCTCATGCATAAATAGTCACATCTGTCTTGGCTCTGAAATAATGATACATATGATAAAATTCGTAACAGCTCTTGGAAAATATTCTCATTTAATACAGTAACAGTAAAACATGAACTAAAATAAAGTCATATGTAATACAAAGCTAAAAATTTCCAAGTAATTCAAATTTAATTTCATCTTTGGAACTGAATGTAAGAAAAAAAAACTATTAAATTGTACTGATTTGATAAGCAGCTAGCATAAATATCAAGAGTTACATGAAATGCTTGCTTCCTTTGACTTTCAGATGATACTCTTCTGCATTTCCTCTACCTCTCCTCCTTGCCACTTTGGTTTCTTAAATGTTGGTGCCTGTTAATATTCATTCCTGGGCTGTCTTCTTTTTTCTGTCCTGAACACTTAATGTCATAAATTACTACACATTTCATTAATACTTTATGATGATAATTTCCAAATCTTTATCTCTAGTTTAGATCTTTCCTAAAATGGGTATAAGTATACTTGAGTAACTTGTATTTAAATGTAGATGGTCATTAGTCATCTCAAATCCTTCATGCCAACCGAAGTCAATACTTTTATTCTTAAAACTGTTCAGCATTCTTTGTCTCAGATATAAGTAGTATCAAAGTTCGCCCCATTATAATGTAAGAGATCTGATGTCACCCTTGGCTCCCCCTCCTATCACATCAAATAATGCTCAAATTTGTCAGCTCTGAGTACCTTATAATGTCTGTCAAATTTCCACCTCTCTTTCAGACCATTTTGAACTATCAGGATTTTTCTCAAATTACTGCAATTGCCTCCTTACTGATATTTGTCCTATAAAACTAAATAATTGTATATAGTTATGAGAGGGAAAGACTTTGGCAAAGACACAGCAATATCAAAGTAGATGAATTTAGCAAAATAGAAGATCAAGGAAGAGATTCACATATATATATACATACATATATATATATACAGACATATTAAAATTATACTGTAAGCTGTGCTATCACATCAATAAGTAAATTATGTACTTTTAAATAAAATGCTATAAAAGGCTGACATGGCTAGCTGTTGGTTGGCCGAAAAGAAAAAAAATACCATGACTTCTCACTATAAAAAGTTTAAATTATCTAAATGTGAAAAAATAGCATAAGAAAGTACAACAGTCTATTTTGATATTAGAGTGAGAAAGTTCCTACTAAACAAAGAAATGAAGCTCAAATTCATAAAAAACACTGATTGATTGATAGATTTAATTATATAAACATTTAAAATGTCTATAGTGAAAGGCACCACAAATAGAGATAAATTTAAGCATTAAACTGGAAGCAAATATTTGTAACATGTGACAGATTGTTATTAACCATAATAAACATATAAATAGCTCATGAAAATCAACATAAGAGCAACCAAATAGAATAATAGCAGAATTGTCGAAAAGTATGAATAGCTTTTTTATAGAGAAAACACACACGACTGAAGGAAATATGAAATGTGCTTCTCTGGCGGCTCAGATGGTAAAGAATCTGGGTGCAATGTGGGAGATGTGGGTTCTATCCCTGGGTGGGGAAGATCCCCTGAAGAGGAGAATGGCAACCCACTCCAGTATTCTTGCCTGGAGAATTCCATGGACAGAGAAGTCCAGTGGGCTACAATCTATGGGGTCACAAAGAGTCAGACATGACTGAGTGACTAACTATAGCTTTCATTGAGCCTAAATTCCCATTCTAGAATATGTTGCTCACTGCTTAAGAAACATTTAGATCTCTTTTGTTTTTTGATCATTTTCCTCATTGTGACCTCATTAAGCGCATGAGTATTCCCTACATAATTTCTTTCACTATTGATAAGTAGCAGAAAGTTTAATTGTCAAAGAACTGTAATAATGTCAATGAATGATTTCTTTTAATAGGACATACATGGAGTGTGTATAATTTTTCATCATCTTAGATAACTTTTCAAGTAATTGGGAAACAATTTTATTCGGGAATAAAAACCATATTCAACCCAAAGGTACAAGAGTTCATTGTAACAATAATGGTGTTAGTAGAGTTTTATAAGTATAATGAGTCAGGTGTTAATTTGACTGATACTCTTGAGATTTTTCTTCTCTATCAGTTCCTTTCTAGCTTCAAGATTTTCACATTACTCTCTAAGTCAATAGCAGAACTATAGAATCCAATTGTTCTCCCTTCTACTTCTTACCTTCAATCATGATAATGATAATAAGAATGAAAAACACACTATTAGATAGGTAATATTAGTATCTCCATCTGAGGTGAATAAATTGAGGCTCAGAGATATTAAATATCATTCCCACACAGACATGTAGTACATAATGGTTCAAGGACTCAGATATAGGTCTCTGACTGTAGACCACTATACCTTACATAGTAAGACATACTGGTACACTACCAGTATAAGATTCCCTTCTATTTGCTGACTCATGCTATTTACCCCTGTTTAATAGGGTAAAATTAAACAGGGCTTTAATCATCACAATTTTGCTCCTTGCTCATCTCTGCATATATGAATCTGTGATGTACATTTGATACAGTGAACCTATACATTGTCATTAATTAAAGCTTTAATGCAAACATTATAAAAGGAGGAATAATACCGTATTTGTTTGGTGACCTAATCTAAAACTTTGAAACAATTCAATAAATGTTCTCTGATTTTAATGATTTATTGTTTGTTTAAAATAAAAATGTCATATAATATCAACATTGCAGTTGACTTTGTTAGCTGCTGAAGAGTTTGTGGGCGTGAAAACTAAAGGAAACCATGAGATGGTGCCTTTGCCTAGTAGATGTCTATTCCTTAGATAAAGAAGGTAATCTACCCTTATTTGCATAAGCCATTTCAAGTATTCTTGAATTTTAATTTGGAATTTTAATTGGAGCCTTTAATTAAACCTCCCCATAAAGCATTTAACAGACTGGCTCTTTAAAGGCATACAGATAGCAAAATAAAATCTGATTACTGTGCTATATCCAGCTTGAGTTTTCACCAGCAATGCACTTTTAGTTTGAAGGATCACTGGAGACTCTATGTGTGTGTGTGTGTGTGTGTGTGTGTGTGTATGTGTGTGTTTGTCTATGTGTGTGTGGGCATATTTGTGTATACATTTGCTTTTTTATAGGGAGAAGGGTACTAGAATATTTATTTATCCATTTCAAATCAACCAGCAGGGGCTAAATTTTCTTCAGCTTAAAGTTCGGAAAAACTCCAAAGATTAGAATCTGGTTTTGAGCAAATGTTTACCTGGGTAATCTGCTTCATCTTTCTGGTCAAGAACTGAGCCTGTCTTGTAAGATGTGAGCTAGTATCTAAGATCTTGTGGGAAAATTAAAGCCCAGGGGGGAAAAAGTTTCAATGTTAGAAGCCAGTGAAAACAACAAATCAACAATTTATTTCCATATAAGAAAAATAATTTCTGTGTTAGTTGGTAGAAAAAGATACCAATAATCAATTATATATTTGAACTTTACAGTGATTGCTCAAGCCATTGTTTTTCTCTTTGCTGGAAAAACACAGCTTCAATAGCATTGCATTTTCTGTGTAAATGCTCTTATTCTGTTTCTAGTTACCTTATAATTAGACATTTATATCTAGATTGGAAGTAAAAGTGAAATAGTCCAAATAATCATTTGACAAGTAAGAAAACTGAACTCAAAAAAGGTAGTGGTTTTTTCCATGGAAGTTGTTACATTTTAGCTGCATGTGAACTAGCATTCAGATCTCTCAGTCTCCATTTATAGCTTCTTCCCATTGTACCATGAGCTCTAAATTCAACATTTATGACAAAGGAAATTTTAAACACCGCTGCTTGCCATTTGGCATTGGAGACCAAAGCTTGAGTCAAACAGATTGAAAATGAACTAGGCTGTGTTCAATAGAATTTCCATAATAGCAAAAAAAAAAAAAAAAAAAAAATTCACTACTATGTACCTGGAGACTAGAGCAGTGCTTAGCATAGGAGATGCTCAGTTAATATTTGTTGAATAGTTGAATAAAAGCGACCAGTGGACCGTGATGCCCACCACACTGCTTGGACGAAATCCCAAGCTGTTGAGGACACTCCAGGGGGGAAAAATACTGTACTCACTTACTGGAGGAAGTATCAGCGTCTGCCTATCTGCCAAGGGTACCTGCTTACAGTAAGTTTGTGTGCATTTGCAGGAACTTGTGAGTCTCCTATTGAACATGAACAGGAGGCTGATGAGTTCCCGGGAACACCCACAAATCTTCCTACTCATTTCTCCTGCTTTGCCATGGACAGTATGCTCTGACTGGCTCTTCCTGCTTTCCTCAGCGCCTCCACAGGTTGAGTACAAATTTAAGTTCTACACACAAAAAATTTAATCTTGGAAATGTAAAGTAGTTCATGGAGGCAAGTGTTGTTTCATCAGCTCATCATGGACACAGGTGGGTTTCCTGGATCAGCTCCTCAGGTGAGATGTCTGGTGGAAGGAAAGTCTTTTCTAGAGTAAGTCTTGATAATACCTTTGTAAATTGAGCAGATGGTTTATAAGAGCTATTTTAAATGATGTCCTTCTGGTTTTATAAGTCTTCAGGTATTCAATGAAACCAGTGCCAGTACTTATATGAGTGAGAATTTATAGACCTTGTAGGAAAAGAAAAAAATGAAAAATTACATGCTTATGTATTATATTAGTATTTCCCTAAACTATTTTCTGGGTTGTATTCAATTGGACTTTTTAAAATCTATAAATGTTTGCAGTGTTTTCAGTTTTTTTTTTTTTTTCTGAGAAAGTATTTCTTCTGTTTGTATTCATTTGTAGTATCAAATTATGTAATTGCTTATTTATATTTTCACTATTGTTTAGTGGGCTGTGTTTGGCATTAATATTTACAGCATGAATCTGTTTTTAAACTTGTTGAAGTGGACTTTCATGAAATTACACAGAGGTGATCCTTTTATTATGGTTTGAGCGCGTGTGTTGCTAAAGCACTTCATTCAAGTCCGACTCTTTGTGATCCTATGGAGTGTAACCCACCAGGTTTTTCTGTCCATGGGATTCTCCAGGTAAAAATACTGAAGTGGGTTGCCATTTCATTCTCCATAAGTATACATAATTTTACTTATGGTATATTTTAAAGAAGGGTGACAGACTTAAATGTTTTGAAAGGCAGTGTAAACAAATAAAGTTGACCATATGTATGCAGCATTAGGGAGCAGTAGAGACTGTAACTAATATGACTATGTCTAAAGACTTTCAAATTCAATTGTAAAAAATAGATACCTAAGGTTGTAGGTTGTATTTCAGTTAATAATGAGTAGTAAAGTTTATCCCAATGATATTCTTTATTCCTCAAAATTTTATTTTCTAAAGAGTCAACTAAATTCCTTACAAGGAAGCTCAGATTATTTTTTGCTTCCTGTTTTCTTTCTAAAACAGCATGTGGCTTTTATTTATTTTTCCAGTTAAAAAGTTCAGATTTGGAGCTTCCTTCACCTAGGATTATTTCAGTTGATTTTATTATCTTGGCATAAATATGGACAAATATTTAATCTTTTGAAAGCACATTTTTCAGACAAAAGTACTGTCAATCACTGGTCAGTAGGTCTCCTTTTTACACCATCATGATTGGGTATTACAGTGCTCAGCCTTTTCCGCCCATATATGTATTCCTAAAACTGATTGCCCCTGTGAGACAATACTGAACTGTGACTTAGATAAAATAATTGGTGGGCCGTGTTCTCGTGCTTGTAGGGTGGCTGTAACATGCACTCTGAAAAGCTTATTATATCAGAAAGTAGCAAGGTGGCAGAAATATCATCTTGAACATTCATGTTTTAAAAACTTTTTGTTTTATATTGGAGTGCAGCTGATTAATAATGTTGTGATGATTTCAAGTGAATAGCACAGGTACTCAACCATACATACATGTGTGTCCGTTTTTCTCCAAATTCCCCTTCCATCCACACTGCCACATAACATTGAGCAGAGATCCATGTGCTATACAGTAGGTCCTTGTTGGTCATCCATTTTAAATATAGTAGCGTGTACATGTCAGTCTCAAACTCTTTAACCATCCCTTCCCCCCAACCTTCTTTCCTGGTAACCGGATGGACCTAGATATTGTCATACTGAGTGATGGAAATCAGAGGGAAATATCATATGATATTGCTTATATGCAGATTCTAAAAAGAAATGATACAAATAAACTTATTCACAAAACAGAAACAGACTCACAGACTTGGAACATGCACTTAAACAAGTCATCCACTAACACTATTCTTTAATGTTAGTAATAAATTACTGGTCACTCTAGGGTAATATCAGATACAGTCAGGACATAGTAGTTGAGAACCACTTTACTGGATATAGAGTTTGTCCTGATGCCAACAGTTTTCTTAGGCCAGTGACAAGTTATGACAGATGATTGCCTTCATCCAGGGAGCACATCTGACCCTTGCCCCTAATAACTAAAGATAACAAATTTTCACCGTCTTTTTCCAAACACAGATCAATACCATGAAACTTGTATGTCAGTTAACTTCAAGTCAACAGACATCAATTGAGCATCTATTTTGCCAAATTTGGGGATAAAAATTGACAAGGAGAGTGTCAGTAAGTCAGTGTAAATCAGTATTATTGCAATACTATATGGTATGTGGATCTCACTCACAGTAGATCATACAGAAGGCTTACCTCCTGTCCCTACCCTGCCCTCCATCACCTTAATGCAATGGGACTAACTCTCCATTACCTTAATGCAATGTGACTAACCCATTGGTGAACAAATCTTAAATGTCTGAAATACTAGAGATCCTCTTCATTTTAAAAGTCTGCATATTCTATCATCGCCATCCTTAATATGAAGGAGCTCTGACTTCTGTTTTTCTCCTCCATTTTTCCTCTTTTAATATTCCATTTAAAAGTATTATGTTTGTAAATCCATGGCTGATTCATATCAATGTATGACAAAACCCACTGGGAAAAAAAAAAAAATAATAATAATGAAAAAAAAAGAAAAAAAAAAAAGTATTATGTTGAGTTTATTTCACATTACCCAAGTAGTAACTCCTAATGTAGCTTACATGTTACTTCACAGGAAACAAAGCAAGTTGTTCTTTTATCTTTTTTTTCATGATACTATTTAAATGTGTGCTCTTTGCCTGTCTTTCACCTCCGCCTCAGAACCTCTACCCTGCCTCCCACCCCCAGAAGCTTCAGGAGAGCCTTTCTTAACCCTGATATTGTTTTTATTGACTGTACCATTTAATTATGGGCTTCCCAGGTGGCAGTAATGATGAAGAACCCATCTGCCAATGCAGGAGACGTCAGAGACACGAGTTCGATTCCTGTGTCGAGAAGATCGCCTGGAGAAGGGCAAGGCAGCACACTCCAGAATTCTTGCCTGGGAAATACCATAGTCCATGGGGTTGCCAAGAGTCAGTTAAGCAACTTAGCACACAAAGAATCAGTGAAGCAACATAGCAACCTCACACGCACTAAGTAAGATATTTCAAATAATCTATTTTGAAAGCCCCAGTGGTTACAGGCATTACTGCCACCTCAACAAGTAGGTCACAGTGAGCTACTGGTATGGGATGCTGTGATTCTTCATCACTTTTCCATTCAGACCTACTTCATTTTACCTACCTTTAAGCAAAAATTTCAAAAATAATTCTAATATGAAAAGTTTTGGAAGGGCAATAATGATAATGGAAATAATTTTCATTTAGGTAAGAAGATTATCTGATGTAAGGATATTGGGAACAGCAGAGGGGATTCTGTTCCTGTAAGATTTCAGTTGCCAAAGTTGACGTTAGCATTGAGAGAAAACTCTCTTCCTGGAAATACAAACTATTTGTGAAAACTTTCAGCATGACCAGGCATAGCTGAGAAAATCAAAGCATTTAAATTAAAAAGAGGGGCCAGAGTAAAACTTTAGAAACCCAGATCTTCTCAAATGAACCACTTCTGAACTTTCAGTTCAGTTCAGTACAGTCGCTCAATCGTGTCCGGCTCTTTGCGACCCCATGAATCGCAGCACACCAGGCCTCCCTGTCCATCAAAAACTCCTGGAGTCCACTCAAACCCATGTCCATTGAGTCAGTGATGCCATCCAGCCATCTCATTCTCTGGGGTCCCCTTCTCCTCCTGCCCCCAATCCCTCCCAGCATCAAGGTATTTTCCAAAGAGTCAACTCTTCGCATTAGGTGGCCAAAGTATTGGAGTTTCAGCTTCAGCATCAGTCCCTTCAAATGAACACCCAGGAATGATCTCCTTCAGGATGGACTGGTTGGATCTCCTGCAGTCCAAGGGACTCTCAAGAGTCTTCTCCAACACCACAGTTCAAAAGCATCAATTTTTTGGCACTTAGCTCTCTTCACAGTCCAACTCTCACATCCATACATGACCACTGGAAAAACCATAGCCTTGATCAGACGGACCTTTGTTGGCAAAGTAATGTCTCTGCTTTTTAGTATGCTATCTAGGTTGGCCATCACTTTCCTTCCAAGGAGCAAGCGTCTTTTAATTTCATGGCTGCAGTCACCATCTGCAGTGATTTTGGAGCCCAAAAAAATAAAGTCTGACACTGTTTCCGCTGTCTCCCCATCTATTTCCCATGAGGTGATGGGACCAGATGCCATGATCTTAGTTTTCTGAATGTTGAGCTTTAAGCCAACTTTTTCACTCTCCTCTTTCACTTTCATCAAGAGGCTTTTTAGTTCCTCTTCACTTTCTGCCATAAGGGTGGTGTCATCTGCATATCTGAGGTTATTGATATTTCTCCTGGCAATCTTGATTCCAGCTTGTGCTTCTTCCAGCCCAGCGTTTCTCATGATGTACTCTGCATATAAGTTAAATAAGCAGGGTGACAATATACAGCCTTGACGTACTCCTTTTCCTATTGGGAACCAGTCTGTTGTTCCATGTCCAGTTCTAACTGTTCCTTCCTGACCTGCATGCAGGTTTCTCAAGAGGCAGGTCAGGTGGTCTGGTATTCCCATCTCCTTCAGAATTTTCCACAGTTTATTGTGATTCACACAGTTGAAGGCTTTGGCGTAGTCAATAAAGCAGAAATAGATGTTTTACTGGAACTCTCTTGCTTTTTCAATGATCCATTGGATATTGGCAATTTGATCTCCGGCTCCTCTGCCTTTTCTAAAACCAGCTTGAACATCTGGAAGTTCTCGGTTCACGTATTGCTGAGGCCTGGCTTGGAGAATTTTGAGCATTACTTTACTAGCATGTGAGATGAATGCAATTGTGCAGTAGTTTGAGCATTCTTTGGGATTGCCTTTATTATGGATTGGAATGAAAACTGACCTTTTCCAGTCCTGTGGCCACTGCTGAGTTTTCCAGATTTGCTGGCATATTGAGTGCAGCACTTTCACAGCATCTTCTTTCAGGATTTGAAATAGCTCAACTGGAATTCCATCACATCCACTAGCTTTGTTCGTAGTGATGCTTTCTAAGGCCCACTTGACTTCACATTCCAGGATGTCTGGCTCTAAGTGATTGATCACACCATTGTGATTATCTGGGTCATGAAGATCTTTTTTGTACAGTTCTTCTGTGTATTCTTGCCACGTCTTCTTAATATCTTCTGCTTCTGTTAGGTCCATACCATTTCTGTCCTTTATTGAGCCCATTTTTGCATGAAATGTTCCCTTGGTATCTCTAATTTTCTTGAAGAGATCTCTAGACTTTCCTATTTTGTTGTTTTCCTCTATTTCTTTGCATTGATCGCTGAGGAAGTCTTTCTTATCTCTCCTGGCTCTTCTTTGGAACTCTGCATTCAAATGGGAATATCTTTCCTTTTCTCCTTTGCTTTTTTGCTTCTCTTTTTTCACAGCTATTTGTAAGGCCTCCTCAGACAACCATTTTGCCTTTTTGCATTTCTTTTCCATGGGGATGGTCTTGATCCCTGTCTCCTGTACAATGTCACGAACCTCCGTCCATAGTTCATCAGGCACTCTGTCTATCAGATCTAGTCCCTTAAATCTGTTTCTCACTTCCATTATATAGTCATAAGGGATTTTGTTTAGATCATACCTGAATGGTCTAGTGGTTATCCCTGCTTTCTTCGGTTTAAATCTGAATTTGGCAATAAGGAGTTCATGATCTAAGCCGCAGTCAGCTCCCGGTCTTGTTTTTGCTGACTGTATAGAGCTTCTCCATCTTTGGCTGCAAAGAACTTTAAAGATGAGCTTATATATAAGATGGATAAACATCAAGTTCCTAATGTATTAACACGGGGAACTATATTCAATGTCCTGTAATAAAACATAATGGAAAATAATACAAAAAAGGATATATATATTCCAGTTATATGTGTGTGAGCTCAGTTGCTCACTTGTGTCCAACTGTTTGTGGCCCCGTGGACTTCTCAGTCCTTGGAATTTTCCAGGTTGCCATTCCCTACTCCAGAGGATCTCCCTGACCCAGGGATCAAACCTGCATCTCTTGCGTGTCCTGCATTGTCAGGTGCATTGTTTACCAACTGCATGACCTGGGAAGCCTTCAGTTTTATATATATATATATGTGTGTGTGTATACACACACACGCACGCGTACGCGCACACACACACACACACACACACACACATAACTGAATCCTTTTGCTCTGCAGCAAAAATTAACACAACATTATAAATCAACTGTATTTCAATAAAATTAAAAAAATAAAGGTGATTTTAGCCTCAAAGTAAATTTGAGACATTATGTAGAGAGAAAATCAAAGACCTTCTCCTATGCAACTAGTTAAAACCAAAATCAAGCAGTACATATCTTCCTTAAATTTTGTTAAAAAAGGAATAGCCAATACAAGGAATTGTGTGACTAAATATGATATATTCTGTGCAAAAACCCCGTGGCACATACTTGTTCCTGGAAGCTTAGAATCTAATTAAGGTTTCATTTGTCATTGTCTTCAAATCTGAAAAAGCCCTGTCTTTTTAATTAAACTCCATTAACTCAGGCACTCCTGCCTACTATAAATTAATTGTGTCTTCCAATTGTTCTTTCTAGGAGGACTGCACTGTTTTAAAACTCCCACAAAAAGTTATGTTTTTCTCATAGTGTAATTTTAACTTGATTCACTTCTTTCAGTCTCAAATTTTCATCCTAATCATAAATATAACCAATCAACTCTTTAAAAAATTCTAGAAATGCCTTTGTTTATATCAGTACTTGTTATTCTCTGTAAGTGGTTCTCTTTTCGCACTGTATATTTTACTTCTGAGTTTGGCTAAAAGCTATGTTAATAAATTGAAAGCATGTTACTCTAGTAGAATAATCCAGTTTTAGGTTTATTTGCAACTGAAACATAGTTCACTGATTTGGCAAATCTATGAAAAATTTAACAAATTTAAAGGAATTCTGTGTGTGTGTGTTAGTAACTCAGTTGTGTCCAACTCTCAGTGACCCCACAGACTGTAGCCCTCGAGGTTCCTCTATCCATGGAACTATCCAGGTAAGAATACTGGAGTGGGTAGCCATTTGCTTCTCAAGGGGATCTTCCTGACCCAGGAATTGAACCCAGGTCTCCTGCATTGCAGGCAGATTCCTTACCAGCTGAGCCACCAGGGAAGCCCTAAAGGAGCTCTAGGATATTCTTTTGATTTGAATAAATATAAAAAATAAACTTTTAGCTTTCTATTTTTACCAACCATAAATCAAAAAGAAAAAAAAAAAAGAGTCCAAATCTAATCACTATATAGGTCACTCTTACTTGTTGCTCCAACATAAATTACCAACCTGCTAATAAGCAGGTTGAATGGTGCTTCTAGGAATCTCAGTGAAATAAGATCTAGTGTATGCAGAATTGGGAATTCTTTGGGGAATTCAGTTGTCTGTACTGGTCAAAAACAGTGATTCCAGAGCTCTCATTGCACCCCAGTTACCTAACCTGCATGCGTCCTATTTAGAAGCTCCACTTGCTAGGTAGTTAGGGTTCTCCTCTACTCCTTAGAAGGGACATGATCTTATAACAACCAGAAAGTCCCATTTAAATATGTATTGTAATCAGCTTCATAACACTGCAGGTCTTATAACAGTCTCCCCTAATGTAGTTGCAACTTAAAATATATTTTCTCTTAGATGGATTTTTATTTGTGATTGATAACAATAAAATTCAGCCGTATAATTAAATAGTGCCACATGGGCCTAAATGGTAATATGTGTATTGCTTTATACATTTTCCATAGGAAAATGTATTCTGAGTTCTGAACCACTGATTTACATATCTCTGAACTTCTTAACTCTCTTGACTTATAATTCAAAAATTATCCACACAGAGAGAAATGCAGATAATTGAACATCTATTTTGTTCTTTTGAAATACACTAACTATTTGCTCTATTTGGATAACTATTTTTAACATTTCCAGAATCCTAAGAGAAATTATATAATAAAGCTCGATGTATTAACAAAACCCAAAATTATATCCATTTACTCTGATACTGACTTTTTATGCTTATCAGAAAGACAGGTTGCCTCTTAAATTGTAGGAATAGCTGTGATGTAGTTGGTTAATCAGACACAGTTATCAAGGATCCACAATATGTGAGCATAGTGCTTGAATTATAGATAGAGAACACAATCCATCTTTGGAACAAAACATAAAGCATGCTGAGAGTTTATAGGAATTAAAAAAAACAGGTTCAAAACAAAAGCCATAGGCAAAAATAATGATAATAGAATAATCCTTGATTCCTTTTTGTATTTGTTCAACTAATTTTTATTGTGTCAGCCTTGGATAGGTACTGACTGTGATATTCACTAAGAATATACAGTTGAGGAAAATCGGCATTATGTTTGTCTTCACGGAATTTACATTTTACAATTAATAACTTTTAAATTTGTTAATGCAGTTAGCGCACACTGAAACATATATGAATTACCCTGACATATTACCAAAATTTATGCTGGAGGTAAAAAAGAAAGTGCCGTGAGAGCTCAGAAGAGGAAGGCCTAACCTGTACTGAGTTGAGAGGGGTCATCGGGGCTTCCTGTTGAAACATATATTTTATCTGAATCTGATAGGCAAGTAAAGATTAACAAAGGAAAGTTAGAAGAAGAGTGTTCTAGACAGAAGGAATGGTATATGAAAGTGCCCTGAGAGTAAAAACAATAAGGACAGTTAACAGCGATTAAAGAATAGTATGAAGCTTCCCAGGTGGCAGTGATAAAGAATCTGCCTGCCAGTGCTGGAGATGCAGGAGACTAGGGTTTGATCCCAGGGAAAGAAGATCCTCTGGAGTAGGAAATGGCAACCCCCTCCAGTATTCTTGCCTGGGAGATTCCATGGACAGAGGAGCCTGGTGGGCTTCAGTTCATGGAGCTGCAAAAGAGTTGGATGTGCCTGAAAATGACCAATGTGAATTAAAGCCTGGAAAGTAAAGGATAACATAAGTTAGGCTGAATTTAACAGGTAGATAATGGTTCTGGTTGATGTAGCATCTTGTGGGCTGTGCTATTATTCTAACAGTCAGAATGCTTTTGATATTTTTAAATATAAGGGGAAGATGTGAACATATTTGTGTTTTATTAATTAAAAAGATCACTGTTGTATATGTAACAAATCAGTGGGAGCTATGTGTGGTCATAGGGGATCAGTTTTAAGGACTATTGTAAGAGTTTAAAAGAGGGTCATGGCAGCAGAGATATCAAAAATGATGGATTCATTAGAGAGATATTTTGCAAATAAAAATGAATTTACTTCGTGATGATGAATATCAGAGATAAAGGACAGAGAGGGTGGAATGTCAATGAAACAACTAGCTTTCTGGCATGAGCTATTGAATATGTCTTGGGTGTGTTTCATGAGATGAAGGACAATGAAAGAAGATGGAAAGGTTGAAAACTAATTGATTAGAGGAGCAGAGATATTTTCTGAAAGCTCTCTAGAGTATTGATATTGAAATCTGCTATCCTGGTTCTATAGAAGGTTTATTACCCCCTAAGCTGATAGAATTTTAATGTTAAAATATTACTGGGGTTTAAAATTAAAATTTATTCAATGCCTATAGTGATCTAACTGTTTGAACCAGATACTTCACATTATTACTTTCAAACTTGTCCTAAACCCCGACTGGCAACTGAACTGAACAGAACTGTCCTAAACCCGATATGTCTTTTATACCTGCTTTGCAGATAAGCAAATGGCAGAACTGGGTCCAAGCCCAGGATTGTGTGACCCCAGTTGTATACTAGGGCATGTTACTCCACATCTCTTCATTCACTGTGAATACACTGATAGACAAATATACCTATTCTAGTAGCTAAGTGAATTTAAGTTTCCTTCTTCCCTTGGGCAACTTTTTCCAAAAATATAAAAACATTAATTTCATCTGTGAGGGAGGAAAATTAGAAGCAACAGGCAGTTTGGGGAATTGAATGTATGGTGTGCAAAGTGGTTGCAGGCTTTTAATATTGCTATTATCATGATCATTCATGTGAAAGTTATTAATATAGAGGTATACTTCTTCAGATATTAAGTGCTATACAAATAGATTAACCCAAAGTACAATTGGTAATATTAAAGTCTCAAAACCCATTGAAAATGAAAAGATGATAGTTAATGTGAGGAAAAAAAAAAGGTTTTCGGTACTTTTAGCATTTTATACTTAAAATGCCGTCCAGTTAGTAAATAAAAAAATCTCATTAAAATGACTGTTAAATATGTGTTGTTCTGTATTTCTGAAAAGTAAAATGCTTTCTTAGGAAAGTATTGATGCCCTTTTGTGGACCACTGACAAATTTAAAATAGAATATTCCTCCAAGAGTAAAGTTTAATTTCATTTGAAGTTCTTTACATTATCCCTCGTGCTTAACCAATGAAATCATTGAAGTTTGTGGCTGGTAGAAATCTAGAGCCAATTAAGTTCAATGGCCTTATTTTATTTGGATAAATAAGTTATTAGGAACATTAAGAAACTGGAGCTCAAAGAAGTTAAAGGAGGTATCGGTTACACGTAGTTAGGTTTTCTGATTCTCAGGCCATTTCTTTCTGCTACTCTTCTCTTTTTTGGACTCCCTAGTCAGTTGCCATGGCAGCAATTCAACAGTTGGTTTTTCTTCGGGAAGTCTTGCCCAGATCTGTCCGCAATGATGAGACTGAAGGTAACCATCTCTGCACATGCTCACCCTGTTAGCGCCAGGGGATGTGGAGCTTTGCAGAGAGGACTGGGGGTCAGGGTGGTCATTTACAAAAGTGTGAGCCAGTGAAAAAATTCTAATGAGGCAGAAATGCCTTCAATCAATTGGCACTCACAGATGAGGTGAAAATGATGGGACCGAAAGGCACAAATTGCTGTCATAATTGGAAGAAATATCTTTGGAGGTTACTAGCTATGTTTGTGGAGCAGGCAATGACACCCCACTCCAGTACTCTTGCCTGGAAAATCCCATGGATGGAGGAGCCTGGTAGGCTACAGTCCCTGGGGTTGCTAAGAATCAGACACGACTGAGTGACTTCACTTTCACTTTTCACTTCCATGCGTTGGAGAAGGAAATGGCAACCCACTCCAGTGTTCTTGCCTGGAGAATCCCAGGGACGGGGGAGCCTGGTGGGCTGCCGTCTCTGGGGTCGCACAGAGTCGGACATGACTGAAGTGACTTAGCAGCAGCAGCTATGTTTGAGATTCCCCAGGAAAGATCTTTTTTAATACACCTGACTTTATGTGGTGTTGTTTGGGAAAAGTTCTAACTAATATTATTCATGGATAATGTGGTGTGGTGGAAGAATAACAACAAAGCTAGCATTGTGTGATCAGTCCTAATATTTTTGGTTAAGTTCGATGTTACTACTTATTATTCAAATAGCTTTGGACAAGTGATTTTTTTTTCCTATTTATTTATTTATGTATAATGCTGCCTTTATTTGGAGTGGAGTCCCAGAGTAACAAGGATTTGGGAAGAAGGGCAGTGAAGCAGAGAATGAGGGTAAGCAAATATAAGGTGGTGTCTGATCAAGCTGGCCACTGCTTCACAAAGAGATATGGCTACTTGCTCATCTCATAGGATATCTGAGAGGCAGTATAAATCTGCTATGCTGAAGAACAGACTATTAGGGAAGGAGAGAAGAGGAAATGATCTGTGGTTTCTTATTTCTCAATTCTTACTGGCCAAAATTCAGCCTTTTTGTTCTTTTGAATTTCTCTGACTTCTAGGTTGTGTTAGGTCTCCCCTGAGGGCAGCTTTTGGGGAAGCTTAAGCCATGGTGAGTCTGATCAGGTAGAACTTGGATGATGGAGCTTTTGTGGTTCCTGCCAGAGCAGGCTTGATTGAGGCCAAGTGAAAACCCACCTCCAGTCCTCAGGGAGACTGAGACAGTTGGTAGTTTGAGGAGAGGTATCAATGGCAGTGGCTGGGTGGGTCTCTCTTGAGTAAGCAGTTGGGTAGGGCCCGGTGGTGTCAAGCAGGTAAATTTCCTCTGTACTGTTAGCAAAACCCAGCTATCCTCTGTTACTGATGTGGAAACTGCGGTTAGAGAATCAAAAGTAAAATTGGACAAGTCATTTTAGAACACAGACATGGTTTAATCTCCTATACAAGAAGAATACTGTATTTCATTCTTAACTCTTGCATCTATCTTAAAGAACAAATGACATAATTTATATGAAAATATTTTGAAAACATTGAATCACTTTGCAGATACTGTTGAGTGAGAAAAGTGGTTGTGTTACAGACCACTGCTGTATTAGTCCATAGACTCAGAGTTATATTAATTATGCACAAAATAATAAGGGTAAATTGGTTGTATATACTTGGCAGACTTTCTTTTTAATTGATATTTTGAGGGGCACTGAGGAGCTATGAATTATGAAAGTTAGCTAGGGAGTTATTAATTGATTAAGTTAGTTGATTGATTAATACCCTCTCTGTTATATGAAATCTGTACACCTTTTCTAAGAAAACGTGAAATAAAATTAAGACCATAATTATAGAGAGAGCATCAAGGCCAGAAAGTATGAAGATTGATTAGAAAGGCCAGGGGGCATTTTAAAGCATACATGTTCATGCAAGAAAATCTTAATATTACAATTAAGTCAATACTTTGCTAGGATTTTTTTTTTTTTTTTTTTTTTTTTTGGTCAAAATATTGAACCTGAGGAAATTTCTGTGGTGGATCAGTGGTTAAGAATCTGCCAATGCAGGGGACGTGGGTTCGGTCCCTGGTCAGGGAACTAAGATCCCATGTGCTGCGAGGCAGTTAAGCCTGCATGCCACAACTACTCAGCCCATGTGCTCCATTCAAGACCCAGTAGAGCCAAATTAATAAATATTTTAAACAAATAAACCTGAATCTAATAGTGAGGTATCAGTCAGGCAAATCTATATTATTGGACATTTAAGAAACTACTGCCCTCAACTCTTTAAAAGCCTCAATGCCATTAAAGTCAAAAGTAGCAAAAGGCTGGGTGTGGGGGCAACCATTCAATAGAACATAGATACTCAAGATCATGCTGAGTGAATGCAGTGCATGGCTCTTTTTGAATCTTCCTCATAGCTCTGTTGGTAAAGGATCAACAAAAGAAAAGAAAAACAGCTATAATGAACATCAATGAGACAGTTGGTAACTTTCAATATATACTATATATTAGGTAGTATTATTATAACTGTTATTTTTCTTGGGATACTGGAATTGTTTTATTTCTTGAGGTAGTGGTATTTTAAAAATCTAAGAGAGTGTCCTTTTTTCTTTGGAGAGCAATGGCAAATGTTTGGGAAGATGTGTTATGCTCTCTATGTCTTGCTTTCAAATGGTTCTAGAACAGTATATATACACATATGTTTTATACATGCTGACTTGCATCAAGTATTTAGAAAAAGAAAAAGAGATCAAGTACATGTGTTAAAATGTTAGTGTTGAAAATAGGTAAACAGAGAGATAGATGTCTGCTGTGCAATTGTTTCCTCTTCTGTGCAGGTTTAAAGTTTCTGAAAATACAAATATCGGAAAAAATTTAACTGAGACAAACCAGGGTCTACTTTTGAGATTCTGGCTGTCAAAGGAAAGTAAAATCATGATCGCCATTTACAGTTTTGGGCTTTAACTGTGTCAACTCAGTAGTTCAGCCCAAGATTCTCTTTCTGAGAGATGAGAACATAGAAGATATTTCTATGGTGATATTGACCAGGCTTGTTATCTTGTTACATAATTAACTGAATAAATGATGAGTGAACAAATATCACATAAAGCTGTCATTTAATTTCCAAACTCTAGATTTGGGAATTGGTAATAAAGTCTTTCAGCTCAGTTCAGTCGCTCAGTCGTGTCCAACTCTTTGCAACCCCATGAACCACAACACGCCAGGCCTCCCTGTCCATCATCAGCTCCCTGAGTCCAGCCAAATCCATGTCCCTTGGGTCGGTGATGCCATCCAACCATCTCATCTTCTTTTGTCCCCTTCTCCTCCTGCCCGCAATCTTTCCCAGCATCAGGGTCTTTTCAGGGCTTCCCTTATAGCTCAGTTGGTAATGAATCCACCTGGAATGCAGGAGATCCTGGTTCAATTCCTGGGTTTTGAAGATCCCCTGGAGAAGGGACCGGCTACCCACTCCATTATTCTGGCCTGGAGAACTCCATGGACTGTATAGTCCATGGGGTCACAAAGAGTTGGACACAACCGAGCAACTTTCACTTTCATCAGTCTTTATGAAAATAAAACCTTAAAAGTCAGGAAAGGATGATGAGATTATCTAAAATGCTAAGTCCACAGAGTAGGAAGCAGTTTCATGTATTTGAAAGTATGGACTCCCGAACAGGGTTCCCCCAACCCCCAGGCCACAGACCAGTACTGGTCCATGGCCTTTTAGGAACTGGGCTATAAATATAAAGCTGGAGGTGAATGGAGGGTGAATGAGTGAAACTTCATGTATATTTACAACCACTCCCCATCACTGGCATTATTGGCTAAGCTCTGCCCCCTGTCAGATCAGTGGCAGCATTAGATCTCATTGGAGCATGAACACTACAGTGAACTGTGCTTGCGAGAGATCTAGGTTGTGCAAAACAAGTCCCTGGTGTGAAAAAGTTTGGTGACTGCTGCTTTTGAGCCAAATTCTATATCCAAAGCCTGATTCCACCACTGGATTTTAAGGATTTGGGGGTAGCAAACTAATCTCACTGTGCCTCAGTTTTATAGTGTATAAAATAAAATATGTAAGATTTTGACAAATACAAATAATAACTCTTAATAACTCAATATAACTTAATAACTCAATAAGAACTCAGATACTCTTAATAACATGTACATTATGCTTTGCTGTGCTCTGTCCATGGGGATGCTTCAGGCAAGAATATTGGAGTGGGTTGCCATGCCTTCCTCCAGGGGATGTTCCCAACCCAGGGATTGAACCCAGGTAACCTGCATTGCAGGCAGATTCTTTATCAACTGAGCCACCAGGCAAGTCCAGGAATACTGGAGTGGGCATCCCTATCCCTTCCCAACGCAGGAATCAAACTGGGGTCTCCTGCAGTACCTTATGCTATCACTTTGTGAAATAATAAAATGGTCCATATAAAACATTTAGAACAATGCCTTATAAATGTCAGTAATTTTAATTTTACATATGAAAAATAGTTCTCTCTTATTGCTATTTTTAGCTTTTAATTCTTTTTTTTTTTTTAACCTAATAATAAGTTACCCAGTAAGAAATAGACAGATCAGTCAAGGAGACCTTCTGACTACAGGGACCAGAGTTTCTCAGACTGTCTTACCTGCCAGCATTGGTTTTCCATGAGCTGGTTCAAATGTTGACTTTTAAAATTAAATAGTGATAGTTCCTTGATTTGCTGACAAAAGTAAAAATTCAATAATGGCTAGATATTCATAATTTTAAGTACTTCCCCCCAAATATTCCCTACATCTTCATGTTATAGGTTCATCAGGTGAAAAAATTAATGATTTTAATTGTCTAAATCAAGCATTTTTGTCTTAGTTCTCATTCTCAGCCATCACATTAGATTTAGTTATTTGCTTCATATTAATTATTTATAGATTTCTGAAGATCCAAACAGTCCATCCTAAAGGAGATCAGTCCTGGGTGTTCATTAGAAGGACTGATGCTGAAGCTGTAACTCCAATACTTTGGCCACCTCATGCAAAGAGTTGACTCATTGGAAAAGACCCTGATGCCGAGAGGGATTGAGGGCAGGAGGAGAAGGGGACGACAGAGGATGAGATGGCTGGATGGCATCACCAACTTGATGGGCATGAGTTTGAGCAAACTCTGGGAGTTTGTGATGGACAGGGAGGCCTGGTGTGCTGCGATTCATGGGGTCGCAAAAAGTCAGACACGACTGAGTGACTGAACTGAACTGAACTGAAAATGTTATTATTTTTAACTAGTATCAGTTATTATCTGTTGTGTACAGATACTCATTTTTACTCTAGTCTTTTTTTGTTGTTTAGTTTTCATCATGGAAGTTTAATGAAGCATTTATATCCCTTGTATTCTATGAAGAGTACCTGTCTTCTCTGTATTGAAGTGCACTAATTAACAAATTTGATAATTAGTGAATGAAAGCAAGTATTCTTGTATCCATAGAACATCGAAAGAGAAGGAAGATGGTTCTTTCCTCAGTAAATTGTAGTCAAAGTGACCTGAAGGTAGAATTAATGCAGAGTCTGACCAACTCCAATTCCTGCCTCATTTGTGGATTATAGACCTTAGTTACCTATAGTATAGGTTGTTGTTGTTATTGTTTAGTTGCTCAGCCATCTCCGACTCTTTGTGACTCCAACAACTATAGCCCGCCAGGCTCGTCTGTCCCTGGGATTTTCCGATGAGAATACTGAAATGAGTTGCTGTTTTCTTCTCCAACAGGGCTAGTGTTTAGTCAAAACTTTGACACTCGCTTTATAACAGAAATGAATTTGGAAAAAGTTTACGTAAAGGAGAAAATGTTTATCTGCTATTGTTACAGTTCAAAAAATATTATTTAATTTGACCATGGGATTTAGCAAGATGTTAGATATGGATTATACATAATTAATTTTTTATTATTGCCAATAGAATCCTAAGCCTTAAGTGGAAGGATATCATTTAATTTTCAATTAAATGTTGTTATTACTCAGCATTATCTCCTATTCATCTAATTGCCCTATTTCTACATCTTGGTAAATACCTGCCTGATTTTGCATAGGTTTTATCAAGTAGAAAACTTAGGTGTGCACCACCCTGGTAGTAAAGTTGTGAATACCCATCTTTATGCTATGTAGTAACAATCATTAAACTCTTCTTCGTTTATCTAAGAATTTTTATAGTATCTAGAATAAAGTAGTTGTTTCCTCAAAACAACACAGTCATGGCCACCTGCCAGAATACATTTGTTGTTTATTTACTGTGGGACAGCCCCTTGTAACTGTATATCCAACTGTGATGAAATCTTTTTGCCTTAAATACCTAGTCAAATAGCTGATTCAGAAATTGTAGCAGGGTAAACATTGTCATGAATTTGCCATCATATCTAGAATTGTAGCCTATTTTCACTTGTTTCTCAAAAGACGGCATCATTTAATTTTGCTTTCCTATCACAGTTTCATTGTTTGCTACTTGTATATCTTTTCTTTCCTGACATTAAATGTCATTTCTTCCACTATTTTTGATATAATAAGCAAGGGCAGATGGTTTAATTCCAAAGAAAAGAAATTTGCTTCTCCTCTACACATCTATTTCCTTTAATATGTTATTTAGAGAAAAGACTTATTAAGCATTTAATGCATCAGTCATTCAAACTAATATTAGAATCTCTTTTTGGGGAAAATGATTAAAACATGGTACGTATTTTATGATGTCCATCATTTTGCCCGCAAGTATGAAACCTGAGCTAAGTGAGTTTTTAACTTTGCTTTTCCAGCTCTATGCCTCTATGATTTTCTGAGTAAAAGCATAAAATTATGATGATTTTTAAGTTAGAGGGTAAAGGCAATATTACATTATAAATTGAGAAAAAATCACCACATTGTTGACTATGGTGTGAGACTCCCATTCAGTAAAAGACATCTTGATGCAAATGTAATCGTTCATCTCCAAATAGGACAAGGTTTCTTAGAGTAGAAAAAGACAAAGAAACTAGAAATTATTAAGCACCTACTGCAAACCAAGCATTTAAAAAGTCTTAGAAAATAAGTGCTATTATAAATGTTTTATGTGCAATAAAGTAAGGCTTATAGAAATAACATCCACCCAGTTTAGCAGTCAGAACTGGAATTTGAACTTAGATCCTACAGTTTCTCATGCTCATTTCACTCTCCATGTAGGATTTTAAAGAATGTATCTTACTTCATCATCTGATGTGCTGCAAAGATAAAAGCCTTAGGAGTTTGTAGATGTAAATATGGGCATCATTTGGTTACATTGAGTGTTAAGTTGACAATGTTCCTGAGATTAATGTATTGTTGTTATAATATAGCAAGTAATATAGTATTTTATATTATTATAATATGCATTATATACAAATATCATATTATTATAATATATATAATATAACAAATATGCAGTAATGTAATTATTATTACAAAATGGGCTTTCCAGGTGGCACAAGTGGTAAAGAATCTGCCTGCCAATGCAGGAGATGCAAGAGATGCAGGTTTAGTCCCTGGGTTGGAAAGATCCCCTGGAGTTATGAAATATTACAAAATATTTGCTTTTTTTGGTATTTTTAATGCTGAATGGATTACTATGTGCCTCAAATAACAACAAGTATATTAAGTAAACTGCTACATTTTCTTCCACCTCTGCTTTCCCTTCTCACTTCTCATTTCTGTTACCCAGATACAAATATTTTAAACAAGTTGGCATGTGTCTTCCAGAGTTTTCTATAAGCATATATATTTGCAGTAACTTTATATTATACATATTTTTCTAGAATTTAATTTTGTTTTAAATTTGTTGGTCATTATGGTCATATTTTTATATGCTTTATGTTAGAGTATGTACTGAAAGAGTGGACTTCCTAGGTGGAGCTAGTGGTAAAGAACCCGCCTGCCAGTGCAGGAGACATAAGAGACACAGGTTCAATTCCTGGGTCAAGAAGATTCCCTGGAGGAGGACATGACAACCACTCCATTATTCTTGCCTAGAGAGTCCCCCTGGACAGAGGAGCCTGACAGGCTACAGTCCATAGGATCGCAGAGTCAGCCATGACTGAAGCAACATGCTTGCGCTAATAGAGCAGCGAAGATTTCCCTCAGTATCTCTCTTATTTTAGTATTTATACTGTATTAAAATCATGATTAATTTAATCATTTTTACTGATAAACATTTGTTTCCAGTTTATCCAAAATCACCAGTCATCAGTCTATGGCTCCTTGAGGACAGGGGCTGGCCAGAGTTTGATCACTTGCATCAAGTTCTGCCGAGCACACCATTCAAATCACTGGAGATCTGCCTCATTTTAAGAGTTCTTTCTTGCTGCCTGCTACTTCTCTGTCTTACAGAATTAGTGTGTATTTTCTTAAATACCCCATAGACACTTTGCTTCCTGGCTTTTGCAGATGTAATTTCCTTCACGTGGAGTGGGCTTCCCTCATTGCTCAGTGGGTAAAGGATCTGCCTGCAGTGCAGGGGATAAAAGAGATGCGAGTTCAATCCCTGGGTTATTCTTCTCCTTCCCACCCATCCTCCTCACTCACAGGAGCAGCGACTTTTTCACCCACTTTGACAGAACTTGGGCTTCATCTCTTCAGAAAAAGCCCTTCCTGATTATTTAGTTCTGCTTAGGCGCCTCTCCTCCTGTGAGATTCTGAGCTTGTCTATCATGGCAGTTATCACTGTAGTCGATATGTTGTCAAGTTTGTCAGTCTGCCCATTGGCTCTGAGCTCTTTGAAAGCTGGGACTTGTTTTCTTTTCAATCCTTTAGTGTCTCACATACTTTCTCCCACACAGCAGAGGCTCAAAATACCTTTAATGAACAGATAATTAAATGTTTGTCAAAGCTAAAATATGTTTGAATCCATACTTTTAACTTTGCCTAATCCTTGATAGTTATAAACATGTATTTTAAGAAGTGCATCATTCATATTGATACTTATCTCATTTTCAGCAATTATCCCTGAGTTAAATATACTCATGGTTTGTTATAACACCAAAATAGCTGGGGTCAAATTCCATTAAAATAGTATAAAATATTATTATCTAATGTAGTCATTCAATATTATGGACTTCTCTGGTTGCTCAGACAGTAAAGGTTCCACCTGCAATGCAGGATACCTGGGTTCTGTCCCCGAGTTGGGAAGATCCCGTGGAGGAGGGCATGGTAGCCCACTCCAGTATTCTTGCCTGGAGAATCCCCATGGACAGAGGAGCCTGGCGGACTACAGTCCAGGGGGTGGCAGAGTCGGACATGACTGAGCGACTAAGCACAGCCCATAGTCACTCAAACATTGTAAAGACTGTGAGTTGAGGGCTTGAATGATACATTCCCCTTTTTCCCTATCATCTTCTGCAAAATCAGAGTGCCACAATTAATGTCCAATTGCAAAAATATAATCTTCAAGGTTTGGAAAAAATCAACCCAAAGGAATCAAAATATGTTTGCAGTTATTCACTTGGACTGCTCTTCCACATATAAGACTTTTATTAATGAGGGATTAATAAGCACTGAAAATTTACATGTTTTTAAATGCTTATTTGTTTTCTATCCTTTTGTATACTTACCAAAGAGGTACTTATTACTGTTCTTCATATAAATGAATAATTGAATTGATCTTCCAAAAAAATCAAGTAGGGGGGAAATTTTTAAGTAGAATGAGTTATCCCCAGGGTGGCAGATTGACATTATTATCCACAATGCCACTTTCTAAGGGTATCAGTCTTAAAGTAGTGGGGAAAAAAATGGAAGAAGATTTTTGTATACACATATACATATTTTAGGGTGTTCACGAGTAAATGTAGATGCCCACTTCATAAACTGGACTCTAGATATTATTCCTTAAGCAAATGATCTTTGCCAGTGAACTGAACCCACTGAGTGTTGAAAAGAGATCCTAGAATATAATATGTCATTAACATGAGCTTATTTACACACACGAAATTCCACCACTCAAGCCATGTAAGTCAAAGTATGTTCTAAAGATAAGTAAATTTATTAAGTATAAGCAAATCTAATAGCACAAGCTAGTTTTAAAAAATATTCTGTTTTATAGGGATCATCTATAATGAATCAAAGAAAATGCTTGATAAATGGAGTATTATCTATTCATATGTAAATGGATATTTTGTATAAAATACTGAAAGCTTTATCTTGATGAAACTAGATATTCCCCTTGCAAAATTTTAATTTGAATATTGCACATTAACTTTTATTATTTTTAGTCAGATTGTTTCACTGTAGGCTTCTTGCATATATTTATTTGATTCTGCAGAGTATTTAGTATGATTTTTAACTTACACTTTATACTTTCACTTAATTTTCTTTTCTCAGTGGATTTCTCAAATGCTGCAGATAAAATTGCATGCTACAGAACTGCAGGGCAAGGACAAAGCAAAATGTTTTAGACAGATATGGCCCAGCTATTTAAATGCTTCTTCAGTTCAGTTCAGTCGCTCAGTTGTGTCCGACTCTTTGCAACCCCATGGACTGCAGCATACCAGGCCTCCCTGTCCATCACCAACTCCCAGAGTTTACTCAAACTCATGTCCATTGAGTCAATGATGCCATCCAACCATCTCATCCTCTGTCGTCCCCTTCTCCTCCCCACTTCAGTCTTTTCCAGCATCAGGGTCTTTTCAAATGAACCAGTTCTTCGCATCAGGTGGCCAAAGTATTGGAGTTTCAGCTTCAGCATCAATCCTTCCAATGAACATCCAGGACTGATTTCCTTTGGGATTGCCTGGTTGGATCTCCTTGAAATCCAAGGGACTCTCAGGAGTCTTCTTTACTTTGGACAAATTAGTCTTTCTGAGCCTCGGTTTTCCCACCTTTAAGATGAGGATTCCATCTACTCTGTTATTATCAGAGATGAATGAATTAATGTTAAGTGCTTTGTGAGAGCTTGTTAAATGAAAGCACTTACTGTTTTTTTAATAATGTAAATTCCAGTTATTTTATACGTCCTTACAATTTACAACCTTACATTGATACATAAGGATAAGTTTTGTAGGTTTGCTTCTTTCTAAATTGAAAGACATAGATTATGCCAGATATTTAGCTTAGGTATTGTTAACAACTGCATTCATTGATTCTATAAATTAATAACATAACTTTAATGCCTTGAGATATCACTAAAATGTGTGTTCTTTCATTGCCACCATCCGCGTGCAATGTTATTCCTCAGTGACTTTTCTGTAGATATGTTATTATTTTCTACAGCAGTCACTTTTTTAAAATCCCTGATTTGCACTGTTATTTTAAATATTTAGGGGCAAGAGAAAGTTTTTGAGAGAAAAGAGATAAATCCTCCAACTAGCAGGAGGATTATATTTACTGTGCCTGCATTTTTCATTTGCTGTTCTATTTTTGTTGTGTATTATTTTGCTTGCTATATTATTTCCATTCTTTTTAGCTTTCATCACCAGGAAAGGATGCAAGTTTCCTTTCGAGCTATGCTTCCCACTCTGTTTACCAGCGGGAAGCGTCATATTCGTGGTATGATATGGTCCTTAGCTGCAGATGCTTCTGTCAGTTCTGCAGCTCTTTCACTTCCTATCAGCAGCAGTAGTTACTTTAAATAGAGTTGATATTATGGTCTGAATAGTGAGGTTAGCCCTACCTTTCCTTCGGTTTCTTTTCTTTCCATTTCTTGCTTGTGTGGATTGAAAACTGTGAATTATAAGACTGAAAATCAGGATGAATCTACGAAGTAAACTATCGTAAAGACTAATTTCTGTTTAGACTTTTGACTTGGAACTAGGGGACTCGCTTTAAGACACCTAGCTGGCATTTGCCCTCTGATAAATCCATCAGCCAGTTGAAGTCCAATGAAAAGGAATGCTCAGTTACCTCAAAATTTCCTCCAGATGTTATGAGTAAAGAGTATGAAGTTAGTTATATGGATTTATACTAATGTTAGTGACTTGTCTCACAAACTGTTAGGATTTATTTATTATCAGTACACAGTAATATCAGTCAACTTCATTGCATGAAATGTGCTATATTGTGTAAGTTCAGTTCAGTTCAGTCGCTCAGTCGTGTCTGACTCCTTGCAACCCCATGGACTGCAGCACTCCAGGCCTCCCTGTCCATCACCAACCCCCGGAGTTTACTCAAACTCATGTCCATCGAGTCGGTGATGCCATCCAACCATCTCATCCTCTGTCGTCCCCTTCTCCAGCCAAATCCATACCACTCTGACCCCCTCTGCCTTGGATGACTTGAATATTTGCTTCAGTCCTCTCTGCAGACTTAGTACTTGGAGATGTTCCTTTCATAACATTTTTCCAAATGTTTTATGATGTAGTTCCTAACTGCAAATGTAAAGTCCCTTCGTATACTTACTCCATGGTACCTGGAATCCCTTGGCTTAGGGACCTTTATTTCTCCTCAACATTAAAGCATTGGATGAATAACTGATGTAGTGTGAGTATTGAAGAAAATGTTGAAAGTGTCACAGGGGTTCTGAATAACCTTACAAAAAAACAGTAAAACACTGTGTGGTATGCTCATTCATTGAGAAACAATGTACTTCACCTATTTTTGAAGTCAAATAGTGCAATAGTTGGAAAAAATGGTGTTTTCTAATTAATCAGTGTGCCAGAAAATTACTTCATCTAGAACATTTCATTCTCTGAACCTATCAGTTATCCTCTTATATAAAACTGAGAGCATATTTGACAGAAAAATGCAGGAGAATATTTTTTTTTTTTTTTTTTTTTTACTCCTATTCAGAAATCACTCAGTCTTCTAAGCCTGAGAGTGAAGCGGGGAATGCAATTTAAAGAGGGGCATGCTTAAAGTTTTCTTGCATTCAAATTCGAAAGTAAAGCAAAGCAAAGCAAAGTGCCCAGTTAGCATATACTACCAGGTAAGGTGAACATACTTGTCTTATTTAGGGAAAGAAAGGCAACAAAAGGAATGACATATTGTTAAATCCATCCTAAATTATTTCTCTAACGTTATTTGATCAGCTTGATTTCACATTAGGAGTGGGGGGGTTATTGACAGTCATTTAGACCTCTTCTTCAATTAGTGGCTTGTTTCCAAACCCATATCAATCTCTGAGTATATCACCTCAACCCAGCCGGTAAGACTGAACAACAAAAAGAAAATTGGCCTAAAGATTTGAGGGGCTTTGATGGGCCAGTTTATAGAGACTTTTATTTTCATTAATTATAATTAAAACCTTTGTTTCTTCCTGTTTTTAAAAAATACATATTATTGTTGGGTCAATCATAGATAAAGGGTAGTTGATTTTAGTGATTTTACTAAAAATAGTAATTTTATTGAATAGTTTCTCTATTTTTTATTGGTGTAGTTTATTCTAGAGTTGGATCTAATGTGTATAATGTAGCATTTGGTTTTCTAAACATTCCTGATTTTCAACAAGTCTCATGAAAATATGTTCATTTGAACATTTTTAATATGTGTATTATTATTATACTTAGAAGAACACAGCTAAATTACTTAATGACTTTTATAAAATATAAGATTGTGTGATTATAAACTGTGAAGCCAAGTAACTAAGGATATTTTTAGAGCAAGTTATCCCAACAGCAACACTTATATACTGTAATATGTGAGAATCATATATACTTTTATTATTTATTTTACTCCCTATTTCTGCAAGTATATTAATAACCATGCATTTTATTTCTATGAGTAGATCTGTTTATCTTTCTGCATAGTGCCATGCTAGTTGTTGCATTAGAAATTCTTTTAAATGAAAATTAGTTGTTATATGATACGGAAGGTATACATTTTGTTTTTAAGCTGTTTATTTAAATGATTGATGTTTCTTATATTTCTCTAAATTAAAAATGATGATGCAAAACTGGGCATACACTTCAACTGATTGTGAATATTGCTGCATATAGTTCATCTGCTATACTTCTATTTTAATGTCTTCTTAAAGTAGTTGAAACTGCTCCCTCAATTGTTGGTGGTATACAGGTACTGTTTTATTGGTTCATAGGTACCGAGCTTTACCCAAACTGTGAAGTGCTGTGGATTTCTTTGTGAATCACCATATCTAAGCTAATGTGGTGGTGGTTTACAAAGTAATTCATAGTGCTTCACAGGTGCTTCTGCAGTTGATCTACATCTCGAAGCCTAGAATCCCTTTACTGAGCCATTGAGAACAAGCTACTTTGTATTACAAGACTTACAAGGTCAAGCGATCCCTGGTAAATATACTGTAGAATCCTTCCATTTGCTACTTAGAGTTAATTATTATCAAAGTTGTGTCACATGCACCAGAAATTTGATTTCTTTACCTAAATATACATATTTTATGTAGTTGGTATATCTTATCTATTCTGTTACTTTTCTGAAAAGTAATTTTATAATACTTGGTTAAGAAACATAATACACCAGAAAGAAATTCATTAAATGAATGTTTCCACCCAAATAATAAACATGCCATTTGAAATTTGAAGATTTTAATTTTCATTATTATACATACTCATGTAGAATTACTCTACATAAAGTCTATGTCAAATTAATGAATTAATTAAATATTTTAACTGCTAAATGGTCAAGGGCTTGTAAGAATCCTTGCTATGTGATACTTCTGTAAGTAACCAAGATTTCATTTCATTCACACCAGGAAAACATTGTTGGTGTAGGCAAAGAAACAACCTTAATGTGTCAAGTTGTATATTATGAAGGAGCATGTTAAATTAGGCATATTTTGGACACTCATTTCCATTTACCTTTTGTGGGACCAGTTTTCTTTGTCCCCATTTTATGATTCAAAAGATTGAGTTACCTTCCCAAGGTCACAAATGCCTATTTTCTTGCTGACATGTATTGTTAAAACAAAGAACTTTGTGGTCATTTTAGTCATTAGAATTACTTAGGCTGATTGATTCATGAACCATTAATCAAACATTGTATGGTTAACTGTTTTACTAATTGATTTAGATTCCAAATAGTTCTGTTGACCTTACCACATCCTTTTTATTTACAGGGCTAGAACTTAAGACTTAGCTCAATGGTATGACCACAAGTCTTTCATAGCTGAATACTTTTGGTCTTTTACTTCTTAAGTGGCATGTTTGTGCACCAAAATGGCAGTGGTATAGGTTTCTGAAATTACTTGTGAATCCTCATTCGATATATCTTTTGTATTCATTATGGCTTCATTTTTGTCTTATGTTTGATTCTTTAGAAGTGGGTTGTGACTGTGTCTCATAAAGTTGGGTGACAAATTATTGCACTAAGTCATTAAGTCCTTTTTTTTCTGATAGATAAAAAAATCAATATATTATTTTAAATTGATCAAAATGATGAATGTCATATATGTGGCATGTGATGATTTTGACATTGAAATATATCTTATACAAACACGATTAGAGATTCTTCACACAAAAACACCTTGCTACTCTAAATTAATTTTAAAATATGATACAAATATATTATCCTAATTGATGTCTTTAATTTATCAGTAGTTTTAATTATCATGCCTTCCCTGAAAAATATATATTGTTTCTCTTAAGCCTCTGTGTTTATAAGTAAGCTCCTTAGTGCTCTAGGATTCCCTGTGTTTTCATTGTGAGCTCCATTGCTGGTGTTTGTGGATAGGTTTGAAAAGCAACTGAAAAGATAGATTTCTGAGATACCATTGACCTAGAACCCTCTGATTTTCCTATTTTATTTAAGAGGTCTACTTGAAAATTTTTCTTTGAGCTAAAGATGCCATTTTTAATGAAAATACTTACAACTGCTGATTTATAAATTTAGAAGAAATTTGCAATGTTTTTTCTTGAGAGCATTTTTAATTTATCAGAGATAAAATGAGGTTTATTCTCACATCTTATAATTATGCACTTTTATCTTGTATCATCATTCTGTATTTAAGCCTAGCATTGCTAATTCTTTTCATTTTTAAGATAAATGCACAAAGGTTTACAAACAATATACTAATTTGGGGTACAATTTTCAGTAGAACACACGTTCAAAATGGATTTACACTTTCTTTCTAGGGCCAAAGGGAGCATTAAGCCCTCCTAACTTTTGTGAAACCTATGTGAGAACACATATTAGAAAGTGAGTGTGCTAGAGTTCTTCAGAGAAACAGAGCCAATAAGGGGTCTGTGTGTGTGTGTGTGTGTGTGTGTGTGTGTGTGTGTGTGTGTGTACATAGAGAGGTAGAGATACTTATCTTTAGGAATTGGCTCTCATGATTGTGAAGGTGTGACAAGTCTAAAATATGACAGGGTAGATGAGTAGGCAGGAGACTCAGGAGAGAGTTGCAGTTTGAGTCTAGGACTCAAACTCAAATTCTGCTGCCAGATTTTGATTCTTGTTCTGGGGTGGTCAGGCTTTGTTCTATTAAGGCTTTCCTTCAACTGGTTGGATGAGACCCACCTACATTATGGAGTGTAGTCTGCTTTATTCTTAGCCCACTGATCTAAGTGTTATTCTGATCCAAAAACACCTTCAAAACAAAACAAAAACACCTTCACAGAAACATCCAGAATAATGTTTGACCAAATAGCAAGTCACCCAGGTACAGCCAACTTGACACATAAAATGAATCAGCACAGTGAGAACATTAGTTCTTTTTTTTTTTTTCAATGAATTAAAATTTTATTTGTGAGGTAATGATTTGATGTTATTTCTTAGATTTTTTTAATTATTTAGTACATACAGCTCTGTATATGTGGACTTTCATATATTTATATTTCACTTCATTTAGTGGAAGTTTAGTTAGTAGTACATATTCCTTTGGTTAAATTTCCAGAAAAAAATATTATTCATCTGAAAGAATAGCAGAAATAATTACAAACTAGACATGTTTCATTAAATGTTTACTCTCATTTTATGGAAGTCAAACTTTTAAAATAAATTCATAAGCTTTAAAAACTTAAGTTTAAACACTAGTTTAAAAAACTTATGATTACTATCAAAACACAAATTTTAAAAACTTTTCTTTTTTACCTTTTTCATTTTTATAGAATTCTTATTCTATGTATTCTTTTGTGAACTTACAGGACCAGATGTACTATAGCTACTAAATAAATATTTGCAGAATGAATGAATGAAGTTTGAGTATTATAATCTTTTAAAATGAATTTGAGCAATGGCAAAAAAAAATGTTTATGGTTATTAGCTTCATCTCTGATCCTAGCTTTTATCCCTTAATGCATCTTCCAAACTCATGGCAAAATTTCAACAGAAGTAAGCGATCATTTCATCTCAAAATTAATGAAATGGTGAAAACCATTTTTTTTTTTAGTTGATAAGTTGTGTCTGACTCTTTGTGACCCCATGAACTGCAGCATGCCAGACTACTGTGTCTTCCACTACTTCCTGGAGTTTGCTCAAATTCATGTCCATTGAGTTGGTGATGCTCTCTAACCATCTCGTTGTCTACTGCACTGTTCTCCTTTTGCCTTCAATTTTTCCCAGCATCAGGGTCTTTTCCAATGAGTCAGCTCCAGCTTCAGCATCAGTCCTTCCAATGAATATTCATTGTTGATTTCCTTTAGAATTGACTGGTTTGATCTCTTTGCTGTCCAGGGGACTCTCAAAAGTTTTCTCCAGCACCAGAATTGGAAAACATCAATTCTTCAATGCTCAGCCTTCTTTGTGGTCCAACTCTCAGATTCATTCATGAGTCAAAGAAAACAAAAAGAAACCACAATAGGGTAAATGGCTATCATATTAAATGTGAGTGAAATACATAGAGTAAAAGAAGGATTTAGCCTGTTATGAATCTTGAGTTTTAAAAAGTTCTAGTTCATTTGAATGCATACTTTGGAAAGTACTTCAGCCGAATTACTCAAATTCTGAAGATATTAGCTATGTACTAATTAGCAGTTAGTAGAATATCAACCTTTTATTTTCATGTGGGTATACTTAAGTGGTGTAACTGAGCACCACTGTAATCAGTGTCCTAATTTTGTCTCCTTGAGAGACTGTACTTTTATAGCCTGTTCCCCAAATAATAATTAGAGGAGTAAACTAAATCTCTGCAATTCTGCTTTAGAAAATAAGGTGGTGAACTATATGCCGAGAGAAGAATTGGGAAAAGTAAACAAGCTTAGACTCTTAAAAATAGCTCTTCTTAGAGAAGCAACTAAGATTTATAGGCATCTCATTTAATCAGTAAATTGACATTATTGCCCTGTTTTACAGATGAAGGAATGAAAGTGCCCTAACTTATAACTGTCCTTTCTATCATATGACACACTACCTATGTGCAAATTTTATATCCTTGAGGCCTTATAACTTATGAGGAGAAAT
The DNA here is from genome assembly GCF_033118175.1 of Dama dama. Classification (NCBI taxonomy): domain Eukaryota; kingdom Metazoa; phylum Chordata; class Mammalia; order Artiodactyla; family Cervidae; genus Dama; species Dama dama. The sequence goes on from NC_083709.1 coordinate 24,266,818, forward strand.
TTCAGAATAATAAGGAAAAAGCTCACAAAAGGTACATTTGGAAAATATTTCTTTTATTTTCCCTAGTACTTAAATTATAATAATTTCATCAGATTCCTGCTTTTATTCATTTTTGTCTGTGAGGATATTCTCTTCTTTGTTGTGACACTTTGAATGGTATGTTACAAAATATTCATATACTGATTTTGGAAAAGTCTTCTCTAAGAAGATACTTTTTGTCTACCAGAGGTCTCCTCGATAGGCAGGTGGATATTTTCATGTGAATTAAATGTGTGAACCCAAGGTAATCATTATCCTGATCAGAACCAATGTCAGCTTTCCATATAAACAGATGACGCAAAGTCAGCATTTCAGAGTCTGTGATGGAGGGCTGCATGGAACCCTTTGGTTGCCAGCCAGTGAACATACCAGGTGTGAAGAGCTGACTGCATAGACAGGAAAAGACAGAGAATGCATGAGAATATAATAGTTATAACGTAGCAAACTCCTTTATCAGACAATGGAGAGATTAGAGCTATGGTCCTTCATTGAGGGTGGGGAGAACAAATAAAAAGTGCAGGGTGATAGCCTTATGTAATTTGAGAAAACTTCTCAGATGATTTTTACATGTTCATCTGCCTGAGAACCACTGACCTAAAATTTCCTAAGGTCAAAAATCATACAAACTCTTGGGGAAGAATAGAGAAGATAACCATAAAATCAGTATGAAGTAACATAAAGCTGGAGGAGGGAAATCTTTAGGACTCAGAATCAAAAGCATCTTCTCTTCCTAAGGCAAGGTTACCATGGAAACATCAGGGCCTGAGAGCCTGGGGCACAAGCTTGGAGCTCAGGTCTGAATAGAAACTGTGTGTTAAAGAGAGCATGTTAACTATTTGATAGTGCCTACCTAGAGCTAGGAATTCAGAGGGCAAATAAGTGAAATATCTAGAACAATGCTGTCCAATAGAAATATAATGTAAGCTGCATAGGGGAGTTTTCTAGTTTTCAAATAAGTTACAATTAATTTGAAACATTAAAAAATAGAATCCCATGAATAAAATTTAATAATATATTTAATATAATAAATTTAATAATATATTTTATTTAACCCACTATTTACAGAATACTCTAATTTCAACAAGTAATCATGGAAGAATTATTAATGGGATATTTTACATTCTTGTGGTATTAAGTCTTTAGAATTTGAGATATAATTCACACAGCACATCTCAGTTTGAAAGAAAACGAAAGTGATAGTCACTTAGTCACTTAGTCATGTCCAACTCTGCAACCCTATGGACTATAGTATGCCAGACTCCTCCGTCCATGGGATTCTCCAGGCAAGAATACTGGAGTGAGTTGCCATTTCCTTCTCCAGGGGAGCTTCCCAACACAGGGATTGAAGGCAGATTCTTCACAGTCTGAGACACCAGGGAATCTATATTTCAAGTGCTCAGAAAGTCACCATGTAGCTAGTAATTGTGGCATTGCATAGTTCAGATGGAGAGGACAAATACGAATGTGAGTTGAGCTTCTCACATGCCCAGCCAAGTCTGTCTGGTCAGTTTTCCTAAGTACGGTGCAGGGAGCTCAGCTCAGCGCTCTGCGATGACCTAGATGGGCAGGATGGGGGTGGGGAGGAGGGGGCTCACGCGGAAGGGGGTGTATGTATACATATCATTGATTCGCGTTGTACAGCAGAAATGAACACACTGTAAAGCAATTTTTCTGCAATGAAAAAAGAAGGCTGCATATACACAATTTAAAAATGACAACAAAAATTAAAACAGCAGTGGAGAAAAAAAGAACCTGGCAGATTATAGTAGTTAGAAAGATGTGTTCTCAAATCAAACTGCCTGGATTTGACGCCTGTTCCTACCATTCTGTAGCTGTGTGTGTGTCCTTCGTCTGGTCACATATCCTCAGTGTATTGCAGTTTTCTCACCTGCAAAATAGAAGAATAACAATTTCCTCATAAGGTTTTTATGAACATTACATAGGCTACAGCAAGGGCTTCAGTAGCACATAATAAAAGCTCAAAAATTACTGGTCCTGGTTCTTTTGGTTGTTGTAACCTGGCTTTTGAATATCAGAATTAATAAAGATTCAGTTCTAGGCTCCATTGATTTTTTTCAAGTTTCTCTGGGAAATTCTTTCTGTTACAAGGGCTCCAGTTCCTACTTCCATGACAGTAATACACAGATTTTAATCTTAGGCTTAGACTTCTCTTTTGCAAATCCAAGTAGCTAATAAAATCCTGGGCAGATCTCCTTAGATGACTTAAAGTCACTCTGTCGTGTCCAGCTCTTTGCGACCTCATGGATATACACTCCATGGAATTCTCCAGGCCAGAATATTAGAGTGGGTAGCTGTCCCCTTCTCCAAGGGATCTTCCCAAGCCAGGGATCGAACCCACGTCTCCTGCATTGCGAGCAGATTCTTTACCAGCTGAGCCACCAGGAAAGCCCAAGAATACTGGAGTGGGTAGCTTATTCCTTCTCCAGGGGATCTACCTGACCCAGGAATCAAACCGGGGTCTCCTGCATTGCAGGCGGATTTTTCACCAGCTTAGCTACAAGGGAAGCCCTTAAAGTTATCTCTAAATCAACATATTGATACTAGAGTGCAGAAGCACCTCCCCTGAATTCTGCCCTTTATCCAAAAAAACAAACCATAAGAGATCTTTTTCTTTCTGAAAACTAATGACTGTACAGATGTGTAAGCTGAAATTTAGAGATAACCTTTGATCCACTCTCCCTCTTCTCCCATCACCAAAAACCTATTATCAAATAATCTCCTGTAAGTTTCTTAAATCCATCTTCATCTTCACTGTATTTTTACCATCACCAGTTTACCCAGGGTAACATCATCCTGTGGATTATTGCAATAGCCTCCCAAGTGCTCTAACTTTATCTGTTTTACTTAAGGTGTCAATCTGATTATTTTATTCCCCTCCTTAAAAAGCTCCAGTAATTCCCCATGTGTTCCAGAGTTAATGACCGAGATCTTTTATGTGACCTAAAATTTACCACTGCCTGCCTCCAGGCTTTCCCTGGGTGCTAGTCGCAGTGATTTATTTTCAGTTCTTTATGCTTCTTGTCTCAGTCTCAGGACGTTTGCAGAAGTGAATCCATCTATTCAGAATTCTCTCCTCTCACCTGCTGTCCTAGTTAATTCCTGCTCATCCTTTACTCATCAGGTCAAATATCACTTCTTTGGGAACAGTATAGGTAAGCCCTCTCCGATATCTAGTCTCACAGCACACACAGCACCATCATAGCTTGTAATGTCTTTATTTATCAAGTTATTGATTAATATTAGCTTCCCCTACTTGACTGTAACTTTCATGATGGAAGGGCTCATTATTTAATTATATCATTATTTGCAATGAGAAATATAGTTCCTGCCACAAAGAGGGTGCTCATGTATAATCTGGAAAGGAGATCAGAAAGCAGAAAATATTAGAGGTAAAGCACAAAATCTTCATAGAAATCAAACCACTTTTCTTATTACAACAAAATGCTTTTCCCCTCAAGAGTGCCAGACTGTTGCTATTACTGTTATGCCTCCCATTCACTGAAACGATTAAAATTGGTTCCATCCCCCAAACCTAGCAGAAGATTGCTAGGCTGCTTCACAGCTCTTGGTCTGTCTCCAAATAACCGTATTATAAATTTGCTCCCCCAAGTTCCCTTGTTTCCATCCTGATCAAAACCCAAAAGAGAATGCTTTGTTTATTTATATTGAACTGAAGTAAAGTTCACTTACAATATTATTAGTTTCAGGTGTACAACATAGTGATTTGATATCTTTATACATCACATACCATACAAAGTTATGACTATATTCCTTGTACTGTATGTTAGATTTTTGTGACCTTTTATTTAATAACTGGTGGTATTTAACTCTTAATCCCCTCCATCTATTTCATGAATACCCCCTCTGGAAATCCCACCCCCCTGGAAATCACTGGTTTGTTCTCTGTTCTGTGAATCTGTTTCTGTTTTATTTGTTGTTTATTTTGCTGTTTAGATTTCACATGTAAGTGAAAATATACATATTTGTCTTTCTCTGACTTGTTTCACTAAGCATAATGCCATTTAGGTCCATTATTATTGTCTCAAATGGGGAGATTTCTTTTTTTATGGCTGAATAATATTCTTTTGTGCATATATATATATATATACATATATATATATACACACACACACACACACACACACACACACACACACACATATATAGACACTGCATCTATTTATCCTTGCATCTGTCTTTGGGCATTGAGGTTGCTTTCTTATCTTGGTTAGTGTAAATAGTTTCAGTGAACATCGAGATGCATATACCTTTTTGAATTGGTGTTTTTGTTTTCTTCTGAGCCATACCCAGGTGTGGAATTTCTGGATAATATAACAGTTCTCTTTTTAATTTTTTGAGAGACTTTTGTACTGTTTTCCACAGTGGCTGTACAAGTTTACATTTCTACCAACAGTGCAGGATGGTTCCCTTTTGTCTACATCCTTTCCAAAACTCATTATTTCTTGTTTGTTTGTTTGTTTTATGATATCCATTCTGACAGGTATAAGGTGATATCCCATTGTGGTTTTGATCTTTTCATGTACCTGTTAGCCATCTGTATGTCTTCTTTGGGGAAAAAAAAATGCTATACAGGTCTTTACCCAATTTTATTTTTTTTCTAGATATTGAATTTCATGAGTTCTTTATGTATTTTGAATGTTAGAAGGAGGTACTTTAACTCTGCTTCTGCCTAGGATTCTTCTGCGCAGTCCAGTGAAAAATCCAGAATATTGCCCTAGGCCAAATAGTCAGAGATTGGAGGAAGGAACCAAAGTGGTTGACCACTAAGGTGCGAGAGCAAAACAGCATTGCCTTAACCAGTCTGGGGCTCGGGATCCAGTCAGTGGTGTGTGGGACAGGGGGTGACCGACGCAGGGACCCAGGGTAAAGTCAGCCGCTGAACGGTTTCTTCTCATGAAAGAATAAGAAGTTAAAGGGATTGCTTGTATGTGGGTGTCTGGGACACCAATCTTGTTACATTTTCTGTGGCATATATATGAATCATAAACTTTCCAGCAGTGAGAGGAAATATTTAAATAACTAAAATACTTGAAAATGAACAGCATGCAGGCTGTATTTTTAAATATATATATATATTTAAATGAATATATATATATATTTAAATGAAAATATCCTAAATTTACCTTATATGATCATTAAGTATTCATATAAGGTAAATTTAGGATATCTTCGTTTTATGAATATGAGACCCAGATATATTTGTGATAAAAGCAAAATGTACATAAACACATGGTTTCTATTTAAGGCTACATTTCTCTGCTGCCATTTTTCATTACAACAGCTTTCCAACACAGCATTAGGGATATCTGTTTTTCAAAACCCATTTGCCTGTCTTTTAATCCTGTAGTGAAGAGTGCTTTCCACTGTCCCTTTGTATTGCGACAGTTTTCTGCTTACTATTCACTTCCTTGGAGGATTTCAAATCGGCTGCATCAGATCAATCAGGCGATTTTTAAAAATCACCTTGGAAAACGCAGTGATGGTGAAGTGCACCAACCAGATAGCTGCCGTTTATCAATCTTGGAAGGAAATTCAAGACTATACAGTCAGTCCCAAGACCTGGTCAGTAGCATGGGTGGATTTATATTTTAATATCATTCACAATTCCGTTAGTAGTTATACTTTGAAACAGAGTTACTTATCATATACTGATTTTGGTCCTCTATTCATTTGGAAGTAATTTTTATACATATATATATATATATATATATATATGTATATTTTGCAATTTAGTAATTAAAAAATATTTAATAAGTTCCAGAAACAGTTTTCTGTTACTGACTCCAATATGTGGCTTTGTTAATTCTTTGTGCCAAAGAATCTTAAGGTTGAATTTGCAAGTATTGGCAACAAACAATTCTTTTTAGTATCTGATAACATTGAAGTTCTGGGATTGGATATATCAGTATTTATTCTTGATTTAACTTAGAACAATCATCAACTGGATTTTGCCTAAAACCTCAAGAATCATTTGATATACAAAAAATAGATAACCTAAATTCCTAGTGAAGGGCTTGCAGACACAGCTTTATTCTTATTTATCTGCATAAAATGAGACTCAATGGTCATGAATTTGACCAAACTCCAGATGATGGAGGACAGAGAGCCTGGCATGCTGTAGTTTATGGGGCTGCAAAGAGGCAGACATGACTTAGCTGGTGAACAACAACAAAACATGCATAAAAACCATGGCCAGTGAATGGAGTGAGTGCTTCGTCACTCAGTTGCGTCTGACGCTCTGCGACCTCATGGGCTGTAGCCCACCAGACTCCCCTGTCCATGGGATTCTCCGGCCAAGAATACTGAAGTGGATTGCCATTCCCTTTTCCAGGGGATCTTCCTGACTCAGGGAACAGACTCAGATCTCCTGCTTTGCAGGCATATTGTTTACCATTGGACCCACCAGGGAAGCCCAATACTGCATACTTCCATCCAAGGTCAAGAGTTTATATTGCAACCCATATGAAACTGCTTTTATCAATTACTGATTTTCTATTTCAACCTATAAACTCATCTGCCAATAATCTTAGTACAAAGACACTGATACAGGCATTCAGTTCAGTTCAGTCACTCAGTCATGTCCAAATCTTTGTGACTCCATGAACTGCAGTTTGTCAGGCTTCCCTGTCCATCACCAACTCCTGGAGCTTGCTCACATTCATGTCCATTGAGTTGGTGATGCCATTCAACCATCTCATCCTCTGTGGTCCCCTTCTCCTTCCCCCTTCAATCTTTCCAAGCAATAGGGTTTTTTCGTGAGTCAGTTCTTCGCATCAGGTGGCCAAAGTATTGGAGTTTCAGCTTCAGCATCAGTCCTTCCAATGAACACTCTGGACTGATTTCCTTTAGGATTGACTGGTTTGATCTCCTTGCAGTCCAAGGGACTCTCAAGAGTCTTCTCCAACACCACAGTTCAAAAGCATCAATTCTTTGGCACTCAGCTCTCTTTATAGTCCAACTGTCACATCTATCCATGACTACTGGAAAAACCGTAGCTTTGACTAGAAAGACCTTTGTCAGTAATGTCTCTGCTTTTTAATATGTTGTCTAGGTTGGTCATAGCTTTTCTTCCAAGGAGCAGGCATCTTTAATTTCATGGCTGCAGTCACCATCTACAGTGATTTTGGAGCCAAAAAAATAAAGTCTCTCCCTATCTCCATTTGTTTCCCCATCTATTTGCCATGAAGTGATGGTACCAGATGCCATGATCTTATTTTTCTGAATGTTGAGCTTTAAACCAACTTTTTCACTCTCCTCTTTCATTTTCATCAAGAGGCTCTTTAGTTCTTCTTCATATTCTGCCATAAGGGTGGTGTCATCTGCATATAGCTGTTATTGATATTTCTTCTGGCAATCTTGATTCCAGCATCCAGCCCAGCATTTCACATGATGTACTCTGCATATAAGTTAAATAAGCAGGGTGACAATATATAGCCTTGATGTACTCCTTTTCCTATATGGAACCAGTCTATTATTCTATGATATAGGCATAATTTCTCTCAAAATAACAGTTTTGCTTTTTTTTAATTTTTTCATACTATCTCATAGTTTTCTAATGATGTCTATAACTGGGCTGTCTAGTACAGGGGTCCCATGGTCCAGTATTTAATGCAGCTGTGGTCCTAACTTTCAGTTGGTAGCTAAATTCTGCTGATTGTACCTCTGAACTTTCTCTTAATCCTCCCTCTGTTTCATTATCCCCCTCCCACCCCCAACCACTATGTTGCTTTAGGCTTATGTCTGGATTCTCTCCTGTTCTTTTTCCAGCCTCTCTTTGCAGCCTATAATATGCTGTAGAATCATACCCACATCCTAATATATTCTTTGCTCATTCTAATATAGTCATCATATCTTGAACATGACAAACTCTGAAGTCATTTTTATTAGAATTTGAAATGTTATACCTTTTATTTCTATAACATTTTTGATGCTCCAACATCTTTCCCCTACACAGACATATAACCTTCCCACCAACAACCTTTCTATCCATTTTCTAACTGTCAAATTCCTATCATATTTAAAGGCCCAGGAGAAATATTTTATTCTCTGTGGAGCCTTCCCCAGTTCCTCAAAATAGAACTCATATATTCACCCTTGCTATTGCTTTGCAAATGATGACACTATGAGTGCAAGGTATTTCACAGTAATTATTTACACTTAAAAGTTTCAAGTAATGGGCCCCTCAAGGGCAGAGCTATACCTTAGCCAACTTTGGATCATTGACTCATAGCCTGATAACTGGTACTAGGCTGTTTAATAATTGAAATGATAGATAACAATTTTGAGCACTTGTGAAACTTGAGTTTAGATTGACATGTCTTGATTTCGGCACTACTGGACTTCCCTGCTGGCTCAGCAGTAGAGAACCCATCTGCCAATGCAGGAGACTTCAGTTTGATCCCTGCGTTGGGAAGATCCCCTGGAGGAGAAAATGGCAACCCACTCCACTTTTCTTTCCTGGGACATCTCACAGGATGTAGCCTGGTGAGCTACAGTTCATGGGGTCGCAGAGTCAGACAGGCTGAGTGACTGAGCACATACGTGCTGTCCTCTAGGGCGCTGTAGAACTTTTAGCATCGTTCTTGTTCCTTCTCCATTAGATGCCAGTAACACCTTCTCCCAAGTTGCGATAGATAAAACGTCTTCCATCATTGCCACATGGCCCTTGGATGGGAAGAATTGTCCCCAGCTGAGAAAAACTGACTATTAAAGTTCATCTCATGAGGCAACCATACATATTATTTTTTCTCTTTTTCAAGAGAGGAAATTGTGGCTTAGGCGATACTAGTAGGGGATATTAAGAGCTTGATTTAAACCCCAGATGTCTCTGGAGCATGTGTTCTTAATCACTAAGCTGCATTGTATTCTAATCCATAACTGTTGAATACTTTAATATCTGACATCTAGTCTCATTTCTTCATGTCATGCTATTGACGGAAATCTTAATTCACTTCAAGATTTGAAGAGTAGTGAATTGTTTTCAAGTTTGAGTGAAGATAAGATATGATTGTGCATATAAGCCTGACTGACACACACCTGGAGTTTCCGAGAGTCTTTATTAGCCTCCAGCCCAACCTCTCATTCCCCAGAGGAACCTCTCCTGTATCTTCCGTGCACAAAGATATGGATGTCACAATAATGATAGTTTAATTTGAACAGCATTTGTAAACAAGTTGCCGTCTTGGACACAAGATAGTTTTAGAATGAGCACAGAACAAGAGGTGGGAACAAGAGGTCTGCGACACACCTGCTCAATAGCCCGCATCCTCTCATAGACCCAACTTCCTTCTCTGAGAAATGGAAACAGTAATTACAGCCCTGGTCACCACACACATAATTATTCACATCTTTGCTTAAGAAGACAGTACTAGATAAATGAGGACCAGTACTATTGTTTTGTAGGCATACAGATATTTTGTTCGTTAGGCTGAAAGGGACTGTATCTGCTTAAGAGTATTCATACAGAGTGAAGTAAGCCAGAAAGATAAAGAACATTACAGCATACTAACACATATATATGGAATTTAGAAAGATGGTAACGATAACCCTATATGCAAAACAGAAAAAGAGACACAGAAGTACAGAACAGACTTTTGAACTCTGTGGGAGAAGGCGAGGGTGGGATGTTTCGAGAGGAATCGGGTGGAGAGGGAGGTGGGAGCGGGGATTGGGATGGGGAAGACGTGTAAATCCATGGCTGATTCATATCAATGTATGACAAAACCCACTGGGGGAAAAAAAAAAAAAAGATTCAAGCATCAACTAAAAAAAAAAAAGTATTCATACAGGAAAAGTTGGACAACCGACTGGTGGGAGAGTGATATGTGGAAACAGTCTCTTCTGCTCCTTGAGGATACATCTTGTTCTTCAAGACAACCTCACTTTAGAAATATCAGTACATTTCCTTTGGATCTTAATATGTAACTTATATTAAAAAAAAATAATATCATAGCAGTACCAATGATTTATTTATACTGTAGTTCCTTCCCCAGGACAGAAGCTCAATAACTGAGGGGCTATATTTTTAAGTATGTATGTGTGTAATTACTATCTCCTAATCCCTGAACTATGACACTTCTTGCCTTTTGGAAGATATGTTCTGGTGCCATTTCAAAACTTCTAGTTCAATACTCATTAGTACTTGTTAAATATTAATATATACTTTGAGGGAAAATGCATGCTCAAAGCTTCCCTTCTGAATTGTCAAGGCTTTATGAATATTGACTGGAAAGGAGGCCCTTGGATGACCCATCATTATTTAATGTATGCATTTCTATCACCCTGATCCTACAGCTTGTGATCCATAATGAAGAATTGATCTTAGCATTTCGATATGCTTATTCATTTCCAAAATCTTCCCCTATCCATGAATGATAAAATAAAATAATGTATTAGTAACTCCAGCATTTGCTATTTACCTCTTTCTGTGCTCTTGAGGAGTGGTGTTGTGTGGGTACTTTTATCAATCTTTCCTCAGTTTCTTGAATCTTCTCTCAGCAATTAGAAGCCAAGCTTGAAGGAGAAACCTTCATGATTTGTTAAGTTATGTAGCTTTTATGCTCTATCTGGTGTTCAGTTCAGTTGCTTAGTCATGTCCAACTCTTTTCAACCCAGTGGACTGCAGCACACCAGGCCTCCCTGTCCATCACCAACTCCTGGAGCCTGCTCAAACTCATGGTGTAGGAAAATTTAATTGTCTTTTCTTAAGTTTATAAACCTTTGCTATTATCTTCAAATGTGATTAGATATACCTTCACACATTTTTATTGTTAAAAATGATTAATTGATTCAATGTAAATAATTAAAGCCCTATACTTTTTCATGGTTTGCTGTTATAGAAGCCTCAAAAACTAGAAATGGTTTGGCTTTCTTTCAATGTGTTTCTCACTCTATAAATGAGAATCAGAATTATCTATCTCATAGAGGGTATTTATAGACTATAGAAGATATAGTTTAACATATAAATAATAAATAGTAAATAAGGCAATGGCTATTGTGTTACTTCAGATGTAAGACTGAGAGACTACAAATGCCCTCCAATGAGTCTGCAGGTTAAATTCAAGATGGTAAGTAGAATAATGACCCCCTCCAGAGATGTCCACATCCTAATCACTGAAATCTATGAATTTCTTAGTTCCATCTGTTGTTGTTGAGTCGCTAAGTCGTGTCCAACTCCTTGTGACCCCATGGACTGCAGCCTGCCAGGCTCCTCCGTCCATGAGGTTCTCCCTGTAAAGAATACTGGAGTGGGTTGCCATTTCATTCTCCATATTCCATGGCATAGAGGAATTAATGTTGTGGATGGCTTTAAGGTTGCTAATCAGCTGACTTTAAAACGGGGGATTGTCCTGCGTTATCTGGGTAGGCTCAGTGTAATCACAAGGATGGTTATAGTAGAAGAAGGGGGCAGAAGAGATAGAAGCAGAGAGATGGGAGCATGAGACAAACTCCTTCGCACTTTGCTGGCTTTGAAGATGGTGAGAGGGGTCATGATTCAGGGAATGTAGAGGTCTCTAGAAGCTGGAATGGAAATATAGAAGCAGATTCTTTCCTAGAACTTCCAGGAGGAACATCACACTTAACAGCTTGATTTTAGCCCAATGAGATCCATTTCAAATTTCTGACACTAAGTTAATAAATGTGTATTGTTTAAGTCACTAAATGTATGGTAATTTGTCACAGGAGCAATGAGAACCTGATATACCAAGTGAGCATTGGGTTAGCATTTTGCTATTAGTATGACTCCCTCAGGAGATACATCATTACTTCTGGGACTTCTGAGTTTGTGGATTTTGAGTTTTTTTGGTGGGGAATATCCTTAATGGAACTCCTTTGGGAGACGTTCAAAGAGACTTCTGTCCTGCCTCAGGAAGCTCATGCTTTAGCTGGGGGCAAAAGACAAGTCAGTAAACACAAACATGTCATTTATGACAGTAAGTGCTTGCAGCGATGTGCACCTGTGACTGTCCTTAAAGACGTAATCAAATCCATCTCTGACATATATGCAAAATGGACAGTTGGGTTTCCTCTCTTCCCAGAACCAGTTACACTGGGTGAATGTATTCAGACAAGAACACAAAGAGGAATTCAGTAAGTCAGTGTAGGCTAGGTTATGGATCAGTAACTAGCAACAGACCCTGTAACAACAGGTTATTTCTAACTGATACTGTGCTTTTTGTTCATGGACACTGGCAAGAAGTTCGTTCTCTATTGACCTTGTTCTAATACTCTGGTTCATATGTACTCCATCCTCTGGAAAGTCATTGGTGGAAGTGGCAGGACAAAGATGGAGCTGGAGATTCTCAGACTGGCAATGAGCTGCTTCAGGCGTGAACTGGAGTCAACACATGTCATATTTATCTATAGTTCATTGGCCAGAAATAGTTACATGGTCCATTCCAATTGCAGACAGCAGGTGACTGGACGAGAGGGTGTCAGGCAGGAGTTAATTGTATTAAGGAATGTGTGTACCCAAAACATGGAGGAGGGCATGGCAACACACGCCACTAATTTTGTCTTGGAAATCTCTTGTACAGAGAAACCGGCGGGCTATAGTCCATGCAGTCACAAAGAGTTGGACACGACCAAAGTGACTTAGCATGCACACACGTACCCAATACAAAAGCAGCACTGTTGCAGGGATCAACCCTTGTATTAAACCAGGATATGCATTTTTGCTCTCCATTCAGCTAAGTGCCTTCACCTGACTATTAGTAGTAGTCGATTTATTATTACCCAACAGGATGTCTAGGTTATACCTATTAGACCACAGTTTTTAAATTGCTGACGTTATCTTTTTCTATACCTGGCTTACTACTGTTTTGAAACTGCTGAAAGAATGGCTCATGTAATGTGTATCATAATTGTAAGAAGAAACCAGATGTAAAAAGTCAAATTTCTGCTGAACCAAGTGTCAGTATTCCTTTAAGGAAGGAACAGTTTGGAAAGCAAACTGTAGAACCACTTAGAAGCACTGGTTCATGCATTCGGTGAGCATTTACTAAACCCTTACTGGGTACCCAGAAATGTGCTAGGTGGTGGGTAATAGCACAGGCAAAATAACAAAGGCTTCACTGTTATAACCTAGGAAAAGAGTGAAAAAAAAAAAAAAAAATGGACCAGCAAATTACAGAACACTGTGATCAACAGTGAAACAAGAAAGAGTACAGAGTGCTCCGGGCATGGATAAGAAACTGGCCTAACCCAAACGTGGTAATAGGTTGGGGAGATTGTGATCTAAGCTGAGGGTTAAGGGACAGTTAGAAGTTAGTTAAGTGAAGAGGAAGGGAGGGCTAGAAGGAGAAGGGGAGGAGTACTACAAAGCTGTGGAACTCGCGTAAGTGTGAAGGCCTAGAAGCCAGATACTGCGACTTGGCTATTATCTATCTACCCTCTGAGAGAAATAATGAGGCATCTTTCAGCAGTGTAGACATCCCAGCTTCCTCTGTTACTTATGCACCGTGCGGTATGTGGGCTTAGATGTAAAGGCCATGTGATACCATTAGATCAGTTTGCATTGTCTGATTCACTCTACAGTTAGAAAGATTTCTTCATCCAATGCAGATCCTATTTTGAATTGCGGTGGTAACTTGGAATGGCTGCATTTTAGTTAACACAGGTGGTATTTTTCTGGGTTGTGTGGTACACACACACAGCCACAGGCTGGCTTTTCACATGCCAGATTCTGTATTGCACCAGGGACTGATTTACTTACAACAGGGAGGAAAAGAGCTGCCTTAAGTGTTTGCAATTTGCTATGCAAAGTTGTTTTTTTTTTTATATTAAGCCCAATTTATGCAGTTTTAAAGTGAAAATTGCTAAACCATCAAGCAGAAGTGTTTTGCTTGGTGTGTTTTTAAAAAGTACAGTTTTAAAATTGGAAGCGCTACATTGGAACTTCTTGGTGGCTTAGTGGTCAAGACCCCGTGCTTCCCCTGCAGGGGGTGGGGGTTCAACCCCTGGTGGAGGAATCCCTGGCCGTGCCATGCACCATGGCCAAATGAATAAAATTTAAAAAAATTTTTTTAAATTTAAAGTAGGGGCTAAAAGATATTTTTGACCAAATTTACCCATTGGTGGTGGTGAAAAATTTAAACGTAAAACCCTGGTGTGGATTTTGAGTTGTTTTTTTTTCCCTTCATATTCCCTAAATATATTTTCTGCCTTATGCTTAGAATGGGGGGAAGAATCAAGCAAAACAATGTTATGTAAAGAACAGCTAGTGTGACCTGCATATGACTATTTAGATCTCAACTTTGCAAAAAAGTACTGTAGAAATTCCCTGTAAATCATGTTGCTCTTATTGCATCAGTTTCCTGATCTCTCGATGCTATTTTGAAAGTATTATAAATGAAGTTATGCCATTTACAGTAACATGGATGGAACCTAGAGATTATCACGGATATTATCAGTGAATTATCAGTGAAATCATTATCAGTGAAATGTCAGAAAGAGAAAGACAAATACCATATGATATCACTTATATGTGGAATCTAAAATACAACACAAATAAACTTACAAAACAGAAACATACTCACAGACATAGAGAACACACTTGTGATTGCCAAGGGGGAGGGAAGAGGGGGGAGGGAATGTTGGGGAATTTGGGGTTAGCATATACACATTATTGTATATAAGATGAATAAACAATAAGATCATACTGTACAACACAGGCAACTATATACAATGTCTTATGATAAATCACAATGGAAAAGAATATGAAAAAAAGTGTATATATATATATATATATGTATGTAAAAAAGAGTCACTTTTGCTATACAGCAGAAATTAATACAACATTGTAAATCAACTATGTCAAAAATTGTTTTTAAATGATTGCAATGAAGACAAGTAGAGTCAATTTGTATCAATTTAACAAAAAATGAAGGCTATGCAAATTTAAGGTTTTGTTCTGTTCATTATTTATTTGCAGTATGCAGAACTTGGGGAGGTGTGAGGATACAGTAATTTGTTCATGGGGTAAGGTCTAAACTTGGAAGTATCACTGGGAAAAATGATTGAAAGGAAAATGGTATTCAGATGCCTGGGAAGGGGGCGGGTGAAAGATTAAAGAAAAGGAGGATGACACGAGGTGGGATTTTGAAACCAGGCATGTGGTAGTTGGAAGTATATTCAGCAAGTTTATACAATGCATCTTCTATGAGTTAGGCACTCTATGAGACACTGGGGAGACAGGAATACAGCATGGCTTCTGCCACGAAGAACTTCATTTTCCAAAGACGGAGGAACAATAACACTATAAGGTGAACGTAACTGAAATGGAGACATTGCTAAACTGCTCTTCAAGCCTAGAGAATTGAGAAGCCCTATGGACAGATTCCCCCAGCATATAAGGGGAACTGGGAATAGCTCTGGAATTTCTAACTTCATTTTCAGAAATCTGTGTATAATTAGAACTACTTCGCTGTTTGGTGATCAGAACAATCATAGTCTTTGAAGATGAACAAAAAGCCGGGGATGTCTGTAGAGTGTTGAGCTGGGAGATGAGAGTTGTAGGCGCAGGTAGAATTCAGAGAAGGGAGACAGCACCGTGGGGTAGGAATTTCTTCCCTTGCTCTTTCCCTTGTCCCCTCTGCCTATTTCTGAACTCTTCTGAGTGCACAGAACCTCACACAACCTGAAGTTTAGCCTAAAAAAGACTTGATATATGTACACCTCCATATGTGAGGCTTCCCCAGTGGCTCAGCAGTAAGGAATATGCCTATGATCCAGAAGATGCAGGAGATGTGTTCGATCCCTGGGTCAGGAAGATCCCCTGGAGGGGGGCATGGAAACCCTCTCCAGTATTCTTGCCTGGAGAATCCCGTGGATGGAGTAGCCTGGTGAACTACAGTCCATGGGGTCACAAAGAGTCAGATGCGGCTGCAACAACTGAGCCCCCGGCACGCACACACACTCCATGTGTAAGGTAGGCAGCTGGTGGGAAGCTTCTGTGTAGCACGCGGGAGCACAGCCCAGTGCTCTGGGATGACCTAGAGGGGTGGGGTCGGAGGCAGGGGTAGGGAGGTTCAAGGAGGAGGGGCTATATGTGTACACAGAGCTGATTCACTTCATGAGACAGCAAACACTAACACAATATTGGAAAGCAGTTATAGTCCAATAAAAAGGAAAGATTAAAGATGTTGGCTTTGGCAAGTAAAGAACTGTGTTAGAGAAATAGAATCAGTAAATACAGATATAGATATACAGAATTACAGGAATTACCTCACACAATTATGGAGACTAAGAAGTCCCCACATACAGCCTTATCTACCTTTTTATTATGTTGTGGCCCTCATTAGATTGGGATGAGGCCTACCCACATTTGGCTTCCCTGGTGGATCAGCTGGTAAAGAATTCACCTGCAAGGGGTTAGTGGAAAAAATGGAAGTTTCAAAAGCCATCTTTAAATAAAACTGGGCACCAATAGTGGTGACTATTGTTACGAGAGAGGTTTTAATAACATGATATTTTTCTATGATAGGTATAAACAATCTTAGTTGGAGGCACCTGCATTCAGAGTAAAAATATATAGGTTTATTTTTAACAACTTTATTGAGATATAATTCATCAGTTCAGTTCAGTTCAGTCACTCAGTCATGTCCGACTCTTTGTGACCCAATGAACCACAGCACGCCAGGCCTCCCTGTCCATCACAAACTCCCAGAGTTTACCCAAACTCATGTCCATTGAGTCGGTCATCCAGCCATCTCATCCTCTGTCGTCCCCTTCTCCGTCTGCCCTCAATCTTTCCCAGCATCAGGGTCTTTTCCAATGAGTCAGCTCTTCGCATCAGGTGGCCAAAGAATTGGAGTTTCAGCTTCAACATCAGTCCTTCCAATGAACACCCAGGACTGATCTCTTTTAGGATGGACTGGTCAGATTTCCTTGCAGTCCGAGGGACTCTCAAGAGTCTTCTCCAACACCACAGTTCAGAAGCATCAATTCTTCAGTGCTCAGCTTTCTTTACAGTCCAACTCTCACATCCACACATGACCACTGGAAAAAACATAGCCTTTACTAGATGGACCTTTGTTGACAAAGTAATGTCTCTGCTTTTTAATATGCTGTCTAGGTTGGTTCATATTTCATATAATTCACTTATGTAAATTGTATAATTAAATGTTTTTTGGTTTATTCACAGACTTGTACAGCCATCACCACAACTATTGTAGATATTAGTATGAATATTTTTCTGCATATCCATCTCATTTTACATTGTACAAATAGTCTGTCTTTCTGTGGTCTTTTACTCTCATGGTATCATCTTGGCATGCAAGAATTAAAGAAAAGCTTTGCAATCCTATGCTTCATGTAACCTTGGACTTTACAGACTACCAGAAAGTGAAGGGTCTTGTTGAGGTAAACTGTTGTTTAGAAGCAGACCAAACAGAAGAGTTGAAATGTATTATGAGCAGTATGACTGTCCATTTCGATCGCATGATATGTATTTCACATGATGATTATAGTGTCTGAACTATCCTTACAGTCTACATAGAACAAAACAATACATGCATGCATGCTAAGTCGCTTCAGTCATGTCCGACTCTGTGCGACCCTAAGGACAGCAGCCCACCAGCCTCCTCTGTCCACGGGATTCTCTAGGGCAAGAATACTGGAAACAATACCTAGGTTTAGGCAAATATATAGGGATATGTAAATGTGCATTTATTAGGTTTTGAAGTTGAACAGATGAGCAATAATGCACAAGGGACTCATATAACTTAATTATTTAGTTTTTTCCTGGTCTTGACATGTGACTCTTAAGATTTCTTCCAGCATAGAAAATCACTTCAACCAGAGCTGTGGGCTTGGCTAGGCTCCACAGGGATGAGAAACACGGGAAGGAAGAAGAGACATGATCATAACAGATAAATGGGAACTGACATCACGGCCCATGAGTCTCACATGTAGCTCAGGTGAAATGACATGCCATAAATTAAACCCTGTGATTGCTATTAAAAATCTGCCATGCAAGGTTGACTGAACTGGAAAAAAAAAAAGGTTCAAGTCAAGGCATATATCTATGGGAGTCAGGGCTGCCTTCAGCTTCGATATGAAACACTGCTACTTTCATATCGACAGGAATGAGACCTGTCTCCTTATCAGGTCACCAAGGCCTGTAAGCCTGGTCTTGGAGTCCCTAGGGGCCAGCAGATGGTCAGTAGTTGAGCGTGGTGGCTCTATCTGGTGTGGATGGCATCATTGTTCACTACTCTTCCACCCCTCCTCATCCCACTAGCATTGGCTTGGCCAAGTAGTTAATACCATGTGGCTGTGGGACTGCATTCCAGGAAGAGGCTGTGAGAGCCGTGGCATGGTTTGGACAATGTTTTTTTCCTTTCTGTCATGGAAACAGCTGTGTATAAGATGGATCATTTTTTTGTCTTTGTTTTTGCTTTGTCCTAGACTTCACACCATTTGAGAAGCCAAATACTGCTAACCAATAGTCAGCATGTAAAATGAATGAAAAACTTCCTTCTGTTTGTAAGTCATTGTTACTGCAGCCTAATCTAACAAAAACTGACTTATGCATGTCACATTTAAGTATAGAAACAGGGAAGTCAAATGTAGTATGAGGAATATATTGGGTCCAGAGACGGTCACACAAACTATTGGGTCATGACTGGGCAAACTGGAAAAGAATAGGGAATAAGAATAAAGGTGGAAGCAAAGCCAGGGATCCCTCAATATTCTGTGATCATAGATGAAATTACCCAGGCTTACTTATTTGTCGTGTTTGTTTATGTCTTTAGCTACAGTGTTGTCTGATAGGTGACTTGGTCATTTTCAAGGTAACTGCATTTCCACCTATTATTTTACATTCTTTCAGAAAAGAGAAATTCCCAGAACCTGCAATAAATTCAATACTCTCAGGAGCAGTTACTTCAGAGCAGGTTTAGATTTATAACTAAACCATTCTAAATCAATTAATCTCTACTTGGCATCCTTCTAACCCATTTTGGGAGTGACTGACTCAAACAGGGTAGGAATAGATCATTGCAGCTTATATTAAGAGGTTCTTGAGTGGACAAGAATCAGGAATATTGACTACATGGGAAGGATGAGAGGGACGAGTGCTGTATCCTTAAATTCACTTCCCTGTACTGTTCCACCCTGTACTGGAACATGCTGTTCCACCAGCATGGAAGTACCACTCATTCCCTGTAGACATCCAGCCCTGGGATGAGAAAAGGAAATGCACATTGAGCCTTCTGCCTATGAACTGTCATGTGTAGAACTAGGATTATGCCCACAGTTTGTCATTATTTCTGATGGGTGGGGTGTGTGTGTGTGTGTGTGTGTGTGTGTGGAGTTGTAACATTATTTTCTGGAATGTTGTCATTATAACCCTAAAAGTCATCAGGAGGATGCTATACCACTAGTGGGCTAATTTAATTAGAGAATATCAAAGGACTTTGTCTCTGACTTTAATAAGATCTTCAATTCAGTTCAGTTGCTCAGTCATGTCCAACTCTTTGCGACCCCATGAATCGCAGCACGCCAGGCCACCCTGTCCATCACCAACTCCCGGAGTTTACTCAAACTCATGTCCATTGAGTCGGTGATGCCATTCAGCCATCTCATCCTTTGTGGTCCCCTTCTCCTCCTGCCCCCAAACCCTCCCAGCATCAGGGTCTTTTCCAATGAGTCAACTCTTCACATGAGGTGGCCAAAGTATTGGAGTTTCAACTTCAGCATCAGTCTTTCCAGTGAACACCCAGGACTGATCTCCTTTAGGATGGACTGGTTGGATCTCCTTGCAGTCCAAGGGACTCTCAAGAGTCTTCTCCAACACCACAGTTCAAAAGCATCAATTTTTCGGTGCTCAGCTTTCTTCACAGTCCAACTCTCACATCCATACATGACCACGGGAAAAATCATAGCCTTGACTAAATGGACCTTTGTTGGCAAAGTAATGTCTCTGCTTTTTAACATGCTGTCTAGGTTGGTCATCACTTTCCTTCCAAGGAGTAAGCGTCTTTTAATTTCATGGCTGCAGTCACCATCTGCAGTGATTTTGGAGCCCCCAAAAATAAAGTCTGACACGGCTTCCAGTTTCCCCCATCTATTTTGCCATGAAGTGATGGGACCAGATGCCATGATCTTAGTTTTCTTGATGTTGAGCTTTAAACCAACTTTTTCACTCTCCTCTTTCACTTTCATCAAGAGGCTTTTTAGTTCCTCTTCACTTTCTGGCATAAGGGTGGTGTCATCTGCATATCTGAGGTTATTGATATTTCTCCCAGCAGTCTTGATTCCAGCCTGTGCTTCTTCCAGCCCAGCGTTTCTCATGATGTACTCTCCATATGAGTTAAATAAGACATAGACAAAACAGCATATTCAAGCTTATTGTTTTCCATTTAAAGAAATTCTTGATCCGAAATATTTGATTTTGTCTCACACAAATTGAAAGATTTTTTTTTAAATAAGAGAAATTACCTATTAATTATTGTTTCTCAGATTATAAAACCCTAAATCAGATTTAATATAAATATTGAATACTTATGTATATATATATAAACTATTAAATTTTAACAGAAATTAAACTCTAAGAAAGGCCAATTAATTTTAAATGCTTCAATTAATTTTAAAATGGCATCATTATCTCTTCATTCCCTCACACTGCTTTTAATTATTCCCGTTTGAATAGAAACTATTGGCTATAATTAATTTTTTGAAAAGATGCTATGTGGAAAATAGGAAACATACAATGTATAACTGTTTTACATCAGGTTTGTTCAAGGGGTAATTAATTTTCATAAGACATAATAAGAAAATTTAATGAAAGGCAATTCTTATTTTATTCCCACTTTAATCCCAAAGGAAATCTGGATGTTAGGAACTTACTCGTTCCTTGCTTTCACAGAGGAGTCAGAGCTTTTTATTAGGGAAAAATAATGAAACTTTCATGCCAAAAAATGTTCAGTAGTGTTATTACAATGACTACCCCTGGACCCCTGGTTTAGAGAAATTCAGAGAACATCTGGACATCATTTCCATCCTTTATCTTGAGGCTTATTTTGCTACCATAAATGATAATACTCTGTAAAGAGTACATTAAAGAAGGGAAATGTGTTTGTCTGACCTGTTTGAGGCAAATGATTTCAAATATTCTTGACTTTTTAATGCACAGTGAACCCTCACCATTTGTGAATAATCCCTCTGGGGGAACGTGTCAATCCTGATTCTTGAATACCTATTTAGCATATGACTTCCTCTATAAAACGAATAAATGATAATGAAGAGAGAACAATAAAGCGATGTTGAATGTGCCTCCAGCCTTGAAGTACTTGTAATAATAACCCATGTCCCAGCATAATGACAAGCTGACTCCATATCCTGGAATTTAGGGGTCACTCCTGAAGTGTAAGCTATGAATGTGAAATCTATAATACTAAAAGTCTACTTTCTTTCTTTCTAAAAATGTATATAACCACCTGGGAGACATTTTGTGTCCAGAAAGAAATTTTGGCACTGGAATCTGCAGTGAAAGTCACTCAGTTGTGTCCGACTGTTTGTGACCCATGGATAGTCCATGTATAGTCCCATGGCATATAGACCCATGTATAGTCATGGAATTCTCTAGGTAAGAATACTGGAGTGGGTAGCCTTTCCCTCCTCCAGAGTATCTTTCCAACCCAGGGATCCAACCCAGGTCTCCCACACTGCAGGCAGATTCTTTACCAGCTGAGCCACCAGGGAAACCCTTTTGGGACTGTAAAGTGTAGGTAAGAGCTTATACTCCTGGATCATAATGCAGTATTTCCATCAGATAGTAGGGATGGACAGTGATTATAAAAGATCAGTTCATGATGTAACCTGAACAGTGTTCTGTGATTTTTGCCTTTTAAATATGACAAATAACATGCAGTACTGAATATTTAGATGACACATTTTATAAATGCGTGCATTCCCATTGTACTAGCAGTACAAACTTCCTACCCAAAACTTGAAAAATTCTTTCAAGTCAATAACACTGCAACTGTTCTCATTTTGGATTATTTCCTTCTGTTGTTTTCTTTAGGGAGAAAAATTTATTTTAAATCTAAGGTGTTTATATTAATATTGCTATGTGTACATAGTATTCACTGATATTTTATCACTAAGGTAGATTGTATCATTAAATTTATTTTAGAGAAGAAGACACTAAGATACAAACTTGTTGCTATTATTCACTCGCTAAGTCATGTCCAGCTCTGTCCAACCCCATGAACTGTAGCTTGCCAGGCTCCTCTGTCCACGGGATTTTCCAGGCAAGAATACTGGCCATTTCCTTCTTCCAAGATGCAAAAGTAAGTGAAAGTGAAGTCGGTAAGTCGTGTCTGACTCTTTGCGACCCTGTGGACTGTAACCTCCCAGCCTCCTCCGTCCGTGGGATTTTCCAAGCAAGAGTACTGGAGTGGGGTGCCATTGCCTTCTCCAGGGGATCTTTCCAACCCGGCATTGAACCCAGGTCTCCTGCATTGTAGGCAGACGCTTTACCATCTGAGCCACTAGGGAAGTCCCAGAAGATACAAACTACTCTGTATAAAATAGGTAAGTAGTAAAGATACATTGTGTAGCATAGAGAATTATAATCATTATCTTATAATAACTTTTAATGGAGGATGTCACTATGTTGTTCACCTGAAACTAGTATAATATTGTAAATATTATACAGCGATTTAAAAAAGCATAGCTGCCCTGTTTGCTTCCCTATTTGCTGTAACAAATGTAGCCAGTAAGAAGGAGAGTTGGCAGCTTAAACCCAGATCTTTCTAATTCCATTCTCCTACCCTTCCCTTTATGTCTAAGATTAGTGAAACAATAGATCTAAGCTTGGAAACAGAACCTAAGCAAAAATACATTTTTTCTTAATAGATTGAATATAACAGCAAGAACAGCTGATGACATCACTAACAATGCTGATAACAAAGCTTATTGAGAGCTTACAGTTGCTTACAGTTCAGCATATTCTCAGAAAGAGATAATTTCCTGAGCAAAGATAAATCCATTCTCTCCTCCACATTTTCCCCCTCTTCTTTTTCCCTACTCCTTCCCCTCCTCCTCTTTCCATCTTTCTATCTCTTCATTTCCTTAACCCTCTCTAAATTATTTTTCTTTGTTCTCTCTCTCATGCAGATTTTTAAAATGTGTCTCCTGTCTCACTTTCTTCTCTTCTCTCTTTTTATTTTTCCTTTTCTGTCTCTTTGCCGTTAGAAAAAGAGATCTATCTTGATCTATCAATTAAGCCTGATTGATGCTTAAAAAACAAAACAAAACAACAAAACAAAGACAAAACCCACTGTGACCTGGATTATACGATCATTAAAGTTTCTGGACAATACAAGTACAGAACAGACTATTGAATGATTTTTTTAAATACGTAGAAACCCATGCTTCTGAGGTCAGAATAATTGCAAATAATATGATTTATGAACACAAGCTTTGTTTTCAGGTTGAACTGTATGAATGATAGTTTTATAGATCATAAAGATCAAATATTGATTATCATTGTTTAATCTAGTATTATTTCTTGAACTTTGAATGTCTGGAGAGAATTCCCCGACTGCCTCCTTACTTTAAAGTGCAGCATATATTTTAATTTCTAAAGATATTCATAGGATTTTGAGGAGCTACAGTACACTAGACAATCAGAATTTGTCTCCCTGCTGTCATCAGTGGTCTTAGTTCAGTTTCATACTAGCATTTACCATGTTCCTTTAAAAATAAGTCAACCATTATATCTCACTAGGAGCATAGTAAAATATTAATTTCTATCTAATTATCACATTTCTTAGAAAAATAACCCCCAAAACAACCAAGTGTCAGTAACAGTCTCTCTTCTATAATTATTTATTATTTCATCCCAGAGTAACTTTATAGACATAAATATCTCAGAGAGATGGAATTGGTGTCCCAGAAGAGGGTCAGGATTCCAGATGTATGTTTATTTCAGCTCAAAGATGATAGTTCCCAACTAATGGTACCACTTTCTATCCCCCTGCTACATACTACACTTACATATCTTTCATTCCTAATTTCAGCCCTATAATAAGTTAAATTTGGTTGGAAGATATAGACAATAATCAAGCAAACTATAGGCAAATAAGATAAGTAAAGGATTGTAGTAAGAAGTTCTGTAAAAGAGTGAACATTTGAGAGTGATAATTTAGGGAAGCCATTTTTTTAATAGAATGGCCAAGAACAGGCTTTCTGAAAAACAAAAGCAGCTTCTGAGACCTGAAAGATGATAAATAATGCATTCTGAAAGGAGTTTAGAGAATATTAAAGACTCAAGAAACTAACTGCCTGTGTTCAAGTTCAGAGGTGGGAAGGATCTAGCCATGATCTAGGTGCAAGAACATCATCTGTGGTGTTCGATCCCAGTAAGTAGGAAACTGCTGATAGATGAGATGATGATGAGGAAACAGGCATGAACCAAACACTTCCCCTAGAGATGCTATCCACCTCTTATCATGTATATTTACTGTACCTGTATCCCTGACCAAATATGACTTTTCTATAATTGGGCTTCCCTGATGGCTCAGCTGGTAAAGAATTCACCTACAATGCAGGAGACCTGGGTTCCACCCCTGGGTTGGGAAGATCCCCTGGAGGAGGGAATGGCTACTGTCTCTAGTAATGTGGCCTGTAGAATTCCATGGACTGTATATCCATGGGATTGCAAAGAGTTGGACATGACTGAGTGACTTTCAGTTTCCATAATTAATTATGTTGTGTTTCTAGTTGACATGTCAATCTTTAGACTTTAAAATAAACATGAATTTTTATCTTGTGTATTTAAAATTTTTTTGAATCAGTAATTATTTTTCTTAAGTCTTAACCATTGTGTCACATTCTTGAAAGTTTCTCAGGACCTGGACACTGTGACTGTAGCATCTGTTGGATAAAACTGCCTTGTTGAGTAAAACAGTGGATCAGAGAGTGACAAGAGGCAAGGATGTCAGCAAAGGTGCCCTTACCACTCCAGAGAAGCCTGTGCCTCAGGTTATGGTGATGGAGTGCAGCTAGAAAGATGAAAGCAGGTCAGAGATACATTTTGGTGGTTGAAGAGTCTTTGGTGAGAACTGGCATATAAGGAAATGAGTAAAAGAAATGAATGAAACATTCCTATAAGATTCTTAGCTTGAGCAACTGGGAGAATAATAAAGTCATTTACTAAGATAGGCAAGATTATATAAATCAATAGTCCCTAAACCTTTTGTCTTCATACCTTTTTGAATGTTAAAAATTGTTGAGGATACCCCAGAGCTTTTGTCTGTGTGGATAATGTATATCAATATTTTCTGCTGCTGTGATGTGCTCAGCTGTGTCGGACTCTGTGCGACCCCATGGACTATAGTCCACCAGACTCCTCAGTCCATGGAATTTTCCAGGCAAGAATACTGAAGTGGGTTGCCATTGTCTCTTCCAGGGGATCTTCCCAACCTAGGGATCGAACCCAGTCTCTCGCATCTCCTACATTGGCAGGTGGATTCTTTACCACTGCGTGATCTGGGAACCCCCATATTGGTATTTACCATGTTCAAAACTGTGGAATTTTAGAAATATCTATTGATTAATTTAAAATATAACTAGTAAATAATCACATTTGAAATCATAGATATTATAAAAACACAACTCTACTTATTTTCTAAAGCAAATAAAAAACATGAAAATAATAGTATTTTGATGATCTTTTTATTGTCTGACCTAATGGAAGACAGTTGGATTCACATATCTATTTCTGCCCCAGTCTGTTGTGATATTACATATCATATAGCTTTTGGAGACCACCACTGTATATTTATGAGAGAATGGTTGTAAAAAGGGAAATTGTGTCTTGGTATAATTATGAAACTAGTTTTGACCTTGTGAGTCCCTAGGGTCTCTGGACCACACATGCCTCTGACTTAAGGCAAATGATGTCTTTCAAACTTCTTTTCTCCCATGCTCACTTTATTTCTTTTTTTCTGAATATCAGTAGTTTTATAGAACATTGTTTCTTTGCTCTTCTCTCAACCTTGAGCTGCCTTTATAGTAAATTCTAGTACATTTAAATCTAAATCTAGATAGCTCTTCTGGAAATCCTATCCCCTATTTCTCACTTCCCTAATGACCTGTCACTGGGCTTGTAGATATTCATAACCTTCAATTGGTTTTCCTAATTCATCCTTCTCTGTTATTTTATGACTGAAGGAAAATGTTTTATAAACGAAGGAGGCAGTTTTTACTGTCTGTCTCCAACCTTGATTCTCAGCATGGAGGCCAGTTTGACACTCTTCCCAACATCCCTCTTTATCCCAACCACATTTCTTAGAGTTACTTTGCTCTGTTTATGAATCTAGCTCTGCTCAGGAAGGGTAGGCTGAAAACTCTGAGATGTTATTAACCAGGAAATCAAACACCATTTTCAGATTTTTGATTCTGTTCTTGGCAGACTGAATATTCTGTATGCTTAGATGCACGACTTTCTAATATTCAGTCTCTTGAGAAAGCATCCTTTTATGTTATAGCTCTTGGCTTGAACAAACAGAATAAACACAGCATAGGAAAGAACAGGGAGATATATTTATGAAACCTGATCTTATAGTTCAGAAACATCTACTAACACACACAACTGCAGAAAGTACACTTTTCTTTTAAAGGATAATTTTGGCCTGTAATGGGGATCTTGTCTTCTGGGACTAAATTATAGGATTGCACAAAGTTCCCCAGTGTAAAAAGTGCTAGTCAGTAAGTTGCTTTTTCCTGCATGTTAAAGGGGATTGCCGATTAGGAAAAGGAATACGTCAAGGCTATATATTGTCACCCTGCTTATTTAACTTATATGAAGAGTACATCATGAGAAATGCTGGGCTGGATGAAGCACTAGCTGGAATCAAGATTGCCGGGAGAAATATCAATAACCTCAGATATGCATATGACACCACCCTTATGCCAGAAAGTGAAGAGGAACTAAAAAGCCTCTTGATGAAATTGAAAGAGGAGAGTGAAAAAGTTGGCTTAAAGCTCAAATTTCAGAAAACTAAGATCATGGCATCTGGTCCCATCACCTCATGGGAAATAGATAGGGAGACAGTGGAAACAGTGTCAGACTTTATTTTTGGGGGCTCCAAAATCACTGCAGATGGTGACTGCAGCCATGAAATTAAAAGACGCTTACTCCTTGGAAGGAAAGTGATGACCAACCTAGACAGCATGTTAAAAAGCAGAGAGAGACATTACTTTGTCAACAAAGGTCCATTTAGTCAAGGCTATAGTTTTTTCAGTGGTCATGTATGGATGTGAGAGTTGGACTGTGAAGAGAGCTGAGCGCCAAAAAATTGATGCTTTTGAACTATGGTGTTGGAGAAGACTCTTGAGAGTCCCTTAGACTGTAAGGAGATCCAACCAGTCCATTCTAAAGGAAATCAGTCCTGGGTGTTCATTGGAAGGACTGATGCTGAAGCTGAAACTCCAATACTTTGGCCACCTCATGTGAAGAGTTGACTCATTGGAAAAGACCCTGATGCTGGGAGGGATTTGGGGCAGGAAGAGAAGGGGACGACAGAGGATGAGATGGTCGGATGGTATCACCGACTCGATGGGCATGGGTTTGGGTAGACTCCGGGAGTTGTTGTTGGACAGGGAGGCCTGGCGTGCTGCGATTCATGGGGTTGCAAAGAGTCGCACATGACTGAGTGACTGAACTGAACTGAACTGAAGGTGTATGCCTGCTTCAGCATATCAGACTGAGTGGAAAGGCCTCGTGTTACAGTTCAGAGCAGAGCTGTACTGTGGCATCCCATCTATGCTTTGGGAGCAGAGGTTTGAATTTCCAGCAAATTTATTTACAACTATGAAAAATATGAAGTTGTGTGTACTTGTGGAAGTGCAGAAACTGTTTACACTTAAAGGCCAGCAGCCCATGCAGAGCTGGCGCATTCTTTCTGGCATCAGAAGATGACCTCTTTCAGTGGCCAGATGTTTAAGAGAGAGATTGGACAGCCCCATAAACAGATAATTAGAATAAAACATAAGAGGTTGTTTAATCAGAATGTGTCAGTGCTAATGGGAAGAATCATTCCTCTGTGAGTAGGCAATGGTGAAATCCTGACTTGGGCAATGCCGTGTGGACTAGAGTTCTTGGGGTAGAAAGGGGAGAAAGATGTGGAGACTTACTGGTAGGGCATGACTGTGTCAGTATTCTGACATGGAAACATTTGTCTTTTTTATTATTATGTGGAATCTAGCTAACATTTTTTTGTCAAGCAATGTGAGCCAGTGGCTTATTTTCTGGAAAATTCCTGTGTGGAGGGTGAGAGTGGAGGAAAGTTCATATCATCCCAAGACACCTTGCTAGGGAAGATAGGTAAAGTTCTGTGGTTCTGTCGAGACAATAAAATAAAATATGTGCTTCATAAAGGGGCTTCCCCTGTGGCTCAGCAGTAAAGAATCTGCCTGTAGTGCAGAGACTCAGGTTCAATCCCTGGGTTGGGAAGATTCCCCTGGAGGAGGGCATGGCAAACCACTCCAGTATTCTTGCCTGCAGAAACCCACAGACAGAGGAGCCTGGTGGGCGACAGTTCACGAGGTCACAAAGAGTCCAACATGATTGAAATAACTGAGTGTACTCTCGCATTCATGCTTCCTAAAGTAGTATACTGTCTCTATCTGCTCAGGAATTACTGAACTGAGTTGGACCATTGGTCTAAATTCTGAGTAACATTTCTTTTTTCTTTGTTACAGTAAGAAATAATTTCAACAAGGGCTATGAGATATTTATTTTTAAAAAGCTGAATAGGTAAAGAAAAATGTCATTAGCAGTGAAGTACTAAGTGCAGGGAAACAATGCATTTGTTTTCATTATTCAGATAAATATGAAAGGAAATGCTAATAAGAACGGTTTCCTTTTAACACCTTGACAACTCCAACTGCTTTTCTTTATTGATATTAATTTACTGCTAAATTGAAAATAATTTCCAAAAAATCAAATTTAAATTAACTAAAAGCTTTTCAGTTAACATGAGCAAGTCAGAGAGTTTCGAAATTAAACTTGAGAAAAAAAACCAAAAGCATAACATAGAGTAAGCCAAATTAGAAAGAAAATGTCATGAGACCTCCCTTTCCTTTTATAGACTCCTTTCAAGTTGGGTGCTCCAAAATTCATTTAAACCTTTTTTTTTTTTTTTTTTAAACCTATTTATGTGGAAGAGAATAGTGAAATAATAAATGTAAAGTTAAAGTGTACATTGAGGCTGAAATTGTTCTCACTGATTCGTTAAATTGTAGAAGAAACAGAAATGTCCCTGGGAATGTGTCCTGGTTCTGTAATGAGGAGTCATTGGGTGAAAGATGAGCATGACTGCAGTTTACTGTAGTTTTCTTTTTCCTTCTCTTCTAGTCATCCATGCATCCTCTTTCATTCATCTGTATCTGTCATCCATTATGGCTTTATTGGTTTCTGCTGTTTCCCTTTTCATTCTTGATCTAATCCCATCTCCCTTACACCAATCCATATTTATCTCTTCCTTTTAAGTTTTGATTTAGGTTTTGATGAACATTTCTGACTGTCGTTTTCTTAAGTCTGATCTCTGCTACTTACTACCCAGGCATTACATACCCATGGACTATAACTCCAGGCTCCTCTCTCCATGGGATTTCCCAGGCAAGAATATTGGATTGGTTTGCCATTTCCTCTCTAAGGGATCTTCCCAGCCCAGGGATCGAAGCCATATCTTCTGCATTGGCAGGCAGATTCTTTACTGCTGAACCACCAGGGAAGCCAATTAATTTATTACTGAAAAAAATTCAACCCTTTCCCTCTGCTTCCTCCACTTCCTGTACTGCTTTAAAACTTTACTAAAAATAAGAAAATTAAGTCAAATTTAATCAACTTATCCAAGTGCTGTGGGGAATGGTCTTTTTCTTCATATTATACCAATGTGCCTGCATGTGTGAGCATGCATGTGTGTGTGCATGCATGTGCATATACATAGGGGCAACATGACATTTCTGTGATAGTGCAGGCTTTGATAGGGAATAAGAAAGAAGATTTAAAACCTCCAGATCATGTAGAATTATAAATCCAACCAGAGCTGCTATTAAACTATCATTAATTCATCTCATCTTTTAGGGGAGTCCTTTTACCTGGACTCTCGTATTAACTTCTTAACAGATTTTCCTACATTTATTCTTTATAATCTGACATATGTAGTATTTCATCTAATGGTCAGAGTTCTCTTCATAAAACCAACCTGTTCATTTGAATTTTCATATTAAAAGTCTTCTGTGACTCCCATTTGTGCTAAGATAAAACCCGCACTTCTTAGGAGGTGATTACAAGTCATCCACAGGGTGCTTCCACTCATGTTTTAGAGCTGTATCCTATATTATTCTCTGTGCTTTGCCCCAGCCCACTCATCTAGTGCTACTGCTGCATCAGACTGCCATTCCCAGGAAGAATGTCCGTGACTCCCTGCCTAGTCTTTCATCAGCCCAGAAGGCGAATATTTCCCATCCTGTTCATTTGCTGAAATGTTACTCATCCCTCAAGGCCGAGTGAAATGTCCCCTTCTCTCATCTGTTCCGGGCCAAATTTGTCATCCCCTCATCTCAGGGTTTGCATCAGTCTGTTTTTATCTCTATTACAGCAATGGGGATTTTATGGAAGAGTTCTGATTCTCAATAATCTATGCTATTGTTAGACTGTATTTCATTAGATTTCATTATGAATGTATGCCCTTGATGATTATGGAATTTATAATATGCCTGATATATCTAAAAGTATATATAAACCTGGTTTTCTATGTGCTTAGTTTTACCTTTCTGGAAAAAAGCTTTGTAAACATGAATCTTTATTGATAAACCAAATACTCTGCCTTCC
Organism: Dama dama; assembly: GCF_033118175.1. Classification (NCBI taxonomy): domain Eukaryota; kingdom Metazoa; phylum Chordata; class Mammalia; order Artiodactyla; family Cervidae; genus Dama; species Dama dama. The sequence continues at coordinate 24,297,752 of NC_083709.1, forward strand.
CTCTTCTCATCCCCCAAATGTAATCTCCTGAAAGATAAGCAAAGACCAAATATCTGTCTTTCATATTGTCTCTCTCTGTCTGTCTCTCTGCCTCTCCCTTTCTTTCTCCTCTCTCTTATTGTCCTGGACAGACCCTAGTCTCTTTCACATGCAGTGTATGAACTTAATAACTAGGTGTTGCACTGAAATGAATTGATCAAATAAGAGAAAAAGCTAAGTTGGTTAACTACTCCAGTGATAATGTCCCTGAGGTCCATTCTTCTGAGAAGAAACTGGATGATTACATAAAGGATTAGGGAGAAGTCCTGGCCTGCAGAATGCAAGTAAATGCACTAGTGCTGAGAACAGAACTGGGCCCATGAAAAAGTTCTTTGTTATTGTTTGAAGGCAGTTATTAGTCTGTGTTCTTCTGTAGGCTAAGCATCCTCACTTGACATGATTTCCAGACCCTTTGCTCTGCTTCATGTCTCCCTCTAGAGTATTTCTACCCATTAATGTTCTCACAAGAATAAGATAACCTCATTAAGCCACATCTTTTTGGTATATGTGTAAGATCAATCCAGAGTCTGGTGAGAACTTAGGTGAGGGAAAAAAAAGTATATATAAACCTGACTTTCTATGTCCTTAGTCTTATCTTTTCTGTAAAAAAGGCAGTGTACAAAATTAATCATTATTGATAAACCATTTTCTCCTACCTCCATCAAAAGCTAATTTCTAATTAAAAATTAGCACTTCCTTCAGTTACAAATGTAGGTAAGAAACTGCAGTGGGATTAGCAATACTTGTGACTCTGTAACTAATAGAAACCACATAGAAATTTGTATCATTATTATTATTAGAGGAATTTGAAATTTAACTAATCTCTATTTTAAAATTAAATTTTGATGTTATTGTATCCACTACTAATTATATAATTATAATTATATATTATATATAACTATTCATTATATAATAGTTTAGAATAGAATTAAACACAATGTTATTGTTAACATTCTGATAATGAATTTAATATAATTCCCTTTGTAATCTTCTGTATTTTATTTTCTGCACTTAAAATCATCATTCTGAGAAAAAGTACACTTAACCAGAGGGCTGAATGGCATGAAAAAGAGTAAGAACACATGGCCTACTAAAATATATAGCATATAGATAAGAATATAACATTTACTTCCATTAATACAGACTTAGACTGCATTTCATTCCAATCCAAAAGAAAGGCAGTGCCAAAAGAATGCTCAAGCTGCCGCACAATTACACTCATCTCACACGCTAGTAAAGTAATGCTCAAAATTCTCCAAGCCAAGCCAAAGACGTGAACTATGAACTTACAGATGTTCAAGCTAGATTTAGAAAAGGCAGAGGAACCAGAGATCAAATTGCCAATATCTGTTGGATCATTGAAAAAGCAAGAGAGTTCCAAAAGAACACCTACTTCTGCTTTATTGACTATGCCAAAGCCTTTGACTGTGTAGATCACAATAAACTGTGGAAAATTCTTCAAGAGATGGAAATACCAGACCACCTGACCTGCCTCTTGAGAAACCTGTATGCAGGTCAGGAAGCAACAGTTAGAACTGGACATGGAACAACAGACTGGTTCCAAATAGGAAAAGGAGTATGTCAAGGCTGTATATTGTTACCCTGCTTATTTAACTTATATGCAGAGTACATCATGAGAAACTCTGGGCTGGATGAAGCACTAGCTGGAATCAAGATTGCCGGGAGAAATATCAATAACCTCAGATATGCAGATGACACCACCCTTATGGCAGAAAGTGAAGAAGAACGAAAGAGTCTCTTGATGAAGGTGAAAGAGGAGAGTGAAAAAGTTGGCTTAAAACTCAACATTCAGAAAACTAAGATCATGGCATCTGGTCCCATCATTTCATGGCAAACAGATGGGGAAACAGTGGAAACAGTGACAGGCTTTATTTTTTGGGGGGGGGGCTCCAAAATCACTGCAGCTGGTGACTGGAGCCATGAAATTAAAAGACGCTTACTCCTTGGAAGAAAAGTTATGACCAACCTAGACAGCATATTAAAAAGCAGAGACATTACTTTGCCAACAGAGGTCCATCTAGTCAAAGCTATGGTTTTTCCAGTAGTCATGTAGGGATGTGAGAGTTGGACTGTAGAGAAAGCTGAGCACCGAAGAACTGATACTTTTGAACTGTGGTGTTGGAGGACTCTTGAGAGTCCCTTGGACTGCAAGGAGATCCAACCAGTCCATCCTAAAGGAGATCAGTCCTGAATATTCATTGGAAGGACTGATGCTGAAGCTGAAGCTCCAGTTGTGTTGGCCACCTGGTGTGAAGAACTGACTCATTTGAAAAGACCCTGATGCTGGGAAAGACCGAAGGCAGGAAGAGAAGGGGACCACAGAGGATGAGATGGTTGGATGGCATCACTGACTCAATGGACATGAATTTGAGTAAACTCCAGGAGTTGGTGATGGGCAGGGAGGCCTGGCGTGCTATAGTCCTTGGGGTTACAAAGAGTCGGACACAACCGAGCAACTGAACTGAACTGAAGACTACATTTCAGTTATGTTTTTAATCCTTATAAAATTTATGTTGATATATATTCATAGCTTCAGATTGTTGAAGAATTTACAGTGCAGTGTTTGAGTCTGTCAACCCTACTCACTCTCCAAAACTAACCACTCTGATTGTGAGTACTTTTCCATATATTGGTTATATGTACTCGTATACTCTAAAAATATATCTCTATCTTTATGTTTATATATTTATCTATACCTAAATATATAACATTATCATTATTATAAGGTTTGATTTTTATTCTTTCTTTCTAGGTTGTTTGGGTGGTCTAATAATTAAATTGACATAGGAAAGGTTAATAAGATAAAACCAAATTTAATTTGTAGGTATAGGAGTCCCATAGAAATATGAAACTCGAAGGCAGAAAGGCAATTGAAATTTATATGTCCTTTTGTATTAAGGACTAGATTGGGCCTGAGACTTCATAGGGAAGGAGAGCAGTTAATGGGATGATAAGAAGAGTGTTTGTTTGATAATCAGATGTTTTCCCTGGTAGGCAGGGAAGTTATTCTGTTAATAGTTATTTTTCTGTGCCAAGCCTCTAATCTAAATTCTTAAGAATTTATAGAAGTTGAACTGAGAGTAAATTAGAGAGGTAAATGTGTTTTCTGAGTTTGCTGCATGTAGAGTGCCCTCAGCTCAAAATAATCCATGTGCTAAAGTGATACATTTTAAGGTAGTATATTCTGCTCCCCTTCATTATATGTATATATAAATGTTACATTTATTACATATGTGTAAATATATGTGTGTTCACTAATATATATGTTAGTACACTGTCACATGGGCTTCCCTGCTGGCTCAATAATAAAGAATCCACCTACCAATGCAGAAGATGTGGGTTCAATTCCGGTGTTGGGAAGATCCCCTGGAAAAGGAATTGGCAACACACTCCAGCATCCTTGCCTGGAAAAATCCCATGAATAGAGGAGCCTGGCAGGCTAGAGTCCATGGCATCGCAGAGAGTTAAGCAGGACTTCACAACTAAACAACAACATACTGTCACATACAATTTTATATTTTCTTAAATATGCTCTTTCTGCTCTGCACTTTTAGATAGCCAAGTCATACTCTTGGGTCACACTGGTTTTGTGATCAAGAAACTTTCCAGGTCTTTTCACGTCTATTACTATTAAAGGCTGTTTACTTTCACTATATATTAAACCAGTGTTTTAAAAGAAACATTCTTCTGGTATAGAATATTTTTTAAAATTTATTACTGCTAAGTTTAATATTGAGTTTTGTTTGGCTGCCATAACCTAATCAAATCTTTTAGAATTGTAAATATGCTTCCCAACATGTTAGATATCACTGTCATCTTTGTGTAATTGTCAAATGCCTTTAAATCATTTCAACAAACATCTACGGAATGCCTGTCATTTGTCAGGTAGTATTGTAAGTACTTTACATGTATTCATTCATTTAGTACTTCCAACAACCTTATTATTTTCTCCATTTAAAGGATGAGCAGGCTAAGGGACAGAGAAGTTAGGTAACTGACCCAAGGTTTACAGTAGTAAGTACTTAGCTCTGAACATAAATAAACACCTCAGGCCAAAGAGTAGATTAAATTATTGGGTACAACTGGAGACTATGAATGGGGGTGTCAAGGAAACTGGCTTAAAGTCAGTATATGGAGGAATAATTAGATAGAACTGTATCAAAAATGAATGAGCTCATTATCCAGATATAGTTAAGACCCCAGATAACTGTCTGTCATGAATATATATTTTGAAGAGATTTCTGTGTTAGCAGACAGACTGAATAGATGACTCTTAAATCTCTTTCTACTCCAGAGTACTGTGGAATTGACTCACATAAATATCTTGTCATCTTTCTTTCAGCACTCTTTCTATATGCCGTGTCCCTAATTCTTACTGTTTTAGTGAGTTATTATTAGAACGTGTTAAATTCTGTCACTAGAATCAGCTATTCACCAAAGCATGCTTTAGGCCTGTTTTAATCACAGATAGATATTAGGACATTTGTTTTAAGTGAATTTCCTCACAGAAGTAATCATGGCATCCATACCTCTTTAGAACTGGATTTCAAAAATACTTCAGTGAAGAAAACCTTTTGGAGGAGTCAAATTTGCATCATCCTCCTAATGATTGTCCTTCTGTGATTGTCCTATTTTTTTTTTTTTTTTTACTGTATTGCACCCTCCAGTCTTGCAGCTGTGTTGATTATGTATTAGACATCTGCTTATGACCTTATCTTTGGTCTTTCCCTTGATCATTTTAATACTAATGAAAAGGAAAGAAAAGAAAACAAAGAAAAAGAAATGAAAGGAAAAGAGCATCATTGAAAGTAACAGGCTTTGTTGCCTTACTTTCAGACTGACTTCCTAATACTCATTTGTTCTGCCACATTTTTTTTTCTGGGGCCCCTAGACGTGAAGGCCAATGTTTATTACCAGTAATGAATTGGTCATCTGGCCAATTTTATTATCACTGAAATAGCCAGCAATAATCCAAACCAGATTTTATTTGTGCTGGAGCATAATCAACAGAACAAAGGCTTTGGGAAGGTCTGTGGTGCTTTTTATAGAGTTCATCCTAAGTTTTACAGATCCCCACACCTACAGAACTCCTGCAAGGTCACAGGAAAATCCTAGCTTGGTGGAGCAGAGGTCTTGATTGTGGAAGAGGATATAGCCCATAGTTTTTCAATTCTAACTAGATCTTTCTTCTCTGTAGAGCAAGCAAATACAATAGTCTTCTAATTTTCAAAAGGCTTTTGTTTATTATACAAAGATCTCTTTGTGACAGCTAATATGATGGTGATGTTAATGGCACTGGAGGTGATGGGGAAAAAATCACTCCTAAGTGGTCAGCAGGCGAAGCTATTATACACTAGTTTGGCCAAGTTATTCATACCCAGAATTTGTTCTGATTAGTGAATTATTCTGATAGTTAAGTGTCCTTTTTACCTTTAACCTTCTAGATATCACTACTATCTCCCTAAAGTTAGTTTCTATTAAGGTGACCAGATCCCTGTTCAGCCTTAATGTTTGGCATGAAGCAAAATAGCATTGAAATGCAAATCAAAACTACGATGAGATGCCGCCTCACACCAGTCAAAGTGGCTATCATCAAAAAAATCCACACACGATAGATGCTGGAGGTGGTGTAGAGAGAAGGGAACTGTCCTAAACTGTTGGTGGGAATGTAAATTGGTACAGCCACTCTGGATAACAGTATGGAGGTTCCTTAAAAACTAAAAATAGAGCTGTGAAATAACCCTGCAATTCCACCCCTGGGCATATATATGGAGAAAAACCTGATCCGAAAGGATACATGCACCCCAGTGTTCATTAAAGCCCTGTTACAATAATGAAGGCGTGGAAGAAACCTGAATGTCTATCGACAGAGAAATAAAGAAGATGTAGTACATATATACAATACTATGGAATGTTTCTTAGCCATTAAACAGAATGAAATCATGCCATTTGCAGCAACATGATTGGACCTAGAGATTGTCAGACTCAGTGAAATAAGTCAGACAGAGAAGGGGAAATGTGACGTCACTTATATGTGGGATCTAAAAAGAAATGATAGAAATGAACTTATTTACAAAACAGAAACAGACTCACAGACTTAAAGAATGAACTTAGGATTGCCAGTGGGGAAGAATGGGGGCAAGTGATACAGAGTTTGGGATCTACACTGTTATGTTTAAAATGGATAACCAACAAGATCCTACTGTGTGAAGAGGGAACTCTGCTCAACGTCATGTGGCAGCCTGGATAGGAGGGGAGTTTGGGGGAGAACGGATAGATGTGTATGTATGCCTGAGTTCCTTTGCTGCTCTTCTGAAACTAGCACAACAATTTTAACTGGCTACACACCAATATAAAATAGAAAGTTAAAAAAATATATCATTGAGATTCTTGGGCTAGAGGAATCAGGAGGCATGCCATTAATGTCTGGGTTACCCATGACATAAAAGTCCTCAATGCCGTGTTTCAAGTTGTACTCAAAGAAAGAAACGTTTACTGTAAATCTGTTTACACCAAAAGAACTTTTCCAAGTTCATTTTAGGTCTTGCCCTTCTCAAATGAACAGTTTCAAAAGAGCACTCTGGGACTATGTCTTTTCACTTATGTTTGATCTTTCTTCTACCTTCTTCCTGAGTTGTCCCGATGCTCTGTTATCTTCACTATTTCTTAAATATTGATCTATACACTTTATATGAGACATATTTTGGTACTTGGATCTCTCCTTCATGCTCATTACCAGTAGATTGGAAGATTGTGTAGAGTGGATACACTTCCTTGGCAAACGTGAAGTCAAGAGATTATCACCTAGTCAACCAAGAAATACAGGCTACAAAGAGAATGGTAAATTAATTTGAGACCAGTTATGATTCTAGACTGTGATATATAAATTGGGAGGCAAGAATATTCCCTCAGTTCCACTGAAGTCATACAGATTTTTCACCACTAAAGAGTTTTCTTTCTCTTTCTACTTCCTCAGAGATCAATACTGTTTCTATTCTCTTTTACTTACTAAGGAACTTAGGCTTCCACAATATGTATTCAAATAAAATAATCATGCAGAGCTGATTTCTGTGTATTATCTCTTATTAATTTGATTTTTCATATTAAATTAACTCACTTTCACACAAGTTAGATGAAACACTATCTCTGCAGTTGAAGTTAGAAAAGGATAGGATGTCTTTGAAAATTCTTTGGCATTGTGAAATAAAAACGATTAATTTTATCTAAGAGATGGAATAGGTGATAGAAATTTTCTGTGCATGGGAAAATTGCTGCTTTTAAAAATTATAGCTTGAAATCATCCAAGTAGTGAAAAAAATTCTAAACCCAACACACAGGATTACAGAAATACCCTTTGAGGCCTGGTGCTTGTTTTGTGATTAAAGAAATGATCCATCTGAGTGTTTTTTGTGCGTGATGAAAATTAATGTGCTCTTCATTTTTTCCAGCTGTTAATTCTAGAATCAGTAGAATCCATTTACAGCAAAAAATGTTTTCAATCAATTTTATATTTATTTAAAACTATTAAAAGGCCCAATATGATAGGTAAACTGCAGTAAGAAATATAAAAAGCATGCATATCATTCTTGATATCCTTTGAGAGTTAGCTTGTGATCTAGTGTGAAGAAATCAGGTATATGCATTTGTACAAGACACCTGGGAATGATGTGTGATGATTGCTAAATAGGTAATATTAAAAACATTGTAAGGAAAGAGAGAGAGAAGTTCCTCCAGGTGTTAATTCAGAATAGGAGCCCTATGAGCTAGGTCTTAAACAATGGAGAAGATTTCAATAGGGCAGGCTAGAAGGGAGTTAGGACATGGGTCTGAAGTTGGGTCAGAGAACACCTTATAAGTAGAGATGGAAACGTGTACTGAATGTTTGAGAAGTGGCAAGCAGACCTATTTAATTATACAGGAAGACTCATGGAGGATGGTGGCTTTCCAAGTTTTTAACATCAAATCACCCTTTCTTAAGATAATTTGTATATGGAAATCAATATTTAAAATAAAACATAAAAATAAACTGCTCTGAGCAGAACAGAGAAACTCAGAAAGGCAACTTTGGGGGAAGCAGATATCAGAAATTCTTGATAACAATGTGGATTTATTAGAAATGCCCTGTGTCTCTAGCTGTCCCTGCGTTTTGACTCCTGCTGGCCAAACTCTAATCTGGATTCCAGACCATAGACTTCTGATTCCCACTCTATTTCTAGATTTCTATTAATATTAATAGATTTTTATTTCTGGACTTTTAGCACTTGGACCCCTGGTTATGATCTGTTCTGTTCAGTTCCTGGTCTGTAGGTCTGTTTACCTATTCCTAGGTCTCTCTACCCAGTTCTCCTCCACCGTTTGTTCTGACTTGACTTTTTCATACCTCTAGCCTCATCCAATGGTAGGTAACCACTTTAGCAAAGAAAACACACCAATTCTAAGAACAGTGTCATAATATATGTAATAGGTAATAAGAAAGGAGTCTTCCATGGTGGCTCAGTGGTAAAGAATTGGCCTGCCAATGAAGGAGATGAGGGTTTGATCCCTGGATTGGGAAGATCCCCTGGAGAAGGAAATGACACCCCACTCAAGTGTTCTTGCCTGGGAAATCCCATGGACAGAGGAGCCTGGTGGGCTATAGTCCACAGGGTCACAAAAGAGCTGGACACGACTTAGAGACTAATAGTAACAGCCAAGTAAGAAAGGAAAGGGGGAGACCTTGGTGGGAACAGAAAGGAAAGGACTTTTGCCTTATTTGGAAGGATCAAAAAGTACTTGTGATGGATTAGATACGGAGAGTGAAAGGGTTGGAACAAATATGACTTCCAGGTTTGGTCAAAGTAGGAAAAGGATGTGCCATAATAAAATAGGTTTTAATAGCTACACGTAGGCTTGTAGGCTTCATATTCTACAAAACATCGTGTTCTCTTATTCATCCTCATAGCAACCTTTTTAGGAGGATCTTATAATATATTCTTGTCCCACAAAAAAAAAAAAAGAGGAAAAGAAATCAAGTGCTTTTCTCAAGGTCATACTACAAATTAGTTCAGAATACCAATTTAACACTCATCTTGACTACAGACCTGTTCCTCAATTTGTGGGAAACACATGTGCTACTGTACAAGACAACAAAGATAGTTTGCATTTGTTTTTATGCTGGGTCCTGTGAAGGGGGCCCTACTGACAATGTAGCAATTAGTCACATTTAACACAGGGTTAGGAAACACGTGGCATGCATGTCACGTAGCTTTTATTGCGCTGGTGAAAGACATCATTAATCAGTCTTCCTAGTCATTCCTGCTGAGCCCAGACGCTATCTCACAGTCTTTCTCAATATATTACTCTAGGCAACCACTACTAATAAATCAGAGATGTCTGGAAGTTGGAACTCATTTGCCATGCTGGTACTAAAATCTTGAAATGACACCTGTGGTCTGGTACAAAACTTTATAAATGTGTGCCTTGGTTTCCAGTCCCTCAAAATAACCCCTGCTTATTTCTGCGTCTGAGGCCAGTTACCTGTTTGAACATCAAGTCAGATCTGTTAAACCTGCCCTAACTGAGTACCTACTAATTAGCTTATATAATACCTTGGTTCCTGGGTCTAAGTCCCTATTTTTTACCCATGGTCTAAAAACAGATGATCTATCTTGCTCCTCACTTCTGAAGTTCTGCTTCATAAGCCACTTCTTCCAGGCTAGGGTCCTGCCATGAGTTCACCCCTACAGTGAAAGACAAGAGTCCAGTTCCTCTTGTCCACTTTCTGTGATGGGATTTCTGTATCACTTATCTATTACTATGAAACAAACCATTCTCAAACTTCCTAGTCTTTACAAAATGAGAAGTATTAGCATGCTGTATAAATCTAGAGTTCTGGTAAGGTTTTGCAGGAATGGCTCCTCAAAAAACAAAATTGTTTTTGTTTTCTCTTGATTGCCAGTTAAATACAGAGTTTTAATTTCATAGCTTGACAATGAATGGTCATACACTGAGGTTAATACATATGCCTGTCATTTAGTCTCAGCTTGTCCTTGCACATAGCTGAGAATATTTGCATGGTATGGCTTAACCGATACTTACTGTTGTTTAGTCGCTAAGTTGTGTCTGACTCTTTGTGACCCCATGGACTGCACCATGCCAGGCTTCCCTGTCTTTCACTATCTCCTGGAGTTTGCTCAAACTCATGTCTGTTGAGTTGACAATGTTATCCAGCCATCTCATCCTTTTTCACCCCCTTCTTGTCCCATCTTCAATCTTTCCCAGCATCAGGATATTTTCCAATGAGTTGACTCTTCGCAAAAGGTGGTCAAAGTATTGGAGCTTCAGCTTAGGCATGAGTCCTTCCAATGAATATTCAGGGTTGATTTCCTTGAAGATTGACTGGTTGGATCTCCTTGCAGTCCAAGGGACTCTCAAGAGTCTTCTCCAGCACCACAATTCAAAAGCATCAATTCTTTGACAGTCAGCCTTCTCTGTGGTCCAGCTCTCACATCCATACATTACTACTAGAAAAACCATAGCTTTGACTAGACGGACCCTTGTCAGCAAAGTGATGTCTCTTCTTTTAAGTACACTGTCTAGATTTGTCATAGCTTTTTTTTTCTAAGAAACTTTTCTTCTTTCTTTCATGGCTGCAGTCATCATCTGGAGTGATTTTGGAGCCCAAGAAAATAAAATCTGTCACTGTTTCCATTTTTTATAAGCCATGCTAGAAGGCCTTTAAAAAATAACAAAGAAATATTTATAGGAGTTGAAGGGAGTGAAATTTGCCACCCTAAATATGCCTCTTTGTCATAACGATTGTTTTAGGCTGATTATTTTTAAAGATAGCAACCTGGAAGAAGCTCTGAAAGCTGAGAAGTCACTGTTTTGTGGGAAACATTTACAGTTATTAGAGAAATCTCTGTTTGTAAGGGTGTCTCGCTGTATGTACCAGGAAGAGAAGGAGGACTCTTAGCATCTAGACACTCTTATCAATGTAGAAAATTATGATTTGGATCTACATTATAGCTTAATTCTTCACTGTGCTTTTCCTAGTAACCTCCCATAACTGGGCTCTCCCACCCTCAAATTATTTCAGTTATCTTTAGCTGGAGATGGTTTTTAAGGTGGTGGCTTCGGCCACTTCAGGGAGTTACTAAGTTTTCCTGGGAATCTTTCATGCATATAGGAGTTGTGGTGGTGGAGATGGTTTAGTCACTAAGTCTTGCCTGACTCTTTGTGACCCCATGGACTATCGCCCGCCAGGCTCCTCTGTCCATGGGATTTCCCAGGCAAGAATAATGGAGTAGGTTGTTATTTCCTCCTTCAGGGGATCTTCCCAACCCAGAGATCAAACCTACATCTCCTGCTTGACAGGTAGATTCTTTACCACTGAACCACCGGGGAAGCCCATATAGGAGGTATATATGTTATTAAACCTGTTTGTTTTTCTTCTATTAATATTTATATTCTTAGGGTTCTCAGCCTAGAACTTAGAAGAGTAGAGGGACAATTATTTTCTCTACCAAATTAAGCTTCATTTTGTACAATGAGGATTCACTATCAAGATGGGTCATGTACATTGCTGACCTTCTAATGCTGGCTTTGGGAGCTAATCCAGGGTGATGGACTGTGGTCTTTAGTTTTTCTCTACCTGATTCTCTCTAAGGCTGATTAGGCTTACTCACAGCATGGTGGGAGGCTTCCAAAACCAAATGTGCCAAGAGAATATGACACAATCTCAGAACTACTTGAGCCATAATCTCTTGGTCAAAGCAGTCACAAAGGCCCACACAGGTTCAGGAGATGGGATGTAGTCTCTGCCTCTCATTGGAGAATAAAGAATACTGGAATGGGTTGCCTTTTCCTCCTCCAGGAATCTTCCCAATCCAAGGATTGAACCCGGGTCCCCTGTGTCTCCTACATTGGCAGGTGGGTCCTTACCACTCCACCACCTGGGAAGCCCCTATCTGAGGATACTGCTATGTTAATCTTTGGAAAATGCAGTTTGCCACACTCTATCACCTTTACCCATTTAGGCACTGCCGTAGTATTTTGCCCACATTTTGAAATACTGATCTGCTGCATGCTGTCAGATCTCCTGGTCACCTTATTTCTAGTTCTCCATTTAATGGCCCACTCTTACTGTTTATAATGTTGCTACTGTAATGTATCCTTTTATATATCATTTATTCTACTGCTAACCCTTAGCACACAGCCAGAAGAGCTTTCTAAACTTGAAAGACCAGCTCTCCCATCACCACGAAAGTCTGGGAAAGTAAGATAATTGAAAGAAAAAAAAAAGCATATATTTTAGAGCCAAATGGATCTGGTTTTAAATCCCATCTTAATCACTGAAATCTGAGAAACTTACCCCTCTTTTGTTCAATTTACTTTTCTGTCAAGTGAGTATAATACAATTTTTGTCTCATAATTGTTGTGAGACTTAACTATGTAACTGTTAATTAAATATACTACCACAGTAAGGAGTTTATTGAGTAATCTACAAGCTGTGGGGTATTAATTTTAAAGCTTATTTTTTATTTTTAAACATACTCTCTTTTTATCTGTTCTTTCCTGTACTGATTGACATCTCTGGCCTTTATTTTTCCGTTTCTTTTATTTTTGGTTACTTTAAATTATTGCAGTTTCATTACAGCTAAAACTACCATCTTGTGCCCAATTTAACATCTTCTCCTCCCTACAGTGTAGGTCAGCTTTTTATCCTGAGTGACGAGACAGTCTGTTCTGTCTGCTCTCTGATTCTGCCTTCCATTCATCACTGTGGAGGAAAGGGAGAGGGAGCTGAGCTTGGTTGAGTGTGGTTTGGCTGTGAGATTTTTCTCCCTCCCTCTTTTCTGGGTCTGGCTTCAGCAATCAGAGGGCATAATGACATGGGCGATAAGAAGAGGAGGGAGTCTGCCCGTCAGTGAGTCATTCGGAAGCATCTCTGGCCTTGCTGTGGCCAGGCTGGTTTTGTCTGATGCTTGTGGTTTCTGTTGATGATGAGCTTGGTTGTGGAGGAGACAGTGTCCAGCTTCACCCAGCCTGGCCTCCAGGCTGCTCCAGCCCCTTCAGTCTGTGCCTGGCACTCTACTGGCTGCTGCCTTGTCTGACTATTAGTCACTTGGAAGAAAGTGAGTCACTCAATCCTGTCCAATTCTTTGAGACCACCATTGACTGTAGCCCACCAGGCTCCTCTGTCCATGGAATTCTTCAGGCAAGAATACTAGAGTGGGTTGCCATTCCCTTCTCCAGGGGATCTACCCAACCCAGGGATCAAATCCAGGTCTCCCGCATTGCAGCCAGATTCTTAACCATCTAAACAATTAGGGATAGTCCCAAACTATTGCTTCTCTCTTTATCCTGTGTGCTTCTTCATGTAGAGCCAGAAGAACCACTAATGGAATTTGCTCAGTTGTGTCCAACACTTTGCGACCCCATGGACTGTATAGTCCATGGAATTTTCCATGGCCAGAATACTGGAGTGGGTAGCCTTTCCCTTCTGCAGGGGATCTTCCCAACCCAGGGATCGAACCCAGGTCTCCCTCGTTGCAGGCAGATGCTTTACCAACTGAGCCGCAAGGAAAGCACAAGAATACTGGAGTGGGTAGTGCCTCTCCCTTCTCGGGGGGATCTTCCTGACCCAGGAATCGAACTGGGGTCTCCTGCATTGCAGGCAGATTCTTTACCAGCTGAGCTATCAGGGTAGCCCAAAGAACCACTAAGGGGATCATGGTACAGAATGGACAGGCCCTTCCACCCTCTGTTTCCGAAGCGCCTCATTCTAGTCTGTCTTTATGCCATGTCTTATCCCATGCCTCCCTTTGCTCTGTTGCATAATGTGTCACAGCCAGTGCAGCCACTTCAGTAACGCGTGGTTAAGAAGCCGGCGCCGGCCCATTGTTCCCTAACTCCAGGGCAAACACAGTAGGCTTTCCCTACCGCTCTTTCACAATGGTCTGCTTTGATGGCAGTATTGAGGAAGGCCTGTAGCAGCTACAGCTGGAGGCCTCCAACCCCAAGATTCAGATTTTCAACTGCTCTATTTATTTATTTTTCCTTTTTGCAAACTGCCCTGCTTTTGTGTGCAGGATTCCCAAGTGGTGCAGTGGTAGAGAATCTGCCTGCCACTGAAAGAGATGCAGGAGGTGGAGATTTGATCCAAGTTGGGATCCCTGGAGGAGGAAATAGCAACCCACTCCCAGAGTCTTGCTTGAAAAATCCCATGGACAGAGGAGCCTGGCAGGTAACAGGACTGAGCATGTGCACAGTGAATCCCTAGGACTCTTCTGCATCAGTGGCCCTTATTGGGGTGAACATTCCATCAGGAAGACTGTTCTTAAATTCCCCCTGTTTATTTGTCTTAAGAATCTTTCAGTTCAGCCTTTGTTCTTTCCTTTATTCCCTGATCCTCAAGGGCAGAAAGTCCCAGGAAATTAGAAGCACGGTTTCAGCAGACTTTCTTAGGAGTCATAGCATTTTGTCTGAGCCTAACAAGATTTGAATATGATTGATGGCCTCTCCAAGGTGGGCCCCTAGTCACTGCACCCATATGATGCTCACTCTGAGCAGCAGGGCTGTCTGCATGTAACCAACGTGCTGTTTGGGGGGATTTATTTATTTTTCCCAACAATGCATGTAAATCATTGCCTTCTTCTATTTTAGTTAGATGCTAACAGCTTCCTTAGAGATTCTGGGCGTATTAAAAACGAACTGTGAAAACAGCAGTGAAGGAAGTCCTGCATTGTTAATCCTTCCTGTGACAGAATCATCAAAAAGCAAACCTTGAAGCCTCTCTTAGAGGATGGTGTTTCCTCCATCTCTTACCAAGTATGTGCGTGGGTACGGGGTGCCCTTCTTGGCAAGCCTATAAGCGGTCAGAGCTGTGATGGCTGCTATTTTTGTGGTAAACTGATTATTGGCTTTCACTGAATATTCACAGTTCTATTAGCCAAGACCCCCACTGTGTCTCAGGGAATAAAAACTGGGTAGACTTCCAACTTTCTGTGCCCACTGTGTGACTTAACAATGGCCCCAGGACTGCTATTTTCAACTGAATCTGAAATGAGAGATCAATTATATTCTCCTGTTTATATTTGCCAGTTATATTTGCCATTTTTTTGCAAATCATTTTTAAAGTGGTCCAGCCTCAGTTTTTAAATCATCAATGCTGTGGACTTATGTAAATGGACCCCATCATTCCAGTGGAACTGAAATCTGTTTCCCATCCTTCTGACCTTGACTGGTGCATGATAGAGGTCAATGTGTAGCATTGGATGATATGTGCCTTTTAATCCATTTTGTTGGTTGCATCTTCTTCACATCTATGGTGGAATTTGGAATGTTGTATTCAGATGACCCAGGGCTTCTCAATGTCATTTTCATCCTCTTTTCTTTCCTGTTGAATGTCCCTAATCACCTTGCTGAGTGTGGCACACAAGACCTTCCATGATCTTGCCATTAGACCTTTTTTCCCAGCTATTCTAAGTGACATATTTCTTTCCCAGCTAGAATTATCTTATTCCAGTACCCTAGAATGCCCAGGAAATATGAATTTTGGTTCTATATTACTTGCTGGTTTGATCTTTTTGAATGATTCATGATATTCAGTCTTTCCTCAAACTTATATTCCGAGCTAGAATGAATGACAAGTTAGTGTTAACCTGATATCCTTACATGAATAGCCTGAGAAGGAAACAAAAATTAATTTATTGAATGCAGAAAATGACCATTTGACTCAGATGGTGAGGGATATTGAGGAACACTGGTAGACGTGGAGAGAAGCAAATTTTATATATATGCCCTCCTCCTGTGTGGTATTAGTTTACCAAGAGCAGTAGGCAATATGCAGGATATATGGTTTTTTCAAGCTTGGAGGCTACGATGGGACTCCAAACACTCCCGAGGAAGCTGTGGAATTGGGCTCCCAATTTTAAGGTCATCACCAGGGCAATGGATTTCTCTTGCTCCTGCCTACTCTTCTTGCCTGCATATTTCCTAAATTCCTCCTCTATGATATTTGTTTTTATCTTCATATCAGGACAGTGATTTCATTGAAAGGAGAAAGTGCTAGTTTAATTCCAGTCGGAATATTGTATGAGTTTGTCTTTGGCTTGAGGGTTTTCATTCTGGTTGGAACTTGACTGGCCCATAGCAGACTCTGGCCACCATAAAATATATCAATTCTGCACTTAGTTTCTCCTTTCTCCACCACTGGGGTGCCAGGAATCATGGCTTTTGTTTTCTCCATCCTGCCTTCCCACTTCATTTAAAGTTTACTCACTTGATTCTTTCCTCAAACATGTCAAAACCCTTATATATATGTAAGAAATTTTCTAATCTTTGGTGGTGAGATGGTGAGACATAGCACCATTCTCAATGCTAGTGCACAATTCCTGTGCTGTTTACTATGGGGAGCCAGTAGCCACATGTAGCTATTTCAATGAAAATTAATTAAAATAAATTGAATCTCTCAATCACATGAGTCATATTTTAATTGCTCAGTGGCCACATGTGGTTTATATCTGCTGTAAAAAACAACATAGCAATAGAACATTTCCATCATCACAGAAAGGTTTATTGGACAGTCCTGGTAGACTCTAATGGACAAAAAAAATTCCAGTTAACCTGTTGTCTTTTACTGAGCACATATCATGTGTCAGGCCCTGAGTTGAGTATTATATGCTTATTGTATTATTTTGTCAATATCCTGACAAGGTGGGGGTCAATATCTCCATTCTGTAGAAGAGAAAGATGAGGCATAAAGGATTTAAGGACTGTAAGAAGCTAGATGTTGTGCAGGTCTTTACAATTCATTAATAATTGGATTTAGTCATTTAGAAATCATAGCTGAAGTAATGGATAAACCTTGTAATCTGAACTAAATTAAAGGACGTCTAGGAGGGAAGTCTAGAATACTGATCTATAAGTAGTAGAATTAACATCTGAACCCTCAGATTTGATACCAGTTCATTCAGGCCTTCACATATGAATCCCCACATTATGGCCAGTTAGCACCCACTCCTATAGAAGGTGATAGGATTAATAGCGTCAAGAGAATAAAAAAATGTCACCCATACAAGCGCTGTGCCCACTAAATGAATCTTGAACAAATATTTAAAGAATATGGCTTTTAATCCTTTTATATAGGGCAGAGAAATCTGCTCAATGTTATGTGGCAGTCTGGATGGGAGGGGAGTTTGAGGGAGAATGGACACACATGTATATATGACTGAATCCCTTTGCTGTCTAAGTGAAACTATCACAACATTGTTAATCAGCTATACTGCAATATAAAATGAAAAGTTAAAAAATATAGAAAGAATATGACTTTGAAGGAATATCAAATTACCAACCTTCCCAGTTCAGTTCAGTCTCTCAGTCGTGTCCGACTCTTTGCGACCCCATGGACTGCAGCACACCAGGCCTCCCTGTCCATCACCAACTCCTGAAGTATACTCAAACTCCTGTCCATTGAGTCAGTGATGCCATCCAACCATCTCATCCTGTGTCATCCCCTTCTCTTCCTGCCTTCAGTCTTTCGCAGCATTAGGCTTTTTTCTAATGAGTCAGCTCTTTGCATCAGGTGGCCAAAGTATTGGAGTTTCAGCTTCAACATCAGTCCTTCCAATGAATATTCAGGACTGATTTCCTTTAGGATTGACTGGTTGGATCTCCTTTCAGTCCAAGGGACTCTCAAGAGTCTTCTCCAACAATACAGTTCAAAAGCATAAATTCTTTGGCACTCAGCTTTCTTTATAGTCCAACTCTCACATCCATACATGACTGGAAAAACCATAGCCTTGACTAGACGGACCCTTGTTGGCAAAGTAATGTCTCTGCTTTTTAATATGCTGTCTAGCAATTGGTCATAACTTTTCTTCCAAGGAGCAAGCATCTTTTAATTTCATGACTGCAGTCACCATCTACAGTGATTTTGGAGGCCCCAAAAATAAAGGCTGCCACTGTTTCCACTGTTTCCCCATCTATCTGCCATGAAGTGATGGGACTAGATGCCATGATCTTAGTTTTCTGAATGTTGAGCTTTAAGCCAACTTTTTCACTGTCCTCTTTCACTTTCATCAAGAGGCTCTTTAGTTCTTCTTCACTTTCTTCCATAAGAGTGGTGTCATCTGCATATCTGAGATTATTGATATTTCTCCTGGCAATCTTGATTCCAGCTTCATTCAGCCCAGCGTTTCTCATGATGTACTCTGCATATAAGTTAAATAAGCAGGATGACAGTATACAACCTTGACGTACTCCTTTTCCTATTTGGAAACAGTCTGTTGTTCCATGTCCGGTTCTAACTGTTGTTTCCTGACCTGCATACAGATTTCTCAAGAGGCAGGTCAGTTAGTCTGGTATTTCCATCTCTTGAAGAATTTTCCATAGTTTATTGTGATCAATACAGTCAAAGACTTTGGTAGAATCAATAAAGCAGATGTTTTTCTGGAACTCTCTGGCCTTTTCTATGATCCAACAGATGTTAGCAATTTGATCTCTGGTTCCTCTGCCTTTTCTAAATCTAACTTGAACATCTGGAAGTTCACAGTTCACATATTGTTGAAGCTTGGCTTGGAGAATTTTGAGCATTACTTTACTAGTGTGTGAGATGAGTGCAATTGTGCAGTAGTTTGAAGATTCTTTGCTATTGCCTTTCTTTGGGATTGAAATGAAAACTGACCTTTTCCAGTCATGTGGCCACTGCTGAGTTTTTACCCAGAAAAATAGCTTTTAGGATCTAAATTGGTGGCCCAGTGATGTAATTAAGCAATTCCATGCTCATGCTGATTCTCATTCAGAAAATGCTTTCTCATGACCTGTTCTGTCACAGGTATGTAGCTAAGTAACAGAGTTCTAAATTAAGTTGAAGAAAGTGTCCTTCTCTAAAGAAACTTACAAAATAGGAAGAACACACATTATAATAAATTAAGTATATGAGCACTGTACTCTCTAGGATACACAATAAAGCAGACATGATCTCACAGAAATTTCTGACAACCAGGAGAGAGGAAACTCACAGAAATAAATGTAGCAGAATTTAGAATTTGGAACCTGCAATGATAGTAGAAAAAAAATGTGCCATCTTGAATGTTATATAATGAAACACTTGTTGTAAATGTTGTGGATGCATGAAAGAGAGGGAAGGAATAGAGGGATAGATGGGCATTGGGGAAGCCTTTACAAAAATAGTGGGAATGGAGCAGACCTTCAAGATTCCAGAGAATCAGATGAAAGTATATCCCAAGAGAGGGCCTGCAGGAGCAACGGGGAAGACATTGGGAAGTGCAACATGTCTCCTCGGGACAGTGAAGAGTCTGCTGTGGTCACACCCGGTTATAAGAGGGCAACCCTCTTGGGTCAGGTTGAGGACAGGTTGCTAAGGATCTTAAATGTTGCTATGCTGAGGGATTTCGGGCTCTTCAAAAAATGATGAGAATGTACATGCTGTAGAGATAAGTCAAAATGAAGAACTCTCATCCTGAAAACCTTCATCAGCTAGCAAAAAATGAACATTTATGTCATTATTTAGACAATACCTGTTGTAGTTTTCTCATTTGACTGCTCAACAATTGAATACATATTCATCCTTTTTCAGGTTCTTTTCTTATATAGGTTATCCAGAATATTGAGTAGATTTCCCTGTTCTATACAGTCAACAAAGACAACAAAAAGACTGAATATGGCTCATTTTGAGGAAATTAAACTAAAACACTTTGAAGTTGACAAGAATGTTTTCCAGCTTTAACATTCTTTACTTTGTTAATAGTTCACACCCTGTGAATAATGCAGGGGCTGCGTCCTTTACTCATTGCCACTCAAAGTGCAAATTAGGAAGTTCATCTCCTTATGGCTTGAGCTTGATGACTGACAGGTACAGATTCCCAGGGGCAGCAGTTAACTTCCTGTAAAGTGATATGAGAATGAGTTGATTCCTCTAAGAAGGGAAAGTTAATATGTTAGGTGAATTAAATTCCCTTTGCTCCAAAGAAAGCATTCTACTTAGCCATCTCTTACCCTCCATTATCTGTGCTTTAGAAATGTCTGCTGCAAAGCATGTCACAGCTTCCAGACCAGCCACCAAACATTCTGAGCATCGACTCAGACCCTACTTAGAAACTGCATGTTTGAATGGCAGAATGAGAAAATGTGATTCACATACACACCAGGGCTCACTCGCAATCTGGAGAGTATCTTGAAAGCATGAGGATTACCTCCTAGACAGTCTTTCTTCTGTGGTCTCAAGGGTGTTACAGCTCACCTTGGGTTATGGGCACATAACCCTATTTCTCCATCCTACTCTTTTTCCAGTCCTTGAAGGAATAGGATGATTAGAAGTATGAAAAACATTAAAAGAGAAGCAGAGCCAGGCATCTAAATATAGTGTTTGCGAGTCAACTTTTGAGTATGTTACATTCAAATGGCAAACCAAGAAACAGAAATTCGGTATGAACATATTTATTTCCTTACTCATTTATGTCTGGCCAGAAGCCTTCCCGACTTCTTCCTAATATACTTTCCTCCTTTGGGAAAATTCTTCCTCCTCTTTTTCAGATTTTATGTCCCAGTGGGGACAATGAGCACTAGGGTCTAACTACTTGACCACAGTTAATGATTCTGTAATGGACTCCTGAGCCAAGCATGACCAGTGCAAGTCTTTCCTTGAGATGTTTCAAGCCAAATATAAGAAGACAAAGGTAATTGTTGCTCTCTGGCATTGAAACTTAGAAAAATGAGACTTGGGCTCAGCTAGTGGTCCTGTTTCTTCCCTTGGATAAAGTTGCAGAAGGAAGTGCTATATAGCAAGAAGATGAAAAATGAAAAGTGAAAGTTCTGAGGACATTCAGATGCCTGTGTGATTGTCCCTGCAGGCTAAATCTCTGTGCCTGCCAAGATCACGTGAAATAGCCCAGGATCCATGGAATCATTTTTTATTTCTTCTTGAATTATTTATCTTTTTATTACTTGCAACCAAAACATTCTTTATTGATACAAAAGAAAGAGTATACCTGACCTCACTTTTTTTGTTGTTGTTTAAATCCTGAATCAAATCCTTACATGACTCAGAAATTACTGGGCTCTGTATTGAAGTTTTCTTGTTTAAATACCATTTACTGATGATAACTTTTCATTTTTTTAATATTTTGTGTTCTTT
The DNA here is from genome assembly GCF_033118175.1 of Dama dama. NCBI lineage: Eukaryota > Metazoa > Chordata > Mammalia > Artiodactyla > Cervidae > Dama > Dama dama. The sequence continues at coordinate 24,318,951 of NC_083709.1, forward strand.
CATGCTTCTGCAAAACCTGCCAACCTGTTAAATTCCCAAACCTGTAAAATTCCTATGCAAGATAAGGTATGATTTTCTTTCTTGCTTCCTGACATTCTCAGGCAAAATTTCTATAGATTGTTGACTGTGAATACAATGCATTCATAAGACCTAGGATCTAATAGCTAAACAAACTGCATTGTAGAATAGGAAAAAAAAAATCTTAGATGCTTCATTGGTTACTTTTCACCACTTTCCATGTCTTACTCTTTTATTAATTATATTGTATTAATAACTGATTCACAATAAGTTATTAATTTTTATATTTAAAATCAGCTGAAGGGGTAGTATTTATTTTTTCTGAGTAAAGCAGGTATCGAATTCATTTTTACAGAGTTTTGATTGTGTCTAAGTTCTTTATTAAATCACCTCTCTTTCTTTGCATTTGTTCTTAGCAGTTGCCAGGCAACTCATATGATACTTGGCAAAAATATTCTGAGAGGACTTTTTTTTAGAATAAAATTAGTGAAGGCATAGACCCCTTCTAACGATGGATATTACAGTTGTTCAGATGTAAAATTAGCCACTATGAATGAAGATTATTATTTAATGTTATACTAAATGTGACTTTCTGTCCAATTGTAACCTGAGTCTTCCACCTACAGTTTGCCTAAATTGCAAAGAATAGCTTAATCTCTGATTTGAAAAGAAAATGAGGTTGATGAAAAATAATAATGACTCTTTTATTGAGTTGAAAAAGGTGAGGGATGATAAATGAACTTGCCCAAGCATTTTCTTTCTGATTCAGACTGTTGCCCCTGGCAAAATGGCTTAGGGAAAAGCAATCTTTTCGTTTCAGATTTTCTACTGAGAAAGAATCAGAAAGACCAAGATGGGGATTCAGTTCCCTTTGGTTTCTTTTAGAACAACTCCATGAGAGATACATTCTGCTAATGTAATTAATAGGCTATTGGATCCTTTGCATCGTGTCTTGCAGAAGATTACTGCAAATATTAGTGAGAAGGCTAGATGACAAGGTGAGTGGCAGTGCTCTTGACACTATAGTCCAGGTTTAGGTTGTTGGTGCGTTGGTGCCGATGCTGACGGTCACTGTTACTTTGAAGTTCAGAAGGAATCCAGTATTAGATCTTTCTTAGCATGACTATCTTCCATATCCTATTCTACCTTTGATAATTAGGTTTAGCCAATGAAAACATGAATGTGGATGACAATTCACATTGTCATATTTATGACAAGGAGAAAAGTCATATTTATGAGTTAATGCACATCCTCATTTGGAAGCCAGATGGATTAGGAAAATGCTGTTCTTTATTAATAATGGTAGCTTCTGTATTTCTGCTTTAAACCCCATTTCCCCTTCCTTAATTTTCAACTATGCTCAGTCTCTTTCATTTTCCTAAGTAATAAATGTCTCTGTTAGCTAAAAATTTTCCTTGAGTGTGCAAAGCTACCCAAATTGATTCTATGTTAAAAAAATACCCAGGTATAAAAACACAGCTGTTTTCAAATTATTTGTCCCTTAACAAAGATGTCCCCATGGCTCACTTTGCTTTTATGACTAAAATTTTTGCCGTGTGATCAGCCTTCACTGACTCCTCAATGAATTGTTATTTGGTTTCTCCACCCGCTTCACAAAGGACCCTCTTAGAAACTGAAGATGCTGATTCAGTTGATCTGGCCTCTCTACAAAATGTTAAACTGTTGACAATGAGGTCCTTTTCAAAGTCCCTGTTTAGTTTTCATCTTCGTCATTTGATCCTGCCTTCCCTCCAGCTATTTTGAAAGATTTTTATGGAAACTTTCTGATCAAGTTGTTTTAAACATCAGCATTGTTCAGGGAGTAAGATCTCCGTTCCCTATCCACCTCACTCTATCTATTCTTCCTGAGTGTGTGTGTGTGTAGGAGAGAGGAAGTCTTCACCTCACATTTCTTTCATTAGCTCCAGAGCTACTCAGTCACACTCCTTTGAAATTTTCAGTGTATATGACCTGAAAACATTTAAAGTTTAACATGATCCCAATGAGCTCATTCCCTTAACACATTTTCACATTCTCCTTAATTCCCTTTCACAGAATACTGTGGCTGTTCACATAAATTTCCCAAACCAAAGTTCTGACCTTATATTTGATTCTTCTCTCACGTTACAACCCTAAAATGACAAAATACAGTCTCTGCCTTGTAAATGTTTTGTAAAATCTCTTCTCCTCTCCAACTCTATTGTCTCTAATGTAACACATGCATAGTCTTTCTTGATCAATTAATCACATATTCCTCCAAAGGCCAACCTTATGCTGTCATGACCCTTCCTCCTTACATTTATTTGAATAAGGGCAAAGTAAGATTAACAGAAAGTTGAGCATTTTTTCATTTTTCCTAATAGCAGTTAGATAATTTTAGAAGTCATATTATGTAAAAACAAAAACATTAGTGGGGATTTGAGAGGGAATATATGTGATTTTCCTAGTAATATATCAGCAAGTGAATGTATTTGAGCAGGAATATTAATAAAACATTTTTTTTTCAGTAATAGGGAGTGAGGGAATGTTTCTTATCCATCTGGATCTTCTGAACTTAGTTATGGTTCATATATTCACCAAATCCAAGGAATTTAAAAATCCTCCTAAAGCAAGGCCTGACTTTTAAATGTGATCATCTAACTGTTCTAGTTTACAGAAGTGGAACGAACTTCCATCTGTTGCCTCCTTGAATGGTTCTGCATTTCTTTCTCCTGCCAGAACTAATTATGAATGATGCTTGAGATTCTTGGTACCTGGCCTAGGAGACAAAAGCCACAGCATTCAACCCCACCTTCTCCCAGCACAAAATCCTATAATAGTTATAGGTGCATGTAGCATTATATTTAACATTATTTTCATGTTTTTATCTATTTTTATTTTATTTTGGCTGTTCTGGGTGTCCGTTGCTGCACACCAACTTTCTGTGTTTGAGGAGAGTGGGGACCAAGTACTTTCTAGTTGTAGAACACTGGCTTCTCTTTGCAGTGACTTCTCTCGTTGTGGAGCATGGGCCCTAGAGCAAGTGGGCTTGGTACCTGCTGCCCACGGGCTCGGTAGTTGCGGCAGGTGAGCTCTAGGGCACAGGCTCAAGAGTTGTCGCTCATAGCTCACAGGCTTAGTTGCTTTGTGAGGTCAGGGAGGCCTGGGGTGCTATGATTCATGGGGTTGCAAAGAGTCGGACCCAACTGAGCGACTGAACTGAACTGAACTGAACTGAGGCCTTCCCAGACCAGAAATGGAACCCCACGTTGCAGGGGGGGATCTTGACTAGTGGACCACCAGGGAAGCCCTAACATTATCATTATTCAGAGAGTTCTGCAAATTTTTCTGGTTATTTCAAAATATTTCAGAGAACAAGATCCTGCATCTCATTGGTGCAAACTCTGCTCATTAGGATTTTTAGCTTATTGATTAAGCATGCTGTGGTAGTGATTTCTATATTAGCAGCATGTGTGTGTACAGAGGTGAAGTGAAAGTGTTAGTTACTCAGTTGTGTCTGACTCTTTGTGACCCCGTGGACTATAGCCCACCAGTCTCCTCTCTCCATGGGATTATCCATGCAAGAATACTGGAGTGGGTTGCCATTCCCTTATCTAAATGTCTGTGTGTGCACATAGACAATTACTGTCATGAGAAATGGGACTTAAAGAAAGGGCAGGTCAATACCAGGGGAAAAAACGATGTTGATATACCAGATATAATGGCCTGCTTTATGTTTCCTCTTGATATACTAAAAAAGAAGAAGAAAAAGATTCTTGACTGGGTCAGAGGTTTATTCAGTGTAGAGGCTAACTCTTTAGGAACATTGTTAGTGATGAACTAGGGGACAAAACAAAATGCAGTAGATTGAGAAGTTAATATAGCACTGAGTAGGTAGACGGTGAAAGAGAACTCTTTTAAGAAACCTACAAGTAAAAAATTAAAAAATAGGAATGAGAGAGAAAAAGAGAGAAGTAGCTTGAGGGGAAACAGAGGTCTGGGTGCTTTTATCAATTAAAAATAAAAGCATTTTCTTACACAAAAAGTACCTTCTACAGACAAGACAATAAACTTTTCATTATTATAAGTGAGAGTTAAAGTCTTTTACTTTTATCTATAATGGCTAACTTGCTGAGGCAACATCTATGTATATATATACAAATCTTGTATATCCACACCAAGAATTTACCCCTTTGAGAACTAGAGCATGAGATACGTAAGATACTACATTGTGTAGAAAATCTCCGTCCTGCTGTATCTCAAATATGAGAAATTTCTCTTTAAACATGTAATATCTTCATGAAATAATAGATATGCCTTGAACAGTTCCAGAAAACTATCATTTCCTGAAGGCAGGGCCCAAATTCATAATCAGTTTGCTTTGTCTTTTGTATATGAGTGAGTGAATGAAAGTCGCTCAGTCATGTCAGACTCTTTGCGACCCCATGAACTATACAGTCCATGGAATTCTCCAGGCCAGAATACTGGAGTGGGTAGCCTTTCCCTTCTCCAGGGGATCTTCCCAGTCCAGGGATTGAACCCAGGTCTCTCACATTGCAAGTGGATTCTTTAGCAGCTAAGCCACCAGGGAAGCCTGTATATGAGTGAAGTAATGTCCCTTTAGAACTTGAGATAAGGGCGTGGGAGGGAGGGCATGGGATGGGCATTAAAAACCAAAAAGGAGAGAAAGATATGCCCATTGTCCCTTTCTGGCTCTATTTCCATGCTATTTACACAGGATGATATTTTTAGTCTCCCATAATAAAAGGGCTCAGAACTTCTGAAAATTTCTCATTTAGTGTCCTCTATGTTAAAAACAGTAGTAAAATTCTTTCTTTTTTTTTTTTTTTGTTTTATATTGACCTAGAGTGTATCATGCTTAATGGGACAAATCAGACAAAGAAAGACAAATATTCTTTATTATCACTAATCTGTGAACTCTAAAAAGAAAAATAAATGAGACGAATGAATACAACAAAACAGACACAGACTTGCAGGTATAGAAAATAAACCAGTGGTTACCAGTGAAGAAAGGAAGGGAGGAAGGGTAGATGGGGTATGGGATGAAGAGACATAGACTACCAATGTATCAATAAATAAGCAACATAATATATTGTACAGCACAGGAAAATATAGCCACTATTTTGTAATAATTTTAAATGAAGTCCAATCTATAAATATACTGAATTAGTATGTTGTACACTTGAAACCAACGCAGTATTATAAACAACTATACATCAATAGAAAAAAAAAATTGTTCAAACTAAAGCATTGCAGAGATGGAGGAAATGCCAGAGATTCTTTCATTTATATAATGCATATTGGTTACAAATATTTTTATTCCTGTTGTCTCACATGAGCAAACAGACTGTGATTTAAATAACTAGACTGAAATCACATATTAATGGTCAGTGATCTCAGAACAGGGTCTTTCTGCAGAAGCCCAGTCACATGTTTCTTCTAGCACAACATGGCTTGACTGCTGGGTATATGCCATAAAAAGTAACTGTGATGTTGCCCAGTTGGTTTGGGTTGTTTTCTTTGTTATAGTCTCAGGGTGAGCAGATAGATTTCCAAAGCAAATTAGGTAGACAGTAAAGAAGAAAGACAGTATAAGCCGAGGAGACCCACTGGACCCACTGGTCCAAGTGTGGTTGCACACAGTTGGCAGATAGGAACCACACCTTACTAATGAGAGTTACCTACTGACCCAACTCGGCTTCATCCAGGAACCCAGAACTACCCGCTGATTTCCTGTGACTTAACAGCCGCCAGTTCATGAGTTGGTATCAGCTCTTCTTATGATGCCCAACTTCTTGTGCTACAGTGACAGACCCTTTGGCCCGAACTCTGATTTTTGTTTTCTTCTCATGATTTGCCTAAAGCATTATCTGCTACTATTAACTTTGTGTTTTTCCTTCCCTTTGCCTATAATTCTGATAAAAATCTCTAATTTTGATTTGTGATTTCTGTTCCAGTATTTCACCCTGGCTTCCTGATTTAATTCCTGTTGCTCACTCCTAGTATTTGATGTAGACCAAGTTCAATACTAAGAACTCTTGTATGTTTTAGCAGACAAGCTTCTTTCCTGTTGTAATGTTTTAGTAGTCTCCCAATACAGGTTTGTTTTTAATTTATTTTTTTATTGAAGGATAATTGCTATACAGAATTTTGTTGTTTTCTGTCAAACCTCAACATGAATCTGCATAGGTTTACATATATCCCCTCCCTTTTGAACCTCCCTCCCACCTCCCTCCCCATCCCACCCCTCTAGGTTGACACAGAGTCCCTGTTTGAGTTTTCCGAGCCATACTGCAAATTCCTATTGGCTATCTATTTTACATATGGTAATGTAAGTTTCCATGTTACTCTTTCCATACATCTCACCCTCTCCTCCCCTCTCCCCATGTCTGAAGGTCTATTCTGTATATCTGTTTCTCCACTATATATATGTTCTCTCTCTATATATATATATTCTCTATATCTGTTTATCTGTATATGTATATATATATTCTCTATATCTGTTTCTCCTGTAAATAAGTTCTTCAGTACCATTCTTCTAGATTCTGTATATATGTGTTAGAATATGATATTTATCTTGCTCTTTCTGACTCACTTCACTCTGTATAATAGGTTCTAGGTTCATCCACCTCATCAGAACTGACTCAAATGTTTTCCTTTTTATGGCTGAGTAATATTCCATTATGTATATGTACCACACCTTCTTTACCCATTCATCTGTCGATGGACATCTAGGTTGCTTCCATGTTCTAGCTGTTGTAAATAGAGGTGAAATGAATAATGAGATACATGTGTCTTTTTCAAGTTTGGTTTCCTTAGGGTATATGCCTAGGAATGGGATTGCTGGGTCCTATGGTGGTTTTGGAGAAGGAAATGGTGACCCACTCCAGTAGTCTTGCCTGGAAAATCCCATAGCCTGTCGGACTGTGCTCCACAGGGTCGCAAAGAATCAGACACAACTGAAGTGACTTAGTACATATGGTGGCTTTATTCCTAGTTTATTTTAAGGAATCTCCATATCATCTTCCATAGTAGCTGTATCAATTTACATTCCCACCAACAGTGCAAGAGCATTCTCTTTTCTCCATACCCTGTCCAGCATTTATTGTTTGTAGACTTTTAGATGATGGCCATTCTGACCAGTGTGAGGTGAAATCTCACTGTAAGTTTGATTTGCATTTCTCTAATAATGAGCAATGTTGAGCATCTTTTCATGTTTGTTAGCCGTCTGTATGTCTTCTGTGGAGAAATGTCTGTTTGGGTCTTTTTCCCAGTTTTTGATTGGGTTGTTTGTTTTTCTGGCATTGAGTTGTATGAGCTGCTTGTACATTTTGGAAATTAATCCTTTGTCAGTTGTTTCATTTGCTGTTATTTTCTCCTATTTTGAGGGTTGTCTTTTTATCTTGCTTGTAGTTTCCTTTGCTGTGCAAAAGCTTTTAAGTTTAATCAGTCCCCACTTGTTCACTTATTGAGGAATAAACTTACCTAAGGAGACAAAAGAACTGTACACAGAAAATTATAAGACACTAATGAAAGAAATCAAAGGTGACATAAACAGATGGAGAAATATTCCATGTTCCTGGGTAGGAAGAATCAATAATGTGAAAATCACTATACTACCAAATGCACCCTACAGATTCAAAGCCATCTCTATCAGATTACCAATGGCATTTTTCACAGAACTAGAACAAAAAATTTTACAATTCATATGGAAACACAAAAGACTCCCCAAATAGCCAAAATAGTCTTGAGAAAGAAGAATGGAGCTGGAGGAATCAACCTTCCTGACTTCAGATTATACTACAAAGCTACAGTTATCAAGACAGTATGGTACTGGCACAAAAACAGAAATATAGACCAATGGAACAAGATAGAAAGACCATAAATAAACCCATGCACCTATGGGTACCTTATTTTTGACAAAGGAGGCAAGAATATACAATGGGGCAAAGACAACCTCTTCAATAAATGGCGCTGGGGAAACTGGACAGTTACATGTAAAAGAAGGAAATTAGAACACTTTCTAACATCATACACAAAGATAAACTCAAAATGGATTAAAGACTTAAATATAAGACCAGAAAGTATAAAACTCTTAAAGGAAGCATAGACAGAACCCTCAATAACGTAAATCAAAGCAAGATCCTCTATAACCCACCTCCTAGAGTAATGGAAATAAAAAGACAAGTAAGCAAGTGGGACCTGAATAAACCAATATAGATTTATTTTTAAAATGCTTTGTTTGCTGTGTGGACCTTTCTGCCTCCTTGGAAATCTATATTTGGCCTCCAAGGAATACAAAGATAGAATCTTATAATCTTACAGCTGAAAGAACTTTTGGGATCATCCAAGACTTTGATCATAACTGCCTTAAGGTTTATGACAGCAAGTTCAAGACTTGACCTCAGGGGTCCGTGACCCTTTATCTCCCCTAGTACCTATCTATTTTTGTCTGTTCTGTTTTACTCTGTTCTTTATCTAATATATTTAAAGTAAATGCAGAGTGTTCTGGTGCCTTATGAAAATTTTAAAAAAGTTGAAACTCAGTAATTAAGTCCAACATTCTATGATATAGGTTATAAAACTATTGCTCTGTATGTTTAAACACCTTTCCTAACCTTGTGCTTTGGCTTAGAAACAACTACAAATTCCTGACCTGGCAGGCTTCTGTTTCCCTTTATACAGCAGTCTTTTTGATGTATCCATCAACCCAAACTGAATACCCTCATATGAATACCTAACCGATTTTCATATGAGTTCATGTTTTCCCTCCATGCTTTTGTTGGACTTTTGTTACAAAGAATTTCCAGACAGCTGTGTCAGTGTACTTGCTTGCTAGAAACAGCATAGAAAATGTACTGCAGTCCTGGCTTTCAGACTTATGTGTGCGATTTGTATCTAGTCAAGTGCACTTGCTTGTCATGTGGGTACGCAGGCACAGCTTTTAGGCCTAAATATTCTCTAGAATAGTGCTCAATTTGTTGTCTGTAAGAGTTGTGTATATACTTCCTCACCTCTAAGTCTGGCCCCTGCCTCCTGTTACATCTTCACATTAATCCCAGGCGTCCCGTGATGACACTGCTACAATCATGTTGACTTTTCAAATTCTTATACACAATAAATTTTTTTTCTGCTCCTAAGCCATTTTGTCCCATTTGTCTGGAATTTTTCCTACTAATCTTTTGCATGACTAGATCCTTTTTTATGCTGCAGCTTAAGGCCCTTGTTGATTATATCATCTAAAATGGACTCTTGCAATTGTTATCTCATATCATCAGACTGATTCTTGTACTTGTGGCATTTATTATACAGTATAATTATTTTATTAATTAGTGCAGTTTGTTTATTCTCTGTCTCCAGAATCACCATGAAAGAGGAACTTTTTTTTGTCTTGCTCAATTCTTTATCTCTTGTGACTAACAACATGGTAGATGCTTATGCTTGTTAAGTATTTCTTAGGTAGGAGAGGGAAAGAGGGCTTTCCTGGTGCCTCACTGGTAAACAATCCACCTGCAACACAGGAGAGGCGGGTTAGATCCCCGGATAGGGAGAGTCCCTGTAGGAGGGCATTGTAACCCGCTCCAGTATTCCTGCCTGGGGATTCCCATGGCCAGAGGAGCCAGGCAGGCTACAGTCCATTGGGTGGCAAAGAGTCAGACATGACTGAAGCGACTGAGCAGGCACATATGCACACACGGAGGGAAAGAAGGAAGGAAGGGGGAGGGAGGGAGGGAGGAAGAGAGGAAATGGGGGTGAATTCACTGAGGCTTGTATCCCATTTCCCTCTCCCATTGCAGTGCTCACTGCTCCATGTGAGGAAGCGCTTCTCTATCTGAAACACTCTTTTAGATAGTCTGGTAAGCAATGATGTCCACTATAGTTAATTTTTAAGGTAGCTGGTTACAAGATTAGAATAATCTTGCCTCAGAATAATTATCCATGACTCTTTGACACCAGTTTGCTTTGCCACATTCTCTAATACCTAGAGGTATTGGAAATATCCTGTATAAACTTTGGTTCTGGTGGAACTGGAAGGAGCATGTGCTTCGTACGGGAGCCAAGGTTGTCAGTGACACTTGTGTGCTGCAGATCCTGCCTCCCCAGGAGCAGGCTGCCTCCTTTCTGTGTCATTTAGGAATTTTTTTTCCCTCTCTCCAAGCTTGACATACTTGAGATCTCAGCTTGCAACAGCCTATTGCTCCTCACTGCCTTTATCTCAACAAAATAAAGCACAGTTATTTTGATCCTGAGGTTTGAACTCTTAAAAAGCCATTCTCCTGAAACACAACCACCCACAATGGAATTTACCATTTAGTGTGTTAGACTAATTCCTAAGATTTTTTTTTTAAGCAAAAGATATAGGTATTAATTTGCTCCTGGTGCCTATGGCTGGGGCCTTTGGTAGCACCAATGGAGGAGATCCGGGTTTGATTCCTGGGTTGGGAAGATCCCCTGGAGAAGAAAATGGCAACCCACTTCCGTATTCTTGTCTGGAGAATCTCTTGAACAGAGGAGCCTGGCAGGCTACAGTCCATGGGATCGCAAGAGTTGAACACAACTTAGCAACTAAACCACCACCAGGGTTTATTGTGACCAACCTAGACAGCATATTAAAAAGCAGAGACATTACTTTGCCAAAAAAGGTCTGTCTAGTTAAATATATGGTTTTTCCAGTAGTCATGTATGGATGTGAGAGCTGAACTACAAAGAAAGCTGAGTGTCGAAGAATTGATGCTTTTGAACTGTGGCGTTGGAGAAGACTCTTGAGAGTCCCTTGGACTGCAAGGAGATCCAACCAGTCCATCCTAAAGGAAATCAGTCCTAAATATTCATTGGAAGGACTTATGCTGAAGCTGAAACTCCAATACTTTGGCCACCCGATGCAAAGAACTAACTCATTAGAGAAGACCCTGATGCTGGGAAAGATTGAAGGCAGGAGAAAGGAACAACACAGGATGAGAGGGTGGGATGGCATCACTGACTCGATGGACATGAGTTTGAGTAAGCTCCAGGTGTTGGTGATCGACAGGGAAGCCTGGTGTGCTGCAGTCCATGGGGTCACAAAGAGTCAGACATGACTGAGAGACTGAACTGAACTGAACTGAACTGAACTGAAGGGTTATTATTAGCCTCCCAGGTGTCTCAGTTTTAAAGAATCTACCTGCCAGTGCAAGAGATCCAGGAGATGTGGATTTGATCCCTGGGTCAGCAACATCCCCTGGAAGAAGAAATGGCGACCTACTCCAGTATTCTTGCCTGGGAAATCCCACGGACAGAGGAGTCTGTTGGGCTATAGTCCATAGGGTCGCAAAGAGTCAGATATGACTGAGCAACTGAGCATGCTTGCAGGAACTGTTATTAGATATATAACCAGGCCAATGTAGGATAATTTACATAGACATCCCCTCCCATCCACGTAGAAACCTGAATTTCTCATCAGAGTGAAGCATAGATTAATTATGACACACCCAGAGCAATAGAAAATGATTGCACATCATGAAAAGAAGGTTTTAAAGAAATGTGCTTACATTTTATTTTTCTGAATTCAGATGCATTATTAATTGGAAAAAAACAACATTTATGTAATTTCAGATGAAAACTTTTGTTATGCTCTTATTTGTAAGTAAGTACTATCAGGTAATCACTCATACAAAATAATAAACATGCATTTTAATTTGGCATGTGGCTCCTCTTCTTTCTCTAGTTCCTGCCTGAGTTTTACTTTTCTAATAAAGGTATGTTTACATAAATGTTTGCAAGTTCTAATTATATGCCAACTGATTGGAGGAAGAACTATTTAAAAACTGAATTACCACAAGAATGTAGTCTAAGGTTACAGATCTGCTTCACGACCTTGAAAAGGGATCAGTGTTACATCAAATGTAGAACATCATTTTAAAAATTTGTCTATTTATTCAGTGAATACATATCACATGCTTGCTCTGCACCCAATGTGTTTTAGGGGTAGTAAGTGAGACAAGGTCCCTGCTGTTAAGGATTTTATCTTCAAGTAAAGAGATACAGGTAATGATGAATGAATGACAAATTAATAAATAGGCAACAGAATTCTCAGGAAATGATGAATACTATATGACCTAGTAAGATTGTATTGAAGGAAGTGAAGAAAAGTTTATGGTGCTTAGCTGTAGACTGATGATTGGCATGAACTGAAAGTCGTTCAGTCATTTCCGACTCTGCGACTCCAAGGACTGTAGCCCACCAGGTTCCTCTGTCCCTGGGATTCTCCAGGCAAGAACACTGGAGTGGGTTACCATTCCCTTCTCTGGGGGATCTTCTCAACCTAGGGATCGAAACTGGGTCTCCTGCAGGCAGATTCTTTACCATCTGAGACACCAGGGAATCCTAGACTGATTATTAGTAAAGATCATTTAGTCAAACTTAAGACAAACTCCAAATGTTAAGAGAAGGTATTCACTGGGGAAAGTATTCCAAGGAATGCTAAGACACTAAGATATAAATGAGGATAGCATATTTGAGGAACCAAAGAAGGCTTGTATGGCTGAAATGTAGTGGGTGAGGTCTTGTTGTTCAGTCGCTGAATGGTTTCCAGTTCTTTGCCATCCCATGGACTGCAGCACACCAGGCTTCTGTCTGTTTCACTCTCTCCTTGAGTTTCTCAAGTTCATGGCCATTTAATCAGTGCTGATATCTAACCATTTCATCCTCTTTTTACGCCTATTCTCTTACCCTCCATCTTTCCCAGCATCAGGATCTTTTCCAGTGAGTCAGCTCTTTGCATCAGGTGGCCAAAATTTTGGAGCTTCACCTTCAGCATCAGTTCTTCCAATGAATATTCAGGTGTTGATTTCCTTTAAGATTGACTGGTTTGATCTCCTTTCAGTCCATGGGACTCTCAAGAGTCTTCTCCAGCACCAAAATTCAAAAACATCAGTTCTTCAGCACTCAGCCTTCTTATGGTTCAGCTCTCATATTCATGCATGACTACTGGAAAAACTATAGCTTTGACCATATGAACCTTTGTTGGCAAAGTGAGATCTCTGCTTTTTAATATACTAAATTTGTTATAGCTATCCTTCCAAGGAGCAATCATATTTTAATTTCATGGCTGCAGTTACCATGGGTGAGGATAAGTGCTATAAAATGATCATTCATAAGTGGGTGGGAACTGGTCATTATTATGTAAGGCTTTACAACCCAAGGTTAGAGGTGTGAGTTTACTTCCTAGTTTAATAAGAAGCCATTGGAAAATTTTAAGCAAGACCCACTACAAGATTCCATGTTTTGAAAAATGTCACTTTGACTACCATATAGAAAGGGGCAGAAGCAAGGGATAAACATAAAATCAGAAGGAGACTAGTTTGGTGGCTCTTGAAATAATCTAGATAAAGATAATGGTGACTGAGACTAGGGTGGTAGCCATGAATAGAAAAGTGTGGAAGGTTTCAGCTATGGTTTGACTTTAGAGTCAATGGAACTTGTTGGCTAATTGAATATGGGGAAGAAGGGAAAGTAAGGACCAAGGAAAACTGCTGGGTTATTGGGTCGAGATAATTATATATTGTCAAAAATGAAGAATGGTATAGAAGTAGGTTTGGACATTAAATCAATAATTCTGTGTTGTTCATATTAAAATTAAATTTTTGATATTTAGATCTAGAGGCGTGAAATAGTCAGCTGGAAATAGGAGGCTGTGGTTCTCAGCATTAAAATATTTAAAGTCATGGGATGGAATGAAGTCACCTAGGAAGAAAATGAATAACAAAGACATTTCTTGAGGAATCCAAGATTTAGAGGTTGAGCACAGTGGAAATACACCCAAAGGAGACAAGAATGACCAATAGAGTGGGAGAATACCAGAGAACAGGATGCTGTGGAAGGCAGAAGGAAAGAAAAGAGTTTCACTGTTCTATATCCCATTGAGAGATCAGTGAATATTTGTAACATAGTGGTATATGCCCTAGAGAAATAGTCAATAGTCCTAAACTCCGTGTTTCACTTATTCTCCTCCATGCTGAGGTGAAGTCTCTTCACCTCTTTGATCTTTTCCTCTTCAAATGTAAAGTGAATCACCATTTATCTGCCCAGGATAGATATCACAGCACTCTTTTTTTTTTTTTTTTCCTTAAATCAAAGTATAGTTGATTTATAATGTTGTGTTAATGTCTTCTATACAACAAAGTGATTCAGTTATGCCTATATGTATATATACATACAGATGTGTGTATATGCATGATTTTTATATTGTTTTCCATTATGGTTTATCACAGGATATTGAGTATGGTTCCCCGTGCTATGCAGTAGGACCTTGTTGTTATCCTTTTAATATACAACAGTTTGCATATGCTAATCGCAAGTCCCACTCTGTCCTTTCCCATCCTTCTTCCCCTTGGCAACAAACGACAAGTCTGTTCTCTATGTCTGTGAGTCTGTTTCTGTTTTATAGATAAGTTCATTGGCATCATATTTTAGATTCCACATATAAGTGATATATTTTATTTGTCTCTCTTTCTGACTGACTTCACTTAGCATGATAATCTCTAGGTCTATCCATGTTGTTGCCAATGGCATTATTTCATTCTTTTTCTTTTATGGCACAGCACTCTTCCTTGATGAATCTGATTGCTTCCCAGAATCTGTTTCAACATAGTCCATGGCCATTTTGGCCAGTCTATCAAACTTGCTATGTAAAATGACATAATCCATGCTGTAAATTTTCTTTGGATAATCTACAATTTTAATTCTGTTTTATGAATGAAACAGATTTGATATGTTATTATTTTAAAAATCAACTCAAGCCATAGTTTTGTATTTTGTGGTATGATGTTGCGAATTCCTGTCTGACTTCGCAAATACATTTTACCTCTCTGGAATTTGTAGATTTACTGTGTAAATAAAGCATATTTCCAATTAGTTGACCCATTGCCCAAATATCTGGATAGTTCTATATAGTGGATGAATGACTTGAGAGGCTTAACTTTCCATTTTCCTAATTTTTGTTTCATGGAGATGATAGTGAACTTTAATATGGGTAAAATCTGGAATCCAAAATAAACAAGAGTAGATGTGGTATTGTAACAGAAGTATCTATTTACATCATTGGAATTGGGGGTTAAAGAAGAATTTTTAGGGAGATGATGAATGAGAGAAAGTGGAGTCATGTATGTGTCAGGTGAAGGGTAGAGAAATGTTTCCCAGAGGGAAGAATGGCTTGAGAACTCCGGTGAACAGAGCTTACGGACTTAGGAACCAAAAGAAGACCAAAATATCAGGAGTATGGAGAGCAACAGAGAAGATTAGCCCCCGAGAGTGGGAACGGAGTGATTAAAATGAGACTTTATAAACAATGTTAAGAATCTTTGATTTGATCCTTGGTTCATTTGGAAGCCATGAAATTCATGGGCAGGTAACATATAGAGCATTTTCAAATGATCACTGTGGCAGTACTGTGATGAAGAGAGCGGACAGCCATGGATGCAGGGATGTTTTGGGGAGAGCTGTTACCGTACTCTAGAAGGATATGGTGTTACCTCAGTGTGAGAAGCAGTTAGTAGGGCTAGAATGTTAAGCAGGTGCCACGATTTTATCAGTCCTCACACCAGACCAGCCATCCCCTCAGTGGCATAAATATTAATTTAATTTCTATTAAGAAATTTGGTGTATATAAAAGTTATTGCATTTCAGGAATTAATGTTCTCTAAGTAAATTTTATATGATGTTCCAAGGACCAGAATCTTTATCTCATATTATAAATAATTAACTGCTTTAATTAAAGAAACACTTCTAGTTGCCAGGTTGTTTACACCCTAGGCCTCCTATATCTATGTCAGCAATATATAAAATATAATAATGCAAGTATGTAAGTGCATAAAATGTTGCTAAAACAGAAAGTGGGTTTGAAGTCAACCCTACTTCACACACTGGATATCCAGAGTTTTAGTTCCATATTTTTTTGTTAAAACTGTTGTTCAAAAAACTTTAAAAGTTTAAAATCCTAAGAAAATTTACCTTCTGGGTGCATTTGTACTCCATACAGATGTTGTCAAAATCAAAGAATAAAATGATGGTGGATCACATGTAAGTCCATGGCTGATTCATGTCAATGTATGGCAAAAACCACTACAATATTGTAAAGTAATTAGCATCCAACTAATAAAAATAAATGGAAAAAAAATGATGGTAGAAATACTGAAAGACTGGTAAGCCTTCTTTAAATGTTTATTATAAATATATCATTTGAATGATATTATTGCAATGAATAGAACCAAGTGAGATTGTAATTCCCTTTCTTCTGTGTGTGGCTTTAAATCAGATTGCCATTGCTGAGACACTGAAATGCATTCTTGGTTGCTCAGTCCACCATTAAATTACACAGCTTTCAGCTCATCCCAGAGAACCTGCCACGTGAAATGAGCAGTCCAAGTCCTATCCTTACACTGCTAGGATTTCACCAAAGTGTAACTTCAGCAAAGAATCAAATCAGGACTGCTGTCACTGCATATTTAAAGTTAGGACTTTGATCAGGTAATTCTTTGTTTCACTTTCTGGATCCACAGAAAGGAATGCATGCAGAGATCATCTACCCCAAAAGTCAGAATGATTAGATCATATCTTTATGGGAACTTTCAACTCATTTAGAGTCAATAATGTCATTGAAAACATAAGAGCATTTTTTCCCCAAACGAGGGTATACTTTAAAAGTAGCATCATTCCGGAACATTATCATTAAATCAGTTTAAGGCTTCTTTCTCCCTTCTTTCTCCTTGTAGCAAGGTGTGCTCAAAATAAGTAGATGGCATTATGTGGGCTGAGGATGAATGAGTAAGGATACATGGCAGGAACATATCACAAGATTATGTGTAATTGATGCGTTTAGCTCTAAAAGCTTTTCCTTCTACAGTGTTTAAAGCATTGCTGAAACTGCACCAAGAGGAAAAAAAAAACTGGGAATGATTTAAAATGACAATTTGATGAAAAATGAGGTGCTCTCACTATGACTGTTTTTTTTAGATCATGATGATTCCAATAATTGATAATGTTAAAATCTGTACAATGTATCATGTTCTTATTATAAATAATATGATCAATAAGACCATTGCATTGTTGCAATTCTACATTTGGCTGTCTCTTGTCCTTTATTTATTTAGCATTTACTGAAGTCTTACTCTGTGTTAGGCACTGTCTAAAAACTGATTACTAAGATATATACTATGTTTACCTTCAAAAGGTTTATAATCTCGTGGGAGAAATAAATACGTAAATTAGTAATTGCAAATACTATGGTTATACAAGATCTCTCATGTTATACAATTGTTATCATAATAAAATCAACATAGCTTATATACTTTATATTTCCAAATGGCTTTTATTTAAGTCATCTCATTAAAAGCCTAGGTAATGCAAATTCTCTTCTCAAATATTTGCTTTCACCATTTAAAAATCTACTTAGGTTACTTGCAGCTTTTATTTCAAGTGTATGCTTTTTAAGCTTAATGTATATACTGTACACATAGGTCAAATAAATGCGACCTAGAAATGAGTGTGGTCAACCAAGACTAAATGCTCTTCCTGAGACTTAACAGTTACTGAGCTTGAGCTTAGTTTTGGCATTCTGAAAGTAAAGGATAAAGAGAAGCATGTTGACTCGCATAAATTCCTATCAAGAAGAAGAAAGCAGACTTATTCTTTGAGTAGTTTTAAAAGTAGTTTCTTGCATGGGACCGCATACAGGAAACAGGAAGTTGGAGACTCATCTCACAGTTTTATGTCTAAACGTGGAAACAATCTTATTATGGCAGTTTCTTGAAATGGCTCTCTATAAAACCTTGAAGTGAAACGACAGAAGGGAAGTACACTGTGGAAGATGATTTTATCGGCGGCTAGCCAAATGTCGTTGAGAAATGCAGGGTCCTGTGGATCCAGTGGAAGGTATACAAGTTAACCTATTTTAAGGCTTATGAAGAAAGTACAATCCTCTCTTAACTTTATTAAAGATCTTTTCTGTCCACTTGGCTTAATGATGAAACTTATAGAGAAGATGATACAGGAATGTTTTCTGATGTAGCCACACTATCATAGCTCTTGCAGTCCTGGGTCAGAATAGGTGTATTTGCTTTTGAAGTTAAGAAGATGGTGAAGTCAGCATTCATTCTATTAGAGGGCTACTTTGTCAATCATGTGGAGCTGTTTGAGTGCATATGGAGCTGTGTCCTGTATTTTATAAACAAGAACTGAGTTAGAGACATCCCCAAGTTTAGTCTGGGGTTGATAATTGAACTCCGCTTTTCTAATCCAAATATGTTATGGTCACTAATAGAATATTTGAAATTTCATAAGCACAGAGGACTTTCACATTAAAAAATGGGAGTTTCCCTGGTGGCTCAGATGGTAAAGAATCTGCCTGCAAAGACCCAGGTTTGATCTTTGGATCCGGAAGATTCCCTGGAGACAGGAATGAAATGATAACCCACTCCAATATTCTTGTCTGGAGAATTCCACAGGCAGAAGAGTCTGGCAGGCTTATAGTCCATGCGGTTGCAGGGATTTGAACACTGCTGAGTGACTAATACAGCTGAACCACTGGAGGCGTCTAACCCATCAGACTACTTCAGGCTACACTTAGCTATAACACTAACACACACAGGGCATAGTAAGATTATTTGGACTTCCCGGGTGGTGCTAGTGGTAAAGAACCTGTCTGGCAGTTCAGGAGATGTAAGAGACATGGGTTCAATCCCTGGGTCAGGAAGATCTCCTGGAGGAGGGTATCTCCAATATTCTAGCCCGAAGAATCCCATGGACAGAGGAGCCTGGTGGGCTACAGTCCATAGGGTCTCAAAGAGTTGGACACAACTTAGCACACACCTGAAATACCAGCAAGCAATTCTGGAGTCATCAACTTTCCACATATGGCCATACTTCTTTGACTTGCAAAATATATAACAATGTATTTATATATTAATTATATATATAAATATATATAATTTAATGCTGACAGGCCATTTTACTAGTCAGACATAAAGTTGTGGGAAATCACTTATGCAGTCATAAATGAAGAAGATGTGTGTAGTAGGGTATTGTTCGGTCACTAAGTCGTGTCCTACACTTTGTGACCCCATGGACTATTGCACTCCTGTGTCCTCCATTATCTCCCTGAGTTTGCTCAAATTCATATCCATTGAGTTGGTCATGCTGTCTAGCCATCTAATACTCTGCCACCGTCTTCTCCTTTTATCTTCAGTCTTATTCAGCATCAGGGTCTTTTCCAGTGAGTCAGCTCTTCACATCAGGTGGCCAGAGTATTGGAGCTTCAGCTTCAGCATCAGTCCTTCCAATGAATATTCAGAGTTGATTTCCTTTAGGATTGACTGGTTTGATCTCCTTGTTCTCCAAGGGACACTCAAGAGTTTTTTCCAGCACAGAATTCAAAAGCATCAATTCTTCAGCACTCAGTCCTGTTTATGATCCAACTCTCACATCTGAACATGACTATTGGAAAAGCCATAGCTTTAAGTATACATATTTTTTTCAGCAAAATAATGTCTCTGCTGTTTAATACACTGTCTAGGGTTGTCATAACTTTCCTTCTAAGGAGCAAACATCTTTTAATTTCATGGCTGCAGTTACCATCTGCAGTGATTTTGGAACCCAGTAAAATAAAACCTGTTACTCTTTCCACTTTTTCCCCTCTGTCTGCCATGATGTGATGGAACTGGATGCTATGATCTTAGTTTTTTGAATGTTGCGTTTCAAGACTTTTTTTTTTTCATTCTCTTCTTTCACTCTTATCAAGAGGCTCTTTATTTCCTCTTCAATTTTTGCCGTTGAAGTGGTATCATCTGCATATCTGAGGTTGCTGTTATTTC
Source organism: Dama dama (assembly GCF_033118175.1). NCBI lineage: Eukaryota > Metazoa > Chordata > Mammalia > Artiodactyla > Cervidae > Dama > Dama dama. The sequence continues at coordinate 24,338,813 of NC_083709.1, forward strand.
TCCCAGCAATCTTGATTCCAGCCTGTGATTCATCCAAGTCCAGCGTTTCGCATGATATACTCTGCATAGAAGTTAAATAAGCAGGGTGATAATATACAGCCTTGTTGTACACCTTTCCCAATTTGGAACCAGTCAGTTGTTCCATTTACAGTTCTAACTACTGCTTCTTGACCTACATACAGGTTTCTCAGGTGGCAGGAAGAGTGGTCTGATATTCCTCTCTCTTTAAGAATTTTCCACAGTTTGTTGTGATCCATACAAAGACTAGCATAGTCAAGGAAGCAGAAGTACATGTTTTTCTGGAACCCCCTCCCTTTTTCTATCATCCAGTGAATGTTGGCAATTTGATCTCTGGTTCCTCTGCCTTTTCTAAACCTAGCTTGTGCATCTGGAACTTCTTGGTTCACATACTGCTGAAGCCTAGCTTGAAGGATTTTGAGCATTACTTTACTAGCATGTGAAATGAGCACAATTGTAGTAGGATATTGAGTCTTTATTAGGATAGACTGTAATAGGCAGTACTGAATATGTACTACTCAGTACTGAATTATTGCACTCTGCCTGCACCTTAGCCAAATACAAATTTTACTGAGAAAGAACTCTGAAAATTCCATCGTTCCAACAGAGCTTGAAAAAGATACAGTTTTTGTATAAATTTTATCTATTTCATTCTAAAAAAAAATGTTGTTAGTTGTAATTTAAGGGGCACCTTGTCTGTTTGTTTGTATTTACACACTTGAAAAAATAGGAGTGAAAAAAAATGAAATCTGTATTGTAATTATCTCTATGTGTTATGACTGTTTTTGAGAGCAATTTTAGATTCATAGGAAAATTGAGGGGAAAGTACAGAGATTTTCTATGTATTCTCTTCCCTACACATGCATAGTCTCCCTCACTATCCACATCCCTCACCAGAGTGGTACATTTGTTACAATTGGTGAACCAAAATTTATACATCATCAGTTCAGTTCAGTTCAGTCGCTCAGTCATGTCCGACTCTTTGCCACCCCATGAACCACAGCACACCAGGTCTCCCTGTCCATCACCAACTCCCGGAGTTTATTCAAACTCATGTCCATCGAGTCGGTGATGCCATCCAGCCATCTCATCCTCTGTCGTCCCCTTCTCCTTCTGCTCCCAATCCCTCCCAGCATCAGGGTCTTTTCCAGTGAGTCAACTCTTCACATGAAGTGGCCAAAGTATTGGAATTTCAGCTTCAGCATCAGTCCTTCCAGTGAACACCCAGGACTGATCTCCTTTAGGATGGACTGGTTGGATCTCCTTGCAGTCCAAGGGACTCTCAAGAGTCTTCTCCAACACCACAGTTCAGAAGCATAAATTTTTCAGCGCTCAGCTTTCGTCACAGTCCAACTCTCACATCCATACATGACCACTGGAAAAACCATAGCCTTGACTAGACGGATTAGACATCATAGCCATTCAAAATCAATAGTTTGTATTACAGGTCGCTCTATGTATTGTATATTTGGTGGGTTTGGACACATGTACATGAAGGTATCCATTGTTATAATATCACACAGAGAATTTTCACTATCCTAAAAGTCCTTTGTGCCCTATTCATTCCTCCCCACTGCCCAACCCCTAGCAAAGATTGATCATTTTCCTGTCTCTATAATTTTGCTTTTTCCAGAATGTCATATGGTTGGACTCATATAGCACATAGCCTTTTCAGAGTGCCTTTTTTTCACTTGGTAATATACATTTAGAGTTTCTCCATCTATTTTCATGGCCTAGTAGCTTATTTCTTTTTAACACTGAATAATACACAATTGTCTGGATGTACCACAGTTTGTTTATCCATTCACCTACTGAAGGACATCTTGGTTTTTTTTCAAATTTTGGCAATTATAGATAAAACTGCTATAAACATCCATGTGCAGGTTTTTCTGTGGACAATCTGTGTGTTTTTACTAGAAAAATCTCAGAGTTTTTTTTTTTCCCCCAAAACCGAGGCATAATGATTTGATCATAGTTTTACTGTTCTTATACTCCCCCAATCATTACCCAGAGGATTCCATATAAATACACAGTGTGTAGAAGCTACTTAGGGATAACAGTCCCTTCAAGTCTGAACCATTCAGAGATAGGTAGTTTCTAGCAAGCTTCAGACATCCCTCCACACTAACATAATCCTGTTTAGGAGATACATTAAAGGTAGAATCAGTGTTTTTATCATAATGCCTTTAAAGCAAGGGTCCTCAACCTCCCAAATGTAATGCCTGATGGTCTGAGGTGAAGTTAATGTAATAATAATAAAAATAAATCACATAATAAATGTAATGCACTGGAATCATCTCCCCATCCTGGTCCCTGGAAAAATTGTTATCCACGAAATCAGTCCCTGGTACCAAGAAGATTGGGAACCACTACAAGTTTCAAACATAGTAGTAATGCAGGATGCATGAATTTTCATGTCAAGGGATATTATAAATTGACCCATCAGTTTGCATAACATTTGGAGTCACCGAAATCTTAGGGTCAGAAATTCCACTGTTATATTCATGTATCTAGAGAAGCCACTTAGCACATATGTTTGTGTCAACCCATTAAAATTACACAGAGCAGTCAACTTGTGCCCAAGAGTAAAGTAGAATCTCTGAGGTCACAGAGCCTCTTAGGGACAAAGGAAGACTTTAAACTCAGGTCTTTGATATTCAGTTTACTGTGGTATCCAGTAAGGTACAAGTTGTATAATACTGAACTGTACACCTGTGGAGAAAATAAAATGCAACAGCTGATGATACTTAGAAATATAGATCCTCTATGACCCACCTCCCAGAATATTGGAAATAAAAGCAAAACTAAACAAATGGGACCTAATGAACCTTAAAAGCTTTTGCACTACAAAGGAAACTATAAGTAAGGTGAAAAGACAGCCCTCAGATTGGGAGAAAATAATAGCAAATGAAGAAACAGACAAAGGATTAATCTCAAAAATATACAAGCAACTCCTGAAGCTCAATTCCAGAAAAATAAATGACCCAATCAAAAAATGGGCCAAAGAACTAAACAGACATTTCTCCAAAGAAGACATACAGATGGCTAACAAACACATGAAAAGATGCTCAACATCACTCATTATTAGAGAAATGCAAATCAAAACCACAATGAGGTACCATTACACGCCAGTCAGGATGGCTGCTATCCAAAAGTCTACAAGCAATAAATGCTGGAGAGGGTGTGGAGAAAAGGGAACCCTCTTACACTGTTGGTGGGAATGCAAACTAGTACAGCCGCTATGGAAAACAGTGTGGAGATTTCTTAAAAAACTGGAAATAGAACTGCCATATGACCCAGCAATCCCACTTCTGGGCATACACACTGAGGAAACCAGATCTGAAAGAGACACGTGCACCCCAATGTTCATCGCAGCACTGCTTATAATAGCCAGGACATGGAAGCAACCTAGATGCCCATCAGCAGATGAATGGATAAGGAAGCTGTGGTACATATACACCATGGAATATTACTCAGCCATTAAAAAGAATTCATTTGAACCAGTCCTAATGAGATGGATGAAGCTGGAGCCCCTTATACAGAGTGAAGTAAGCCAGAAAGACAAAGAACATTACAGCATACTAACACATATATATGGAATTTAGAAAGATGGTAATGATAACCCTATATGCAAAACAGAAAAAGAGACTCAGAAATACAGAACAGACTTTTGAACTCTGTGGGAGAAGGCGAGGGTGGGATGTTTCAAGAGGAATCGGGTGGAGAGGGAGGTGGGAGCGGGGATTGGGATGGGGAAGACGTGTAAATCCATGGCTGATTCATATCAATGTATGAGAAAACCCACTGAAATGTTGTGAAGTAATTAGCCTCCAACTAATAAAAAAATTAAAAAAAAAAAAAAAGAAATATAAAAGTATCTAATGTGCAGGGGAAAAAGGTAATGATGAATTTCCGAATTTTATATTCATATTAACAGAACCTGAGTATCACACTTCCAGATTACTCAAGTACTGAAGAAACCTCTCAATTATTAACAAATTGTAGGTTTGGGACAAGTGATGACAGATCAGGATTTAAAGGACAAACGGCTCTGCGTGTTAAGACATGCCCAGTATAGGGCCCAGATGTTTAATATAATCCCCATGAAATTCTAATCTTTTCCTAAAGTGCCTTCACACATTTGCTTGTCATCATTTTAAAATTGAAGACCATCTAGCACTGGAGCCTGACAAGAATATTAAGTACATCATTTATCTGGAAGGAAGCACTAGGAATAATGTTACTGCCTCTCCTACAATAAGAATTAGACAGATGATCTCTGATTGGCTGGAAAACGTTCCAGCTGTGCTGTGATTTGATTTAACTGCCCAGACACTGACCTGCTTAATGGTTTACTTTTAAGCCTGGTTATCTTTGAAAAGACTTGGATTTTAGGGCACTGTATTTTGCCTTAAATTAAAACAGATACATTATTTTAAGGAGGAAAAATAAGTGAAATTCTTTGTGATTAAGGCATCAGTCATATTGTGCACTGCTCTGCTTCACTTTCTTCCTTGACGCAGAGAGGTTTTTTTAAATTTATTTCATTTTGGCTGTGCTGGGTCGTTGCTGCTGCTACGGTCTTTCTCTAGCCGTGGGGAGTGGGGGCTACTCCTGGGTATGGTGCACGGACTTCTCACTGCGGTGGCTTCTTGTGTTCAGCTTGCAGGCTCAGAAGTTGTGTTGCACAGGCTTAGTTCCTCTGAGGCATGCGGAATCTTCCCGGAGTAGGGATCGAACCCGTGTTCCCTGCATTGGGAGGCAGATTCTTAACCACTGGACTGCCAGGGAAGTTCAACCCAGAGAACTCTTGCATACCCTTGACAGCTATTGAAATGTAATCTGAAATATTGAGATGATACGAGGAACTGTGTTCCTCTTTCCAGCTTCCCCTCTATGGACCTGACTAAGAATATACCAGATTAAGAATTTGAACATCACCCACACAAGCTTTTTTTGAGCCTCTCAATACTCAGTAGCCTAATTTACTCGAGCTTATGGTCATTTCCTTGAATTTCTCAACTTCTCTTTCAACAACACCTATTTAACTTGTAAATATCACTTGCCTGAATTTCTAGGTTCCTTATGGTGTCATTCATCTGTGTTTCTTTCTGATGGTCCCTTATGGATATTCATTTAGGAACTTGAGGGAGGGAAAAGATTTGGCCCCAATATTGGCAACACTTATAAAAGTCATTATTACTCTGCATTCCTCAGATACCCACTTTATAAATTAGTGTCAAAGGTAGGGAAGGCTGGAAGACTAGAGGGATAGAGGAGAAAAGGAAATAAGATGAATGACAGGTTTTAACACAAGAGGTCTGTTCTTCAGACTAGGTGACACTTTTAATAATGGATATTCTCTAATGCCTGTTTATTTCAGAGATAAATAAGTCACCATGATATACTGAGATGAGAGATGGCGTGAGTTTGAAACCCCCATTATAATTCCGTGAAAAAGAAAAATGGAGAACAGAAATTATTTTACAAAACTATTCTACCCATTTAAAGGAGCATTGTGAGACTTAGTTCCTATTTTATGATGTTGATTATATCTGTCATAGTCACACAAATTACATTTATCATCTGGAGAAATTTTTTATTATATATTATATGAAGTTCCCTTTTGTGCTCTGTTTACAGAATATTTATACCTTTGGCATGGCCATTATCAGGGAAACATCATTATGTGAACTGGTAGGAAAATAGCAAACAAGATTTCAGAACACATGAATTGTGTCATGCCTAGCATCGAGCTGTGTTATTTACTTTGGGAAAGTCCCTCAGCCCTTTGTAAATGAAGAGAAATTAAATTATTGTGATCGTACATGGAATGACTTGGCAATATGCTTTTCTTATTTAAAATGAATATGTGCTGTCCTTCTCTGGTGGCTCAGTGATAAAGAATCAGCCTGCAATGCAGAAGACAGAGGAGACCCAGATCGCTGGGTCAAGAAGACTCCCTGGAGAAGGAAGTGGCAACCCACTCTGGTATTCTTACCTGGAGGATCCCACCACAGCAAGCCCAGTGGGCTATAGTCCATTGGATTGCAAAGAGTCGGACATGACTGAAGCAGCTTAGCATGCAACAGCGGGCACTGGAAAACGTTTAATCATTTTTAAAACTTTAATTTCTATTCCTTGTTCAGAATTATGATACTCAAATATAGATATTTTCATGATGCTACAGTGGTGGTTTTCAAACATTGTTTATCATGACTCAATAAATAAAAGCAGTATTTATTTATTCATATTATATTGCAGTTAAAAGGCACACATGCAGTTAAAAGACATACATGCATGTGAATAGCCAAACAAGACTCTAAAAAAAATATTATTTCTACTTATGATGCACACTTTTTTATTATAATCTATTCCACTTTTTAAAAAATGCTGTTTTTGATCCCCTTAACTGATGTGGAAGGTAAGTGACGTAGAGCATTTATATTGTACTGTGTTCTGCTGTGCTTAGTCGCTCCCTCGTGTCTGACTCTCTGCAACCCCTTGGACTGTAGCCCGACAGGCTCCTCTGTCCATGGGGATTCTCCAGGCAAGAATACTGGAGTGGGTTGCCATGCCCTCCTCCAGGGGTCTTCCCAACCCAGGGATCAAACGCAGGTCGTCTGCATTGCGGATGGATTCTTTACCAGCTGAGCTACCAGGGATGCCCTTCTACTGTACTACCGAGGGATAAGTTGTTGGTAACAATGGCATCATCAGCTCAATGGACATGAGTTTGGGTGGACTCCGGGAGTTGGTGATGGACAGGGAGGCCTGGTGTGCTGCGGTTCATGGGGTCACAAGGAGTTGGACACGACTGAGCGACTGAACTGAACTGAACTGAACATGGCCTGTGTAGCCCCATGAAAGTGCTAAATGCATTGAACTTTTTCAGTGTATTTTCTAGTGACCAATTCAGATCTTGGGTAACTGGTGATATTCATAATTGGTTTTCATTTTTCCCAGAGTCTTAGTATTCAAGGCTCTTGTCAAGTCTAACATATTATGATTCCAAGGAAAGGGTATCTGAATCTGAAGGCTTAGAAGGCAGGATTCCTTACCTTCTGAGTCACCAGGGAAGACCGATTAAATCATTTCCATTTTTTAAAAAAGATAACCTCCATTTTATAGAATCCAGACCTTTCTTCTAAGCATTTATTGCTCTCTAAAATCTGCCACTGACTTTTCTCTTAGACAACTGTACTTTATGAGTACAGAAAAATGAATGAACTGTAGGAAACTAATTCTTTTGGTCTGATTAAGAGACTACTATATACAAGGCGCTGTTACAGTTGCTGGAAATATACTTTGGAAAGAGACAAAATTTTTTATTTTATATTCTACAGGGAAATCAGAAAAGTTATAGACCAACCTATTGCTAGATAAGAAAAGTTATATTAAAATATGATACCTTTTATTAAAATATGTGTGTCACATATTTACAGAAAAGTCAAAAATTATATGTAAAAATTTAATTTGATAGTATTTAAATCTGAATTTTAAAGTGTATGCATCCTTAGTCATGTCTGACTCTTTGCTACACTTTAAACTGTAGCCCAACAGGCTCCTCTGTCCATGGGATTTTTCAGGCAAGAATACTGGAGTGGGCTGCCATTTCCTCCTGCAGGGGATCTTCCCAACCCAGGAATCAAGCCTTCATCTCCTGTGACTCGGCCATCACAGGCAGATTCTTTACCGGCTGAGCCCTTGGGGAGGCCCAAATAAGAATTATGGAATTAGAAATAATTTTTATTCTTTGGTAGCCTGTATTTCCAGATTTCTTACAGTGAACATTTACTATTTAATTATAAAAATAAATACATATTACGTGTATGTTCATTTTATATATGCCTACTCCTGGCTTTTCCATTAGGTATGTAGTTTACTAAAATCTGGGGCCCTTTTTTTTTATTATTCATATATAACTTGCTCCTCCAGAGTCTAACACAGTTTATTTGATTAAGTAAATTATTTGGAAAAAATGATTAACATAGCTTCTGCCTGGAAGGAGTTTACAACTAAGGGTGAAGGAGCTCTGTTAACAACCAGAGAGATTACACAATGAGGACTGTAATTAGTGTGTGGGCAGGGGCTCAGTGGTTAAGAATCTGCCTGCAAAGCAGGAGAATCAGTAGACCTGGGTTCTATCCCTGAGTTGGGAAGAACTCCGGAGAAGGAAATGGCAACCCACTCCAGTATTCTTGCCTGGAGAATCCCATGGAGAGTGGAGCCTGGTGGGGTACAGTCCATGAGGTCTTGAAAGAGTTGGACACGACTTAGTGACCATACAATAACAACATTGCTTCTGGCAAGTTGGAAACTTTTTTATGAAAGAGATAACTGAGATGTGACTTGCAGAGTAACTCTAAGTAAAGATGCCCAGCATGAAATTGCCATAAACAGTATTTACATGTCTCTAGTCTCCCTTAGTTTTGAGACCCTATTTCAGATCATCCTAAATCATCCCTAAATCAGATCATATTGTAGGAAGAAGCAAATAGAGACAAGGAGACAGAACTTTAAAATCAGAGTGGTCTTGAAATTTATATACCAATTTGGATCATGGTTAAACTCCACTGGAGAAGGAAATGACAACCCACTCCAGTATTCTTTCCTGGGAAATCCCACGGACAGAGAATCCTGGCCAGCTACCTTCTGTGGGGTTGCAAAGAGTTAAGACACGACGGAGCACACACACATACACACAGAAGCTCTACTGAAATTGTTTTGTGGTGTTAGTCTTTATGAGTTCTTTGTTAATATCCACTCTCCTGTGATCATCCAATTTCCAGTGACAAGCACCACCTTAAGGCTTACCAGCTTGCCCCCACCATCCTGAGCAGCTTTGCACTGCTGTTGGCAGAGAAGTCTCTAGGCCTTGCCATTGGCAAAAGCTGAGCGTGCTGTGGCAGGAATCGGTGACTCTGCTCCTCACATGGCTGTTAACTCCATTTGGGGGCTCATGCTTCAAAATGAGATCCTTTTCTTATCTGGCAGTCTGATTAGAAAATGAGCTGGGCCACTGTAATTAGGATCCAGATTTACTGCCTGTTTCTGAGAGAGGTCCAATGGGATTGTAACATCTCTAGCCAATCATGCCATATTGCTCAACCTTACAGCACAGCTTATTAGCTGTCCATCTGCTTTTACATGTGGGTTTCTGTCTCATCAAGCAGTTTGAGCGAGTACTTCATGCCTACTAGAATTCACTGAAAAATAACTGCATATCTGTTGCAATATGACCCCATTGTTATTTACAGTTAATTAGAAAAGATGAGTCAGAGTATCCTAGTCTCTATGCATAGAGTAAGATATCATTTTAAGGCTGGCATATTATTTTCATTCACTTGATGAATGTTTACTGTCATGGCTCAATAAGAGATGAGCTACACTCTGCTAGTTTTGGCAGTGTCTGCTTAGTGGGAATGTTGAGCTTGTCCTCCCGAATTACAACTCCATTTATTTTATCCAGTTTCATTAATCTTCCAGCTACCTTCATGGCCAGTGATATGGCTACTGCTAGTGCTGAGTGGAGAATTAATTACAAATAGACTAGAGCAATACATCTATGGGAGCCAGACCCCCAAATGATTGGATGTCATTTTAATTAACACAGAACAGACTTGTAATAGAGTGTTGAGTTCTTTGTGAAAGGAGAGTCTCTAGAGAAGGGAGCCAAGGGCAGGATGGAAGGGGAATAAACAGGACTCTCAGGGAAAAGAGATTGGAAATATAAATTTAAAATTTAAAAGCTTCCTGGTAGACCATATCAGACAATGGGGATATTTCTCCAGGGTTGTGAAAGAAAATGGATTTTAGTTGGGATGGAAAGAGTTACATCAGCTGGAAATAAATTAGAAATCTATGTTGATTTAGAAAAATGCAATGGATTTGAAGTCTCTCTTGTATTTCTCACTGCTGACATGTAAAATGTCATCTCAATTCTGTTCATCTTTTCATCAGAAGCATCAAAATGTCAAATACCATAGAATCAGTGAAACAAAGTCAATAAACCTAAGTTCTAAAGTTAAGGAAGAAAATGACTGTCATTGTTCTGAAAAAAATAGTTGTTTGTTAATTGAGGGATTTTTTTCCCCCTTTTTAAAGATTCCTGTTACTTCATGTGTTTACATCATAATTTCAGAGATCCATTTCTAGGAGGGAATTTTTGTTTTCTTGAAAATTATGTAGCTTATACATAATAGGCTTAGTACCTTTGTCAGATTGATTGATGAGGATGATGAAGGTATTAGCTAATATTTATGGTGGCCTGAAGTTGTGCCAGGTGCTAGGCTAAGTGTTCCTACCCTTATTGTATTTACCTTTACTGCAAACTTGTGACATAGGGAGTATGAATACCTCCCATTCAGAGATGTGAAGTTCTTCATCAATCAGCACAGGAGATGCAGGGTTCCTAGACACTGCCATTTCTGGAATTCTAATCCCCCTATATCTCTGCACATCTCCCTATCTGATTCCCCTTCTTTCTCTCAGCTCTTGAAACCCTGCCGCTTTTTCTTCATGGTCACCAGAAAAATGTTGAATAGCTTATTCTTCCCCAAATGTTTTATTAGATCACTTTGATTTTTTTGGTTTATTTGCAACCTCCCTCTACCTTGATAACACAACTTCCCATGCATCCTCCTCAGGATGTGACTGTTTCACTCTCATCCTCCCCAGAACACTGGACTTAAGTGGAGTGCAGACACGCCCTTCCTCTGATTGATGTTGTTATCCCATTTCCTCTTCTTTTCTAAAAACAATGAACTCTGACTCTTACAACACTAGGCTATACCAACCATTGACTCTCATTGCATTCATCACTGCCGAGCTGCTCATTTCTTCTCATGTCTTGAATATTTAAGTCCTGGCTCACTGTGATACCCAGCACTGTTTCGATCACAGTTCTTAGTGACTTCATAAATGTGTGGAGTATCCTTCCAATGGGCTTCCCAGGTGGTGCTAGTGGTAAAGAATGTACCTACCAATGCAGGAGGCATAAGAGATGTGGGTTCCATCCCCCAGTCAGGAAGATCTCCTGGAGGAGGGCATGGCAACCCTCTCCAATATGCCTGCCTGGAGAATCCCACGGACAGAGGAGCCAGGAAGGCTCCAGTCCATGGAATCCAAGTGTAAGACACGACAGAGCTAACTCAGCAAAGCATATCCTTCCAATAACCTGGTCTCTCAACACCTTGACCTTCTTTCCACTTAAGACTTTGCCCTTCCTAACACTGTAGCTGCTCACTACACATGGTCATACCATAAACTTTGTGATCACCAAATAAGTGTAACCTTTCCGTGATCTTAGTTTCACCTGTTCCTCTCTTGGACTATCCAGTCTTCTCTTTACATCTAACTTCAACCCACTGATTATATCAACATTTCCTGTACTTCTCATAATTGTGTCTTTATTTTTTTCTTATCCAGCTTAAATTTAATATTCAGTCATTTTAATTACTTCTCTTACCTGCCTCCATTTGGTTGTTTAATTTGGAAAAAAAAAAAAAAAAAGGAGTCTTGATTAAAGAAAGCTTTCAATCTGTTCAGTGTTTGCAACTTTGCAGGTGAAGGCTAGAAGAAAACACAGAACTGTTTAACTTGTTTTAGAATAGCTTTATATTCTTCAATTTCAAATGAATCAGTTAGCTCTTACACTCTCTGAAATGAATATTTCCTACTCTTTTCCTGTCTCTCTCTTCAGACCAATACTTCCTTTTTGTCAAATAATGGCATTAATTACAACTTTAGCGAGAAAATAGAGACAGTCACAAGAAGCACTTCATCAGTTCCCACCATCGTGTCTACATGCCAGTGAGCAGCAGTGCTCTATACTCTATCTCTATTTCAGTGGGTGAAATCCCTACATTAAGAGCTAAGACCACCTTCTCTATTTGTGTCACTGAAACCGACCCCTTTCACTTATCCAAGGTTGTTGTTTTAGTGGGTCTATTCTCTTGATCATACATCATCTGTTTCTCCCATTCCACTATATCATTCTGACTTGCAACATGCTATTATTTCTACCATTAAAAAAACAAACAAACAAAACTCTCTCTCATGACCCAAATTGTCCTGTTAGCTACCAGTTTATGTTTTGTGTTCCCCTACCAACATATTTCTAAGAAATAATGATCAGTGCTTACTGCATCCAATTTTTCTCTCTTGAACCCGCTAAAATCAGGTGTTAACCAAAACTACCCTTGTCAAGATCACTGTTGCTAAATCCAGGGATCACTTTTCAGCCCTTGAATTATCAGCCAAGTTACTCCATCTTTCTTCCTTACAGGATACACATTCTCTTGGTTATCTTCCTACCTCACTGGCCATTCCTTCTCAATTTAATTTCCTGGTCTCTTTTTATATCCTAAAGCTTGAGTATCTCAGGTTTCAGTCCACATACATTTTCTCTTTTCTCACTACACTTACTTCTTGACAATACCATCCCATCTTGCATTCTCAAATGTCATCTGCTGTCTGAGCCTAACTTTGTGTTTCTAACCGAGGTCTCTCCCCTAAATTTCAAACACATGTATTCAAGGGTTTATCTGTATATCTAATAGTCAGCTCAAGCTACACATATCCAAATTTGAACTCCTCATTTCCTCCCCTCACGTTTAAACATTCTCTTCACACAACCTTGCCTATATTAGATGGTAAGAATTCTTTTTAGGTGCTCAAAACAAAATCTTTGAGTCATTGTTGATTTTTCTCTATCTCAAGAATATTCCATATCCATTATATCAGAAAAATATGCCAGTTATTTGTCAAGAATGTTTTCAGTATTGAACAGAGAGAAGAGGACAAACCAGTTCTATCATTGAAAGCTTAATCTAAGACATCATTATTTCTCATCTGAGTTATTTAAGTGGCCTCTTAGTAATCCTCCCTCTTCAGCCTTTAATCTTACAGCATGTATGTATTGAGAGGTAGAAGGATATTCTCTGCTTACAAACTGCTAATCAATGTCCACAACTATACCTGGAATGTTGGAATTTAATCAGCATTTGTTGAGTGAATGACATGAAGTTCAAAGCAGTCCAGTAATCACCCAGACTCTATAAATTTAAAATTCTCTCCCTAGACTCAATGTCCTTAACTACCATGTTATATTATATACATCTTGAATATTTTACTTAAAATATTCTATAAATCAAACCTTTAAAATTTGCATTCTTCAGTTCTAAGAAGCAGTAATTTACATATAAAGATGTATAGTCTAAACATACATGCATATACACACAACCACTATTTTAGAATAGTGTAGACCACCTTCCAATACTGAAACTTAAGCACCTCAAAAAAGAAATGTTTCATTCATAGCAAGATATAATTTCTACATGGTATCAGATACTTCTCAGTGTTTAACAACAAATTTGGAGGCTCAGAGTCAGATATTATGGGAATATTCCATACATTTAATGATCCAACAATCCTTCACATATAATACTTTATGCATTTGTAATCCTTAGAGACCTGCTATGATTAAGGAAATTCCTCCCCATTTTCAATCTATACAAAAAATCATATGTATCTTGTCTTATTTAATGAGATAGGCTAATTGCAGATAGGCTAATTGAAGATATATTACTATTTTCATATAAACAATGAAAAATGAGAACAGTTCAATAGATTTAGTGCCTCACTTAACTTTTCATCATAAAGTATATTTCAATAGATTTAGTGCCTCACTTCTTTTCATCATAAAATATATTCATTAAGCACTCATTTGTGTATAAGGGTCTTGTCATATGTTACACACTCAGATTGGTTTAATATAAATACAAGATTCTGCCATGTAAAAATTGTGGGCTGTAACTTTAGGAGCTTTTTCAACTAAGTCTGTTTCTGGAAGATTTTACGTGTCAATAAACTCAAGGTTTTATCATTTGCAAGTGATTATGGGTTTCAAAGTGATACTGTTCTGATATCAGAATTGTCAGTTACCATGTCCTTGGGATCTTATAACTAACCCCTAATTGATACTTCAGTTGTAAGTCCTGTTGCTTCTCTGGTATTTAATTTGTTCACACATTAACTTGAAAGAGGTATTTTACCCTCAAATATAATGACTAGTTCAGTTGTTTTAAAGATTTTTGTATGCTTTTTGTTTTCCTGATCCCTTATTTGAATCATTTTTCCACACAGTGTTTGTTCTAGTAAATTTTTGTTTGTTTGTTTTCAATCACTAAGAAAAAAAAGTACTCAAGAATGGATGATAGCAAAAATAACTTGGAAGTGGCGAAAGAGATGAAGTCTTGGTAATTGACTTTATGGTATAGAAAGAATGAGTCTAAGTTGTGAATCCTGGAAGGTGTGCCCAGGAATAGGCTGATTTATGCTATGAAACATCTGAGAAGTGCAGGAAATAGATGTAGCAGACACTGCTAAAAGCTAGGGGTGGTACAAATGGATATTCAAGATCAACTGAGAAGTTTTTGTTTTTGCTTCTTAAGTATATTTTCAGAAGCACGATCATAGTCTTCCACTTTACACAGACTGTAAATACATTTATTATATCCTACTATAATCTGGAGGTGTACCCTGGAGACAACTTATATAGATGCTTTGTCCTCCAGGATCAGGTATGACCAAGGGCCAACATATTCACCTGAATTCAGACTCTCTTTTGGTAGTGATGATAATGATCAGGAATTAGACAGGTAGTGGTGATAGTTGCACAACCTTTTGAATATGATAAATACCATTGAATTAAACATTTTGAAGGGGTGAATGTTGTGGATGTGAGCTATATCTCAATAAAATAGTAACATTAGGGCTCTAAAAACAGTCTTCCCAGCCCAGGAATTGAATCCAGGTTACCTGCATTGGAGGCAGACTCTTTACCATCTAAGCCACCAGGGAAGCCCCTCTAAAACAAGAAATACTTGAAGTTAATAGGCTAGTGCTTTCAAATTACTAGAAAATGATATCATCTTAGAATTTAAATAGTTATCCAAACCATCAATCAAATATGAAGGTAGAATTTTTTTTTCAGACACAGAAAACCCTAAAAAGACTTACTTCCTTTCCTTTCTTTCTCAAATATATATTGAAGAGAATGATGCAGTAAAATCACACAACAAACTAAAAAGAGGAAGACATAGAAACCAGTACTCAGAGGACTGGACACAGACTTAAAAAGAGAGAGAGAATTTCCTGAATGATGATAAGAAGAATCTCAAATCAGTGACTGTCAGATGTAGGGGAAGTCAGTACAGATCAGGGTAGGATAATGGAGTGCTCTAAGGTGCTATGTACAAGAAAAAAGGGATGAAAACAAAGATTTCCTGATTTGTCTGAATATGTCAAAAGGAAGTTTAAAACTTGTGGTAGAGAATTTATGAATAAATTGTTATAGTTACAGAGAAAACTGTAAAAATTGTTAATATGAAAATTGTGATAGTTACAGAGAAAGCAAACATAAAATATTTGTTTATTATTGCCAATTATTAACTCCAGGGAAGAGAGGAAATATATGGGAATACTACATGGCTCATCCATGAATTTTTTTTACAGTCAAAATAATGTAAACATTGATTACGGAAATGGAGGAGGGGAACTGTTTGTATTTGTTGATCAGTGATCTAAATCCTAATCTACCATAGCAGGGTCCATACAGATATAAAATCAAGAAATAAGCATGTGTGCATAACATTTAGAAATGCAGAGGTAAAAACATTTACAGAGTTTGTAGAGGTACCTATGAGGGATGGAACTCAAGGATGGAAGGAGTGGGATGGGGTAGTGATCGCTATTTCTCATTAAAAAATCTTACCATTTGACTAATGCACATATTATTTGGTTAATATTAAAAAGATAGAAAACACCTAGCTAGGTATGTTAAAGAACAAGATTCAAAGCGAGACTATTTGCTGTGAGACTGTCAGACAAATATTTAACATGTCCTAGCATCAGTTTCCTCAGTGGTTTTATGAAGACTTTGCATTCAGTCATTATTTTATTTTATTCTGACTTTGTATTGATGCTTTCAGGAGTCTTATACTACTAAATCCAAGGCTGAATTTTTAAAATCATGGGTTCTTGGTTTACTCTATTGACCTTAGACTCATCCTTCTTTTAAGTTCACATCTCAACTTCACAAATAATAGAATAAAGATCCAGAGGACTACGTGGAAATATAGCAATAACAAAATAACCCCATAGTCCTTGGCTTTATGAACCTATTGTCTAAGAGTAGAGCTAGCCTCATTTCCCTTTAGAAATTTATTCATTCCTGAATTTAACTGATCAAACTTTAACACTTTACCTTAAATATCATACCATTAATATACATATAAAATATCAATAAAAAATCCATCTTTCTGAAATGCATTTAGACAGTATAAATTCTTTCTAGTTACATTCTCAAAATAAATACCATTGGAAGTCAAAGAAGAGACATTGGACAGATAGCTCTTATTTACAGAAGGATAAGGAGTACGACTCTGAAAATGCTAGAAAAAATAGAATGTTCAGACTATGTTAGAAAGAAGTCAGTGCAATCATTTTAGTGAGACAGCAATTAAAAATAAAGTCATCTACTGTGTGTGTTCCACTTAGGGGAGCTTGCTCCTGCTACCATTGATCTTCAGATGAACAAACTAACCTTCCATAGCTAACTCAATGTTTCTCCTGAGTTGTAACATAAACTTGCTAAGTTGCTTCAGTTGTGCCTGGCTCTTTGCATCCTATGGACCACAGCCTGCCAGGCTCCTCTTTCCATTGGATTCTCCAGGCAAGAATACTGCAGTGGGTTGCCATTTCCTCCTCCAGGGGATCTTCCCAACACAGGGATTGAACCCAGGTATCCAGCATTGAAGGCAGATTCTTGACTGTCTGAGCCACCAGGGAAGCCCCAGTGTAAGTCAAAATCTCCCACTTAGAGCAAGATGTTTCGTCCTGATGTTTGTTTTCATTTTTCCTGAAGGGTAGTGGAGGGGTTTTGAGGAATCAGAGAGTGGAGACTATTTTAAATTGTTTTTCTTCTGGTTGATTGCCTGCCAAGTATTTAAGAGTGCCTAGATCCTTAAATTGTACAGAATAATTCATCTTGAACTTTAATATGCAAATAAATCACCTAGGGATCTTGTTCAAATGCAGATTCTGATGATGAGCTGGTCTAGGAGCTGAGATGCAGCTTTTCTAACAAGCTCCCAGGTGGGTGCTATGCTACTGATCTCAGAAACACAGTTTGAGTAGAAAAGATATAAAATATTTTTTCGGGTGATCTGTAATGTCTGCTGTTCTGCTTTGTCATATTTTTTTTTTTCTTTAACTTTGGCTAATGGAAGGTTGGAAAGATTCTGTTTTGTGGGTTGGATGCTTCTGGTGGCTTTCCACTTACACGTGTGTGTGGAGGGGAATCTGTAAACATAAGACATCACTAAATTATGTAATTGAGTTGAAATATAAGAATGCATTAAAGTAAAATTTAAGATTAGACTGATTAAGGAAAAGTCCCAAGTTTTCTTGGAATGAGATAATAACTTCACCAAAGGGAGAGGAGAGTGAGTGAAAGAGAGCCTGGGTAGACCACAGAAAACATTGATAGAGTTTATATTATGTTAAAGGATAAGATTTTCTAAATGGAAAATCTTTGATCTGCTAGAAGATTTTAACAATCCTGCTTCTGTTTGTAGCAGTGTTCAAATAAGTGACTAAAATACAGACAACCCAAATGGTTCAAAAACTAAACAAAAGTGATTGTTTCTATTTGTCATTTTATTTGTCCTTACCAGTTCTCTCATTTTTGCCTTCTTATTTTTTGTCCAAGGTGACAGTATTACTATTGAAGTAAAGATATTAGATTTCTACTTTTGTGAAGATAATTGATAATCATAGAGTTGCCATATGCAGTAGGTAGATATTAATCTAGCATTCACTGGGGGAAGAAGTTATTATCAGAAGCTTATGCTTTGTAAGAGTGCACAGCATGAAGACAATGACAGAACCAAATGTAACTTTTTCTGGCTACCTCTGAAACAATAAGCTTCACTTGTGCACCCACCATGAAAATAGTTCCTCTTAGTCATTTGAGGCACTTTAAACATTTTGGATAGGGGTAGTTGTTTCTTTTATTAAGGTAGTATTCAGCTGAGGGATTAGTCACTGTGTATGTAATGTTTTCACACTAAGGCAATTAATTGTAGACTTCAATAAATAACAACACTTTAACAAAAAGCTCATTTGGATAATCACTACCTAAAACAAGACTAGCAATGCAATTCTTTTATTTATTCATCTTAATTCTTTTTTGCATGTATATCACTAAAGACTGTAGCTGAAAGTAAACAGTATGTTTATGATTGTATTTCATTGTGCTTGGAGATTTCAGAGTGATTCATCATTAGCTTTCAGCTGGTTTAGTGCAATGTTTAAATCCTTTGCTGATTAGCTTCTCTTATAATTATTTGTGTTCAGGGATTTTTGGTAAAAATACAAATAAAAATAGAATTACAAATGTGCATTTCTTATCTTTTTCTTCACAGAAATGAGGTGAGTAAGATCTTTCTTTTCTTCCTTTCAACTTATTCTGGCTCATAACCCTGCTTATTGTAGCATGAAGCTAAACTCAGCAGTAGCCACAGGACTGGAAAAGGTCAGTTTTCATTCCCATCTCAAAGAAAGGCAATGCCAAAGAATGTTCAAACTGCCATACAATTGCACTCATTTCACATGCTAGCAAGGTAATGTTCAAAACCCTTCAGGCTAAGCTTGAACGAAGAACTTCCAGATATACAAACTGAATTTAGCAAAAGGCCGAGGAACCAGAGATAAAATTGCCAATATCTGTTGGCAAAAGCAAAAAAATTCCAGAAAAACATCTACTTCTGCTTCATTGACTATGCTAAACTTGTGGATAACAACAAACTGTGGAGAATTTGGAAAGAGATGGTAATATCAGACCGCCTTACCTGCTTCCTGAGAAACCTCAGGTCAAGCAACAGAACCATACATGGAACAATGGACTGGTTCAAAATTTTGGAAAGAAGTACGTCAAGGCTATGTATTGTCACCATGCTTGTTTAACTTCTATGCAGAGTACTTCATGTGAAATGCTGGGCTGGATGAATCACAAGCTGGAATCAAGATTGCTGGGAGAAATATCAACAACCTCAGATATACAGATGATACCACTCTAATGGCAGAAAGCAAAGAGGAACTAAAGAGCCTCTTGATGAAGGTAAAGGGGAGAGTGTAAACCTGTCTTAAAACTCAACATTAAAAAAACTAAGATCATGGCATCTGGTGTTTTCACTTTATGGTGAATAGATGGGGGAAAAGTGGAAACAGAGATTTCATTTTCTTAGGCTACAAAATCACTGGAGATGGCAACTGCATCCATGAAATTTAAAAATGCTTGCTCCTTGGAAGAAAAGCTATGACAAACCTAGATAACATATTAAAAAGTAGAGACATTACTTTGCCAACAATGGTCCCTGTGGTCAAAGCTATGGTTTTTCCAGTAGTCATGTATGGGTGTGAGAGTTGAACCATAAAGAAGGCTGAGCACCAAAGAATTGATACTTTTGAATTGTGGTGCTGGAGAAGACTCTTGAGAGTCCTTTGGACAGCAAGGAGATCAAACCAACCAATCCTCAAGGAGATCAACCATGAATATTCATTGAAAGGATTAATGCTGAAGTTCCAATATTTTGGCCACCCGATGCAAAGGGTAGCCTCATTGGAAAAGACCCAGATGTGGGAAAGATTAAGGGCAGGAGGAGAAGGGGACAACAGAGGATGAGATGGCTAGATGGCATTTCTGACTCAAAGGACGTGAGTTTGAGCAAACTCTGGGAGACAGCCTGCTATGCTGCACTCAATGGGGTTGCAGAGTCAGACACAACTTGGTGATTTAACAACATAATAACAATATCTTAAATACATCTGTGTATATGCTGTGGTTTGGGACTAAGGAATATATTTGTTTATTAATTGCTTAATTTGTTTTTTGTTTTTAATTATTTTTTCTGTGTGTGTGTATAGTTTTAAATTTATTTAATCCTTATTTAATCTGTATGATATCTGGTATTTAAGTTATTTTCTTTGAAATATTTCAAGGAACTCATTTTCTTCCTTACCTCTCTTCATTTTAAGGGACTGTGTACTTTTCTTCTTTGTTTTCTGTTTGGTTTTTCCATTCTTTCATGGACAACTTTCTTTCCCTCCCTTAATTTCCTTATCCTTTCTATTTTTTTTCCTTATCCTTTCTGAATTAACCATAACATCAGTTCTAGACCCAACTCTGCATGATGGTTTAGCAAATTTATACAGGGTGACTAGCAACAGATAGCCATCTCTTTCCAATTAGGCCCGTCCTGGGAGGGTGGAATATTTGGTAGTTTGGGGATATCTTTCCTGGAAGTGAAGATAACGCTAGCCATGAAAATAGAGTTTTTAAGTTGGGCAAAACAGTGAGCCCTCTTAAGTAAGACGATATATTGTTTAGCATACTTCAGGCAAAACAGCCTTAGTTATTTGGCTTGCTTTTTACAACATTGTTCAGCTGAAAATTGTCACTGGGAAGCTGGAAATCCAATATGAATCTGTGGCTTATGACAATAAGAGACTGTTGGGTAATAGTTTCTTTTTATCAAGGTAATAGCAAAATATAAACTATCCTTCTTCCCATATCTCAAAACAGTGTGATTCTTCTGATCAGAGAATTTCAGTTAAAGACCCATAGAGTATCATTTCTTTCCTAACCAAGTGTAATATTGCAAACACCAAGAAAAGCATTAAAAACATAAAAGATGGTGCTATTTTAAAGCTGGAAATGTTTAAGTTTGACCAAAGTCTAAATTAAATGTTTTACCAATGCTGTTTCAAAACCATCATGAGTACATTTGAGTAGGGTTAGACATAGATGGGGAAACAGTGGAAACAGTCAGACCTTTTTTTTTTTTTTTCCCTCCAAAATCACTGCAGATAATGATTGCAGCCATGAAATTAAAAGACACTTACTCCTTGGAAGAAAAGTTATGACCAACCTAGACAGCATATTAAAAAGCAGAGACATTACTTTGCCAACAAAGGTCCATCTATGGTTTTTCCAGTGGTCATGTATGGATGTGAGAGTCAGACTGTGAAGAAAGCTGAGCGCCAAAAAATTGATGCTTTTGAACTGTGGTGTTGGAGAAGACTCTTGAGAGTCCCTTGGACTGCAAGGAGATCCAACCAGTCCATCTTAAAAGAGATCAGTCCTGAGTGTTCATTGGAAGGACTGATGCTGAAGCTGAAACTCCAGTACTTCGGCCACCTCATGCGAAGAGTTGACTCATTGGAAAAGACCCTGATGCTGGGAGGGATTGGGGGCAGGAGGAGAAGGGGATGACAGAGGATGAGATGGCTAGATGGCATTACCAACTCAATGGCTATGAGTTTGAGTGGACTCCGGGAGTTGGTGATGAACAGGGAGGCCTGGCGTGCTGCGATTCATGGGGTCGCAAAGAGTCGGACACAATGAGCAACTTACCTGAACTGAGACATATGCTAGGGCTTCCTTGGCCGCTCATACTGTAAAGAACACCTGCAATTCAGGAGACCTAGTTTGATCCCTGGGTGGGGAAGATCCCCTGGAGAAGGGAATAGCTACCCACTCTAGTATTCTTGCCTGGAGAATTACCTGTACAGAGAAGTCTGGTGGGCTACAGTCCATGGGATCACGAAGAGTCAGACACCACAGAGTAACTAACACTTTCACTTTCACAGCCATATGCTTTGAGATTTATATTTTTATTTTGTTATCTGTTAGTAAGAGCTGCTGAGTTTGTAACATTACATATTAGAGGATGAAAATTAGGAAAAATACTTTATTTCACCTTAAAAAGCTTTTTGATAGGAATTCAATTCTATGTTGCATATTATACATGTGTGCTAAGTTGTTTTGGTCTTATCTGACTCTTTATGACCCTATGGACTATAGCCTGCCAGGCTCCTCTGTTCATGGGATTTTCCAGGAATGGTTACTGGATAGGTCGCCATGCCCTTCTTCAGGAGATCTTCCTGACCCAGGGATCGATTCGCATCTCTTATGTATCCTGCATCGGCAGGCGTATTCTTTACCACCATTGCCACCTGGGACACTGCCAAACAATGTTTTATTCTTGTGGTTCACTCTCCACTACCAAATGCTCCAGTGCCTGTTAGCTTTCCTAATTCTGCATGTCTGTAAAGTGTAAGAAGTCCCCAAACTATTGATTTGGATATTTTTACCAAACTGGTCACCAGGCTCTTGCTAATATCAGAACACTATGCTGAGCAGTAGACATTATTTACTTGAAAAAATATGGTAAATCTTGTGAGCATAAACCAAAGTCTCACTGGCACTGTTCTCTGTAGAATGGTCATAGATTTCGCTTTTGAACCTCACGTGAGGAGGTTTAATTACTGACTTTGTAATGAGATTCACAGCTTCCCTGATAGCTCAGTTAGTAAAGAATCCTCTTGCAGTGCCGGAGACCTGTGTTGGATCCCTGGGTTGGGAAGATCCCCTGGAAAAGGGAAAGGCTACCCACTCCAGTATTCTGGCCTGGAAAATTCCCTGAACTGTATGGGGCTGCAAAGAGTCAGACATGACTGAGCGACTTTCACACTTCTAATGCCATTGAACTATGAAATAGATTCACTTGAAAGGTCCATATATAGCTAGATTCAGTCTTAAAGAAACCTCAATCTTTGGTAGCTTTGATGTCTTTTTTTTTTATATGAATTTCCTTCTGGTTTTTATTCCCTGCTAGATGACTGCAGATATAGTCCATCAGGTCCAGGACTGCAAAATATGTTTTAGTTCATATAATTTATCTGAATGGTCATACCTATGGGTAGTGAATTTAGGTTAGTGTTTATTGTCTAAAACATCTGTCAAGCCAAGGAGAGCATGACTTTTATGTTGAGGTAAAGGGGCAATATTTTAAAGAATCATGCATGACTATGCTGCCACAGTGTAAAGTACAAAGTATGACAGCTTTGAAACTGGTATCTTTTTGAGTTCTGTCTATACTGGCAATGATAGAAGTATTTATGGAAATGATTACATAGTAATTAAGAGAGGTTGCAATGTTATCGGCATTATTTAAATGTGTAGTTGCCTTATGAATACCTTCCACGGGTGTTCAGAATAATAGCTGTAGGAACATATCCTAAATGTGGAGCAGGTTACTGAGGAACTACCAGATAAAAGGCACTTTTTTCCCCTTCTCACAGCTGGAATGCAAGCATTTTGCAGAGTCATTTATTGCTCTAAATTTCGTTGACATAAATATTTGTGATAGGGCAGTCAAGAACAATTTTTCTCTTTAAAGAATAGATTTTCCTTTGAATTCTTCTCTTCATTTAGCAAATATATGAAATTTTTATTCCACAAGAGACCATAGAATTTCTTCTATACAGAACCTTTCGAAAAGTGTATAGAAGCTGGTGTAAGTATGCATATCAGTATGCATAGACCATAAATGAAGTCCAGTACCTCATCTAATGTAACACCATAAAAGTTTCCCGAGTGCAAGTTAAGTTGCGCATTTTTGTCTTATGCTAAATCACTTCTCAGGACTTCCTGGGTGGCTCAGTGGTAAAGAATCTGCTTGCCAGTGCAGGAGATGCAGGTTTGATCTCTGAATCCAGAAGATCCCCTGGAGAAGGAAATGGCTACCGACTTCAGTATCCTTGCCTGGAGAATCCCAGAGGAGACTGGCGGACTACAGTCCATCCGGTCACAGAAGAGTCAGATAGTACTTAGTGACTCAACGACAACAGGTCACTTCCTATTTACTGCGTTAAACTCAGACATTTTCCTGGAAAAAAACCCAAAAAACAATGCTGTATTTTTTCTCTCCACTTCTGACCTCTCCCCCTTCTTGTACAAGTGAGTGTCAACTTCTGTATCTGCCTGGGTCCAGCACTTAATTTGCACAGCTATTCGAGATAGCATCCCTGTATGGTGATGAAATAAGGGTAAATTTTAATTACATATAAAAGATATTACCCATAGAACTTCCTCTTTTTTGGAAAGTTATTGCTTACTGCTTTTTATAAGTGTCATACATACATACATTACTAATCCTAGAAGTCTGGCTGTAAAATGAAGGAGAAAAGTAAAAAACGTCCCAATTTCTTAAAGTGTAAGAGGAGATTTTTTTTTTTCCCTGAGTATTGCTCCAGGCTACCCTGTCAGTGTTCTTCTTTACCAGCCTTATTTTCTTCTTTTTCCATCACACTTAGAAGTATTTCCACACTTTCCTATGTTTCTTCAGCTGTTCTTACACATTTATTTATGATTCTTCAGAGATCCTAGCTGAAACCTCATGGAATATCTTAGGCTCCAGCATAGGAGAGTGAAGACAGACAGTGAATAATGTGGATTTAGGGATATGTAGGCAGCGTGAGTGTGTGCTCAGTCATTCAGTCATGTCCAACTCTTGTGACACCATAGACTGTAGCCCGCCAGACTCTTCTGTCCATGGAATTGTCCAGGCAAGAATACCGGAGTGGGTTGCCATTTCCTAATCCAGGGGGTCTTCCTGGCCCAGGGATCGAACCCGAGTCTCTTGTGTCTTGGGCATTGACAGGCGGTTTCTTTACGACTGAGCCACCTGGGAAGCCCTATATAGGCAGTTACTATGTTCAGCATCTAAGTTGTGTGACTCTTTGTAACCCCATGGATTACAGCACTCCAGGCTTCCTGTCCTTCACTCTCTCCCAGAGTTTGCTCACTCATGTCCTTTGAATTGGTGATGCCCTTCAACCACCTCATCCTCTGTCACTGCCATTCTCCTCCTGCCCTCAATCTTTCCCAGCATTAGGGTCTTTTCCAGTGAGTCACTTCTTTGCATCAGGTGGTCACAGTATGGGAGCTTCAGCTTCAGCATCAGCCCTTTCAATGAATATTCAGGGTTGATTTCCTTTAGGATTGACGGGTTTGATCTTCTTGTTGTCTAAGGAACTCTCAAGAGAATTCTAAGAGTTGACCCCAAAAGAAAAGGATCAAGGAGTGTGTTAATTTGTCTTCCCTCTCTCCAATTCAGGCTCCCTGTTGGTATAGTTAAGAGATTAGATTACCTACACCCTGGATAAGTGATTTCTTTGTTCTTCAGTTTATTAATATAGTGACTGTTCAATGAAAAATATACTCAAGTAGTATTTATGTCCTTGGAAAACTGCAGGATTCCAGGGATTTAACAATAAATAATCCAGGGACAGAATGGTCTCTGTTCTTTGGAGATTTAGCTGATGAATTCCTTCCCCTTGTTCTTTCCCTTCTGTCAGCCCCCGAAGGTCTTATAACAGTTAAAACAGACTAAAGTGCAGTTTTTTTTTCTTGTAGGAGAAGCATTTTTATTAATAGTTTTAGCAGGAAAAAAAAAGACTCAGTTACACTGTAACTTCCCTGATAGAAAATATAATGTGACAACTCCACCCTATAATGCCAAGTAGAAAAATGGATTGTCATTTAATATTAGCTAGTGTATATTTATTTTCACAGCAGGCCTTGAAAGGTGTGATTATCTGGAGGAAGATATCTTGCAGAAGCATGGCATCTGAGTGACCAGAGAGCTGGCATTTGTGAACTCTTGTGAGAGATTGTGTAGCCTATTTCAGTGCAGATAAATGAACTTGTGACAGAGGTCATGATTTGACAAATTTAGATATGCATTGAATTATATGAATTTCATGTCTCTCTGTCGTGAAGAATTATTTCTAACAAATTCCGGGTCTACAGAGATAGTTTGAAAGTGTCTTATCTGTTCCTTCCTTACCATACCCATCACCAGCTCATAATTGTACTAATGAAAGAGATTCTGACTTTTCTCCTACCAGGCAAATATGTAAATTTTACCCCATGTGCCTCTGTGTTTGGGGTTGGGGAGGGGAAAGCAAGGAACAGTGAGAGAAAATATGAGGGGAGAGGAAAGAGGGAATGAGAACTTGCTATATGTCAGATCCTGTTCCGATATTTCCAGGGACTGGAAATATTGCATTAACTCGAAATAGCAGTGTCTCTCTTCTCATGAAGCTTAAAGTCTAGTGTGAATGGGAAATAGTTTAAAATGAATAAGTCAACATGCAAGGTAATTTCTACCCTGTATGATGTTATAGAAAGGGAGAGGCTATTTCAGATGGAGTGGTGAGGGGTGGTCATTCTGAGTTGATGGGGGATCTTGGGAAAAGAACCATCTAGTCATGCATTCTACTCTCTTATGTGGTCCTCATCATGCCTTCAGGATAGGTATTGTCTCGAAACCTTCAGTAATGCCCTCCTGTCCTTAAATTAATATCTAGGATCTTTACACTAGTTTTCAAGGTTCTTCATAATATGATGCATTTTATCCAGTGTATATCATTACCCATTAACACAAAACTGTTTTCCTCTGGCTCTCTGAGCCACGGTACATAAACCAATTCTAGACACTTTGGACTATCCTTTTAAAAGGAACTGTAAAACATGCATTTTATTCTAAAAGGAATTTTCTTTCTTTCTTTTTATTTATTTTTATTTTTTTTCAAGGAGTTTTATTTATTTATTTTTATTTTTATTTTTATTTTTATTAGTTGGAGGCTAATTACTTCACAACATTTCAGTGGGTTTTGTCATACATTGATATGAATCAGCCATAGAGTTACACGTATTCCCCATAATCATACCTCTCCAAAATACCATTTATGTAAGGCATAATCCATATTATGCCCCTTCGGCGAACTCTTCAATGATTGCCCCAGTCTACAGGAGTGAGGTTTTTGTCTAGCTACCAATCATTTTGGCTCTAAATGATACCTTACCTTATGCTACAGTTCAATTCTTTCCTGAGAACAATTAAAACTAGGGGCAGCTTTTGGTGTTTTGTTTTTGTTAATCTTTGAGTATCAACTCTGTGCCAAACATAAAACCATTTTACTCTTATCTCTACAATGACCCTGAAAGGTTAAGTTTCGGGATACCTGTTGTGTTGCTGAGGAAGTTGAGTCTTCTAGTTGAAATTAGCAACACACGTCACACTGCCAGGAAGAAGCTGAACTAGAACTCTATCTGAAGTCTAACTCCAAAGCCTATAGCCTGTCTGTTACACCACACCTTCTCTCTGTGTTTAAATGACTTGCTACTTGATGAGAAATGCATGCCCAACTTTTCTCTTGTGTTCTTCAAAATCTAACATCTCTGGATCGGGAAGATCCCCTGGAGGAGGGCACAGGAACCCACTCCAGTGTCCTTGCCTGGAGAATCCCACTGTCAGAGGAGGCTGGCTGGCTGTAATCTATGGGATCTCACAGAGTCGGACGTGACTGAAGCAACTTAGCATGCACACACGCACAATAGATCCTTGATAAACTTTTACAAATTTGTTCTTGATAAATTAAGCAAAAATAGGAAGAAATACCAGTCTCCCCCTACAAGAAACTGGAAACAAGAGCGGTCTCTGAGAAGTGAAAGAGAATGCATTTTTTAAATAATACTTCCTTCACGCTGATTCTATACCTATGGTTCTATCTGGAATACCCTTTGCTCTCTTTTCTGCCTTATGAAATCCCATTTATCCACACCCAGCTCAAGTGTTACTTTCTCTGTGCAGATTTCACTGTGCCGTCTGGGGAGAGTATTTGCCCTGGGGTTTGTGTTGCCATTGTACTTTATGTTGTTGTTATTGTTGTGCAGTTGCTGAGTCAGGTCCGACTCTTTGTGACCCCATGGACTGCAGCACGCCAGGCTTCCTTGTCCTTCACCATCTCCCAGAGCTTGCTCAAACTTATGTCCACTGAGCCAGTGATGCCGTCCAACCATCTCATCCTTTATGTATACCACATTTTAGCAACTGTCCAATTAAAGGCAAAGTATTTAAATATGTGTTTATTACTTGGCACATAAACAACATATATGTTTATTTCTGTATGTAATAACATTGTCTGCCAACAGATCTTAAGTTGAACATCTCAAGTTGAATTGTTCTTACATTATCCTTCTTGAGGCAGGGAGAAGAATGGACTCTTGCCGTTCACTGATCTTAGTTCACTCCCATGCTGCTACGATGGCTTTCATATAAGGAACAAATTTTTCATGGTGGGAAAGATGAAGAGAGTTTCCCATCACACATTTTATTTTTGTGTACCAGAATTCAAAGTACCTGCTGCTTCTTTGCCTCTAATTATTTGTTACATTTCTTGGTACAAATTATAAGCATTTGCTTCATCTGTTTTCACAGTTGAATTAGAGTCACCTGGATTCTGTGGTCCTTCTAACCCCCCATTGAAGAGTCACTGCATGATTCACAAGTGAAATATTTCATTCATTAATGCCTTTGAATGAAGGTTGTAGAATCTGGCTTGCAAATTGGAGGTTTAGGAAGTAGTGATATATGAGGTAACTAGAGAAATAAGGGAGTCAAGGAGGAAATGATCAATTCTCCCCCATTTCAACATTCAAGAATCTATAGCATGCCTAAATATTACTGCAAAAATACTCAAATTCCCTTTGAGGTATTTCAGCCTTCGTATTTAAAAATGTTTGGCAATCACATTTGAATTTAAATTTAATTGAAAATGTTCCTAATGTTGCCAAATAAGAAGTGCTATTGAGGTTTTCATTTGTAGTATAAATAGTTTTAATCTTTTTTTAGAGCTGGAGATTTTTTTTTTTTTCCTTTTGTGGTAATTTCTCTGAATGCCTACCAGGTGCTATTTTTGTATGCAAACCTCTCTTTCTTTGCCTCATCAATTGAATGGCGGTGGTATTTGGCAACCTATATTCTTGCAGCCATAATATGGTGCCAATGAAATATAGAGTCCACTTCATGCCTCTTACCTTACCAATTGTTTAATAACATGTAAAATTTTAAGAGATAATTGAGTATAGAAAGGGTTGGTAGTTCATTTTTCTAAACAGGACATATTGCCAAATGCAGAGATGGAAAATATAATGATTTTATTTTGCTCTTATATTGGACAAAGAGCTTCAAAAATTTCAACATGGTACCTTTATGGAACTTCTTCATCTCTTTCTTCCTCTCTGTCACAATTTATTTCCAAATGCAAATGAATAAAATCTTGATATTGGAAGTCACACCTTGGAGATTCTCTAAGAGTCTAACCTCCCAACCTGCGCCGAAATTCCTTCTATAATCCTATAAGAACCTGGTATCTGGTTGTCTAGCTTCTGTCAGAGCATTTTCAATTTATGTTTTTCCAACAAAGACCATAACGGGACAGGGATTAGGAGAAATAAATGGGCTCTAGAGTCAGCTTTGTTTCTAACTCTACCAATACATAGAGTAAGGTCACATCCCTACTAAGGTCTTAGTATCCTTGTGTGTAAAATGATAGAGCTGAAATAAAAACCTTCTAAGGTCATTTCTAGATTAGCCATTTTATGACTGTTACTATATAGACAAATACACATATTGAAATCTACTTGTTATTATCTTAAAATTAGATTTTTGAAAATATATTTGTTACTGTTAATTCCCTGCTGATTTTCTTCACTTTCAAAGAAACAGCAACTAATCTACCACTAAACATCCCCTCACATATATACATATAATGACTGTTTAGCATTATGTTGTTGGTTTAGTTGCTAAGTTGTGTCTGTGACCCCATGGACTACAGCACACCAGGCTCTTCTGTCCCTGGGAGTTCCCAGGTGAGAATATAGGAACGGGTTGCCATTTCCTTTTCCAGGGGATCTCCCCAACCCAGGGATGGAACCCACGTATCCTGCATTGGTAGGCAGATTCTTTGCCACTGAGCCACCAGTGAAGCCCACATACAATGATAATAAGATTGTATTTGAAAATTCCAACAACTACCTGGAGCCCTTAACTCTGTTCATATGCCTCATTATTGGTTAAATGGCTCAGAACGCAGCATAAGGAAGAGTAGAGCTGGGAAGAAATAGACACGGTTTGTAAGTTATACACAATGATTAAAAAAAAAAAGTAGTCACCTGTAACTAGCAATAGGAACAACACAAGAGAGCAGATGGCCTGTGACAGAGCTGGCAGAAAGAAAGAGCTGAAGACACCAAGAGAAGAGAAGGAAAATTGAGCTCAATATGCTAATGAGAAATATATATACTGGAGAGCTGGAAAGGGCTTCCCTTGTGGCTCAGCTGGTAAAGAATCCGCTTGCAATGCGGGAGACCTGGGTTTGATCCCTGGGTTGGGAAGATTCCCTGGAGAAGGGAAAGGCTACCCACTTCAGTATTCTGGCCTGGAGAATTCCATGGACTGCATAGTTCATGGGGCCACAAAGAGTCGGACACGACTGAACAACTTTCACTCTCTCATACTCAAGAGCTGGACAGGACCTTAGGAGATTCTCCTGTCTCCCTCTTTCACATTGTTGATATCTTTTAGCTTTCTTTTCATCACTTTGCTTTGTAGGGAGTAGGCACATAATGCTAAACAATTCCAGTTTCTAGATATTTATTTCTAGTATAGAAATAAATAAAAATCCACCTTCTTATAAACTTTGCTTCTTGGCCTATAAACTCTTCATTGCAGCAATACAAAGACAGTCACTCACCAAACGACTTTCTATTTTAAGTGTCAGTTAAAATGCATACAGTGCTGAACTTAGCACCTGATACCCAAACTGACATTGTCTCATTTTCTGGATTTGAACAATGCCGAGGACAGCAGGGCTACTGAGTTCTTTGACTTCAGTGGCAACAGTCACTTTTTCTTTTTAACAAATGTTTCCTTTGAATTTATATTGATCATATTTATCAAAACACCCAAGTTTACTTTCTTTCACAAAAACCTATGAATTATTTAAGACCACTTTCCATAATATTCCATCAGAATTAAGCTATACATATGGAACAAACAAGGAGTTGGAAGTTATGAGTATGAGATTAGCTGACGTAAAAAGTTTTGTTTTCATGTTTTCATGGTTTTAGAGAAAAGAACAAGAGCAGTAAAGACATATTTTGCTTGAATTTCCCATGCAACTAATGCATAAGAGAGAGGGAGATGGGTAAAGGTAAAATAATACAGTGTTTCCACGCTGTGAATCAGCATTAAGTTAAAGTGTCACTTCATCCTGCTGCCAGGTAGATTTACAGTGTTGAAAGCATGTTGTAGGGTGAAAACAATATGTATGTTAGAAACATCTTCCTATGAAATTTAAGAATGAGCAGTGAGGAAAAGCTGTGGCCTCCATTCAGCAGTTCTGAAAGGTATTCTAAGATCCATGTGATTGATTTTAACTGGTGATACTGTGTATTCCTTGGTCTTCCCTCCTGGCTCAGATGCTAAAGAATCTGCTACAATGTGGGAGACCCAGGTTTGATCCCAGGGTCAGGAAGATTCCCTAGAGAAGGGAATGGCTACCCTCCTTAGTATTCTTGCCTGGAGAATCCCAGGGACAGAGGAGCCTGGCGGGCTACAGTCCATGGGGTTGCAAAGAGTTGGACACGATTGAGTGACTGACTTTCATTTTTCACTTTAACCATGTGTATGGTAGCACAATGGAAGATGCTCTGGTTTATATAGTCAGTTAGTATCTTGAAACTAACTAGTGCTCTATCCTTTCAGAGAAAGTGATTCATATTTTTTTAAATAATGAAGAAAACCTCCTCAGGGGAAGACCCATTGCTTTGTAATATATGAACTCATCAATAGCCCAAGATGTTTTGCTTTCTTTCTTTCTTTTTAAAGTCTTTTTTTTTTTTTTTTTAATGTGGACCATTTTTTAAAGCCTTTATTGACTTTGTTACAATATTGCTTCTGTTTTATGTTTTGGTTTTATGGCCCGGAAGCATGGGAGATCTTAGCTCCCCAGCCAGGGATCAAACCCATATCATCTACAACCAGGGAGGTCCCTGCATTCTTAGCTATGTAAAAATAGCAAAGCTATGAGCAAAGATTGATTGTTGACCTGCCACAGGAAATCAAATGGTAGAAGGAATTTGGGAGGAACCAGATCCCAACTAAGATCATGGCATCCACTCCCATCACTTCATGGCAAATAGATGGAGAAAGAGTGGAAACAGTGCCAGACTTTATTATTTTGGGCTCCAAAGTCATGGCAAATGGTGACTGCAGCCATGAAATTAAAAGACGCTAACTCCTTGGAAGGAAAGTTCTGACCAACCTAGACAGAATATTAAAAAGCAGAGACATTACTTTGCCAACAAAGGTCCACCTAGTCAAGGCTATGGTTTTTCCAGTAATCATGTATGGATGTGAAAGTTGGACTATAAAGAAAGCTAAGTGTTGAAGAAATGATGCTTTTGAACTGTGGTGTTGGAGAAGACTCTTGAGAGTCCCTGGACAGCAAGGAGACCCAAGCAGTCCATCCTACAGGAAATCAGTCCTGAATATTCATTGGAAGGACTGATGCTGAAGCTGAAACTCTAGTACTTTGGCCATCTGATGTATAGAACTGACTCATTTGAAAAGACCCTGATGCTGGGAAAGATTGAGGGCAGGAGAAGAAGGGGACGACAGAGGATAAGATGGTTGGATGGCATCACTAACTCTACGGGCATGAGTTTGAGTAAACTCCAGGAGTTGGTGATGGACAGGGAGGCCTGACGTGCTGCAGTCCATGGGGTCGCAAAGAGTCGGACATGCCTGAGTGACTGAACTGAACTGAACTGAGATACCAACTATATGAATTATGGAAATATGTTATAGTTAATAATACCATGCTATGTACTTTTCCAGTGATAACTACATATTAAAAGAAAAAAAAAGAAAACCAGATTTTTTTTTTCTAATTTGCTGAAAGGTAGCTAGATGTTCCAGATGTTGCTTGTCCTGAAGTCTAATAAAACTGATTGATTTATTTAGCTTTGTGAACTAACTGATGTTACATAACAGATTCACTGGCTGCCATTTTTAAGTTTTAAAGGACAGTGTATTTCAAAGATAGCATATCGTATATTTAATGATGGGGGAATGGGATTCTGTTGTTCCTGTTTTATCTTTTCTCTTGTGTGAATATGAGTGGAATTAACTTTTATTTCCTCTTCCATGTGCAGGTATAGATTGCCCACATGCAAAATACTTAACAGTGTCTGAATCTAAAGCTTTATTGTATTCACTCTTTATAAATGTAATATTCTTGTGTTCTCAACAGATGCTTCTTCTAGCTCAAAGCCTCTTCATATGAAAACAGTAAATTAAAAATTCCTTTTCTAGCTACCAAAGAGTTACTTCAAGAGAACACAGAGACATTTTGTTTTGTTTTGTTTGTTTCTGCAAAAACAAGTTGAAAAATTCTAACCTTGGCCCTTGGGTATTTCATCAAGAGCGATCTTAAGTGAAAGATCCCTTTTTTCTTTCAAAAGTAAGATTGTCCCTGTGCTTATGCTCTGGCCTTTCTAAATGAGCTAAAAAATAATTTGTATGCAGTTCACTAGTTTCTCTTAACTTCTTGCATTTCATGAGGATCTAGTCCAACTCAATGACACTTTTAAGAGAATTAAGTTGGGAAAATAACCTCATAGTATTGACTCACTCAGAGTGGTGTCTGCATTAATGGAGAGATCTGACAGTAAGCAATACAGCATTTCCCTCCTTGTTTCCTTGACCACAGTGATTCGTAGCCTTGCCATAAGAATATTTTCTCTGAGTTACTGATGAAGGAAAAGTATCACATAAATTCTTTTGTCCATCTAGCCTGTTCTTTATGATTTATGAAGGCCTTCCTTGCTCGAATCTCACTTAGATGGGCAAGAAGAAACATTTTCCTTAAACGTAAAATATAATATATAAAGAGGGGGAGGGAATAAATTAACCTAACACAGGAACTGTTTGCTTAAGTAGGAGTCACAGTCAACCATTCAGTGATAGATAATTGCTGAAGCAATTAACCTTTGTGTGGAGAATGGCTCCGTGCCACAGTCAGTCATGCCAGAAAGACCCTCGTGGACTGTGGACTGTGGAGAAGGGTCCTCCGGATGCCCATCAAAATTTGAGATTTATGATTGCTCTCTAATGTTGCAAGAAGCCAGAAGGAACTGTGGGGCGAGTTGTCAGCAAGAGGTAAATCAGGATTTTAAAATAAAATAATCATGCATCTAGTACCTTGAATTTATGAATTATCCTACACATGGAAGGTACTTGTTTTGCCAGCTTATCAGAACAAGCAGAGTTAACGGCCAAGACTGAATGAAAGCAACTCAGAATGAGTCACAAATTTCCAACAAATCTACATACCATTTCATGAGATTCTCCCTGTCCTATTTTCTGTCCTAGACCAAAAAAAGAAAAAAATGCCTTTATTCAAGATATCCTCTGCATGTACCTATACACCTATTTTCCCAAAGTAGGGTACCCTTTGCCTGTGACTTTCTCACATGAAAATAGTGAAATCAAAAATGTATATTTTTGGAGAAATTATGGGCAAAACTGGGCTTTCCTGGTGGCTCAGTCAGTAATCTGTCTGCAACACAGGAGACGTGGGTTCGATCCCAAGGTTGGGCAGATCCCCTGGAGGAGGAAATGGCAACCTACTCCAGTATTCTTGCCTGGTGAATCCCGTGGACAGAGGAGCCTGGTGGGCTAACAATCTGTGGGTCAAACACGACAGATCAAATAACACTTTCGCTTTCTATGGGCAAAGCTACCTCACCGCTGCACAGTTTGGGCTGCAGCAAATTTTGTTTTCCTTTCCTGTGCCTGATCTTCTCATCTCTCTCGAGCACTTGCTCGGTCTTTCCACAATACACAAAGAGTTGTAGAGACTTTAGGCCCTGTGAGTAGAGACTGGTGGTTGAGTATCTTGTAATACGGCCCTACCTATTCTTCTTCTTCAGTGTTGTCAAGGTCCTTATCCATCTGTGAAGATATCAACATTTTAGAAAGTATTTAAACTGTCTGCTTTCCTTTCTTTTTCAAGGATGACTGTTTTCATTCAGTCTCAGTTGCTCAACATGTATAATTCAATGCTTATTTATTGAGTAACTTCTGTATGACAGATTGACAGAAAAGGGAAGAGACATCCATAGTCTGGAGTCTCTATACTTTCTCATCCTGGCGTGAATCTCCTTTCATCATTATTGCGTGTTTCCTTGACTGACTGTTTTCTCTCACGCTCATTTCTGGTAACCTCTGTGAGTGCAGGAGTTTCTGTTTTTCTCACCATTGCATTCCCTGAGCCCACCATGGTGCCTGGCACGTGTTGGGCCGTTAATAGTTTTGTGGAATGTCTCAAGAAAGGGGAGCATAGGGGAAGAAAGAGGTTCAGCTGACTTACCTGCTTATAATTTCTCCTTATACATTTTTCCTTTTGAGAAGATGTAAATACTCTATGGAAAGATTATAGCTACCGGTCAATTTAGTAACATTTGAATTTGAATCACTGTCTTTTTAATCTTTCTTGAAATTTCCACCCATTATTTAGTTTTCTCCTTATTGCTATAGGAAAGGCAAGGCTATTAAACAACTATTTCTCAATGTTAGAATTTGGGGTCAGTTACTTTAATTCAAAATTTGCATTAAAAAAATGTTTTTTTAAAATTTGATTTGTGCACTAGCACATAAAATGTAAGAGGCAGAAAGAAAAGAAGAGAGAAGAAATCACGACAGTCTCCTTTTCACTACTTCTCCTGCTTTTCTCCATGTGGTGGACATTTTCCTACCACAAGGATGACCAAAGCTCATTTCTTCCACGCAAAAGCTGGGGTCTCATTTATGGGTAGATTTTTACTTAGAACAAAACAATTTGATGAACTTACTTCTTCAGAATCCCTGAACTATGGACCCCATCGGGTCTTTAATAAACAAGATGATTCTTTATTTGGTGAATCCATCAGACATCTACTCTCTGAGTGCTTCCCATGAGCTGGGTACTGGTGACAAAGTGATTGCTGATTCCCTTTCTCAAGCATCTCAAATATTATTCTGGATTTTGAAGCAAAATTCGATATATATGATGTTTCAATTCTTTTTCCTTTTTTCTATTTAAAGAAATCACTAGTAGACTTTAATGGCATAACCAAGAAAATTAAAAAAAAATTCTTCCCCAAATATATGAAATATTAGAAAATGTCATAAAATTTCAGATAAGCCAATATCTTTACATGGAGAATAAGCTGGGAGGTACCAATTGTTATCAGTCTGAAAATTATTTCTTAGAACTCAATCATGCAATTCTTCTTCTTGGGAGAACATTAGATTTATGATATTTGAGACTACATAGTCCAATTATCTTATTTAAGGCTTAGGGTATCTGATGCTGAAAGAGGTCCATGGCCTACCCCGAGCCACCTAGAACATAAATGACAAAGACCTATATCTTTGATGTCCACTTAGTATTTAAAGAAGCTAGTATGCCATTTAGGAAACTATGAGGCAGGTCATGAATTCTAAAGAGCCAGGAACTAAGTGCAGGTGTTCCCACTATTAGCGCTGTGAACCCTGTCTGCAGAGTAGTGGTATTCATAAGTAGAAATCTTCCTATTTGAAGAGACTAAGCCACTGTTTCCTCAAAATCAAGTAATGGTACAGCTGTGTAATGCTAGAGGGCAACAACCCAATTAACATGTTTGTTCTCAAGTGTACAGAAAAAGGGTTCACAAATAATTTTCTTCTTTAACACTTTGCTCCTATGTGGTCTTCACATGAAAAACACAAACAGCAAAAGTTAAAATCCAGTGGCTTCATTTTGAATGAATATATACAGCTGTTATATATAGGGAAAACATTACTTTTCTTTTTTATTAATTTGATTTGAAAACCCTACAGTTTTTTGATCCTCTCCTTATTTTAAGTTTGAATTTTGCAGCGCTTTCTCTTGTAATTTAGATATTCCTGAAAATAGAGTTTATTTCAGCTCTTTATCACTGCATATTAGATTGCAGATTAATTATACTCCCTCTGCACATTTAGCAGACATGCAGGCATTTCAGTCTGTAATCTGGTTTTAGTGACCTCTAGTGCCAGAAAAGTTTAATTGTTCTGCTTTAGTTTAGTTCAGAGTTAGGTTCAGAGTTACTGAGCTTGGAAAAGATTGTCTTTTTAAACATACATGTCAGTGATATTACTTATAAATCAAGGAATATGCCAGTCTTATTTTCTGTGATATAAATGTGTGTGTATGTATATGTATGTATGTGTATATATATATATATATAATGCATGTGTGTGTATATGTGTGTGTAAGGAAGAAATCCTCATTTTTTTGCTCTGGAACCAAGCATAATATTTCTGTGGAGTACATCTTGTCATTTCACCAAATTCAACTAATAAAAAATGTAATTATGTATTTCATTTCAAGAGGAATCCACATTTTTTTTTTCTATTCAGAAAATTGTTTAGGAAGAGTTATCTAAACTTATTCCAGCATCATTTAGATATTTATATTGTATAGAAACACTTTATGAGAAAAGGAAGTTGTTCTTGCTATACAGTTTATAGTCTATTGTCAAAATAAAAATAGATCAAGCTCACAACTACTTAAAATGTTTTACGTTTTGGTTTTATAAAAGAAGAAAATATACATTAAATTAAGTGACATTTGGTTCACATATATAAAATGTATTTTAACCTGTTGAAAAGTTTAGGCTTAATTATATTCATAACTGTATCTATTGCATGGGTACCATATCATTTCATAATTTTAAAGCAAATTAAAATAACTATCCATAAATTTGCACCCAGATATAGTCTGAGTTCCATGGAATTTTCAGTGACTGAAAAAATTCTACATTTAACATAAAGTCTTTTCATTTCTTCATATTTGACCCTCTCCCTAGTCAAATTGCCCTCTCTATGCGCCCCTTCAGAATCCAGTTTTGGTACTTCAAGCATTTGTTTTCATTGAGAACAAAATATCATCTGACTATTTGGCCAAACAGTGAATAATCAATAATATTGTGCAAACATGCCACATGAATAATGAATAAACCTAGAAGCTGAGAGGTGCAGGCTTCTGGTGGTGGGATTTGGAAGGAATTATTTGGTGTGCATCCTCCCATTAAATAGGAAAATGTTGAAATTTCATGAAATTAATTGCAAAAATTATCACCATCATCACATTGATCTTTCTTTTCCTATATAAACAACTCACAGTATCCCCTTACCTTGTAAAAATAGCCACCCTTCAAAGAGTACATCTTTGTATGTAGGTTGGTTTTGTTGATTGATGCTCTTGTCTAACATAACTGAACATTACATTTATTGTTATTATTATTTGGATAGCATTTATTCACTCCTCCTGAAGGCAACTATTGTAGAAGGAGTTAAGAAACAAGAGGTTTGAATCCCAGCTCCATTTCAGTGACATTACCTTGTGGGTGAATTAGATTAAACAGGCCCAGAGTCACCTCATAGATTAATAAATAGCACTGCCATCTTAAGCATATTACTTAACTATTTAAGCCTTGGAACTGCTCTTTGACTATTTGTATTAATCCACATGGCATGCAGTTTTGAAGTTAACTTTCCTTAAAGTATCACATGGCAAGGCATAGCCCATATATTTCTTCCTTGCTTACAAAGCTTGTCATTCATAAGAAAGAAAGAATATATTACTCTCTAAAAAAAGAAAGAAAGAAAAACAAGAGTTAAGGAAAATGCAAGGCCTAGAAGAAATGGGGTATGCTTTCAGCTCCAATGGGCAATTTTCAAGGGCCATTTAGTAATATCAATAACTGCCTGGAGCATGGTTTCCCATTCATTTCCTGAAGAATTGCTAAGCCTGGGTCTCATTTTACTGCTCATTCATGTGTGCTCATAAGTAGCCCAAAGTGATGCTGATGTTACATACATGCAACTGGTCCTCAGTAGAGAGCTAGTTTCTTGCCTGAGAGGGCTGATTTTCAAAAGGGGAGCAACTAATAGTAAAGATGTCAGAGGGAAGAAAGCCAGAGAACTGCTCAGGCAATGCCTCCAGAGGCATGTTTTTATGAATGTGTTGGTTAAGACTGGGATCTGACTGGATTTTACAAGATGAGGAGCAGGATTTTAACAATTACTTAAAGGAGAACCAAAGCAAGTTTTGCTTATAGTAATTAATCCAAGGAAAGGAAGTGCAAAAAAGGTTTTCTGGGAGGCCTTAAAAATAGCTGTGAATAGAAGACAAGCAAAAGGCAAAGGAGAAAAGGAAAGATATACCCATCTGAATGTAGAGTTCCAAAGAATAGCAAGAATAGATAAGAAAGCCTTCCTCAGTGATTAATGCAAAGAAATTGAAGAAAACAACAGAATGGGAAAGACTACAGATCTCTTCAAGAAAATTAGAGATACCAAGAGAAAATTTCATGCAAAGATGGGCACAATAAAGGACAGAAATCGTATGGACCTAACAGAAGCAGAAGATATTAAGAGGTGGCAAGATCACACAGAAGAACTGTACACAGATCTTCATGACCCAGACAATCACAGTGTGATCACTCATCTATAGCCACACATCCTGGAGTGTGAAGTCAAGTGGCCCTTAGGAAGCATCACTACAAAGAAAACTAGTGGATGTGATGGAATTCCAGTTGAGCTACTTCAAATCCTGAAAGATGATGCTATGAAAGTGCTACACTCAGTATGCCAGCAAATTTGGAAAACTCAGCAGTGGCCACAGGACTGGAAAAGGTCCATTTTCATTCCAATCCCAAAGAAAGGCAATGCCAAAGAATGCTCAAACTACTGCACAATTGCACTCACCTCACACGCTAGTAAAGTAATGCTCAAAATTCTCCAAGCCAGGCTTCAACAGTATGTGAACTGTGAACTTAACCAACACATTTATAAATTCCAGATGTTCAAGCTGGATTTAGAAAAGGCAGAGGAACCAGAGATCAAATTGCCAACATCTGTTGGATCATTGAAAAGACAAGAGAGTTCCAGAAAAACATCTACTTCTGCTTTATTGACTATGCCAAAGTCTTTGACTGTGTGGGTCACAGTAAAGTCTGGAAAATTCTTCAAGAGATGGGAATTCCAGACTACTTGACCTGCCTCTTGAGAACCCTGTATGCAAGTCAGGAAGCAACAATTAGAACTGGACATGGAAGAACAGACTGGTTCCAAATTGGGAAAGGAGTACGTCAAGGCTGTACATTGTCACCCTGCTTATTTAAGTTATATGCAGAGTACATCATGAGAAACGCTGGGCTAGGTGAAGCACAAGGTAGAATTAAGATTGCCGGGAGAAATATCAATAACCTCAGATATGCAGATGGCACCACACTTACGGCAGAAAGTGAAGAAGAGCTAAAGAGCCTCTTGACGAAAGTAAAAGAGGAGAGTGAAAAAGTTGGCTTAAAGCTCAACATTCAGAAAACTAAGATCATGGCATCCGGTCACGTCACTTCATAGCAAGTAGAGGGAGAAATAGTGGAAAAAGAGACTTTATTTTTGGGGGCTCCAAAATCACTGCAGATAGTGACTGCAGCCATGAAATTAAAATAGGTTTGCTCCTCAGAAGAAAAGTTATGACCTACCTGGACAGCATATTAAAATACAGAGACATTACTTTGCCAACAAAGGTCCATCTAGTCAATGCTGTGGTTTTTCCAGTAGTCATATATGGATCTGAGAGTTGGACTTTAGAGAAAGCTCAGCACTGAAGAATTGATGCTTTTGAGCTGTGGTATTGGAGAAGACTCTTGAGAGTCCCTTGGACTGCAAGGAGATCCAACCAGTCCATCCTAAAGGAAATCAGCCCTGAATATTCGTTGGAAGAACTGATGCTGAAGCTGAAACTCCAATAATTTGGCCACCTGATGGGAATAACTGACTCATTTGAAAAGACCCTGATGCTGGGAAAGATTGAAGATGAGAGGAGAAGGGGATGATAGAGGACAAGATGGTTGGATGGCATCACCGGCTGGATGGACTTGAGCTTGAGTAAACTCAGGGAGTTGGTGATTTACAGGGAGGCCTGATGTGCTGAAGTCCATGGGGTGCAGAGTTAGACACAACTGAGCGACTGAACTGAACTGAGTTCAATTGACCTTACAAGGTGAGAAGTATAAACCAGCTGCTGATTTATTATTATTGTTAAAAAAAATAATAAATGAGAGGCCCTGAAAAAATAAATGAGAGGCCAAAGAATTGATGCTTTTGAACTGTGGTGTTGGAGAAGACTCTTGAGAGTCCTTTGAACTGCAAGGAGATCAAACCAGTCAATCCTAAAGGATATCAGTCCTGAATATTCATTGGAAGGACTGATGCTGAAGCTGAAACTCCAATACTTTGGCCACCTGATGTGAAGAACTGACTCATTGGTAAAACCCTGATGCTCAGAAGAATTGAAGGCAGGCTAAAAAGGGGACAACAGAGGATGAGATGATTGGATGGCATCACTGACTTGATGGACATGAGGTTGAGCAAGCTCCGGGAGTTGGTTTCGGACCGGGAGCCCTGGCATGCTGCAGTCCATGGGGTTGCAAAGAATTCGACACGACTGAGCAACGGAACTAAACTAAACTGAATGCATATTATTGCTACCAAAATGTGACTTGTGCTAAGCCCCACGTTAGTAAACCAGGTGCGTGCATGCTAAGTCATTTCTGTTGTGTCCTACTCTTTGCAACCCTGTGACCTGGAGCCTGCTAGGTTCCTCTGTCCATGCGGTTTCCTAGGCAAGAGTACTGGAGTGGGTTCTCATGCCCTCCTCCAGGGGATCTTCCCCACCCAAAGATTGAATCCACGTCTTTTGTGTTCCCTGCATCTTCAGGCAGATTCTTTACCACTGGCACCACACTGGAAGCCCTTACCAAATACCTAATGTAATTATGATTTCAGCCTCTCCCAGGAATGTAATCTTTAACTAGTCAGCCTGGAATTACTGAGTCAGCACTGGTGAGATAATCTGCCTGATCTATTCTGACCTTCTCTAAGGTGACCTTACCTGAAACATTTAACTCTTTTCTAGAATAACTTCCTCACCCACCTCCTTTTGCCTACCAAAGTCATCTATTTTGTACATTTTCTTGGCACCCCTTCTGATTCACTATTTTGGAGGCTGGCTACCCAATTATGAATCTCTGAAATATAGGCAATTAGATCTTCAAAAGTACTCCATTGAATTTTGTGGTTTAACAATTTATAGACAAACTATAGCAATTCCCTATTTATTATTCAAGGTGTTCCTTCTCACATATAGATATTTAAGAAAATAAATTATTAATTCATTTCCCATTTATTCAACACATACTCAATGAGTGTCTGCAGAGTATGGTGCTAGCCATAAATTGTAATAGTTAACAAGGTTGGTTGGTTTGGTTTAATTGCTAAGTCATGTCCAACTCTTGCATCCCCACCAAGTGCAGCCTGCCAGGCTCCTCTGTTCTTGGGATTCTCCAGGCAAGAACTGAAGTGGGTTGCCATTACCTTCTCCAGGGGATCTTCCCAATCCAGGAATCAAACCCAGGTCTCCTGCATTGCAGGCAGATTCTTTACTGACTCAGCTATGAGGGAAGCATCAAGGTAGTTACAGTTAACTCAACATTAAAAAAAATCGAAGATCATATCATCTAGTCCCATCAGTGAAAGTCACTCAGTCGTGTCTGACTCTTTGCCACCCTGTGGACTGTAGCCCTCCAGGCTCCTCTGTCAATGGGATTCTCCAGGAAAGAATACTGGAGTGGGTAGCCATTCCCTTTCCCAGATGTATTGTCAACCCAGGGATTGAACTTAGGTCTCCCAAATTGCAGGTGGATTCTTTACCATCTGACCACCAGGGTAGCCCTCATGGCAGTCAGAAGGGGAAAAAGTGGAAGCAGTGACATGTTAGTTTCTTGGGCTCCAGAATCACTGCAGAGAGTGACTGTAGCCATGACATTAAAAGACGCTTGCACCTTGGAAGGAAAGCTGTGACAAATTAGGCAGCACATTAAAAAACAGAGACACCACTTTGCTGACAAATTCCATATAGGCAAAACGGTTTTTACAGTAGTCACATATGGATGTGAAATTTGGACTATCAAGAAGGCTGAGCACCAAAGAAGTGTTGCTATTGAACTGTGGTGCTGGAGAAGACTGTTGAGAGACCCTTGAACAGCAAGGAGATCAAACCAGCAATCCTAAAGGAAATCAGCCCTGAATTTTCAT
This sequence comes from Dama dama, assembly GCF_033118175.1. NCBI lineage: Eukaryota > Metazoa > Chordata > Mammalia > Artiodactyla > Cervidae > Dama > Dama dama. Next base: position 24,381,823 of record NC_083709.1, read on the forward strand.
TGGAAGGACTGAAGCTGAAGCTCTAGTACTTTGGCCACCTGATGCAAAGAGCCGACTCATGGAGGGGGAAAAAAAAAAAACCCTGTTGCTGGGAAAGATTGAAAGTAAAAGGAGAAGGAAGTGGCAGAGGATGAGTTGGTTAGATACCATCACCGACTTAATGGACATGAATTTGAGCAAACTTTGGGGGATAGTGAAGGGCAGTGGAACATGGCATGCTGTAATCCATAAGGTCACAAAGAATCAGACATGACTTAGTGACTAAACAACAACAACAAGCAAGGCAGATGAAAACCCCTGTCTTCTTTGAACATTCAGTTTTTTGTAACTATAGATAAATAAAAATATTATGCCAATAAAATGTGATAAATACTCTGATGTGTATAAATGTAGTGTTTTACCAAACTGTTCATAGTTACTGCAAAGATTTTTTTAATCTAGCTATATCCTAGAGAAATTTCAGGATTATAAAACTTAATGGTAATGATAATAATAAAGTATCCTAATAGGTGATCTTTTTAAAATTCTTGCTAGTACCACTTTAAACACATCAGAGCACTGAATGTCACAACTTTCCAAATGTTAGTTATCATTGTTATTTCCATTTTACTGATGAGGAGATTTAGAGTTAGAGGATTAAGTAAGTTCCCTTCAGTTCAGTTCAGTCATTCAGTCGTGCCCAGCTCTTTGCAGCTCCGTGGACTGCAGCATGCCATGCTTCCCTGTCCATCACCAACTCACGAAACTTGCTCAAACTCATATCCATTGATTCGGTGATGCTTTCCAACCATTTCATCCTCTGTCTTCCTCTTCTCTTCCTGCCTTCCATCTTTCCCAGCATCAGGGTCTTTTCCAGTGAGTCAGTTCTTCGCATCAGGTGGCCAAAGGATTGGAGTTTCAGCTTCAGCATCAGTCCTTCCAATGAATATTCAGGACTGATTTCCTTTAAGATTGAATGGTTGGATCTCCTTGCAGTCCAAGGGATTCTCAAGGCTCTTCTCCAACACCAGAGCTCAAAAGCATCAATTATTGGCACTCAGCTTTCTTTATGGTCCAACTCTCAGATCCATATCTGACTACTGGAAAAACCATAGCTTTGACTAGATGGACCTTTCTCAGCAAAGTAATGTCTCTGCTTTTTAATATGCTGTCTAGGTTTGTCATAGCTTTTCTTCCAGTGAGTAAGTGTCTTTTAATTTCATGGCTGCAATCACCATCTGCAGTGATTTTGGAGCCCAAGAAAATAAAGTCTGTCACTGTTTCTATTGTTTCCCCATCTATTTGCCATGAAGTGATGGGACAGGATGCTTCCCACAAATTCTAAGTGACTTTTAACTTAGTGGGACACTAAATAATGTCTGGTTGATTCCACACCTCATACTTTTAATGTATGTTTTACCTGCCATCACAAAAAAAGAAAAACATGAAGAGAAACAAGGAGGCCTCAGTCCAGATAGAGATAGTTGAACCAGAGTCAGATATCCTGGGTCTAACATTAAGTGCTAGAAGGTAATGGAACCATGCTGGTAGAGTTTTTAGCATCATTTTTTTTAATGCATATTATTGCTACCAAAATGTGTTTCTTTTATTTTCTTTTCAAATTTATTTGCATTGATTTTAATTCACAATGTTGATCCTTTAGTAAGCTGGTGCTTATCTGTGGGATATTTCTACAGATCTATATAAGCTACCCCAGGAAAAAAGGGAGAATTTTCAATGTGCAAATCAATGAAGTAAGTCTTAGAGTATATCCTGTTTCCAGTGGCTAGTTGGGAAATTTGTAAGACTTGATGATAAGATCAACGTGATAGCAAATGACCTTGAACACTTGGTAACACTTAGAGATAGTTGATCCTTGTCTGTGATTCAGTCAATGTCTTTAGTTATTCCATTAAACTAGGATGATTTTGAAAATACAGAAGCAGAGTAAAGGGGAATGATGCTAATGGCAGAGATGATATCCTTTGATCTGATCAACAATAAGTTCCAAGAGCATCTGCCAATTTTCCTTGTAAAATTCATGCAAAGAAATGACAATCCCATTTCTGTCTCTTCCCCATATGTCCTGTTTTCTCTTATGCCATATAATTTATTGACTTGCATATATTTGCATAAATGATGTATAATTTATGTCAGTATATACTGATAAAAATTTATGGTTTACAGAGAATTTTCCTAACTTATCATTCATTTTGTTATTCAATTAAATCTAACTCAACACACAATGAAAGCCTACAGTGTAGAATTCTAGCAAAACAGGATACTAGTGGAAGCATACTTTTGTATCTTTTCAAATCCCCATATTTAATGACAGAGTGACTGATAGGAAAAGCAAACATCTACGGATAGCATTTATAATGGAGTACATGCAGATGTAGATAAGACAGCAATAGCCACAAGAATCTGTGCAACAGGAAGTACAGAGAACCAATGGGAAGACTGAGGACCTACAATAGGAGGACACCCCCAGAGGCAGAAGCAGTACCTCAAAAGGACAGTGGATCAATAGCTACTCGATAGTGAGAATAACTACTAGAAAGAGATGGGATTTCACCCACTCCAATCACAAATGAATACAAGTGACATTCAGTAAGATGATCTGAAGGGACTGGAATGATCTAGATTTAGTGAACTCTTAAAATTGAATAGCCAGAGCACTCTTCTCCAGAAATATCTCACAATGAAAAGAAACTTTGGGGAATGAAATCAACAAAGAACTGGACAGAAAATGGAGTTAAAAGGGAAAAAAGTCTAGATGAAAATCAGGAGATAGAATTAAGAACTTAAGAAAGCAAGCCACCATATTTGTCACACCACCCAAAAACAAAAGAAGAGGGAGCTCAGTGAAGTTAGGAAATCATTCTGGAATAAACATTGTACTAAAAGTTTTAAGAAAACTAATATTAAAAATGAACAACAGAAAAATAATGAGGGCAAAGCCTAATACATCAAGACTGTATATTTTCACCCTGTTTATTTAACTTATACATGATGCAGAGTACATCATGCAACATGCCAGGCTGGATTAATCACAAATTGGAATTAAGATTGCCAGGAGAAATATCAGCAGCCTCAGATATGCAGATAATACCACTCTAATTGCCGAAAGCGAAGAGAAACTAAACAGCCACTTGATGAAAGTGAAAGAAGAGAGTGAAAAAGCTGGTTTAAAACTCAACATTCAAAAAATGAAGATCGTGGCTTCCAGTCCCATTACTTCATGGCAAATAGATGGGAAAAAAGTGGAAACAGTGACCGACTTTATTTTCTTGGGCTCCAAAATCACTGCAGATGGTGACTGCAGCCACGAAAGTAAAAGTTGCTTGCTCCTCGGAAGGTAAACTTTGACAAACCTAGACAGAGTATTACAAAGCAGAGACATCACTTTGCTGCCACAGGTTCATATATTCAAAGCTAGTTTTTCCTGTAGTCATGTATGAATGTTAGAGTTGGACCATCAAGAAGGCTGAACGCCAAAGAAGTGATGCTTTTGAACTGTGGTGCTGGAGAAGACTCTTGAGAGTCACTTGAACAGCAAGGAGATCAAACCAGTCGGTCCTCAAGGAAATCAATCCTGAATATTCATGGGAAGGACTGATGCTGAAGCTGAAGCTCCAGTCCTTTGGCCACCTGATGTGAAGAGTAGACTCTTTGGCAAAGACCCTGGTGTTGGGAAGGATTGAGGACAGGAGGAGAGGGTGGCGACAGAGGATGAGATGGTTGGATGGCATCTTCGACTTAATGGACATGTGTTTGAGCAAACTCTGGGAGATAGTGAAGGACAGTAAAAACTGGCATGCTGCAGTTCATATGGTGCAAGGAGTTTGACATGGCTTAGTGACGACAAGCATAAAAACAGCATAAAAACAAGCAACAGACAATTAATAAGGGAAGATAATAAATAATAAGCATTATAATTCACAAAAATTGTTTTTAAAAACCTTTAAGATATATACTTAACACATTTGTTCCTGAAAATTATGGGGTTATATATCCAAAATCAAAATTTTCTTATAAAATTATGAAGTTTAAAAGTGAACATTTCTTTGGGTATTTAGGGGGGAAAGGCATGTGACTTAAAGGGAAAACTAAGTTAGATTGTAATAAAAATTTTAACAGCAAGGGTTTTTTAGCAAAAAGAAATTGCAGTAACATTTTAAATATTCAGGAAAATGAAAAGAGTGAGCCAAAGATATTTTATCTAGTAACACCTATGCTCAAGTAGAAAAGTCATAAAGATATTTGTCAAAATATAAAAACTTAGAGCATATTCTCTTACTGAGGTCTTCCTGAAGAATCTGCTAGAGATGTTTCATAGAAGCAAAATGCCCAGAGAAACACCAAGAAGTGTAAATGGCAGTGAACATTAATTATACTTATCCACAGTATATACTTAGGACTTCCCTAACGGCTCAGTGGTAAAGAATCCGCCTTCAGTGCAGGAGCAGAAGACTGAAGTTTGAACCCTAGGTTGGGAAGATCCCCTGGAGGAGGGCATGGCCACCCACTCCAGTATTATTGCCTGGAGGCTACAGAGTCGGACATGACTGAAGCAACTTAGCATTCATGTGTAGTATATACTTACCTATAAAACTAAGATCAAATTATAGCTAAAATAGAGTGATATATATCTATGGTTATATACATATTTTGACAATGTAAAAGTAGAACAACAATTAAATTTTTAAGTAATGGGAGCGAGAATAGAGATTTATAAAACTGGTAGCTCAGATGGTAAAGAACTCATCTGCAATGCAGGAGACCTGGGTTCGATTCCTGGGTTTGGAAGATGCCCTAGAGAAGGGAAGGGCTATCCACTTCAGTATTCTTGCCTGGAGAATTCCATGGACAGAGGAGCCTGGCAGGTCACAAAGAATCAGGCATGACTGAGCAACTTTCACTTTCTTTCTGAATACCAAAAATAATAAATCTGTTCAAGATTCTAAGTGATAATGATAGTATTGACATTCACACTAGTAACTGTATACTATAGGATAAAATAAATGACAAACTGTAGAATACTCTAGTTCTATCCATGTCTTTGAAAGCATTCTCATTGTCAAAAAAATTAACTTTATGTGAACTGTTATTCTGAGTCTACCATGTATGTATTCTATGTGTAGAATTATGTAAAGTGGATGAGGAATTACGGGATATTCCAATTCTGTCATATTGTTGCTGGTGAACAAAGTTCTTGCTTTGTTGTAAAACATATTTGGAGATGATGTGATAGGTAAGAAGTGGATTTATTTAGGGAGAAACACACTCCAAAGACAGACTGTAGGCCATCTCAGAAGGCAAGAGAAAGCCCTGAAATATAGCATGGTAGTTTTTTATTGGATCAGTAATTTCATGAGCTAATGAATGATTAGTCTGATATCTGTCATGGTGCTGGGGCGTGTGTCATTTAGCGTATGCTAATGTATTATAGTGAGCATATAATGAGGCTCAAGGTCTACTGGGACTCGACTCTTCTGCCACTTTGGACCTAGTCAGTTCTAACCAGTTTTTGTATGTCCTATGTCATTCTTTTAAAGATTGAGCCCTGCCCCCTTTACTCTTGTTTCAATAGAATATGCTTATGGGAATCAAGATACTCAGTGTAGGAAAAAGATACAGATGTAATATAGAAAAAATTTCAGCATCACCATGTATTTGAATTGGAAATACCAGAATAAACTCATGAGATGTCTTACATTTAAAAATTAAATGTGTGTTCCCTGGAGGAGGAAATAGCAACCTACTCACTCCTGTGTTCCTGCCTGGAAAATCCCACGGACAGAGAAGCCCGACAAGCTATAGTCCATAGCGTTGCAAAGAGTCGGACGTAACTGGGAGACTGAGCACACACACACACATGAATACACACACACACACGTGCTATATATATAGTGTGTATTTCTCAGTCTATCTACTAAACAGGTCTAGATACAATGACAACCCCTAATAGTGAGCATCCTTTGTGCTCGGTTTTATAGTCTTGAAATGACATTTCCCACTAAAAGAAACCAGTGCTTCCTAGGGAGCAGTTGATCCTGGGTCTGGGACAGATAATAAGTCTGGAACATCCTGCCATGTCAGACAGTAAGTATTCTATCAACACTTGAAAGATAATGTCAAATGGACCCAGGAACCAACTTAAATATAGAACAACTTGAGCTTCAATTAGGATACCAATTTCAACGTATTGAAACCTATACAATATGTTGACATTTGTAAGTTCAGAATTTTAAAAAGCTGATCAATTACCTTTTGAGGATAAGAGGGGACCAGTTTATTATCTTGTAAGCTAGCAAATAACAAGGATATGTCAAACACTTATTTTCCTCTTCCAATATTTTTATAACTGGATAGTCAAAAAAAGATAGTTTCTCCTTATAAGAAAAATGTCTCCTTATAAAATCATTTCAGTTAGTAAATTAAAACAAAATGACAGAATGCAAATACCACTGTTTTGGACTACCGGTGAATAAATGAATCTGCAATGAACATCAATGGCTGTTAACATCACAAAGGGAGAGAAAACTCGGCATTATCTGCTTCCTGATTAAAGAGATGACCCCATCTACAGTCTTGTCAAAGAAATTAAACTTGAGTCTGATCAAGCAGGAAATACAGTGGACATAGAGCATGTTAAACAGTTTATAATATTAGAAAAAATCCAGACTGTGGAAAAATCTGCAGGTTAAATGGCCTTTGTTTTTTATTTTGGTTTTTAACAGAAATGTGTAAAAAAGAGATGGAAGAGAAACTGTAGATTAAAAGAAACCTGAAAGATATGTACTTTTATTTGTTTAACAGGCAAGTTGAAACTACAGTGTCTAAAGATGCATGCTTGGGTGGTAAAAAACAGAAAGGAAATCAAGGAAGTAATTATTTTAAAAAGTTAGCATGTTAATGTTAGTTGCTCAGTAATGTCTGACTCTTTGTGACCCTGTGGACTGTGTCCATGGGATTCTCCAGGCAAGAATACTGGGGTGGGTTGACATTCCCTTCTCTGAGTATCTTCCTGACCCAAGGATTGAACCCAACCCAAGAATCGAACCCCAGTCTCCAGCACTGCATGCATATTTTTTACCATCTGATCCACCAGGGAAGCCCAAAAATTAACATAGTGGTTATTTTTGAAAGAGAAGGCTGTGATTGGAGTGAGGTATCCAGAAGAGGCTACAGGAGAGACTGACCTTTATAACAAAATAAACTGTGAAATAGATAGCATTATCTTTTCTTTAAAGATGGAGACACTGTGATCTGATGGCAGTTACAAACCAGGTGAAATTGGAATTTAGCATTTAACCCTTTACAGAATTTCCCAAACCCAACTGTCTCCACCCCCACCCCCCTTCCCTCTCTCCCTTCCTTCCCTTTCTTCCTTCTTTCTCTTTGTGGTGGTTCAACCGTCTTTACAAAGGCATCCCATGACACTAAAATCATAATACCTTCCCCTGTTGGGGTATAGTTAAAAGTAGGACAGTTAAAACACAAATACATATGAAAGGCTATTCAAAGATTATGCTTTGGTTCCCCAGTTTAAGGCAGTAAACTTCCTTTGGTGTTCTAAGTTCTCAGGCAGACTTTAGAAACCAGGAAATCCATTTAGTGACATGTTGGGGAAATAGACTTGAAAAAAATCTCCCAACTCAGGAATTCTCTCCACAGAGTTAGGGAGCAGAGAAAGAAAACCATTTTATTACTGAATAGGCGTGTAACCAGAGTATAATGCGTATCGCAGGCAGCCCTCCAAGAGACTGCAATGACAAAGAGATCTCTCCCTGTTAGACAACCAAACAGATAATACACTGTCTGCATGTTCTCAAGTTAAACAATAACTAGTCCTTAAGTAAGAGGGCTTGACAGCACCATGTGTAATCCAAACTGTACCTGGTGATTGGAGTGACCTTCTGTGTTAGCTTAATTGGACTTATCTGGAAGGAGGAATGTGTCTCATTCCTGTTTGACAGGAGATAATTTGACAGCTTAGAGCCAGGCACCAACTGGAGTTAGGCCCCTCCCCTCCCCCAGAAGCGGGGAGACAGGGGCGCTGGTCTCCCTTGGCATCTACATTTTAAACCGATGCCTCTCTGGTCTTTGAGGAAAGCTTCCCTGGCTTATAAAGCTGCCAAGAGGGCTATCTGGTTTTCACAACAATTTGTATACAAGTACTTATAATTAGAATGCTTTCTAAATAAATGCTCAAAGCCAAAAAGGGAAGGGAAAGCTCTTCCCTTATTTTCAGTGGGAAGAATTAAGCCTCTTAGTTTTCATTTGTATTTGTTCTTTTTCATGTGAGTATCACTGTAAGAGGTTATTTTCTAAGGATATCACGAAAATGAGTCATTTTTCTTATTTTCCTTTGGCCAGGTTAACCCCCTAATATTATGATAATGTCTTCTTCAAACCATCAGAAGTAGAATTTATATAAATTCTGAAGATATGGTTATTTTCTTACATACCTTTAATATACCTTACATACCTTTAATATGTATGTATGTATGTATGTGTGTGTGTAGGCTTCTCTGATGACTCAGCAGGTAAAGAATCCACCTGTAATGCAGGAGACAAAGGGGACTGGGGTTCAATCCCTGAGTTGGGAAGATCCCTTGGAGTAAGAAACTGGCAACCCGCTCTAGTATTCTTACCTAAAAAATCCCAAGGACAGAGGAGCCTGGTGGGCTACAGTCCAAATGCGGACAAAGAGTTGGACATGACTAAGTGATGAAACTCGCAGCACACACACATAATACACACACACACACACACGATACACACACACACACACACGTATTTTTCCCCCACATAAGCCTGCCCTTTTCCCTTTTAAACTTTAAACTCCTCAAGGGCAGGGATCTTGTGGACTCCTCCTTCTGTATCTCCTTAGGGAATCTAATGTATCCTTTTTATGCCCTGTGGACACCCAACAGCAGTTATTTGGCCACCTGGTGAAATGGTTGTTATCTGTATTGGGTTCCTGGCTGTTGCTATAAATAGAGACACTTTTGCTTGAGAAATGGCAAACCTATTCCATTGGTTTGGGAAAACCTATTTCCCCTGTCATTTTCTTTTTCCTCTTTTTAAACCAAATACATCCTAGTACTTATTTATCTTTTTTCAAAGAATGTTTCTGTATGAAGTTTTGCTACATTAATAGACAATGTAATAAGGCTTTTAGGGCAAAGACAAATCACCTAAAGTTTTCTTTTTTTTTTTTTTTTTGATGTCTCTTAATTGAAAATCTTGTGTCTGTGTCTTCAGACTGAGAAAAGATTATCTGTGAATAGCTCTCAGTGATAGTTGATGGCTGGCATGGCTTGGTTAGACCAAACATTTTCAATAATTTGTTGAACAGATTCAGGACAGAGTAGCTATATGGGAGACTCTGCTTGACTCACCCATGGGACTAGTATTATACTTATTACTGATTACTTTTTAAGGTGATTATTTTACATAATTATTATCCAAATATTTGATTTGCTAAAAGGAATCTATTTTGATTTTACTTATGCTCAGAATCTGTATCGGAAGTTGGATTCTCTCTTCCAGAAACAAAAGTATTTCTATTAGTATTTTATTACTGATCCAGAACACTTATACCATTGTTACTAGAATTATCTATACAGCAAGCTCCTTAGGGCAGCTAGTACTGTCTGACTCATTTGTATAACCTAGCACCAAACTCTAAAATGTCTTGAATTTATCAATCTGCATGACGGATGATGATGTTTATCTGATGAAATAACAGTTCTTAAAATGGAATCTTACTCCATGTTTTCCCCATTCCAGTTTTTCTGCTATGTCTTTGGATAAGGTAGATTATTAGAAGTAACATTGTTCTTCACTGTGGAGTCCGGGAAAGACCACCAGAAAATAATCAGGACTCTTAACTCAGTGGCCTTGAGCCTCAGGGCTATGAGCTATTCTCCTTTGTTCACCTGTAGGCCTGGCTGTCCTACAAGCCAACATTGGCTTATTTGTAGACAATATTCCCTTCAGTGACCTCGCCAGGAGCCCTGCTTGTCCTCCACCTCCTGTTCTTCTATGCTCTCTATAAAGTTAGAGCGGACAATTTTACTATATTCATAATGTCTCCTCTACAGTTTCTCTCTTCCTTGAAACAAGATCCAAGGAGGATCTGGGAGCAGAAAAACTCAAGTAAGCAATCAATCACAATAATACTCATAGAGTCGCTCCCCTAATATTTGACATTTTGCTGACATGCTGTCAGAGCACTTCACACTTGACTGGTAAGCCATGAAAACAATTACTGGGTCACTAACAGGAAATGAAATAAAAGAGTCTTTGTGAAACAACACTCTAAAAATTACTAAAGCCAATGAAGCCATAGCATTCTGAAAAATAAGTGCAAAATTGTTTGATGATACTCATAAAAATTACACAATGCTATGTAAAGGTAGCAACTATGAGGTAAAAGAGTAAAATATTTCTTAGATTTGGGGGTGTTCTTGATTTTGAGTGATCAATGACATCCAGTAGTCATTTGGGATTTCCTTGGAACCTCACTATATTAACAGTAAATCAATCTAGTAAGGAAGCATTGTTGCATAAATAGAAGTTAATGAAGACATCTATCCTCAGTGGTCATAATTTCTGGGTAACACATAAATACAGCTTGTAGGAAAATAGAGGCTTAGGAAAGGGTGATTTACCATTTTAAAATACACTCTGTGATTTCCTGAAACCATTGAGATGATGATAAGTGAATAGCAAGAGGAGAAATGCAGGGAGCCAGGAGATTAACAAGAAAGTATGCTTTGCTTAAAACATTTCCCATTATGTTGCTCAGCATGGGCAACAGTTGTAGACCAAGGAGGGTAAAGGCAAACCCCTCACCACCACATTGTATTGGTTAAGCAATATTCTTTGTGAGGGATACTTACAAACCAAATCCAGTGAAAACAGACAGCGGTACTCACATCTTCTTATTTTATGCAACTACTGGGACTGAAGTGAAGTGACTACAGCTGCAGTTGGTTTACTTTCTGGAGGAAGCACCTCAACTCTTGTGGCCCATGTGTGTGAACATTGTAATCTGGAGCCCAGGGCAAAAGATGATCTGGGTACCGGAAAGCTTGGTTTTGGGTGTCAGATTGTATAGGAGTTGCCTGGGAAAGTCCATAAACCTAGAGAGTTTGGCATTGTCAGGAGATTGTAGCCTCTTCTGCCTTGAGAAGGTTACCGTTGTTGTATGGGAAGTTGAGTTCAGTTGCAACACCCCCTAAATTAGACAGGAAGTGAGAAGTCCTAGCTAGCTCCTTGTCTGGGCAAGCTAGGATGCTACCAGAGTTATCTGTCTGGGCAATAACATTCACATAGGCTAACTGGAGAGCAGCCTCATGCAGAACGTGTGTGCGCTAAGTCAGTTCAGTTGTGTTTGACTCTGTGAGACCCTGTGGACTGTAGCCCTCCAGGCTCCTGTCCATGGGATGCTCCAGGGGAGAATACTGGAGTGGGTTGCCGTGCCCTCCTCCAGGGGATCTTCCTGACCCAGGAATCGAACCCTTCTTAGGTCTCCTGCATTGGGAGGTGGGTTCTTTACCAATAGCACTACCTGGGAAGCCCCTCATGCAGAACAGAGGATCTCAATTAACAAATTAACAAATATTTGAAGAATACTAACTACATGCTGAGCTTTATATTCCTTCATTTTGTTTTTAAAAGAGTGCATTTTACAGATGGGGAAACAGATGTTTTAGAGAGGCTAAGTGGCACAACCACAATTTGAATGCAAAACTAATGTGTTCTGTGTTGTATAATCCTGGCTCCCAAACTAGTGAGCTTTCTGATATAAAAGTCTCTTTCCATATTTTTGAAGTTGTATGAGTTCAGGGAGATGGAGCTCTGAGAAGAATTCAGGAATAGTTGTAACAATGAAAAAGAAAAAAACTCAGAGGAATCAAAAACATGTTATCAGAATGGAGAACTGAGCCATATTTATTATCCTGAGTTTGGTATAAATTAGGGGAAAAATGGAAATATAATTTGTGTATATGTCTGTTGGCTGGAAGTTTCCCAAACTTTCACAATTACATGATCAACACTCATAGGATAAAGTGTTTATAGAGATCTTAAATACACTGGTCAAAGCTATGTAAAGTCACCTTAGGAATCACTGGACTTATCTGTTGGATCAGATGGTAAAGAATCATTATCACCATCATTAGACTTACGGTCTGTTAATAATATAATAACTACAATTGTTAAATTGCTTTATGGTTTGTACATGCCTTATCTCATCTCTGGGATAGGTATACTTACCTGTTTGTTTTTTTCCTAAGGGATGAAGAAACTAAAGTTTAGAGCATTTAGGTGATTTGTCCAATAAATAGAGAAAGAATTTAAATCAAGAGAGTTTGTCCCCACATGAATAGCTCATTTTCAGAAATCTCAAACAATATTGGCACTGTTGTTTCATATATCCTAGGACATGTTATCCTAGGACATTTTAGATATTTGTCCTAGATATATACACATATATATGTATATTCCAGGTATATAATGGGCAAAGTAGTTTCAGGGTCACATATGTCCAAATGAGTTACATTCTTTAAAATGTATACTGATTATACACTATATTATAATTATTGTCATTATGGTTCCTAGTCCCATTCTTATAAGACTATATCAGAATTAAATTTGCCTTTTATGCTCCTGGTAATCAAGACTTCTCAAAGCCATTTTTAAAGTACTGACTTAGATGATTGTCAAGGTCTATAAGGTTGCTATTATATCCATCAGTGTAAATGATCAGAAATAACTCTGAGCAAAAGACCTCTATTGCAGACATATAGGAGAGATACGTGGGAGTATTAAGATGATGTCCTTCTCATTTCCCTGTGTTGAAAAGGATTTGTGGATCTTCAACTCTTTCTAAGTAGCTAATGATCCAAAGGGAGAAATTTTAGTTTGGCATCACCCACAGACCATGGAAGCATCCTTAGTGAAATAGCACCATTTCTGCCTTCCTATAAAATGCCCCTCTCTCAGGCTTGGCAGAGAATCAGAAAACATTCATGATTTAGACCTAGCAGAGAATGATCAGTAGCTAGTATATCATGATTGTAAAAGCCATTCATTTTTATAACTTGGTATAAGAGGTCATTTATAAGCCATTTGTCATATTTTGTTTCTTTTAATCCATACATTAAGCCTGCAAGGAAAATGTGGTCCCATGTGTCATTTAGGAGAGACAACTAATGCCCAGAGATATTAAGTGATTTGCTCAAGGCCACAGAGCTAGTAAATGAAACAGCTTGGGATCAGCTTGTGTCTTCTGACTCTACAGGCTTTGTTTTTATACTGTTCTGTTTCATAGTTCATAATTTATTTGTACTTAAAAAACCTTAACATACTTAAAATATCAGCATACAGTTTAACATTGTGTGATTTATTGTATGGAAGAGTATGGAAGTCAATTTGATATGACTTTATGATTTGCCTTAAATATTTTGGAGTATTTATTTAGTTGTTGAAATTTTAGGGATGTTTCTAATGACGTATCTCTGCTCTTCTTAAAGACTCAGGATTAATCTTTATACTTGCCACTAATATAGATTTAATGTTTATAGATCAAAACAATTCTCTTTGTACTAAAACAACTGCTTATTAAAACAGATGACAGGCTTAGAACTCTAGCCTCTGTATTTTGTAATGATCTTCCCAAACTTTGCAAATGATAGCAATCACCTGGAGTGCTCATGAAACATAGAGCTTCCCTAGTGCCCTGTCTTATAGATTTGGATTTGAGTGGGGCTACAGAATTTATTTTTCTACCAAGTATCTTGAGGGATTCTTCTCATCATGGATTTTTGGGAAACACTAAACCATATCAACATCACACTATACCATCACTGTACTATTCAACATAAGAGTAATCCAAGTCTATGCCCCAACCAGTAATGCTGAAGAAGCTGAAGTTGAACAGTTCTGTGAAGACCTACAAGACCTTCTAGAACTAACACCCAAAAAAGATGTCCTTTTCATGATAGGGGGCTGTGATGAGAAAAGAGGAAGTCAAGGGATACCTGGAGTGACAGGCAAATTTGGCCTTGGAGTACAGAATGAAGCAGGGCAGTGGTGGCACTGGTGGTAAAGACCCTGCCTGCCAAGGCAGGAGAACTAAGGGACGCTGGTTCCATCCCTGGGTTGGGAAGATCCCCTGGAGGAGGAAATGGCAACCCATTCTAGTATTCTTGCCTGGAAAACCCCATGATCAAAGAAGCCTGGGGGGCTACAGTCCATGGGGAGTCATAAAGAGTCAGACATGGCTAAAATGATTTAGCACAGCACACAGCAAAGGCTCACAGAGGTTACCCAAGAGAACGCACTGTCATAGCAAACACCCTCTTCCAACAACACAGGAGAAGACTCTACACATGGACATCACCAGATGGTCAACACCGAATTCAGGTTGATAATATCCTTTGCAGCCAAAGATGGAGAAGCTCTGTATAGTCAGCAGAAACAAGACTGGGAGCTGACTGTGGCTCAGATCATGAACTCCTTATTGCCAAATTCAGACTTAACTTGAAGAAAGTAGGGAAAACCACTAGACCATTCAGGTATGACCTAAATCAAATCCCTTATGATTATACAGTGGAAGTGACAAATATATTCAAGGGATTAGATGTGATAGAGAGAGTGCCTGAAGAACTATGGATGGAGGTTTGTGACATTTTACAGGTAGCAGTGATCAAGACCATCCCCAAGAAAAAGAAATGGAAAAAGGCAAATGGCTGTCTGAGGAGGCCTTACAAATACCTGAGAAAAGAAGAGAAGCTAAAGGCAAAGGAAAAAAGGAAAGATATACCAATTTGAATGCAGAGTTCCAAAGAACAGCAAGCAGAGATAAGAAAGTCTTCCTTAATGAGTAAGGCAAAGAAATGGAGGTAAACAATAGAATGGGAAAGACTAGAGATCTCTTCAAGAAAATTAGAGATACCAAGGGAAAATTTCATGCAAAGATGGGCACAATAAAGGACAGAAATGGTATGATCTTAATAGAAGCAGAAGATATTAAGAGGTGGCAAGAATACACAGAATTATACAAAAAAGAT
Organism: Dama dama; assembly: GCF_033118175.1. NCBI lineage: Eukaryota > Metazoa > Chordata > Mammalia > Artiodactyla > Cervidae > Dama > Dama dama. Next base: position 24,396,894 of record NC_083709.1, read on the forward strand.
CTTCATGTCTCAGATAACCATGATGGTGTGATCACTCACGTACAGCCAGACATCATGGAATGCGAAGTCAAGAAGGCCTTAATGTAGGAAGCATCACTACGAAGAAAGCTAGTGGAGGTGATGGAATTCCAGTTGAGCTACTTCAAATCCTGAAAGATGATGCTGTGAAAGTGCTGCACTCAATATGCCAGCAAGTTTGGAAAACTCAGCAGTGGCCACAGGACTGGAAAAGGTCAATTTTCATTCCAATCCCAAAGAAAGGCAATGCCAAAGAATGCTCAAACTACCACACAATTGCAAGCATCTCGCACGCTAGAAGAGTAATGCTCAAAATTCTTCAAGCCAGGCTTCAATAATACATGAACTGTGAACTTCCAGATGTTCAAGCTGGTTTTAGAAAATGCAGAGGAACCAGAGATCAAATTGCCAACATCCACTGGATCATCAAAAAAGCAAGAGAGTTCCAAAAAAACATCTATTTCTGCTCTATTGACTATACCAAAGCCTTTGACTGTGTGGATCACAACAAACTGAAGAAAATTCTGAAAGAGATGGGAATACCAGACCACCTGACCTGCCTCCTAAGAAATCTGTGTGCAAGTCAAGAAGCAACAGTTAGAACTCTACATGGAAGAACAGACTGGTTCCAAATTGGGAAAGGAGTATGTCAAGGCTGTATATTGTCACCCTACTTATTTAACTTATATGCAGAGTACATCATGCAAAATGCCAGGCTGGATGAAGCACAAGCTGGAATCAAGATTGCTGGGAGAAATATCAATAACCTCAGATACGCTGATGACACCACCCTTACGGCAGCAAGTCAAGAAGAACTAAATAGTCTCTTGATGAAAGTGAAAGAGGAGAGTGAAAAAGTTGGCTTAAAACTCAAAATTCGGAAAACTAAGGTCATGGCATCTGGTCCCATCACTTCATTGCAAATAGGGAAACAATGGAAACAGCAAGAGACTTTATCATTTTGGGCTGCAAAATCACTGCAGATGGTGTGACTTCAGCCTTGAGATTAAAAGACGCTTGCTCCTTGGAAGAAAAACTATGACCAACCTAGACAGCATATTAAAAAGCAGAGACATTACTTCGCCAACAAAGGTCCATCTAGTCAAAACTATGGTTTTTCCAGTAGTCATGTATGGATATGACAGTTGGACTATAAAGAAAGCTGAGCTCTGAAGAATTGATGCTTTTGAACTGTGTTGTTGGAGAAGAGTCTTGAGAATCCCTTGGACTGCAAGGAGATCCAACCCATCCATCCTAAAGTAAATTAGTCCTGAATATTCATTGGAAGGACTGATGCTGAAGCTGAAACTCCAATACTTTGGCCACCTGATGCAACGAACTGATTCTTTGGTAAAGACCCTGATGCTTGGAAGGATTGAAGGCAGGAGGAGAAGGGGACGACAGAGGATAGAAGATTGGATGGCATCACCAACTCAATGGACATGAGTTTGAGCAAGCTCTGGGAGTTGGTGATGGACAGGGAAGCCTGGCGTGCTTCCATGGGGCCACAGAAAAAAGTCAGACACAGCTGAGCCACTGAATTGAACTGATACTGTATCAACTTTAGAATGATGTCTATTCAAAGAAAAGCTACAGTTTTAACATTAGACACATCTGTGTTCCAACTCAAGCTCTAACACCAGATGAATGACTTTTGCAAGATATTTCTATTGATGAACAATCTTTTCATTTGTATAATGTGTATAATAACACCATTTTGGAAGAATGTGAGAATTAAATGGAAAATGCACCTAGTAAAATGTTCAGTAAGGTAATAATACATAACAGGTAGTTCACCTGGAGTGGGAAATGGCAACCCACTCCACTGTTCCTTCCTAGATAATTCCATGGACAGGTGGACTACAGTCCATCAAGTCGCAAAGAGTCAGACACAATTGAGCAACTGAGCACTTAGTCAATACTTATTTCTTTTCCGTCCTGGTAGTGTGTTAGAATAGTTGAGATATACTCTGAAAAGAAACAGAGGCACCTAACTTCAGTAGAGAGCATTTTATTAAAATATAGCATGCACATGTGCACATGTGTATGTGTTTGTGTGTTATAGTGAAAGCGAGTTGCTCAGTTGTGTCCCACTCTTTGCAACCTCATGGACTGTAGCTTGTCAGGGTCCTCTGTCCATGGAATTCTCCAGGCCAGAATACTAGAGTGGGTAGCTGTTCCCTTCTCCAGGGGATCTTCCCAACCCAGGGATCAAACCCAGGTCTCCCTCATTTCAGGCAAATTTGTTACCGTCTGAGCTACCTATGTTCTTGTTTAATAAAAGTTAAAGTGGGAAAGATCAAAATAGTACAAAATACATTTACTTGTGCAAAGAAATTCTTAGAGTGCATAAATGTTTTGCTTTTGAACTTTACTCTCAAATAGTACTAATTTCCCTTGTACTGAATGTTTATTAACTGCTAGGTGTTACACACATTATATTTTTAACTTAGATGATACTCCCAGAAGATACCTCTTTTCTTTACTTGCCTGGGGGTCAAGTAAGGCAAAGAGAATTGCTAAGTTTCCTTGCTCATGAAACGGCCAGGATTTGGACCTTGGTCTCATTCATTCTAAAGCTGTTATGCCTAACCTGTGCGATGCTCTTTTTCCAGTGTTCCTCATCCCCTTTTCCATTCCTGACCATAAATTCACTCTCTTATTTAGCATTAATTAAATACAGAGAACAATACAGAAACTGGAAGCTTCCCCCCACGAGCCCTCAGTCCTCAAGTATATTTGTATCATATTCCTGGAGTTATAAGTACCTCAGGCTTAACTGACATGTTGGATATTAACTGCTCTGGTTTACAGTATGATCTTTCTTTGAGGACTGGCTCTGAAGAGAGCAGCTCATTTGCCTCCTTGATTATGCCTTCACATTTTGCACCCTGGTCTTATCACTGTCCTTTTCTCAGTGAGGAGGTACGAGCTCAATGAATGGAATACCTTTCTTTGAAGATTAAATAAAAGGATGCTGTCCTATTTTAAGTCAAAGGAAGATTTTGGAGAAGGCCTGAGGCACTAAACAACACTTTAGCCGCAGATCAAGGGCACCTTGCTCCCGGAATTACTTCTCCAGGGGCGACTCTCACAGTGCAAGTGTCAGCCTGGAAGGACTTCCCCCCAGTCCCTTCCCAACTCTTCATGTGGGATTTTGTGTGAATCATCTTTTTTTGAGCCACAGGACAAGAAAGGTTTCCAGCTGATTAGACTGTGAAATATCAGGAGTCTCCACATCAGAGCCTCTCTTTCCCTCTGATGAGCTGTAAGACCTGGAAGTGTTAATGATGTGTCCCATTCACTGGGGACCTACCAAGTCCAGACACAGTGACCTTTCCCAGGGAGAGTTACCGTCTCCATTTTGTACTAAGTAAAACAAGCTCAGTAGAGGTTATATAACTTCCCTCAACACAGAGGCAGACAATGGGAGAGACATGATGCAAAACGAGGCTCTCATACTCCTAAATCATCACTCTCTTCATGATAAAGTCCACAAAGTCCTGATACCTCATTTTTGATGAGGAGGGTTAGGAACCTATGTGGAGTTAGGGACAAAACTTGATAGAAAATTCATTGTGTGTGATTTCTGGGAGAAGGGTCACAGCTGGTTTTGGCAAAATTACTAAGAAAAGCTGTGTACAAGGCCATTCTACCTGCATTTGTTACTCTAATCACTCTCCTGCCTTGATGCCTCCAAGGGCCTAATACTTACATAGTATTTCAGACTGTTCAAACCTGAGTCTCAATATTATTATTTTTTAAAATGAATTTAACAATATCCATTGTATGACCTATTGTGGAATTTTATGAAGTGTGTCCGGCCAATTTATTAAGTGCTCCAATGTATGCTAATTGGCCCAGATGAATAAACACAATACTATCTAATGATTATTCTTTCTTGAATGTAAATTATAACATGGGTTTTACATTTAAGTCTCATTGTGTGGAGGAGAGCTAAGAAGATCCATGGATACTGACAGAAGATAACAGACTCCTGAGTCAGAAACAAAGGACTTTATTACTAATGACAAAACCATGCCAAGAGTATTATCCTGGGTTTACTGATTCCCCAAGCCCCAATCTTACAAAGTGATATGGAGACCAGATGGAATATGCACATACAATGGGATCTTTTCTAAAAGAAAAGAATCTTCAGTTTAGATAATCTCCCACCTTTTTTTTTTTTTTTTAATACTAGCATTATGTAGCCAGTGAGACACCAAAATGTCCAACTCCAAATCTGTTGTTTTTCTCATATGAATCACTGATTTTCCAACTTGGAAAGTAACTTAGGGGAAAGTGACCAGGTTGGCAAGTGGTGAAGCAGTTCTCATGACCTTCAGACCCACACCTAGCCGGGACATCACGGCCCACGTCATGGGAAGCCAGAACAGGGAGACAGGCATCCCCAGCACATTCCTCTTCCAGTCTTCTAGGCTGTGAGTTTCCCTTCCCCAGGCAGTTTGGTTTAGAACTGATGAGAGGGAAGTAAAATATTGGCTTACTCTTATCCCTTCATCTATAGAAGATGGGAGTGTTCTTAGATAACAGATGACAAAGGGGAGTATTACTTTCAGCTCACACAACTGCCAGTCCCTTTCTTGGCAAGACAAGAAAGTTTGCGTTCTACAGATTTCAGAGCCAAAGAGTCAATATCAGGGAAAAAAAAAAGTTGTGTTTTGAAGTCAGGTAGCCCAAATAGATAACTCTGTTCTCTAATCTTCAGTAAGCTTAAGGAAGTCTGCTTCTTCTAGTTTTTGTTTCCCGTTAGAACAGCTTCCCATTTCTCCTAGCTGCTTTTCCTTTCCTTTCTTCTCACATAAGCCTGGAAATATTTAGTTTGATTGTGTGAGGACAATACTAATTATAGTAATTTATGTGAACCCTTTAGCAATTATGACTAATCACTGTGCAACACAATAATGATTATGCATATCATTAAATATGCATCAGATTACTTTGGTTGTGAGTTTTATTTGATTACACCGCTAAACTCTTCACATATTAATCCTTCAGAGTCTGTTGCTCATTGAAATATGCTCGCATATGCTCACAAGTTTTAAACTGCTGTGGTACTTTTCATAGGGTCCTTTCTGCATAATCAATGGCCTTGAACTAATAAGTTACCTCTTCTGAAGTGGTTTCTTTATTTTTAAGATAAGCATCTCTACTATGACATAGGCTCCTTAAAATGTCTGCCTTGCAGTAGTCATTATCTTGAGATTCCCTATGCTATCTTCATTTTTCCTGCTATATTTTATTTTTTGTATCTTTTACAAACTCAAAAATGAAACATGTCTATGCTTCCAAGAAGGAAAGTGTAGATATTAATATTCATTAGGTATTTTTAAAATAAAATTTTATTAAACTCTTTGGTTAAATTCTGGTAAAGTAAACCAATCATAACTTGACAAAAAAATGGAGCTCATTGAGACAATTTAAGTCATAAATGAAGAAGTATAGTTTTCTCCGGGCATCTGTAGAAGTAGGACCTATGCCATAGCACAAAGAACTGTGCTTAGACGTGGCTGCATGGATGGGAGGTGGTTTGGAGGGAAATGGACGCATTTATATGTATGGCTGAGTCACTTTGCAGTGCACCTGGAACTATCACAACATTGTTAAATGGCTACACTCCAAATCAAAATAAAATATAAAATAAAAAAATCAAAATGGTTCAGCCAGTGGTTAAAAATAGCAAAAACATAAAGGGACGGGGGAAAGGACATAGTAAATATGGCAAAATGATGAAAATTGTTGAATATACAGAAACTTGAATATATAAAACTTTGAATATACAGATGTTCAATAAACTAATCTTGCAACCTTAAAAAATTGTAGGCCTGTAAACTGAGGTTTCTAAAATAAAATCCCTGCGATCCCAAACTCATTACTTTATATAGAGTTCCAATATAGATTTCCAAGTCAAAATAAACATTCATAAAATAAGCTCATGGGAAGGCATATGGGACTAGAATACTGATGATGGTTTTATAGAAAGAATATAAAGATTCTGGTATGAGAGGATAAAAGGAACATTTTCCAAAAGGGGAAGATTTCAATAGCAGATATTTATTGTGATGTTTCTTGCATGTAGGAAGCATTGAGATTAGACACCTGACCACAGCTGGAGATGATATTAAGGAGTAGGAGATGAAGGCCTTAGTATGAGGTGTGCTCAGTCATGTCCCACTCTTTGCGACCCTGTGGATTGTAACCAGCCAGGCTCCTCTGTCCTTGGGATTCTCCAGGCAAGAATACTGGAGTGGGTTGCCATGCCCTCCTCCAGGGGATATTCCCAACCCAGGGATCAAACCCCCGTCTCCTGCATTGCAGGCAGATTCTTTATCACTGAGATACCAGGGAAGCGCTTAGAATGAAGTAAGCAAGAGTATATGATGCAAGGCTTCAAAGTCAAAATGGATTTGTGATCTAAAGGCCATAAATTAGTCATTACACTTATGTTATTTTTTGAGTATGACTTTTAGTACGTTAGATAGAAATAGACAAAGGTGAGACATTTCATAATTATAACAAAAATATGTTTAAGAATGATGGCTTGTAAATCCATGGCTGATTCATATCAATGTATGACAAAACCCACTGGAAAAAAAAAAAAAAAAAAGAAACCAAAAAAAAAAAAAAAAAAAAAAAGAATGATGGCGTATCAAAGCACTTGAATTTTCTTTAAAAAATTACAATAACCGTATGCTTGAGAATTACCCCTAGTTCTCTGTCTATCTCTGTTTTGATTTATTGTTAATCTTCTAGTATTTTACATCTTTATTTTTGGCCAGTTTTGTATATACTTCTGTGAAATGTTTGGAGGAGGCTCTGTTGGAAGGATATAATTAGACATATGTTGTCCTAATGAGTCCATAAAATCACTCAATTTTCTTCAAGATTCAGTCTAAGAAAAACAAAAACAAATCCTTTAGGAACCTCTTAAGCAAATTTGATACTATTCATAGAAAAGAGAACCTGATTAGCCTGTGAAAATCCCAAGTTATTAACCAACCATGTATTCAGGATAGAAATCTAGTGAACTAGTGCAAAACATTTGGATGTACTTCATCCCCCCTCAACAAAAACAGTATTCTAGTAATGAATCATTTTATAACAATGGTTTCTTGTCTTGATATATGTCTTTTTTCCTCTGGCAGTATCTTATTTAACCACATGGATTCTTTCTTAATAAGAAGACGCCGTTGGTTGAAAAATTCTAATTTCCAGAAATTATCTTAATAAAATGAGTCTCTGTGGATAATCATTTTTATCACTGTAATGTATTCACTTTCCATAATAGGCACAGTGCAAATCAAATGTGGGGCATAATAAATCCACATCCAAGTGCCATCTGCTGGAAAACTGGAATTGAACGAAAGAGTATCATTTATTTGTGTCTGTAAACATCTATATTCTATTTTTCTTTCGGAGTAGCATTGGAGATATTATCAAGATGTTTAGAATTGTGTCAGAAATTAGTGGAGAGAGTTCCAGTTGTAAGAGATACAACCCTAGACCTCAACAAGAACACTGGTGTTACCATTGAGACAAACCAAATATTTAATTACTCTGTTAAAATTACAGAGAATGATTTTTATTTCCTTCTGTGATAAAACAACTTGCCTGTGACTATTAAACATGAGGTATGGATATTTATAACTTCCTACCTTTTAAAATAAAAGGAGCTACATCACTGATACAGGGATTTCTTTCATGTTTACATCCTCTGATTAATTGTTCGTCTTACAAAGTTTTCTGCAAATGTTTTATTAAGGCCCAGAATCAAACTTTGTCCAATAAGAGATATTTTGGGAGGTTACTATATGTCAGGCACTTTGCTATGTGCTTGACATATGGAAGCTCTGCTTAATCCTTATCACAACCCTAAGGTAGATATGATTTTTTTCATTTTACGAAGGGGACAAGTGAGGCACAAGAAAAGTTTCCCAGGTAATAGAACTAATTAGTGTTTTAACCAAGAGTCAAATATAGGTTGGTGGACTTCAGAGCCCATTTTCATAATGATCTCATTATTGCAAGCATTTATCTGTGCTTAAAATATGTCAGAGTCTGTGTGGAGTATTTATGCCATTTCATTGATCTTGCATCAAAGAAGTGGGGTATGTAATATCATTGTCCTAATTTTATAGACATTAAAGCTGAGGCTCATAGAGGTTCGACAGCTGGCCTTGGGTCACATACATAATATGAGATCTGAATTGAGGTTTTCTTTCTCCAAAGGCTGAGTTCCTAACAACTATATTATTATCGTATCATATGCATTCTTTACTCTTTAAAAAAAAGCCAACCACTTTCAAATCATCTTTACCAATTCAATATAAATTCTCAAACTGATCCGAAAAGCAAGGTTGTCTTCCCTGAATCTAAATGAACTCCAGAGGAACTTGCTTATTGTACCTTCCAGGGATAACATTTCTCAAACATTATATAGCATGTCAAGTCAAGAGATTATTTGAAACTAAGTAGATTAGCAAATAGATTTTATCTTTCACAGAACGATTTTACCTAAGAGAGAGCTATAAAATGAAAATGAAAAGTCCTAAAATGTATTCCTTATTTTATTTAACCTGCTTATGAAATAGTAGGAATATTTATCTATTTATTGTCAAGTTCCTCTTTAAAATAGTCATCAATTAGCTACACTTAATATGTCCACCTATAAAGTCACTCTCAGCTAAATCGTAGAGCGAGATTCTACTATTGCTTATCAATAATGTTGTCCTAAATGGCATTCTGGTTTGGTTTCTTTCATAGTTTGTAACTTCTTGACCTTATGTTTAACAGAGAAAATGAGGCAATTTTGATTTTTTTTTTTTAATGCCTAAAGGAACTTTAGAAGTTATTTAATCCAAATCCATTGAGGACAGTGAGCCATGAAGAAGTTTGGGCAAGGCAATAAACTGTCCAACTGGTGCTAGTGTTTCTGATTCCCTGTCCTTTATTTTTGTATCATGTAATATAGTCAGTACTGCACCTACGTTGATTGTAATTCTTAATTTCATCACATCTTCGTGTGTATCATCATCATCATTTACTCTGTGGTGTGGTGAGGAGAGAAGGGTATAAAAATAGGTGTAAAGTACTGTGTCAGCTGAGCGAATAAAATTTTTGATTTTTTTTTACTTATATACTGGAAATTTTGATAGTAATACATCCATGTTTTCCTGAAAATTATCTTTTCTTAAAAGCTCTAGAATGCTATGTCATTAAAATATTTGCAATGAGAAATAGCTAGCCCGATTGCAGAGGCAGTTCTTGAGCACTATAATTAAATGGTTTCCAGAAAAAAAAAATTAAAACTTGAAGACTACATCTCAAATTTTGTGTTTGATTGGTTAATTTTATGAAAACACATTAAAATGCTGATTGGATAATGTTGTCTGTTAAAAACCAAACAGAAACATTTCAAATGAAGTTTATAAAAGAAACATCTAGAGATCAGTATAGAAAAAATTTAGAAGATAATAAAAACTTTGGTAATCAGTGATAGTCACAGAATACTTATGTCAAATAAAATCTAAGATCAGAATGGTCAGCAAAAGTTATTTTAGCAGCACAAATTTTCAAGACAGAAAACCAAAAAAAAATTTAGAAGGGATGAAACAATGTCTCTTCATAGGGAGCCAGAAATAGTAACTTCATTGTTGAACAGACACTCAGGGAGAAACAGTGCTTTCATTACATCCATGGAAGATCTCAAATATGAAATACATCTTATTAACTAATTTGTATGATCATTTGTTACCAACTAACACTTACTGAATCCTCTATTGGGTCTGAATATTTAACACTTTTTATCTCTGAATTCTTACAACAACCTTCTAATGTATGCATTAGGCTTCCCTGGTGGCTCAGATGATAAAGAATCTGCCTTCAATGCAAGAGACAAGGGTTCAGCCCCTGGGTCAAGAAGATCCCTTGGAGGAAGTCTTGGCAACCTGCTCTAGTATTCTTGCCTAGAGAGAATTCCATAGATAGAGAAGCCTGGTGGGCTATAGTCCATGGGGTCAAAAAAGAGTCAGACACGACTAACATGTATAATGTATGTATTACTGTCTCCATTGTGTTGAACAGAAATATGAAGTTCAATATCAAATAACTAAGGAGTGATAGAACTGGGGTGTGAATCCAGAACGATCTGCTCCAAATTCCTGCTTTCATAGCTACTCTGCCATTTTTGTATCTCCTGCCACATTTTTTTTCCTAGTAACCTAGTTAGTGCTTACCTGGCAATATCGTATAATTCTTTGGGTTTTCTTACCTTCTAAGATGGTCTTTTTAAATTGACCCTTATATTCTGGCTTTTGAATGATAAGTGGCCAAAACAATCTTGAAAAAGATCAAAGGTTGAGAATGTGCATTTACTGATTTCAAAACTTTATACAAAGCTATAGTGATTAGCATAGTTTAGTACTGTTAAAATGTCCAAGACAATTCAATAGAGGGAAGTTATAGTCTTTTTGACAAATAATGCCTGAACAACTAGATATCCACAGGCAAAAGAATGAAATTGGACCTCCACCTAATACCACACCCAAAAATATATTCAAATATATGTGTGACCTTGGGTAAGGGATTTTAAATCCAGCACCAAATCGTGAATAATGTAAGAAAAAAAACGGATTCCATCAAAATTAAAAACTTGTACAACTCATGGTACTGTTAAGAAAGTGAAAAAAAGAACTTACATATGGCAGAAAATATTGTGACTCTATATCTGATAAGGTATTTCTGTTCAGAATATACAGTTATCTTAGAATTTAATAATAGTAACTCAACTAAAATATGGGCAAATGATTTGAACAAAAATTTTTCTCTGAAGAAGATATATTATGGCCAATAAGCACATGTAAAGACTCTATGTGATTAGCTACTATGGAAATATAAATGAAAACCATAACCATGTGGTATCACTTCTTACAGACTGTTCAGTACAGTTCAGTTCAGTTGCTCAGTCATGTCTGACTCTTTGCGACACCATGGACTATAGCATGCCAGGCTTCCCTGTCCTTCACCAACTCCTGGAGCTTGTTCAAACTCATGGCTATTGAGTTGGTGATGCTATCCAACCATCTCATCCTCTGTTGTCCCCTTCTTTCTTCAATCTTTCCCAGCATCAGGGTCTTTTCCAATGAATCAGTTATTCACATCAGGTGGCCAAAGTATTGGAGTTTCAGCTTCAGCGTCAGTCCTTCCAATGAATATTCAGGACTGATTTCCTTCAGGATTGAGTGGTTTGATCTCCTTGCAGTCCAAGTGACTCTCGATAGTCTTCTCTAACACCACAGTTTAAAAGCACAGATTCTTTGGCACTCAGCTTTCTTTATAGCCCAACTCTCACATCCATACAAGACTACTGGAAAAACCATAGCTTTGACTAGACGGATCTTTGTTGGCAAAGTAATGTCTCCACTTTTTAATATGCTGTCTAGGTTGGTCATTGCTTTTCTTCCAAGGAGCAAGCATCGTTTTATTTCATGGCTGCAGTCACCATCTACAGTGATTTTGGAGCCCAAAAAAATAGTCTGTCACTGTTTTCATTGTTTCCTTATCCATTTGCCCTGAAGTGATGGGACTGGATGCCATAATCTTAGTTTTTTGATTATTGAGTTTTAAGCTAACTCTCTCCTCTTTCATTTTCATTAAAAGACTTTTTAGTTCCTCTTCACTTTCTGCCATAAGGGTGGTGTCATCTGCATATCTGAGATTATTGATATTTCTCCTGGCAATCTTGATTCCAGCTTGTGCTTCTTCCAGCCCAGCATTTCTCATGATGTACCTGCATAGAAGTTAAATAAGCAGGGTGACAATATATAGCCTTGAAGTACTCCTTTCCCAATTTGGAACCAGTCTGTTGTCCCATGTCTGGTTCCATGTCTGGTTCCAGTTCTGTCTCGTCTTACAGACTAGACACTCTGTAATGAGAAGAACAATACCAAGTATTTGGCAGGGATGTGAAGAGATTGGAACTGTCATACATTGCTGATGGGAATGTCCTATGGTGTAACCACTCTGGAAAACAACTTGACTGCTCCTCACTACCTTAAACATAGAATTACCATGACTTGGCAAATGCTTTCCTCCATATAGCCAGGAGAAGTAAAAATGTACATCCATACAAAGACGTGCACATGAGTATTTATAGCAAATGGTTCGTAATAGACAAAAAGCAAAGATAATCCAAATATGTATTAACTGAATGGATAAACAAATACATGCATACACTGAAATGTGATTTGACAATAAAAAGAGATAAAATAATGATATAAGCTCCAATATCAGTGAGTCTCATAACATTATACTGAAATGAAAGAAGTCATTTGCACATACACAAAAACACATATTGTTTGATCCATTTATATCAAATTCCATTTTAGGCAAATTTATTGACAAAGAATGAAGATTAGTGGTCTCCTGAGGTTGAATGAAGAGGTGGGGAGGAGGGACCAAATGGAGATTGACTATTAACAGGCAAGGGGTTTCTTTTAGGGTGAACAAGTATGTCCTAAAACCAGATTGTGCTGATGGCTACAAACTTTTATACATAAATGTTCTAAGATAATTTTAGACTTTAGTTGTGAATTATATGGTATATTAATTATGGTATATTAATTATATGGTCTATTAATTATTAAAGATATTTCTTACATATGTTTCTTTGTATTTATAATGATACCAGCCTTAAGATACATGCCTGAAAATAGGAGTTAAAGGATCAAATAATTTGTGTACTTCTTTAGAGTCTTTGCTGCAAATTGATAAATTTGCCTCCTGGGAATTATGCCAATTTGTTTTTTGCTAGAAATCATTGCATTTTCAAAAGTATATCTATACTTTAAGCAATATTGAATATCATCATTATTTCTATATTCTGAGCTTGATGAGAGAATAGAATTCATTTTCATCTTCTCGGTATTCTGCTGAGGTCAAGTCTTCTAAAATATTTTATTGGTAATTTTAATGTATGCATTTGTACATGTGTGTTGTGTGTAGGCACACATGGGTGTGGCTAGAGGGCCTCTATTCTTTGCTTATACTTCTGTTAGAGTTTCAGTTGAGTTCAGATAAGTTGAGTCGCTCAGTCGTGTCCAACTCTTTGTGACCCCATGGACTGCAGCACGCCAGGCCTCCCTGTCCATCACCAACTCCCAAACTTTACCCAAACTCATGTCCATTGAGTTGGTGATGCCATCCAACCATCTGATCTTCTGTTGTCCCCTTCTCCTCCTGCCTTCAATATTTCCCAGCATCAAATTCTTTTCAAATGAGTCAGCTCTTCCATCAGGTGGCCAAAGTATTAGAGTTTCAACTTCAACATCAGTCCTTCCAGAGAACACTCAGGACTGATCTCCTTTAGGATGAACTGGTTGAATCCCCTTGCAGTCCAAGGGACTCTCAAGAGTCTTCTCCAACAACACAGTTCAAAAGCATCAATTCTTTGGTGCTCAGCTTTCTTTATAATCCAACTCTCACATCCATACAAGACTACTGGAAAAGCCATAGCCTTGACTAGATGGACCTTTGTTGGCAAAGTAATGTCTCTGCTTTTTAATATGCTGTCTAGGTTGGTCAAAACTTTCCTTCCAAGGAGTAAGCATCTTTTAATTTCATGGCTGCAGTCACCATCTGCAGTGATTTTGGAGCCCAAAACAATAAAGTCAGCCACTGTTTCCACTGTTTTCCCATCTACTTGCCATGAATTGATGGGACTGGATACCATGATCTTAATTTTCTGAAAGTTGAGCGTTAAGCCAACTTTTCACTCTCCTTTTTAACTTTCATCAAGAGACTCTTTAGTTCTTCTTCACTTTCTGCCATAAGGATGATGTCATCTGCATATCTGAGATTATTGATATTTCTCCCAGAAATCTTGATTCCACCTGTGCTTCATCCAGCCCAGCGTTTTTCATGATGTACTCTGCATATAAGTTAAATAAGCAGGGTGATAATATACAGCCTTGACATTCTGCTTTTCCTATTTGGAACCAGTCTGTTGTTCCATTTCCAGTTCTAACTGTTGCTTCTTGACCTGCATACAGATTTCTCATTGGCAGGTCAGTGGTCTGGTATGCCCATCTCTTGAAGAATTTTCCAGTTTATTGTGATCCACACATCAAAGGCTTTAGCATAGTCAATAAAACAGAAACAGATATTTTTCTGGAACTCTCTCTGATGATCCAGTGGATGTTGGCAATTTGATTTCTGATTCCTCTACCTTTTCTAAATCCAGCTTTAACATCTGGAAGTTCACGGTTCATGTTCTATTGAAGCCTGGCTTGGAAAATTTTGAGCATTACTTTACTAGCATGTGAGATGAGTGCAATTACGCAGTAGTTTGAGCATTCTTTGGCATTGCCTTTCTTTGGGATTGGAATGAAAACAGACCTTTTCCAGTCCTGTGGCCACTGCTGAGTTTTCCAAATTTGCTGGCATATTGAGTGCAGCACTGTCACAGCATCATTTTTTAGGATTTGAAATAGCTCAACTGGAATTCCATCACCTCCATTAGCTTTCTTCATAGTGATGCTTCCTAAGGCCCACTTGACTTCATATTCCAGGATGTCTGGCTCTAGGTGAATGATCACACTGTGATTGTCTGGGTCATGAAGATCTTCTTTGTACAGTTCTTCTGTGTGATCTTGCCACCTCTTCTTAATATCTTCTGCTTCTGTTAGGTCCATACAATTTCTGTCCTTTACTGTGCCCATCTTTGCATGAAATTTTCTCTTGGTATCTCTAATTTTCTTGAAGAGATCTGTAGTCTTTCCCATTCTGTTGTTTTCTTCAATTTCTTTGCATTAATCACTGAGGAAGGCTTTCTTATCTATTCTTGCTATTCTTTGGAACTCAGCATTCAAGTGGGTATATCTTTCCTTTTCTCCCTTGCTTCTTGCTTCTCTTCTTTCCACAGCTATTTGTAAGGCCTCCTCAGACAGCCATTTTGTGTTTTTGCATTTCTTTTTCTTGGGGATCGTCTTGATTTCTGTCTCCTCTACAATGTCACGATCCTCCGTCCACAGTTCATCAGGCACTCTGTCTATCAGTTCTAATCCCTTAAATCTATTTCTCACTGCCACTGTATAATCATAAGGGATTTGATTTAGGTCATACCGGAATGGTCTAGTGGTTTTCCCTGCTTTCTTCAAGTTAAGTCTGTATTTGGCAATAAGGTGTTCATGATCTGAGCCACAGCCAGCTCTTGGTCTTGTGTTTGCTGACTATATAGAGCTTCTCCATCTTTGACTGCAAAGAATATAATCTGTCTGATTTTGGTGTTGACCATCTGGTGATGACTGTGTGTAGAGTCTTCTCTTGTGTTGTTGGAAGAGGGTGTTTGCTATGACCAGTGTGTTCTCTTGTCAAAGCTCTGCTAGCCTTTGCCCTGCTTCATTCTGTACTCCAAGGTCAAATTTGCCTGTTATTCCAGGTACTTCTTGACTTCCTACTTTTGCATTCCCTTCTCCTATAATAAAAAGGACATCTTTTGGGGGTTTTAATTCTAAAAGTTCTTTTAGGTCTTCATAGAACCATTCAACTTTAGCTTCTTCAGCATTATTGGGGCATAGACTTAGATTACTGTGATTTTGAATGATTTGCCTTGTAAATGAACAGATATCGTTCTGTCATTTTTGAGATTGCATCCAAGTACTTCATTTCGGACTCTTTTGTTGACTATGATGGCTACTCCATTTTTTTTCTAAGGAATTCTTGCCCATAGTAGTAGATATAATGGTCATCTGAGTTAAATTCACCCATTCCAATCCATTTTAGTTCACTGATTCCTAAAATGTAGAGTTTACCTTTTCCTTCTTGGCTTATGAAGCTATTTTATGATAAATACAGTCAAGCTTTCTTATAGTTTGTTCTTATCATACAGGGAATTTTCACTTTTATGGATTCTGAAGCAGTATTCTTTTGATTTAAAAAATTTTTTGCATCTATGCTTAGAAAGACAAACTCAACTCCAAGAATTAATATTTAACTGCATATTTCTCTAGGTCTTTTATTCACTCTGTCTTTTTGATCTTGAATTCTTTTGAAATTTATCTATGTCTATGTATAATGTAGAGCTCTTTCTTAAATTGTTCGAACCCAATTTATTGAATAAGTTATCCTTTTGTTTTTTATTTGAAGTGTCATTTTTATCAAAAATTTAATTATTTAACATTCTGAACCTGCTTTTTTTCTATTCTGTCTTTTGACATTTTATCCTGGGTTAACAAAGCTGTGTATTTTTATATTTTCATAATAGTTAACAAATATCCATAATAGGTTTCTCATAATTAAAAAAAATTATCTGGGAATATTTATCCCCTTTATTTTTGCTGATGAGTTTTTGTCTCTCAGAGTTTCCTTTTTTGATGTTGTATTAAATGGATAGGTTTTAATAACATCCAGCCTTCCCATTTATAACACCTGTTTGTTACAAAACTTTTATTTTATTCCAAATAGCTTGTTGATTGATGTTCTTATATTTCCATTAGACAATTGTTTCATGGAAATATTGTCATACATATTATCTATCTTTTACAATATTATTTCCCAATTTTTTATTCCTATTAAATCAGCTAAAATTGTAATAAATCATAAACTGGGCATTGTTTTCTTTTCCTGAGTTTAATAGAGATAACTTTATTATGAAATTTGTTTCAATAATATTTGGGGGAAAACTACTGCCCAAACTGGCTCAGTGAAGAAAGGATACAGTCATTAAGAAAGAAACAATAAATTTCAGACCTATTTAATTCTAATTTCAGATCTATGCCTTTTGGGACATGAACAAACACATTTGATGTCAAATAATATAAAAAGAACTGCTATAAAATGTCATTTGTTAAAACCAATATTTCCATATCTCTTGAAACATAGAAATTTTTAATGGCCAGGATATGTTAAAATTGGTAGAGTCACTTTGGAAAATGATGTCCTTGCGTGTAATGTTGCCTTTTGATTTTAGATACTTATTGCTTCTCATGTTAAGAAATTAAATTGTAGTTTTAGTTAACTGAATTGTTAAAAAATGTATGCTGTGTTTTATTATAAAAGATAACTACTTTACTGAAAATATTTCTTTTTCTATTGAACATTATTGAAAATATCAGGTGTTAGTCTTTTATTTGACCTTTCAGTGTGACATTGTAATAATGGATTTCCTAATTTTAAGTTTTCCCTGCATTCTTTGAATAAACCAAAGTTTATAATGTTTTTATGATATTTTATTAAGGATATTTTGTTCTGTGTTTATAAGTGAGAGTGACATGCAGTAGGTTTTGCTTTTGTTGTAGTGATGTTCTCTTACCAGATTTTGTTAGGATCATGCTACTCTTGTGATTTGTGATACAGTTTCATTTGTAGTCGGGCTTCCCAGATGGCACCAGGGGTAAAGAACCTGCCTGCCAATGCAGGAGAAGTAAGAAACGCAGGTTCAGTCCATGGGTCAGGAGGTTCCCCTAGAGGAGGCTATGACAACAGACTCCAGTATTCTTGCCCAGAGACTCCCTTGACAGAGGAGCCTGGCAGGCTACAATCCATGGGGTCACACAGAGTCAGACACAACTGAGGCAACAGCATGAACACTTCATTTGTTACCAAAAAGTTCTGGATACTTCAAAGCATCATAGGGTTTCATGAATAGCATGTTCTGTGGAAGGATTCTGTGCAGTAAATTGTTAACCTATTAGATGTGCAGATTTAGATACAAGTTGCTGCTGTCTAGGATTATCAGAGGTTTTTTAAAAGAATATTCTAATGGATTTACTAATTTCATTTCTTTGATTGCTAGCTTAGAGAGGGAGAGAGAGAATCAGAATGAATATGAGAGAGAGAGGAAAGAGAAGGTTAATTTGAGATACCCACATGGGGCTGAGATAGATCTCAGGATTGTAGAGGAAGCTGATACAATTGACATTAAACCAGATATCTTGATGGCTGGGATTCCTTCACAGTTTCACTCATGCTGTGTAAGTGGGCTTAGTTAATGCTTATATTCTTGTCCTAATTCTGCTCTGCAACTCAAATTCTAGGAAGAAGTTTACATTTTTATATTAGCCTGAGCAGTGTCTCTTTGTCTGATAGAGAAGGCAGGAGAGCTGATTATCAGTTCTGTGCATTTTCCAGTTGCTGACAAGAAATCCCCAAAAGGAAATTGAAGTTATATTGGAAGAAGAGAGTGAAGTGAATGCCAGGTAGTCAAAATCTAGTAACTAGCCCTTAAATGTGTACTCCTGTAAACCTCTAATTTAGGGTATCCCTTTTCTTTTTCATTACCTAGTTTCAAATTTATAGTTTATTTGTATCTCTCTCTCTTTATTTATAAAAGTCTTCTCTCAAGCCCTTTGCATGATTAGACCTTCTCTAAGCCCAAGAGCAGAGAAGGAAATGGCACCCCACTCCAGTACCCTTGCATGGAAAATCCCATGGACGGAGGAGCCCGGTAGGCTATAGTCCATGGGGTCGCAAAGAGTCGGACACAACTGAGCCACTTCACTTCACTTTAAGCCCAAGAGAATAAAGGATTTGGATCAAAGTCTGTAAAGATTCATGAAAAGACTGTGTGACCTCCCAAGGCTTGAAATCTCAGTTTATTTTAGGGAAAAAAAAAAAAAGGGTGACATAAAACCAGAGAGACTAGTTATTGGGCTGATTGCGTAGGTGTCTGTGAAGCCAAGCTGCCTTGGTAGAATCCCTGCTCTGCCATGCATTAGCGGTGTGATGTCTGAAAATGTATTTGCATTATCTCTACCTCCATTTCCTCACCTGTATAATGGGTATCATAAAAGTATAAACGTAAAGTGAACCATCTATGCCAGTGAACTATTGGTATGTAACAAGCCACATGAAGTTAGTAGCTTCAAACGACAGCTCTGCTTTGGTCATGTTTCTGCAGTCTGGGCTGGGCTCGGCTTGCCCTGTAGCATTGACTGGACATATCCACGTGTTTTCTGCCAGCAACCCACCTGACCGTGGCCAGAGGCTCACGTGTCTGGTACTACAGCTGGACCATGGGAGTGACTGGGGTTGCCTAGGCCTTCTCCTTCCTCTGTCAGTCAACCTAGTGTTTCCCTCTCTATAAAAATGGCCTTTCTTCCCTGAGGATACTAGCCCAAGCTTCAATGCATGACGTCTCAAGAAAGCAAGAAATCCCAAAGCAGAAGCTGTAAGTCTTGTGAGGCCTAAACCCACAGCTTTCTCACACTCACTTTCATTATATTCTATTGGCCAAATTTTAAGACCAGTCCAGATTCAGTGTGCGTGGAGACTACACAAGGTCTGAATGTAGGGAGGCATGATTCCTTGGGAATCATTATGTAGCATCTTACTACAGGCACCTAGAATAAAACTTCATACCCACATCATAAACACAGAATACATGCCTTTAACAACAGTCTCTAAGCATCCACTAAGACAATAGCTTATAGATTTTCATCATCACGTGACCTCTTTAAAGAAAGTGTTTACAAATGAGGAAATTGAGGCTCTGAGAAGTGATAGAATGTGTTTAGACTGCATGGCTACTTCAAAATAAAATTCTGATGACAACCTTGCTCTGACTACTAAGCACATACTATTACCCTCCAGTGGAGTGCCCTCTGTATTCACTCTGACAGCCTGCTACAGGCTAGGACAGCTCTGGTATAACTCACAACATCATGAGCTTCATCTCAGGCAAAATGACTCTATTTGCCTTCTCCTTCTCTTTCCTTCCACTTTAAGTTGTGATACCTATTTGCACTGTGTATTCTGTGAGGCAGATTTTGACAGAACCAAGAATCTGTTGAGTGCTGTGTGATTGCTTTAGCTAGAATTATCTCCTTACCCTGTGATGAGCCCAGCGCTCTCTGTATCCGCATTTCTTACAATCATGAACTCGTGATCCCACTCTTATGTCCATTATGTCTTTTTAATGAGATTTTAATTTTTCACCTGGTGTTCTGTTCTGTATAGCTCAATGAGGATGGCAAATTATCATACCTTTTTGTGACTATAGGCACAAAGTCTTACACTCCTTAATTATCATCTGCAGCTCTGTGCCATTGTGATGGGTACTTGATTTTATTTCTCCATAAAATATGTGATTGCTCCTTTAAATATTATCTAGAGTTTTTTGACAAGTTTTTCTTTTTCAAGTAATGAGATTTTTTTCATCTGTGGTAAGAAAGAAGCTGTGATAATTAAAAGAATGTTTTTACAGATCATAGCTTTTCAAACAATGTGTTAAAATTATTGTTCTTTTTAAAGAATTTTCAAGATATTTAAATATAGGGACTTTATTATTAGAATATTGTTGCTATTCAGAAAGGAAAATGGAAGTTTCTTAATTGTCATGTGATTTTAGAATGATTTATATTAATTACAACTTTAAGACATAATAGAAACCTATATGATACCACCTAGTGGCATAATCATAATTTGAAATGTATACTAAGTACTCTTAGTATGTATTTTCTAACTGATAAAGCATCACCCAATATAAAAATATTTTTATATTGTTATGTATATGGTAATAAAGATATAAAACATAGTAAGTACTGATTCAGAAATATTACTATAATTGTAAATATACATATAAGTGATTAAATAACTTACTAGGTGCAATTAAAGATTTGACTCTGAGCTTTGTTCAGAGCAGAGTGACCTACAGGACAGAGATGGGGCAATTCCTTCTCCCTGTCCAGCTTTTGACTTTTCTCTCCCTTTTACTTCATTCAAGTTCTGGTAAAAATAGTACAGAAAATATGACTAGAAAGAGTATACTGCTTAGCAGGGGGTAAGATATCGACAAGAAGGCAAAACCATCAGAAAGACCAAAAACTCCAACCAGCTCAGAAGTCCATTGATGAGAGAATGGACAAACTCATATTTGATAAAATGGTATGTTAATCTGAATCATGAAACAGAGTGGAAAACATCAACAATTAGACTAGGTGAAAGAAGCCTTATATAAAATTGCTCATACTGTATCATTCATTTCATATGAAAGTCTACAACAAGTTAAAAAAAAATGAATCTGGGTCACAAAAGTATTAGAGCAGAGGCCACTTGTGGGGGTGGCAAGTGGGGTTTACTGAAAAAAAGCAAGGAGAAATTATTTTCAAATGATGATGATTTTATGTATCTTGATAGTTGTTTGGATTCCACATGTGTATAATTTTTGTCACAATTTGTTATCAAAAATTTAACGAAGACATTTAATATTTATTGACTTCATTGTAAATTATATGTGAAGAATAAAGAACCATTTAGATTTAAAAAGAAAAGTATATAGGCTTCAGACTTAAATGTTTAAGTTCTGATTCTACCACTTAGCAGTTATGTGACCCTGAGAAAATTATGTAGATAACACTCTGTGCTTCAGTTCTCTCCTCTGAAAAACAGGGATGGCATACTTACTTTTTAAACTTGTTCTGCGCTAAGTCACCTCAGTTGTGTCCAACTCTTTGCAACCTTGTGGTCTATAGCCTGCCTGGCTCTGTCCCTGGGATTTCCTAGGCAAGAATACTGGAGTGGGTTGCCATTACCTTCTTCAGGGGATCTTCCCAACCTGGGGACTTAACTTTGATGGGTAGTGAAGACAGATGATGTGTGTAAAATTCCTACTACTTTACTTAGCGACAGTGTTTAAGACTCTCCTGTCACTGCCTTTCCTTCCATTGTCAGTGGAGAATAAGGGGTATCTTCAATGTGCAGATGGTAAAATACTGGCATGCCCATGATAATGCAGCAAAATGCCATCTGCTCCAAGGTTGTGCACTGTGCAAACATGACCTTTACAAGAAGAGCAGAGGTTAACTTGAGTGGTGGTAGATATCACAGAAGTGCTAGAGGAGAAGGTGGGCTAGTTACTGAAACCCTGATGGCACTTACAGTTTGCAAGGAAGGGAAAGAGGGGTCAGGCTCACGAGGTGACCTGTGATCATGTGCTAGGGAGAAGGGGTAGAGAACATGGACACAGGCTAGCGTTTGTCTCTAACATGAAAATTATAGAAGGATGACAAGGGGCTGGTGAGGAAATACTTGTCAAATGTCCATAAGTGCACTTAATGTCACCATCAACTTTCTAAAACATTTTTTGATGTGGGATTGTCCAGTAAGTGATATAAGCTTTCTTCTGCTGAAAATACAGAGAGAGCTGGTGCAGTGTTATCTTCTTAGAACCAAAGATGGCTTGTGTCTCTTTACCTATGACCCATTTTTCCCAGATCTACTGGAATATAAAGGGGAGAAAATAATACTGAGGATACAGAACTGATTTCTTAAACTCTTTCTTTTTTTCTCCAGACATCGATGTATGCAGAGGGTGAACAATGGAAAGAGTATGTTTATCCTAAGTCTGGGTACACCTTCTGGATACATTACACATATACTTGTGTCTGACTCTTTGCGACCCCATGGACTGTGGCCCATCAGGTTTCTCTGTCCATGGAATTCTCCAGGCAAGAATACTAGAGTGTTTGGCCATTCCCTTCTCTGGGGGATATTCCCAATCTAGGGATGGTACCTGTGCCTCTTGCATCTCCTACAATGGCAGGCAGATTCTTTACCACTGAGCCACCTGGGAAGCCCCACAAGTGGAGATACTATGTAAATAATAAACATATCACATCCCATTTTAAGCCAACTAATATTCAGTGTAGTATTAATAGTGTCTTAATATTCTTTATCTGGAGGTAAACCTGAAGTCATTTTACGGTTGCACATCCCTTGAATAACATGGGTCTGGCAGACCTATATTGGAAAAGTCTCGAGCTAGTACTTTGCCAACAAAGGTCTGTCTAGTCAAGGCTATGGTTTTTCCAGTGGTCATGTATGGATGTGAGAGTTGGACTGTGACGAAAGCTGAGCACCAAAAAATTGATGCTTCTGAACTGTGGTGTTGGAGAAGACTCTTGAGAGTCTCTTGGACTGCAAGGAGATCCAACCAGTCCATCCTAAAGGAGACCAGTCCTGGTTGTTCATTGGACAGACTGATGCTGAAGCTGAAACTCCAATACTTTGGCCACCTGATGCGAAGAGTTGACTCATTGGAAAAGACCTTGATGCTGGGAGGGATTGGGGGCAGGAGGAGAAGGGGACGACAGAGGGTGAGATGGCTGGATGGCATCACCGACTCGATGGACATGAGTTTGAGTAAACTCCAGGAGTTGGTGATGGACAAGGAGGCCTGGCGTGCTGCAATTATTGGGGTTGCAAAGAATCGGACACAACTGAGTGACTGAACTGAACTGAGGCTCCGGATATAGTCTCTCCCAGACAGCAACTGCACCCATCAGGCCAGGATCCTCTAGAAAGCTGAGTGGGTGGACTCTCATTTTGTGGCATCAGGAGACTGGTGGTTAATTGTTAATCTGTGTGGGAGTGGAACCAGCAGTGTTAAGGACAAGAAGAGCAATAGCGGTTGCAGTGTAACAGCCTCTGGATACACAAGTGAAAATGCTTCTGCATCAGAAACTCAGCAAGACTTGCCACTTAATGTGGGTTTCCTCAGAAGCAGACTCTTAGCCTAGAATTGAAATGTACAAAATTTGTTGAGAGGTTCAAGGGACAAGAATGGTTGTGGGGAAAACAAGCCTTCAAGGTTCATGCACCCTTTATATTCAAATCCCCACCTTTAAATGAGCTCCTTGGTTAGTCTCTGACAAATAATAACAATATAATAAAAACACTTTGTACCGTTGAGAGAATCTCCATATTCAGTTTATCTTTCAGAATCTAGGTGATGCCCCCCTCCCCAACTTAAGATGATCTGATTGTCTTAGGTTAAAGGAAATTTAAAAGCAGGATTTCTGTTTGTAAGCTTTTCCTTCCTAAATACCTCCTATCCTTAATCCTCCCAACGCATATTATCTGTACTTGCTAATATTGGCCTGAAGACAGGTACATTTCCCCAAATCCATTGGTTTCTATATCTCTTATGTTCCATTTTCTATTTAGATGGGTTCTCTCCTCTAATGAAATGATCAGAAACTTTCATCCAGGTCAGTTTTGGTTTACCCCAGGGCAGTGAGAGATCTGTGTTAAGTGCACCAGCACTGGAATCTACAGCCTTGTCTTGCGGTCCTGATTTCAAGTATGTCAACACAAATTCCATAAAGTTTGCTGAAGGAGCGACCTATGGAAAGCCTCTCTAGGGCAGGGACTATAAATCTAATTTATGATATTTACCCTTGAATAATAAACATCATTTCTCTGTGCCTTCTCTTTCCTCATCTGAAAAGCATATGCAACATACTGTATCTCACAGAAGTGTAAAGAAGGTTAATGATGTGTTAAGGGTTAACCCTGTAGTTGACATAAGAAGTATTCCAGAAGCAGTTTCTCATATTATTATGCAGCCCAGTTCTTTCGTTTCACAGATGGAAAACTGAGGCCCAGGATCACAGAACTAGAATTAGATTTTATCTCTGATACCAAGGTCAGTGCTTACTTGAAGGAGTGAAATTTGCTTCATCTTCTTGTTGTGGAGTATTTGTTTCTGTGTATATTCACATATATGCACATAATACACACCTAAAGTACAGATGGAGCATCCTATTAATGTTTTAGAGTTTGCCTCATGGCTCCTGGAGTGCAGGAGACTGGATTGGGAAGGTTCCCTGGAGGAGGAAATGGCAACCCACTCCGGTATTCTTGCCTGGGAAACCCCATAGGAAGAGGAGCCTGGCGGTCTACAGTTTGTAGGGTGGCAAGAGAGGCAGACATGACTTAGGTATGAAACAGCAATTTGTATTTTATTGCCACTGTCAAAGGAAAAAAAAAGCTAATCAGCTTTTTTTTTTACCATGAGCTTCCTTGTTATTCTTGCTTTAGGATGGCTTTTGACATTTTTCTTCCTTTTTCTCTTTTAACTAAACTAAAAGTTCTCTTTTAACTAAATCCTTTGTCTATTTGATAACTTCTCTTAAGTGGGGTATAAAATTATTCATCAGCCTAAAAACTACCTTTTAAGAGTATTCTTTTTTTGGTGGCCAATTCAACTACTTATCATAATATCTTCTATTATGGAAGAAATAGAAGCATGTTAAGAGTGACTTATCTCTGGGAGATGAGCTGTGGGGGTCTCCTATGAGGAGCAACACTTTCCATCTAATCCACTGAACCAGTAGGACTGCTTTGATGATAAGGATGATATTTGAAATACTCCAGGTAAAAGTAGCCCTGACCGAGTTCAGTAATTCTGCTCTTACACTGGCCCAGCTTGCCATCAGTCATTTATGATGCAATTGCAAAGAGCATTGCTTCCCCTGAGAGAGAGTGCTCTTACCAAGCTTGTTTTTGTGGTAGGTGCTATTTCCCTTGGATACCTTGGGGCGGGGGCTTCTAATATATAAACTAAGCTTGCACAATAGTGTCAGTATCATATGATTTTTTTTTAAATTCTGCATATATATAGAACACACCTCAGGAAGAAAATCAGAATGTCTTAAGGGGGGGGGGGGGTCAGGATTTTTAAAAATAATTCTGACATAATTTTGCTGATTTTTCTAAAAGGAAGTACAAAAGATTTGAAGATCAAATGATCTCAGACCAGTAGCATCAGCATCACTTGGGAGCTTATTTGAAATGCAGAATCTCAGGTTTTTACCCTAGACTTACTGAGTCAGAATTTGAATTTTAACAAGATTTCCAGGTCATTCATATTGCATTAAAGTTTGAGAAGCACCAGTCTAATATAGTATTTAATAAGCCTAGTGCATGCTAGAATCACCTACGTAGAGCTGTACCTAAGCCCATCACCAGAGATTATGCTTTACTTTTTTGAAGTGGGGCCGAGACATCAGTCTTTTTTAAAAGCTCTTCAACTGATTCTAATACCTACCCATGGTGAAGAACTACAGGCTTTATCATGTGATAAGCAGCCGGCGGATGACTTCAGAGATCCCTGGTTGTGTTGGTTTCAGCACAAAGCCTTAAGAGCTTTGCCTCTGCCTCCAGAGCAGAGAATAGGATGAAATGCTTATCTCAAAGCTGGCAACCAGCAGAGTACTAGTGGGCCCCACAGCGATAGGATTATTCTTGGCTAGAGAAGATAGCAGTCAGCAGTAGAGTTTCTATCCCATCCACAGTGCTCTCCAGAGGGTGGATGTCTAGTGCCCTTCAAATGGCAGAGAAATGGAGATTGTCCCATTCTTAGCATTCCCTATTTCAGAATCATTTGTAATTCTGTATTTTAACTTTGATATGTCACTTTTTTTCTTCAATAATGACACTGCCAGAAAATCCTACTCTCTCTCTTCAAGTCTATCTTCATTCACATAAGGGGAAAAAAAAAAAAAAGCACTATTTTTGCCATAAGTTTGCACTTTCATCTCAGGTTCAAAGGATTTGTTAACAAAATAAGCCACATGTTATATACAAACAAATAATGTAAATATTTATTACAGAATTATCTAGCTTACTTTCAGTATACTAACATTAAAGAAAAGTGAAGTCGCTCAGTTGTGTCTGACTCTTTGTGACCCCATTGACTGTAGCCCACCAGGCTTCTTCGTCCATGGGATTTTCCAGGCAAGAATACTGGAGTGGGTTGCCATTTCCTTCTCCAGGTGATCTTCCTGACCCAGGGATCGAACCCTGGTCTCCTGCATTGCAGACAGATGCTTTAACACTGCGAGCCACCAAGGAAGCCCAAAAAGAGAGGGAGAAATAGAAAGAATAGCGAATACATCACCAAATTGGGTTTTGACCAACACCCAGACTTAAACAGTGCTGGCAAGTAAGTCTCCTTTCACAGCACATCTGGAGTCCCAATTGGAAAAAGGTCCCAGGCAGCCTGTCAACTCAATGGGTGAGACTTAAAAGATTGTAGTTAGGGGTTCCTCTTTATCATCCCAGGAAGCAAACTAATATCATCTATCTGTGAGCAAAACTGCAGCTCTAATATTTTGTTAATTTTTTACAATGCTGTTTGCTTCGTTCTGCAAATCTTGGAATGTTGCTAAGACTTAAGTCCCTGGAGTGGTTGGTCAGACCTCCTCCAGGGTCTTAACAAATTCCAAGATCTGCTCCCTATCTGTCCATTGTGTTTCTCTTCCTACACTCTCTGGTGGTTTCGATGGTGGCTCAGATGGTAAAGCTTCCGTCTGCAATGCAGGAGACCTGGGTTTGATCCCTGGGTCAGGAAGATCCCCTGGAGAAGGAAATGGCAACCCTCTCCAGTACTCTTGCCTGGAAGATCCCATGGATGGGAGTCCTGTAGGCTACAGTCCATGGGGTCCCAAAGAGTTGGACATGACTGAGTAACTCCCTTTCATTTTTCTCACACATTCAGCAGGTGTGACTGGCACCCACAGCAGTAGTCAGGGCTGTGTCCAGGTAGGTCAGAAGCAAGGTCAGAGGCCTGCTCTGCTTGGTCTCTGAAGTCTCAACAAGACTATTTATTTAATTTCCCTAACACTGACTTGGGCTTCCCTGGTGGCTCAGAGGTTAAAGCGTCTGTCTGCAGTGCAGGAGACCCGGGTTCGATCCCTGAGTCGGGAAGATCCCCTGGAGAAGGAAATGGCAACCCACTCCAGTATTCTTGCCTGGAGAATTCCATGGTGGGAGGAGCCTGGTCGGCTACAGTCCATGGGGGTCGCAAAGAGTCAGACACGACTGAGCGACTTCACTCACTCACTCAACACTGACAACTTTTTAACTGCTTTACTTCAAATTCATGGGGAGAGTGATTACCCAAAGAGCAAATACCAAAGAGTTTTGAAATTCATAAGAAAGCAGTGTAAACTGAGCTGTTTGTAATTATACAAGACTTCAGTCCCAGATACATACAACTCTGAATCTTTCTTGAGGTCAAAGAAAAATACCTTTCTCTTTCAAAATACATAATCTAAAAGACCTTCTTTCAATATCCCAAAGGAAGTATCTTTTCCCTTTTATGAGTTCCTATTGCAGTTACTGTTTGCACACATTTATTTCATTATTAATAATGAACTGATTTGCCATATTTATTTTGTCAGTCTTTTGAACTATGTTTAAGTTGTGCTGTTATTTCACATTTCACAACTTCACAAGTTCAGCGAAGGCAAAAAATATTGTGACCCACCCCCCTTTATATCACATGACTCCATCTGTGTCATGTGACCCCTCTTTGCCTCAGTTCCTGGGCTTTGCATCCCTTTTGCAGGCATTTTTTTCTTTTTTTAATGTCAGTTCCCCAGGCCTTTTTTCCTGCGACTCTGTTTTCTCTCGTATTTACTGGTACTGCTATTGAACAGAAAGTCATTTTTTTTGTTTTTGTTCTTGTTTTGTTTTTCAGCTCATCAGAATGTAATACTTATCATATTTGAGCCATTTGACTTATTTTGGTTTTGCTCATGAAAGTTTTTCCAATTTACTTCTGTCTTTATTAACCATGTATCTATAGTGTAATGCCGTTTTTAACCTGTCAATTGGGTGGTATTAAAAGGTTTCACATATAATGAACAAACTCTGGCTTTTTAAATAGCTCTCAAAGTTAGGCATTGCTGAAAAAATATATTTATCTGTCCATCTTAACAGACAATAGTCTGCCTCCTCAGGACAGAGGCTGGTTTATAGCAGCAGGCAGACCCTCATTCTAAGAGCTATTGCTGCAGCGGGTCCCTCTGGACAGATCTATCAAGTTCCATTCCATGAGGTCTGACTGTGTTGTGAAAGCCTCTGCTTATCAATGAATCTTTGCATGAAAAGTCACACAGGATAAGGCATACCACCTTCCACAGAACAAACCACACAGATTCCAATCTTTCTTATAACATCGAAGCCATTCCATTTAGAGTGATAGAAGAAAGGAATTTACTTAAGAAGGGTTAGATTTGTCTAGAATATACTCTCTCTTGTTGAGATTATATTCTCAATAAGGCCAAAGAATGTTCCTCCTCCATTTTTTTCTTGAATTGTACTTATGTGACTACATGTATTTATTACTCAAGGGACAGAAAGTTTTTAAAGCTGGAGTTCCAAGAAGTTATCAGTAGGAGAACTGGGAAAACAAGATATGATGAGATCAGTTCAGTTGAGTTTAGTCACTCAGTTGTGTCTGACTCTGCGATCCCATGGACTGCAGAACATCAGGCCGCCCTGTCCATCACCAACTACCGGAGTTTACTCAAAATCATGTCCATCAAGTCAGTGATGCCATCCAACCATCTCATCCTCTGTTGTCCTCTTCTCTTCCCGCCTTCAATCTTTCCCAGCACCAGGGTCTTTTCAATGAGTCAGCTCTTCACATCAGGTGGCCAAAGTATGGAGTTTCAGCTTTAACATCAGTCCTTCCAATGAATATTCAGGACTGATTTCCTTTAGGATGAACTGGTTGGATCTCCATGAAGTCCAAGGGACTCTCAAGAGTCTTCTCCAACACCACAGTTCAAAAGCATCAATTCTTTGGTGCTCAGTTTTCTTTATAGTCGAACTCTCACATCCATACATGACCACTGGAAAAACCATAGCTTTGACTAGATGGACCTTTGTTGGCAAAGTAATGTCTCTGCTTTTTAATATGCTGTCTAAGTTGGTCATAGCTTTTCTTCCAAGGAATAAGGGTCTTTTAATTTCATGGCTGAAGTCACCATCTGGAGTGATTTTGGAGCACCAAAACTAAAGTCTGTCACTGTTTCCATTGTTTCCCATCAATTTGACATGAAATGATGGGACCAGATGCCATAATCTTAGTTTTCTGAATGTTGAGTTTTATGCCAATTGTTTCACTCTCCTCTTTCACCTTCATCAAGAGGCTTTTTAGTTCTTCTTCGCATTCTGCCGTAAGGGTGGTGTCATCTGCATATCTGAGGTTATTGGCATTTCTCCTGGCAATCTTGCTTCCAGCGTGTGCTTCATCCACCCCAGCGTTTCTCATGATGTACTCTGCATAAGTTAAATAAGCAGGATGATAATATACAGCCTTGATGTACTCCTTTTCCAATTTGGAACCAGTCTGTTTTTACATGTCCAGTTCTAACTGTTGCTTCCTCACCTGCATACAGCTTTCTCAAGAGGCAGGTCAGGTGGTCTGGTATTTCCATTTCTTGAAAAATTTTCCACAGTTTGTTCTGATCCACACAGTCAAAGGCTTTGGCATAGTCAATAAAGCAGAAATAGATGTTTTTCTGGAACTCTCTTGCTTTTTTTGATAATCCAACAAGTGTTGGCAATTTGATCTCTGGTTCCTCTGCCTTTTCTAAATTCGGCTTGAATATCTGGAAGTTCACGGTTCACGTACTGTTGAAGCCTGGCTTGGAGAATTTTGAGCATTACTTTGCTAGCATATGAGATGAGTGTAATTGTGCAGTAGTTTGAGGATTCTTTGGCATTGCCTTTCTTTGGGATTGTCCTGTGGCTGTTGCTGAGTTTTCCAAACTTCCTGGCATATCGAGTGCAGCACTTTCACAGCATCATCTTTTAGGACTTGAAATAATAGCTCAAAGGGAATTCCATCACCTCCACTAGCTTTGTTCATAGTGATGCTTCATAAGGCCCACTTGACTTTGCATTCTAGGATGTTTGGCTCTAGGTTAGTGATGACACCATCATGATTATCTGGATCATGAAGATCTTTTTCATATAGCTCTGTGTATTCTTGTCACCTCTTCTTAATATCTTCTGCTTCTGTTAGGTCCATACCATTTTTCTCCTTTATTGAGCCCATCTTTGCATGAAATGTTCCCTTGGTATCTCTAATTTTCTTGAAGAGATCTCTAGTCTTTCCCATTCTGTTGTTTTCCTCTATTTCTTTGCATTGATCACTGAGGAAGGCTTTCTCATCTCTCCTTGCTATTCTTGGGAACTATGAATTCAAATGGGTATATCTTTCCTTTTCTCCTTTGCCTTCTGCTTCTCTTCATTTCTCAGCTATTTGTAAGGCCTCCTCAGACAACCATTTTGCCTTTTAGCAATTCGTTTTCTTGAGGATGGTCTTGATCCCTGCCTCCTATACAATGTCATGAACCTCCATCCATAGTTCTTCAGGCACTCTGTCTATCACATCTAATCCCTTGAATCTATTTGTCACTTCCACTGTATAATCGTAAGGGATTTAATTTAGATCATACCTGAATGGTCTAGTGGTTTCCCCTACTTTCTTCAATTTAAGTCTGAATTTGGCAATAAGGAGTTCATGATCTGAGCCACAGTCA
This sequence comes from Dama dama, assembly GCF_033118175.1. Lineage (NCBI taxonomy): Eukaryota > Metazoa > Chordata > Mammalia > Artiodactyla > Cervidae > Dama > Dama dama. The sequence goes on from NC_083709.1 coordinate 24,428,051, forward strand.
GGTCCTGGTCTTGTTTTCATTGACTATATATAGAGCTTCTCCATCTTTGGCTGCTAAGAATATAATCAATCTGAATTTGGTGTTGACCATCTTGTGATGTCCATGTGTAGAGTCTCTCCTGTGTTGTTGGAAGAGGGTGTATGTAGGAGGCTTTGAAAATTGCTTTGAGTTCATGCAGTTGACCAAATTATTTTGTTGGGCTGGACAAAGAGATGAATGAGAATAAATGACAGTTCAGGCTAGGGCATGTTTATATTCATAGGGCTGATTCTCGATGTTTAATAAGTGGTAGAAGCTATGGACTTGCATCTTGGAGGTGTGGTCTCTGAGAGATTTAGAAATTTGAATTTTTACAAAGAGTTCTTAAAGCAGAGGAGATTTTCCAGGAAGTGAAAATTTAGAAGGGGAATGATCAACAAGGGAAAAACAAAGCAGGAAGAAAAAGAAAATTTCACTAAGGTAGGGTAGAATGAGAATGGATGGGGTGGGAGTGAAATTGGCAGGAATGCCTGAACAAAGAGGGACAGATGCCATAGACAAGTCAAATAGAAGAAGGACTGAAAATGCTCAGCAGCCTTGAATGTTGATGAGTTTGTTAAGAGCAACCACAGTAGATTAGTTATCAGGACAGAATGTAAATTGCAGTTTCTGTTGGTAACAAATGTTCAAAGCAGGTCCCACAGGGAAGAGAAGACATTATTTGGTTGCTTCAGGTAAGTAGATTAATTTAGAGAAGGTTTAGGGAGTGTTGCATTTGTTGGTTGTGGAACAAAAGGATCTAGAGAGAAGAGCTTGAAGATAAAATGCTTGGGAATCAAGCTGTGTGCTGACTGAGAAGAGAAAGAGTAAAATTAACCTTGAGATTCTAGAGACTCCTATTTTTCCATGACAGCATGATAATTAATGATAGATTTAAAAATGGGAGGACTGAAAATTTAGGAGTTACCACCCCTTGGTCTGTATTTTTCTGCAAAGCAGATGATAAGTTTGTCTGCTGAGGGTGGAAGCCTCAAGAGTTTGAATAGAGAGTGATGAGGGCTTGGATACAACACAGTATTGAAGACTCAGCAGAGGGTGGAGATCATAAATTTATAATGATACCAATTAACAGAGAATTCTTTTCAGCAGCACCAGACAGTTCATGAGGGAGAGTCGAGCAAGAAAGTGGACTGATTTATCTCCAGATTGTCAGCAAATCTAAAGCAAAGAACAAAGACAAGTGAGTCGAATATCCTGGTAATAGTATCGGTCAGATAGTTGAGTAGCCTGCATAGAAAAAGAAAGCTAAGAAGCTTTTAGCCTAGGGAAAAGTGGACATTCTGAGAAAAGTAGGGACATTTCGTGGAAGTTAGTGGATGGGAGAGTTGCAAGAGGTGATAATCAGAGATGGGGTTTCAGAAAGATGGCTAAGTCATGATGTGATAAAGTGGAGAAGAGATGAAATTAATAAATTATGAAGTGAGTATTTAGACTAAGTTTATTCCATGGATGCAATGTAAGCTGTCTTTTGTGATAGCAGGGTTGGGCTGAAGACAAAAAAGCAAGAAGTATATGTAGCATATGTTATATATATATATATGACAGAGAGCTGCTAGGAGACTCAGGTTAGTTTTCCCATTGTCTTGGGACTGTGAGGTGTCCAGACTTCAGCTGAATCATCTGGTATCTGAGCTCTCTGTTTATAAACAAGTGGAGAAAACACCAGGCATATTGTTCAGGCTATTTTTGACCTTAACTAGGATTCAACTATCATCACTTTAAAGCCTCACATTATTCCTTTTTTTGTGTGCTTAAGTAATATAAGCATCCTCTTAACTTTCACCTCCTCCATGCAACTTTCCATGATGTTCTTTGTCAAAATCTGTCTAGCTTTCTGTCTTCTGTATCTCTGTTATAGTATTGGCCACATTCTTCCTTTTATTCTCTTTATTTATCAAGATTACACATTTTCAAGGATAAGACTTCATTTTTTAATTCCAACAGCCTTGGTGTGTTGTCTTGTGAGAACTGGGTCCTCAATAAATGCTTTTTGCATTGATATGGTCATTATCCTCTCGTTTTGACTTAGTTCATAATATTGGCTGCTCAGATGGTAAAGAATCTTCCTGCAATACAGGAGACCTGGATTCTATTCCTGGGTCAGGAAGATCCCCTGGAGAAGGGAATGGCTACCCACTCTATGATTCTTGCATATAGAGTTCCATGGACAAAGGAGCCTGGTGAGCTACAGTCCATGGGGTCTCAGAGTTGGACACAACTGAATGCCTAACACTTTCACTTTTCACACGTGTTGACTCTCATATAGTAAAGTCTAAAGATAACTGAGTAGTAGGTTTTCATGACAGATATTGTGAATGAATGGTCCAGCACGTGGGAAAAAAACAACAAAAAAAGAGCTTCTATGGGTTGTAAGAAGCTGGAAGTTGTATAAAAACACTGAGCACTGTGTAAGTGGGGTAAGTGAAAGAGGTGGGATGGATAGATTTCCAAGATGTTTGCCAACTTCACAGTTTGCAGTGGGAAAACAATTCTGTCTGCAATCAATTTTCTACATGTACCTATGAATTCATTAGACTGGTTTAGAAGGAAGAATTAAGACTCTGTGTACATTTGTGTGTGAGAGGAAGACAGGAAGTTGAATCTCCCTAAGGCTTTTGTCTTCATTGCTTCTCATGTGTCATTGTAATTTTCTCTTTGTCTCTCCATCCACCACAACCCTACCTAATTGAAGCCATTGATTTTAAGCCTGTCCCTGAACCTTAATAACACTTATTTAGAAGCCTCCCCCCCCATCTTTTTGCACATTTCAGAGGAGAGTCACTTTAATCAAGTTGTGTTCATGGGAAATAAATCCTGTAATTCTCCCTAGTTTGAGCTCAGTTAAGTGCCCCCAGCCTCTTTAGGCAGCTGATGAGCACACTCCTCCAAAGTAAATGGCTCCTTGGACGCCGGACACCAGGGTGAAAGCAGCCATTAGTCTACAGTCCTTGGAGAACCTCTGCCTGGAATTTAATTCTTCAAATAATTTTGTGAACTTGACAAAGCCTTCAGCTGCTTGGGGGTCGCATATTAGAAATTTAAAAGAAAAAAAGCAGCAGTCTTTTCTGTCTCATGGTAACTCTGGTCATTTTTCACAGCATTTAATTTTCAGTATTATTGTAGGTAATTTTGTATCAGATTTTATTCTATGAGATATGTTTACATTATGATCCCTCATTTAGATAAGCTTTATTGTTTTAAAATCCATTAGGAATTTTGAGATGTATTCTTTGACTAAGTAAATGGATAGTTCATTTATAATAACTAACCTAGCATTATGCCCCGTGTCTAATAACATGAGTAGACCCATTCCTTTGACATAATTTAATGGCAAATACTTAGAGATTTAACAATTTTAGTTTGATAGATTCTCCTGAAAATAACTATTACAACTATATATGTATACATATTGTGTGTATGTGTATGATTATATATGTGTATGTGTGTATATAAACATATACATATTATTTATAAAGATATATAGATAGATTATATGTATATATAAAGCTATTTACCAGATAATGACTTTGTTCTAAGTGCTTTGAATAGTGATAAACAGAACAGTTTCTGTCCTCAAATAACATACTATTTAGAACCAAATTAGAGTGTACAAAATGTACTATAAAATCTGTTTTCCTTTTGTTTCCACATTAACTTTGTTTTAATGGAAACTCTGTTTGTGACAGATGTCTGGTCCCATATTAGCTTCTTTTCAATGCGTCTCTCAGGGTCCAGGTTACCACACACAGATCTGGATCTGAGCTGCGTTTGTGTATCAGGATAGACCTTCCCTAACATTACTTTCCCTGTCTTCTTGTCATAAAGTTTGCTCACTTTGAAGATTCAGGACTCTTTACCATCTAATTCCGTAGTGCTATGACTTTTTAATATATACCCCTATCTCTTCCCTTCAAATTTCCCAGCTCCAGTTTTCTTGTTTCTCTTTACAAAAAGAAAAATATTTTAAGAATTGATTCTAATAGTAATCTAACATAGAAGAAGCCATAAGTATTGTTGAAAGGAGTTGTTGTAATTTTTTTAATACTGAATAGACTTTGAAGGCAGACTAAATTTTCAACAGCGGGAGTATGGTATATCCACTTCAGGTAAGTTATTTCTGGCCCCCAGACTCATAGGGTAGTCTAGAGTAGAGCACAAAATTCATTTTACACAATGCCAGTATAAACACATTTTATTGTCACTATTATTTTTGCTGTTAGGTTCCCTACATGAACATCTCAAATTCAGTTTGGCCCAAACATTTGATTGTTAATTCGAAAAATCTTCTGGATTTACTTATTCCCTTTTCCTTCTCACTGGCACAAAACATAATATAGGCAGGTATCTTTTTTATGAATTAAGGCCAGAGTTGTCTGTAGTTCTTTCCTTTCTGTCATTTGACTTATTCTTCAATTGCTGCCAAACTAATCTGAAAGAATGCTTTTCAGAGAGATGGCATGTCTGTTTAATGCTAATATTCATCATCATAGTGGAGATCTTAAATTAAAAAAAATTAATAAATAACATCTTGTCACAACATGATGACAAACATATGAAACAGGAAACTTAGAAGAATGACCTTCTAATTTTAATTAAAACATATTTATTCACTCTGAGAACTCCACCACCAATTTTTTTTCTTGACTCTTAGCTCATAGACCAATACTTTCCTCATTCTTCCTCTAGGGCCTGGTTCCTTTGCTTTCTCTAACTCCGTTAGCTTAAATGTTAAGGGACGTACATTACAGGCGTATATTTCAGAATATATTAATCTTAGATATACTACTCAGAAAAATAGTGGATATAATCAATACTTTTCTGATATTACATTTGCTTATTCTCATTTGCATTTTCCAGGAAAGGATAATGCTTTATTTTCTAAGCATTTGTGATGTGGATTTTTAATTCCAGCATGAAATAGATAAAGGTATTGCATTTTACAGTCTACACAGGAACAGGAATTTAATGTGTGTGAACAGTCTGCTCATTTACCAGAATAATATATCCTAAATGGCTTCAATGTGTTCATAGACAGCGAACACTGAAAGCAGTAATTGGAAAAATACATCACCAGTCCAAATGTTCTTGCAGTCTTGGGTTGGAATCTGGCGATCCATTTGAATTCTTTGTTTGCTAAGTATAGAGGAGTCTAGAATTATTGACTGAGACTCACATTTGAAGCAGTTTAAGTTATAAAAATACAAAAGATGTAGATAGACCCATAGTTTAATTAAACCAAACAACAACAACAACAAAAAAAAACTGAGAATTTATTAAATTCATACTTTTCATTTGCATATATCATTTTCATAAAAACATCTTCTGGATGAATGATAGTATAAAACTATAAGATTAAGATTTGAATTTCTACCATAAATTCATATGTAATTACTGTGGAACATTTAAGCAATATAATAGTAGGTTTTGTTTTAGAATTAATAGGGTTTTTTTTTTTTCTGGTGATTCTAACTTATTGAAACCATAAACATCAAGAAAAGCTAATTGTATTAGTTAGATAATGCTAGCTGTTGTAATAGAGAAGAACCTGAAACTCATGGCTTAATACAATGTTAAACTATATCTTGCTCCAAAAAAAAAAAAAAAGACCAAAACAGCTGTTCTTGGTGGCTAGTAGAAGGGATTTTGCTCCATTCAGCCTTGTGAGGCTAGCATTAGCATTTAGCCATTCTAAAGAGGCTCTTCCATCTTCAGTGGGTAACTACCAGAGTCTGGGGTTTGCGAGAACTTTGTGCCTCTCCGGCTATCTGAGGGCATGTGAATACGCTGCATCTTACAGAGCGCCTGGGAGAGCCAGTGAAAAGTCTCTGGCTCCAACCTGAAACTGACATGTGCTTGGCTAATAACTCAAGCCCTGGTGATGATTGGGATACTGCTGGGACTAATGCCATCATTGGCAAAGAGTATATCAAGTGCATGGGACAATGGTAAAAAGTAAGTGTGAGTGACTATCACTGAAGATGTAATTTTTTACCGTTGTAGATCTGACTATGTTGCCATAGCATAGTACATAAATTTGTGCAACGCTTTTGTGACTCCGTGACCACACTCAAAGCCAGGTTGAATGTGGTCAAGCTTTCTTTACCACTTTGGTTATTGCTCTCACTGTCTTCTGAGAAGTGCCCCCTTTGCTTTTCCTGACCCCTCCACCCCCCCACAAAAAAAAAAAAAACCCTCTTACATATCACTACTAACCTTTTCAAAATCCATACCTACTAAAGAAAAGTACCACTTATAATGCAGAAGAATGTAGGAAATAACCCTGTCGCAAATAACAGAAAATGCACCCAGAAATAATGACTTGTCAGTCAGGGAGAAAGAGCGTGGAAGATTTTAAGATCCAGGTTTCCCAGAGGAACCTGTCACTTCTGCTTATATCCCACTGGCTAGAATAGTCACATGATCACAACAAATTGCACATGAGGCTGAGAGATAGAGATCTAGTTGTGTGACAGTGAGGACTGGGCAGACACTTTGGTGCTTAGTTAGCAATCTCTGCCACACAAGCTATCAAGAGAAAGTCAATAGGTGGCAAAATTTTATTTATAACTTTTAGTTATTTTATTTGTGTACAAGTATGTGTCAGTATACAGAAATTCCATAACTAAGTAATCTTGAATCAAATAAACAAACTTAAAAATAAAATTAAGCCTAAAAATAATTATTGGAGTAGGAAGATTGGGTATTGTGGTTGTAATACTATTTCTCTTTGAGTTCTGTATGCTTCTTTGGGCTTCCCTGGTGGCTTAGAGGGTAAAGCGTCCACCTGCAATGCGGGAGATCTGGGTTCAATCCCTGAGTCAGGAAGATCCCCTAGAGAAGGAAATGGCAACCCACTCCAGTATTGTTGCCTGGAAAATCCCATGGACTAAGGAGCCTGGGAGGCTGCAGTCCATGGGGTTGCAATATCTTTAGCCACGTTTAAGCAAAACACGTGAAATAAAACTTTTTTCTGCTGCTTATTTGAAATATTTAGATTTTTTGCTTCTTTTCGAATTTTTCATTGTACTTAAGCAAGAATAAAAATTTAGAATTAATAATAACACCTAACGTTAATTCAGCTCTTACTGTGATTCAGGCCCTATTCCAAATACTTTAAATGTATAGCTCAACTTATCCTTATAGCAGTCATATGAAATAGGTACTGTTTATGTATTTTATAACTGAGATAAATGAAGCTCAGAGAATTTAAGTTGCTTGCCTAGTAAGATGTTGGATTTGAGATTCAATCTCAGATATTCCAGATTCAGATTCTGAGCTTGTCTTCACTTATGAGGAAGCAAACAAATTCCAAAGAACCTTAGAGTTGGCTCCCAGACTACATTTTAGTTAGTAGAATGTCTAGCTTTAGGATTTTGTGAACGTTCAATTCAGGTTGTTGTGTTTTTTTTGTATTTACACACATAATGTATTTTCAAACTTACTTTTATATGCTAAATGGGTGGTGATACTGAATTTCAGATGAAGTCTTCAAAATATCAAAGCATTTACTTCCTACTTAAAATTATCCTAAGGATATACATTTATAACTAATATTTTACTAGATTAGCTTTTAAATTATTATGTCACCACCTTTCCTCATTTCTGTTTCCAACCTTTCACACCAATTTCATCCTCCCTACTTCCTTAGCTCCCAGATACTTAATTGGCTTTTTCCGTGGATTTTGACATAGAACAATTCATAAATCTTTTTGTTATAATTGCTTGACTTACTAGATGCTATGCAGTTATAATTCAATGAAAAGGCAGTATTGTTCTTAGCATCTTTCTTCCCCAATAAAGAAGAGAACATAGTCTGTAGCCAAGAGCCATTGTGAATACAGGTGGTCTTGAATGGATTCACTCCCTTCTGTATGTATGAGGCAGTTTTTGTTAGTTGTTATACCAGACTACACACTGTACTAAGTACTTTTGATTCATTGGCTCATTTAGTCTTTATAAAATCTCCATGTATTCATACTGTTTTTATCTCCAGGAGAGGAAATTCAGGCTTAGAGTAGTTTAAAAACACGATCAGTTAGTGAAAGAGCTTGGGTTTGAACCTAGAAATTTTGATTCCAAAAACAATCCTTAACTGTTCTGTAACTCCCACCTGTTACTGCACGCTTAAATCATGTGCTGTCACCCAGTCATTTCACTTTTTTATATTAATTCCTCTAGGATGCATATTTTAATGCATAATAGTACTCTTTGAAAGGCTTCCCCAATGGCTCAGCAATAAAGAATCTGCCCACAATGTAGGAAGCTCAGGAAATGCAGGTTTGATCCCTGGGTCAGGAAGATCCCCTGGAGGGGGAAATGGCAACCCACTCCAGTATTCTTGCCCAGAAAATCTCATGAATAGAGAGACCTGACAGGCCACAGTCCATAGAGTCGCAGAGTTAGACATGACTGAACAATGGAGCAGGCAGGCAGACTCTTTAAAACCATTGCTGTCTTTACTGTCCAGTGAATGTGTTAGGATTTAGGTGGTTAAGAGAATAATGATGTGACTCGTGAGAAGAGGTACTGGAATTTATCATGTGCCAAGCTCTGGACTTAGCACTTTATTTAAAATATAGTACCTAAATCCTCCAAATTATTGAGTTGATAGCATTATCATCATTTTACAGATGCAGAAACTGAATATCAAGGATAATTAATAACTTCTCCTAGCTCACTCAGCTCTTAAGTGCAGAGCTGTGATTCAAACTCAGGTTTGACCCTGAAGCAGAGATTTTTAGACATTAAACTAAAAATCTTTCCTCAGTACTTACTAAATACTGGATTCTTTCACAAAAATTATTTAATTATATTATCACTGATGCTCAAGGCTATATTAGCACAAAGATAAGGGGAATTTAAATAAACATACTAGTAATAAATAGACATCACTTTGCCAACAAAGATTTATGTAGTTGAAGTTATGGTTTTTCCAGTAGTCATGTATGGATGTGATAGCTAAACCATTAAGAAGGCTGAGCAATGAAGAATTGATGTTTTTGAATTGTGGTGTTGGAGACGACTCTTGAGAGTCCCTTAGACAGCAAGCATATCAAACCAGTCAATTCTAAAGGAAATCAATCCCTGAATATTCATTGGAAGGTCTAACGCTGAAGCTGCAATACTTTGGCCACCTGATGTGAAGAGTCAACTCAATGGAAAAGACCCTGATGAAAGACTGAAGGAAAAAGGAGAAGGGGGCAACGGAGTATACAATGGTTAGATAGCATCACTGGCTCAATGGACATGAATCTGAGCTAATTCCAGGGGACAGTGAAGGACAGGGAAGCCTGGCATGCTGCAGTTCATGGGGTCCCAAAGAGTTGGACACATCTTAGTGACTGAACAACAACAGAGAAATGCTGGGGCTGGTATCAAAACCCAGATCTTTTTGTTTGCAGATCTCGATTTTATCCCTACCATGTTTCCTCCAGGCCCTCTCCCAGAGCCACCATTACCATATTCATTCATTCATCATTTGTTCAAGGGATGTCCATTGTGTATCCATCTTTTCTAGACACTGCCGGCCCTGCATGCTATACACAGTAATGAGTAAAGTATTTCCTGTACCTGGAGCTTTTGGTCTAATGAAGGAGACAGATATTAACCAACTCATACAAATATATATTGGAAATTGTAATAAAGGATTAATCTTGTTAAAATAGGGATTCATGCCTGCCAATGCAGGGGACACGGGTTTGACTGCTGGTCTGGGAGGACTCCACATGCCTCAGGGTAACTAAGCCCATGCAACAGAACGACTAAGCCTGTGCCCTAGAGTCTGTGCTCCACAAGAGAAACCACCACAATGAGAAACCCGCACACCCCAGTGAAGAGTAGGGCCCACTCCCCGCAACTAGAGAAGCCCATACAAAGCACTGAAGACCTGATGCAGCCAAAAATATAAATACATAAAATAAATTTTAAAAAATTAAGTAGAGATGTTCATGAAATCTATAACTCAGGGAACATCATTTTAACTGGGATGTGAAAGGTGAATAGAAGTTTACTATAAATGACCTTAGAAGGTAGAAAAAGACTGTGCCAAGTATTCCAGAGAACATTTTTCTATCAGCTCCTGAACAATTTTTTTTTTCCAGTGGCTGATGAAGCTCTATTTTTAAATAAGGTTTCTTGAAAAAATATCCTGGCTTAATTACATGAATATCAAAGACTATATAAACATCTAATAGATGCATGATATTTCTTATCCAGAATCTGTGTATCCAGTGGCATCAATTATCTGGAATATACTTTCCAGTTAGAAAAAAATCAGTAGAATTTATATCATCCATAAAGAGGTCAACAAGAATAAAAATATCAAATATAGTTTCTGGAACTTAAAAGTACATCCATATATTAATCATTAAATACTTAGGGATATATAGCCTTCTATATTTTAACAGACATTAGCATGTTGATTTCTAGTAGAATAATTGACATTTACTTAGTAGTCCTGAACCACTGACTATTTAAGTATATTTGTATGAGGAGCTAGATAAATTATATGTTATACATATTATAAATGTATCCATACTGTTTATTAATTAGTACTTTAAAATAAAGGTTTGTTATGTGCAGAATTGGTTTGTACTTCTGTTTATATTTTTAATATTCCTGATATGAAAAATACTTTACATATGACTAATATTCAATCACTGTGGTATTGCATTTGATTTGGAGTAAAATTCTGAAAACTTAGGTAAGGAAACCTAGGCTCATGACCTTAGATATTGTAGACTTTTTCCTCCAATACCTAGGAACTAAACTTACAGAAGAATATTCATCTTTGTAAAGTTCAAAAGTCAGCAAACCTTGCATATAGATAACTGAGGAAGCTGTGTATTTAACACTGAGATACAATCATAGATAAACTAGCATTCTGAATTTGACATCAAGGAAGTTAATTCCTTATCTGTCTCAAAGCTCCATCCAGGTATACAGAGAAAGAGAAGCACTAAAGCAGACAGGTAAAAATGGTTACAGTGATGAGGCATCTGCAAGGGTCAACCCCACGATACAAAGTTCATCAGATGATGGATAAAGGAGCTTTCCTTACTCCCTCAACTATACAAGATGCATATCTAACAGGAATGCTAATTTTTATTTTCTAAATATTTATATTTTAACTACTTCCTGTGCTATTTGGTGTATTAAAATATACATTTTTGTATTGCTAGATATTTATGCCTGTGTCATTAGCCTTCAAATGATATGCTCCCTTTCATACTTATTAAGGAGAGCAGCTATTCTTAAAGTCATATGTCATAACTTCTGCCAATCTTTGTTTCACTCGAGGTTCCCTTTAGTTGACTTGGAAATGTGAATTTTGTTTTCTTGCAAAAGAGGAAGTTAAAAAATACATTGAGAACATTTCTTTAGGTCTTTATTTCTGCCTTCTTATTTCCATTTATTCTATTCTACTTAATAGTGAATAAGTTCAGTATGTTTTCAGTTGCAGCATTTTCCTATTGAGGCATATTCTGCCCAAAATCCCAGTTTTCTGAATGCATGTGTTTTAATTGGGCTTCCATGTGGTGACAGAAGTAGGACTCCCTGCTAGTCCCTTTCTAGCTATAATTCTCAGCACAGATGGTTTTTACTAAACTACTTCTTCCTCCCACCCTTTGCCACCATTCTGACAATAAATACTGCTATCGTTCCCTGAGGTATTCATTCATCTCTCAGGCCTCCAAACAGACTGGGCAGCATCTCATGACTGGGAAGAGTGACAGTGGGGGGATAGGATTGTTCCAAGACACCGGAGCAGACCGAGTCACCACCCTTAGGAATTTGAAACAGACAATGCAAGACAAAAATGGACCAGTCAGATTTCTAGTTTAGTGCTCCTTATGGTTTATTTCAGTTGTTTTTTTTTTTTTTTTTTAATTTTCCAAAGGAAAAAGTGAAATGGAAATAGAATATGTAAATCAGTTTGAAAGAATCTCAAGAATATGTGCATTTCAGGTTTGGTGGAGAATATGGAACAAACTGTGGACTGTTATGGGAATCTGTGCACTTACCTAATGGATATGGGGAAACACTAACCTTGGAAAAATTGTGATGCCTGGCTTTGGGTGCTTTTCATACTCCTGCTCTGCCTGTCTCTATTCCCATCAATATGTACCATTTCATTGTGGCCCTACTAGATTAATTGGCTTGGCAGGTGTAATGATTGGTTACATTGGTATGAGACATACCAATGTTTATTTTGTTCATTCAACAAATACTGATTTATCGCTCATAGTTTGCCAAGCGCTGAGGATATAGGAACACAAAGTGGGCAAAAGCAGTCACCATAACTTGTGAATTTTCATAGCAGTTCACCACACTGTATGAATTCATAATTGCAAATCAAAATAAGTAGTATGAGAAAAGGGGCCGTGTTTCTATGAGAACATATGATTGAGTACTCTAGCCTTGAGTGGGAAGGAGTGATAACAAGGCTTTCTTTCCCAAAATCGAAGGATGAGTGGAACAACATAGGTGGGTGTGTTTGAAGGTGGGGGACTGGGAAAGCATTTTAGACAGAAGAATCTTTAGAGACAAAGACTCATGTGAGAGGTAGATAGCACACGATGGCTGGCCCAGGGTCAGGGCTGATAGTTTGACAGCCTGAAGATTAAGCAAGGTGAAAGTACTGTTTATGTGTATTGTTGGTCCAAGTCAAAATATGATACATGTGAGATATAGAAGTACAGGGCTTCCAGGGGGCAAACTTAGTAGCTAAGTGTCTCCTAAATTACACTGTGGAACATCAAGGAAGGGGGTTGCCCACTTCATCTGTTTTCAGTGTGAAAGAAATTGGTCTACCTGGGGGAAAACATGGAATAATGTGTATATCATGAATACAAGAGTTATCCCCATTTAAAAGTCCAAAAGTCTGACTTTTACTTAGCTTTTACTTAAACTTTTACCTAATGAAAATGAGCTCAAAATTTTAAAATAAATCCTCTAGTGTTCCAGGCTGGTTATATGTTCTTTAAGAAGATAATCTTTTAAAGGTTAATTTTTAGTACCATTAATTACTTTTGTTTGTTGTTTTCCATGCCTTTAGTCCTGAGTATGAAAACTATTACCATCAGAATAAGCTGCCTTTAAAACTAAAGAGCTTGATAATGTCCCTGGGTACCTGTCTTTTTTGAATTATCATTTCAATGTCTTTGTTGCTTACAGAGTTCCTAAATCCCCTCTGTTTTTCAACTCATAAACCATTTAATATTTTCAGAAGCACTGTTTGAAACCAACCTTGAGAAAGGCAGATAAGATAATCGGAAAAAAAAAAAAAGCAATAGATGACACTGAGACAATGAAGAAAGAATAATTATATCTTCAAAGTTAAAAATATGTGAAAGCTTCCTAATACAGGGTTATAAATACAAACATTACTTATCTAGGGAGTATTTATGCCCTCAGCTTGTAAATGAGCTTTATTTATTGAAAAAAGTAGAATTTGGATTTCTAGTGCGGCATATAAGTTTACTAGTTTCAGTTCTGTCCTAACAACAGGTAAAAACCTGAGAAAACTGAAAAATCAACAAGTCTGCTTAGATATGGCAGAAAAGTAAGATCACAAGACAAATCACTGCCTCTGAAACTGGAGAGATGGACAGCTGGATACAGAGACTCACAACCTACTAAAGCAAAGGCCCATGAGAAGTAAACTCTGTGGGGACCAATATTAGGATAGAAAAACCCCAGGAACTATAATCAACGAATTGCTGGAGTCTCAGTGGGGAAAAGTGTGAGAGTTAAAAAATGTAGGATGACCCAATCAGAGATGAGACCCCAAATTTTTATGCATTACTTCTAGGGGCTCTACCAGATTCTCACAGGAAAGACTGGAGAAAAATCCTTTTGTGCTTCTTCAGACAGGAAGAAGGGAAAAGTAGTCATTTTGAAATAGACCTGCCCTCAAGAGAAACTGTTTCACCAGAGCCTAATCTGTTGGGGTTTTATTAGGACCCAGCTGACCCAGGGGAAGGAAATAATCAACTCCATCCCACTCCAGCTATTCTGTCCCATCTAAAAGAAAGTGGGTGGGGCTGAAAAGCACAGTGAAGTTGTTTGCCCAAGGACACAAGTTCACTGAAACACCGGACGGAACTAACCGCGGTACTATAAAATGCTTCCCTTTCCTCTACACCTTGCCTACCACATTATATTAGGTCTATTTATTGCAGTTCTTTTTTACTATGCACATCATATCTATCAAAGGAAAAAAAGAAAAAAAAAATCTACAAGTCATACTGAAAAGCAAAATACACAGTTTGAAGAAACTTAGAAAGCATCAGAACCAGAATCAGATATGGCAAGAATGTTGGAATTATCAAATTGTGAATTTTTAAAAAAATCTATGATTAATATGCTGAGGGATTTAATGGACAACATAGATAACACAGAGGAGTAGATGGTAAAATAAACAAAGAGAAAAAGTGAAGATAAAATAACAATTTTTTTTCTTCTTAATTGACCTAACAGGTGACAAAGTTTATTCAAAACAAATGTAATAAATTGTATTTCATGACTATAGTTTGTATATAAGTGAAGTGAATGAAAGAAATCATACAAAGGAAGCATTAGGAATATATATTTTTTATTATTATTAGGTACTTATACTACCTGTGAAGTATCATATTTTTTTACTTGAAAGTAGACATAAGTTATTTGTAAATGCATATTTTAAATTCTAGAACAACCACTGGGGATTTTTTTTAAAAAAAGTATAAATTGATGTACTAAGAAAGGAAAGAAAATCAAATCATATAAAATGGTCATTACACTTCAATCAGAAATGGATAGATCCATCAGGCAGAAAATAGCAAGGACATAGTTGAATTCAAAAGCATCATCATTCAACTGGAGATAATTGACATTTATAGGCTGCTTCAATTAGCAACAGTAGAATAAACATTTTTCTCAAGCTCATGTAGAACATCACCAAGGGATGTCACAGTCTGGATCATAAAACATAACTTAACATATTAAAAAAAATAGGAATCCTACAATGTATCCTCTCAGACCACAGTGGAATTAAACTAGAAATAAATAACAGAAGACACCTGGGAAATCTCAATATTCATTGAACATAGACAGTATAAATCTGGATATTATATGGATCAAAAAGAAATCTCAAGAACTAAATGATAATAGAACTTATAAAAATTACAAAATGCAGCAGAAACAGTGCATTTAGGGATATTTATAGCATTGAATGCATATGTTACAAAAGAAGAAAGATTTAAAATCAATGATCTAAGCTACCACTTTGGAAAACTGGAAATAAAAAAAAACAAATTAAACCTAAAGTAAGCAGACAAAAATAAATAATAAAAATTAGAGCATAAATCAGTGACATTAAAAACTGGAAATCTACAGAGACAATGAACAAAACCAAAAGCTCTTTCCATGAAAAGATCGATAAAATTGATAAGCTTTTAACCATGTTTACAAAGACAAAATTTAACAATACAAAACAAAAACAGCAAAAACAACAACAACAAAAAGACAGAGAGGATAGAAATTACTAATATTAGAAATGAAAGTAAGGGCATCATTATAGATCCTATGGATGTTTAAAGGCTAATAAAGGAATATTTCAAACAACCCTGTGCCCATGGATTTGATAATCTAGATGAAATGGACCTATTATTTAGAAGGCTCAATCTACCAAAAGTCAAAAAGAATAAATAAGCAATCTGTATAAGCTTGTATTTATTAAAGAAATTAAGTTGATAGGTAATAACCTTCCAAAAGAAACAGAAAGTCCTAAATGAGTTGGTAAATTTGATAAGTTCTACTAAACATTAAAGGAAGGAATTATACCAATTTTCTATAATCTTATCTAGAAGCAAAAGGAATACTAACCAACTCTTTCTGTGATTTCAGCATTACCCTAATACCAAAACTTGTTTAAAGGTTTATTAGGAAAGAAAATTATAGAGCAATATCTCTCATGAGCATAGATACAAAATGCTTAACAAAATCACAGTAAATTGAATACAATGTATGAAAAGAATTGTACTTAATGAGGGAAAAAAAACAAAACACCTGTACTGAAAACTGTAAGATCTAATAAAATAATGGAAGATGACACAAACAGACAGAAAGATATAGTGTGTTCTTGGGTTGGAAGAATCAATATTGCCAAAATGTACTACCCAAGGCAATCTACAATTTCAATGCACATCCAAATACCAATGGCATTTTTCACAGAATGAGAAAACAAATTTTAAAAGTTTGTATGGAAACATAGAAGACTCTGAATAGCCAAAACAATCCTATCACTCCTTTCAACATCATACTGAAGTGCTAGTTAATGCAACAATATATGAAAAGAAAATAAAAGGTAAACAGGCTAGGAAGGAAAAAAATGAAATGAAAAAATAAGACTGTCTTTGTTTACAGTTTATATTCTACAAAAATAAATTACTTTCCTATATACAGCAAAGAGTAAGTAGAATTTGAAATTAAATACTTACTGCCATTTACACTAGCGAAAAAAAAAAAAACAAGTACTTAGGTGTGAAAGTGGAAGTCGCTCAGTCATGTCCGACTCTTTGTGACCCCACGGACTATACAGTCCATGGAATTCTCTAGGCCAGGATACTGGAGTGGGTAGCGTTTCCCTTCTCCAGGGGATCTTCCCAACCCAGGGATCAAACTCAGGTCTCCCACATTTCAGGCGGATTCTTTACCAGCTGAGCCACAAGGGAAGCACTTAGGTATATATTTAACAAAATATGTACAGGATCTACATGAGGAAAAGCTACAAAATTGTTGAATGAAATAAAATCACTAAATAAATGGAGAGGTGTTCCATGCTTATGAGCAGGAAGACTCAGTATTGTCAATTCTTTCCCACTTTATAGACTCAATACAATCCCAATCAAAATACCAACAAGTTATTTTTGTGCATATTGACAAGCTGATTCTAAAGTTTATATGCAAAGGTAAAAGATTCAGAATAACCAAAGATAACATTAAAAGAGAACAAAGTTGGAGGACTGACACTAACTTATTTCAAGAATTACCATTGAACTACAATAATTAAGTCAGGGTGATACTGGTGAAAGAATATGCAAATAGATCAATGGAACAGAATAGAGAACCTAGAAAGAGACCCATATAAACATAGCCAATTTATCTTTGATGAAGGTGCAAAGACATGCTGTGGAAAAAAGATAGTTTGTACCTGGGTTCAATCCCTGGATTGGGAAGTTCCCCTGGAGAAGGAAACAGCTACCCACTCCAGTATTCTGGCCTGGAGAACTCCATGGACAGAAGAGTCTGGCAGGCTACAGTCCACAGGTTTGCAAAGAGTCAGACACAACTGAGTGACTTCCTTGTTTCACTTTAATACATGGTGCCGGAGTGACTGTACATCCACATGCCAAAAAAAGAAAAAAAGAATCAAGATATAGTTTATATTTTTCACAAAGATGATCTCAAAATGGATCAAAGATTTAAATGTAAAAAAGTCTTTTAAACTGTAAAACTCTTGGAAGAAAACATAGAAAATCTAGATGCCCTAGATATGGTGATGATTTTTGTTAGATACACATCAAAGGTATGAGCTGTGAAAAAAAAGAAATGATAAGGTAAACTTCATTAGACTTAAAAACTTCTGCTCTGTAAAAATACTATCAAGAGAAGGAGAAGACCTTGAAAGACCATTTAGCTTCTTAAAAACAAAAGCATACTCTTACCATTCAATCCAGCAGTTGTGTTCCTTGGTATTTACTTATTTGAATTGAAAACATATGTCCATAGAAACCTGCACACAGATGTTTACAGCAACTTTATTCATAATTACCAAAACTTGGAAGCAACCAAGATGTCCTTCAGTAGGTGAACGGATAAACAAACTGTGGTACATTAAGACAGTGGAATATTATTTGGCGTTAAAAACAAATGTGGTACCAAGCCACAAAGAGACATGGAGGAAACTTTAATACATTTTAATAAGTAAAATAAACTAATCTGAAAAAATACTATATTATTAATAATATATGACATTCTGGAAAGGACAAAGCTATGGAGATGATAAAAAGATCAGTGATTGTCAGTGTTGAAGAGGAAGAGGGATGAATAGGTAGAGTACAGAATATTTTTAGAGCTGTGAAACTAAACTGTACAATACCAGAATGGTAAATCTGTATCACTTTACAATTGTCAAAACATCAAGAAAAAGCTCAATGTGAATTTTGGAATGTAGGTGAGCATGGTGTATGTACGTAGGTCCATTGATTGTAATGATTGTCCCATGCTGTTGCAGTACCTTGATGATGAGGGAGAATGTGTGTGGCATGGGGCAAGAATTTTATGGGAACTGTATTTTCTGCTCAATTTTTTGTGGACCTAAATTTTCTCTAAAACATTAAGTCTTTTCAAAGAAAAGCTATCATGCCTCGTGGAGGTGGCCAAAGAACTTGATCTAGAGGATCTCAATATTTTACTAAGCACTCAGACCTAAAACTTAAACAAACACAACTTCAAAGGACGAAATCACAGAGGTTTGTAGAAGATGTTAATTAAGAATAGACTGGATAACACTGAACACTGAATACTACATAGTATTTGGGATCTCCAGTTCCAAACAAAAGGTATGATCATTTTTTGAATAATAGAGTCCTAATTAAGAGATGTACAGATGTGTTAGTGGCTTGTTATTATACATGTGGCTCACTGTAAATGTATTTTATAATGAAAATAAAATAGCCAAAATGCAGATATCATTGGACAAATTTTAATCCATGTAGGGAAAAACATGAAAAGCCAGAACTCATGTCATCAACATACTAGATTTCCATAAAGTTGAACTGTCACAAGTGTGTAAACGTTGGTCATGTGTATATTATATTTTCAGCAGTACAGGTCCATTAGTTATGAGGTGCCTTTCTGAGTCAGAGTTATCTGTAAATAGGGTCACTTTCTTATATGATTTTCAGTAGTGATTCAATCAATAAAAACTGATTTGATAGAATTTTTCATTCAAGTTTCATGTGTGTTATTTATGCATAAACTGCTAAAGCCAAGCTATGAAATGGTCTAGAGAAAAAGTTTTATGCTTCTTTGTGAGAAATAATACTGTATTTTTTCTGAAGGCAGGGAAATCTTACAAAGTATTAAAGCAGTAAGGAGTACCCTGGTTTTTTTGAAATGATTAGATTTTATGGTTCACTTGATGATGTAGATTCCACTTAGCACGAAGCATATCATGAGAGTTACAATGAGGATGAAATGTGACTCGTGTATTAGATGTGCTACCTTGATTTTCCTTGATGGCCTTTCTACTTCAGTTAAATATGGACAAATGTGTTTCATGGCACTTTTTTTTTTTCTCACCAATTTACTTTCTATTACTTTGGAACTATGTTCCTTAGCCAGGGTTGGCACTTTTTCCAAGATAGAAACTTTGATTTTTTTTCTTCTGTAAACAAGACCTGTTACTTTTGGCAATAAAATGTAGAGGGGTGGGATGGAGTGGGGAGGAGGTTCAGGAAGAAGGTGATATACGTATACCTATGGCCGATTCATTTTGATGTATGGCAGAAGCCAACACAATATTGTAAAGCAATTATCTTCCAATTAAAAATAAATACATTTTTTAAAGAATATAACCAAAAATGGACTATGATTTGGAAAAAGGTATTCAAATTTTAATAACTTAAAATCTAGAATTCTTCATAACACATTTTGGATAAAAAGATCTATGCAGTAGGTTAAATGATCTTTTTTCAAAATAGATCGTATTGTGTGAAGTAAAATCCCATTTTCAGAAGTTGTACTCAGTGCCCTGATTGTGAAAAATACCTAACCTATTCCAAGAAGATAGACTGACCAGAAATGCTTGGGTACTGTGACAAGTGAGTATAGAGAAGGCAGGTCTAAATAGAACACCAGGAAGAAGAAATGAGGGGAGAACTGGGCATCGTTATCTTCTATCAGCGTCTCTGGTTTTGAATTGAATTTCCACTCTACTTGCCTTGTAAGTTCACGTGGAGTTCTAATCAGTCCAGGAATAAAAAGTGACTTGAATAGAAGAAAAAAAATACACACACACACACACATATGCATTTATAAAATTTTGAAAGAATGTGACACCCTACTCCTGATTCCCAGAAGATGAAATTATGTGAATCATTTTTTATATTTCCATGAGAATAAAGTAGAAATAATAATAATAAAGTCAGGGATACTCCAGCTGAGAGTAATAGAATTAAACTCACCATGACAAGGGATGCATTTTAGATCATGACACTTTTATAATGCAAAGTTTATATTGTTTCTGACAGGATGAAATCCAACCTCCTTAGCTCATCTCAGTTTCTTTTCAATGAAGCTAGACATTTAATTAATTATAAGGTTTTTGGTTTAGCATTGATGATGTCTAGCTTCCTGCTACCTATCTAGCATATTTGAATCCCACTTGCATGCAATAATCATTCTCTAGTCTGAATTTCCAGTAATACCTCATCTCTGCCCATAAATGAACTCTTACTCCTCCTATCCTAGTATTATAAGTCTTTATTAATTTGATTTATTTTCTTTTTGCTTTTAATAAGTCTGTTTCGGCATGATGGAAATTACAGCTCAATTACCTGTTGTTCCCATGCTTCCATTTCCTGCAAACTAGGTAAAGAAAGCTTTCTATAAACTGTGAACTCAAACCTGGTGAATGAGTAGTGGAGAATCTTGTTTTGTGTGTTTGTTAAAA
The DNA here is from genome assembly GCF_033118175.1 of Dama dama. Lineage (NCBI taxonomy): Eukaryota > Metazoa > Chordata > Mammalia > Artiodactyla > Cervidae > Dama > Dama dama. The sequence continues at coordinate 24,448,809 of NC_083709.1, forward strand.
AGGATTTGGTAGCTAAGTACTGTTTTAATAATAGCTAATTGAGAGCACAAAAGATAAAGGTTTTAGTAGCTTAGAATAGCTTTGAAAACAACTAAAAAATAAAGAAGCTGGCATCTGAAGGAAATGGATGATTTCTGTTATGCGAAGAAATAAGATTGATAGGTTTACAATTAAGGAAGAAAAATAAGAAAAAGTTTCTCTCTATTATGTTTTTTATCAAGTAGTTTTTAGGAAATCACAACATGTATAGCATAAAGAAAAAAATAGTGGAAAGAAAATAGATCCTAGAATTGCTTCAATAATACTCTTTTTAACAGACTTTATTTTTAATGCTGTACATATTATTCTGCAATTTGCTGTGTTTGTTCAGCATTATTGAATACTTTATAATTGTTTATTTTATGGTAGTATTACAGTATATTCAACTGCCTGTTTATTGACAGACACGTAAGCTATTTCCCCAAAATCACTATTATAAACCATTGAAAAAATATGTCTATCATTTGATTGTTTGCCTGCTATCTGTCCATCTAGCTATTTGTTGATGTATTTATGTTCATGTTTTCCCTGAAGTGGAATGACTTGGTATAACGTTTAAAAAAGTTAATAGATATTGAGGGTGGGATGTTTCGAGAGAACAGCATCAAAACATGTGTATTATCTAGGGTGAAACAGATCACCAGCCCAGGCTGGATGCATGAGCCAAGTGCTCGGGCCTGGTGCACTGGGAAGACCCAGAGAGATGGGGTGGAGAGGGAGGTGGGAGGGGGGATTGGGATGGGGAATATGTGTAAATCCATGGCTGATTCATGTCAATGTATGACAAAAACCACTACAATATTGTAAAGTAATTAGCCTCCAACTAATAAAAAGGAAATTAAAAAAGTTAATAGATATTGACAAAGTATCCTGTAATAAAGATATAGATTTTTATCTATATGGATGTAGTTATGAATATAGATTTTTATAAAACTGCTGTGTGGATCTATATAGGGATATATAGATCAAAAGTGTATGTGACAGTTTATCAAGAGTGTATGTGACTACCTATTTTTCCCAAGTCTTTGCAAAAATTAGATATTATCATTATACCCATTTATTATAGGTTATCCATTTCATTGCCATAAATTTGCTTGTGGTAGTCTGCTATGATCCTTTATATTTCTGTGATGTTAGTTGTAATTTCTCATTTTTCATTTCTAATTTTACTGATTTGAGACTCATATAGAGTGAAGTAAATCACAGAGAAAAACAAATATCATATGTTAACATATATATGTGAAACTTTGAAAAAATGTTACAGATGAACTTATTTACAAAGAAGAAACAGAGACAGACCAGACTTAGAGAACAAATGTATGGACACCAAGTAGGGAAGAGGGGGTAGGATAAATTGGGAGATTGAAATTGACGTATATATATACACTGCTGCTGCTGCTGCCGCTAAGTCACTTCAGTCATGTCCGACTCTGTGTGACCCCATAGATGGCGACCCACCAGGCTCCCCATCCCTGGGTTTCTCCAAGCAAGAACGCTGGAGAGGGTTGCCTTTTCCTTCTCCAATGCATGAAAGTGAAAAGTGAAAGGGAAGTCACTCAGTCATGTCCAACTCTTAGCGACCCCATGGACTGCAGCCCACCAGGCTCCTCCGGCCATGGGATTTTCCAGGCAAGAGTACTGGAGTGGGGTGCCATTGCCTTCTCCGATATATACACTACGATTATATAAAGAAGATAAAAAATGAAAATGTAATCTGTAGCATGGGCCTGGGGTGGAAGAAGGTATAGTCAGTTTGTAGTACCTAAGTTAACCTTAAAAATGCATTCCAGTATACATTATAGTCAATCATTCAGTCCTGTCCTACTCTTTGTGACCACATGGACTATAACCCACAAGGTTCCTCTGTCTATGGGATATTTCAAGCAAGAATACTGGAGTGGGTTGCCATTTCCTCCTCTGGGGGATCTTCCCGATCCAGGGATTGAACCCACATTTCCTGCATCTCCTGCAGTGCAGGAGGATTTCTTACCTGCTAAGCCATCAGGGAGGCTCTCCATTAAACATTAAGTGCTGGCAAATACTGTTTGTTTCCACTTATGTGAAGTTCCTAGAATAGGCAAATTCATAGTCAGAAATTACATTGCTAGATGCCAGTGACCTGAGGGTGGGGTGGGGTAGGAAGCGGGGATGGGGACTTAGTGTTTACTGGGGACAGAGTTTCAGCTTAGGAAGTTGAAAATCTCAGGAGATTGATGATGGTAGAGTTGCACAGCAATGTGAATGTACTTAGTTCCACTGAAGTGCACAGTTAAATATGGTTAAAATGGTATGTTTTATATTATGTGACCTTTACCACAATAATAAAACATCAAAACAAAACCAAAAGCATTATGCCCATATGATGTACATCAATTAAAAGTTCTATTTATTTGATATTTCGTAAAGTTGAACATTTTTTCATGTATGTATCACTTAATGAAGCGACATTGGAATGAATGTAATAATTATTTTTGAGGACTGAGGGACATCTCTTTCGATAGGATTTGTCCTAAGTTAAGCTGCCAATTATAAATAGCTCTGTCTGTTCACTATCAATGCTTTTATGATGACTATGAAATATCTTCTTGTTCTATGCTTCTTATGAATGCTTGATTTTTGGCATCAGGATTTGGAGCATATAAAGTGTACTGACAGTTCGATGGGTACAGTTCACATAGAGTAAATTTAATAAGCTTCATAAAGAAGAGGCAGGATAAAATTATGAAAACACATTTAAAGGAGACAGTGTTCTCTCATTTAATAGGAAATTGTAGTTTTCAAAGTGTCTACAAAAGTGACTCATTTACTTAGTCTGTGCAGATGAGGATCCAACTCATATAAGACTCATGTGAGGCTTTGGCTACTTACCTTTCCTCTGTCTCTCATCTCTGGAGTCACCAAATCCATCTTTGTAAGGAAAAGATGGTCAAGAAGAGGATCTCTAGAGTGGAACTGCCTAGGTCTGAATTCTAGTTCTGTCTTCCCTCATCTGCTTTGTCATTATGGGCAAATTATTTCACTTCTTGTGCTTTGGATTCCTAATTTGAAGAAAAGCAAAAATGGGAAAATAGTATCCACCTGGTAGGGTTGCTGTGAGGACTACCAGAGTTAGTGCTTGTGTAAAGAGTTGTGGTAGTGTAAATAAGCCTCCTGTGGTTGTTATAGGCATTATTTTAATCAATCAGTCATTTGGAAGAGAGGAAAGGCCACTTCGGTTACAGCAATTAACTTATTTACTGAAAATATATAGAAACAAATGAAATATGAGATGATAAAAGAATATATCATATTTAAAAACTTACTATAAAACTATGTACACAGAATTTAAAAGGATATTCTTCCCTACCTTCCTCCTCCTGAATCCTATAGGATGTAGGAAACAGAATGCAGATTTACATTGTTAATACTCACCTACTGTATTAGGGTTAATAGATGAGAAGGCTGGCCTGGGGTTATAATTCTTGTTTGCACTCTTCAATGAAAAAAATAAATGGGTTCCATATCCAAACAACTGATTTGCAAAGGTCTTTTGGAAAACCACATGTTCAATTAAAAATCACTTTTGGGCTCCAAAATCACTGCAGATGGTGACTGCAGCCATGAAGTTAAAAGACGCTTACTCCTTGGAAGGAAAGTTATGACCAACCTAGATAGCATATTAAAAAGCAGAGACATTACTTTGCCAACAAAGGTCCATCTGGTCAAGGCTATGGTTTTTCCAGTGGTCATGTATGGATGTGAGAGTTGGCCTGTGAAGAAAGCTGAGTGTCAAAGAATTGATGCTTTTGAACTGTGGTTTTGGAGAAGACTCTTGAGAGTCGCTTGGACTTCAAGGAGATCCAACCAGTCCATCCTGAAGGAGATAAGTCCCGTGTGTTCATTGGAAGGACTGATGCTGAAGCTGAAACTCCAATACTTTGGCTACCTGATGCGAAGAGCTGACTCACTGGAAAAAACCTTGATGCTGGGAGGGACTGGGGGCAGGAGAAGGGGACGACAGAGGATGAGATGGCTGGATGGCATCACTGACTCGATGGGCATGAGTTTGAGTAAACTCCGGGAGTTTGTGATGGACACAGAGGCCTGGTGTGCTGCGATTCACAGGGTCGCAAAGAGTCGGACATGACTGAGCAAATGAACTGAACTGAACTGAAGAGTTTTTACCTAGGCCACAGAAGTTAGAGCTGGAAATCCTAATATTCTAATATTTTTACTAATTACCATCTTATATGTAAAATATTTATAGACACATGGATATAGTTATGTGGTTACTATATAATACTTTTGGTAAAATGAAACTGGGTAAGTATCTTCTAATATTATATTTTTCCAGATAGAAGTGCTATCACTAATATAATGAGAAAGAGGCTTATCAAAACATTGATCCAGAGAAACAAACAAACCAAAACGTATGTTTAAGAAATCAATGTGTAAAGACGTATTTAAATACCTTCTACCCGTAATCCCACCAGCCTTTTAAAGCCATAGTATTTATTTTCCCAAGTTCTCAAAAGGGTATTCTTATAGACTATCCTGACATGTTTTAAAAAATGTATTACTTAACTCCAAGATGGAATTCATAGTAAGCTTGATAAGAAACATCTCAGCTTTTTTTCTGAGGTTAACCCTGGAATGAGAATAGATCTTACCAAGCAGACTTAAGAATGCCTTCCCTTTGTGCTTCCGCTTAGGCTTTAAATGTCTCTGGTAGAATAATTATTATATTTTCACAAGCCTATGGTGACTTCCCTGGTGGCTCAGATGGTAAAGCATCTGCCTACATTGAGGGAGACCGGGGTTCGATCCCTGGGTCAGGAAGATTCCCCGGAGAAGGAAATAGCAACCCACTCCAGTACTCTTGCCTGGAAAATCCCATGGACAGAGGAGCCTGGTAGGCTACAGTCCATGGGGTCACAGAATCAGACATGAATGAGCAACTTTACTTCACTCACTTATTGCTAAATCTGGGTCACTACTATAAATGTTCTTTTAAAACTGGGAAGACCCAGAGGAATCGGGTGGAGAGGGAGGTGGGAGGGGGGATCGGGATTGGGAATACATGTAAATCCATGGCTGATTCATATCAATGTATGACAAAACCCACTGGGAAAAAAAAAAAAATAAATAAATAAATAAATAAATAAATAAAAATAAAAATAAAATAAAATAAAAATACAAATAAATAAATAAATAAAATCCCTCTATCTCAAGTACATAGTAAAGTGCTTGATCAATGATAGGAATGCAGTAAATATTTAATGAATAAATTATTAAATGAAGGAACTTTCAGTTATATAGATAAAAGTGAGAAATGGTCCCAGATTTTGGATGTCCAAACATATTGGCTTTAAACATTTTATGTCCTTCAGATATAGTTAAGTTTGGGATGATTTTAGCTACAAGAGAGAGCTATATAATAATTTAGAAATGTTTTCCTGTTAACATTAATAGTGTTATTAAGAATATAGATGCTTTTACCTAGGAATTTATATGAGAATATCATATTGCAAATATCAGGTTAAATTATCATCATTCATTTAGCAATTTTAACACTTTATTCCATTTCATCCCGGAATTAAGGCAGTGACAGAAGACAGGCTTTGAAGATAAGGAGAGCTGAGATCAGACTTCATCTCTAGGACTTATTAGATGCTTCTGTTTTGAAGTTTCCTCACCCATTTTAGACTCAGTTTCCTAATTTTTTAGACAGATTGACAACAAATTACTTGTATATTTTCTTGATAAATTGCATTATCTATAATCTTTAGCTATTCTCTGGTATATAGTAAGAATTTCACAAATTTTAACTGTTGTTGCTACTAGTGTCATTATTTAACAAAAATCTATTAGAGGTAGTGGAAATCTGATACATCCATATTGTTATGCAAGCTTTTAAATTCTTCTGGCTAAATCTCCAGCTGGTGATGTGAATCACTTTCATGAAATAATTTGCACATTCATTATATAAGTGTCAGATACAATTTAGCCAAGATTCCCAAGATTACTAAGATTAAAGATAGATAGTCTTTTAAATTTTTTATTATATAGTGGTACTGCTTCATTTTAATCAACATTTTTTCCTTCATTTCCTTAAGGGTATAGTAAAGAAGTTAAGCAGTACATTCCATCAGTGATTAAGACATAAGGTTTTGCTTGCACACGTAGGAAAGAAGTTATAGGAAGGGAAAAAAGTCAATTTTTAATCTCATGCAATAAAGGTCAATGGTGGCCTCAAGTGAATTTCCTGTGATGTGGGAAAGAATGAAAAAACCTGCATTCCAGGTATACTTTTGTTTACCCCATGCGAAGGGTTGTGAGATATCTAAAAGTTGATTGTCAGAAGGAGCAAAGAAGGAAAGCTAGATCAGAAGACTAAGGAATTTGCCAGGGCAAGTGGCAACCGAATTGGATGGAATGGGGATGGAAATTCCAAAAGACAAAACATATCTGTCTTCCTTTTTTATAGTTTTGATAAAATCTCCCATAAAAACAACTTTGAAAAATGTTTGCAAACTCTTCATGAAGAGAAAATAAAATGCTGTAGATATAGACTTGAACAATTTTTCCTGGTGGGAAATGATGAAGACCTGTACCGGGGCTATGACAATGGCAGCAGGTAGAGGTGGAAGGAGAAAAATAAACAAATGTCATCAGAGAGTTGGGCTTGATGACTAGTTGACTGAAGGGGGAGGGATGGGAAAAAAGTCTGTCTTGAACAGTGAGTGGATGGCACTAGCCATGAATGATCCTATCTTATCTTGATATATATTGTATTAGTTTTCTGTTGCTACACAGGAAAGTAAATTTAGCAGTTTTAAGCAATACAACACATTTTTAATCTCACAGTTTCTGTGAATCAGGAATCTCAGTTCAATTTAGATGGGTCTTCTCAGGGTCACCTGTGTGTGCATGCGTGTGTGTGTGTGTGTGTGTGTGTGTGTGTGTGTACGCTCAGCCATGTCCAACTCTTTGTGATCCCATTGACTGTAGGCCGCCAGGCTCTTCTGTCCATGGGATTTTCCAGGCAAGAATACTGGAGCGGGTTGCCATTTCCTCCTCCAGGGGATCTTCCTGACCCAGAGGTCAAACCCTTGTTCCCTGAGTCTTCTGCATTGGCAGGAGAATATTTTCACCACTGTGCCACCTGGGAAGCCCCAAAGACTGCAGCAAAAGTGTTGGCTGGCCTGAGTTCTTAATCTGGAGGCTCAGTTGGGGTAGATTTATGTCCATGCTCACTCAGTTGGCTGAGAGAGTCGTCTTCTTGTAGTTGTTGGACTGAGGGCCCTGGCTTTTCGCTGGCTGTAACCAGAGACCATCCTAAGCCTTTGTCAACTGCCTTCAGCTCCTGAAGTCTGTTCCTTATTTCCTAAACACTCTCCACAGTTTCTTACGTGGGCTTCCCTAATAGAACTGCTTACTTGTCAAGCAGCAAGGACAAGTACAGATTAGAGGCAGTCTGCTACAAGTTCCAGTCTTATATAATTGTGGAAGAGACATGACATATTCTGTCAATTTGACTCAAATCATAAGCCTTATTCACAATCAACACAAGGGGAGTTTGCAAGGACATAAACACTAGCTAATGAAGATCATGGGTGGACACCCTGGAGTTGGTCCCTTATACACATGGAGAAATCAACGTCAACTAATAGGATAAAGATAAAGTATTAGAGGAAATGTATGGGCACCTATTTTTGTATAACGATATTAATTAAGCTACAAAACAGAACCTAAAATACAGCTTTAGTGAGTTTCCCGCACAATATCATGGAGGTGAATCACAGTACCATTTCCCTTTTATTCTGCTCACTTGGAAATTTACACGTGATTATATATGCCTGCCTGTACTTAGCTGTGTTGACAATAAATTAATGTGGTAATTAGTTCTCATTGTTTAAATGACTTTATTTTTAAATGAGGAACATACCTTGTGGGCTTTTGAATGGCAAATACACCTGCATCCTTCCTCGGGCAATTTCCCTTAGTGAAACCATGTCACCTGAAGCAGTGATGCTTCTCCATTTAAAGCAGTGTGGTTACAGATAATGTTGACAGCAGGAGATTTTAGGTCTAGAAAAGCCTGAGGCGAATAGATTATGTTTAGGCATTGAAAAAAAACAAAAAAACCACAGGCACATTATTCAGCTTGTGCCCAAGCAAACTAATGCATGCCGAACTTGTGAAGCTTTGTTTTGATAACTTCTGGGCTTGTTCTTGGCTCAGTGCATGTTTGTCTGAGATGTCTTTTCTTCTAAGTGCTCCTTTTTGTCACGACAAATGCTATTTAGGGGACCAAGGAGCTGAGATCATAAAGTGAATTCTTAAGGCAGTCTAATAGGGTCATTGTGACACACGCTTCCAGTGGTAATGCGTTTCTGCCTCACGGTGTTCACCGTCGCCTGCAGCAGCTGTGGATGTGAAGGTTCTGGTTTTACCATATGTGTAATTGTGGGAATGAGCATTCAACTGTTTTAAGAGATAAGGGTTTAGTTCAGAACTTCAGGAGTGTGTTCAAAGATAACTGAATTTTTTGCAAGGTTTCAAACCATTTACTTTTTTTCCACGCTTTATGCAGCTGACACTTCTTTCTCCTTTTTTCTGTTCACCAAGTCCGTCCTGATAACTATAAGTTGGCAGCTTTTCAATTTGTGGATTTTTGGCAGCATCATTATATCGTATTACAATAAAAATATGTTATTGTATAGCCCTGTTTTCAGGGAATAAAAAAATAAAGTTGGCTTCAGAATATTGAATCATAGTCAGACCTTGTACATTTCCACTAAAACAAGCAAACCAAAGCAAACAAATATAATTATTAGTTCATTTGCATACATAGTAGTTTAGTTGGAGCCTGCATTGATTTATTGAGTACCCATGTGTAAAGAGTCAGACACGACTGAAACGACTTAGCACACACACACTCATGTGCAAAGAGCACGTACAGATAAATGTGATAGAGTGAGCAGCAATCACATTGTGAAATAAGACAGGTCTAAGATGGAGAAAGAGAGAGAAATGAAGAGAGAGGATGAATGACCTGTATATGTTCACTCAAATGAGTAATGAGGAGGGCTGAGTCTAATAAACAATTCTCCCCCTCCTTACCTCCCCACCCTCTCTCTTTCTATTTCAGAAGACATACTATAGAAGAGCCTCTGGCATAATCTTCATTATAGCCTCTGTTTCTTATAATTTCTACCCTTGGCATTTTATAAATGACTAAAGGATTTCACTTAGCATGGCTATTTAAATATATTATTTGATAATTCAAAACATAACACTGAAAATTAACTTGAGGTCAACCTTAGTTATCATGAAAATGAAACTCTGTTCTTATAAAAGGAGACAGCATATTCAGGAATATAAAAAATGCCTCCCTCTCTAATACACCATCATTTGTATTTCTTCCCTGTGTAAAGGCTGTGCTTAGCCTCAAATATGAGTTGACAAATTGTCTAGGGTATGAATAAATCAGTGTTTCCTCACCTATATATTTACCAACTTTCCACAGTCTGTGGGTTATGATATTTCCTTTTAATCAAATTTTTTCTCCATCGTGGCCCAGGTTTGCATTTTTGTCATCTCCCTTACTTTTCCTTTCCTGCATGTGGTCAGTAATATAAATACCTCGGCCTTCCCAGGTGGCACCAGTGCTAAAGAACCTGCCTGCCAATGCAGGAGCCGCACATCAGTTCCATCTCTGGGTTGGAAAGATCCACTTTGGAAGGGGATGGCAGCCCACTCCAGTATTCTTGCCTGGAGAATCCCAAGGATAGAGGAGCCTGGCAGGCTACAGTCCCTAGGGTCGCAACGAGTAGGACACAACTGAAGCAACTTTGCACACATGCATGCACATGAATACCTTGAAAAGAAGTGTCATTGTTTACCTCTGTTCATTGAGTGTTTATTACAGGTGTTGCAAAAAAATTTGAAAAGAGAGATCTTTTAGAGATAGTATTGAATTCAACATGAATTCCACTGTTTTTAGATTGTATCCTCAAAGGACTATGAGTGTCTAGACACTCGCATCAGTGGAGATGATTATTAAAATCTGTTCTGGTATAATCTGAGCTGAAATGAATATTCCAGAAAGATTAATTTATCAGACAAAAATGTTCAGTGGGTATGGAACTGAAATTGGTGGTTTGATCCTGTCTCTAGAAACTAGTGAAGGATAGGATTAGGTCTAGAGGTTGGCTATTTATAATAGATAGAAACATAGTCCAAGGTCAAAGGATAGGTGTTTTGCTTGCTGTTTATACATCCATATAATTTGAAAACAGTCCCAAGATTGTACTCTATCAAATGAAACCTTACCTGAGATCTTTGAAGATCAATACAAATTTTCTGCCTGGTACTTTAACCAAACATTTGTGCTATCGGTGTACAGGCCATTTTGAGCTATTAAAAGCCTAAAAAAATTCAGTTTTCCATTTTAATGAGCTCTTTTGCACTGTGGTAATTTTAAAATGGCGGTTTAATCAATAATATGTACAGTAGCAGAGCCTTAGGGCATTTAAAATGTCAGTTGTTTAATTTTGAAAAATGGATGCTAGCCTTACAAAATCATCTCATCAAGCATTTGCATTATATTATGCTTAGCACAGAGACTTACGTTGTACTTAGAATGTCTTCATCAGTTATAGAAAGACGATGTAAGGCTTGGGGATCTTTATGTGTGATATCCAATTACCAGATCTTAAGGCCTAATTAATTTTCCCAATTTCTTTTCTATACAGTAAGAAAAAATGGCAGAAAGAAAAAAAAGTAAGCTGCTATCAAACTGTCCAACTTACACTGTTAGAACTTATGATTATTGATTCTCTTTCCACAATGCCCTTCCCCATAGACACATCACATACATGCATATGCAGACAAAACATTACGCAGCCACACAACACCTGGGTTGATGTATTCTAGAATGCAGGCATGACTTTTAGGACCGACTCTACAGGTAATGGTGCAAGTGAGTGGTCATAATAAAATATGAGAAATGAAAAGGAAATCAGTATGCATAGACATACAGACACACACACTTTCTGTCGTAACATAAAAATAAATAGCAAATTACTCGCCACCAAATCTGTAAGGCATCTTTGGAACCTGAATAGATAGCTAGTGGGAAGCACAGGGAGCTCAGCTTAATGCCCTGTGATGACCTAGAGAGTGGGATTGAGGGGGAAAGGTTGGAGGGAGGTCCCAGGGGAAGGGATATATGTATACATGTAGCTGATTCCCTTCGTGGTACAGCAGAAAATAGTGTAAAGCAACTATACCCCAATTAAAAGAAAAAGAATATGAGGAAAGTTTAAAAACACAAAATTCACTTTAAGGAGTGCTAGGGAGTACTTCAAGGACGAGAGCATCATTCTCCAAAATGACTAAATTTAGAAATAATGAAAGATCAATTATGAGAGAGTTATGATATAATTCCAAAAAATAGGGAACTCTAATAGATTTGAAATAAAAGCCTTAAATGGAAAGTTAAAAACCCAAGATTTTTCTCCTGAGTAACTTTCTGTGTATTTCCTATAAAAGCAGAAAATTTATTTAATGACAACTGAAGGTTCTCCTGGGAAGGACTTCCATTTTTTGTGTTATTGTAATAGTAAGTAATAAATAAAGCTGTCAACTGAGCACTTTCTATTTACCAACCACGGTGCTTTCACTTTGCATAAATTAACTCCTATTTTATAGCATAATTCCTCACTTGAAGATGAAGACTTCATGACTCACCGAGGTTAAATACCTTGCCAAAATTGCACAGCCTGAAAGTGGGAGAGACTCCAATTGAAGTCTGACTCTAGCAGTTCTTCTCCTCACTACTCTGACAGTAACTGCTACCTGTCTAAATTAGAGGATTTGAAGGAACCAGAGGGGGAAATATAATATTTGAAGAGAATAGTCAGATTAAAAAATAATGATTCAAGAATGAAAAAAAAGGAATGAAAAAGATAAACTTTAAAACCTGGTATCATACTGAAACCTGAAACTAGGTATTTTAAAATTTCTTCTATACATAAAAGAGGGATACAGTAACTTAAGGAATAGGTATAAAATTGGTTTAAAATTGTAATGGCCAAAAAATGAAAAGAGGAGAAGCAAAAATTTAATAAATCCTTGTGAGTAAGAGGACAAGTTGAGTAGGAGTACATAATGACAAAAAATTCAGCCTTATGTGAGAATTGGCTTTAGAGAGGGAAAAGGAAAGGGAAAAGGAAATACATTAATATTTAATGAGCATCTACTATGTTCTAAGCACTTGATTCTTCCAGGCTGTCTTTACAGAAAACAGAGGAGTTAGACAAGATTGCCACAAAGCAGATGTTGAATGAATGAATAAAACTTCCCTTATTAAAAAAAAAAACAAAAAACTTCCCTTATAAAGCTTAATTTCATCCTACCTCACACTTTTCCTTATGGTTGTATAAGTATATTATAAATAGGATTATTTCATTAACAAACAACTGTTGAGTCCTGATTATATGCTAAGCCCTGGGACAGGAGCATGGTAAGTTATAGCTTGTGATCAACAGTTCAGCAGTATATAAACAATTACAATGTGATGGGATGAATGTAATAATAGAGGCTTGCACCAAATTGCTTGAGGCATAGAGGAGGGAATGGTCAATATTTTTATTGCTTGAGGTAAGAGATTTAGGAGTTTGAGTTAAGGATGATATTTCAGTCAGTTCAGTTCAGTTCAGTTCAGTCGCTCAGTCGTGTCTGACTTTTTGCGACCCCATGAATCGCAGCATGCCAGGCCTCCCTGTCCATCACCAACTCCCGGAGTCTACTCAAACCCATGCCCATCAAGTCGGTGATGCCATCCAGCCATCTCATCCTCTGTCGTCCCCTTCTCCTCCTGCCCCCAATCCCTCCCAGCATCAGGGTCTTTTCCAATGAGTCAACTCTTCGCATGAGGTGGCCAAAGTACTGGAGTTTCAGCTTCAACATCAGTCCTTCCAATGAACACCCCGGGCTGATCTCCTTTAGAATGGACTGGTTGGATCTCCTTGCAGTCCAAGGGACTCTCAAGAGTCTTCTCCAACACCACAGTTCAAAAGCATCAATTTTTCGGCTCTCAGCCTTCTTCACAGTCCAGCACTTAGGGCAGTTTCAAAAAAATGCTTGGGCTTCCCTGGTTGCTCAGTGGTAAGGAATTCACCTGCCGATGCAGGAGATACAGGTTCAATCTCTGGATTAGGAATATTCCCTGGAGGAGGAAATGGTGACCCACTCCATTATTCTTGCCTGGAAATCTCATACACAGAGGAACCTGGTGGGCTACAGTTCTTGGGGTCTCAAATAGTTGGACACGACTTAGTGATTGAATAACAACAACGACCTTTCCATGAAAAAAGAGCAAAAGGTCATGGAAGATGCATAGTAAAAAACCAGACAGATGAAGCTTTTGGTATGTAGTTCACAGGTACATGACGGCCACAAAACCTGACTAAAAATTTAGGAGGCTCATTTGCCTTGCTAGTGGTGATTACCTGGAACCTGGAGAGGGCTTATAAGGCCAGAAATGCCTTTCAGTCAGTCCTGAGATTAAATTAATCTCAATAAGACAAGGTACCAGTGCACTGGTTTAAAATGAAGTATTGATAAGACAGTGGGCAAAGTGTTGACTATAACAACAAAGTGTTGGATATAACATGGTTGTTCATTTGCTAAGTCGTATCTGATACTTTGCAACCCCATAGACTGCGGCACGCCAGGCTTTCCAATCCTTCACTGTCTCCCAAACTCATGTCTATTGAGTTGGTGATGCCATCCAACCATCTCATCCTCTGTCACGTGCTTCTCCTCCTGCCCTCAATCTTTCCAGCATCAGGGTTGGCTCTTCATATCAGGTAGCCAAAATATTGGAGCTTCAGTAGTTGTCCACTCAATGAATATTCAGGGTTGATTTTCCTTAGGATTGACTGGTTTGATCTCCTTGCTATCCAAGGGACTCACAAGAATCTTCTCCAGTCCCACAATTCGAAAGCATCAGTTCTTTGGTACTCAGCCTTCTTCATGTCCCAACTCTCACATGCGTACATGGCTACTGGAAAAACCATAGCTTTGACTATACAGACCTTTGTGGGCAAATAGATGAATGCTAGGAAATATATAAGTAATTACTGTAAATACTGGGGCAAGCTGAAGGGATTTTTTCAGAAGACCTGTTTAAAAACTAAAGTAGAGATTTGGAACCTTTGAATTCAATCCTCCCTATATCTTTTGATTTGAATAACTACTATACTAAGGTCATTTTCAATTTCATGATTTAAAAAAAAAAAGTGTATCATAGTTTACAAAAGAAAAATGTCAGGAATAGAGTATAGTGTTTTTAACTATTGGCATAAATTCTTTCTGTTAGTATCTCAGGCCAGAGGGAGGTACTCAAAATCATTTGATACTCAAAATCATCCTTTCTAGCTATTCTCCAGTTTTTAATCACTTGACCATATAACTGCGTATTTTACATCAGAGAATATGTATTTTTCCACCCTTAATTCAAAGACATCTCACTGTAACAGCTTTAATTAAAATTTAAGTATTTTTTTAGTTCCTGTGTTTTTAAAATAATAAACAGTGATCTGCTAAATAAATAGAATCAGCTTTCTATGATATAAACATCTTTCTATTATTTAACTCTATGATTCCTATTATTAAATATATTAAAGTTATAAAAACTTATGGATATTTATAATTAATGTATTAATAGTTTTGTAAATCATTAAAATTTTATTAACTTAAATCATATTGCTAAGAACACAGAATATAGACTCATGACTATAGAATTATGTCAGTAACAGTAAAATTGTCTCATAAAGGTATCTGGCAAAATGAATAATGATGTAAAGAAAAGTTTCAGGAAAATAAATTAAAACAACCTCAAGATCCCTAAGCAATATCCTCTTTTAATAAGAACTATGTAAAAAGCCTAAAGAATGACCTATAAAAATTGAATCTAGACTTAGGTTATGACTATATCATTAATAGATTACTTTTAAGAAGTGGAAATTTTGTAGGGAATGTTTGACAGGACCACAGATGTGCAAAGAAGACACAATCCAGGGAATGTGGAAGAAGTTCAGGAAAGGCCAGGGTACTTGGGTTTCATGAGTCCCTTTCCACCTACCTTTACATCATTTCCAAGGCTATAGTGATGTCCCGGTGTTCTGGGAGCTGAGCAGCATCACTAAGAGAGGCTGTCACGAGTCCCCAGCTCGTTCCTTATAAGGGACTGCACCGCTCCTTTCCTGAGCAGCACGTATATTCAGGGATCAGCCATTCTAGAAAAGGACAGAAAAACTGAGCCACCATGCCCAAGCATTGGCAACAGTGTCCTGAGAGAGTGAAATAAGTCAGAGAACATACACTATAGGATCTGGGTACCTACCATCTGCTCCCAGCTCTGCTTGCTGTTAGCAAGTCAGTCAGTCCCTCTTCATCTCTGCTTCCTGCTTTGTTCAGATATGACTTGAATTTAGATTATTTTATGGGTCCTTCTAGACTAAAATTACTTTAAGTTAGTAAGTGTAAGTGCAGTCGCTCAGTCATGTCTGACTCTTTGTGACCCTGTGGACTGTAGCCCACCAGGCTCCTCCATCCATAGGATTCTCCAGGCAAGAACACTGGAGTGGGTTGCCATTTCCTTCTCCAAAAATTACTTTATGGGTGAGTAAATCATAAACTTTCTCTGAGAAGAGCCTAATTCTCTCTAGTCTGCACTCTACTTCCTAATCTCTACTAGATTTTTCTTTCAAAATTCTTCAGATGGTGCTTAGGCTAAACTAGTATAATTTAAAGGGATTCATTTTGTAAAGGTATTTGGATATGATGCGGTCCTTCAGCAAGCATATGACTATGGCTTAGGAGTTGATTCATCCAATGCAGGTTGGACCCTCTTGGTGTGGGTGGTCAGCTCCATCACCTAGACATGCCTTTCTCTAGGCAAAAACATCCCACCCATGCCCATATCCCTCTCTTCTTCCTGCTTTCCATTTTTCCACTCCATTTCCCACTTTTCTCTCTTCTCCATCTATGCCTGTAAAAGGCTGAGGTGGTGGTGATAAGATACAGAGACTTTGCCCAGCTGGCTGAAATGCCTGTTACCACTGGCGGGGATTGAATTCTGCTATGTTGCCCCTTTTGCAGAAGAAGTCATTGAAATGAACCGTCCCTTACAACTCTATGGTTACCAGCTTTTCATCCTCTTTGTTAGAAAAGGCAATGATTACAGAGAAAGGGAGACTTAGTCTGGCAAGCCTAGATTTGGAGCAGAAAGCACAATGTTCAAATCCTGGGTTTGCTCCTTGTTATCTAAATAATGTAGGGAGGTTTACTTTGAATTCTGAGCC
Source organism: Dama dama (assembly GCF_033118175.1). Classification (NCBI taxonomy): domain Eukaryota; kingdom Metazoa; phylum Chordata; class Mammalia; order Artiodactyla; family Cervidae; genus Dama; species Dama dama. The sequence continues at coordinate 24,465,206 of NC_083709.1, forward strand.
CAGGTGTCTCCTTTTTGGTAACTTTTAGTATCGTGATATCCACTTAATAAGTTCATTAATAGGCGAGGTATAGAGTATCCAGTACACAGCTACACATTAGAACAAGATTGAAATTCTCCTACATGCAACTTAAGTATGATAAAGCAGACTTTCTAATGCATCTGAAACAGCAGAGTTGGTGATCTGTGAATTTTTCCAGGGCAGCAGCTTGCCCTATTTTTTTTCCTTCAGTCTCAGTCCCTTCCCAAGGCATTTGTTTCATAAATGTAGAGCCAATAAGTGAATTGTTGAACAACATTGTTCAATACTTTTTCAATATCTTATAAAAGGAACAAAATTTGTTGCAGAAGAAGCTAGAATTGATCCATGATTCACATTGTCTTCAGGGGCTTAGTTATTAAGTTACACACAATAATAGCTCAGTTCTGGTATTAGAGAGAGAAACCAAAGGTTCAACACAAACATTGTCAACAGAGTGTTTGCCAAGATGAGTCAATAGCTCTAAGACATTAACAGACCAAATGAGTGTGTCTAAGAAAAAAAAAGCAGATCAACAGGACTTGGCATGCATACGTTCCTTTTTACTTTTATCTGCAAATCTATATCGAAATAGAGGTTACCAGGATTGTAGGTACTAGGTTTGTTTTTTTTTTTTTTGTAAGATATCTAGTCATATTTTTTGAGGAGGAGGGTAGCAATAATTTTCTGAAAAGCATCTACATCTTTGTTGGTTATATTATTGGCAGGTTTAAAACAACTCAAGGAGATCAGAACTAAATGTGGAAGATGAATTATGTGGGAAAGTGGGCTTTAAGGTATTTTGATGTACTCTAGTCCTAAAGAATTGTATTGGAACTTTGATAATAGTGGAGGTTTTTTTGTTTGTTTGTTTGTTCATTTGTTTTTAACTCAGAAATACTGTATCAGAACTTTATTCTTGAGAGTGATCAAATTTCTTGTATCTGCTAAAAAGCAATCATGACAGAAATGAAAGGGGGATGAAACAACCTCCCTTTTTTTTTTTCAGGTGTTTTAATCATTCTTCAATACATTTGAATTGTGAAAGAATTGTATGGATATAAATAAGGTTTCTTTAGATCCAGTCAGCTTTCCAAACAAGTGAAACCGATTGTCATGTATTATCCCAAGTCTATATTGTATAATTTCATGGACAGGAAAGTCCCACCTACCCAAAGATGCTTGATCCATATTCTTTCCTTTTTAAAAATTCTTTCTTTTATGCATTTATGGATTCATGTGTTTATTCAACTGATTCATTCAATATGTATTTATATTGAGCTCTTTTTAAGTTAAGCACTGTTAGAAGCACCAAGTTTATGGTGGTAAGAATATTACCATGGTTGCTGATTTCCTTGAGTTTGTGTGTTTATGAGAAAAATAATCAAATAAGTATACAGATAATTACAATTTCACTGAACAATGATAGCTCACATTTATTGGGTACTTAATGTGGGCAATGTTATAATAATTATTGGGCACTATTCTGAGTGTTTGCATGTATTAACTTAGTTCTCACAACTATCACTTTAGGTAGATAATATTTTATCTCATTTTATAAATAAGGAAAGTAGAGCATAGGAAAAATAAGCAGCTTCTCCAATGTCATGCAGACTAGCAACTATGCATTCAGTTGCTAGTCAAGGAGTCTTGGTATAAAGCCTGTACTCAAACCCACTACTGATTCTGAGAAATGACAGGGAAGAAGACTTGAGGAAGTCATAATAGAGTATGAAAGTTTTCCCATTTAGCATAAGGCATACATTTGGAAATGACATTTAAGCTGACCTAAAAAGCAAATGGCTAGATAGAGTGGAGAGAGGATGGCTCTAACAGAGGAACAGGCCATGTACAACTTTGCCACTGCAAGGGGCCAAACTTCCAGTATAAATATAGCCTGGTGAGTGATGGGGTTAGACTGGAGAGTTCAGTTGTGGCTAGAAAGATAAAAAGACAGAGGGCAGGAGGCAAAGAGAGAGACTGGAAGAAAATGAAAAATATAAAATCTCCAAAGTGCAAAGGGAAGTCATTTATGGAGAGATGTGATCCAGTTGATCTTTTAAGATAATTCTGGTTGTGATGTAGAGATTACATTGGGAGGGCAAGAGGATAAGTAGGAAAACTGATTAGGAAGCCATGAGAGTAATCCAGGAGATAGGAAATAAAGGTGACAGCATGTCAATGAATTTAGGATGCACCTGAGCAGGCAAGAGAGGAAGAACCCAATATAACATAACAATGGCATATAATTTTCTGGGTTTGGATTTTTGACCTGTGGTATTATTGCCTGATGTTCTCAACATTAGGACACTATCCTGAATTATGATATCTTCTTTCAATAGCCTCAGTTAAAGTGTACAAATAGTAACTGGAATCACACTGGATTTTTTTCATTCATTTGTTAAATGAATGCAGCATAGAACAAGAATTTAATAAATAGGAATTGAGGCAGTTGTAATTGGAACATAAGTGACTAGGACTCAAGAGAAGATGTGGAAGTATTGCATGGTGGAGTTGAGGATGAGGAATGAGAACTGTGAACCCAATGAAGATGTGTGCTGAATCCAGGCTAGTCTACACATTTATTACGTTTGGAACTGACACTTCTATTTCAGGATTGCACAAATGCCAGTGCTCACATGAGCATCTTGATTTACTTGTTAATACACTCAAATATTTGTTGGATACTGGTTTACTATGTATTTGATAATCTACCATGTGAGTGTCTGATGAACTAAGTAGGAATGAATCATCCTTTCAGAGAGATTTATCTCTGTCATTATTTTTTTAATTATTTTATTTCTTTATTGAAGAATAATTGCTTTACAGAATTTTGTTGTTCTCTGTCAAACCTCAACATGAGTCAGCCACAGGTATACATATATCCCTTCCCTTTTGAACCTCCCTCCCATCTCCCTCCCCATCCCATCCCTCTAGGTTGATACAGAGCGCCTGCTTGAGCTTCCCAAGCCATACAGCAAATTCCCGTTGGCTATCTATTTTACATACGGTGATGTAGATTTCCATGTTACTCTTTCCATCCATCTCACCCTCTCCTCCCCTCTCCCCATGTCCATAAGTCTATTCTATATGTCTGTTTCTCCACTGTTGCCCTGTAAATAAATTCCTCAGTACTATTTTTCTAGATTCCGTATATATGCATTAGAATATGATATTTATCTTTCTCTTTCTGACTTACTTCGCTCTGTATGGTAGATTCTAGGTTCATCCACTTCCTCAGAACTGACTCAAATGTGTTCCTTTTTATGGCTGAATAATATTCCATCGTGAATATGTACCACACCTTCTTTATCCATTCATCTGTCGATGGACAGCTAGGTTGCTTCCATGTTTTAGCTATTGTAAATACTGCTGCAGTGAACAATGGATACATGTGTCTTTTTCAAGTTTGGTTTCCTCAGGGTATATGCCTAGGAGTGGGATTGCTGGGTCATATGGTGATTGTATTCCTAGTTTCTTAAGGAATCTCCATACCATCTTCCATAGCAGCTGTATCAATTTACATTCCCACCAACAGTGCAAGAGCTTTCCCTTTTCTGCACACTCTCTCCAGCATTTATTGTTTGTAGACTTTGTAGAATGATGGCCATTCTGACTGGTGTGAGGTGATATCTCATTGTAGTTTTGATTTGCATTTCTCTAATAGTGAGTGATGTTGAGCATCTTTTCATGTGTTTGTTAGCCATCTTATGTCTTCTTTGGAGAAATGTCTATTTAGGTCTTTTCCCACTTTTTGATTGGGTAGTTTGTTTTTCTGGCATTGAGTTGTATGAGCTGCTTCTATATTGTGGAAATTAATCTGTTGTCAGTTGCTTCATTTACTATTATTTTCTCCCATTCAGAGGGTTGCCTTTTCACCCTACTTATAGTTTCCTTTGCTGTGCAAAAGCTTTCAAGTTTAATCAGGTCCCACTTATTTACTTATATTTTTATTTCTTTTACTCTAGGAGGTGGGTCATAGAGAATCTTGCTTTGATTTATGTCATCGGGTGTTCTGCCTATGTTTTCCTCTAAGAATTTTATAGTTTCGTGTCTCACATGTAGGTCTTTAATCCATTTGAGTTTATCTTTGTGTATGGTGTTAGGAAGTGTTCTAATTTCATTCTTTTACATGTAGCTGTCCAGTTTTCCCAGCACCATTTATTGAAGAGGCTGTCTTTGCCCCATTGTATATTCTTGCCTCCTCTGTCAAAAATAAGGTACCCATAGGTGCATGGGTTTATTTCTGGGCTTTCTATCTTGTTTCATTGATCTATATTTCTGTTTTTGTGCCAGTACCATACTTTCTTGATGACTATAGCTTTGTAGTATAACCTGAAGTCAGTCTGTTGGTTCCTCCAGCTCCATTCTTCTTTCTCAAGACTGCTTTGGCTATTCGGGGTCTTTTGTGTTTCCATATGAATTGTGAAATCTTTTTGTTTTAGTTCTGTGAAAAATGCCATTGGTAATTTGATAGGGATCATGACAAGTCAAAACTTATGGAGTGTAGCAAAAGCAGTCCTAAGAGGGAAGTTTATAGCAATAAAATCCTACCTCAAGAAACAAGAAAAACATGGACTAGACAACCTAACTTTACACCTACAACAACTGGAAAAAGAAGAAGAAGAACAACAACAACAACAACAAAAATTAATAGAAGGAAAGAAATCATAAAGATCTAAGCAGAAATAAATGAAAAAGAAATGAAAGAAACAGTAGTATAGATTAAGAAAACTAAAAGCTGGTTCTTTGAGAAGATAAACAAAATTGACAAGCCTTTAGCCAGACTCATCAAAAAAAAAGAAAAGAGAGAGAGAGAGAAGAATCAAATCAGAAAAATTAGAAATGAAAAGGAGAGGTTACAACAGATAATATGGAAATGCAAAGGATTATAAGAGACTATTATGAACAACTATATGGCAATAAAGGAGATAACCAGGAAAAAGTGGATAGATTCTTAGAAAAGTTGAATCTTCTAAGACTGAACCAGGAAGAAATCAAAATTATGAACTACCCAATCACAAGCACTGAAATTGATGCTGTGATCCAAAATATCCCCAAAAACAGAAGCCCAGGACCAGATGGCTTCACAGGAGAATTTTATCAAACATTTAGAGAAGAGCTAATGCCCATCCTTCTAAAGCTCTTTCAAAAAATGCAGAGGAAGGAACACTTCCAAACTCATTCTATGAGGCCACCATCGCCCTGATACCAAAACTAGACAAAGATGATACAAAAAAAGAAAACTACAGGCCAATATCACTGATGAACATAAATGCAAAAATCTTCAATAAAACTTTAGAAAACAGAATTCAGTAAATATCATGACACTCATATACCATGATCAAGTTGGGTTTATACCAGGGATGCAAGTATTCTTCAATATATGCAAATCAATCAATGTGATACACCATATTAACAAATTGAAAGATAAAAACCTTGTGATATTCTCAATAGATGCAGAAAAAGCCTTTGACAACATCACCTATTTATGATTAAAACTCTTCAAAAAATGGGCATAGAAGGAACCTACCTCAAATATTAAAGGCTATATATGATAAGCCTACAGCAAACATTATTCTCAATGGTGAAAAACTGAAAGCCTTCCCCCTAAGATAAGGAACAAGACAAGGGTGTTTACTTTCACCACTATTATTCAACATAGTTCTGGAAGTCCTAGCTGCAGCAATCAGAGAAGAAAAAGAAAGAAATAAAAGGAATCCTGATCAACAAAGAAGTAAAGCTATCACTCTTTGCAAATGTCATGATACTGTACATTGAAAACCCTAGTGTCCGAAAATTACTAGAGGTAGTCAGTGAATTTAGCAAAGTTGCAGGATACAAAATCAATACACAGAAATCACTTGCATTTGTATATACTAACAATGAAAAATCAGCAAGAGTAATTAAGGAATCAATCCCCTTCACCATTGTAACAAAAAGAATTACACATCTAGAAATAAACTTACCTAAGGAGACAAAAGAACTATACACATAAAATTATAAGACACTAATGAAAGAAATCAAAGACGGCATAAATAGATGAAGAGATATTCCATGTTCCTGGGTAGGAAGAATCAATATTTTGAAAATGACTATACTACCAAATGCAATCTACAGATTCAATGTGATCCCTAGCTCTGTTATTTTTCACAGAACTGTTTCTGCCACCTTCTATTTACTTCTGTGGTTTGATATTTATGATTACGTGTGGATTCAGATGTTAAGACTTTTTTTGTATATGCTGTTATCAAAATGCCATTACTAATATCTTCTAATCAGAGGTATATTATTGTTAACAGCTCATCTCTGGGATCATTCTGACTTGGTTTAAATTCCAGTTCTGTTGTCACTTGGTTACTTAATCTCTCAGTGCTTCAATTTTCCATCTTTCAATTGAGAAAAATAGTATTATTTTATTCTTGTGAGAATTAAGTGAGCAAATAGATGTAAAGTACCTAGTGCCTTACATATGATAAGCTTTATGTGTATATCAATTATTATTATTATATTAATGTGTACAAAGCACAAAATTGTCATATGTATGTGTGTGTATTTTAAAGAAATAGATTTTTAACAAATATGTTTTAATAGCCAATGAAATATATAATTCACTTGCAAAATTTGTAGGTGCAGTAGAATTTCAACTTTTTAAAGTTGAAGCACAATGAAAACTTTTGACTCGATTGACCTAATAAAAAGATAACAGCGTATTTCTTTCACTCTTGGGTTTTGAAAGATTAAAGCAAATAAAAATGCCAGTATCTCTGCCATGTACATCTCTAAGAAAGTCAAGAATAAAAGGAAATATAAGCCACCAAAGCAATCCAGATTGAAGTCCTTCTCATTCTACTGGGAGCCACCAAACAAAGCAGATGTAAATGAGTCAACTTAAAAAAGAATCATAATTCCTTATTTTATTATTATTTTTCTATATAAAGAACAGGCAATGTGCATTTCATGCTCAAATAAATTTACTGTACTCTAAGGGCAGAATTCTCTTTGGACATGCTCTAGGGAAACATGTTATAAGTGGAATCTCTGTGGAGCGATTCAATCAAGTAATACTGTCATTATATTTTTTTAACTTGAAAAATAATGTTAAATTTAGTATTAGAAATTTCTAGTGAATACAAGACTCAGTGAATGAATTACTTAGTGAATGCATTTCTCCTTCTCCCTTCTTAAAACCCTCTGGTGCTCTAGTAAATAGTATAGCCTATTTACTCTATTATAGAATTATGAATTATATAGCCTCACTCAGTTTTAGCAGAGCTATTTTGTGATATTAAAATTAAGACTTATACAGCTACTTTGTTATATTCAAATTAAGATTAACTGGATGGTATATTATATTTTTTCAATTCTAATGGAAAAGTAATGTTGAATGAATTTGTGTTCCCAGGAAATGTTATTTATATTATCTAATTTGTTAAGAATATCATATTATTACTTAAGAAAGTTAGTTTTTATTTTCATGCAAAAACACCTTTTTAAGGTATTGGGTATTGTACTTTTATAAATCTTAATAAAAATTTTGAGTAAGTCCAAAATTTGACATTAATTATAAAACATATTTATTACATTTTAATAACCATCTTTTGAAACAGTGGCCAAAAATAAACAAAAGAAGGAAAAGCTTTTATTCCGACTTTCACTTTTACGTAACAATCCTGAAATATTGATGATAAAACACTTAACTCATCCAGTTCTGGTCTCTACACTCATTACAGGTTTCGAGTTTTGTTAAGCACCATTACATTCAGTTTAACATTTGTTCTAACCAATCCCATGACCAAAGGTATCCATAGCTAGTGCTTTGAAGGGAGTGTTACATAATGGAAAGGTCTGTGATCTTGAAAGAAATTATTGTGTCACTTTCTAAGCCTCAGTTCTGTATTTTTTAATTGGAGGATAATTGCTTTACGATGTTGTGTTGGTTTCTGGTGTACAACAGTGAATCACCTATATGTATGTTTGTGTATATATATGTCTACATATATTCCCTCCCTCTTAAACCTCGCTCCCACCCCTCCCATCCCATCCCTCTAAGTCATCACAGTTATGCATTTTTAAAGAGACAGTAGTGTCTATCTCACATGATTTATTTTGATGATTAAATAATCTCTTTAAAGCATCCATATCTAGGCACATACGAGGCATGTTATTTCACTTTCCTTCTAGTCTATATTGTGTTTGTTGTCCTTAGTTTCTCAGCCATGTCCAACTCTTTGAGGTCCCATGGACTGCAACCCTCCAGGCTCCTCTGTGTGGAATTTCCCAGGCAAAAATACTGGAGTGAGTTGGCATTTCCTTCTCCAGGGGATATTCCTGACCCAGGGATCAAACCTGAATCTCCTGTGCCTGCTACATTGGCATGAGGCGTCTTTCTCTGAAGCCCCATATGTTTACATGAAGGTTCTCAAATACATCAATTGAGAATTAGGTTGCATAGAGCCCACAGACTACTGTATACTAAGTGTTAATAATAGTGGATAAAAAATTCTGTGAGAGAATTACTTTATTTTTAGGAGAAGATGCCGTATACATACTACATATTTTCTTGGGGGTTAGAGCTCTGTTTTCCCTCACTTTGAAATAAAGTATAAGAATCACTAGAAAATGTTGTGGGAAAAGAGAGAAGAATGGTAAAATTGTCTACCCTTTCATTTAAAGCAGAGATTTTTCTAACTTTTCCTCTTAAACACTTGTGAAGGTAGAGATATAAATTCCTAACAAAAATATAAATATTCACTGTGCAAGAATGTTTTCCCTCTAAAATAGCATTGAAGGTTCAGGAAGATGGCTATTTTTTTCCCCTTGTTTTCAAATACTCCTTAAAGTTAAAGTATATTCTTTCCTCTGTTTGAATCAATTTAAAATATTATTATATTTGTTTAAAGAAGTAAATACAAGAGTGGTTCTTTTATAATTTACATTGATACATCTCTAACTTTGAAGTTAAAGTCACTTTTGTTTGAATAGGGGTTAAGTCAGCCCTGGTTGTATTTTAAAAATATTAATCCACCTAAAATTGGTGTTATAGCATGTTCATTGATCCCTTTAATATATTTTTTTCTCTTTACCACTGTATCCTCCTCTTATTAATATTTTCTCTCATTTTGTAGATAATAATAAAAGCTACCATTTAATCACACACCAAGTGCTGGGTACTGTGGTAAATTCACTATATGTTCATCCTCACATCAACCCAGTGCTGTACTTACAGTCTTCATGTACTTAGTATTATACACATTTGGGATTCAATTGTAATAGAGACTCCTTTGTGGCACTAGCGGTAAAGAACTCACCTGGCAATGCAAGAGACATAAGAGACATGGGTTTGGTCCTTGGGAGGATCCCCTGGAGGAGGAAATGGCAACCCACTCCAGTGTTCTTGCCTGGAGAATCCCATGGACAGAGGAGCCTGGCAGGCTATGGTCCATAGGGTCGCAAAGGCTCAGACAGGACTGAAGTGACTTAACATGCACACATCTCATTATAGGTAAATAAGGCAAACAATATCTCATAATGAAAAGGGAACTGACTTGGAAGCCAGAAGACTTAAAATATTGCCTTATATTTGTGTCATAACTACTCATGTCATCTTGGGGAGAAACAAATAATTTTTGTACACCTATGGTAAAAAATTATGTGTACATTTTATGTACCTTTTCCAAGTTGGTACTCAGGATTCTACTAGGTACATTGCCAGCTATAAGTGTGATTTTATTGAACAATCTAAGCATGTAAACAGATTCTTTATTTTTTTCTTGGTTTGGCCTACCTTATGTTTACTAAATACTTACAGGTATGCATTCATCAAGTCCCCATTTCTTGTGTGCTAGGTTTTATCACTTATCTTAAATTGTGTGCCTCACTCAAAATGTTGAGGGTATATTTCCTCAGATTCTTTGTTCTGAGCCATTCTAGCTCAGCCAAGCTACACTGATCAATTTTTATGAAACTGACTTTTCATTCTTTGCCTCTCCTTCCTGTGAGTAGTATTCACTCTGTTACTACTATTTTCCTGCTACTTTCCTAGATCCCTTTGTTGTAAAGTTCAGTTCAGTTGCTCAGTCGTGTCCAACTCTTTGTGACCCCATGTACTGCAGCATGCCAGACTTCCCTGTCCATCACCAACTCCTGGAGCCTACTCAAACTCATGTCCATCGCGTTGTGATGCCATCCAATCATCTCATCCTCTGTCATCCTCTTCTCCTCCTGCCCTCAATCTTTCCCAGCATCAGGATCTTTTCCAATGAGTCAGTTCTTCGCATTAGGTGGTCAAAGTATTGGGAGTTTGAGCTTCAGCATCAGTCCTTCCAATGAATATTCTGGACTGATTTCCTTTAGGATGGACTGGTTGGATCTCCTTGCCATCCAAGGGACTCTCAAGAGTCTTCTCCAACACCACAGTTCAAAAGCATCAATTCTTCAGCACTCAACTTTCTTTATAGTCAACTCTCACAATCATACATGACTACTGGAAAAAAACGGATCGCCTCAATTTAAGAGAAATGTGTCACATGATCTATGACTGCATCTGGACCTGACTTCTTACCTTATTCATTACATTTTATCCAGAAGGTGATCTGTATCAAAGATCAAATTATTGACCGCATTATTGTAACCATTGATTTCATTTTTAGGAATTATAGCTTTATTTTTTCTTCAGTATTCCATGAATAACCCAGGAAACTCAGAAGGAATTTCTCTTTAGATAGTCGTACTCCTTCAACTCCCACCAAAAGAAATACACACAGATACACATAATTTTATGGATTTTGTCAACACATTTCCCCCACCTTCTTTATCCACTATCTTATCTATCCCAAACATTGTTTTCTTTCTTTTTTTTTTTTTTCATTATAACAAAATAATCTCTTTCGTTCTTTATAGCTGGCTACTTCTTTTGTATATATGCCATTTACTTTGCCATTAGAACTTATTTTATGTCTTTCTTAAACAGTATTTGGTCTTAATTAAATTGTCTTCTCCAAGCAACATTAGGAAATCCTGATATAATACACATTCTTACTTCATTAAAAATGTCATATCTTTAGATATGATCATAAGAAAATGACTTGTGATATTCCAGGATCTCCTCCCTACTCCATTGAAATATTAAAATATGTTTCAATTAACTAAACAGTAGATTTTATTTGATAGCTTTCACATTCCATATATATTTGTAATTATTCGATAAACACTTTAGACATTAAAAATATTTTGAGTGACTTAATGATATAAAACAAAACTTATAATTAGTTGTAGGTAGCACTTTATTTTATGGAACATGCAAATTCCAATTTAGGGATTTTATGCTGAGACATATAATATAGGACAGTGTCGGCTGTCTGCAAAGTATGGCACTGTGTATATCTTTATTGATTAAATGAGATCACCATATGAAAATACCTATTACAGCACTTGTCACAGTGACCATTCAATAAAAGTTCAGTATTGTTTAGAACTATGAATAGCAAAATGAGATCAAGGCAATCAGTTGTTAACACAGTTAGAATATGATGAGGCATTGGACTAGTTGATGTATTTTTAGGAAAACAGGATTATTCTACAGTACATCCAGAAACATAAAATGCTGTACAGTCATTCTTGGCATTTCAGTAGTTTTTGCCTAGTGTCCCATTATTATGAAGTTTAGAGTGTTCCCTTTCTTGCCAAAAGTGTTTAACATTTTCTTTCAAAGTTTGTTTCTCTCTAATGTAAAGGTAGCTTCTGATGTCTTTCTGGAATCTAGCCCAATGTGTTATTCACTATACAGAATTTATTTGTCTGGAAAGCATTTTTCTTCAAAGTGAGTTCTAATACTCAAGAACCAACAAAAGAAATGAAAGAGCACATAGTTGAGGAAACTAATGAAAATTGTATATGTATATATATGCTATATATTATATGTAAGTACCTATATATTTGTGTAAACATATAAGTATTTAGTATATATAGATATTTGCTATCTATATTGGGGCTTCCCAGGTGGCGCTAGCAGAAAAGAACCTTCTTGCCAATGCAGGAGATGTAAGAGACATGGGTTTGACCCCTGGGTCTTGAAGATCCCTTGGAGGAGGGCATGACGACCCACTCCAATATCCTTGCCTGGAGAATCCCATGAACGGAGGAGCCTGGCAGGCTATACGGTCCATAGGATTGCAAAGAGTATCTATAGATCCTGAGCATCTATATATACTAAATAGATAAACTGAGTGACTAATACACATAGATGCATACACACAGCTTCTGATAGAAGCTTTTAGAAACACTGAGTTAGTAATGTAATTTATATGAATCCAGCCCTTAAAACATGAACTTATATGACCCTCTTACAATGGGATAAGAAGATGCTCATTTATTTCTGTTCTAATGTGCCACACATCCCTTGCCAAAGTTATACTTCCAAGTTAGGAATACCATTTCCCCCACTGTCTCTGTTCCTACTGTCATCTTCTTTGCCACTTAATGGATTAGAGTTTCAGAAAGGGGTGGGAGATGGAACACAGATATCCATGATGCTGCTTTATTGAGGTCCATGCCTGAGACTTGGATCCATGCCTGAGGTCTATGCATTAGGTTTGGATTGAGGGAGATGTAGGAGAGGGATGGAATACAGTCCCATTCTATACAAATAGTATTATTAAATTTTGAACCCTATAGTATAGAGCTTCCCTCATAGCTCATTTGGTAAAGAATCTGCCTATAATGCAGGAGACCCTGGTTCGATTCCTGGATCAGGAAGATCCCCTGGAGAAGGAAATGGCAACCCACTCCAGTGTTCTTACCTGGAGAATCCCATGGAGAGAGGAACCTGGCAGGCTACAGTCCATGGGGTCACAAGAGTCGGACACGACTTAGCGACTAAAGAGAGAGAGAGATAGTATATATTGTCTAGAAGTAGAAGACACCTACTTGCCTACATATTATATATCTGCATATCAAACTTATAACTATTATTTTCCACATTTTATGAATCTTCTCCAGGAAAATTATGAAACAAAGTAAGAATACTTGCTTAAATCTTGCAAGGAAGTCAATAGTAAAAAGAGACAAGGAGCAAACAGCCCATAATACTTATAACTCAGTGTTATGACTAGAAAAATATTTATGTTGGTAATGTGTACATAATAAGAAAACATTTCCATTATAAATGCTTTAGTTTGCATACTTCATCTGCCTCTCCCAGTAAAATAAGATGGGATTGAATAGTTTTTATTTTTTGTAGTTTTGTAATCTGGAGCCTGTTTGGTGCCTTGGAAGTCCCAGAAATGCATAACTTGCATTTCTATTTTGTGCATTTAGCAAAATCTATGATAACAGCAATAAAGAGGGAGTTAGTATTTAAATGGCGATGAGGAGTGATAATAAACATTTCACAGCTAATCAGTATCACTCTACAGAGATATATATTGTTCTAAACGTTATCTTTCACCTTTTATTTATAGTAATTGAAGACTGCCACTGGGAAGCTGCATCATGAGCTACTTGGGCTTCTAAAGTGTCCATTGGATATTTAATCACATAAGGTAAATGCCAAATTTATTTTATTTGTATTTTCAGGATGTAATGAAATACTATTTTTTGTATTAAGATTTATCTTCTTTATACCAAGAAGAAAGTAAATTTTCTTTTATTTGGTCATACATTTAATTAAGTAGTTCCTCTGGCTTGTTAGCTCTAAGGTGACTGGGAAAGTTACTGACATATTGACAACCACTTCTAGGCTTATGCATTTTCCTCTGTAAAACTATCATATGTATTATGTGTTTCAGACAATCTGTTCTCTGCTTTTGTTTGCGTAAAGTCATCTTGTCTCTTTAAATACTATGTTAACATGTTCACATGTTATACATAAAATTTAATGGCTAAAAATATTTTCTTTATTAGTATTTATGACTTAGGTAGTTGTGTTGGAGGTAGATTATTATTAATTTAAAGTGGCAGTTGAGTTACATCTGGGCTTTTTTATTTTTTTCATTAATTCTGAAGGGTATACCTAAATTCACATTTGCTCATCCTATAGTTTACAAAATTACAGCTACAAAAGTAGAAACTACTTCAGTGGTTTGAGTATTTATAATGTGGATTACTTTCTTTTCCTTCGAAGATATTATTAGTTTTTCTACTTTGTCTTTCTCTACTAGTGGTCCTTCATCAAGCATCACAACAAGAATTTTATTTTTATTATTTGTTTTATTTTTATTTTCAGTTGTAAGACAGTAAATTAAAACATTTGCAATCACTGCTTTCTTTCACCACCTGAGATTACAGAGAAAGGAATTAGAATTCCAGGGGTGCCCAGGATGACAAGGCTTGGCTAGTAACTACTAAGAAAACCTCATTTAATACAACTAAAGGGAGATATATGGGGCTACTCACTTGTGTCCTCATGAAGACCAAGAAATGAAGAAAAGAACATTTTCTTCTGAAAAATGAGTTTCTAAGATAAAGAATTTGCCTGCTTCTAGCACTGTTTCACATGTCTGTCAGACAAACAATAATAGTGAAGACGGAATGACTTGTACGTAAATGGTTTATCCAACTACAAATGGTGGAAACAGACATAAACATGAACACATAAGTCTAGGATGCTGTTTTGGTTTCTAAATGAAATGCATTTTCTATTCATTCAAATAGACATTAAATGAGAAATAGAAATACATTTCAAGGCATATAGGAAGGAACTTAAATATACATAAAATAGACTAAATTGTTCACATTTAAAAAATCAAGACATCTTGATAAAACTTAAATCATAAACTGCACGCTGAAGCACGTGGCTCATGTTTTACAAGGGGCTCCATTATGTTAACTTGGATGAGCTAAGAGGCAAAGAATGAGCAGTCATGTGAAGAGAATTAGGGGAAATTGCTCATCTGAACATCACAAAACTGTCCATCATTCACAGGGCCCTTCCAATCAAAGAGAACATTTAATGGCATTCATAATATGGTAAATTTGACATGATTTGAAGACACTGTGAAATATGATTTCTTCTTTGAATATTTTTATAGTATAGCCTTTCATAGTTCCTTTTGGCAAGTTCAAGTAATCCTGGTCAGTTAATATCTTGTTTTCTGGTTGAATTTATGTGAAAGTTTACCATCTATCCCTTCTTGTGAACCCAAAGAACACTGGCTGTCTTCAGATATACTCTGATAGTAAATAGAAGGTGGTTTTATTTTTTCAGCAAAAGAAGGAGAAATACATACAATTCATTTGTTATTAATATTTCATTTAATGTTGATGTGGTTTTTAAAAATATCCAAACCATATGGAAATTTTCACTGAGAACTTTCATTTTAACAGAAGTTTAAACCAGGTATCATAAGCAGAATGAAAGGAAAAAGCCCATATATTCTAGAAACTTCTAACAAATAAGCCCTCCTTTCACTTCCAGTTTCAGCCCCTTACTCCCAAACACTGACTGCTTTTCCTTTGTCCACAATCTTCATCTAAAGTGACAGATGGAAATTTTAACTTTGCCCCCCTCACTCCCGCAGGTAATGAACTATGCACCTATTTGTTATTGCTAATGTTTATTTCCTGAAAACTTTAGGTGAGTTTTTAAAAATTATTTTCCTCATTCTAAATATCAGAATATGTATGTGTATGTATATCAATATTGGTTAAGAGTGAGATAAATTATGACTATAGCAGAGATATTTTATGTTGTACAAAGAAGCATATATTCAAGTTTAGAAAGTAAATGTATCCAGTGTGATAGCCAGTGTGCAGTTAGAATGTGAATGAAATTAATAGGTACATTGAACAGAGTCTGTAAAATAGGTTAGCTCAGAATAGGATCAGAAGACTCCCAACTGAGAACTGAATGCACAAGTTAAAGAAGGACAGTGATAAACTCAAAGATAACTGCCCTGAGCAAATGTGATAATAAGGGAAACTGAAGATTTGAAATAATTATATATGCCTTTTTTTAAGAAGATATGGGAGTATTGTTTGATTTACAATGCTGTGTTAGTTTCAGGTGTAGAGTAAAGTGAATTAGTTATACACAGACATGTATCTGGGGGCTTCCCAGGTGGCGCTAGTGATAAAGAACCTGGTTGCCAATGCAGGAGACAAGATATGCGGGTTGGAGAGATCGCCTGGAGGAGGGCATGGCAATCCACTGCAGTATTCTTGCCTGGAGAATCCCAGAGACAGAGGAACCTAGTGGGCTACAGTCCATAGAATCGCAGAGTTGGACACAACTGAAGTGGCTTAGCACACACACGTACATACATATATTTGGGCTTTCCGGGTGGCTCAGTGGTGAAGAATCAGCCTGCCAGTGCGGGAGACACAACAGAAGCCGCGGGTTTGATCCCTGGGTCATGAAGATCCTCTGCAGGAGGAAATGGCACCCTACACTAGTATTCCTTTCTGGAAATTCCCGAGGACACAGGAGCCTGGCTGTTCAGCAGTTCACGGGGTCACAGAGTCAGACATGACTTAGTGAGGAAACAACAACAGCAGCGGCATACACATATCCTCTCTCTACATCCTCCGGTTCTCAAAGGCTGTTGTTTTTGTTTTCATCGTATTAGTTTTTCTTTGTTGTACCAATCTTTTAATTAGGTTCCAGAGACTGAGCCAAGAAAATATTGCTACAACTTCTGTCAAAGAGTGGAGGGTTTTGCCTATGTCCTCTTCTAGGAGTTTTATGGTACTGTTCTTACATTTAAGTCTTCAAACCATTTTAATTACATTTTTGTACATGATTTGAGGGAATGTTCTAAGTTCATTATTTTACATGTGACTACCCAGCTTTCTAGTTATCACTTGTTGAAGAGACTATTTTTCCTTTACTGCCTATTCTTGCCTTCCTCATCATAGATTAATTGACCATAGGTATGTGGGTTTATTTCTGGACTCTCTATTCTCTTACATTGATCTATTAATATATATCCATTCCCTGCCCCCCAATACTACACTATTTTGAGTATAGCTTTGCAGTATTGTCTGACATCTTGGAGAGTTATACCTCCAGCTTTGTTCTTTTATCTCATGATTCCTTTTCAATTCTGATCTTTAGTGGTTTCTTATAAATTTTGGACTTTTTTTTCTATTTCTCTTCAAATATCCTGAGTATTTTGATAGGGATTGCATTAAATCTGTAGATTTCTTTGAGTAATATGGCTATATTAAAAATATTGATTATTACAATACAAGAACAGAGTATATCTTTTCATTCTTTTGAATCATTTTCAGTTTCCCTCATCAGTGTTTTATAATTTTCAGCATATAGGCCTTTGCCCTACTTCATTAATTTTAATGCTGGATCTTTTTTGATATGTGATTTTAAGCAGGATTTTTTTTTTTTTTTACTTTCTCATTCTGATATTTCATTATTAGTATACAGGAACACAACGGATTTCTGTGTATTAATCTTGTGTCCTGCAACCTTGCTTTATTTATTAGTTCTACCAGTTTTTGAGTGGAGACTTACATATCATTTGCAAATATTAATAATTTTACCTATTCCCTTCTAATTTGGATACATTTTGTTTCTTTTTCTTGTCTGATTACTGTGTCTAGGACTTCCAATACTATATAAAAGAGAGGCACCCTTGTCTTGTTTTTGAATTTATCGGGAAGCTTTCAACTTTTCCCCGTTGAGTGTTATGTTGGCTATAGGTTTGTCATAAAGGGTCTTTATTATGTTGAGATATGTTCCCTCTACAGCCACTTTGATGGGAGTTTTTTTGTCATGAATGAGTGATGAATTTGTCAAATGTTTATTCTGTATCTGTTGAGATGATCATGTGGTTTTTTATCTTTCCTTTTGTTGATGTTGTGTATCACATTTATTGATTTTCTTTAACTTTTTATTTTGTATTGGTATATAGCCAGTTAACAGTGTTGTGACAATTTCCGGTGAGCCGTGAAGCTATACATACACATGAATCCATTCTCCCGAAGCCCCCCTCCCATCCAGGCCACCACGCAACATTGAGCAGAGTTTCATATGTTATACAGTATGTCCTTGTCAGCTATCCATTTTAAACATAGCAGTATATATATGTCCATCTCAGATTCCCCAACTGTCTGCCTTTCCCATCCACCTCCAACAACCGTGAGTTCATTCTCTAAGTCTGTGAGTGTCTTTCTGTTTTGTGACTGAGTTCATTTGTCTGATCTCTTTTTATATTCCACATATAAAGGATGTCATATGGTATCTCTCCTTCTCTGTCTGACTTACTTCACTCAGAATGACAATCTCTAGGTCTATGTGTTGAGCCTTTCGTGGAATAAATCCAACTTGATCATGTTGTATGATCCATTTTATGTATAGCTGGATTAGGTCTGCTAATGTTTTCTTAATTTAAGATGATTTTATAGAGAAATTTTGTTTAGAAAAAAATGTAGAATTTCTTCAGGGATTTTTGGTTTAGGCTTGTCTCCCAGTGGTAGTAGTGCAACTTGGAGGATGTAGTCTTGATCTGGGAATCCTTTAATGACGAATTTTCCCAATGAGGCAGAGGGTGGAAGTGTTGGCTTTATTACCTTGAAGAAAGCGAAATAAGTAGGCTGTCTTCAGAGCTGAAGTTGAGAGAGAAGTTCAGGAGTATGTGGGTTGAAATATTTAAGCCCTCATTTCCTTTCTGAGAATGTTGAGGTTTAATCTTCCTGGAATGATTCTATTTTAATAGGATAGGATATCAGCTAGGATATCAACTTTAAGTCAACTGTTTACTCAGTTTTAGTTCATCTGTATTAGAAGGCCAAGAAAGTGAACCTCAAGATTCTTTTTAGCTCCCCAAATCTATGAATTTCACCTATCTGACATGTTTCCAATAGTGAAGCAGAATATTCCAGAGGTTGCAATCTCAAACCCAGTGCAGCATTCCTGGTTTCCACTTACTGCATCTGTCACTTTGGAAATTTATGGGAGGTTTCTGAGGCCTTAATAGTCTATGAAAGTAGATGATGAAACTACTGCTTACGGTGTGATATTGTTATTGAGCTTCATGTATTAATGATGGTAAAAGAATGACTTAACATCAACCATTGCTAACTATATGCTTTGCCATTTCACTGTTCTTGAGTTAGAGCCCAACAATTAGTTACCTAGGAGTACATTTTACAGCATGGATTAAAGCTGAGTATTTTATGGGTACCTTGTTTATTATTATTTTCAATAATTTAGGATTATGATTAGGATAAGGTGTTGACCTTTCAATAAGAAAGTTCATGTATTGGGTAAGAGCAGAGTTTTTCCTGAGGAAAGTCTAGATGTTGGCTGCAAATATTCCGTTTTGTACTTCTCTGCATAGGTACAATGGTAGCCTGTCCACATAAGTATTCTTCTTTAGGCATCTAAGAAGATGCCAAAATTATGCATGTTTTAAAACCTAAGGATATGTTTTAATTAGTAACACCAAGTGAGTACAATCTGTTACTTATCATACAATATATACACCACAATTTTTCCCAGCCAGTATTAATCAGCAAAGTAGTAGAAAGAAATAATATTGAGGGAGGATTGCCTGAATGATATGAATATTTTTCATTAGTAAATATAGCTTTAATTTTATCAGTGGATTAAATAAGACGGTTAAAATCTTTGTATTTACTCTATAGATGTTCACTAAATTGAATCAATACAATCAACTTATGCTGAATTGTGTTAATAGATGTCAGAAACCTATGCTTACATTTATTGTAGTAATGTTATTCATGGTATGGTTCTTCTTCATTCTGTGCAGAGTGTCTCAAATAAGGAGCAATGCGACACACTTCCTCCAGTTTCAGCACTCCAAACTGGGAGTAGGGTTTCTCCTGGTAACTTGTTTATTTTTAGCTTATCATTCCAGTAGATCATGTAATCGATTTATTTGAAGGTCTTTGTAGGATGCTAGGAAGCTTATAATTAATTCTGTTTCGTGTGTCAGTGAGTAAATAGGGTTGAATGGCATATATGGTATGTAGTACAACTGCCTTTGATCAGTCTAAGCATGAATACCATGTGTTTTATTTGGTTCTAGGGTAGGTTTGGTCAGGATGCCATCTTGTCTTCTTTCAGTGTTTATATTATGGTGGTGGTGTGAATGTTAACCAAGATAATCACTTAATATATTAATGCATATTCTTGGTAAATGTTAGCTCTGCTAATATTAATATAAGAAGTTCCCAAGAAGCAGCTCTTTTTCTGCTACCTTTCTTGGCTTACCAACACATAAACACACATTCATGAATGTATACATTCAGTTAACATTTATTGAGTGCCTATCATGTTCACTTACAATTCCTATGTCTGTGAGTGATAAAGATAAAATACTTGTCCTCACAGAGCTAATGTTCTCAATGGGTGTTGTAGGGTGTGGAGTTCATTAACAATAAAAATAGGCAAAAGAAAATATTCAGTAATAATGCATGCTAAGTTGGAAATAAAACAGGTTGAGAGCCTGAGGAGCTGCTTTGAATTGTGTTGTCAGAAAAGACCTAATTGTAGAGGTGATATTTTAAGCTGGGTACTGAATGAAAAGGAATTACCTATGCAATATCTGTTGGAAGAGCTTTCAAGGAGAAGGAAGATGTAAGTAAGTCCCAAGAAGAAGAGACAGTAATCTAAATTGAGATTCTAAGGTACTGTGGAATAGTCATTGATGAACACGTAGGTGTGTAGGCATGAGTCTGCCTTATCTTTATTTCACTCTAAAGGCTGAGGTCTTCCTAGATGGAGAAGCTCAGTCATCTTATTAAGGCACTCTTCTCCCTCGTGGCTCAGATGGTAAAGAATCCACCTGCAATGCGGGAGTCCTGGGTTCAATCCCTGGGTTGGGAAGATCTCCTGGGGAAGGGAATGGCTATCCACTCCAGTATTCTGGCCTTGAGAATTCCGTGGGCAGAGGCACTGACCGGCTACAGTCCATGGGGTGGCAAAGAGTCGGACACGAGTGAGCAACTTTCACTTCACTTCTCTTTTCTATCTATCTCTCCACATGGTAAACTGACCAAGGACATAATCCCTAGGCAGGTCCCTCTGATCTGTATTTTCCTTGAAGGCATCTGATCTGATCAGTGTCCACTACACAATTTGGTCTTGAATTTGAAGTAGAGTAGCAGAAATCTGTCAGACTTCTAACCCAAATCCTGGTTCCAACACAGCTTATCGCTGTTCTCCATCTTAGCATTTAGGTCCTAAACACTGGTAATAAGAAAGTGGAGCTTTGCCCAATTGCCAGTATTCCTTGTAGACAGTTCCTTTAGAAATGACATAGAATGTAGCCTTGTGGTCTGAGAAAGAAGTCCAGCAGTCCTGGATTCCTCTAGACATTAGCTACTTGTTTTCAAGCAGGAACTAACTTTATCCCTAACATTATTGAACCCATCCATGTTAAAAAAAGATATTTTTATCTTACACCCAGAACAACTTAGTTCGCCATCTCAAATCCTCTTAGGAATAAGCAGAATGTAGCATACTCTCTCAATGTAAGTATTTAATTTCTTACTTCTGTTTTCCAAATATCTCATATTACCTAGTTATGATAGCATTTTTTGCTTCTTATGAATACCAGGGTCCCATTTATTTCAATAAGATACTTCCATACCTCAGATATTTTAATGTTTAGCTGTTTAGGTATAATCTCAAATGGATTCTTTCAGGAATGCTGGTTCACTTTTGCACTTATCTCAACCCCATACTGGTCTTCAGGCAAGCTGTGGGTGCAATGGTTGATTCCTTCATGACTCAGTAGTTACCTTCAGTGAACAGCAGACAAGGGAAGAGAAAGGAACTAAATTTAAGGATGACCTTTTAAATGCTTTACATTTTCTTTCTGTACCAATGTTTTGTCAATGATCAGTGTTTTATTGCAAAAAAGTGAAAGTATTGGGTTTGGCCAAAAAGTTCGTGTGGATTTTTCATTGTACAGAAAAACCTGAATGGACTTTTTGGCCAACCCAATATTAATAGCTGTGTTGGAGATATGAAGGCAAGAAGCTTATTTCAGCAATTGATTTGCATCCTCTTCACGGCCCTTCCCAATCTTTTGCTCAGAGTTGAGGTGCATTTAATCAGTTTTGCATGTACTGCATGCCTTTCCCACAGGGCATGGCAAATAGCTAATCGAAACACAACTGAACCTCAGCACACTTAGATCATCATCAGTTTATCAGCTGAAATGCTTAGTCACTCAGTAGTGTCCGACTCTTTACGACCCCATGGACTTTAACCCACTAGGCTCCTCTGTCCATGGGGATTCTCCATGCAAGAATACTGGAATGTGTTGCCATTCCCTTCTCCACACCAGAAAAGAGGCTTGAAATGAATTTAAGTACTTGTATTTTCTGACTGACAGATATCATGTCTGCCCTATGTTTATCTCCTTATCTTCCCAGCTACAGAAGATAACAGTGAAAATAGTAAGTGTCCTGGGAACCCTTATACACCTACCCTCAATATGTGAAGTTCTGTTAGTATTTTTATACTCCAACTCCATGAAAACTCTCTACCGAGGAAAAATCCATTTTCATTCAGAATGTTGGAAATCAGTTATTGTCCACCGAGTAAACCAATGTTTAAATGAAAATGGATGTCAGTGGAAATAAGAGAATATCATTTTTGTATCAGTATTTGTGCAACAGCTTCTATAACACTGTTCCAGACATTATTTTAAGTACTTTGTGTTTACTTTATTAATCCCCATAACAGTCTTATGAAAAGAATATTATCATTAGCTTCATTCTGCAGATGGAATAACTGAGGACTCAAGAGATTAACTTGCTCACAAGCTCACAGCTGATAAATGAAATACAATATGTTACCTAACAAGATGCACTTATCAATAGAGGCCTACAACAAAAAACTATTTCTTGAGAGATTATAGTTCACAGTAATAATAATGTAGTCATTGCAGAATGAAAAATGGTTCTCTTGGTGGTCTCTCCTCAAATTTTCCCATCATTTGATAGGATACCTGAGGACAAATGACTTTAAAGATTGATAAGAAAAAGTTTACAATAAGAAGTTAAGTCTATATGAAGAAAACTTTAGAGAAAGTACTTTTCAAAAATACATTAATTCCTTTTGCTTGGAGACTAAATAATTTTGTCACCCAAATCTAAATTTCCCCCTAAGAAGAAATAAGCTTAATCTCAGCAAGTCTCTAGTAAACCTGTTTACACTGAGCCTCCCTTTGGATTCTCATTACATTTTGCCCTACTATTGTGTGACATTTAGCATCCTTGGAATCTTTTTATGACTCTGAGTGCATGCTCTACATGTAATTTACAATAGCATGAAAAAAAGTGTAAGACCTAATTAATTCACCAATCAGCTGTCAGAACCTGTGATCTTTTTTCCTAGTTTACTGTCAAGTTCCCTGTGGGAGAATCAGTATTCAGAAAGTGCCATTTCCATTATGCCGTGTGGTGTTAGAGAAAGGCACTCAGTTATGCTGCTTGTTCATGGAAAATGTGCCATCCTCATGAGTGCCTTGATGACTTTGTTAAAAATACCTTCTGCCACCCCATGCTCTTGTTCTCATGAATATGGTGGCTCTGCGGTACATCAGGTTTTCACAGTGCCATAAATTAAGAGAAGGGAGATCAACCTACCTCAACTTCAAACCTGTGCATTTTCCCTTGAGTTTTTCCATTTTCTTAAGAAACTTTCTCCTATTTGATATATTTTTTTAAAGTAATTTAAAATCCATCTACTAAGATTTGATCATTTTTGAGGACTTTTTCATCTCAAATATTCCAAAATTGGGACATCTTATACATAATAGAAGTATCTCTTTCATGAATTCATAAAATTATAACCCAGTAAATACATTTTACAAGTACTTTCAGAAAAAAAGAAACATAGGAAAGAAATAAAAAATGCTTGTAGATTGTAAATTAGTTTCTTTATGATTAATACTTGCTTTCCTGATTGCATGATTGAGTTTTTTTTGCTGAGTCACAAACTACCCCCAAACTCACTTGCAACTTGATGATCATTTGATTATTTCTCACAGGACTTTTGGTCAGTGGGTAGTTTTGCTGATCCTGGGCTCAACTTATTTCAAATGAACTTGCTCATACAGAGGAGGGCGGCGGAGGGTAGACCAGGGCTGACTAGTCTAGGATGGCTTCCCTCACTGACTTTCACAGTTTTCTGGCTGAGGTGCTAGATTGACTGGGCCACTTGTCTCTCATCACACAATTGATTAGCTTGGATAAATTCACACAGTGGATGGCAGGGTTTTAAGAGAAAGAAGCATTCAAGGCTTCTCAAGGCCAGCACTTAAAACTGGCCCAATATGGTTTTACTCTTGGCCAAAGCAAGTCATTAGGTCAGACCAGATACAAGGGGTGGACAAATGGATTCCACCTCTTGATGACAGTAGCTGTAAAATAACAATGCAGAGTGTGGATACAGGGAGGAGTGAAAAATTGAGACATTTTTGCAATCTGCCATAGCGCAGCTATCTAGCAGAGCTTAATGGTTATCTAGACCTGACCTAGGTTTTTTGTTTGTTTGCTTGCACTGTTTCTAATCAGACTGGTTCCCCAATCAAAGATATTTCTTATCAATCTGATAGCTCAATCTAGCATCAGAAGAGTAATACAAGACATTCTATATCCACCCAGAATCTTTTGTTGCCCCTTTATTTTTATTAAATATCTAGAAATATGAAAAATGTTAATAATATATATGAGGTGTAAAGAAAACTATAAAACGTACAATGCTATCTTCACCATTTTGTGTAAGAAAAATGTTAACGATAGTCTAAAATAAGGCCTCTATTTTCCCGAATCCAATGTCTTTCCTTGCTTCCTCAGAGATCACTTCTGCTCTGAAATTTTTTTTTTATCATTCTTTTGCTTTTTATTATGGTTTTAGGATAAATTTTTATCAGTGTATATTTGTTGTGGGACACATACATTTTTGATTATACAGAAATGTAATCATACTGCCTCATTGCCACAGTATGTCTCTGTTTTGAATTTTGAATTTTATAATAGCTCAAATATTTAATCTATTTATACTGACACAAATGTTAAATTTTTTTTATATTTTCAACATTATTTTGAGCTTTTTCTACTTTCATGCTTTTTGTCTGTCTCTTAATTGTTTTAAATCGATTTGTTATTCTCATTTATCTTTCCCTTTATTAGTTAGTACAATAGTTGCATTCTCTTTTCTAGTCTTTAATGAGTTAGAAATGTTAGTGTGAAGTTTGATCTTTATGTCTCAACAAAATAACAGCTTGGAATAACATAACTACAATCAATCTCCTTTCATTTTGTATGTAATTTTCATGGATTTTAGTTATATTGCAATTTTTAGTCCAAATGACAGTTTTATTTTTATTTCACATAGATAAGAATGTTGCTCACTTTGTTTGCATCTGTTCCTTCTTGCATCTGAGATCTCCTTCTGAGATCACTTTATTCTGTTTGAAGAACTACATTCAGAGTGTCATTTAGTAATTATCTATTGATAACAAATGCTCAGGTTTTGTTTATAAATGTATGCATATTTTTCTCATCATTGAAAGATATCTTAGTCTAAGTTGATAGTTATTTTGCTTTAGAACATTTAATCTATTACTATCTTGGTTTCTGGTGTAGACTGTTATTATTTAGAAGTCAGTTGTCAAGCTAATTGCTTTTGTGAAGATGATCAATCTTTCCTTTCCACTACTTTTAATATTTTTTCCCTGTGCGTTTAGTGCCTTGCAGTTTTATCATGACATGTCCAGGTTTTGACTTTTTTTGTTTGTCTTAGATTACTTAATCTTTGTATTTGCATTTTTCATTAATTCTGAAAAATTGCCAGTTATTATTTATCTGTATACTCCCTCTCATCATTTTCTCTCTCCTTTCGTTAAGGAAATACAGAAAGGTAAAAATTAGCTTTATGCTTTATTCACATTTGGGGTTCTAATATATTCTTAATTTTTGGTCTCTGAATTTCATTTTTAATCTTATTTATATTGTGACATAATATCAGACAGGAATTTTCTGTGCTATTATCTAAGTTTTTCAACTGTTAATGTGTTACCAAATTTGCACTGTAATCTCTCTCTCTCTTTCTGAAACATTCAAGGATAATTTGAAGTAAAATACCACTGAATCATAAAATGCTTCTATATAATTTTCCTATTATGAAAACAAAACATCTTTTTCATAAGCATAGTATAATTATAAAAAGGAAATTAATATTGATATGATACTACTAATTAATCTACAGATATTATAGTTATTTATTGTTGTGATTACTCCAAAATAGTGGCTTAAAGCAACAAATACATGTAAACTCCCTGATCAAATGACATACACTGACAAACTAAATTTTTAAAAAAGAAAGAATAAAGAACAATATCCAACTATATGTTTTCTCCAGGAGATCCACTTTAGATCTAAGGACATGCATGAATTAAAAGTGAAATATTCCAGATCATAACCAAAGGGGCCAAGGATGGCTATGCTAATATCAGACAAAATAGATTTTAAATAAAAGTTTTTGAAAGAGACATGAAGAAGACTATCTATAATGCAAAACAAGTCAATTCACCAAGAAGATACAGTAATTTTACAGATATGTGCACCAAATATCAGAGCCCAATATATGAAGCAAACATGGACAGAATTGAAGGGAGAAATAGAAAGAACTAGAAGAATAGTAGGAGATTTCAATTCCCATTTTCAATAATGGAATAAAAGTATACATAAAATGGATAATGAAACAGAGGGCCTGAACAATGCTATATTCTGGTTTCATCTAACAGAAATGTACAGAACACTCCACTTAAAAATGGAAGAATACACAATATTCATATAGATCTTTCTCCAGCATAGGCCATATGTTAGGTCAAAAAACAAACATTAATATGTTTTAGAAGATTAGAATCCTACAAAGTATCTTTTTCAACAACAGTGGAATGAAACTGGACATCAATATCAAAAGGAAAACTTAAAAGCCCATAAGTATGTGGAAATTAAACAAAACACTTATAAATAACTCATAGGTCAAAGAAAAATTAGGAAATACCTTGAGACAAAAAAAAAAGAAGAAATATGGACTGCCATGAAAGCAGTGTGAAGAAGGAACATAGCTTTAATATTGGCATTAAGAGAGAAGGAATATCTCAAATCAATAACCTAACCATACACCTTAAAGAACTAGAAAAAGAACAAAGTAAACCCAAAGCTAGCAGAAGTAAGGAAATAATAAAGATTAGAACAGAGATAAACAAAACAAAGAATAGAAAAATAGTAGATAAAATCAACAAAATCAAAGTTGGTTCTTCAAAAAGACTAAGAAAATTGACAAACTTTTTGCCAGAAAAAAGAAAATAATTAAATAACTAAAATCAGAAATGAAAGATGGGAATTATTGCTGATTTTTAAGAAATTTAAAAGATTTTATATAAAGAGTTCTGTGAGCAATTATATGACAGCAAATTGGGTCATCTTGATAAAATGGACAAATTCTAAGAAACACATAACCTATCAAGACTGAATCATGAAAAAGAGAAAATCTAAATAGATATAAAAGATTGAATCAGTAATCAAAAACTTCTCAACAAAGAAATGGAGAAGGCAATGGCAACCCACTCCAGTACTCTTGCCTGGAAAATCCCATGGACGGAGGAGCCTGGTGGGCTGCAGTCCATGGGGTTGCTAGGAGTCAGACACGACTGAGTGACTTCACTCTCACTTGTCATTTTCATGCATTGGAGAAGGAAATGGCAACCCACTCCAGTGTTCTTGCCTTGAGAATCCCAGGGACGGGGGAGCCTGATGGGCTGCTGTCTATGGGATCGCAGAGAGTCGGACACGACTGAAGTGACTTGGCAGCAGCAACAACAAAGAAAAGCCCAAGATTATATGGATTCACTGGTGAATTCTTCCAAGCACTTAAGGAAGAGTTAACACCAATTCTTCTCAAATTCTTCCAAGAAATTAAAGTGGAGAAAATACTTTCAAATTAATTTTATAAATCCAGCATTACCCTAATCTCAAAGTCAGACAAAGACATTACTGAAAAAAAAAAAAAAAAAACAAGCAAGAAAGAAAACTATAGATCCATATGTCTAATGGATATTGAAACAAAAGTCCTCAAGAAAATATCATCAAACTCAATTCAAAAACATAACATCAGGATTATATACCACAACCAGGTGGAATTTACTCCTGTAATGCAAGGATGCAAAGATGGTTCAACATAAGAAAATAAATCATGCTACATTAACAAAAGGAAGAGAAAAAAAAACTGATCATCTCAATTGATACAGATAAATCCTTTGACAAAATTACATACTCTTCCATGATAAAAATTTTAACAAACCATACATAAAAGGAAACTACCTCAACATAATAAAGGCCATATATGAAAAACCAATAGCTAACATCATACTCAGTGGTGAAAGACTGAAAGCTTTTCCCTGAAATCAGGAAGAAGACAAGGATGGCCAGTTTTTACCGCTTCTATTCAACATAGTACTGAAAGTCTTAACTAGAACAATGAGGCAAGAGAAATAAATAGAAAGCATCCAGACTGGAAAGAAAGGAGTAAAATTATCTGTTCACAAATAAGTAAAAAACAATCAAAAAAAAAAAATCCTTATTTTTATGCATGCACACACACATGCATATACCCACAACTAGTAGAACTAATCAATGAATTTTAAGTGAAGCTGTAGAACACAATCAACACACAAATCAGTTGCATGTGTATACACAGACAATGAAAATCAGAAAAGGAAATTGGGAAACAACTTCATTTATAATATTAAAAAAATGCTTAGGAATGAATCTAAACAAGGAGTTAAGGAACTTTTACACAGAAAACTATAAAATGTTGCTGAAAGAAATTAAAGAATGCAAAAATTAAACAGAAAGTCATTCTGTGTTCATTGACTAGAAGACTTCATACTATTTATACCTGTATTAGCCACTGAAATCTACATTTTGTATGCAACATTTTTTTTGTAGAAATAGAAAGATCTATCCTAAAATGCATGTAGTGTCTCAAGGGACTCTAGATAGTCAAAATGACCTTGAAAAAGGAGAACAAAGGTGGAAGACATTCTTCCTGACTTTGAACTTTATTACAGAGCCACAGCAGTCAAAACCCTGATAGTGGCTTATAAACAGAAAAATGGACCAATAATTTAGAAAAGAAGGTCCAAAAACAAACCTTCAAATATATGGTTAAATGCTTTTGGACAAGAGTGCCAAGACCATTCAATGGAGAAAAGACAGTCTTTTCAACTAATTGTCTTGAGAAAACTGGATATCCATGTGCAAAAGAATATACTGGGGCTCTTATTCTACACCATATGCAAATATTAATCTGAATGAACCAAAGACCTAAATGTAAGAGCTAAAACTATGTAACTCTTAGATAAATATATAGAACAGAAGCTTCACAACATTGGATTTGGCAATAATTTATTGGACAGGATATCAAAGCATAGCCAACAAAAATAGACCAATTGACCACATAAAAATTACAATCTGTTGTGTATCAAAGGACCCTATTAACAGAATTGGCTCAAAGAGATATTTGCACACCCATGTTCATAGTAGCATTCCTAAATGCCTGGTTGATGGATGAAGGGGTACATAAATGTAGTATGTAATACAGTGGATTATTCAGTCTTATAAAGGAAGGAAATTCTGACATGCTCAACGTAAATGAACCTTAAAGACTTCATGCTAAGTGAAGTAAGCCAGTCACAAAAGGGCAAATACTATGAATCCACTGAAGTGAGATCCCTAGAATAGTGAGAGTCATAGATAGAGAAAATAGAATGAAAAATGTCAGGCCTTTGTGGTAGGGGAAATGAGGAGTTATTATTTAATGGATATAGAGTTTCAGTTGCACAAGTAAAGAGGAAAAGAGTTCTGTGGATGGTGGTTGTGGCAGCACAAGAATGTACTGTAAACTCTACATTTAAAATGGCTTACATGATAAACTTTATGTTGTGTTTATATAACCATAATTGAACATGAACAAAACACGAGTCCACAGTACTTACTGTCTCACGGTGTCTGTGCCTCAGGAATCAGAAGTGACTGAGTTGGGCGGTTTTGGATGAGTGCATATGTAATTGTTGTCAAGTGCAGTCATTTCAAGGGTCTTGAGGATTCATTTGCATGAAGACTCACTCACAAAACTGTTGGCTGGAGGCCTTGGTTCCTCACTATGTGGACCGATCCATAGTGTTGCTTGGTGTCTTCATAATATAGTAGCTAATACCACTCCTCATAGTGAATGACCTAAGAGAGAGTGCAAGGAGGAAGCCATGGTGCCTTTTTTAAATCTTAGAAGTGATGTCCTTTTATTTCTGCCAGATTTTGTTTATTAAAAGTGAGTCAATAAGTATAGCCAAGGTGAAAATAATTAGACTAGGAGGAGCATCAAAGATTTGTGAATATATCTTAAAAGTACCACAGAAGAGTATTCAAGTTTTGCTCATTGTCCCAACTATGTCCTTTAATAGCAGTAGAAAGTATGTGATCATTGGTCTTTTTTGTGTTCTTTAATCTCAGTCTTTGTCTTTAACGGTATTGGCATTTCAGAATACAGCCAGTTCTGTACATTGTCTGTCAGTTTGAATGTCTGATGTTTCCTTGTGATTGGATTCAGCTCTGCATTTTGGTAGGAGTATTTCAAAGGTAATATTTTCATTGCATCATACAAGGAGGCCCACGCTGTCAACTTTTCTTTACTGGTGACATTAAATTTAATCATCTGGTTAAGTTGGTGACTGTTGGTTTCTCTATCATATAATTACCATCTTTTTTTGTCTTTAATAAGACGCCCTTGGAATCCTGTTTGTTTTCCTTTGTAATCAATTAGACACATGGAGCCTATGTGAAATAGTCATTAAATTTTAACCCACTTGCTTTAGAATAAATATTTTTGCATTTTCTTGCTGGATCATTAATGCATTTAAAAATGTTTAATTTTGTGTTTTAATATTTTATCTAACATTTTAGGTTGTCTTCAGAAGAAGTGTCAGTCTGGGTGTCTTTTTCACCAACTGCTAGAAACCAAAACAGTGTTTCCTTTTAATACCTATTTGTACAGCCAATATTAAATTATTTAATTGTTTCTCTAAGCCTAGACTACTGTCACTGGGCATTGTGGTTACTACCTGCTTGTTAAAATTGGGAGGCACTTCTCTCATTATTCAC
This sequence comes from Dama dama, assembly GCF_033118175.1. Classification (NCBI taxonomy): domain Eukaryota; kingdom Metazoa; phylum Chordata; class Mammalia; order Artiodactyla; family Cervidae; genus Dama; species Dama dama. Next base: position 24,496,388 of record NC_083709.1, read on the forward strand.
ATCATATGCATGCATGCATGCTAAGTCACTTCAGTCGTGTCTGGCTCCCTGTGACCCCATGGACTGTAGCCCTCCAGGCTTGTCTATCCATGGGATTCTCTAGGACAGAATACTGGAGTGGCTTGCCACTGCCTACTCCAAGGATTCACATCATATGGTCCCCATATTATCTTCAGCACCTGATAATAAGGGTTCATAGCCTATTCCACCCTTTCTCCTAATAGCAACTTAGTTAGTTGGATCACCATTACATGATAGCATTTTTACATAGCAATACATGTCTAATATGGACTTCCCTGGTGGCTTAGATGGTAAAGCGTCTGCCTACAATGCGGGAGACCTGGGTTCGATCCCTGGGTTGGGAAGATCCCCTGGAGAAGGAAATGGCAACCCACTCCAGTACTCTTGCCTGGAAAGTCTCATGGACCGAGGAGCCTGGTAGGCTGCAGTCCATGGGGTTGAAAAGAGTCGGACACGACTGAGCTACTTCACTTTCACTTTCACATGTCTAATGATAATAATAGCTAATGGTCATTGAATGCTTGCTATATTTCAACATACAATATGTGTTTGCAAGTATTAACTCATTTACTCCTTTCAGCATCTTACAGATTAGATGCTATTATTATCCATGTTTTACTGACTCAGTTCAGTTCAATCCCTCAGTCATGTCCAACTCTTTGTGGTCCAATGGACTGCTGCACTCCAGGCTTCCCTGTCCATCACCAACTCCTGGAGATTGCTCAAACTCATGTCCATCAAGTCAGTGATGCCATCCCACCATCTCATCTTCTGTCATCTCCTTCTCCTCCTGCCTTCAATCTTTCCCATCATCAGGGTCTTTTCCAAGGAGCCAGTTCTTTGCATCATGTGGCAAAGGATTGGAGCTTCAACTTCAGCATCAGTTCTTCCAATGAATATTCAGGATTGATTTCCTTTAGGATTGACTTGTTTGATCTCCTTGCAGCCCAAGGGACTCTCAAGAGTTTTCTCTAACACCACAGTTCAAAAGCATCACTTCTTTGGTGCTCAGCTAGAGAGAGTATAATATAGCTATTGAGTCAAACTCAGGCAGTCTGCCTCCAAAAGTTACACCCTTAATTGTTGTGCTGCCATAAAGAGGATTGCTTCCTGAAAACCAATGAGATATTTGTAAAACTATATAAATGTAGAATTTCCAAGGCACAGGAAGCTGAAGTTAGAAGATAAAATAAAAAGCATTCCTTTTTTCCCCAGCTGTAGAAACTGAAGCTTAAAAAAAGTTAGCTTATTTACTACTTAAGGTAAAGTTGAGGCAAAATTTAGGCCTCCTGATGTCTAATAAATCCTGTTCACTTTCCATCATATCATACTATAAATGTCTGGTAAAATGAAAATAAGTATACTACACGCCATTATTTCACCAGGGGCAATGATATAACTCTATGATATCAGTTTCAAAGTTGAATTCTAAAATAAATATGCTACATATGCCGCACATTAATTAAACATGAACTGCTTTTGCTTGCTTTCTTACAACATGAAAGGATTTTTGGAGGAATGATTTGGACGATCCATACATTTTTGCTCAGATAATCTGTTTAATTCAAATATTTTCTATTGTCCTAAGTAAATATATTTGACATAATTATCTGCTCATTTGTTTAAAAGTAATATTTGTAAATGCAAATTTTAGACATACTATGGAAAAAGTATTTTCTGGTTATCAAGTAGATATACAACTGTAAAGAAGAACTATTGTATACATACCCATTTAACCAAACATTTGAGCTATTTATACTATTTAGTATTGATATAAGAAACTGATTAACTTATAAAGTGTATGTAGTTGACAGTCTTCATTGACTCTTGATTTCCATGAGTCCATTGCCATTATTTTTATTACAATATTGTCTTATGTTACAGTGATAATTTTAAAGTGGTACTCAAGACACCTACATATTTGACAGCTTCCTTATGATATTTAGCTAAGAATGATTTTCACAATGGGTAAGTCATGGGCTCTGATAAATCAGAAAGGGAACCAACCATTCAGAATACAAATCTGCCAAACCACTCAGTGGTATCCAGCTCTGCAATCCCATGGACTATACAGTACATGGAATTCTCCAGGCCAGAATACTGGAGTAGGTAGCCTTCTCCAGGGGTTCTTCCCAACCCAGGGATCGAACTCAGGTCTCCCACATTGCAAGTGGATTCTTTACCAGCTGAGCCACCAGGGAAGCCAGTTTAATTAAAATTTAAAAAAAAAACAAACCAAGGGCTAGGTAATTGTGCATGGTTCAGTTAGCCTTAGACAATTGGACTGTATTTTTTTATGTCCTTTTTTAAAAATTTATTTTTAATTGAAGAAAAATTGTTTTACAATATTGTTTTGGTTTCTGCTGCACAACAAATCAGGCATAATTATGCATGTAGATTGGGTTTTAATACAAATAAATAAAGGAGTTAAAGACTATAGACCAGAAGACACTGGATATGATATGGGGTTGGTGAATTGTTAGAGGTTGGAAAGGCTTGAGAACTGAATGGCTGTGTCTGTATGGAAATGGATAAATGCAGAGATATAATTTAGAAACTTATCAGAAGTCAGCTAAAGATGAATCTGCCTTTGAAGGTAATGGGAGACAGGCCCATTGTAAATTTTAGAATAGAAAAATGAAATGATGTAAAAAGACTGTTAGTTTTTTGGAAAATGAAGTTTTACTAAAACGTAACATTTAACATGGTCTAACTGCCCTTACAAGTTCAATTTTGCATCAGGGAGGGTTGAGTGGGGTCTGATAAGCAGGCTTGAGCCTTCAGAGAGCAATGGCAAGCAATGTAGTGGGTGGTAGATTTAGCAGCATCTCCTTTTCTTGATTCTATTGATGGTAAGCACAGTGGAGCAGAGTAGAATCAGTAGAGGTCCTTAGAGTAATCTAATTGGGACTCAGAAGCTGACAGTCTGGTAGCTAGTCTTGTCCTTCTGTCCACATGACCCTGGCAGAGGTAATCTCTAAGCCTATTAAACTCCCTGCCCTGTCCTATTCAAAAAGCACTGTAACAGTATACCCTTTATAACTATTTTTATGTAACAGTTTATATATAACGGTATACCAGTTATATCCACAGGTGTTCATCAGTACACTATGGTAAAGCTGTTAAAATAGTCCTCTTTTGTACTGACCCATGATTTTCAAATACAACCCATATTAGTAGAGCCTTTAAAATGGACCGATAAGCCAAGAAAGAACCCATTCTTTGCTTTCTCCATCAGATTAATATTAAAAGGAGAATATAGTAACAGTGACTACCATGACTAGGGGAAATGTATTGATAACTCCTGTCTCCTACTTGGGCTTCCACAGTGCCTCAGTGATAAAGAATCTGCCCTTGGCACAGGCGATACAGGTTCAATCCCTGGATGGGGAAGATCCCCTGGAGGAGGGCATGGCAATGCACTCCAGTATTCCTGCCTGGACAATTCCATGGACAGAGGAAACTGGCAGGCTACAGTCCATAGGTTTACAAAGAGTCGGATAATGACTGAAATGACTTAGCATGCGTGCACACACACCTCCTACTTATAAAATGTGTGAATGTTCCAGTGGTATGTTTGTTTATTTTTTTGAGGTTATACAGAAGGGACTCATTGAGTAGACAAAACCAGAAAGAAGGGAACAACCAAGGAAGCAAGGACATGAGTGAAATAGAAATTTTACCAGAAAGCAGGACCTCAGAGTAACTATCCAGTTCAGTTCAGTTGCTCAGTTGTGTCCGACTCTTTGCAACCACATAGACCGCACCATGCCAGAGTTCCTTGTCCATCACAAACTCCCAGAGCCTACTCAAACTCATGTCCATCAAGTCGGTGATGCCATCCAACCATCTCATCCTCTGTCGTCCCCTTCTCTTCCTGCCTTCAATCTTTCCCAGCATCAGGGTCTTTTCCAGAGTCGGTTCTTCAGATCAGGTAGCCAAAGTATTTGAGTTTCAGCTTCAACATCAGTCTTTCCAATGAATATTCAGGACTGATTTCCTTTAGGATTGACTAATTGGATCTCCTTGCAGTCCAAGGGACTCTCAAGAGTCTTCTCCAACACCACAGCTCAAAAGCATCAATTTTTTGGCACTGAGCTTTCTTTATAGTCCAACTCTCACATCCATACATGGCTACTGAACAAACCATAGCCTTGACTAGAGGGACCTTTGTTGGTAAAGTAATGTCTTTGCTTTTTAATATGCTATCTAGGTTGGCCATAGCATTTCTTCCAAGGAGCAAGTGTCTTTTTTAATTTCATGGCTGAAGTCACCATCTGCAGTGATTTTGGAGCCCAATAAAATAAAGTCTGTCACTCTTTCCATTGTTTCCCCATCTATTTACCATGAAGTGATGGGACCAGATGCCATATCTTACTTTTCTGAATGTTGACTTTTAAGCAACTTTTTCACATTCTTCTTTCACTTTCATCACTTTAATTTTCTTTGCTTTCTGCCATAAGGGTGATGTCATCTGTGTATCTGAGGTTATTGATATTTCTCCCGGCAATCTTGATTCCAGCTTGTGCTTCATCCAGCCTGGCATTTTGCATGATGTACTCTGCATATAAGTTAAATAAACAGCATGACAATATACAGCCTTGACGTACTCTTTTCCTGATTTGGAACCAGTCTGTTGTTCCATGTCCAGTTCTAACTGTTGCTTCTTGACCTGCATACAGATTCCTCAGGAGGCATGTGAGGTGGTCTGGTATTCCCATCTCTTTCAGAATTTTTCACAGTTTATTGTGATTCACACAGTCAAAGACTTTAGCATGTCCAATAAAGAAGAAGTAGATGTTTTCTTGGAACTCTCTTGCTTTTTTGATGATCCAGTGGATGTTGGCAATTTGATCTCTGGTTCCTCTGCCTTTTCTAAAACCAGTTTGAACAGCTGGAAGTTCACTTGAAGTCTGGCTTGGAGAATTTTGAGCCTTACTTTGCTAGCATGTGAGATGAGTGCAATTATACGGGAGTTTGAACGTTCTTTGGCATTGCCTTTCTTTGGGATTGGAATGAAAACTGACCTTTTCCAGTTGTGACCACTGCTGAGTTTTCCAGATTTGCTGGCATATTGAGTCCAGCACTTTCACAGCATCATCTTTTAGGATTTGAAATAGCTCAACTGGAATTCCATCACCTCCACTTGCTTTGTTCATAGTGATGGTTCCTAAGGCCCACTTGACTTTGCATTCTAGGATGTCTGGCTCTAGGTGAATGATCTTACCATCATAGTTATCTGGGTCATGAAGATCTTTTTTGTATATTTCTTCTGTGTATTCTTGCCACCTCTTCTTAATATCTTCTATTTCTGTTAGATCCATACCATTTCTGTCTTTTATTGTGCTCATCTTTGCATGAAGTTAAATGCAAAGGAGAAAAGGAAAGATATACCCATTTGAATTCAGATTTCCAAAGAATAGCAAGGAGAGATAAGAAAGCCTTCCTCAGAGATCAATGCAAAGAAATAGAGGAAAACAATAGAATGGCAAAGACTAGAGATCTCTTCAAGAAAATTAGAGATACCAAGGGAATATTTCATGAAAAGATGAGCACAATAAAGGACAGAGTAATTGTAGAAGTGCACATTTGTGAAATTATTAGGGAAAGTATTGATCTTCCTGCAGGGCTTTGGCTGGTGGGATGGAGACAATTTTCTTTAAATCTCAAAGGACATGGTGAGCTTATCTAAAGTAGGAATTTCAGTCAGCCTTGGGGAATATTTATAGTTGCTAAAGTAAGAAAGAGGGAAATGACAAACCCCATTGCTATGCAAACAGCAGTATATTTGAGAGTATGAAGGATTCAATCTTGGCATTAATCCACAAATATTGTAACTGAGGTACCTGAATGACAGGCTAACAAGCAACCCACCTTAATCCTTCAGATTAGGAAAAAGAGAATAGCCTCACCCTACACACTGCCCACTTGTCTTCTCACAGGTAGTTACCACTATTCTCTGAAATGTAACGTTGTTTGACTTTAATTTTCACATGCAATCATGTCTTAACAAATTTAAAAAAAAGCAACTGCCCTCCTTCTTGCAGTGAATTAGAATGATCACATCTCCCAAAACTTTGGTATTATTTGTCCAATGCTATCTACTCTTTAAATCATTCCTCAGTTGAAACATATAAACCAAACAGAAAAAAATACACAGAAATATCAGTGCATGTGTGTGTATACACACAAGTTCTATGCAGAGAATTTGCCAAATTCATCTTTTTTTTTTTTTTTTTTTTAGAGAAATGAGACCAGTGAGCAATATGCAGAGTGAGGTTTTAAATTGTATTGATTTAAATTTTGTGTCAAAATAATGATTATGGAAAGAGGCAATGCATTCTCATGAAAGATTTGGAACAACTGTTGAGTCTGAATTATAAGGTGAATGTATTATATAGTGTGTTTTTTAAAAAGCATCATCTGGACTGAATTTACGGGGTATTTCTTTGCCTTCTCATGGAAACCAGTTTTCTCATCTTTATGTTTGAGAATAATGAATTATTGTTCTTAGAGTTAGCATTCACAGATATGGTTTTGTGCTTTTCATGTAATTCAGGATACTGCTGACTCTGTCTTGGCTTGTGCTCAGGCATCTTACATCTGCAATCCTACCTTGTGAAGCCTTCTGCTTGGAGTACATGATTCTATATCTTGGTCTCATTTTATTTAAATACTCTGCTGTGATTGATTAACCATAAGCTATAACAGCAGTAAAAATAAAGAAAAAGTAATAGCATCATATAGAATTATTGTCAATAGAAACTGACACAAGTTGAAGTAATAATAAAAGTTAAATGGGGAATATATCAAGTTAATGTATGGCATAATCCCAAACTCCATGGAAGGTTTGGTTTATTGTGATGTTGGGGAAGCAAGCATAGCTTTGAAAGGCTAGCTATTTTTGACTTCCTGAAGGGCAAAGTAACCTTTATATAAATGCAACCTACTGAGCGACTAAGATGAAATTTTAGTACATCTATGTAATTTTCTTTGTAATGATGTTCTAACATTTCACATTCTTTATAATAAATATGTACAAGTGTAGATTCGGGAATAAAATATGTCATTTTCTGCTATAGGAGGCTAGTAGGAAATAAAGTATGTTATCGAGCATTATTATAAAGCCATGTCCAGACACAGGAAGCAATTCTGGATTATTGACACTGATTATGTCAGTCACTCACAAAGAGAATAATGTTAGAACTGGCAGTATGCCTGTTACATCTTGAAAAGTTAGTTAAAGGTAACAAAAGAATAAATTATTTTACTCAGTGGGGAAAACATAAGAAAACTATCATCCTAATAGTTAGAACAGCCACACAGGTGATTATGGGGAGTGATAACGTTTTAGGATCCGTCTTCTAATATTCTTAGTGATTGCAGGGCAACTGAGCATCCCCATACTATCTTTCTCGTGGTATTAAAAGACCAAATGTGCATGGTGTTTGCATGTTCTAGGGCTTCGCAGGTGGCTCAAGTTGTAAAGAATAGCTGCCAATGCAGGAGACATAAGGGACAGGTGTAATCCCTGGGTCGGAAAGATCTCCTGGAGGAAATGGAAACCCACTCCAGTATTCTTGCCTGGAGAATCCCATAGACAGAGGAACCTAGCAGGCTACAGTCCGAGGAGTTGCAAAGAGTCAGAGTCCCCCTGTTCATGGAATTTCCCAGGCGATAATACTGGCCTGCGCCTGAGCACAGACAGAAGCATCCATAGTGCCAGTAGCAGCAGCAGCAGCGCCCGCGCAGGCTGGCTCAAAGACAAACCTATACCTGGGCTGTCTGTTCTCTTTTGGATGTTACAGTGAAGGGATGCTTCACTGCAGGAGACGGGCTAGGCAGGACCTTTCTCAGGAGAGTCACCACCATTTGGAATTATGTCCCGCAACTTTGTGGACCCAGAAACAGTGTGTTGTCAATACATTCAGTGATTAACTCATATTTATTAAACTTGCAAGAGTGTGGTACATAAACCATAAATACTAACTTATGAATAATAGTTCTTTCCAGTGATTACAAACTTTAAAACACTGTCAAGAGCAAACTATTCTCTCCTAGTAGTCAGCTATATAGGAAACTAAATCACCCAATAGAAAGCTATTGCCATGGCATTAAAGAGCATCTAAGAATGGTTTAAATGTAATATTTTGTGAGAAATTATTTCTAATTTACATGGAGAACTGGAACTCATGAAGCCTTCTAAATCTTGTGTCTTGAACAATGTCCCTTGAACAATGCTAAATGCTGCTGCTTGACAAAACAGGACTTCTCTGGATTTCTTGGATCAACTATCTGATCCTTTCTCTTGGTGTATATCACTTTTGGATCAATATTTTTAATCAAAGTTTGTTAAAGACTGCTTTGCTGATTTAAGATTCATTGTTTTCCTATACTTTCTGAATTAGCCCAGCTCTCTGAGTTCTTCAAGTTTTTATTGTGCAAATTTCAACTTGTACAATATGGAAGACTCCAAACTTACCACCCTCACTCACCTCCATCACGATGATATACATGTGTGCCATAGAATGACCATCCCAACATCTCTGCTTCATTTCTCTAATCTCCAAAGTGGTTCCAGCCCATAAATATCTGGAAAACAAGAGTTCTGGGTGATACAGATGGAAGGATGGACCTTTCCATGGACCTTTCACTTTGAGGAAAATACGTAAGCATGGGGTCCTAGAGGGCTTCCCGGGGAGTCCACAGAGATTCTTCTTGCAAAAAACAAAAATGCTAATAACTACCATTTATGAGGGACCTGCTATGAGCCAGTCAATATTACTAGGCAATTTACCTACAGTTTCTAATTTGATCTTGACAACAATTGAATGTGATAGATGTTATTAAATTCATTTTAAAATTAATAAACTGAAGTTCAAATAAATTAAGATAAATAGTTAAGGTTATTAAACTCAAAGAGAGAAATCTGTTATTAAACTCATGTTTGTCTGGTTCTAAAGCCTGACACTCTAACCAGTCTGCCCACACCTTCCAAGCTGAGGCTAGAAGCATGGCTTCATTCTGAACTCTCATAGTTACCTTGAGTTTGCCTTGGGTTTCCTCTACCCCCTCCCATACTTTTGCCTGAGAACATGATTATGATCTGATATCAGGCACTGTTTTCACTAGATGAGGCTACCAAAGTCTTATAAAATACTTAGTATGGCGTTCTACACACCAATTATCAGTTTTTATTTTGTCCTCATAGCCATTCTCTTCACGTAATGTCTAGAGGGTTGCTATATAATGAAGTCTTTGGTCTCAAACAATGAGCTGTTTACCATATTTTTGCAGACCTTGAACTCTTTTGATAACAGTGATGTCACTCACAGTGAAATCATTTGAGCCCTTCCTTCCTATCAAATTGCCAACATTAGTAGGTCTGGATATTGTCCTGGCAGAAATAAACAATTACACAATTGGACTTTGTTTTGGTTTGGAGCTTGATTATTTTCCCATTGCTGTGGACTTGACTCTGAGATAAAGGCACCTCAAGTCCTTTCGTTAGTCTAACTAAAATGATGAATTATGTTTACATGAGTGTCCTACTCATAATCCATAATGGCTGATTACTTTGGGCTCAGTTACATAAGAGAGGTATTGGGTTATGTCCAGTTCTCACTGCAGTAACTATAATTCAGTCCCTTTTCTCACATCAACTCACTATTGCAGAGACATGCTGAATTGAAGTGTAGGGTGTAGACCTAGAAAGGAGATTTTTGAACTGTCTATTAAGGGTATATAGGTGTGTTAATTATTGGCAAGATTGGTATCTAGGGTTTTCATTAATATAATAGATACTAGCCTCAGTTCAATATGTATTATAAATTCATGCTACCTTCAAATTGGTCTCTAATTTAAAATCTTGAATGTAAACAAATGCCCATCCTTTTGTAACATATAACAGTGATTCTCCTTTTTTTAAAAATCAAGAAACCTTCTGAGATGCTGAATATTCCCTTTAAAGATCAGTGATCTTTCATCAAGTAATTTTTTGTATACATGTGTATTAGTAGGTATAACTTTCAGCAACTTTTGTTTGAGAAAGTACATCAGAACACAGAATCTGCCATGAATTCAGCAAACGGTTTTATGTTCTTCTGGTCATGCCAACTATTTATATACCGATGAAAGATTATAGACTGTATGTATACCAGATACATTTTTTATATACCACTATAATAAATATATGGAGTCACAGACCTCTTGTCATATTTCTCTGCCCTACCTCTCTCTTCTTTAATCATGTCTAGAGTTTCCTTATGCAATGGATTTTGTGATCACAGAATTATGATACCAGATTTTGACTATGTTATGAAAATAAAGGAGAAATCACTCAAGAGCAGTCACAATTCATGCCTACATTGACAGTTATCTGCTTTCAGAGTTCCTTGGCAATCCACTGGTAAGGACTTCTTGTTCCTATGCAGAGGGTTCAGGTTTGATCACTTATCAGAGATTTAGGATCCCATGTGCCTAATCGCCAAAAAACTAAAACAAAACAAACAAACAAAAAAGCAGACACAGTATTATAACAAAATCAATAAAGACTTTAAAAATGGCCTACATCAAAACAAAATCTTAAATGTTATCTGTTTGTTTACTGTGGATAACTCTGAAAGAAGGAACTTAAAAGTAATTAGAACCCTTATTTCACATTTAATTTTTTTTATTGTTCTTATCATATATTCTTGATCCTAGAAACATGTAATCAAACGAGCATGGTTGAATTTAGATGGCCTTAAAGGCGTGAATAGGGCCAATACCTGGAATTAAACATGCCTGACATGATTTGAAAAATCTGGTTCTTCCCAGAAATTCAGCAGAGTATATATAGCAGAATATGTGTTACTGAACTTTGGGATTTCCTAAGGATACATTTTTCAGTTGTTCTGAAAGTGAAGCTTTTCATTTTTCATAATCAACTTACAGCATATTGAAGATATTTAATATGTGTTCACATGTCTGAGTAAATGTGTTTATATGTTAAAACTTATTTAAATGTAAGGAAAAAAGATCCACTCCAGCTCGCTCAAGAAAACAGGAGTCACTGTGAAAACACAGGTGGAGCGTATGGGAGAAAACGTTTCATGGCAATGATCAAGGCCTCAGCCGGCCAGGAATGGGGACTGAAGGGGCATGCTGGAATTGTTGCTTTCTTTGTCTCACTACCAGCTAAGTTTGACTCCTTATGCATAGTTTGCTTTCCCACATGGCTTGACCTAATCTATAAACATGATTTTGACTCTTCATAAGATTTCTTGCCCCAACTCAATCTGTTGGTATCTTTTATTTTCAACTCTACTAATGACTGAAAAAGTGCCATTATATGGCCCACTTTAAATACTTTTGAAATCAGATCAGATTTTCTTTTAGGCAAGAAACAAAGGTCACTCAGTCACTTAAATTAGGTCATCTTGAGTTAGAGGTCCTGTCCTTGTATGATCAACTATCCCAATAGGAAATTGTGGCACGTGAGGGTTTCTTTCTGTTGTGACTTTCTTGCGGCCTGTTTTCTTTAGGAGGTGACATGAATGATACACACTCTGTTATATCTCTAATCCAATATAATTTAAGTGTGAAAAGATGTCAGAAGATACTTCTTAAAGCCTCTGAAGTCTTTTAGAAGAATAACCATCTGAATAAGATTGCATTAAAGACAATATTTGGGGGAGTTCCCTGGTGGCTTAGTGGTTAGGATTCAGTGCTTTTACTGCCATGGCCCAAGTTCAATTCCTAGTCAGAGAGAACTGACACCAGCCCCATGGCATGGCCAAAAAAAAAAAAAAAAAACACAATATTTTGGTGGACTTTCTTTGTGGTTCTGTTACTTTTATCCTAATTGAATGGCTTTTGTTGTTGTTGCTGTCAGAGTATTTTGTACTTATATCATTTTGAAACCAAACTAAGTCTTATTCAGCCAAGGTTTGTGCATTTCATAATTAATAATTATGAGTAACAATCAAGAATCTGGTATCTTAAGGGATTCTTTCCTACTTCAGTTTCCATGTTCCTATTCCTCATCTCCTGCTCTTCCTTTCAAAATATCACATTTAAAATGTTGTTTTCCCTCTGCATGTACTTACTCTGTTCTGTTTCCACTCTAGTTTCTTTCATTTTACTCTACTCCGGGAGGTTAATTTCCTCTACACCCATATCATGTTACTGCACATTATTGAATATCAAATGCCACATTTTTTCTGGACAACTTCTCAAATGCAAAAATGAAATAGAGTTCTACTTGTGTGTGTGTGTGTGTGTGTGTGTGTGTGTTTTGTTTTTTTTTTTTTTTTACCAATTTCACCCTGCCAATTGTAAGCACTACATTTTGAATTTTATTGCAGTTGCTGTAACAAAATCCTTTTTTTTGGTTACAAATGACAGACAACCCAATGTATAATCATGCATTGATTATACAGCTGAAAAGTTCAGTGGTGGATTAATCCAAATTTTCAAAAGTGGCATCAAGAAGCTATTTCTTAGCATCTGTTTTGTTTTGGGTTTCTACTACTGGCTTCCTTCTGGGGTGCACTTTTTTTCAGGGTGTTCCTTAGCACCTCCAGGCTTATATCCTCAAATTTTGTTTTCTCTTCTCTAATAGTTTTAACTAGAGTTGCAGAATTAATCTTTCTTCTTAGTTGGCCTTGCATCTCATATCAAAAACTAATTATTGGTGCCAAGGGATGGAAATGAGTGATTTACTATACATAAGCTTGAAGTTTGTCCTTTAAGTAAAAAAAAAAAAAGGATTAATTGCACCAATACTACTATGACTGAGAATAGACAAGAGGATGATTTAAAAGGGAAAATCAAGATTCTGTTACTAGAAGAGGAGAGTAAAGAGTAAAATAGTGTATTTGTCAATAATCAATATAGCAAAGTGGGGACTGTGCTATGTGTTTCAAGCCCTCCACAGCAACTATCATGCAATCTTCAGTACACTTAAATGCTTAATACATAGATGTAGAATATTCAGTCAGTTAAACAAAAGTAATTTCATAAGGTAGAGTTAGATTTTGATGTTATTTGTGTATCTGTTTTTATGACAAGAAGGAGGGCTGCAATCACCACTGCTTGTCTTTTTAATTGTGCCTCCCTTTTGGTTTTGACCTGAGTCCTTGGCCCCTCATCAAACCAGGCTCTAAGAATGGGTAAGAAACTTAATGATGTTAAAGTGTGAAAGAACCATAGCAGCTTAAAGTACTTCCTCTGTTTGGAGCCTTTTCAGTTCAGTTCAGTTCAGTCACTCAGCCATGTCCGACTCTTTGCCACCCCATGGACTGCAGCACGCCAGGCCTCCCTGTCCATCACCAACTCCCGGAGTTTACTCAAACTCATGTCCACTGAGTCAGTGATGCCATCCAATCATCTCATCCTCTGTCATCCCCTTCTCCTCCGGCCTTCAATCTTGGAGCCTTTTACAAAAATATAAATCAAAATTTTGAAGTAAACAATTTAACAATTTATTTATTTCAGAAATATTCATTGAGAACCAATGTGTTCCTGGCTCTCACCATACAAAGAAATAAACTGAAAATGGCTTAACAGACTTAAACATAAGACATGACACCGTAAAGCTCCTGTAAGAAAACAGACAAAAACATTCTCTGACATCAATCATGCCACTGATTTCTTAGATTAAAGGCTATGTAAATAAGTGCAGAAATAAATAAATGGGACCTGGTCAAACTTACAAGCTTTTGCACAGCAAACGAACCCACAACAACATGAAAACACAACCTCCAGAATGAAAGAAAATATTTGCATATGACGCAACTGACAAGGTCTTAATTTCCAAAATATACAAATACTTCATACAAACTAACAACAAAAAGAAAACAAACATGCCAACTGAAAAATGGGCAGAAGACCTAAGGAGATATTTCTCCACAGATGAAATACAAATGGTCAACATCACTATTTATTATAGAAATGCAAACTAAAACTACAATGAGGTACCACCTCACCCCAGTCAGAATTGCCATCATTAAAAGTCTACAGTAATAAATGCTAGAGAGGATGTGGTAAAAAGGGAACCCTCCTACACTGTTGGTGGGAACATAAGTTCCCACTGTGGAAAATACTATGAAAGTTCCTCAGAAAACCAAAAATAGAATTATCATATGATCAAGCAGTCCCACTCCTGGGCACACATCCAGAAAAAACTATAATTCAAAAAGTTATATGCACCCTAGTGTTTATTGCAGTACTATTCACAATAGCCAAGCCTTGGGAACAATCTAAATATCCACTGACAAATGAATGGATAAAGAAGTTGTGGTATATGTATGTGTGCGTGTGTATATATATATATATATATACACACGCACACACACATACATAAATATATACACACTGAAATACTACTAAACCATAAAAAGAACACAATAATGCCATTTGCAGCAAGATGGATGGAACTAGAGATTATCATATTACTAAATGAAGTCAGAAAGAGAACAAATACCTTATGTTATCACTTATATATGGAATCTAAAATATGACACAAATGAACCTATCTATGAAACATAAATAGAATCATGGACATAAAAAACAGACTAATGGTTGGGGAAGGTTGGAGTTAGCAGACGTAAATTTTTATATATAGAATGGATAAGTGATAAGGTCCTGCTGTATAACAGAGAACTATATTCAGTATCTTATGATAAACCATAACAGAAAGGATTATACATGATATATAAGTATGTGTGTATATATATCTATATATATCTATCTTATATATATATATCATAATTATATATATGATTATATCTATCTATCTATCTAGATATATCTATATCTATCTATATAGATAGATAGATAGATAGATAGATATCTATATCTATCTATGTATATCTATCTATCATCTATTACTAATGTAAAGCAAAATGATTCAGCTATATCTATTTATATATAGATATATATAGCTGAATCATTTTGCTTTACTTTAGTAATTAACACAACTTTGTAAATCAATTATACTTCAATAAAACAATTCAACCATTTAACATTCACTGAGCACCAGTGTTGCTTGGGACATTCCTGGATTGGGATATCTGTTTTCCTGGAACTACATTCAAGAGAAATTACATACCATGGTGATACACTAGGCTAAGCCCATAAGGGACAAGTATATAATTAGTTTGCTGTTGGAAAGAGTCTTATGAACTTGTGGTCTAAGTCACAGTCGAATTTATTCGGAAGAGGGAATGAGGCAGGCCTGCTACTCACACCCCAGTCTTTTCAAATGGATTGTTTTCTTTTAGAAATACGCGTTATAGGAGAGACATAAATTCTTTAAGTGCAATTTGAAAGTTGCTGCCTCATAATTACCTCATATCTCAAACTCATTAATGTTTTTTTAATGCAAAATTCCTTCCTCGAATGTGGGAATTTATCAGTTTGATTTTGTGTGTGTGTGTGTGTGTGTGTGGAGTGTCATGCAGCAAATCCCATATATTTGGGCCACACTACCTTTGCATCTCAGTTTCATTTTTCATGCCTGGAAACAGTATTCTCTTGACGAAAGGCAGCTTCTATTGCCCTTTTTAATGCTCCCTTTTTTTCTGCTCATTCTGTGATCATCCTCTTACTCATCTTCAAGTCTGGAGAAGCTAAGATTGAGCAAGCAGAATCCAGAACCCTCTCTCTGACACCCCAAACCAATAGCTCTAATTTTCCTGCACAGAGATGTGAGTGTCCATGTGTCATGACGGGGTCAACACGTTTCCTTCCTACCCTTATATTTCACTGCTCTCTTCCACCCCGTTGTAAATTCTTAACACTTCCTTCAACTTGCTGTGTGATTAAATAAGTCAATGCACTGTATGTGTTTTGCTCCTGTATCTTGTCTGCTTGATTAGTTCTCATGCATCCTTTAAGGCACCACTCATACATCAGTCTTTCCATGACACCTTTTTCCTGTCTCTGAATATGATCATTTCCTTTACACTCTCCTGCAACGCTGCATATCAACCAACATTTGTCACTCTGCATACCCCACATTTCTGTTTAATCAACTTGTAATCTCTAGGAGTTCATGGACTCTGTCTTACTATCTCATCATCTTCAACAATTAGAAATGTTTCTGACACGTAGGAGTTGTTCAGCACATTTGTTGAAGGGATTAATTTCTGGGACCCAAATTTTGCTTCTTAAGGTGCTTTCAGTTTATATTAATAGCTGCCTAGAGAAATGTCTCAAGAAGGATCATGAAATGAGTCTGTATGACGACCAAAATTCTGTTGTCACCACCCGTGAGGTCTGCTATGAGTACAGGTGGATTTAGGGACATGGCAACATATGTGCTTCTATTCAGCATCCTTACCTGAAGACTACTCAAAACAGGGGTGTACCTATGGCTGATTCTTGTCAGTGTTTGACAGAAAACAACAAAATTCTGCAAAGCAATTAACCTTCAATCAAAAAAATAAATAAAAAAGGACTAATCAGAAATAAATATATTTATTGCCTCCCTTCCTATTAAAGGTTCAAGCATGTCCTCCAATATTCATTATTTTCCAACCGTAAGATGAATTTCCTTCTCATATGCTTATTCATCATCCCATAATTTCCATAAATATAGCATTCATCAGTGTTATGTGATTATATACATAGATATACCTAAAATTATACATATGCATAAATTTATATATGTATATATGTATCTATATTTTCTCCTAGCTATGATATATTGGTGTTCTGAAAGGCTGTGTTTAATAACACCAATGTATCTCAATGTCCTGGAAGAGTTCCTGGCATATTACAGTGTTAATTACTCAATAAATATTTATCGAGTTTAGAATCAGCTTAAATTAAGGGGCAGAAGGAAATAAAAGCCTTATGATGGAGAGAGGGAGCCTAGAGAGTTAGTATGTTTATATGTGTAAGGGGAACAGTTGATGCAGAGTGAAAAAGTAGGAATTATTATATAGAGAGTACAAAGATTCTCTCTGTAGTTTTATTTGAACTTCAGTTTTCTTGCTTGTAAAATGAGGATGTTAATTTTTAAATTTCTGAGATAACTCTAGGTGCCTCTATTACTACTCAAATTCCCCCCAATTCAACCATATCTCAGTAGTTCTATGTTTTTAATAACATTGTTTAACCCATGAAAACAAATATATGCACTCCATAGCAAAAGAAAATGAAAAAAAAAGCACATAGTAGATGTTGAATAAATTATAGTTGCCTATTCACCTCCCATTTATTGTTCAATAGCATCACTATAATAGCCTACTTCAGTTGATAATGGATTGAAATAGCCAGAAAATGAGAATGCTGGAAGGATTTCTCTCTACACCTTGTCTAAAGAGTCCTGTTTCCCATATAATGGACCATCCTTTACAGCAGATTGAAATAGAATTTTAAACTGACTTCATTATAGCCACAATGTAAAATGTAAGTACATCTATTCTAAGAGTAGTGAAATGACTGCATTTTTTCCCTATGCTTTTCTGAAAGAGCCTAAATGTTTTCCACAATTTAAAATGTTGTGATTAATATTAGTTGGTTAAATATTATTAATTAAGATAAATGAATTAAAATATTATCATAACATACTACAATATTATATGGCATAAAATAAAAATTTTATGTACATTTGTATGCATATATGTACACAAAACCTGAGTGTGTGTGTATATATATACCCACACATATATACATACATACATACTTCTATACAATCAACTGAGGTTTTCTTGGAGTTTGAGAAGCACTACCAAGGCAGTAACTAAAAAATATACCTAGTGCTGGTGGCTCATCCTGAAGGTGATCAACAGCAAGAAAGTCAAGGAATGAAATAGTTACATGATGATAACAAGCATTCTTGCATGTGTGTGCACGCTCACACCCACACGCACACATACCTTTGCATGATTCAAGAACAGAAATGGGGTGATAACCATTAGTTTCGAGGAGTGCCAGTGTCCATGTCTTGGTCTTTACCAGGTAATTTATAGCTTTCTTAATTCTATCAGTAGAAATCATGATTTAATGGCTTCAAATGCTTAAGAACTATGTCGTTAGAGTTTATGAGGCCTTTGGTATACCATTTGCAGTTTGAGGCTGTGAATTCCAGTTTACTGTGCTTCTTTCTTTCTACCTCCTTATCTGGTTTTTCCAGACACCAGGGTTGAATGGTGCCTGGCCTGTTAATCAGAAAGTGTACAAAGATTGTGTAATGGTGAATATGAATATATTCTATCATACAAGCATGTGTAATTCATTCATCCATGCATCTATTTATTAAGTGCCACCGTGGTCTGAGCTAATGGCAGACACCAAGAAGATTTAAAGGGCAGAAGGGAAGAAGCTGGAGTATTTGCCCCTCAACCTCTCCTTACCTGAGGTGACATCTCAAGAAATGACTGTATTTCTTGGTCACAAAGAAGATGAATTAAAGGAATGAATGTGTAGGTCCTATGTCGTTTGTACAAAACATAATTCAACTGATATATTTTAATATTATTTTCACTTACCAAAGCATCATGTTAAACGGTTATTCACTTTTTAGAGTGGTGTCATGCATTGGTAACTAACTCCTGACTCCCTGAAGCTTGATATACCTCCCAAAAATACTCAAGAGAAAGAAGTAGATAAAACCAGCTTAAAAGACCATTGCTACAAAACTGCCTAATTTTATAGGGTTCCAAATTGTCTGCCAATTCCAATGTCTCCATAATTCCTGGCTACAGATGTGATTCAAGAGCTAAGTCCCAGAATGGAATACATGCATCATTTTATCTTTGAGATCTGAGTAAGATATGAACCAGTACACTCCAAGAGGTGCACTGGCAACTTCACTGAGTGTAATAGACCCTGGAATTTTGAAGCTGAAAATGAAGAGCTCTAAGTTCATGAAAGTGACCTCCTCATTTTCAGGATGTTACATGTTCTCCATTCCCATACAGTTCTGCAATCTGGCTGTAAGTCTAGCCTTTGCCAATCACTTTGCCCTTGCCATCGAGGGTAAGCCCTTCAGAAAACAGCCAGAGCACTCTAGTGAAGGAGAAAGGTAAGCAGTGCTCTTAAGATGCTGCCAAAAGAATAAAGCTAGCAAGAAATAACTCTCCCCTGGGATGTGCAGTAAGCAGTTCAGATAATATACTCAACCACAGGAGAAGAAAAGAATCAGTATTCTGTCCCCTATCACAACCAGATTCTGCTTTCAGAACCTACTATTTCTTACAGACAAAAAGGTGAGGGAAAAACATTGTGGGTTTTTCTTTCTTTAATCACAGTTTCTTTCCTTAGTTAAATTTAGCATTGATCCTTGGAGAATTGGCCACACATATTTTTTACTTTTGTTTGAAATGATTATAGATTTATAGATTGTGGTCCCTTCTATGCATCACCTGGTTTTCCCCAATGGTAATATCTTTTCTAATTGTAACATATTATCAAAACCTGCAATACACTAGAAAGTGAACTAGAAAGTTATAGATAATTTACATATTTATACATATTTATATATTTTATATACTTCTATATCTATCATTTCCCTTTATGTACTCCAAAATCCTTAGAGGCTCTTATGGTTCTGAAAATTACTAAAATTAGTCCATAGAGTATATATTTATAAATCAAGGGGAAAAAAAGGTAATATCCTGATATATAGACGTGATGTAGATTTTAAACCTGATAAGTGTCTGCTATGTCCATTGGAGCTCCACCATGCCCTTTCATTTACTTATGGTCTTTGTCGATCAAAACATGATATTTTAAAGTGCATTTTGGGTAATTACAGCCATTTGATTAGCTAACACCTTTCAAATATCTTTGCCAGCTTCATTGGCATAACTAGCCATTGTTTAGTGGTTCAGGATTAGTTCTGAGTACATTAAAAGTCTCACCATATATGAGAGTAGAACACAAACATGTGGGTTGATGGTTTGATAGATATTGATTGTGTTTAGTGGGATTTTCCTGTTCAGGAGCTTTTGTTGTATCATATCTGTTATTTCCAGAAGTACAGCAAATGTAGGACCTTGCATGCAAAACACTCTGAACAAAAACTCGACTATGACAAACAGCTGAAATTATTCTCAGTCTGATCAATTTGTTGAGTCTATCTGCCACATTAGGACTAAATGTGTGCTCATTGACTGACTTTTTGTGACTCCATGGACTGTAGCCAGGCAGGCTCCTCTGTGCGTGGAATTTCTCAGGCAAGAATACTGGAGTGGGTTGTCATTTCCTACCCCAGGGAATCTTCCTGACCCAGGGATCAAACTTGTGTCTCTTGAGTCTCCTGCATTAGAGGCAAATGCTTTGCTGCTGAGCCACCAGGGACGCCTAAATATTGGCGCTAATTAGAAGGATTAATAATAGAAAAGGAGAGGAACCAATCAGAATAGAGTTAAAACATATAATATAAATCTGAAAAACTTGTGGCTGCCAATGTGTTCATTTCAGTACTGAACTTTTAGATAGCTTTCTAAGTTAATGACGGTGTTTTCCAAAGTCCTGTCTCTATGTGTTCATACCATTCTGTCCATCTGATAACACTGTCTCCCTCATGTGCTCTGTGAGTTAACTTACTATCATCACTGTGCAATTCATTTTAGGTGTCATTTTGAAGAGCTTCAAAATTCACCAACAGAAGGGTCCTTATATTTTCATTTCTCTTTTCTGAGCCATAGTTTTCTCACATTAAAATTAAAAAAAAAAAAAAAAAAAGTTTTGTATTGCACCCTACCCTCCCTATCTGCCAAAGTGCATGTATCCTGAGCACAAGACTTGCATTGCATTTACCTTTATGGTCCAAACCAAGAAACTGCATTTTTTTTAGATTTAAGCTCCTTGCTGAATGTGTGCCATTGAATTTAACTTCTTATTTTTTAATTAGCTATTTGGCTATCTTAGAAATACTGTCTGAGCTATCAGGGAAGCTCCAGAAATAACATAAAGTGGGCTAAATGCACACTCCAGCGTGAAACAGACGTTGTGCACTGCCAAAAGAGCCCACCTTCTTTCTCCTAAAAGGAGAGGAATATTTAACTATGCCAAGATGAAGTTTTTGGTGCAAAGAAGAGGGAAGAGGAAAGGAATTTGTTTGTGCTTCTAACTCCAGTGACACAAGCAAACTTCCAGAAAATATTGTAAGGTACGTCAGCACTGTTTACCATTCATTCTCTGTAGCCCAGAAACTGTCACGCGGTTCCCAGTAGATTTTCAAGATGGCTGCAGAATTGATTGGGGTTTGAGCAGATGCTGAAACTGCTCCCCCTGCTTCCATGTTAGCATGGCTGCCGCTTCAGTGAAATCAGGCTGCGCACACTCCCACCCCAGTGAGCACACAGGAGCCTCTCATGGCCTCACACTAGTTTAGCTTTGTGAGATTAGCTTGAAACGTTTTGTGACAGGGTATATGTAAAGCATTTGTATAATGCCCGAGAGTGTGCATGCTCAGTTGCTCAGTTGTGTTGTGACTCTTTCCAACCCACCAGGCTTCTTGGTCCATGGGATTCTCTAGGCGAGAATACTGGAGTGGGTTGCCATTTCCTCCTCCAGGGGGTCTTTCCGACCCAGGGATCAAACCCATGTTTCCTGCATCTCAGGTGGATTCTTTACCACTGAGCCCATCTGGGAAGCCCTGTATAATGCCTGTCCTATAGTAAACATTTGATAAATGCTACTCATTGTATAAAATATGATAATGGATCTATGCTTCTCTAAGTGGTAAATCTTTTGGAGACTCTGGAATCTGCAGAGGTTGATCTACTAACCCGATGAGCTAGTTAAGGGTCTACACACACTAACACCTTTTCAAGAGGTATTAGCTGATGCCATACTTACAGCTGTTTGTATAAAATCCCCACATTACTGCTGGCTCATCATTGCTGAGAAAGCTAATTACAGGCACTAATTTTATTGAGACAAACTTCATTGTGCAGAAATAAAATATTGAGCTGAGTTTATGAAGGCAGAAATCAAATGATAGGGTGCAAGGGGATAAAGGTAGATAGAATTAAGCCCTGATGCATTCATTTGTCATCACTCTGTCATTAAATGCCAGTCATGCTCAAATGAATATATGTTTTGCATCCCCTACCCCCAAACAATCTCACTCTTGATGGATCAACTGCACTGCAGGACAGGAAATATGAGTTTGCAGAGTATAAGGTACTGAGAAACCATCTCTTTAAATCAGCACACTAGTGTGCTGCCCTGAAATACACAGTGCCAATGTTTTTTCTCTACAAGTAGCTTTTTTTTTTTTTTTACCATTATGTGAATTTATTGCTTGCAAACTATGCCACAGCCCCAGAAACTGAACTCTTATATTTATCCATAGAACATGGTGATAATCTCAACCCTGTCTTCAAAGATATATTGTATGCAGCCTTCTACAAAAGGAAGGGAATGTATTACTTTTTCTATGCTAGTTAAGCTTGGATCTTCCTGGTCTATAAAATGTCAGTAGCTATGAATTGTACTGAAACCTGCTGCATGGTTTGAGACGATTCCTCTCTACACTGGGGATTTGGCTTCGAGCACAACATTCTTTTTCTGCTTGGGTGCCCAGCCTGCATTTTTCATAACTCAACAAACAAAAACTAGCATTGCAGCCATGAAAAATGGAATTATTGAGATAGGAACAGAAAGCAGACAGTAATGATTTAAGCCACACTAGTAAGTATGTCTAAAAAGCTCTTTTTAAAAGCATGTGTAAAATTTTAAAGCTTATCTTTCCAAAATCAAATTTCTAATGCCTAACAACAACAGTAGAGATAAAATGTGTGACACTTTACCTTAAAGTCAGCTTTTAGTATCATTTGCAATTTGGGTCAACATGTAGAATGAATAAAAGTTTTCTGTATATACTTTAAATTCTAGCATTATTTTATGTACCCGGCAGACAATTTTGAAAAATGAGACATACATAGCAATATAACTAGAAACCTCCAACTCTAGTCATGTCAGTATAACTAAAACTAGTCTTGCCTTCCCTACATTAAAGCTGGAAAACTGAACAAAGTATATGAAACATTTGATTGCAGTCTTTAGACACTAGGCAACAACAGACTAGTTCAAATGTTGGCAATTGTGGAACAAGTGGAATTCTTAAATGTTGCTACCAATCTGAAGACAGTTGGTATTTTTTTTATAAAATTAAATGTCCACATATAGAATTTTCCTCCTTGGTATTTACACAAGAAAAATGAAAACATGTGTCCATGCAAAAATATGCACATGAATGTTCTTAATCAACCTTCTTTATAATTTAAAAAAACACGGAAATGCTCATCAACAGATAAATTATAGCCATATAATAGAATATTACTCAGCAACAAAAAGGAACAGGGTACTAAATATGCAACAACTTTGATAAATCTCAGAGATTAGCTTAGTGAAAGGATGCCATGCAAACAACAACAACAAAAAAAACAAGGAAAGCTAGTAACATTGATGCATCCTAGGAATGTAGTGGATGAAAGAATCCGTATATGAAAGTGTCTATACTATTTATGTAAACTTCTGGTATAATTTATTGCATAATGATTATATTATATATGATTAATATTGAGTAACTATATTTATACATCATTTTTTGATAATATTTTATTTATCCTTGAAACTTATGGAGAGTAGATCTTAAGCATTTTCACCTAAGCATTTCATCTAAGCATTTCATAGATACAAAAAATGTGAGGTAATGGATGTGTTAATTATCTTGATCCTGGTAATCATCCCACAGTTGTATGTATATTAAATGATCGTGTTGTACACTTAAAAACATACAGATTATATTTTTCAGTTATTTCTCAATAAAGTTGGGAGAGGAAGAAAAAGAAAACTTTAACCCCTGCCTTAAAAGCTAATTGATGCTTTGTTACAAGCTTCAACTGCCTCCTCAGGCCCTTTCCAGGGGACACAGTGGTGTTGTGGGCATCGTTTTCAATGTAAATTCCTGTGTCTGATGCATTAGATCTGAGTGATGATATGCTGAAGAAGATTTGAAGCATAAATATGCTTCAGATTGAAAAGAAGAAAGGAGATAATGGAACCAGATGCTGAATAGAGTAGCTGGGAAAATGTACTGCTTTTTCAGATTACTGTCTGGACTGTTATTTTAACTATGCTTCTGATGAACACATTTTGACTAAAACTTAGAGAAATGACACGGTTTACTTTTCTCTATTTTCCGTCACTGAGTCTACCTTGCAACTTGAATCACCTGGGAAGAAAACAGTGCAAAAGAGCATTTACCTTATGTAGGAGAGTACTGCCTGTCGAGTTATTGAAAACTCTGCCTTTCTCAGTGGAAAGACCACTGGTGCAGCTGAGTCCAGCAATTTGCTCTTTTGGAATTGTGGCAGTGTGGTTATATGGTTGTACATGGACAACTCTTTGAAGCAGAAACATATTAAAGTTTCTAGAGTGAGTTTAATGGACCACAGAATAATGCAAGTTTGCTCTATAGGCAGTGTTCTATTTTCCAGTTTCCTTTGCAAGCGTATGGAAATAATAAGTGTATGCACTTTTTTTGTTCAAGAAACTAAACTACCAGTAAGACTGTTTCTCTTGTCATTCATGATTGGCTTTCCCCTTTAAGCCATCGTTATTTATTTTATTATTCATTTTGGCCTTGTCTCTTCAAATTAAGTGCTGCCACTTACAAAGACTATGTATTTACAGACAACATCAATAAGATGTATCTATGGGACAAAGCCTAGTAGACAGTCACATTGGCACACTCAGAGGCAGGATAAAGAAATAAAAGAAAGCATAAGCAACAATAAAATTAGCCTAAGCACACATATTAATTCAAAAAAGAAATCCAAATGCTGTTCCCAAGACTATTTCTCAGTGACATACATGGAGAGGAAGTATTGTTAATTGGACATCAGTCACACTCCGAAGCACTGTGCTAGATGAATTGTATTCACTGTCTTGTGTATCCTTCCTAACAGGTTTTTGAAGAAGTGACATGTGGAAGTTGGGGCTCAGTGCATATAAGTAATTGTCAAAGTCCCTCATCAGCAACCAAGTATAAATCTTAATCATTTTAACTCTCAGTTTGCTTCTGCATATAAATCCTCCTAATTTACAGTCCTTTACAGTTAGGAAAGGTAATATCACTCAGCTGCAAGTCCTCTCCAAGTCCTTCATTGTAATTTCTATCTAAACAGAAACAATGCCAATAGCTATCATTTAGGAAGTCTTGTTTTGCTCTAAGTATTGTGCTAAACGTGGTATATATGTTGTCCCATTTAATTTCTGTTTCAACCCTGACAGGTAGGTAGAATTATCTGCACTTGAAAATAACAGAGTCAGTTTTCTTAAGTTCTTTCATTTATTCAACAGTATTGAAGGAACACATTTTATGTGCTAGGCACAAAAGTACAGAAGTGAGAAAAAACAGAAAAAATGACATAGGGTGGTCTGATGTTGAGTCACTCAGTGTTTCCTTGGAGTGGTGAAGGAATAGATGACCTTAAGCTGAAATTGAGGGACAGAAAGGAGGAGGAGCATCATAGATAGAACTCAGAAGGCCAGATCATCATAGGGAAGAAGGATATTATAGGAAGATGATATAAATAGGATGAGATCACGTAGAGCATTGTAAGCCTAGTTAAAGGATTTGGATATTTGACTTGTGATGGGGAATCATTGGATGGTTATAAGCAAAGGAGTAAATGACTTGATTTAATTAAAAAAAAAAAAAAGCAACTCTGGATGCTGTGTATAGAATGAATTGTATGGAGAAAGTTTGAAAGTACTTGCAGTGATCCAAATGATATATTGATGATGGTTTGAATGTGGATGATAATGGTAAAAAGCATTATTTATGTGGATACAGTATATTTAATAAATTGCAATCCATTGGGCAATCCTAGATTTAATTGATTAAAATGTATTATGTATCCTGATTTGGAGGGCATTCTAATCATGTTAAACCCTAATTTAAAAATTCTCCAGGCCAGAATACTGGAGTGGGTAGCCTTTCCCTTCTCCAGGGGATCTTTCCAATTCAGGGATCAAACCCAGGTCTCCCTCACTCCAGGTGAATTCTTTACCAGCTGAGCAACCAGGGAAGCCCCAATTTAAAAATATTTGCATGTTAAAAAAATAAAAATAGTGGTAGAAATTGGAGAGAAAAAAACATATATGAGGATGCTAGTGATTGAATATGTGATGAGGGATAGAAAAAGATCAAGAATAGCTCTTAGATTTTTGTCTTGATTACTGGGTGGGTGATGGTCCATCTCAACACATACTTTGTTGATGTGGGAAAGACTAGAGAAGGACCAGACTGGGAATGAGGGAAGAAGAGTTATGTTGCAGCCATGTCAACTTGGAAATGACTGACTTTCCCAGAGTCACTCATATGACTTCTCTAGGATTTAAAGCCTATTTTGTCTGATACCGAAGTCTGAATTTTTATCCTACTAGATTGCCACTCACATCCCTTTCCTGAGAGTCCCAGTTTTGGAAGCTTTATTAACTTGATGATCTTCCCATTTTGCTTGGTAAAGGCTTCAACTTCAATGATATCTTTATTTCATTATTAGAGAAATCTCCATAAATGAATATGTTTACCACCTTTTTTTTTTAACCTGTGAAAACTGCAATCCAAGAAGTAATTACAAAAGTGTAAGGTTTAAAAAGGGTGAGTAGATTTCTCATTTTATCCAACCTTAGCATATATTATGAGATACAATTGTCCTATTACAATTGTTCAAATCAAAATTTTATGTAAGGCTATAATTATGGAAATTTTAAACAATGTAAAGATGAAAACAGTGATGAGTTTGTTCTTTCAGGGTCAAAATAGAGGGAGGAACTTTACTGTTAAGAACATGTAGGAGTAGCTTCTGGATTATAAACGACTTCAGAAATAATTAGTTAGAAATATGCTCTAGAAGAAGCTAGTGGGAAAAGAAGAAAAGTAGAAAGATTGGTAAACAGGAATTTTAAATTCCATTATCATTTTGTAGTTTTGTATGTGTGTGAAAGTTCCAGTTGCTCAGTCGTGTCCAACTCTTTGAGACCCATGGACTGTAGCCCGCCAGGCTCCTCTGTCCATGGAATTCTCCAGGCAAGAGTATTGGAGTGGGTAACCATTCCCTTCTCCAGGAGAGCTTCCTGACCCAGGGATTGAACCCTGGTCTCCTGCACTGTGGGTGGATTCTCTGAGTCATCAGAGAAGCCCCATAGTTTTGTGTATTTTTATGCTATTATTTGAAACTAACCACTAATTTCCATCTTTAACAGAATAAAAGGAACAATATGCTATTAGTAAAACTCTGTAATTCTATCTTTCATAACTATAAGAACTTACTTTTCATTTAATAGTCATGCCATGACCAATTTAATATTAAAACAGAAAATAGGAGGCCCATAGATATCAAGTTCCCACACTATAATTAAGGGAAAGTATCTCTTAAGTGGAAAATTGTCACGATTTTAGAAAAAAATAATCAATACATACTAAGACTAGCCTATTTTTCATTCTTATTGAAGTTGTGAAAGTGGCTTTTGGATCTGATTCTGAAAGGGAAACCAAAAGTACAAGAAGTTCAGGACAGGTAATAAAGCTCTAAAAATTCCACTAAATAGAAAAAAAAAAAAAATGTATGTACTGTATGCGGATCCTTGGTTTAATTCTGTGTTTCAGGACTAGATGACAGACTGTCAGACTGTCCAGTCCAAATGATTGACAACGTCCACACAAGCTAGAGGCAGTGTATGTGTTTCCAGTTCTATTTGTTTTCATTTAGGGACAATAATCAGTTCAAAGAGGTACATTTCTATTTGTGCAAAGGGTATTTATGGCCAGAGGGACTTCATTTCTATGCCTTCATACCCATGGTTCTGACTTGCAGATATACCTTGAAATTTCAATAATACAATGTGGCATTTCTGGTGCCTGATGACGCAAAGGGTCTCTGTAAAGCCGTCTTCTGTCACCTTGAGACACATCACTTCAATCTGTTTTGATAACTACTGATGGGGGTCAGATAGAGCTCAAGGGGACTGACATTGAGTTGGAATCTCTTGTGAATGTGTTGCATGTATGTGTGTTTATGCACACAGGCACAAGTACACAACCTCTGTTTATTATCCCCTTTTTAGAAACCATATTCTATTTTGGTGGTTACAAGACTATAATTTTATGTGCACTGTTTGTTTTAAGCAGTTGAGGATATATCTTAGTAAGCATTTGTTTTTGAAAAAAAGACTTCTTTATGTATAACATGCACATAGAAAAGTACAAAGAGGAGTATACAGCTTTTACAAGTTGAATACTCCGTAGAAGCACAATCTGATCAAGAAATAAGATGTTACTTGCAACCCAGGAGCCCCTCTTATGTGCTGTGCTGTGCTTAGTCGCTCAGTTGTCTCCGACTCTTTGTGACCCCATGGACTATAGCCTGTCCTCTTGCCCATATTCTCCAGTATTCTTGCCTGGAGAATCCCCATGGACAGAGGAGCCTGGTGGGCTAGAGTCCATGCAATCACAAAGACCTAGGCATGACTGAGCAACTAATCCCTCTCATCAGTTCAGTTCAGTTCAGTTGCTCAGTCATGTCCGACTCTTCGTGACCCCATGGACCACAGCACACCAGTCCTCCCTGTCCATCATCAACTCCTGGAGTTTACTCAAACTCATGCCCATCAAGTCGGTGATGCCATCCAGCCATCTCATCCTCTGTTGTCCCCTTCTCTTCCTGCCTTCAATCTTTCCCAACATCAGGGTCTTTTCAAATGAGTCAGCTCTTCGCATCAGGTGGCCAAAGTATTGGAGTTTCAGTTTCAACATCAGTCCTTCTAATGAACACTCAGGACCGATCTCCTTTGGGATGGACTGGTTGGATTTCCTTGCAGTCCAAGGGACTCTCAAAAGTCTTCTCCAATACCACAGTGAAAAAGCATCAATTCTTCACTAAATCAAATCCTTTATGATTATACAGTGGAAGTGAGAAATAGATTTAAGGGACTAGATCTGATAGACTGCCTGATGAACTATGGATGGAGGTTCATGACATTGTACAAGAGACAGAGATCAAGATCATCCCCAAGAAAAAGAAATGCAAAAAAGCAAAATGGCTGTCTGAGGAGGCCTTACAAATAGCTGTGAAAAGAAGAGAAGCAAAAAGCAAAGGAGAAAAGGAAAGATATACCCCTTTGAAAGAAGAGTTCCAAAGAATAGCAAGGAGAGATAAGAAAGCCTTCCTCAGTGATCAGTGCAAAGAAATAGTGGAAAACAATAGAATGGAAAAGACTAGAGATATCTTCAAGAAAATTAGAGATACCAAGGGAACATTTCATGCAAAGATGGGCTCAATAAAGGACAGAAATGGTATGGACCTAACAGAAGCAGAAGATATTAAGAAGAGGTGGCAAGAATACACAGAAGAACTTTACAAAAAAGATCATGATCCAGATAATCACGATGGTGTGATCACTCACCTAGAGTCAGACAGCCTGGAATGTGAAGGCAAGTGGACCTTAGGAAGCATCACTATGAATAAAGCTAGTGGAGGTGATAGAATTCCAGTTGAGCTATTTCAAACCCTAAAAGATGATGCTGCGAAAATGTTGCACTAAATATGCCAGCAAAATGAAAACTCAGCAGTGGCCACAGGACTGGAAAATGTCAGTTTTCATTCTAGTCTGTAAGAAAGGCAATCCCAAAGATTGCTCAAACTACCGCACATTTACACTCATCTCACACGCTAGTAAAGTAGTGCTCAACATTCTCCAACATTCTCCAAGCCAGGATTCAGCAATACGTGAATGCCTCTTATAGCCCCTATTATTAATCCCTTCTCCTTGAACAGAACTTCCAGCATGACTCCTAACACCATACATTAGTTTTATATATTTCTTCATTTTATATGAATGGAGTCATACCATATTGTGTTCTTTTCTGCTTCCTTTATTTATTTATTTTTTGCTGTTCAGCATGTTTCCAAGTTCTATTGAGGTTGGTTAGTGAAATAGTTATTTATTAATTTTTTTTTTAACATTTTGGTGCCTTGGTAAAAATGCCTTCCTTCCAGAAAAGTTTTAGCAATTTATTCTTCCAATAATTGCCCAAAGAATGTGTTTTATACCTTCACCAACAGTTGGCAATTTTCAGTGTTTTAAGAATACCAATCCTGTGGGCAAAACATGGAGTCATTAGTTGTTTTATTTTTTATTTTTTTATTAGCCATCTATATGTCTATTGTTAATCACTTGTTACTATTCTTTGCCTTTTTATATGGGAATTTGTTAATAATTGACAAAAAGTTTTGTATATTATGGGTTCAGTGGTTTATCATTCATTCAGAAAATATTGAGTACCTATTATATTTTGTGTCAGGCATGAGCAGGCCACTGCAGATAAAATAATTATAAAGAAAACTAAGGCTACTACCCTCATGAAGCTTATATTTCAGCCCTTTTTCTTCTAGCTATAGTGAACAGATCCTTTGAATTATGAAACTGAAATTTGTTTATTTCACTTGCATAAAGATAAGGGATCTTGGTTTACTCCTTTATATCCAAGGTTTTTCATGAGGCTGAGATGCAGCATTTAAATCATCTTTAATTATACTAAGTGAATGTTCACAGTGTACATAACATTAAATAGCCATGGCAGTTTTAAAAAGTAACCAAATCTAATTACTGGGATGTGCTCAGGTGGGCATCTTTTCCAATGAGCTGGCTCTTCACATCAGGTGGCCAAAGTACTAGAGTTTCAGCTTCAGCATCAGTGTTTCCAATGAATATTGATTCTAGTTGATAGCACTTAAAGTCATGTTTATTCAGTGTTGAATGAACTATGTGAGGAGCCTATAGGGTTGGAAGCTGCTACAAGCCTCTATAACCTTCAACATAGGAAGCAGGTTAGTCCAGTACTTTAAAAAAATATTCATTGAACTGTACATTTTATTTATTTATTTTTTTGACCACACTGTATAGCATGTAGGATCTTAGATTCCCAACCAGGGATCAATCCTGTGCCTCCTGCTTTGGAAGTGCAGAGTCTTAAAGACTGGACTGGCAGAGAAGTCTCAACTCAGACCTTTTGAGTCGTAATTTTTGTAGGTGAAGGAAGGGTTGACCTCCAACTGAGTTAAAGCCCTGGCCTCACTATTAAAATATGTGCCCAGCAAATTATTTAGATTAGCATCATAATATGAAAAGTAAATCACTCCCAATGGCCAAGTCTTTACTATGCCCTGTATATTTCTATCATATCCGGATTTCCACCAGCCTAAGAGATTTGAAGTACAAATTAATTTACATTAACAACAGCTCCAATTCTCTGGTACTTGTCTCTGCCTGCATATGAAATCTAGGTTCCTCTTTAAGGCTTACACATTTCATTCTGGATGTTACCTTTAATGGGCACATCTGAATTCATGGATATTCATCTACTTTTTATCCACTCATAACTCTCTTTGGCAAATACTGGGGTGTTATAGGAATAAGGTGAAAAGTTCTTACATACATTCCTTGTTCAGAAGCACCTTAGGCAGATCTTTTGTTTATGTTTTTCTATAATAAGGAAATTTTATTTAAAAGGACATAGTTGTTTCAATTGATGCTTTCAAACTGTTGTGCTGGAGAAGACTCTTGAGAGTCCCCTGGACTGCAAAGAGATCCAACCTGTCAATCCTAAAGAAAATCAACCCTGAATATTTATTGAAAGGACTGATGCTGAAGCTATACTTTGGCCACCTGATGCAAAGAGCTGACTCCTTGGAAGAAGGAGAAAGATAGAGGGCAGAAGGAGAAGGGGGCATGAGGGGAGAAGGGGGACAGAGGATGAGATGGTTGGATGGCATCACCAACTCAATGGACATGAGTTTGAACAAACTCTGGGGGATGGTGAAGGATACGGAAACCTGGCGTGCCTTTTGGGGTCAGACACAACTTGGCGACTGAGCAACAATAGTTTCAGTAGATTTGTGACTTTTGACCTTTGATGTTAACTATAATTTTCACTAAAGAAAGGCTTCTTCATTTAGACTTATGACATCAGCCCATATTTATTCTGCCAATAAAACATAAATGTTCATCGCAGCACTGTTTATAATAGCCAGGACATGGAAGCAACCTAGATGCCCACATGGAAGCAACCTAGATGCCCATCAGCAGATGAATGGATAAGGAAGCTGTGGTACATATACACCATGGAATATTACTCAGCCATTAAAAAGAATTCATTTGAACCAGTCCTAATGAGATGGATGAAGCTGGAGCCCCTTATACAGAGTGAAATAAGCCAGAAAGATAAAGAACATTACAGCATACTGACACATGTATATGGAATTTAGAAAGGTGATAACGATAACCCTATATGCAGAACAGAAAAAGAGACACAGAAATACAGAACAGACTTTTGAACTTTGTAGGAGAATGTGAGGGTGGGATATTTCAAAAGAACAGCATGTATACTATCTATGGTGAAACAGATCACCAGCCCAGGTGGGATGCACGAGACAAGTGCTCGGGCCTGGTGCACTGGGAAGACCCAGAGGAATCGGGTGGAGAGGGAGGTGGGAGGGGGGATCGGGATTGGGAATACATGTAAATCCATGGCTGATTCATATCAATGTATGACAAAACCCACTGGAAAAAAAAAATAATAATAATAAAAAAAAAACAAAAAAACAAAAAAAAAACCCCATAAATATTGGCTTTAATTTTCTATAATCTGTGATAAAAAACTGATTTCATTATTGATATACTTGTTTCCATTCAGAAGATAAATAACTTCTGATCCAATATTTTAAAGATATAATAACTATTGAGGCATTCAAGCTTTTAAGACATCATATAGCCTCTTTGACTATACCTCAGAAATCTGAAATAATGGGTGTCAAAAGCATTTCTATTCATTTTAAGTAATCCTGTCCAGCCATCAGTGAACTATAAATCACAGGCCAAAACTAGCTCACTGCTTTTTTTGAACAGCCCATGAGCTAAGAATGAATTTCATATTTGTAAATCAGGGGAAATGTGATAATAATATTCTGACACGTAGACATGATGTACGTTTCAAACTTTTTAAGTGCACACTGTGTCCATTGAAGCTCCACCTTGCCTTTCATTTACCTATTGTCTGTGGCTACAGGCAGGTTTAACTGGCAGTACAGAGCAGTTGTGATGTTGGGACAGAGATCATCTGGCCAACAAAACCTAAAATATAGTAATATTTTGGCCCTTTATAGAACAAGGATCCAGATCCTAATTTTAATAAATTACTTTATCAAAGTAATCATTTTTATCCCATTCTGACTAACAAACAGCACTTGTCTTAGGCAGCACTGTGGATTTTATATAGTTGGCCTTCTATACCCCTCCCTGCCTTACCCCTTTGTGTGGGTTGATTCCTCTCAATCTTCCCATCAATCATCCACTCAATAATCCCTCATCCCACTAGAGATGGGCTATGTCTTGACATAGCTTTCCTGGTTGGAATCAGAGGGAAATGTGAGGATTGAATAAGAGGCAGAAATTGTGATATGGATGGCTTTGAACAAAGAGGAAAGGGCCCACAAACCAATATGGAATGTTGGTGGCCTCTAGGAACTCAAAAGGCAAGGAAACAGATTATCCTCTAGAACTACTGGAGAGAAATACAGTACTACTGCCGCTTTACGTTTATCCCAGTGAGGACTGTGTCAGACTTCTGACCTACAGAACTATATAATACATTTGTTTTGTTTAAGCCACTAAATTTGTGGGAGTTTATTATAGCACTCGTGAATTATAGTTATGTAGAGAGATAGATATAGAATATTATATAGTATATATGTATATGGGGCCTCCCCGCTGGCTCAGTGGTGAGGAATCTGCCTGTAATGCAAGAGACGTGGGTTTGACTCCTGAGTTGGGATGAGAGGAAATGGCAACCCACTCCAGTATTCTTGCCTGGGAAATCCCATGGACAGAGGAGCTTGGTGGGCTATAGTCCATAGGTTGCAAAGAGTTGGACACAGCTGAACACACACACAGCATATGTATATGATATATAATATTTAGATAGACATAGATAGATATGGATAGATAGATGTCAGTTTGAATATGGATATCTCAATAGATTGTATTTTAAGGAAAATTTACTGTTGCCTCTACCTTAGGTATTTTCATGTAGTCCCTTAAATCTCATTTAAAATAAATAGCCCGATTCTTTTTAAAGGTACTTTAACTTTCATCTAGCAATTTATTTGAGAGTGAAGGGTATAGAATTTTGCTCCAAAGAAACCTTGATCACACCTAATAGTGTTAGAATTTATTTCTGTTATGTTAGGCAGCTCTGCAGTTGGCATCATAGCAGAAACCTAAAATAGTTTTGCTAGCACATTTTTTTTCTCAGATACTTACTCTGTTTATTGTGATCTGTAATTGGGCCATGTATGTTTGTTTATCTAGTATCTTATATTATGATACTATAACATAGTTTTTAAAAAGTTAGAAATTTGCCATCTATGGAAAAGGTTAAGCATTATTCAAGATTTGGGGAAATGATTAATTGATCAACCCATTTTGGAGTTTATACATAGAGCTTTATTGTTCTCTACCTATCTTCTGCAATTTTATTTGTGCCTATGATCATTAAAGAAACAGAAATAAGTTTCTGTTAGTATTTCAAAACAAAGGGAACTAGTTCAACGTTGAGATACTAACCTGAAAGCCATATTCCTGCCTTCACTTATGACTTCATTTGTTGTTGACTATTCATATTTTAAAAGCACATGTGACTATAACTAGCAGTAGAATTGTACCATTATTTTATGAAAAATATAAATTTCTTTTATTTCAAAAGTAAAAAATGTTTATTGTTTAAAATTCAAGCTGTTTGAGAATCATGTAATATAACTGAAAATTTCTTCTGAACATCAGTCTTTCCCTCCCCGGATGTAGCCACTATTAATACTTTGGTACAGATCTTTAAAAAAATCTAAAAATTGTTGTAGGAGTGATGGTTGTTTTATTCAGATAATTTAAAGAACATTATTGTATAATATGGACTTCCCTGGTGGCTTAGATGGTAATAATCCACCTGCAATACGGGAGACCTGTGTTTGATCCCTGGTTTGGGAAGATCCCCTGGAGGAGGGCATGGCAACCCACTCTAGTATTCTTGCCTGGAAAATCCCATGGACAGAGGAGCCTGGTGGGCTACAGTTCTTGGGGTCACAAAGAATCTGACACAACTGAACAACTAAGTGTACATTGTATAATATATTGTTGTACATTTTGCTATTTTCATGTAACCATGTATCATCTTTCATTGTTGAGTTAGATAACTTTTCAAATGTTTATTGGACAATTATATTCCTGCTTTCATGAATTGCCTATGTATATACTTTTTTGAACTGAGAAGTCTTAAGGATGTTTACTTTTTATTATTAGTTCATATGAATTCTTTATATAGTATTTGGCACATTTATTGAATTAAAAATTTCTCCAATTATCACACATCTTGGAACATTGTTTAAATTGTATTTTTCCCCAATCATATTATTACCAAATATCTCAGGCTTTTATAATTCTATATTTTGAATCTTCCTTGAAAGAACTTTCCTAACCATAGAACCTAAAATAAGCATTATCTTTTAATTTTTAAAAATATTTTCACCTAATATATTTTTTTACAGTTCTGTACAAAATAACTCTTCAATCAACCTGGATATTCATATTTGTTTCTGGATGACTAATTTACATGTTTTACCTTTCATAAAAGTGAAAAATAATATTCTGGGTTTGAAAACATATGTTATTGCTTTGAATTTTGAAATAGCATCAAAGCTAACTATAGCTATTTTAATGATATATTCCTGGCCAAATACTTTAATAAAATCCAACAACTGGCCCCCCACAAAACATGAAAATGTGGAATAAAAAATACATTTCCCACTTTTTTAAAGAAACAAATGTGCTTATGAATTAAACTTTAAATTAATTAAATGTATAATCATACTTTATAAACTGAGTATGCCTAATACCTACTTAAGTTTTATAGCTTCTTCTATTTTTAAAAGAAAAAAATGATTCAAATGAAATATTGATTATATTCATGGCTTCAAAGAAAAACTATCTGTGAAATATACTTCTTGCCAACTAAAATGATGCAATTTGGTTTAGATTAGAGAATGTCAACCAAAGCTGATAGTTGTTTCATTTTTAGAAAGGCCTGTCCCACAATAATACTGGATCTTTTAGTTCTAGTTTTATTGAGATATAGTTGACATTCATCACTGAATAAGCTTAAGGTAGAGACCTCACGATGTATAGTAAAATATATTGTGAAATGATTACCATTATAAATTTAATCGGCATTCATCATGTCATACAATAAAAATAAAACAAAAAAGGAAAGAAACATTTGTTTCCTTGAGATGAGAACTACTAGAAGAAAAAAAAAAAAGGAACTGCTGAAATGTACTCTCTTCCTGCTTTTCATGTATAGGAAGAAGTTTAACAAACATGGACTGAAAGGAACTGTTAAATTTCAACAAACCTGGTTCTCAATTCATATATTTTAAAAAGTGGAATCTTCTGCTGTTAACTCATATAATACCTGTGTAAATGCATGCAGTGTATACTCTACAGGCTATTTTAGAAAGAGAGAACATGATTTGT
Organism: Dama dama; assembly: GCF_033118175.1. Lineage (NCBI taxonomy): Eukaryota > Metazoa > Chordata > Mammalia > Artiodactyla > Cervidae > Dama > Dama dama. The sequence continues at coordinate 24,533,009 of NC_083709.1, forward strand.
ATTTACTAGTTTAAAATTTTAACCTGGAAAGTGTTTCCTTACTATATATTATAAGAATGATCTTAGAAATGCAACTAGTCTGAAACACTGAATCTTTAAAACATCACCAGGATAATGGGAGACAATAGAGAGGACAAACACAAAAGTCCTGGAATGTTAATAATTGAAAGATTCATAGTTAGAAAGAACCTTATAGGAAAATCTGTGTCAGTGTATTCTAAATAAATCGTCTTAAAAAAAGAATTTCATGAAAACAGTTCCTGTGTTAAAATACCCCCAAGCAGTCAACAGAACTCATGAGAATATCTGAAAGATAGTGCTGTATCTTTATTTTTTTCTTTAGAATGCTAGTAAGGGTGTAGTTAGTGAAAACAATATTACTCCAGTAGTTTGTGTATATAAATCCCCATTCCCAAGTTCCTAATTTTGTGTGTATGCAACTTAGATCATTAACTGGATAAATACATGCAAAATGTTTTCTTTTGGATTTTTTCTATTTTTTACATCATGTTTTTTGACATAGATACTGAAATACTGCTGGGGTATTTTATTTTTCATATATTCTGAGGTTCATTGGCAGCACCAGTTATTTTAACCAAATTAAAGTCAATAAATTCCTTCCATTAGATTTGATTTCCTATAAGAACCATATAGGAAAATCTGTGTCAGTATATTCTAAATAAATCATCTTAAAAAAAGAATTTCATGAAAACAGTTCCTGTGTTGAAATATCCCCAATCAATCCACAGAACTAATGAGAATATTTGAAAGATAGTGCTATATCTTTATTTCTAAGCCTTTCTCGTGGATCAATGCAAAGAAATAGAGTAAACTAATAGAATGGGAAAGACTAGAGATCTCGTCCAGAAAATTAGAGATACCAAGGGAACATTTCATGCAAAGATGAGCACAATAAAGGACAGAAATGGTATGGAACTAACAGAAGCAGAAGATATTCAGAAGCGGTAGCAAGAATACACAGAAGAAATATACAAAAAATAATCTTCATGACCCAGATAATCATGATGGTGTGATCACTCACCTAGAGCCAGACATCCTGGAAAGCAAAGTCAAGCGGGCCCTAGGAAGCAACACTACGAACAAAGCTAGTGGAGGGAATGGAATTCCAGTTGAGCTTTTTCAAATCCTAAAAGATGATGCTGTGAAAGTGCTGCACTCGATATGCCAGCAAAACTGGGAAACTCAGCAGTGGCCACAGGACTAGAAAATGTCAGTTTTCATTCCAATCCCAAAGAAAGGCAATTACAAAGAACATTCAAACTACTGCACAATTGCACTCATCTCACATGCTAGCAAATAACACTCAAAATTCACCAAGCCAGATTTCAACAGTGTGTGAACTGTGAACTTCCAGATGTTCAAGCTGGATTTAGAAAAGGCAGAGGAAAGTGGAAGTGAAAGTTGCTCAGTTCTGTCTGACTCTTTGTGACCCCATGGACAATGCATTCCATGGAATTCTCCAGGCCAGAATACTGAAGTGGATAGCTGTTCCCTTCTCAGGGGATCTTCCCAACCCAGGGATCGAACCCAGGTCTCCCGCATTGCAGGCGGATTCTTTACCTAATGAGCCACAGGGAAGCCCAAGAATACTGGAATGGGTAGCCTGTCCCTTTTCCAGCAGATCTTCCCAACCCAGGAATTGAATCGGGATCTCCTGCATTGCAGGCGGATTCTTTACCAAGTAAGCTATGAGGGATTTCGAAAAGGCGGAGCAACCGGAGATCTAATTGCCAACATCTGTTGAATCATCAAAAAAGCAAGAGAGTTCCAGAAAAACATCTATTTCTGCTTTATTGACTATGCCAAAACCTTTGACTGTATGGATTAAACAAATTGTGGAGAATTCTGAAAGAGATGGGAGTACCAGACTCCTTTACCTGTCTCCTGAGAAATCTGTATGCATGTCAGGAAACAACAGTTAGAACTGGATATGGAACAACAGACTGGTTCCAAATCGTGAAAGGAGTATATCAAGGCTGCATATTGTCGCCCTGCTTATTTAACTTATATATAGAGTACATCATGCAAAATGCCAGGCTGAATGAAGCAGAAGCTGCAATCAAGATTGCTGGGAGGAATATCAATAACCTCAGATACACAGATGACACCACCCTTATGGCAGAAAGTGAAGAACTAAAGAGCCTCTTGATGAAAGTAAAAGAGGAGAGTGAAAAACCTGGTTTAAAACTTAACATTCAAAAAAAAAAAAAACTTAACATTCAGAAAACTAAGATCATTGCCTCTGGTCCATCACTTCATGGCAAATAGATGGGGAAATAATGAAAACAGTGAGACTTAATTTTCTTGGGCTCCAAAGTGACTGCAGATGGTAACTGCAGCTATGAAAGTGAAAGACGCTTGCACCTTGGAAGAAAAGCTATGAGCAACCTAGACAGCATATTAAAAAGCAGAGACATTACTTTGCCAACAAAGGTCTATCTAGTCAAAGGTATGGTTTTTCCAGTAGTCATGTACCAATGTGAGAGTTGGACTATAAAGAAAGCTGAGCACCAAAGAATTGATGCTTTTGAACTGTGGAATTGGAGAAGACTCTTCAGAGTCACTTGGACTGCAACTTCTTGCAGGAGTTGGTAGGATGAATCCAACCAGTCCATCCTAAAGGAGATTAATCCTGAATAGTCACTGGAAGGACTGATGCTGAAGCTGAAACTCCAATACTTTGGCCACCTGATGCGAAGAACTGACTCATTTGAAAAGACCCTGATGCTGGAAAGATTGAAGGCAGGGGGAGAAGGGGATAACAGAGGATGAGATGGTTGGATGACATCACCAACTTGATGGACATGAGTTTAAGTTAACTCCGGGAATTGGTGATGGACAGGGAGGCCTGGTGTGCTGCAGTCCATGGGGTTGCAGAGTCAGACACAACTGATCGACTGAGCTGTACTGAACTAGATTTGATACTTGGAAGGTGAGAACTTGTTGATTTCATTTTCTTTAGAATTGATATCTGTAAGATATGAGATTGATTGACCAATGGGCATCTTACTGATTGTGTGAAGAAAGTTTGTCTAGAGCCCAAGAAAATGACAATGATTTAAAGAGACTAATAGTGACAAGCAGAGCATGTAAATGTAGAGACAGAGAATCAGAGTCTTATGGCATACACTGGAGTGAAGCCAGTTCCATCTTTAACTTTTCCAATTACAGAGCAAATGAAGTCTCCCATTTTATTCAGAATAGTTTGAGTTTTATTTATTTATTTTTTATTTCTCTCTGTATGTTTTGAGTTTTATTTTTTATCATTTGCAGCTGAGAAATACACTGTGGCCCTGTAAATACTCAGACTAAGAAAACAAATACATTTATGAATTACATATAAACTCCAACCTATTGCAGTTTGACAAGGCGAATGTATGAATGAGGATACCACTAGTCACATCTCCACATTGTGCAGTTCTCACGTTTTCTTCATGATCACCTCTTCTTGTAAGTGACTGGTAGAAGAAGGAAATGGCAACCCACACCAGTGTTCTTGCCTGGAGAATCCCATGGACAGAGGAGCCTGGTGGGCTGCTGTCCATGGGGTTGCACAGAGTCGGATACGACTGAGGCAACTTAGCAGGCATGCATGCGTTGGAGAAGGAAATGGCAACCCACTCCAGTGTTCTTGCCTGGAGAATCCCAGGGACAGAAGAGCCTGGTGGGCTGCCGTCTATGGGGTCGCACAGAGTCGGACATGAGTAAGCGATTTAGCAGCAGCAGCAGCAGGAATGAAGCAAAGTGTCAGTTGCAATCCTTGTTTCATTATTAGTAAAGCTTAATCATGTTATTGTCTTTTAAATAAAAGTTGAAGCTTTTTCCTTTGCACACAAATGGTTCGTTTTGTGCTTAGCCAACTTTGACAACCATTGTTTATTAATATATTTCCTTAGAATCTCAGAATTAGAAAATGTATTTTTGTTTATCCAAACAGGTACTTCCTTCAACTATTTCAATGCCTTCACTGGATTTTAAAATTGATTTCCCCTAAATGTATTCCCATTCTCCTTTGAGCAAAATAAGTAGCCCCTAATAATGTAGTGTAAATATGTTTATTGAAAATACTCCAATTCATATTTTGTTTGTAAAAACCCTTCTCAGGACAAAATAGTTCATTGCTCAATTTTATAAAAATCTTTGAAAATTCCTGTAATCCTCCTATCTTGTTTCTTTGTTTTATGGCTCAGTTTTACATAAGTGAATGCATAGCATTTGTCACAGTGGTGTTCACTATAAAGATGATATTTGAAACATTGATGATAGCTAGTTGTAGAAGCATCAATACAGATAAAATGTTGCTTTACCTTTTCCTGCTAACCTTGATGCAGAGTATTTCTTGTTTAAGAATAACTAATTTTACCTTGTCTGCCACATCTAAGAAAATTGAGGTCAATTGATTACATCAATACAAACAAATGTGCTTAAATGAGAATTTCCCTCACTTATCATGCCCTTCAAATAACCCAGCTGGTACAAAAAAATAAAATAATACACACAAATAGCCTTGTATTGACAGGTCCCATTAGTAATGATATTATATCTCTATTGATTTCTTTACCCTTTCTTCTATAGTAGAGTGGCTTTAAAGAGCTCACTCCCAAGAATGTAAGCATTCTTCATTTTCTCCACAGTGACTTCTCTGTCCTTGGAAGCATTATAGCAGCTATTTTGGACATGCTGTTTGCAAGTCTTGAAATCCTGAACTCTCTAATCCTAAGCTGGTGACAGGATAGAGGACATATCAAAATTTCTTCTCAGCCCCAATACCTTAACAGAGAGATAATCACAAAGCCTTGTAAGAATTTGAGGGTTCTTATTCTAGAAGTGATTATTGAGATGTAAGAATCCATGAAACACAATGTAAAACAAATTAGAGTTTCAGATTGCTTTAAAAGGGTTTGTCATTTCATCAGATTATAATGTTATTCTAGTATGTTTATTCCCTAAGATATAAGTTACCCAAGGAAGGGATCAACTCTCAATGGTAGCATACTTATTTCTGGACTGGAAAGTGTTTTCTATAAAAGGCCTTTATAGAAATATTCTTTAATATTTTTGTTCCTCGGAAGGAAAGCTATAAACAACCTAGACAGCATATTAAAAAGCAAAGACATCACTTTTCCAACAAAGGTCTGTATAGTCAAAATGATGTTTTTTTTCCAGTAGTCATGTATGGATATGAGAGTTGGACCATAAAGAAGGCTGAGAGCTGAAGAACTGATGCTTTTGAACTATGGTGGAGAAGACTCTTGAGGGTCCCTAGGGCAGGAAGAACATGAAACCATACAGTCCTAAAGGAAATCAACCCTAAATATTCATTGGGAGGACTGATGCTTAAATTGGAGTTCTAATACTTTGGCCACCTAATGTGATGAGCTGAATCACTGGAAAAGACCCTGATGCTGGGAAAGATTGAAGGCAGGAGGAGAAGAGGGTGAGATGGTTGGATGTTATCATCAACTCAATGAGCATGAGTTTGAGCAAACTCTGATAGAGATATTAGAGGAGAGGGAAGCCTGGCATGCTGCAACCATGGAGTCACAAAGAGACATGACTTAGCAACTAAATAGCAACAAGTAAATGTTTGAGATTTGAGGGTCATAGGTCTCTGGAACAACTACTTAATGGTATCTAAATGCATATACATGGCTGTGTTAGATAAAAGTCATTTACAAAAAGGCACAGTGGGTTGGATTTGGCCACAAGCTGTAATTTGTCCACCCAGAGCAACACTGACAGAGGCATTTCTGGTTACATTCTAAGTGAGGAGGCATTAGACAGGGCTTCCCAGGTAACTCAGTGGTAAAGAATCTGCCTGCCAAGGCAGGAGACACAAGAGATGCGGTTCAGTCCCTGGGTCAGGAAGATCTCCTGGAGAAGGCAATGGCAACCCACTGCAGTGTTCTTTGTTGCAGAATTCCATGGACAGAGGAGCCTGGTGGGGCTACAAGAGTAGCCCATGGGGTCTCAAAGAATCAGACACAACTGAGCAACTAACATGTTCACTTTCATGCTGACATATGTCAAGTGTTCAAGTGATAGCTAAGATGACTTATATCTGATAAATGAAAACTTTCTCTCATTCTTGCATATTGTTTCTCTTTGTGTATACACATACTGTTGGTTCATTAGAACTGTGAATGACATATATATATATATATATATATATATATATATATATATATATATATATTCAGTTCAGTTCAGTTCAGCCGCTCAGTCGTGTCTGACTCTTTGTGACCCCATGAACCACAGCACATCAGGCCTCCCATATATATATAATCAGACTTGATGCATTCAAGGATTTCAGAGATGCTTGCTTCAAAGAAACATTGCTTCATAAATGCTCACTGCAGATTTATTTTATAGCAAAAGTACAGCAGTCAACGATGCTAGATTTCAGATAAAATTATTTGCCTCTAAGTGCTAAAATTGTTAAATAGAAATGCTTTCTACCCTTTTTAGTCTTCTGAAAATAAGTTAAATGTTAAAACCATGGTGTCCTTTATAATTATCTATTGAAAAATGCATGGTTAGGAGTATAAAATGTCATTGTTTCTAATCTTAATTTAAAATAAAATGTCATTTTAACCTTCTTCAGGAGATTCATCTCCCTGAAAGATAATCCAAATTGATCAGGAACTCCTATGAAGAACAAAGAGTGGATTTCGTTAACTCATAAGAAACACAGTCGTTGGGGCACAGTTAATTTAGAAGGTGCTTTTGAATCTCAGGGTTACCTGGGTACTTTATCTTTCAGTACCTCTGACACATACATTTGGTTCGTCACGCTCAACTAACATTGTCATGCCTAAGCATACATTTGGAACAGTTGAGTTTTGCAGTGACCTAAATGAGTTTGATCATCACTTTGTTAAGCAGCCTGTCCTGCCACTTGGAATTCAGTTAGTTGCATATGGAAAGTCATATTGGAAAACATCACACAAAGCTTGCATGGCTTAATATCCAGAAATGTAAGTCTTGGATGAAAATTCGAAGGATGAAATTTAGGGGTGGGGGGCGGAGATCAAATAGAGTAAAAGGAAGAGGTAGAAAAAAAATGGAAAGAAGAAATAATTCAAATCCAGGGCCTTAGTAGGTGCAGGTTATCCTAAGCAAGTGGTCTCTGTTATAGACAACATTTCAATAAAATATAAACAATAGGACTTTTCAGTTTTGACGTTGTGGACTTTGCTGGGATACATCAAAAATACCAGAAGCTGTGCCAAATGACAAATTTAAATTACACTGTCCTGTGTTGTCTGAGTCTGATCCAAAATCACTGGCATGTCTGCAGCAAGAAAAAGTCTGGGTTTAGTGAAGTCAGTCTTGTGCCATCAGAATTCCATCTTTAGTGCGTTCTGCTTTTTTTATTTCTCCCAAAAGAGATAGTTGTAGAAGAGAATGCAAAATTTATAATCAGGCATATATGACAATATGAATTCTATCTTTAAAAAATAATTACCATGCTAAAATATATTTCTCCCTTGGTCCAGTGGAGTCTTTATATCAATGTGGTTGCAACTTCTAGTATTCTATAGACATCAGGGCAGAGGTCTGTATCATTCCTAGAATTATCTTTTGACAAGTGTTTCATGTTTGCATATTTCTTTATCCATTCAAACAACAATCTTTCAACTAAATATCTTGACTGAATGCCAATTGTGGGCCAGCCAGTTGGGCTACTTACTTACTGTGGAGACAAGGAAAGAGGCAGTGTTACTTTCTGGAGAATATTTACAAGTATATAAACAACTTTACATTATTGTTATTATTATTGAATGGTTACTTAAAATGTCATCATCATTTTTTTAAATGTAGACTTTAATTTCATGTGGATTTTCATTATTAACTTGGTGTCATAATGATACATGGTATGAGAATAATGGTATTTAAAGTCTTTTTCCAGGTTACATAAAACGTGGCATCCTGTATTTTCATTTTAAGCTCATATTTATACAAGTGGAAACTTTAGCTTAACAGTGTGAGCCTGAAAACTTGAGTGTCTTTGTTTTCAAGGGAATTATTGCTTCGGGACATTTTCTTCAACCAAAATTGTACAGACCTAGATTTTGTAAGAACAACTGTTTTCTCTGGTCTGTGTGCCAGTCTTTATTTGCAATTGTGAAGCAGAAAACCAGATCATACTTTGCCGTACTTGGCTTTCAGCTATAGGGGTCTGATCAACAAACTTTTTAATCATGCAAGATGATGTGACTGTTTTCTGCCACAGATGTACAGTCATTAGGGATTAGGGTTTGTTGTTTTAAAATTGTCATTTCAGCCCTCTGTATACTGATACAGGATTGCCTTCAAAATTCTAAATATGACTTTCTGAAAATACTGACAAATATGTTAGAAAAGGAGACAACTTTTCCCTACACAACTCCCTAGAACCCCCTCAATTTTTAAATGGAAAAAAAACCTATAAAACCTTTATAAAGTATAATAACCTTTACTCTTCACTGGCACATTATTACCTCTAAGTATTAACACATTTTAAATATATAGACAATTGAAAGAACACTCACTCACTCTAAGTGTATACATAGTTAAACCGTTAGAAAAAAGATAACTATAAGTCTGCAACCTGATATATATATTTTCAAATATATAATATATATATGTGTATTTAAAGAGTATATATGTATATGAATGTGTGTGTGTATAATCCCAGAAATTTAAGGAAAACATATCATAGCTTGTATGAAAACACATTAGGATCTTGGTAAATGGCCCTTTACCACATCAGGTTCTTTTTCATCAATAGCCAAATGTAATATTGGCTGAATCTATTTATGTTTTTGTTTTTAGTTTATATTTATTTAGCATTTTATGTTAGTTAGACTAAATTTTTCAATATTTCATTTCTGACACTCTAGTGTTTTGTTTGTTTGTTTTGAGGGATGTTTTGGGGTATAAAGAAGCCATTCATATCAATAAGATAAACTAAGGACAGACAGCAAGATCATACAGGTATCCAGTGGCAGTAGAGAAGGACTTTAAAACCTATAATTCCTACATTCTGTGGTCTTTCTACTGTACTCACTTTGTTATTTTGACCCCCAAAGTAGGGGGTAGGCATTTATTGAATTAAATTAACTCAGGGTCCTCACTGTGAACCTAAATGATTTTATTGCACATAGATCTCTGTTTTTGATATCAAATAAGCAAAAATTGTTGACCTCAGTGATTAGTAGAGATATTAAACACTTCAGGTATGTGGTGGTTGTTGCTCAGTCGCTCAGTCATGTCCAACTCTTTGCAACCCCATGGACTGCAGCATGCTGGGCTTCCCTGCCCTTTCTTATCTCCCAGAGTTTGTTCAAACTCATGTCCATTGAGTCGGTGATGCCATCCAACCATCTTATCTTCTGTCGCCCCCTTCTCCTCCTGCCCTCAATCTTTCCCAGCATCAGGTCTTTTCCAAGGAGTTGGCTCTTGGATCAGGTGGTCAAAATATTGGACCTTCAGCTTCAACATCAGTCTTTCCAGTGGATATTCAGGATTGATCTCCTTTAGGATTGACTTGTTTGATCTCCTTGCTATCAGGGCACTCTCAAGAGTCTTCTCCAGCACCACACTTTCAAAAGCATCCATCAGTTCTTTGACACTCAGCCTTCTTTATGGTCCTACTCTCACATCCATATAGGACTACTGGAAAAACCATAGCTTTGACTACAAGGACTTTTGTTGGTCAAGTGATGTCTCTGCTCTTTAATATGCTGTCTAGGTTTGTTATAGCTTATCTTCCAAGGAGCAAGCACCTTTTAATTTCAGGCATGGGGAGGTGGATGTAATAGATGGCCTAACCAGACCCCCTTTTACTAGCACTGTGAGCCCAGCCTCCTCTTCTTGTGCCATCTGTTGGAAAACAGAATATTTCCTCCTATGTCGCCCAACCCTCATGGCCCTCAACCAGTAAATAATCAATAAAGGAGCAGCAAGAAGAAAAACAATGCTTTTGGCCTTGCAATAGGACAATCTCTGAGGTGCAATATATTCTATGTAGCTTCACGTGAAATAAAGGTGAGGCTAAGATTTTATGTGAAATTATACCTTTGCTTGGTTTTTTACACTTTCTGATTTGCTTTCCCTTCTCCTTGCTCTTTTCTTCATGAATTTCTTGCACTTTAATCCTTACTTTAGAACTTGTGTCTTAGGATTGCAACCTGAGAAAAATGTTTGCCTATTAAGTTCTTCTACATGAATAGAAGAAAAAAAATTATAGACAAAAAGACAAATTATAGCTAATTTGTCTCTTCCTACTCTGTTAACTGCCTTTTCCACTTGCCTTATGAAACCCTTTCTAGGCTCTTCCATTTTGCTGCTTCTAACCTGGTACATGGAGCTTCCCTGGTAGCTCAGATAGTAAAGAATCTGCCTACAATGCCGGACATTCCTGGGTTGAGAAGATCCCCTGGAGAAGGGAATGGCTACCTACTCTAGTATTCTTGTTTGGAAAATCCCATGGACAGAGGAGCCTGGTGGACTACAGTCTATGGGGTTGCAAAGAGTCAGACATGACTGAGTGACTAACAACTTCAATTTCATGTGTCAACCCGCTGTAGACAGACAAAGCAGGCTTGATACATTTTGGTGTAAAAGTCGAATGAGGAGCTCTGAGTGAGTACTTGGGTCTTTCACAGATATTTCCTCTTCTCAGCTGGGGCTGTCTCAGTTTTTTTGAGAAGTGACTTCCAAATCAATGAATGTGACATGAAGCCGCTAAAGAACGTGAGGTGGTATGATAAAGTACCAGATTATGCAGTACCAAAAAAGAAGAACCCAAACACCATAATAAGATGCTAATTGTCATGCACACTGATTGAGTGACGCTGATTGGAGAGCAAACATCAAGCCCTATTCACCTTGAGGTGCTCCCCACCTCCAGTCTTCATCATCCTCCTGTTGAATGTGAATCAACCTAGTTTTCAACAGGAGACCACAGAAGTAACTCAACTTGGCCAGAATTTTTAGGAGCTCAGGATTTATGGGCACCTGGCTACTTATTGTATAGAGGAATCTCTGTCTCTTCTGGGAGTAAGCTTAAATATGAGGAGTTTGATGATGTAGCACACACTTGGCGATGTCTCTTTGGAAGTCTTTTCACACCATGTTGCTGTCACAAAAATGACTGCATGGTGAATCTTGGCTTTCCACTCTTCCAGCTCTCTGAAGTGCTACAAAGCATACGGTTCAATGCAGTAGGAGAAAATATGAAAATGTGTCCCCCCTGCCCAAGGTGCTGCCTTGCAAGTGTAAATAAAATGTACTCAAAAATGCCCTGCTGGCTGTGTCATGAGAGTGCTACATGTATTTTCCTTTTCCACAGAGCTCAACAGTCTTTGGGGGATCCATTTGCAGAGAACAACCGTGTTCTACTTTGGAACCCAAATTATTCACCCTTATTTATTTATTTATGTTATTCTTTTAAATTTTCCTATTTCCTTTATGGTAACCCATGGACTTTGGATCCACTCTGAAATGTGTGGCCTAAAGTCATGTTATCTTTATATCTGAAATGCTTCCTTTTTTCCATGCAGAGTGTAAATTAGTGATACAAACAAGACTTAGGGAGGGGACCTTTCGACTAGTTAAAGTGAACAGGCTGCTCTAGAGCCCTTAAGCACTTCAAAAGCATATTTATCCACAAATGGCTAGTATGCTAATTATTGGTTGTTATTATTTAGGTTATTAAACCCGCTTCCCTGGAGAACTGCATTAGACAGATCCTTGTTTTGTAGCCCACGTTGACCTACTGTGTATTCTTAAATGGGATCATTTTGTTTCTCAGGGAACACTACTTGCACGACTCTATTTTGTAACTCAGACTGGCTTTCCTCCTAAATGATTTTCTCATGCTTCGGTGGCATCCACGTGACTGAGGAGATGGTGGCTGCTAATGTTAATTATAATAATGCTTGTGACATTCTCAGTATCACAAACACATTGCTTTCTTTAGTTTCAAGGAAAGATAGTATTGTATCCTCACTCGATGTTGTGGATTCATTGATATATAGCAATGGGATGATGTAAATGATAACTTGTCTTGAATGCAATATTACCATGTCAAAATGGTAAGATAAAATATAATTTCATTTCTTGCTGACTCTGTTCTCATTACTAAGGAAAAACACAAGCAAACAGAAAAAGCTCCTCAAGCCACTATTTCTATTATGATGTGTTTTGAAGAAATCTGCTTTCCTTAATCACCTTTTCACTATAAACTGATTCTTCTTTCTATAGAGTTTCCTTGGCAAACCAAATGTCACTGTCATTCTTTTTACCAAATGATCATCTTTTTAAGCAGCAATGATTTAGTAGAGCTGGGGTCTCTCTCTGTAGTAGAATCTTTAGATACTTAAAGAAGGAAATGGTAACCCACTCCAGTATTCTTGCCTGGAGAATCCCATGGACAGAGGAGCCTGGTGGGCTACAGTCCATGGGGTCACAAAGAGTTGGACACAGCTGAGTGACTAACACACACACAAGGATACTTCATAGTTGTAGACATTTTGCTATTCAAAACATTTTGTATTAATTTAATTTACTGTAATTTATAATCCACTACATAAGGAAGTAAATTTGCTCCAACCCAACACAAGTATGCTTCAGTTCACCAACTTACAAAAATTAGGTAACACATATTTTTCCCTTGTTTCCTTGACTGTCAGGAGTCTCCAAGCTAATCTTGTGTTTAATGGCTGAAATTATCCTTATTTAACATAGAAAAAAGCATTTCTATAAACCACTTGGTCTTGTCTTAATGGTCCAGTTAAATATGCCTTTTATAATTAATTAAAGCAAATGTTTTGGGGACTAATGATAGAATAAATGATAAACATTTCCATCTAATTATGGCCTGTCAGATAAAGAGGGAAAAGATTATTACAGTTCTTTAAAGAAAACTGCTTAAACAATAGGTTTCCTTTATTACCCAAATCGAATTTACTTCTGAAAACATGTCAGATATTTCATTATTTAAAATGGATTAAATAACAAAAAAATCTGTTCTCCATTCACAGAAAGATACCAACCAACTTTTTTCTGATGTGATTGTAAAACATTTTAAACATGTATTTAACAAGTCACCAAGGGTTTTTACACAATATAAAGCATTTAAAATGCCAGTTACCAAAATGATTTAATACTGATGAACTCATTGATGGGTTTGTTTTCACACAGTTTGCAAAAGTACTATTCATTATTAGATACAGATTATACTTTGACACTGCAAGAAATGTGTTCTATAGTGCAAATAAACAATTCAGGTATCACTTGGGTAATATACTCAATTGCCTTTGTGATGAAGCAGTGGCACTTCCTGAGGGCCATGAGAGTTTGGGGAAGCTGCTGACAGAGGCCAAGGTTTAGGGCTTCAGCAGGTGTCAGGCAGGCTTATGAAACACAGGTACTTATGAGCCTCACTGCAAAGATTCTGTTATCACCTCTTCTAAAGAAGAAGGAAAACTTAACAGCAACTTCAAATAAGCTAGCTGAGTAATTTCTATATAACAGAAAAAGTAGCAACGACTATTCACACACCAACATACCTGGCAATGATTTGTTGAAAAACTTCATGGTTTGACAAGCTGTCCGTGTGCTTTGATGAAATGTCCTATTCATAAACTGTTTGAGGACAAATTTTGCTTTTGATCCTTTTAGGATCAAGGCTACAAATTGCTAGTTTTCTTATACGTCATCATCTATACCACTGTGATGAGAAATACCAAAGAGGAATTCCCTTAAGCCTGGACTTAATGAAGAGAGACTGAATATTTTGCCCATTGAAGGCTAGGAGAGCCAGGGATTTAATGCTGCAGTCCTAGAATCCGCAGATAGGGCAGCCCAAGGCTCCAGCATCTGGAAGAGGATGCTAACAGGGGTGGCTGGTACCAACAGCATGCACCGGGCCACTGGGCTAAGTGCCAGCAGGAACTGGCAGCAGACCGCACAGTCCTTCCTACTGCCTCGCCGCCCTGCTATGCTCCTGCCAGGCTCCTGGGCACCTTTTATTTTCCACGGAGATGATTTTAAGTCATCTTTTAAAATAAGCCATGTTACTATTTACCTTGTTTGTTTGATAAAACTTTGTTTTAGTTGTCTTTACCCAAGGTGAATACATCTCTCCATTGATGTGTAAGTCCATCTAAGTTCTCTTTTTTCAAGTGAGAATCCTTGGAGTCAGGGTATGTTAGTTTTCAGAGTAAAAAGCATGAATGGATGTAAGCTGTATATAAGAACTTTTCTTTGCCGTCTTGTCTTGATGATATTTACCACCTTTTGAATCTGTTTGTTCTTAACTAAAGAGCTCTTCAAAAATCCAATTTTATAATTTCCAAGTCCCAGCAAACTAGCTTTTGGAAACAATGCTTCTGTGACTATGCAATATCTCATTGTTTAGGCAAAGGTTCTTCACTGTGTGGTTCTGAATTTGGGCTTCTTGATAAATAACTGCGTCTCATACCAGCGGCATGGAACCAGAAGTGTTCTCAGAATTAACCTCTGAGCCTAGTCTTGCTTTTGATGCCTAGCTTTGTTTAAGGTGAAATCCATCTGTGGCCTTGATTAATTTTTGGTCTGGCTTTTGCACAGACTCCCACATGTCGAGTCGGGAGTTTGGCTTTTATGATGGCATTAGGTCCCTAAGATGTAAGGTTTCAGTGATTGTCCAAACCTTACATTTCCTGATTATTGCATTTTCTGATTATTTTCCCAGTTAACAAAATCCATTCCAGTGATTAAATCTGAATTTGAGACTATCAAACTATTGTATGAATTTGTATTCTCATTTATCAGGCTTTTTTCTCCACTAAGTCATACTATCAAAGCCAGTGAATGCTTTGTCCTTTGCTTACAAATGAAATTTGTCTCCAAATGTAGGCTTCCACACCTCCAGTGGGTGCTGTTCACAACAATACCGGGGAATGTTGCCTATCTTATGTCAGCCTTCGGTAATTCAGTAAATTCAGCTCTTCTGTGTATGTCAGATGTCTTCGCCTCATACATTTACACATCAAAGTGGTGCGATCACTTGTTGTTGCTTATAAAGGATTTGCAGATACCTGTGCATAATGCTACTGTAGATGGTCATTTTTTGTCACTTTAAGAAATATAAAAGGGATATGTGTGACTTTGGGCCTGAGTGACCCACCCACACTGGAGCCTGGCTGGTTTATCAGGTGCTAGAATAGGACAGAACTGTTCAGTCCCCCTGCTTCTTGATTTTACTTGCCTGGGAAGGAGCAGTTTGTTTCATCTGGAAGCTGTAATTCATGAGTGGTTGAGACAATACTATGAGACAATAGCTTTAAGGTAATGGATATATGTTACATGTTAATCAAGGAAAATGATAGTTTTATACTGAAGGCATTGGTGTCATGTAGTCCTAAGAATAATTTTTAGAGTGGTTTTACAACCCTGGATTTATAATTAGTTCAAAAATATAGTTGAATTTCTTTGTTATCTATCACTAAAGCCTACAATGACATTTTTAGATAATCTTTATAATGATTAGATGAAAGGCATTGTTGGCTGGTTCCTGCCTCTGTTACAGAATATATTCTAATAAGAACTGATTTTTCTTATTTTTCAGCATGGGAAGAAGTCAATATTTTGATTTTGTAAGAAGTATATAAGTAAAACATTGGCTTATGATTTGGCAAAAAGTGAAACTATTGCATCTCATATGTAAAAAAGGGAACAACTTTCATATTCATGCAAATATGTTTAGTCCATTTTATTGAATAGAACTAAGTCACTTGCTTTTGCTCACTGGGACCTTGTGACCAAGACAACAGTTAGGTTATATTCTTTCCCTCTGCAGAGATTCCAGCCCAGCGTTGTGATATAAGCCTCTGTACCAAAGATCAGATGTGAAAAAAGAAATAGCCAAGTTCAGGACTCAGTAAGACAGCATTTTAACATCCTTCCCTCGCAAATCTATGCTGTCTTCAGGACCTCACCAGAAGTCATGGTAACACATTTAAAAGTATCATTAACTTTTCTGTTTCTTTGAGTTATCTATGCAATGCAGAATTTTGGATTTAGTTTTTACAGCAATCACAATATACAATGCAAATACATAACTAATTATGTGCAAACAGAAGGTATATAAAATTCTTTGTTTTTATAAAGCATTCTGCTGTTTCTTTATGTGAAATAAGCCATTTTAGCTAATATCTTTATGTATACTGGTCTAAATATCTACAAATACCATGTTTTACCATTAGCTACTATCTGGTTACGAGGATTTATACAAACACATAAACACATAAATATGACAATACAACTCTATCTCTGGTTCCCCTGCAATGTACCTACTTCCCTAGTTTTTACTTCAGCCTCTGGGTCCTTGAAATAGAATTTATAGATGAGATTATTGAAGTGAACTAGTATCATCTGTTTTCATACCACATGAAGGAGTGCTTGTTTCCCTGAAGATAAATCTTCCTTGTTTTTTTTTTCCTTCATAACCAACAAGCAATTACTGAATGCCCACTGTTGGCATTTAGTATGACAAGTGCTGCAAATACTATGAAGTGTGAGATTATAGAGCAAAGACCACAGACTGATTCTTTAAACCCTGAGACATTAACTACTTTTAAATATTCATAAGATGGCTAGACTGGGAAGAAGTTTGAGTCCAGCCAGAAACATTTGCAATGATGGGAAGAAGAAAATGCGTCTTAGTAAAGCAGTTTACTTAGTGAAGTTATTCAGAAAGCTGTCCAGATAAACCCACGCAATGTGGAAGTGGGATGAGTGAAAGATGAGTGTCAGATTGAGAAAGCTGAGTTCAACATATACGCTAGGAAGACAGTGAAGAGTCCTGTTCTGCATGTCTTTCTCAAAATGGGTCCATCCCTTTAATATGGCATAGCACTGACTTAACTCCCCATGGTTTTTTTTTCTACTTTTCTATACATTGAGTTTTTCTCACCTGTTCTAATTGATAAATATGAAGCCTGAGGCCAAGTGAGTATTGGCAGGTAACAGTGGGGTGATTGATTTCCTAGAACCCATAGTGACCGAATGCTTACAAATATGCATTCTGATCATAACGGTGTTCAGCGAGTTTTCAGGCACTGTCTCTGTGACTTTACCCATAGAACTTCGTAATAGGGCCTCATCACCTGAAACCATACATTTTCAAGAAAATTACTGGTTTCAAATGTCATTTCAGATTTGTAAACCATGTCTTCAATGTCATTTCATACATGGAAAATCAGTAATAGAATCATTTGGGAGATTATTTGTTAAACACATTTTAACTTGGAATCTTTTTCTTGGACAGATTTTGAAAATAGGAGATAAAACAATCTTTCTGGAATAGTTGAGGTAGAGCTCTGATGGACTAGATAATCTCCGTCCCTTTCAAACTGTGCTTTTCATAACTTGATCTCTCTCCCTAAGCCATTTAGGGAACTCATTAACTTAAGCTTTGGTTGGTGTAATTACACAGTTGTGAAATAGTGAATCTTATACACTATTCTGCCATACTTTGTAAGTAAGCCCTCTCTTTATCAAATAACTGAGAATGTATAACCATTACTTTTAAAGTCACAGTTACAGATCAAGGCAAGCTTAAGCACAAATGAAAAGTATAAGTAGTCATTCCCTTTGTACAGATTTGTTGTAAAGTGTATTTGCAAGCAGTTTGACTTAGTGGAGGATTAAAGAAAGAAAGAAGCTCTGAAACAAATGTGAAGATTTAAAGGTAATGAACTGTGATGGATGACAATTTTTGCAAAATAAAATCTAAGCTCCATACTTAGGTTAAGTAGGAGTTGGTTAATTATGAATAGTTCATTATTTAGCAAAAGAACAGAAAGAAAAGATATTGTGCTCTTTTTTTTTTTTTTAATTAGTTGGAGGCTAATTACTTCACAACATTTTAGTGGGTTTTGTCATACATTGATATATCTGGAGAGCACCTTAAATGTCTTTGCAATATGTTTCTTTTAAATAATCTGTAGTTTAGATTATGAAATTGGTTTTACTGTTTATACACACCCACGAACACAATTTCACTCTACTTTATAGATATTGTCTGTGTAATACTCTAACATGGGTATTTTTGTGCTGTCTAATTTCTACCATGTTGATTTTACTTTTTAACATTGAAATTTTAGAATTCGTTGTTAATATCAACCATGCTAATTGATTTTTACATTATTTTTATGTGAATATAGTTACTTTTATAGTTGTGTTAGTTTCTGATGTACAACAAAGTTGATCAACTATATGTATCCTTACATCCCATCTTTTTATAATTTCCTTCCCATTTAAATCACCACAGAATACTGAGCAGGGGTCCCTGAGCCATAGAGTAGGTTCTCATTAGTTATTTATTTTATACGTAGCATCAAATGTATATATGTCCCTCCCAATCTCCCAATATAGACAACCCTGCTTTCCCTCCTTGGTGTCCATGTTTGTTCTCTACATCTGCATCTCTATTTGTGCTTGCAAATAAGATCATCTGTACCATTTTTCTAGATTCCACACATGTGTTAATACACAGTATTTGCTTTTCTCCTTCTGACTTACTTCACTCTGTGTGACAGTCTCTAGATCCATCCAGGTCTCGGCACATGACTCAATTCTGTTCCATTTTATGGCTAAGTGATATTCTGTTGTTTATAGGTACCATAACTTCTTTATCCCATTTCTCGCCTGCAATGCGGGAGACCTGGGTTCAATCCCTGTGTTGGGAAGATCCCCTGGAGAAGGGAAAGGCTACCCACTCCAGTTTTCTGGCCTGGAGAATTCCATGGACTGTATAGTCCTTGGGGTCGCAAAGAGTCGGACCCGACTGAGCGACTTGCACTTGCATTTGCACTTTCTGCTGATGGACGTCTAGGTTGTCTCCATGTCCTGCCTGTTGTAAACAGTGCTGCAGTGAACACTGAGGTGCATGGGTCTTTCTGAAATATGGTTTTCTCTGCGTATATGCCCAGTAAGGGGATTTCTAGGTCATATGGTAGTTCTATTTTTAGTTTTTTAAGGAAACTCCCTACTGTTCTCTAGATTGGCTATATCATTTTACATTTCCACCAACTGTGTAAGAGGGTTCTCTTTTCCCCACACACTCTCCATCATTTATTGTTTGTAGATTTTTTAATGATGGCCATTATGACCAGTATGAAGTGATACCCCATTTTAGTTTTCATTGGCATTTCTCTTATAATTAGTGATGTTGAGCATCTTTTCATATGCTTTTTGGCCATCTGTATGTCTTCTTTAGAGAAATGTCTATTTAGGTCTTTTGCCCATCTTTTGATTGGGTTGTTTGTTTTTTTCATATTGAGCTGCATGGGCTATTTGTGTATTTTGGAGATTAATCCTTTATCAGTTGTTTCATTCGCAAATATTTTCTCCAATTCTGACAGTTGTCTTTTCATCTAAATCACTGTATCTGTGGTGATTCATATCCTCTGAAAACATAAATTTCTCAAAATTTGAAAGTTATCTAGCAGCTGCTTATCTTGTTTTTTTATTTTACTTAAAAGTGTTATGTTCATTGGGATTAAGTATGTGAATTTTAAGAATTTCAGTTGCAGCATCTTGAAGTAAATATGTATTACAATTATACAACACTGGCTTTAGAGTTACATAGAATTGAGTTTATATATCCTGACCCTATTACTTCTTTGTCATATGATCTTAAGCAAGTTAATTTTAGTTTTTAATTGAAAGATATGCATTCCTTTTAAGATGTGGCTTATAAGAGACGTTTTCAAGGTTCAGAGTGTTGTATGGAACCTCATAGCAGTAGTCAGACTCCTTTACCAGAAAATGTGAAGACACTAGATATTTAGAAATTCAGGCAACTGTGGTGGTATATCTATTTTATCCTTCTTTGTTTCCAGACCAATTTGGTCTATTTTGTAAAACATGTTTGGAGGACAAAAAAGGACCACCTAAAGTGAGTGAGAAGACAGTTAAAAATATCATTATGAGCTGGTAAGAAACATAAAAAGAAATGAGTACTATATATATAACCAGAGCATCCTTATTTACCAATAGTGTAATAATACCTTCTCTGTAAGGCTGCATTGTATGGGGGATAGTGATATTTATCAAGAAATTCTGAGTTGAGCACATAGTAGGTGCTTAATGAATAATTAAGCCTCACTATCATTCTTATTCTTGACTAGGAAATAGACCATCTAATTATTGCATAATCTGGCCTCAGAATTAACTGAATTCTTAATCTGTGGAGGAAATGGGCAATCTAATAGAAGTAATAGATATTGGGCCTGAAGCAGGGAATATAATTAGTAGCCGTTAATAACTATGGTTACCCATCCCTCCAAGCAAGTCAAACTACAAAAGATAAAAAAGATGCTACTGTTAATTGGAAGATCCAATTCTCACTTTAATCAAGCACAGTTCTCTTGGCATCTTCTGAGAGAATGGAGGGCACAGGGCCAAGATTCAGGGTACAAAGTTTGTTTCTGCGAAGTGGAGCATGTGGAAGAAGGATGTGCAGCTAGGAGATGGCACTTTTATTCTCATAAGATTTATAGAAATTATTTGACTACTTAAACACGACTCTTAAAAGAATGTTCATGTCTTGCTCTGAGAAGAGCAAGAATATTAAAATCAATTTTAAAATTATAAGAAATTCCCCAAAGTGTTTCACACAAGTTATATTTTAAATTTTACCCGGAAACTCAATTCTAATTCCATTTTCAAGGGACTTTATAAAATGTCCATGGCTGCAGTTTAACAAGATCAGATATCCTGAAATACAAACCCTTTCTCTCCACGAAATGCCTAAATGCTGAATAAATTGGAGCCAACAAACTTTGCAGAGCATTACTGAGGCACAAGAACATAAAAGAAGTCCTTTAGGAATCACCACCACAACAGAAGTCCTCATAAAGCACAAGCGAAAAATAAATAATACAATAAAAGTAAAAAACCCATTCAGAAGCCAAGACTGCCTTGGAAATGTGTCTAACCCAGAAACTTCAGACTTCACTGGTTATCAGCCCCCCTATGGAGTAGTATTTGAACTTGACAACCATATGATCTGAAGCTGAGACTCCTCTCCTCCCCTCCCACACACATGAAGGCAGATACTCAAAAATGACATTCTTCAACAGCTAGGAAGCCTGCTTGCCAAATGAACCAACCAAAAAAGCAACCTATCTCTATTGGAACCAGGATGAAAAAATTACTGTTTCTAAAATGAATAATCATTCCCAATAGTATCTACAGCTCTCCTCTCATGGAGTCCTGGGATTTGAATTCTACTGTACTCTCAATCGGAGAAGGCAATGGCACCCCACTCCAGTACTCTTGCCTGGAGAATCCCAGGGATGGGGGAGCCTGGTAGGCTGCAGTCCCTGGGATGGCTGCAAGTCGGACATGACTGAACAACTTCACTTTCACTTTCATGCATTGGAGAAGGAAATGGCAATCCACTCCAGTGTTCTTGCCTGGAGAATCCCAGGGACGGGGGGGGCCTGGTGGGCTGCCATCTGTGGGGTCGCACAGAGTCGGACACGACTGAAGCGACTTAGCAGCAGCAGCAGTACTCTGAATCTGTGAAACCCAATCCAAGAAACTACATTGAAATGTCTCCCGGTTGGTCATGCTCATCAGGGGTGTCCCAGCTGGCACTAATGGTAAAGAATCTGCCCGCAATGCAGGAGACCTGGGTTCAATCCCTGGCTCAGGAAGGAGGAGGGCATGAAAACTCACCCCAGTATTTTTGTCTGAAGAATCCCGTGGACAGAGGAGCCTGGCAAGCTGCATACAGTCCATAAGTTCGCAAAGTCAGACACTACTGAAGCGACTTAGCACACACACATGCTTACCAGCTCCATTTGCCAGATTTAGCAAGTAAAATATAGGATACCCTGTTAAATTAGAATTATTTCTAGTTTGCTTATGAATGTATACAGAGAGATTTCAAAATGTTGTATGGGGCTTATTTCTATTGAGAATGGTATTTGTCTAGCTGTGTATCTAAATGGCTTACCTTCTATAATGTCATTTTCCTGAGTTCTGGCTTTTCTTAACAGTTCCATGTTTTGCACAATTTGCTTGAAAAGTTTCTTGCAGTCACAGTCAACCTTCTGTTTACATTGTAACATAGCTCTACAGTAGTCGCAGGTAACCTACCTATTTTGTTCATTGAACATTCATTTATGATAAAATATTAATATTATGAGCCAGTAGACTGAACATTTATTTGCACAGTTAACAACTCTGATAATTATTCTTCAAATTTAATATTTTGAGGCACAAAATACCATCTTCATGACACAGCTTGCTTTTCCAGTCTGTATGTAGTGATCAATGGCTTTTAAAAATGTGCTCCACAAACAGCAAAACAGCATTGTCATGAGTTTTTGTTTCCTTCCTCTTCATTTTATTTCATGTCATGCATCCATATGTTCTTATACTGGTTATTGTTTAACAACACGCATGTAAAAATTAAATTCTTCAGAGACTGAAATCTACTCTAAACAAAAATCATGGTTAGGGCCATAATAATGATTCATTATAGGTTGAATTTTTCCTGTTCATAAGTAATAGTGTCAAGTGTCATATCACCCCTGACACTTAAAGGAATACACTTAAAAGAATTTTTATTAAATCTTTCTTTAATACATTCAACAAGCTCTTTTAAGCAACAGAATATATTAATAACTGTGATTGTCTGAGATATTGAGAACTATGAACAAGAAATAAGTGGGCTTCACTCAATGGATTATTAAACATGTTAACCAAAATTTGGAAGGCTCTTTTCTTCAGAACTAAAGTATGATTTTAGTGCTTCAAGTAAATTGAAATGTTCCCAACTGCATTTGTTAAGGAAACCCAACAGGTTTTTTAATGTAGGAATTGAAGACTATGGAATATAAACAAAATCACAAAAAATCATCTAATTGCTGAATGTGAACAATGGAACAGTATAAATGATGAGAACAATTTCACCACAATTAGTTCAGTATCAATAGGAAGAACACTGATACTGTTTCATCAGTATAATACAGAACATGAGGACAGTCAGCATCATCCATAAAATCATTCATATTTTGTTTTACATTTGAATAAATGTCTGCACCTTTACATAAACACCCAACATCTTGGATTTGGATTCTATCCAACAAAAGAGCACCTTTTTTAAAAAAATTAACTTCTAATTCAATAAAAAATTCTCTGCAAAAATTTTACTATTTTTCTGTAGTCTCATCTGGAAGAGTTTTCCTTTCAGTAGCCTTATAAGCAAGGCTTTTTCAGGAGAAAAATATTACAGAAGCAAAAGGAAATTTTTTCTGTATTGGATAACTAGTAACCATGGCTATAACAGGAAAACGTGAGACATTTAGATCTTTGATAAATTCTGTAAAAGTGAATGGAACTGTTGCATATTTTATTTTTGTAGATTTCCTTTTGATGCTTGAAAATTTTCTTGCAATTTTGGAATCAGAAAATGCTTCTGGCAGAGGTGGCACAGTGGTAAAGAATCTGCCTGCCAACACAGGAGACGTGGGTTTGATCCCTGGGTCGGGAAGATCCCCTGAAAAAGGAAAAGGAAATGGCAACCCGCTCCAATATTCTTGCCAGTAAAATCCCATCAGTAGAGGATCATGGTGGGCTACAGTCCGTGAGTTTGCAGTCAGACATGGCTGAGCACACACACACACACACACACACACGCATGCACACGCACACACACGCACACACACACACACACAGAGCAGTATATGCAGTCGTTTGAGCTATAACCCTGATGGTATACTAGTGAATGAGCAGTACAGCTTCTGTTAATATTACTTTATCTTCTGAATTTTATTAACTGGTTTTCTTCAGTGCTAGTTGAGGAAAACATCTCTTATGCTTAGCTATATTACATCCTGTCCAGACATATTTAAAAATTATTTTTCTTCATTTAAGTGGTTGTCCAGTGCTTCAGATATTCATCAGGAACTCCATGCTTTCATTTTGACAAGTTTTGTCTTGTTTATATATACACAAATAAAAATTAGATGGTATCATCCACTACAAGAACTGAAGGATTGAATATGATAATTTTGTGTCAGAGTGTCATTTTGCCAGTAACTCATGAGTCCAGTTCAAAACTAACTGTAAAAACAAGTGAATCATTGAAAGAACTGTGAACTAATAATAATAACTGAACTTGTTAAGTGATGCAAACTTCTGATTGACTGCAAGGGAGAGCTGTATTCGTAAGGCACAATCTCTGGTAATGATGCCAGGTTGATTTTATATAAATATTTTGGAAACCTGGTGCTCAGGGGTTGGGAGTCTTTCAGAAGATGGAGTGTTTAGGGAATGGTGGAGTTTAGCTGTCATGCTGACATCATGGACTAAGCTCTATGGACTACTGAGTCTCAGAATCATGGCCACCAGGAGGCAGTCCTGACTGGCTGAGGCTCACAGCCTGTGAGAGCCGACCAGGTGTTATTATCTCTGACTAGGGATTTTGGGCAAACGAGTCATTTTAGTCTTTTTCTTCAATATGAAAACTACATACTTTTAGTTTGCAGGCTTCTCTTCTGGTCTTCTCTCAAGCTCTTAACCTTGTCCACATCTTTACTTGAGACATAATTCTCATGAAGTGTTGTCCTTTTTCATTTAAACACTTCTAAACGTATTTTAAGATATCTTTAATATTTTAGAATTATTTAATGAAAAGGCTGAATATAGGACATTTAGGGTATCCTGACAAACTCCCTAAAGAGTGCAGGACAAAATCATTAAATATAGAACATGTCTAGCAACCCAAGAAATAGGTGCAATAAGAAGATGATGTTCTGTGCATTTATAATTGTGTAACTGAAAGACTATAAAGTAAAATTAGCTAAGCGGTGAAAAGTAGCACAATGATTAGGACACACTTAAAATGAGAGGTTCTTAAAAGAAAAGTAATTAAATAAACATGGGTTCTGCAAACCAGCTCTCAGAAATAAGATTAAGTAAGTTAATACTTGTAAAGTATTATCACTAGAAGGAAAACTTCCCTTGAAATTATAGGAAACCTCTGTGTCTTAGTTGGCAGAATAGATGTACACATTCTTATTTGTGTGTGTGTGTTTAACTTATAATTAGCATCTAACACAGGAATTCCTACAGCATATATGCAACAATATGAAAATTGGCATACCTAATAATTGACATATATTAAAATGATTATGGATAAACTTTCCTTTGAGGTCCATCTGCATGTTACTTTCAATGTGTATATGATTTCACGTACTATGTTATTTGTATAAATATTGGGTTTAGGCTTTTGAATTTTCCTTTTTACCTTGTGAGTGATTGGATCTTTAAAAATTTTTAAAGAAAAAAGGTAAAAATAGTGGAGTCAGAGATTGTGTACCCACAGATATTCCAGTTTCTCCTATAAAATTTTTACCTTTAGGATGTGGATTTGACTCTCATGTGAGATTCAGTGGGGAAGGAGTCAGTTCTTGGTGAACACACACACACAGAATATTTCGTCACTCAAGGAAACTCTGGGAATATATCTATTGTGTAGAAGTCTCCATGTAACAAAATGATTAACATTCATTCCAAGGACTCATCAGCAAATGCCTGCTGCCCAAGTTCCCTCATCCTTTCTCCTGCCTTACTAGTTACATGACCCTGCCTTCAATACCACTTTCTTCCAATTTTTAAGAACAGAGGAGCTATGTTGCTGTCATTTGTCTCTCCCAATTCAACCTTTGAAGCGGTTTATTTACCTATTTAGAATGTCTTAGAGGCAGCAGAATTTTATTTTGTTTAAGGGGAAAATAATGTTTACTTTATAAAAGATTAAAATGTCACTCCAGGAGTATCCTTATACATGAATGCTGAGTGAAACATACCAGTATTTGGAGTGCCAAAGCGAGTCATGGCTCAGTCTGTTTTTTGAAATCCCAAATTGGGTTTCTTTTCTTACTGCCCAGAGGTTGCTGAATTTGATCATCAGAATATAATAAAGATATATTTTCCTGTATCCTCTCATAAAGGACTGTCTGAATGTCAAAGTGCTGGGCATTCTTGATCTTATACATGCTGGGCACCTCCGTGGATTTAGCAGACGGTATAACCACAGCATTCTCTTTTTTCAGTTAATGTGTCACTTTTCTCCCATGATGACAGAGATTTTTATACCCAAAATGGCAAGTGGTTAAGAACTAAAATAGACTTACCAGCATGGTCCTTCTCTAGAGATCTCTGACATGAAAGATATCTATCCCATGATGTGTGGCAGGGGGGAGGTTGTGGTGGCCAATGGCAACTGGTGTAAAAGGAATGAGTGAGTGAATGTTAGTTGCTCAGTCATGTCTGAGTCCTTGCGACCTCATGGAATGTAGCCCGCCAGGTTCCTCTGTCCATGGGATTCTCCAGGCAAGAATACTGGAGTAGATTGCCATTCCCTTCTCCAGGGAATCTTCCAAACACAGGGATCGAACCCGGTTCTCCCACATTGCAGGCAGATTCTTCATCACCTGAGCCACCAGGGAAGTCAAGAGATTGCATACATTTAAAAAATGGAGATATTGGGGAGGAGCCAAGATGGCGGAGGAGTAGGACGGGGAGACCACTTTCTCTCCTACAAATTCATCAAAAGAATAACTGAACGCAGAGCAAACTTCGCAAAACAACTTCTGATCGCTAGCTGAGGTCATCAGGCGCCCAGAAAAGCAGCCCATTGTCTTCGAAAGGAGGTAGGACAAAATATAAAAGATAAAAAGTGAGACAAAAGAACTAAGGACGGAGATCCGTCCCGGGAGCTCTTAGGCGGCATTGCTTGGGATAGGGTCCGGGCCTGAGTGCCCTGAGGACAATCGGAGGGAGCTTCTGTGAGTTGCCAACATGAACTGTGGGAGACCAGAGAAGAGAGAGTAAATTAACCAGCCCGAACACACTGCCGGCCGTTCGCAGAACAAAGAGACCGAGAAAGTCCAGAGAAGAGCTCGCAGGCTGCGGACCGGCCCAGCCCCGCCGGAGGCAGGAGGCAGGGGGGAGGGGAAGGTCGCGGCGAGACACAGGGCGCAGGCACCCGACCGGCGCGGGCAGGGACTGGGGCTGGGGACGCGGAGGGCAGAAGGCGCGCGCACCCGACTGGCGCCAGCGGAAACTGAAACTGGGTCCGCGGAAGAGAGGGGACGCGCCACACCTGGGGAGAGTGCGCCCACCAAGCCCCTGGCTGCCTGGACCGCTCTGACGGGGAAGGCACTGAGAGCGGGCGCAGCTTTTCCTTCCGTGCTTATGTGGAACACCCGAGGGCTGGAACCTCGCGCAGCGCGGGGCGCGCTCCATATAGAACAGCCGGGAGCCTGAGCAGCGCAGAAGGAGAAAGCAGCGTCAGCCCCTCCCGGCAGCGTCAGCCCCTCCTGGCAGCCCCAGCCCATCCCCGCGGCGCAAGCCCATCCCCGCGGAGCGACGGAACTAGCTACCTGAATAAGAGTCCACCTCCGCCCGCCTGTGTCAGGGCGGAAATGAGGCTCTGAAGAGACCGGCAAACAGAAGCCAAATAAACAAAGGGAACCGCTTCAGAAGGGACTGGTGCAACAGATTAAAATCCCTCTAGGAAACACTGACTACACCGGAGGAGCCTGTAGATATCGAGAAGCGTAAGCTGGAACGAGGAGCTATCTGAAACTGAGCCGAACCCACACTGACCGCAACAGCTCCAGAGAAACTCCTAGATATAATTTTACTTTTTTCTCTTTTTTTTATTTTTTTAATTTTTTTTCCTTTTTTTCTTTTTTCTTTTTTATTTTTTCTCTTTTATTTTCCTTTAAAATCCCCTATTACTCCCCCATTACTCCTTAACTTTCATTTCCATAGACTTTTACGATTTTTTAATTAGGGGGAAAAAAAAATTTTTTTTTTTTCTTTTCTTTTTTTTTTTTCCCCTTTTTTTTCTTTTTTTTTCTTTTTTTTCTTTCCTTTTTCTCTTCTATTTTCTATTTTTCTTTTTCTCTTATTTCTTTTAAAGTCCTCTAGTACTCCTCTACTACTCCTTAATTTTCATTTTCAATACACTATAACCTTACAAAAAAAAAAAAGAAGAAGAGAAGCCCTATTTTTAAACCGAAGATTATTCTCTCCCAATCTTGACTCTCTGTTTTCTACCTCAGAACACCTCTATTTCCTCCTTTCCCCTTCTCTTCCCAATCCAATTCTGTGAATCTTTGTAGGTGACTGGGCTACGGAGAACACTCTGGGAACAGACAGCTGCGTAGATCTGTCTCTCTCCTCTTGAGTCCCCCTTTTTCTCCTCCTGTTCATCTCTATCTCCCTCCTCCCTCTCCTCTTCTTCATGTGACTCTGTGAACCTCTCTGGGTGTCCCTAACGGGGGAGAATCTTTTAGCCATTAACCTAGAAGTTTTCTTATCAGGGCTGCATAGTTGGAGAAGTCCTGAGACTACAGGAAGAATAAAACTGAAATCCAGAGGCAGGAGACTTAAGCCCAAAACCTGAGAACACCAGAAAACTCCTGACTACAAGGAACTTTAAGTAATAAGTGACTGTCCAAAAGCCTCCATACCTACACTGAAACCAACCACCACACAAGAGCCAATAAGTTTTAGAGCAAGACATACCACGCAAATTCTCCAGCAACGCAGGAACATAGCCCTGAACATCAACATACAGGCTGCCCAAGGTCACACCTAACACATAGACCCATCTCAAAACTCATTACTGGGCACTCCATTGCTCTCCAAAGAGTAGAAATAAAGTTCCACGCACCAGAACACTGACGCAAGCTTCCCTAACCAGGAAACCTTGACAAGCCAATCGTCTAACCCTACCCACTGGGTTAATCCTCCACAACAAAAAGGAACCACAGACCTCCAGAATACAGAAAGCCCACTCCAGATACAGCAATCTAAACAAGATGAAAAGGCAAAGAAATACCCAACAGGTAAAGGAACATGAAAAATGCCCACCAAGTCAAACAAAAGAGGAGGAGATAGGGAATCTACCTGAAAAAGAATTTAGAATAATGATAATAAAAATGATCCAAAATCTTGAGAACAAAATGGAGTTACAGATAAATAGCCTGGAAACAAAGATTGAAAAGATTCAAGAACTGTTTAATAAAGACCTAGAAGAAATAAAAAAGAGTCAATTACAAATGAATAATGCAATGAATGAGATCAAAAACACTTTGGAGGGAACCAAGAGTAGAATAACGGAGGCAGAAGATAGGATAAGTGAGGTAGAAGATAAAATGGTGGAAATAAATGAAGCAGAGAGGAAAAAAGAAAAAAGGATCAAAAGAAATGAGGACAACCTCAGGGACCTCTGGGACACTGTGAAACGCCCCAACATTCGAATCATAGGAGTTCCAGAAGAAGAAGACAAAAAGAAAGGCCATGAGAAAATACTCGAGGAGATAATAGCTGAAAACTTCCCTAAAATGGGGAAGGAAATAGCCACCCAAGTCCAAGAAACCCAGAGAGTCCCAAACAGGATAAACCCAAGGCGAAACACCCCAAGACACATATTAATCAAATTAACAAAGATCAAACACAAAGAACAAATATTAAAAGCAGCAAGGGAAAAACAACAAATAACACACAAAGGGATTCCCATAAGGATAACAGCTGATCTATCAATAGAAACCCTCCAGGCCAGAAGGGAATGGCAGGACGTACTGAAAGTAATGAAAGAGAATAACCTACAACCTAGATTACTGTATCCAGCAAGGATCTCATTCAGATATGAAGGAGAATTTAAAAGCTTTACAGACAAGCAAAAGCTGAGAGAATTCAGCACCACCAAACCAGCTCTTCAACAAATGCTAAAGGATCTTCTCTAGACAGGAAATGCAGAAAGGTTGTATAAATGTGAACCCAAAACAACAAAGTAAATGGCAACGGGACCACACCTATCAATAATTACCCTAAATGTAAATGGGTTGAATGCCCCAACCAAAAGACAAAGATTGGCTGAATGGATACAAAAACAAGACCCCTATATATGCTGTCTACAAGAGACCCACCTCAAAACAAGAGACACATACAGACTAAAAGTGAAGGGCTGGAAAAAAGTATTTCATGCAAACGGAGACCAAAAGAAAGCAGGAGTCGCAATACTCATATCAGATAAAATAGACTTTCAAATAAAGGAAGTGAAAAGAGACAAAGAAGGACACTACATAATGATCAAAGGATCAATCAAAAAAGAAGATATAACAATTATAAATATATATGCACCCAACATAGGAGCACCGCAATATGTACGGCAAATGCTAACAAGTATGAAAGAGGAAATTAATAGTAACACAATAATAGTGGGAGACTTTAATACCCCACTCACAACTATGGATAGATCAACTAAACAGAAAATTAACAAGGAAACACAAACCTTAAATGACACAATGGACCAGCTAGACCTAATTGATATCTATAGGACATTTCACCCCAAAACAATCAACTTCACCTTTTTCTCAAGTGCACACGGAACATTCTCCAGAATAGATCACATCCTGGGCCATAAATCTGGTCTTGGAAAATTCAAAAAAATTGAAATCATTCCAGTCATCTTTTCTGACCACAGTGCAGTAAGATTAGATCTCAATTACAGGGAAAAAATTGTTAAAACTTCAAACATATGGAGGCTAAATAACACGCTTCTGAATAACCAACAAATCATAGAAGAAATCAAAAAAGAAATCAAAATATGTATAGAAATGAATGAAAATGAAAACACAACAACCCAAAACCTATGGGACACTGTAAAAGCAGTGCTAAGGGGAAGGTTCATAGCATTACAGGCTTACATCAAGAAACAGGAAAAAAACCAATTAAATAACCTAACTCTACACCTAAAGCAATTAGAGAAGGAAGAAATGAAGAACCCCAGAGTTAGCAGAAGGAAAGAAATCTTAAAAATCAGGGCAGAAATAAATGCAAAAGAAACTAAAGAGACCATAGCAAAAATCAACAAAGCTAAAAGCTGGTTTTTTGAAAAAATAAACAAAATTGACAAACCATTAGCAAGACTCATTAAGAAACAAAGAGAGAAAAACCAAATTGACAAAATTAGAAATGAAAATGGAGAGATCACAACAGACAACACTGAAATACAAAGGATCATAAGAGACTACTACCAGCAGCTCTATGCCAATAAAATGGACAACTTGGATGAAATGGACAAATTCTTAGAAAAGTATAACTTTCCAAAACTGAACCAGGAAGAAATAGAAGATCTTAACAGACCCATCACAAGCAAGGAAATCGAAACTGTCATCAAAAATCTTCCAGCAAACAAAAGCCCAGGACCAGATGGCTTCACAGCTGAATTCTACCAAAAATTTAGAGAAGAGCTAACACCTATCTTACTCAAACTCTTCCAGAAAATTGCAGAAGAAGGTAAGCTTCCAAACTCATTCTATGAGGCCACCATCACCCTAATTCCAAAACCAGACAAAGATGCCACAAAAAAAGAAAACTACAGGCCAATATCACTGGTGAACATAGATGCAAAAATCCTTAACAAAATTCTAGCAAACAGAATCCAACAACATATTAAAAAAATCATACACCATGACCAAGTGGGCTTTATCCCAGGAATGCAAGGATTCTTTAATATCCGCAAATCAATCAATGTAATACACCACATTAACAAATTGAAAGATAAAAACCATATGATTATCTCAATAGATGCAGAGAAAGCCTTTGACAAAATTCAACACTCATTTATGATTAAAACTCTCCAAAAAGCAGGAATAGAAGGAACAGACCTCAACATAATAAAAGCTATATATGACAAACCCACAGCAAGCATCACCCTCAATGGTGAAAAATTGAAGGCATTTCCCCTGAAATCAGGAACAAGACAAGGGTGCCCACTCTCACCACTACTATTCAACATAGTGTTGGAAGTGCTGGCCACAGCAATCAGAGCAGAAAAAGAAGTAAAAGGAATCCAGATAGGAAAAGAAGAAGTAAAACTCTCACTGTTTGCAGATGACATGATCCTCTACATAGAAAACCCTAAAGACTCTACCAGAAAATTACTAGAGCTAATCAATGAATATAGTAAAGTTGCAGGATATAAAATTAACACACAGAAATCCCTTGCATTCCTATATACTAACAATGAAAAAACAGACAGAGAAATTAAGGAAACAATACCATTCACCATTGCAACAAAAAGAATAAAATACTTAGGAGTATATCTACCTAAAGAAACAAAGGACCTATACATAGAAAACTATAAAACACTGATGAAAGAAATCAAAGAGGACACAAACAGATGGAGAAACATACCGTGTTCATGGATTGGAAGAATTAATATTGTCAAAATGGCTATTCTACCCAAAGCAGTCTATAGATTCAATGCAATCCCTATCAAGCTACCAACGGTATTTTTCACAGAACTAGACCAAAGAATTTCACAATTTGTATGGAAATACAAAAAACCTCGAATAGCCAAAGTAATCTTGAGAAAGAAGAATGGAACTGGAGGAATCAACCTGCCTGACTTCAGACTCTACTACAAAGCCACAGTCATCAAGACAGTATGGTACTGGCACAAAGACAGAAATATAGATCAATGGAACAGAATAGAAAGCCCAGAGATAAATCCACGAACCTATGGACACCTTATTTTTGACAAAGGAGGCAAGGATATACAATGGAAAAAAGACAACCTCTTTAACAAGTGGTGCTGGGAAAACTGGTCAACCACTTGTAAAAGAATGAAACTAGAACACTTTCTAACACCATACACAAAAATAAACTCAAAATGGATTAAAGATCTAAATGTAAGACCAGAAACTATAAAACTCCTAGAGGAGAACATAGGCAAAACACTCTCCGACATAAATCAAAGCAAGATCCTCTATGACCCACCTCCCAGAATATTGGAAATAAAAGCAAAACTAAACAAATGGGACCTAATGAAACTTAAAAGCTTTTGCACTACAAAGGAAACTATAAGTAAGGTGAAAAGACAGCCCTCAGATTGGGAGAAAATAATAGCAAATGAAGAAACAGACAAAGGATTAATCTCAAAAATATACAAGCAACTCCTGAAGCTCAATTCCAGAAAAATAAATGACCCAATCAAAAAATGGGCCAAAGAACTAAACAGACATTTCTCCAAAGAAGACATACAGATGGCTAACAAACACATGAAAAGATGCTCAACATCACTCATTATCAGAGAAATGCAAATCAAAACCACAATGAGGTACCATTACACGCCAGTCAGGATGGCTGCTATCCAAAAGTCTACAAGCAATAAATGCTGGAGAGGGTGTGGAGAAAAGGGAACCCTCTTACACTGTTGGTGGGAATGCAAACTAGTACAGCCGCTATGGAAAACAGTGTGGAGATTTCTTAAAAAACTGGAAATAGAACTGCCATATGACCCAGCAATCCCACTTCTGGGCATACACACTGAGGAAACCAGATCTGAAAGAGACACGTGCACCCCAATGTTCATCGCAGCACTGTTTATAATAGCCAGGACATGGAAGCAACCTAGATGCCCATCAGCAGATGAATGGATAAGGAAGCTGTGGTACATATACACCATGGAATATTACTCAGCCATTAAAAAGAATTCATTTGAACCAGTCCTAATGAGATGGATGAAGCTGGAGCCCATTATACAGAGTGAAGTAAGCCAGAAAGATAAAGAACATTACAGCATACTGACACATGTATATGGAATTTAGAAAGGTGATAACGATAACCCTATATGCAGAACAGAAAAAGAGACACAGAAACACAGAACAGACTTTTGAACTTTGTGGGAGAATGTGAGGGTGGGATATTTGAAAAGAACAGCATGTATACTATCTATGGTGAAACAGATCACCAGCCCAGGTGGGATGCACGAGACAAGTGCTCGGGCCTGGTGCACTGGGAAGACCCAGAGGAATCGGGTGGAGAGGGAGGTGGGAGGGGGGATCGGGATTGGGAATACATGTAAATCCATGGCTGATTCATATCAATGTATGACAAAACCCACTGGGAAAAAAAAACAATAATAATAAAAATTAAAAAAGAAAAAAGAAAAAAGAAATAAAAAAAAAAATAAAATGAAGTCGATTGGGAAGACAAGTCGGTAGAATAAATCCAATAAAATGATTTTCTTTAAAAAAAAAAAAAATGGAGATATTACTGATGTAACTTTTAAGGCTTTTAAGGCTTTGCTAATATTGTAGTAAGGGCTTATTTCATGGTGTTTTTGTTTGTGACTTGGAGGATAATTATAAAGAGTGGCTGTTCTTCACAGATGGTAACATTAAAGTAATAGTCAGAAATGGATTTATTCCCTCGCCGTCTTCACATACTTTAAAGAATTGAATTCTCTGCTAGAACACAGTGTTCCACCCACCTCAAAACCCCTCTCCCCAATTACTAGGTTCATGAAAGCAGAGAAACAAGGTTTGACAAATGAGTCTATTTCTTGTGATTCAGAGACTCACCCACATTGTGCATTGCTTCTTTTGAGATGGCAATTAGACCATGGGTTTTCATATGTTGATCTATCTTATGAAAGCCAAGACCAGCTCTACAGATCCCATGTGAGTTAGAGTAGTGTTGACTGCCTGCTCAGCTTCACAGAAGTGAATTTTGGGTGATGCATGATCATATTTATAATGGGCGCTTCACTCTCAGGCTTAGAAGACTGAGTGATTTCTGAATAGGAGTATACTTGATATTTCTTGACTCTTTATCTCCTGCCATATCATTGTCTTTTTCTCTCCCAAATCAATTGCTTGTGGAAAGCCATTATTTATGGGAAAAAAAGATATTAGGGAATCCAATATATAATAGTTCAGCAAAATTTGAAGGCCCATTCAAATTGGCCTCAAGGATCGTCAACAGTGAATAACTAAGTAGACTGATGTTCTTGGAAATACATTGCTCTCACTTTATAGCCTTTATGTTTTGTTATTATTTGATTCATTAAAATATATTAACTCAATTACTTGGGGAGATTGTGTGACGTTGTTTCCAAAAGCCATAGCTGTTAAAAATATCTGAACTCCTTTCCAAAGTTTGTTTCCAGTTGTACCCCACAAATGTGACTTGTAGATGTTTTTTGCTATGTATTCTCAAAAGTTTCCTTTCATAGGTTGACAGTTTAGGAAACAATTAACACTAAAGTGTTGCTTTGTCACTGTTAATGGCCAATATGAGCTTCCCTGGTGGCTCAGTGGTAAAGAATTCACCTGCCAATGCAGGAAACGTGTGTTCAATCCCTAGGTTGGGAAGATCCCCTGGAGAAGGAAATGGTAATCCACTGCAGTATTCTTGCCTGGGAAATCCCATGGACAGAGAAGCCTGGCAGGCTACAGTCCAGGAGGTCACAAAAGAGTTGTATACTACTTAGGGACTAAACAACAACAACAAAGACCAATACGGTTTCATTAACACTAATAAAAAATGGATATAGTTTTACTTCATTACTCCTGTCAGAAATTTATCTTCTTAAACCACTCCAGAGAAATACATATTTTTCTCATGGGCTAAGGAAGTAGGGCCAATGATGAAAGCATCAAGTAGAAGCCAGGAATCAGCAAAAAGAAGTCTCACAATAGATGATGCTAATTCTCAGAATTCTCACTTTGTCCAGGCCCTTGACTTAATGTCCAATGTGGTACGTCTATAAAGGATGGCTAATCAAATTGAAGCCTTTAAATGCTGTGGGACCTACTAAGAGGAGCTTTTATATCTTAAACATAGATTTTTATTAAGGTGCAGTAAACACACCTTAATAAAATAAATCCCACACTACCTTTGTTTCAGCTTATCTTAAATCTGCATTCTCAGATGCTATTTAGAAGTAATACCATAGCTGGGAAACAAACAACTCCTTAATATCCAAGATCCAAGCTGCAGATCTCAGCTTAACTTATTTTACTCACTTTTTAAAAATAGGCTATGTCTGCATTTAAACAAAGTATGGATTTGTAAGTATTTTTCCTAAAAGAGCTTGTCGACCTTCAAGGAGACCCAGCAAGTCACAGTTAAGGTTATAGTGAGAAATGTTAATTAGCATTCACCCAGAAACCTAAGGAAGACAAAGATTGATCTTTGTACTTAGAGCGGAGTAGTTGGTGTTAACGGAATTTACAACTATAATGTCTGATAACAAAAGGACATTCTTCTAATTTAAGTTAAAATGGTTTCTTTTGCAGTTAGGAGGATGCAGTGATTTAAAAGTAAAGAAATTGTTTTTCCTAGTTACCAATACTGCTTATATATTGGGTTTGGGAGGAAAGTCTTATTTGTGATCAGTAATTATCCACTACAAAATAAACAGGAAAACAAAGTGTAGAAGAAGTTTCCATGATAACATTAAGTGATGTTTAACCTCTAAATATAAAGCCAGTGTACAATGCTCATACTCTGAAATTAAAAAAAAAAAAAAATCACCCAAAGGCTAAGATTAATTAGACAAATTTAATCCAGTTCCTAAACCAAACTGAGGAATATAAGAACTGTTGAGATACTGAAGCAAGCAGAGTCTGAATTTGTTAGCATCCTTACCCACACCCAGCCCCAACTCAAATGACCATGTACTTTGGGCACACTCCTTTTAGAATGTAGCTCAAAACCAGTAACCTGGAAGCAAAGTGCTCTTCATTCCTCTGTAGATTACCTTTATAAGCCCCACCCTGCCTCCTTATTGAGTACCATCTCCTGAATGTAGAGCAGACCCCAAGGTATCTTCCTGCCCCTTTGTCAGCTATCTCCAATGTCAAGAATTCCTTTCCCCCCTTCACAAGAAGAAAGACTTTGATTTTTCCCATAGGCTGTTATCACCTTCTCTATAAAGTCTTAAACAGATTCTCCATTCAAAATTAGCTGCCATTTTCTTTGTGTTTGCCTAGCAGTTGGGTGAAAATCTGTTCACAAGTTTGTCTCCTGAAATAGACCACAAATTCCTCAAAAGGAACACTTGATAATCATTGTCTCCATATTGTCCTGTGTTACTTGGCATTTGTTGGTTCTATTTTACTTTGAGGAATAAATGAATATTGCACCAGTTTAACTTGTTTTCTAAATGACGTTCTTTATGTGCAATGTTTAATCATGAAAATATTTTATAACAGTCCAAAAATATTAGAGAAGTCTTGGGACTCAATTTTTTAACTTTGCTCTTGATATATTGGGTGGTCTTGAAGTGTCATTTAAAAAGGTTTTATGCTCATTATGCAAAATGCTGGGCTGGATGAAGCACAAGTTGGAATCAAGATTGCTGGAAGAAATATCAATAACCTCGGATAAGCAGATGACACCACCCTTATGGCAGAAAGCAAAGAACTAAAGAGCCTCTTGATGAAAGTGAAAGAGCAGAGTGGATAAGTTGGCTTAAAACTCAACATTGAGAAAGCAAAGATCATGGCATCTGGTCCCATCACTTCATGGCAAATAGATGGGGAAACAATGGCAACAATGAGAGACTTTATATTGGGGGGCTGCAAAATCACTGCAGATGGTGACTGCAGCCTTGAAATTAAAAGATTCTTGTTCCCTGGAAGAAAAGCTATGACCAACCTAGACAGCATATTAAAAAGCAGAGACATTACTTTACCAACAAAGGTCTGTCTAGTCAAAGCTATGGTTTTTCCAGTAGTCATGTATGGATGTGAGAGTTGGGCTATAAAGAAAGCTGAGCACCAAAGAATTGATGCTTCTGAATTGTGGTGCTGGAGAAGACTCTTGAGAGTCCCTTGACTGCAAGGGAATCCAACCTGTCAATCCTAAAGGAAATCAGTCCTGAATATTCATTGGAAGGACTGATGCTAAAACTCCCAATACTTTGGCCACCTGATGGAAAGAACTGACTCATTGGAAAAGACCCTGATGCTGGGAAAGATTGAAAGCAGGAGGAGAAGGGGACGACAGAGGATAAGATGGTTGGATGGCATCATGGACTCAAAGAACATGAATTTGAATAGGCTCTGGGAGTTGGTGATGGACCCGGAAGCCTGGCGTGCTGCAGTCCATGGGGTCACAAAGAGTTGGACACAACTGAGTGACTGGACTGAACTGAACTTATGCTCATTCTATTGTATTTTTCTCTAGCATTTTGAGGTATAATTGACATAGAATATTGTGCAAGCTGAAGGTATATAGTGTTATGAGTCAATTATATGTATATATTTTGAAAAGATTACCAAAATAAGGTTAGTGAACACATCTATCACTTCTCATAGTTACTATAGTGTGTGTGTGTGTGTGTGTCTATGTGTCTGTGTGTCTGTGTGTGTAGTGATAATGAGAAACCAAGAATGTTGAGCAAATTGCCTTATGTTCCTTGGGTAGAGAGATTGAGCTGGGATTTGAATTCAGGTGTTATGATTCCTAGTCCAGAGTTATATTAGATTTTTATTAGGAAAAGCTTGGTGAATTCACCTTACCATCTCCTATAACTCAGTATCTGCCTATGTAGTGACTAGGTCTAGAATAGTCACCCAAGAGGGAAAAAATAATGGAGAAAAGGTTGGATTCTCCTCATGGTGATTTCCAAGAATGTTTCAGTTCAGTTCAGTTGCTCAGTCGTGTCCAACCCTTTGTGACCCATGAATCTCAGCGCACCAGGCTTCCCTGTCCATCACCAGCTCCCGGAGCTTACTCAAACTCATGTCCTTCAAATTGGTGATGCCATCCAACCATCTCATCCTCTGTCATCTCCTTCTCCTCCTACCTTCAATCTTTTCCGGTATAAGGGTCTTTTCCAATGAGTCAGCTCTTCGCATCAGGTGGCCAAAGTATTGGAGTTTCAGCTTCAGCATCAGTCCTTCCAATGAATATTCAGGACTGATTTCATTTAGAATGGACTGGTTGGATCTCCTTCATCCAGTTTTTCAGTGCACCATTAGCTTTGATAAAATGTACACATTCATTGGTTCAATAACTAGGAATCAAAAACCACAAGCAACAGCCACCATTGAACATAAAACATGCCATAGTCAGCATTAGATATCAGCCTGCAAAGAGCAGTGACTCTCTTAGGAGATGTACTGACATTCTACTATAACTTTGATGTATAAAAACAACAGGCTAGATGCAAAGAGATTTCTAGCCATTTGAGAAAGTCATAAGTTCCATTTAGAATCTGATGAAAACTATGTACCTTCTCTCAGACCTAAAATTATTGTTGGAATTCACATAGTTATACAAGTGAAATTTATCACATAATTGATGGGGTAAGTCTATCCTATAAAGCACACCCAGAGTGAGCCTCATTCTCTCTCTCTCTCCCTCCCTCTCTCTCTCTCTCTCTCACACACACTCTCACTCATTCATTTATTCACTCACAGGTGCATATTCATTTTGTGACCATAGCTTAAGCTTAAAAGTCTATAGTGAAAGCTACCTCATATTCTGTCTGTATCTGCCTGTGACTTTTATATAAAGATCAGATTTTTCATTAAATATCAATCAAAGGGGCTTTTAGTCTATGAAGACAATCATTTTAATTTTTATGTCAATCATGATTTTAAGAAATTAGCAAATGGGGGAAAAAGCTGACTATTTCTCTTTGAAATTGAATCATTTTCACAAATTATTCTATAGTGCACATTTCTTACTTTGTTTTCTTCTTGAAAAATTGTAGGCTGTTAATGTAATATTTTAACATCAAAAGTGGATATTTGTAAAGGTTTTCAGTCTATTATTTTCATGTTTTATTTGTCAAGAAAATGGTTTATCTCTTTTCTCACTTCCAAAATATAAGTAGGAATTGCTTATTATTCTTGAGAATAACAAATAGTAAAATATCAAAAAATATATCTCTGCTACAATAATTTGTGGCTATAAAACTAACATATACCATGTTAGCATCTAGCAGAAAACAATTATGTGACAAAATGTTTCAAATGCATAAGGCCTGTGACATTTTACATTATAGTGTTACAGGGAAATAAATGTGTTTCTGCAGTATATTTGGGAATGAATGTTGGCAAAGTCTTGTGAAATTTAAATCCTGAATAATTAGAAACTTAATTGCAGTATTTGGAGTGTGTTTGAATTAAATTTTGAAGTAGCACAGCTGTACTATAAAATTTCCTTGGTGGACCTCTAGAATCTTGGTCTGAAGGTTTTCTTTGTGAATTTTAATTGGAAGGTTTCCAAAATGGGGTAGAATTGGTGTATATATGTAAATAGTTTCATTTGGCAGCTGATAAATAGTCAATCTGAAGGAAATTCCATTTATAGGTCAGTTGTCTGGATTTTTTTTCTGGGTTGCCTTGATTTCAATAAGCTTAATTAAGATTATTCAGCTTTATTGTGTCATTATTCTTTCACTTGAAGCATAATCTATTCAGTTACTTCTTAGGAATAGGAAAATAAATTCCTGCAACTATTTAACCAGCAAATATTGAAAAATTGATATGGAATACCTTTGTAGGATATGAAAACTCTGGAATATGCAGGATAAGATAAAATACAATGACTTTGTTTTGAATTGTTGCCAAGGAGGTTTAGTTACTTAGGCAGTAAAATAGCAGCTTTATCAAGTGACCTTACTTCCAAGGATTTCTCAAGTCATAAACTCCAAAGGGCAGTGATATACTGAGTTTCTGGTGTTCCTTGAATAAAGGTAATATACTTTTCTTATAGAAGTTACTGGAATTCAGTTATTGCAGTATGTATTCGGGTATTAGTTATGCAGAGCAGTTCTCAGGGACCTGTGGATTGAAGTTACTATCAGAGAGCCCTGTCCACAGAGAAGGATGAATCACAGAGTATTTTGCTGTTATATTTAAGAATAATGGTGGAAAGATATCTCCATTTTCCCTTAAAGCTTTCAATTTTGAATTTGGCTAAAGGTCATCTGATATATAACCATAGCTAACTGAGGTTATCACATCTGTTGCTTTGTGCCTTAGAATGCTAGACTTAAAAAATAATGGTGGGTTATATTACCCTGCCTTTGATGACTTTCCACTGTATTACAAAGTTGTATACTACATATATATTGCAAAGCTATAACAATCAAGACAATATGGTGTTGGCATTAAAATAGTCTTCTAGTTCATGAAACAGAATATAGAGTCCAGAAATAATAAACCCATGCATATATGGTCAACTACTTTGCAGTGAAGGAGCCAAGACTATACAATGGGAAAATGAAAAGGCCATCTCTTCAATAAATAGTGTTGGAAAGACTGGGCAGCCATGTTTAAAGAATGAACCTATACTACTTACTATCTTATATCATACACAAAACTTATCTCAAAATGGATTAAAGTCTTGACGGTTAGACCCAAAACCATAAAGCTTCTAGAAGGAAACATAAGTAGTCAGCTCCTTGGCAGTGGTTTTGGAGATGATTTTTTGAATCTAATTTCAAAAGCACAGGCAACAAGAGCAGAAATAAATAAGTGGGGCTACATTAAACTAAGCCTCAAATAGCTTCTACACAGTGAAGGAAACAGTCAACAAAATGAAAAGGCAGCCTACGCAATGGGAGAAAATATTTGCCAGTAATATAACAAGTGGTTAATAACCAAAATATATAAAGAACTCATACAACTCAATAGCAAAAAAGGAAAAAAAAAAAACAAGAAGACATTTGACTAGTAAATGGGCAGAAGATCTGAACAAACTTTTTTTCTGATGACACATACATGACCAAAAAAATATATGGAAAGATGCTCAATATCACTTATCACCAGGGAAATTCAAATCAAAACCTCAGAGATATCCCCCTCACACTATCAGAATGGCTATTATCAAAAAGATAAGAAATATAAGAAATAAGTTTTGGCAAGAGTATGGAGAAAAGGGAAGGGTTTTGTGTAATATTGGTCGGGATGTAAATTAGTGCAGCCACTGTGGAAAATAAGTGGGAGATACCTCAAAAAAAAAAAAAAAAAGAACTATCATATGATCCAGCAATTAATTCTACTTGTGAATATTTATCCCAAGAACATAAAAACACTAACTCCTTAAGATATATGTATCCCCTAGTACATTGCAGCATTATTTACAACAGCCAAGACATAGAAACAACCTATGCCTCCATCAGTGAATAACTGGATAATGAAAGCAATACTATGGAATACTGTTTAGCTACAACAATATGGATGAACCCCGAGGGTATTATGTTCAGTAAAATAAGTCCAATGGAGAATGACAAATTTCACATGATCTCACTTAAATGTGGACTCTAAAACAAACAAAAACTCAGCTCTTAGACGCAGAGAACAGATTGATGGTTGCCAGAGGCAGAAGTTGGGAGGTAAGCAAAAGGGATGAAGGTGGTGAAAAGGTACAAAGTTAGTGTTATAAAACAATTAGTTTGCAGTATGATGGATACAGTTACCAATACTGTGCTGTTCAGTTGCTCAGTCGTGTCGAACTCTTTGCGACCCCATGCACTGCAGCAGGCCAGGCTTCAGCTTCAGCATCAATCCTAATGAGTATTCAGGTTTGATTTGTTTTACTGCATTGCATACTTAAAAGTTGCTAAGAGAGTATAGTCATCCCATGACATCCACAAAGAATTTGTTCTGGGACCTCCTGCAGGTACCAAAATCCACAGATCTCAAGCACTTAATACATATGAAATGGAATGGGATAGCTGGCCTTCCATATTTCTAGATGCAGGAGCTGTGAATATGGAGGGTCATTTTGAAAGAGTCATCTTAAAAGTCCTTGTCATTAGGAAAAAAAAAAGTCGTAACTGTATGATGATGGATGGTCACTAAACATTGTGATTATCATTTTGCAATGTATACAAATATCAAATTATTAGTTGTGTACCTGAAACAAATATAACATTGCATGTCAATTATACTCAAAAATATTAATGATAGTGCTCGCTTCGGCAGCACATATACTAAAATTGGAACGATACAGAGAAGATTAGCATGGCCCTTGCGCAAGGATGACACGCAAATTCATGAAGCGTTCCATATTTAAAAAAAAAAAAAAATATTAATGATAGACTGTGTGACCCTTGCCTTTGATGGCCTTTGACTATGGAAGAGGAACTGTGTGCATGCAAGTTTGTCAGGAAATCTTTATGCATCCATATATTATCCCTAAATATGACCTTTTATATGTCAGTTCCTTTTGATGAAATAAATATTACCTTGAGAGATACAGCCCAAAGATAATGGCAAGTTATTTGTGTTTTATATAAAATATGACTTAATTAGATGTTTTCCTTGTGTAGTTAAGAACCTATGAAGAGAGAAGAGAGAACACTGTGTATCAAGTCTGGAGAGAAAAACAATCTTGGAAAATGAGAGCTGAAGGAGGGACCTACCTGGGAAGAATAGAGTTTACCCAGGTGACAGATGAGGCAGTCAGTCTGGCTCACATAGCCTTGTAATTTTCAAATTACAAGTGAGGGACCACTGTGATCATAACTCTCTCACGTGCCAAGCTCTTACACCACAAACAATCTTGTAGTTCACTGTACAAAGCAAAAATTTTAAAGTAAATCCAAAGTGGGAGCAAATTAGCTTACTATGGGCTGTATGCTGACCTCGTCCTTTATGAGTAATGACTTCATTCTTAATTCATGATGTGGACATTGTCTTGATTGCTGCTGTGTTCTCAAAATAGAACAATGTCACAGCATAAGGAGTTTTAAATATTTCATGAATGATAAGACTAACACACCATAAATAAAATAATGGCATTTTCTAATCTTTGCCTATGCAAAGTGTTCATCTATATGGAGTCAATAATCAAAACCTGTATGTGGTATGTGGTTTAAATCTTGGATCCGTCACTGAACTGGTGGCATGAAATTACACAATTCATTTAACTTCTCTGAGTCTCCATTTCATTTATATAATGTGACTG
Organism: Dama dama; assembly: GCF_033118175.1. NCBI lineage: Eukaryota > Metazoa > Chordata > Mammalia > Artiodactyla > Cervidae > Dama > Dama dama. The sequence continues at coordinate 24,576,830 of NC_083709.1, forward strand.
GTGATCATCCCCATTTTACAGAATCATTTTATGAATTAGAGATTATGAGTCTAAAGTGTCTGGTATAAATGGGCTCTCAGCATGTGGCAGTGATTATCCTTATGTGTGTGAGTTTATAACGTGTTTCTTACTAGCAAATTTCAGTATGAGGAGCATTTTGCTCTGTATAAATAACCAAGCCAGTGTAGGGAAAACAAGTAATTAAAACCATCTTTGTTACTAAATTTTCATCCTGTTCATTCTGGAAAAGAGAACCTTGAAGGAGTACTTTTACTTTTATGTCAAAAGCTGTTGGGAAACTAACTGATCTTCTGAACTTACAGTTTTTTGAAAAGATATTTATTTCTCTCACCCCTCCTCCCCGAAAGGAAAATAGTCTAACATATAAGCAGTCATGAGAGTGTTTCTTTATGATACCTTGAATTGATTCAGCGTTTTGCTTCCAAATTGCTCAGATGACTCCAACCATGTCATCTCATTTATTTCTCTCATAGTCTAACATTCCAATGACACATTCTGGTTTATCTGGATTTGTGAGTCTGATATGCTCAATTCTTATTTTTTCCATTTACTTTATCATTTTGAATTTATTTTTCCTATTCTCTTTTTTTCAGTTAGATATCACAAGAACTTTTTCTTCAGCTGGTTAGAATTACTTAAAATTAAGACTGTTATTAAGCACACGAATATCATTCACATTCATGTCTACATAGTAAGAACCTAGGCAACCTTTCCAAAAAATAGCCCTGCTGTGAATGAAAACCTGGCTTTATGACATGAAAAACAATTCAGAAATATTTTAAACATTTGTCCTAATGTTTAGCCAAATCCAATGTTAAATCATACTGTTTTTAATGCTGAACTATAAAAAATCTGACTAGTAGATGCAGTTTTGTTTTTGTGGTAGATATACGAAGGCAGAGGGCATTCTTACAAGAAAAAGCCCCATTGCTAATCCCCAAGTATAAACTCAGTCTCTTATCCCATGTGGAGTTTTGCATAAACTTGCTTCCATGGCCTGGGCTGATTCAAGGAAGTACTATGCACTATAGGCTGAATGTTTGTGTCTAAAATTCATGTTGAAACCAAATCCCCAATGAACACTGCAGTGGTCTTTAGGGTAGGATTGAGACCTTTATAAGAGAAACTCCAGAGAGCTCCCTCACCCCTTCCATGACATGAGGACACAGTGGGACAACCACTGTCTTTGAAGAAGGAAGTGAGTCCTCACCAGACATCGGATCTACCAGTGACATGATCTTGGACTCCCCAGCCTCCAGAATTGAGAGATATTTGTGCTGGCTGTTCAAGTCATCCCATCCATGGTATTTTTGTAATAGCAGCTTAAACACTAAGACACATACTTCTTTCTTTCTCTATTATTATTATTATTTTTTAATCTTTGTACCCAAACACTGTCTTCCTTCTTTACCACATAATTCAAGAAATATTAAGGAGGTTCCCTACCATAGGTCTACTTAATACTCATGTTTAGCTTGCAGTGCCAATGTCTTTAATAGCATATTTGAGGAAAAAGTAATATTAGCATCTCAAACAGAGTTCCATAATAGCTGTGATGTGGTGGAAATGATCTAAGTCACCTCCTGTTTGTCCAGTTATGAGAAATGGTAGGTGATAGTAAAATCATTTCTAAGATTTTATATCTATCATTATGCTGTCCTGTAAGTCGGTGATGCCCACAGGAGCTGACAAATGTTTATGACTCTCTGCTCCTTTATTCAATGGGCTTGGGTATCAGTGTTTTGAGTATTTATTTTCTCTGCTTGCTGTGGTCTCCCTTTGTTCAATTTTTTTTCCATTACCATTGGTTTATTGATTGTTCCTACTACCCGTTTCACTGACTGGTTGGTAGCAGTCCTCCACTCACTTGTGATTTCCTGAAGCATCTATTTTGTGAGATGAGAAATCAGCTTTACTTGTTAAAATTGACTATAAAATAGTAATTAAGTAGATTTGGAATAAGAACTAGGTGACCAGGGAAGTGTAAAGCCCAAATACCTCCCATATTTCTATTCTACAAACACTTAATGACTCTTCTAAATGACAAAGAATACTGAATATAACATGACTACTGGTTTATAGACAATTTTACAGATCAGTTATGTTTATTGTTTTCTGTGAGGGGTTACTTCCTATCATTTATAGAGAATAATCAATAAAGAAGTAATGCATTTAATTACAAAGTGAACATTATTTAAGACTGTATGATTAGCATCAAAAGGGATATTATCAGCTATTGGTTTTGCAGAACTATGGTTTGCCATTTTTAAACAGTCATAACTCTTTAAATGTTGGCAGTGACGAGCTATCAAAGAATTTTTATACAAAAGCATGTTATTTCTATATAAACATCAGGCATTTTATTTTAGGTACAAGATGTTTTTATTGAAAGAAATGAAGTGATTTCACCCATTTATGTTAAAAGCTGTGCAAGGCATGCCATATCCTTTGTTTATTTGTTACAAACTACTTTCATTTTATTAGCCAATCAGTCAGGTTGGAACATAATTTTTTAGAATTGCACTCCTTGCAGGCACTTCTGAAAATAAAAGTGTCAGCTTATTAAGATTTTTAGACCTAAAGCATCAATTACCCCAAATACAACATCTAAGGAACAGTTTTCTAGAATGTAATAATCTGTACGCAAATGCATGTGACATTATAGCAATGGTTTAAGATCACACGTCTGTTTAGCAGTTGAAAGGATTTTACTTCAGTGTCGCAGAAGGAGGGTGTCTCATGTAACACAGTAGATATGTTCCTGAAAAGTTGTACTAAAATTGACTTATGGCAAATTCTACTAACCATGTGATCCTTAAAGAAGTCAGAGCTTTTCCAGAGGGAGTGGTTTGTACTGGAACTTGCAGGCAGATTTGTACATTGGGATTTAGAGGCTAAGTAATAGAATTCTGCATTGATGAACAGTTCCCTATGTCTAAGATAATGTGGCTGCTCAGGACTTGAAATATGGTTAGTGCAGTAGAGGAACCGAATTTTTAATTTTGTTTAATTTAAATTTAGGTTTGAAATACAGCTAGTGGCAGCTATATTAGATACTGCAAGTTTATTAATAGGAGCTTGTGTTAGGAAGGGATGGAAGAAAAGTCCCAGGAAAAAAAAACAAAACAAAACATTGGAGCAATAATATCATTTGTGTAAAAAAAATCTAGATATACACTTTACATGATAGCAGTGGTGGGAGCTTAAGAGGAATAATATTTTAAAGCACATAGTGCTTTTTAGGAGACTCCTCTGGTGGTGGTCTGAATGGGACACTGTAGAAAGGTGAGAGATAGGAATTGGTAGTTACAGTCCAGGACAGAAGTAGAAGGGGTGGTTCTAGTCAACCTGGACAGGTGTCACATGAAAGATGGAGTATTTATTATAAGAAAGTGAATGAGTTTATCAAGGATTATCTCCTCCCTGTTTCATTAATTTTGCAAATCTAGATTTCTCTATATTTTCTGTGTATACCTCTACTCTTGGGAAACTGTCTGAAGTGACTTAAAAATTCTTCATGGTATAGGATGCTCCAATAATATAACTATATTTTCCCTACGTGTACAAGACTATTGCTCTATGAACCAACAGAAGACAATCATTTTATTATTTTACTCTCCCCCATTTTCCTTCCTGTCTTCCCTGGTGGCTCAGACGGTAAAGCGTCTGCCTATAATGTGGGAGACCTGGGTTCGATCCCTGGGTCGGGAAGATCCCCTGGAGAAGGAAATGGCAACGCACTCCAGTATTCTTGCCTGGAAAATCCCATGGATGGAGGAGCCTGGTAGGCTACGGTCCATGGGGTCGCTAAGAGTTGGACATGACTGAGCGACTTCACTTTCTTTCACTTTTCATTTTCCTTCATTGTTTATATGGCGGTGACCCTGTGTTAAGCGCCTAAAATAAAGTTCTGAATAGTCATGGCCTCTCATAAAACAGTTTGTTGTCATTGTAATTGATATAAACATTCACATGCAGACACTGGTTCTGTTCATCACTGCGTCTATTTGTCTGCAGCGCGTTGTCACTGCATTCATAAATACTCGGGCCCTAGGTCGTTCTGGGCTCACTGTCATGCTCATGGTAGACGAGTTCTAGCCATCTCGAGACCTTGTTGGCAGAGATACCACAGATTAGGCAGGAAACAACCAAGGGTGGTTTGTGCCTCTCAGCACCAGCAGTTCTGGGATCAGCAGCCTAAAATGTCAGCCAGACTGTCTGACTGAGCATCATGGTCTCCACAAAGATATCACTGAGATGGGGGATATCATTTAGATATCATTTCAGGAGGACCAATGCCAGAGTATCTGAGCAGTTCTCAGGAGTTCCAGCAGAGAAAGCTCTCGTCAATTAAGAGAACCGTGAGGACAGCCAGTTGCCAACATGTACATTTTTTTCCCTCTTTCAAGGATTTGTTCTTTTGCATATTTACATTTGCATGCTGCTGCTGCTGCATAGAACTGCAGAAGACAAAGAAAGTTAATTTGAGATTACATGTGTTTCTATTTTTGTAGTGCAAGCGAATTGGACTGCATTTTTTCCTTGCCAAAATTTGTCTTTAGAGGGGATTATTCTTTTATTGTCCAGAATAGCTTTTGGTTTTAGGCATAAACAGAAAGCTTTATCATTTCTGGTCACTAAGTATAGAAACTCTCATATTCTAGATGTGTTGTTCCAATTGAGAATGCTTTAAGCATCCTGTTTTAAGCTAATGATAATTCCTGAGAGGAGATAGTATAGAAAAGTAAACAGTAATAGATCTGGTTTAATTCCCAACTCTCTTCCTTATCCCTTATGGGATCTTGGACAAAGTATTTAGGGCTTCCCTAATGGCTCAGATGGAAAGGAATCAGCCTGCAATGAGGGAGACCTGGATTCAATCCCTGGGTTGGGAAGATCCCCTGGAGAAGGCATGGCAACAAACTTGAGTATTCTTGCCTAGAGTATTCCCATGGACAGAGGAGCCTGGCAGGATCTCACTGACCCTTAGTTTCCTTATCTGTGTAATGAGGAAAAGAAGTTTTACATAGCCACGGCATTGCAATGACTAAATGTAGTAAGAACCAGTTTCCTTTGGTCATGCCAGAAGAATTCACAATCCACTCTTAAAAGACTGATCTTTCAGCAAGATGGGAGGGTGAGGAATGAAAAAGCACCTTTACAACATCAAAAAGAGACTCACCTCATTATAAAGACATATTCCCTTGCAACTCTAACATTGTAAACCTTATAACCTCACGGATAACCCTTTTAGCATGACACAGAAAAGCTTTGAGGAAATTTATCTTTCCATATCTCCGTGAGAGAAAGATACATTTTCTTGGTTAAATTTGATTAATGGGAACCAATTTCCTTCTTTTTTTAAAAGTAAATGCTCATTTCCTTTTTGACTGTTTTGAGCATTTCCATTTTGCTCATTTCCTGTTGGAGATTATTGAATTCTTGGAGAGCATTCCTTTTGACTTTATATTTTATAAGGGTTTAGATATGGTTAGGTTGGATTGTTGTAAAACTTGGGGGATCAGGAAGGCTTTAGCTGCCTGAGAATAATTCACCAGAAGAAAAAAGAATGAGATTTTCTGATCTTTGATGGCTATTGTTTAACCACATAGAGGTCTTCCCCCAAAGAATCATCTAAATAACTGAATATCAACTAAAAAAAACCTGAAAATCTATACCAGTAAGAGGAATACTCAGCTTGTCTTAGTTTGTTATTAGAGCATTGGAGCTCACTGTTTAACACGCCCTGTGTATCCTTTTTGTATTTCCCTTGCAGTCTGTCCTGATTATACTGCCCACTCTATGGGGTCATTTGCTAATATACCAGAAAAGTTCAATGTAGCTATTGCACATACTACAAGGAAAAAGGATGAGGGTATCTTAATTAGTTTGCAGTTAAAAAAAAAAAAAACAAAAACACTCTAAATAAATTCAGTGAGTGCAAATTGAAAAGTAGACAGCTGGAAGTCTCATTAGGTGCATATTAGCTGGTATTAGCACACTGCAAAGCCGTCTTCAGTGCTTCCTTCTTACTGTGTGAAGATGTGTCTGCAGGAATAGAAAACCTAAATCATTCAGCCTCCTTCTCTGTATTCTGTTATACCTCGATTAGCCACATATATATATTATTCTTAATTTATAAAACTGATTACTAATATATACCATATATTTTCCTGTAAACCTATTATAGAAACATGGGCAGATCTCCTTCAGTAAATTAAAGTGATTATTAGAGGCACCCCAACACTTAATTATGTTTGCTGCTGTAAACGTTTGTTCCATGGATTCCCGGTATTACTCTGGTCCATGACTTGTAATAGAGCTATTCCTTTTCAAATGACTTTGAATAGCACTGAGTGATTTTTTTTTTTTTTTTTTAATGATAATTCTACCCAACTTTTAGACTAACTGGATGTCATCAGAATTTAAACTTATTTTCTATAGGTTGGTTGGGAGACGCAGGCAGACACGAGTTTGATCCTTGAATCAGAAAGAAACCCTGAAGGAGGGCATGGCAACCCACTCCATGTTCTTGCCTGGAGACTCTCATGGACAGAGGAGCCTGGTGGACTACAGTCCACAGGGTCACAAAGAGTCGGACATGACTGAAATGACTAAACTTGCATGCACATACACACATAGAGAGAGAGAGTGATTTTAAGGAATTGGCTTTCATGATTATGGAATATGGGAAGTCCAAAATCTGTGTAGGCCAGCAGACTGGAGACCCAAGAGCCCATTTTGTGATTCAGGTCTAAAGGCTACCAGGCTGGAGAATTTCCTCTTGCTCAGTGACGGTCATTCTTTAGTTCTATAGTTCTAGTCAGGCTTACAACTGGTTGCACGAGATCTACCCATGTAATGGAGAGTTATTTACTTTATCCTAAGTGTACCAATTTAAGTGTAAATCTCACCCAAAAAACATCCTCACAGAAACATTCAGAATTAATATTTGACCCACTATCTGAGCACTGTAGCCCAGCCAAGTTGACTCATCGAATTAACCATTAGTAGAATTAACCCGAGTCTCCTGCATTGCAGGCAGACTCTTTACCCTCTAAGCCACCAGGAAAGCCCCTAGAATTAACCACACCAGGCCTCAAAAGTTGAGGAAAATGGAGAAAAAGTAAAGGTAACTTCACCAGGAGTTGTGAGCATTTTTTCACTCCACTTACATTCAGATCGCCTGCAATGCAGTATACCTGGGTTCAATCCCTGGGTGAGGAAGATTCCCTGGAGAAGGAAATGGCAATCCACTCCAGTATTCTTGCCTGGAAAATTCCATGGACAGAGGAGCCTGGCAGGCTACAGTCCATGGGGTCACAGAGAGTCAGACAAGACTGAGCACACATGCACACATGGTATTTCTATGAAATCTCTCTGTACGATGGTTTTTTATTGCTACTTCTTTATTGCAGGGAGTGTGTATTGACTTTTTATTTGGGGCAGATACAGATTGAGGTCTCTTTTAACACCAGCCTGACAGGTCTTAGCCCCTGATACACATGCATGTTTTCCTTCTTGTCTTCTCATTATTATCATGTCATATTATCGATTGAGTCAATAATCAGTGTTTACCTTGCCAAGTCGATATAAACACTACACACAGCACAAAAATGTCAGCTTTTATGATTACTCTTCCTTTTATGCAAATACTGGTCCTTTTTCTTTTTTTGTCTTATTGTGGTAAGATTTTTTAATTATATTTTTTGTGCTGCTATTATTTTCTTAGTTTTATAGTAATAACAACTAAGAGCTTCTGTTTCTTTCTCCTACCTCCAGCAGTATATAACTCTTCTTAATACACTTAAGTATGCAACACACAGTAAATGTATCTTGTTAAAAATATCTCTCCATGACACTCACCCTGCTCCAAATTGTTCTGGGTGCATTCTTAAACCTCCAAACCTGCTCCCCAGCTATCCTGTCCTGATTGGTCATTCTCTCCACCTTTCTTCTATGTTGGATCCCTGTTTCCTGGATCTTCTTATTTTTTGGTTTACTCCCTCATTTTAGTGGGAAACCTCTCGCAGTAGGTTTCTGGAAATTAGTTCATGGGAGATAAACGTCTTTCTGTGTACACCCACATATAATTGACCATAGACTTCTAGGTTGTAACTCATATTGTTTCATCAGCCACACAAAGACTTGGTCCTGTTGTTTTCTGTGAATAGCTTCCAGTATTGCTAGTCTTCCTATATTATTTCACATGAATGTTCCCTGTAAAAGGCTGAAAATCTTTCCTTTATTCCCTGAGTGCTGCCTTTTCTTGATGTACCTTGTATGTGTCTATTTCCGTCCATAGTACTGGAAACATGGTGGGTCTATTCAATATGAAAACATGTGTTCTTCCTTTCTGGGAACTTTTCATGATTTTCTATCCCATATTTTCTATTATTCCTTTTTGCTTCTGGCATCCTTTTTTTTTTTTTTTTTTTTTAAGATGTTAGCTCTACTGGTTCTTGGCTCTGCATTTTTTTCCTCTTTTTTTTTTTCTTTTCCTGATTTCCATCTCTGAAATTTTGCTTCTCATTTTGCAATAGCTCCTCAAATTTCTCCCCTAAAATTTTTATTGGATTTTTTTACTTATACTATCATGTTTTGATTTCCAACATTAAGAAAAAAATCTGTTCTTATTTCAAGGATACAAAACCTCCTATCTTTGAGGATATTAATCATGTATACTAAATTTTATTTTTGTGCATAATCTTTTCTTTTTCTCTGTTATTTTTTTCTGATTTTTGGTCTCTTTGATAAAAGAGGATCTCCTCAAGTATCTAATAATTCTTGGGTTTGTGCTAATATATTAAAAGAGTGGGTCTTGTTAACCCCAAAGTCTTCATTGTAGTCTCATTGATTTGATTCTGGTTGAGGAATTCCTACTGTCCTTTTTGTTAGACCTTGTTCCTTGGATGGGACAGATTCCCTGGAGAAGGCTCTTCCTTTCTCCTGTCTAGACAAGATTTGGCTGCCAGGGTGCTGACAAGGATCTAAGCTGGAGGAGGAGTCAGGCAGGGGGAGGTGTTTCACCCTGAGTGTGCTGGTCTCTGGTTGCAGGTTCACTCTGTGTCCTGGTTCCTTCCAAGTCAGAGAACCTCGGTTTTTTCCTTTTTGGAGAATGAACCTCTTCTATTCTACCAGAGGACTGAGGAGCAGAGACCTCACTGTGGAGTACAGGGAAAGAGATACAGCAGCCTGATATTCACAAGGGACTTTAAGCCAATCCTGGTTTTTCAGGCATAGTTTTCTCTCTACTGCCAGAAGGACTAGCCCTAAATCTTGAGGAGTATTGTGATGACAATTGGGGTGCTTCTTCTCTTTCTACACTGTCACTTTGGCAAAACAAACAAAACACTGACTCTTAGTTATCTGCTTTCTAGACTCTAAAAGTTTGCAATTCTGACTCCTTCCTCTTTCTTTTCCATTATGGTCCACATGTCTTTGCCTTTTACTGTTTTATTGCATCATTTAAAGTAAAATACTCCAAAAAGCCTCCATATAAATTAAATAAAACCCATTTGATGATGATTTGAATTGTAAACAATGCCTCAAAATAAAGAGAGGTAAAGAAATAGGTAAGTAATGCATTTGCCAACTCTCAAGAAAATAATGCACTGACTTTTTTTTTTTGGATAGAATAATTCAGATTAACTACTCTTTTTTTTTAAGAGCAATCAGCACATATTATATCTAGATACCTCCTTCAGCATTTTAAATTTTTTTCATTTATTTTTATTAGTTGGAGGCTAATTACTTTACAGTATTGTAGTGGTTTTTGCCACACATTGACATGAGTCAGCCATGGATTTACATGTGTTCCCCATCCTGAACCCCCCTCCCACCTCCCTCCCCATCCCATCCCCCTGGGTCATCCCAGTGCACCAGCCCTGAGCACTTGTTTCTCATGCATCCAACCTGGACTGGCGATCTGTTTCACACTTGATAATATACATGTTTCGATGCTTTTCTCTCAGATCATCCCACCCTCGCCTTCTCCCATAGAGTCCAAAAGTCTGTTCTGTACATCTGTGTCTCTTTTTCTGTCTTGCATATAGGGTTATCATTGCCATCTTTCTAAATTCCATATATATGTATTAGTATACTATATTGGTATTTATCTTTCTGGCTTACTTCACTCTGTATAATGGGCTCCAGTTTCATCCATCTCATTAGAACTGATTCAAATGAATTCTTTTTAATGGCTGAGTAATATTCCATGGTGTACATGTACCACAGCTTCCTTATCCATTCGTCTGCTGATGGGCATATAGGTTGCTTCCATGTCCTGGCTATTATAAACAGTGCCGTGATGAACATTGGGGTACACATGTCTCTTTCAGTTCTGGTTTCCTTGGTGTGTATGCCCAGGAGTGGGATTGCTGGGTCATATGGCAGTTCTATTTCCAGTTTTTTAAGGAATCTCCACACTGTTCTTCTTAGTGGCTGTACTAGTTTGCATTCCCAAAAACAGTGTAAGAGGGTTCCCTTTTCTCCACACCCTCTCTAGCATTTATTGCTTGTAGATTTTTGGATAGTAGCCGTCCTGACTGGCATGTAATGGTACTTCATTGAGGTTTTGATTTGCATTTCTCTGATAATGAGTGATGTTGAGCATCTTTTCATGTGTTTGTTAGCCATCTGTATGTCTTCTTTGGAGAAATGTCTGTTTAGATCTTTGGCCCATTTTTTGATTGGGTCATTTATTTTTCTGGAATTGAGCTTCAGGAGTTGCTTGTATATTTTTGAGATTAATCCTTTGTCTGTTTCTTCATTTGCTATTATTTTCTCCCATTCTGAAGGCTGACTTTTCACCTTGCTTATAGTTTCCTTTGTTGTGCAAAAGTTTTTAAGTTTAATTAGGTCCCATTTGTTTATTTTTGCTTTTATTTCCAATATTCTGGGAGGTGGGTCATAGAGGACCTTGCTGTGATTTATGTCGGAGAGTGTTTTGCCTATGTTTTCCTCTAGGAGTTTTATAGTTTTGGGTCTTACATTTAGATCTTTAATCCATTCTGAGTTTACTTTTGTGTATGGTGTTAGAAAGTGTTCTAGTTTCATTCTTTTACAAGTGGTTGACCAGTTTTCCCAGTACCACTTGTTAAAGAGGTTTTCTTTTTTCCATTGTATATTCTTGCCTCCTTTGTCGAAGATAAGGTGTCCATAGGTACGTGGATTTATCTCTGGGCTTTCTATTTTGTTCCATTGATCTATATTTCTGTCTTTGTGCCAGTACCATACTGTCTTGATGACTGTGGCTTTGTGGTAGAGTCTGAAGTCAGGCAGGTTGATTAACTACTCTTAAATATGTGAATTGTTAATATTCACTAGACTTCCCTGGTGGCTCAGTGGTAAAGAATCCATCTGCCACTGCAGGAGGCACAGGTTTAATCCTTGGATTGGGAAGACCCCCTGGAGAAGGAAATGGCAACCCTCTTCAGTATTCTTGCCTGGGAAATTCCATGGACAAAGGAGCCTGATGGGCTACAGTCCGTCAGGCTACAGGGTTGCAAAAGAGTTGGACATGAGCTGGCTACTAAACAACAGCAGAAATATTCAAGTCATTTACTTCCTTAGGATACATATATATTCACTTTGCAGTGAGACCAATTATAACAGCTATCATCAAGTAAACACACACTGTCAGCATTTTATTGCAGGAGTTGCCAGTATTTGGTCTGACAGTTTACTAACATCCTCTGGAAAAAAAGACATTTGTTTTTTAGTTTTTAATCCACAATCATTGCTCAAAGTCTCAATATGAAGATTCAGATCTTTACTTGGGAAAGTCCTCAAATGCAGCCTGTGGATATATATTCCATTTTGCCCAGGAGAATGTTACTTCCAGGTAGGAAGTAACAAAATGCATGGGCATTTTGTTTTGTGTATCATCCAGCAGTGTCATGTGTAGAAATCCATGCATAATAGGCTCTTGTGTTTATTTTTTGTTGACTGTGAATCGCATAACTTGTAGTAATCTCTTCCAACCTCAGGTTCCAGAATCTATAGAACATGACCACTAAAGTACCTAATGTGTGTGTGTGTGCTAAGTTGCTTCAGTCGTGTCTGATTCTTTGCGACCTTATGGACTGTAGCCCTCTAGGCTCCTCTGTCCATGGGATTCTCCAGGCAAGAATACTGGAGTGGGTTGCCATGCCCTCCTCCAGGGGATCTTTCTGACCCAGGGGTCGAACCAACACAGGCAGGTTCTTTACCATTAGCAACAGCTGGGAAGCCCCAAAGTACCTAGTAGTTTTTAGTAAATACTGTGTAATAATGGAATTTCTTGACTAAGCATTCTGTAGTGACTTTTACTACCTCCTTCCAATGCGTGTAACTTATGTAAGAAATAAAGACAGAAATGTCCTTCTTTTGTTAGTCACAAAATTTTTATGTGTCAGTGCTTTGCCTTTTTCTTCAGTTTTCTGTTAAATTATTAACACTTTTGTTATGTGCAACATTGTCTTTTCATGTTTGTAAGCATTTCTAAGTTTTTTTAGGGGGAAAGTATTTACATCTCTGGGAAGATTCTCATTTCCAGAAAAGGTGAAGGCACTTCAGTTGGATCCAAGGCTAGAATCTGGGAGAAACTGAATAATCCAAGGAATTATTTTCACCAGTTAAAAAGAAAGTATGAAATCATTGCCTCTACTCTCCAACACCTGTACATACAGTAGGAATAGCAATGAGGACTAAGAAAGGCATGTACAAGCTCATGTACCACCTACTCAAAGCTGCCTTTGGTCTTCCTGCCTATATCTCCCAAGTTAGCCAGCCACATTTAGCAAAAAAAAAAAAAACCAATGATCTGAGTGTGGTGGTGGTGGTTTAATCACTAAGTCGTGTCCATAGATTCTTTACCACTGCACCATCTGAGAAGCCCAGATAAATATCAGTAGAATCATATAAACTATTCAAAAGCAGTTACCTCTGGAAAAGAGACTATGTGGTGTGGTAGACTCTGGCTTTTTCATATAATTATGTAACTTTTAAACCAAGTGCATCTAATTTTGATAAAACTTTAAAATAATTTAGAAACTATTTCTATACATGTTAAAAATCACCTAGAACTCGATTTCTGTTAAACCACAGATAATACTTAAGTTGTTTATTTCTAACTTGATATAATTATAGATAATTAGATATGTAACTAATCATAAATAAATGCTGTGAATAAGCATAACATATTGTGTAGAGGAATTTATTGATATAAGATCACCAATAATTATTCTAAAAATAAGAGATCATTAATCTTGATTATTTTTAATGGTATTCATATATTAAGTTCTAATGGAAAAATATAGTAAGTATATTAATAATAGTATATTAAGTTCAAATGGAATAGTTGGGACTATTTCAGGTATTCTAGTTTTATTTTATTAATCTACTTAATGATTAAAAACATTAACAAAAATCACTTTAATGATTATCTCATTATATTGGGTTATATTTGGAAAAGAAACTCTTCAATCAATGAATTTTTTGCCTTTCTGTTAATATGAAAGATTTCTAACATGCTGAAATAAAAGGAGAACAATATATTGAACATATGTGTACTCTGAAGATTTTGAATAATTGCAGACTATCTTTAGATTCCTGCGTGTTCATCATGAATTTCATTCTACTTCCTCTTTCTCAGAGGTAACTACTGATTTGGGTACTTATCACTTTGATGTATGTGCTTAAATTTTATTACATGAACATATAATCCTAAAGAATAGCATTAGTTCACATTAATGTGTATAATTTATTAACATATTTTAAATTTCTGAAGTGATGCCATACTTTTTTAAATTAATTTATTTTTTATTGAAGGATAGTTGCTTTACAGAATTATGTTGTTTTCTGTCAAACCTCAACTGGAATCAGTCATCCCCTCCCGTTTGAACTTCCCTCCCATCTCCCTCCCCATCCCACCCCTAGAGGTTGATACAGAGCCCCTGTTTGAGTTTCCTGAGACATACAGCAAGTTCCCGTTGGCTATCTATTTTACATATGGTAATGTAACTTTCTGTGTTACTCTTTCCATACATCTCACCCTCTCCTCCCCTCCCCCCATGTCCACAAGTCTATTCTCTATGTCTGTTTCTCCATTGCTGCCCTGTAAGTAAATTCTTCAATTTACTTCAATACCATTTTTCTAGATTCTGTATATATGCATTAGAATACGATATTTATCTTTCTCTTTCTGACTTATTTCACTCTGTACAATAGGTTCTGGGTTGATCCACCTCATTAGAATTGACTCAAAGGTGCTCCTCTTCACGGCTGAGTAATATTCCATTGTGTGTATGTACCAAAACTTCTTTATCCATTCATCTGTTCATGGACATCTAGGTTGCTTCCATGTTCTAGCTATTGTAAATAGTGCTTCAATGAACAATGGGATATGTGTGTCTTTTTCAATTTTAGTTTCTTCAGGGTATATGTCTAGGAGTGGGATTGCTGGGACATATGGTGGTTTTATTCCTGTTTTTTAAAGGAAGCTCCTTATTGTCTTCCATAGTGGCTGTATCAATTTACATTCCCACCAACAGTGCAAGAGCAAGTGCAAGAAAAGGAAATCCTTTTCTCCACATTCTCTCCAGCATTTATTGTTTGTAGACTCTTTGATGATGGCCATTTGGACTGGTGTGAGGTGATATCTCATTGTAGTTTTGATTTGCATTTCTCTAATAATGAGTGATGTTGAGCATCTCTTCATGTGTTTGTTAGCCATCTGTATGTCTTCTTTGGAGAAATGTCTGTTTAGGTCTTTTTCCCACTTGTTGATTAGGCTGTTTGTTTTCCTGGTATTGAGTTGTATGAGCTGCTTGTGTATTTTGGAAATTAATCCTCTGTCAGTTGTTTCATTTGCTATTATTTTCTTCCATTCTGAGGGTTGTCTTTTCACCTAGCTTAAAGTTTCCTTTGCTGTGCAAAAGTTTTTAAGTTTAATCAGGTCCCACTTGTTTTTATTTCTATTATTCTAGAAGGTGGGTCATAGAATATCTTGCTTTGATTTCTGTCATTGACTGTTCTGCCTGTTTTACTCTAAGAGTTTTATAGTTTCTGGTCTTACATGTAGGTCTTTAATCCATTTTGAGTTTATCTTTGTGTATGGTGTTGGAAGTGTTCTAATTTCATTCTTTTACATGTAGCCATCCGGTTTTCCCAGCATCATTTATTGAAGAGGCTGCCTTTGCCCCATTGTATATTCTTGCCTCCTTTGTCAAATATAAGGTACCCATAGGTGCATGGGTTTATTTCTGGGCTTTCTATCTTGTTCCATTGGTCTATGTCTCTGTTTTTGGTGACAGTACCATACTGCCTTAATGACTGTAGCTTTGTAGTAAAATCTGAAATCAGGAAGGTTGATTACTCCAGCTCCATTCTTTCTCAAGACTGCATTGACTATTCAGGGTCTTTTGTGTTTCCATAAGTATTGTGAAATTTTTTTGATCAAGTTCTGTGAAAAATGTCATTGATAATTTGATAGGGTATGCATTGAATCTGTAGATTGTATTTGGTAGTATAGTGATTTTCACAATATTGATTCTTCCTAACCAGAAACATGGAATATCTCTCCATCTGTTTACATCATCTTTGATTTCTTTCATTAGTGTCTTATAACTTTCTGTGTACAGTTCTTTTGTCTCCTTAGGTAAGTTTATTCCTAGATATTGAATTCTTTTTCTTGCAGTGGTGAATGGGATTGCCTCCTTAACTTCTCTTTCTGATTTTTCATTGCTAGTACATAGAAATGCAAGTGATTTCTGTGCATGGATTTTTGTATCCTGCAACTTCGCTATATTCACTGATTAGCTGTAGGGTTGTTTTCTGATACTGTCTTTAGAGTTTTCTATGTACAGTATCATGTCATGTGCAAACAGTGAGAGCTTTGCTTCTTTTCCGAACTGGATTCCTTTTATTTCTTTTTTTCTCTGTTTGCTGTAGTTAGGACATCCAGAATTATGTTGAATAATAGTGGTGAAAGTGGACACCCTTGTCTTGTTCCTAATCTTAAGGGGAATGCTTTCAGTTTTTCACCATTGAGAATAATGTTTGCTGTAGGCTTATCATATATGGCTTTTACTATGTTGAGGTAGATTCCTTCTATGACCATTTTTTGAAAAGTTAATATGGTGTATCATGTTGATTGATTTGGATACATTGAAGAATCTTTGCACTCCTGAAATAAACTCAACTTCATCATGGTATATGAGCTTTTTGATTTGTTCCTGAATTCTATTTGCTAAAATTTTGTTGAGGATTTTTGCATCTATGTTGATCGGTGATATCGGCCTGTAGTTTTCCTTTTTTGTGTTGCCTTTGTCTGGTTTTGATATCAGGGTGATGATAGCCTCACAGAATGAGTTTGAAAGTGTTCCTTCCTCTGCAATTTTTTGCAAGAGTTTTAGAATGATTAGCTCTTCTCTAAATGTTTGATAGAATTCTCCTATGAAGTCATTTAGTCCTGGGCTTTTGTTTTTTGGGAGATTTTTTATCACAGCTTCAATTTCAGTGGTTGTAATTGGGTTGTTCATAATTTCTATTTCTTCCTGGTTCAATCTGAGAAGATTGAACTTTTCTAAGAATCTGTCCTTTTCTTCCAGGTTATCCATTTTATTGCCATATAGTTGTTCATAGTAGTCTCTTATAATCCTTTGTATTTCTGCATTATCTGTTGTAACTTGTCCTTTGTCATTTCTAATTTTGTTGATTTGATTCTCTCTCTTTTTTTCTTGATGAGTCTGGCCAAAGCTTTGTCAATTTTGTTTATTTTTTCAAAGAACCAGCTTTTAGTTTTCTAAATCTTTACTATTGTTTCTTTCATTTATTTTTCATTTATTTCTACTCAGATCTTTATGATTTCTTTCCTTCTACTGATTTTTTTCTGTTGTTGTTGTCGTTCTTCTTTTTCCAGTTGTTTTAAGTGTAAAGTTAAGTGGTCTATTCAATGTTTTTCTTGTTTCTTGAGGTAGGATTGTATTGCTATAAACTTGCCTCTTAGAACTGCTTTTTTTGCATCCCGTAAGTTTTGAGTTGTCATGCTTTCATTGTCATCTATTTCTAGACATTTTTTTATTTCCCTTTTGATTTCTTCAGTAACCTGTTGGTTATTTAGAAATGTGTAATCTCCATGTGTTTCTTACAGTTTTTTCTTATAATTTATATCTAGTCTCATAGTGGCCACAGAAGATGCTTGATATGTTTTCAACTTTCTTAAATTTATTGAGGTTTGATTTGTGACCCAAGATGTCATATATCCTGGAGAATGTTCCATGTGCACTTGAGAAGGTGTATTCTTCTGCATTTGGATGGAATGTCCTGAAGATATCAGTGAGATCCATCTCATCTAATGTATCATTTAATACTTGGGTTTCCTTATTAATTTTCTGTTTTGATGATCTGTCCATTAGTGTGAGTGGGGTGTTAAAGTCTCCTACTATTATTGTGTTACTGTCAATTTCACCTTTTATATCTCTTCGTGTTTGTCTTATGTATTGAGGTGCACCTGTAATGGGTGCATAGATATTTACAATTGTTATGTCTTCCTCTTGGATTGATCCCTTGATCATTATGTAGTGTCCTTATCAATCTTCTTTATTTTAAACGTATGGGGTTTGCCTTGTATTGTTAGTTGTTGCTTTTCCCTTGTTGCTTTTAATTTTCTTTCTTTGTATTTAGTCTTTGTTAGTGTGATTAGTATGTGTCTTGGCGTGCTTCTCCTTGGGCTTATCCTGTATAGGACTCTGTGCCTTTTGGATTTGATTGACTATTTCCTTTTCCATGTTGGGGAAATTTTCAACTATAATCTCTTCAAAAATTTTCTCATGCCCTTTCTTTTTCTCTTCTTCTAGGATCCATAAAATTCAGATGTTGGTGCATTTGATATTGTCCCAGAGGTCTCTAAGACTATCCTCAGTTCTTTTTATTCTTTTTCTTTTATTCTGCTCTTCAGAAGTTTTTTTCTACCATTTTATCTTCCAGCTCACTGATTCATTCTTCTGCTTCAGATATTGATTTCTTCCAGATTATATTTAATTTCACTAATTGTGTTGTTTGTATGTTTATTCTTTTATTCTTCTAGTTCAGTTCAGTCAGTTCAGTCACTCAGTTGTGTCCTACTCTTTGCAACCACATAGACTGTGGCACACCAGGCCTACCTATCCATCACCAACTCCTGAAATTTACTCAAACTCATGTCCATTGAGCCAGTGATTCCATCCAACCATCTCATCCTCTGTCATCCCTTTCTCCTCCTGCCTTCAATCTTTCCCAGAATCAGGGTCTTTTCAAATGAGTCAGTTCTTTGCATCAGGTGGCCAGAGTATTGGAGTTTGAGCCTCAGTATCAGCCCTTCTAATGAATATTCAGGACTGATTTCCTTTAGGATGGACTGGTTGCATCTCCTAGCTGTCCAAGGGACTCTGAAGAGTCTTCTCCACACCATAGTTCAAAAGCATCAATTCTTCAGTGCTCAGCTTTCTTTGTAGTCCAACTCTCACATCCATACATGACTACTGGAAAAACCATAGCTTTGACTAGACGGACCTTTGTTGCCAAAGTAGTCTCTTCTTTTTAATATGCTGTCTAGGTTGGTCATAACTTTTCTTCCAAGGAGAAAGAGTCTTTTAATTTCATGGCTGCAGTCACCATCTGCAGTGATTTTGGAGCCAAAGAAGGTCACTGTTTCCACTGTTTCCCCATCTATTTGCCATGAAGTGATGGGACTGGATGCCATGATCTTAGTTTTATGAATGTTGAGCTTTAAGCCAACTTTTCACTCTCCTCTTTCACTTTCTTCAGGAGGCTCTATAGTTCTTCTTTGCTTTCTGCCATAAGGGTGGTGTCATCTGCATATCTGAGGTTATTGATATTTCTCCTGGCAATCTTGAGTCCAGCTTGTGCTTCATCTAGTCCAGCATTTCTCATGATGTACTCTGCATAAAAGTTAAGTAAGCAGGGTGACAATATACAGCCTTGACGAACTCTTTTCCTGATTTGGAAACAGTCTGTTGTTCCTTGTACAGTTCTAACTGTTGCTTCTTGACCTGCATACAGATTCCTCAGGAGGCCAGTCAGGTTGTCTGGTATTCCTATCTCTTTCAGAATTTTTCACAGTTTGTTGTGATCCCCACAGTCAAAGACTTTGGCATAGTCAATAAAGCAGAAGTAGATGTTTTTCTGGAACTCTCTTACTTTTTGATGATCCAATGGATGTTGGCAATTTTATCTCTGATTCCTCTGCCTTTTCTAAATCCAGATTGAACATCTGGAAATTCACTGTTCACATATTATTGAAGCCTGGCTCTAGGTCTTTGTTAATTGATTTTTGCATCTTCTCCATTTTGTTTTCAAGGTTTTGATTATTTTCATCATTTCACTATCATTATTCAAATTCTTTTTCAGGTAATTTGCCTATTTCCTCTTCATTTATTTGGATTTCTGTGTTTCTAATATGTTCCTTCATTTGTGTAGTATTTCTCTGCCTTTTCATTATGTGTATATATATATATATATATATATATATACACACACACACTTTTTTTAACTTATTATGTTTGAGGTCTCCTTTTCCCAGGCTTCAAGGTTGAATTCTTTCTTCCTTTTAGTTTCTGCCCTCCTAAGGTTGTTTCAGGGGTTTGTATAGGGTGAGATTTGCGCTAAGGTTTTTTTGTGTGTGTTTGTTTGTTTTTATTCTGATGGACAAGGCTGAGTCAGGTGGTAATCCTGTTGCTAAGGATAGGGCTTGTATTTTTGCTTTGTATGTTGTTTAGATGAGGCGCCCTGCACAGGGTTCTGCTGCTGGTTGTGTGATGCTGGGTCTTGTGTTCAAGTGGTTTCCTTTGTGTGGTTTCTCACTATTTGATACTCCCTAGGGTTAGTTCTCTGGTAGTCTTGGAGTCAGTGCTCCCACTCAGAAGACTCAGAGCTTGATCTCTGGTCAGGATGAAGATTCCACAAGTGGTTTGTTATGGCATTAAGTGCGAGTAAAACAAATACCCCAAAACAAGAAACCAAAGATGAACTCCAGAGAAATGGCAGTTACAAAATCAGGCAAATAATAATTAAAATAGTGGAATATACACACATACATATACACCCATGAGCAATGTCAAAACAGTCCAACTAAAACAAAGTACAATAGATTGACCCAGCAAAGAAAGGAAATCAAAAATTATGTTTACCAGTTAAGAACAAAACTAACTAAAGCACAAACTGGATAACAAACAAAACTAAAGCAAGGTGCCAAGTGGGGAATAAAGCAATGAAAATGAAACTAACAAATATGTTGAGAGGAAAGGAAAGAAAGAACAGATATGCAAAGTTAAATAGGGATAGATAAAGAAGATTTATATACATTAAAGTTCAGGTGTAAGGGGAAAAGTACAGTAGGAAAAGCAAACAAAAGAATAAATGTAGAAAAAATAATAATAGGTTTAAAACTTAAAATTAAAAAAGAGAAAAGAAAGAGTAAAAGGAAAACTTCACGGAACTGCAAATGCCCAATGTAGAGGCAGAGTTTTATAACAACAATAAAAAAATGTGACTGAGAGAAAAAAAAACTCAAAAGCCTAGTTCAATTTTCATAGCACCAATAAAATCAACAGCTGCAACAGAGGGAGGGGGAAAAAGGAGAACCAAAGGAAAAAAAAATCCAAAAGAATCTACAGAACAAGTCAAAACATAAAAATAATAAGTGTTTAAATGTTTTCTTGAGTCACTGATGTCAGAGTTCTTTCCCTCTCTGGGAGTCACAGTCCACCTCACCTCCCTAAGATGCACTGTGCTGATCTCTGGACCTGCCGTGGGGGCAGCTCAGACTCTAATCTGGTCCTCCTTCTGTGTGTTCTTGCCTCCAACATCCACAGCTGTCAGAGCTAGTGCGTTTTCTTTTGTGGGAGCTCTCAGTGTCTTTTTATATATTCCATAGACATTGCATCTGCCTGGTTGATTGTGTGCATTTAATCTGCAGCTTATACAGCTGGTGGGAAGGTTTTGGGTCTTCTTCCTTAGTCACAGTGCCCCTGGGTTTTAATTGTGGTTTTATTTCCACCTCTGCATGTGGGTCGGCCCCTGGGGATTGCTCCTGAGGCTGCCCCGGAGGACTTGGGTCTGCCCTGTGAGGGCCATGTGTGGAGGTGATGCAGCTGCTTCGGTTGCAGGGTTCTGGCAGCAGCAGGTACTCAGGAGAGTTGGTGGCTAGGGGCAGCAGGAAATACAGTGCTCTAGAAGGGTATGGCGACCAGTATTGGACAATATGCTCCAGTATTCTTGCCTGGAGAACCCCCCTGACAGAGAAGCCTGGCAGGCCACAGTCTACAGGATTGCAAAGATTTGGACATGACTTAAGTGACCCTGTACACATAGACACAATTTTTTTTGTTGTTGTTGCCTGTGGCAGCTTTGCCCCCATGAGAGTGGAATGTGAAGGTGGCGCAGCTGCTTGGCTTGTGGGGACCCTGGCAGCACAAAGTGTTCAGGGACATAGACTTCCTACACCCCAGGAGTTATGGCCCTATCAGAGTGTTTTTTTGAGCCTCTTGTAGCTGGCGATCAGAAGGCCTCTTTGGCCAGTCTCCCTAGCTCTGCCCGTTCAGACACTTAGAGGGCTCCCTTGCCTGGGGTCCTTCTCTGTTGTTCAATGTGTCAGACACATAGAGGGGCCCCTCTGGCTAGGGTCCTACTCTGTAGATCGGCGGGTCAGGCACTTAAAGGGGCAACCTGGGAGGGGTCCTACTCTGTAGATCGGCGGGTCAGGCACTTAAAGGGGCAACCTGGGAGGGGTCCTACTCTGTAGATCGGCGGGTCAGGCACTTAAAGGGGCAACCTGGGAGGGGTCCTACTCTGTAGATTGGCGCATCAGGCACTTTAAGGGGCAACCTGGGAGGGGTCCTACTCTGTAGATCGGCGGGTCAGGCACTTAAAGGGGCAACCTGGGAGGGGTCCTACTCTGTAGATTGGCGCGTCAGGCACTTAAAGGGGCAACCTGGGAGGGGTCCTACTCTGTAGATCGGCGGGTCAGGCACTTTAAGGGGCACCCTGGGTGGGGTCCTACTCTGTAGATTGGCGCGTCAGGCACTTTAAGGGGCACCCTGGGTGGGGTCCTACTCTGTAGTTCAGTGTTTGATGGGCCAGCCTGCCTATTGGGCAGCTGCCAAAGCTGGCGCCTGGGGAGAGAAAAGCTGTGGTGATGGCTCCACCTGCTACTCGTGACTCAGCAGCATCGCCTTGCTTCCATGGCTGCCCGGCTTTCCTCCACAGGCATTACCCACCACAGTCTCCTCCCTCACATCCCCTCCATCAGTCTCTCCCAGTCAACAGCAGCCCTTGCTCTGGGATGGCTCCACAATCTCTAAACTCCAGCTCCCAGCTGCTGCCCCTTCCAGGGGACCTGCATCCCTGTCCAGGATATGTGCGGCTGCGGCAAGGACTGTCTGATTCTCATTCCGATTAGGCTGCCACAGATCAGCTGTTTCACTCTCAGCCTTAAATGTTTCTTCTCTCACTCAGAGAGTTGCCCCCATGTGGGGACCGGATCCCTGCTTCAATTCCCCCACCTGCTGAGGGCAGATCCAGTCCTACTAACACTCCTGTGTGTCCCCCTAGTACCTTCATCCTACCAAGTTTTGCATGGTTCTGTATGTTCTTTTCTGCTGATCAGGGCCTCCTATCCGCTCTCAGCTGGTGTTCTGCATGCATTTCTGTGTCTGAAGGTGTATTCCTGATGTGTCCGTGGAAAGAGATGTGCTCCACGTCCCCCTACTCGTCCTCCATCTTGTTCTCTTCCCACACTGTATTTTTTTAACTAAGAATCTAGTAAAACATTATATAGATCTCTCAGTGTGGATACACGTAACTTTAGTTCACTTATTTTTTTTACTGGTGTTTACTACTCCAATTAATGAAAAGTCTGGTGTTTGCTACTCCAATTTATGAAAAACAACAAAAAATACTATTTTTCTATTGATAGACATTTTGCCTCTGATTTTAAGTGTTGCAATGGTCATTCTTATAAATCTTTTTCATATATAAGAAATACAATTTCCATGTTCGGAAAGGTTTCATAGATAATGCCAGTGTATGTGTAGAGATATTTTTCCAGTTTAAATTCCAAACAATATTTTATGACCCCTATTCCTACATATATCTACTGGCCATTTGTTAATATCATACTTCAATATTTTTCTCTGATGATGGAATAGAATATCCCATCTAATAATAGAATATCACATTTATTAAAATTAAAGTATAATTTTACATTTTTCACAGAATAATTGTCCATTATTAACTTTTACACATTTTTCGTCTAAATTGTGGTTCTTAGTCTATATTTAAGTTTTCACATCTTTTTAATACTAATATACAAAAGTATATTGCATATTTTAAAAATGCCTTCTCTCATTTTCTTGCCACTTTTAATTATGCATTTTAAATAATACAAATATAAATGCAAGTATTAATTTTCAGCAGATCCAATTTGTTAATCTTTTCCTTTATTATCTTTTTGTGTGTATTTTAAAAGAAATTTCACTCTCCCCCAGATTCATAAGCATCTTCTAAAATTATATAGTTTTCTGTTTTATGGTAATCTTGATACTGATTTTGGGCAGTGTATTAAGCAAATGTGAATCACATTTTACATTCTTTTCTCACATGCTTTCAGAATCATTGAATATCCTCATATTACTGAGAAGCTTCTGTTATTTGCTTCCATTTATGTATGTCTATTTCTAAGCTTTTCTTTCTTTTTTTGTGTTTTACTTGAACTATCCATGCATGAATACCTTCTGTGTTGATTAGGATAATTCTGTAATAACTCTTATTGCATCATTCCTATAGGTAGGCAAGCAGGAAGTAAGAAACTAAAACAGCCTCAATATCTGTCAATATATATGTTCAGAGTCATGCAATGGAATTCTGTTTAGTATTTAAGATGAATGAATCATAACTATATGAGTACTAATATGACTCAGTCAAGTATGCTATTGCATGATAAAAACCAGTTGGAGATAGACACTGTGAGTATGATAATATTTATGCAAACTTATAACACACAACAATGATATATGGTATTTCTAGATATCTGGAAATGTGTAAATTATTCAGAATGATGCATAGGAATAGTGAAAAACACCTTCAGGAAAATGATTACCTCTGGAGTGGAAGGAGAGAGGAATGGTTTAATTATATCTGAATCCTTTTTAATTATTTAAAGTTAAAATCTAAAGAACTATAGCATTGGGTTAACATTGTACATGATAAAATATGGGTTATAGCTAGATAGTAAAAACAGGTGTTTACTATCTTCTGACCTTTCCTACACTTTTGGAATATTACCTAATTTATACAAAATAGATGGGTAGACTCAATAAATGCATTTTAAATTGTAGTCAGTATTCCTTGGTTGCTGTTGTTCAGGCACTAAGCCGTGTCCTCCTCTTTGTGACACCATGGGCTGCAGTATGCAGGCTCCCTTGTCCTTCACAGTTTCCAAGAGTTTGTTCAGATTCATGTCATTGAGTCAGTGATGCTGTATAACCATCTCAACCTCTGCTGTCCTCTTCTTTTGCCTTCAACATTTGCCAGCATCAGGGTCTTTTCCAATAAGACGGCTTTTCCCATCAGGTGGTCAGAGTATTGGAACTTCAGCATCAGTTCTTCCAATGAGTATTCAGGGTTGATTTCCTTTAGGATTGCCTGGTTTGATCTCCTTGCAGCCTAAGGGACTCTCAAGAGTTTTCTCCAGCACTATAATTCACAAACATCAATTTATACAAAATAGGTAGACTGTATTGTAGTCAGTATTCCTTGGGTGAAAATATTAAAAGAGGTGGTAACAATTCCAAGTTTACATTTTTACAGTGATTTGGTCAGATCTGTAGTTTGCAATAACACATAATCATGTTTTTTTTTCTGTCTTAGCACTGCAAATAATTAGTTTATTCTTGAATCAGAACTCCAATGTAATGTTCAGATGCCTTTAAAAAATAGCAATTACATTTACTATAGAAATTATTAGCTCAAAATCTTATCTTAGAAATTTCTCCTCAAAGAGTAGACCCTAGTTGCCTTGTCTGTCCCAGAAGACAGTCCTCTGCTCAAAGCTGACTGGTCAGAAGATGAACCCCTAACTCAGATTTAAAATTTGGTTTTGAGGGGTAAAAGAGAGCTGCCATTTTTGAATCTATAACAAGCTGATCATGATTCTTTAAAGGAAAGTTTCAATTAGCATCTTTAGTGAGAACCTATGAGGTCCCTATGGGCCTGCTTTTCTGATGGTTTGTTTGGGTGGCTTTTCCTTGTCTTCTGCAGTATAGCCTGTCTTCTTCTAATAAATTTCCTGTTTGGCTTGAATTGTCCTCAGGCTGATTTTGTTATTGTTACCCAAAATAACTATAACATACTATTAATATAGAGCATTTCACTCAGATTTATATATCAACTTTGAAATTTACTGGCTCTCGTCCTATAATTTTCTTCAAAAGGCAACACAGATAAATCTATTGATTTTGGCTTGTTTTACTCACTACTCACTTTAAATATATCAGCAGCATTTTATTCTTTTTTTTATAACCTTCTTTTCTGTGGGTGAAATCCAGTTTCCTCCCCTTTACCTGTTTATTTTGAGTACTATTCCATATCCTCCGTGTAAATTCTTGTTGGTATTGTATTTCATTCCTTGCAATCCTTTTTCTATTTAATAGTAGGCTCTTCTTAATTTCCACGTGTCATTTAAGGCAAATAAAAATAACATATACTCATTTAAAAAATAAAAGACTGTCCATCCTTTCTTAAAGAAGCTAAGATTGTTTATATGGTTTAGTTTTGAAAGCAGTAATTTAATGTTTCCATTAAGAGTAAATTTGCTGTCTCTAGTTAATGGCAGTTTTTGTTTCCTCTTGTTGATGGAAGTCTGATTTTGAAATTTACATCAGAGAAATGCAACATTCAAGAGGATCTCTTCCCAATGTGTTTTTATTAAATGAATTACTAAACTTCACATATAAATATTTCTGTAACTTACCAAAACTTGTGAAAGAGAAAGAAAAAAAAGGTTATAGAATAGATACATGCCTCATTTGTATATTAGTCACATCGTGATTAGTTAGAGAAAACACTTGATTTTTTACATAAACTAATTGGAAACCAGTTTGACACTTAACTCTGGGCTTTAGCAATAAGCGGTATGATATGTAAAGACAATGGATGCGTGTTTATTATCAAAGGCTCACACTATCTATTTTTATTTTTCTAGCAAGGCTTCACTCAGAGTTATTTGATGGATTTGGTTTGCACCGCCAGATTTTCCAAGTTGGTTTCCCTACAGTTTTGAGATATTTGATGGAGATTCAAGGGTAAGGTTCTAAATGCAATTTAGGATGACTCTAAAACTTCTTGAGGGTTTGAATGCAGATATTTGACTTCATTAGCATTCTGCTTACCTACACTGAGCTGATCTATCAAAGCCATATTTATGCTAAATGAAAAGTAATGGGTCTGCAGGTCTTTTCCCTTTTCACATTTCCCTTTATTTATCAAGGTATTCTACTCTCGGTTAAGAGCAAATTGGTTTACTTTGATGGATTAAAATTACATATTTCACGATTTCTATCTGCTTAACCTTAAACTCATTGTGGAGACTTTAGTGCTCATTTTCTTATCTGTAAAATGGGAATGATGCTAGTTATAGTACTTACCACATAGGTTTCTTATAAGAATAAAATTAGCTAATATGTGAAAAGTACTTATAGTAATGGTGATTTCTATTAAGTATTGAGTTGGCCAAAAAGTTCATTCAAGTTTTTATAGAGCATTTTATGAAAAAGCCCAAGGGAACTTTTTGGCCAACCCAATATGTAACACTATGTTGGTTATTATAATGAACATTTTAGTCAAATATACCTTCTATTTTGGTCTCATAATCACTACCCTAATTGAATTTCTTCACTCAATCTTTGATCAGTTGCAGAAGTCCCCTACACTACAGCCTGGATCTTGTATTCCTTACGGAAAACCTTTACGGATTCTTTGTCAACTCAGACACAAGTGAATTTTGGCTTCCTCATTTGTTACCTCGTGACACTGGGGAAGTTATTTATCTCCAATGAATTGCAGATCTGTCCAATACAGATTCAATAAATCTATGAAGTATAAAGGTTCTTATGAAGACTTAACATACAGAACGCACACCTACACAGAGTTAAGAGAATCTTTGGCAAATCTCTAAGTGTATTTTTTCTTATTAAGATCTTTCTAAAAATTATTTATGCATCTGTTTATTTTTGGCTGTGCTGGGTCTTTGTCCGTGTGTGCAGACTTTCTCTAGTTGCAGTGCATGGGGGCTCCTCTCTAGCTGCAGTGTGTGGGCTTCTCATTGCAGGCTAGTTCTAACTGTGCGCTGCTCTCTAGCTGTGGACTATAGGCTCTAGGCACACAGGCTTCAGCAGATGTGGCACAGAAGCTTAGCTGCCCCGTGGCGTGTGGCATCATCCTGGACCGGGGATCCAATCCATGTCCCTACGTTGGCAAGCAGATTCTTAACCATTGGACCACCAGGGAGGTCCTCTGAGTATGTTTCTTTCTCACTCTGGCTGGCATTTAAGGACTACTACCAAGACTTTTTTTTTTTTTTTTCCATTTCCCACTCTTCCTTTACTTTCACTGCCCAATCTGCCCTCCCTAGGTATAGTAAGTAAAAAGTTCTTTAATATGTTTAAATCAACCAATCCCAGATTTTTTTTAAATCTCATATATCTTTTTACCATGCTTTCCCACATATTGTACTGCCTCTATCCCAAGCCCAGAATGTTTTCTACACTTATTTTTGCAGACCTACCGCCTTTCCTTCCTTTCAGAACTTGCAAATTGGTAACCCTCTGGGAGATATGTTTCATTGGGGCAGTCCAATTTTTTTAATTGAATGGGAATGCCTTTAGGTAAAGTAAGAAATCCACAGTGCCCTGTAATAACCATGATTCCTTCACATATTTAGGCCTCCTGCCTGGCCCCTGAAGTCATTGGGTTTATCACTGGAACTCCTTCTCTTAATTAAAGTTAGCCTAAAAGAATCACTACCTTGTCTGCCTCCCCTCAATTCAATTAAAATTTTATTGGCCCCTTTATACTATCTGACATAGGCAGAAAAAGTGAGTTTGGGAGGAAGACAGAATTGATTTTAATCTCTGCAGCTAATAATTGGATGACTTATAGCAAGACTTCCTTATTACAAAGTGAAGAAAGCAATTCTCATATGCAAATCACAATTCTTTTCAGTTTGTTTTGAGAACTACATAAAGGACATATCTAAGATAACCAGCACAGTGCCTGGTCCCAAATAAGTAATCTATAGATATTAATAGACCCTCTGAATCTGTTTGCTAATTTATTACATGTGGACATTGAAATTAGGTAATCATCCATGTCCTCTTTCTAGCTCAAAAACAGTAGGAGACCCATGGAATTCCCAATGTTACATTATAAGTATCCTATCTCTTGTGATTTTTTTTTCTCACTATAATATAGTAAATCTAATGTAATACTCTTTGTTCCTGAATATTATAATTCAGTGTACACCTGAATACTACCTTGACATTTCTGATGTTATACTGATAATTAGTTTGCTATTTTTCTTTTTTTTTGGTGGAAGTTTTCCTTTTAGTAGACTAGAGGTTACAATTTTTGATTGAGACCTAGCTTTTGATTGAAACTCACTCTGATTGAGTTTTAGTGACTCTAAGAGAGAACTTGCCTGGAGAGTTCCATGGACAGAGAAGCCTGGCAGGGTGCAGTCCATTGAGTCACAAAGAGACGGACACGACTGAGTAACTAACACGGCCAGGCTCAGAGCAGATATTATTAATAGGCCAGGTGAGAGGATCCCGTCTAGTGATATTGTGAGTGGACAGAACAGGACTGAACTCTCTTCTAAAACAAATTTCCTAGGGGCTATCCAATCAGAGCCTTGGAGTGGAGAAATCCATCAAAGTAATTAGAAGTATTAGATACTGGTAACTGACAAACCCAAGAATTGGGTTGATTTTTAAAACTAGCATAGGACTGTGTCCATGATAGAAAACATTTGATTTATATGCAGATATCCAAGAAGTCAAGAAACCATTATAAATGATCATACGAATCGGGTCCAAGATCTTGGGCAGGCATCCACTTCTGATGTTGTCTCCTTCTTGTCCTGGTGTGAGTGTAGCTCTTCCTCTATTTGGGCATTGTTTTAAAGTGCGTTTGAGATCAGCAGCCCCCTCTGTAGTCCAGTCTGGTGCAGGGGCCCTTTTTTAAGTGAGAAATATGAATCCTTTCAGTATCAGTATACATGAGCTAGCCAAGAGTACCTGATAAAAAGTCCTCCCATCCAGGTTGGAGACAGTCCCTTAAATTACGTCTTTTTTCAATCCCGGTTGTAGGTCGTGAGTCATCTGATCTTTGTCCAAAGATAGATTAGTGAGATAAGCTTCAGAAAGAGAGTGTCCTTAAATAATTCAATTACATTTTATAATGATGTAGCAAAACAGCAAAGAGCTATCCAGGAAATTAGTCTTAGTAGATACAGATCTCCATTAATAAAACTGGGATTTAACGTTCATCTTGCTTGAACAGTTTCTGGCTTTTTTGTGGGGAGAAAGAGAGAAGGATACTAGCATTGCGAGAGTGCCCATTGTAGACTCCCTGGTAGGTCCTTGCAAACACCACTGACTCTCGTTGATGGAAGACTTCCCTGGTGGCTCAGATGGTAAAGTGTCTGCCTACAATGCAGGAGACCCGGGTTCAATCCCTGGGTCAGGAAGATCTCCTGGATGAAGGAAATGGCAACCCACTCCAGTGTTCTTGCCTGGAAAATCCCATGGACAGAGGAGCCTGGTAGGCTACAGTCCATGGGGTTGCAGAGAGCTGGACACGACTGAACGACTTCACTTTCGCTTTCACAGCCGATGGAGTAGAAATGTGTGAACAGACAAGTGGGTGGTCTACTTCAGAGAGGGTTCAATATACCTGGAACATCAGTCAGTGAGTTTTACAGAGATCAGTGCAGGGATTCTGTGAACCCAACACTTACTAAGTGCAAGTCACTCAACAGAGCTGTCACTGCTGAGATCTAAGATTCCCAGATACAGCCATTTTTAATGTGAATTTTTTTTAATCTGAGATTTTTCAATCTGCTCAATAAGAGCAGGTGACTGTATTTGATAAAAAATGAGCTCATCAAACCTATGCCATTATCACCAATTATTAAAGTTTCTTTTTGCTGGGATCATCATTGTTTGTTTTTATGATTTAACAAAGGAATCAAGATCACACTGACTTGAAGTATGTCGCTAGGTGCTGCCCTCTGGCCAAGTTATAATGTGTGAATGACTAGTTTGAAATTGGTGAAGCAACACCGAATTTTACATTATTGATTAAAGGCAAGAAAATCTATTTTATTTAAAATGAACTGTTCTGCATTCTCTCAAGCATTTTTAATGCTTTGTATGCAGTGTTATATAAAAAACATGTAGACTTATGCTAAAAATGGAAGAATTAAGTAGGAGATTTTATGGATTCATATATCTACATTTTTTGTTGTTAATACATTTTTGTCACCATTTCTGGGTTTAAACTAAAATATCCATAACAATTCTGAAGCATTCTGAAAATGAGTGTTGCTCAGTTCCAAGTGGCCTCTTTTCACTAAATTATTCAGTGCTCTACATCAATGTGTCAAATTTATTCACAGGGCATAAATGAAGAGATCTAGTGCTTGATAATCCAGAACTGCTTTTTTAAATAATGAATAAAATCATTTAAAGACATTGAAAGAAGGATAACAAGTAGCCCTTAAAAGTTTCTCTTGGCTTCAGAACTGTACTGTTCTACAGTTATATATCAACATAAAGGAGATTTATAAGAATTTGATTATAAGCTAAATAAAGCATAGGTTTAAACAGTCATTAGACTGATCAAGTTGTAATGGGATATTCAGAGGCTTGTTAAATCTGTTAAAGACACCTGGATAACTTTGATACCTGGAAGTCTTATGTTCCTTTTCTGTTTTTATATGCAGTTGTCATTTCCTCATGTAGCACATATATCATTTGACATCTTATTTGCATTTTAGAAGGGTCTGCTCCCTTCTCCCCCGAAATTTATCTACCCTGGAACATTTGACAAAGGACACATTTTCTTTTCTTTTTTGCAACTACATATATTCTTTATTGAAGGTGTGCATTTTAAATTAATTTCAGGTGTCCAACATAGTGATCCAGTAATCAAATATATTAAAAATGGCCATCACAAGTCTATTAAAATCTGCCACTACATAAAATAATCACAGTACGTGCTCAGTCGCTTCCAACTCATGGCAACCCCACAGACTAGCGCCCACCAGGTTCTTCTGTCCATGGGATTTCCCAGGCAAGAATAGTGGAGTGGGTTGCCATTTCCTCCTCCAAGGGAGTTTCCTGACCCAGGGATCAAACTCGCATCTCCTGTATTGGCAGGCAAATTCTTTACCACTGAGCCACCTGGGAATCCCAAAATAATTACAGTAATATTGACTATATTCTTATGTTGTGTACTGTGTTCCCATAAGTCATAACTAGGAATTCACATTTTCTTGTATTTGTCCCTGAAGCCTGCTTCTCCCCCGGTACTCGCCTCATGACCACTGTTTTTGTTCTCTTCATTTAGCTTCTCTTTCTCCCTCCTTTTTGCACTTTCCTTGAATGCCCTCTACTTTCTAAGGACAGGACTTTTGTGCGAAGTGGAGTCTACTGAAGCTTTAGGGATGTTTTTTCAAATGTGTGGTATCAGCACCCTCTCACCCACAGCAATACTGCTGAAATGCAAAAATCCTAACCCCTGAACTCAGGGCTGCTTCCAAGAATTAATCCTTGGGGATTCTAGCTAATGGCTTCCCAGGTGGTTCAACGGTAAACAATCTGCCTGCTAATGCAGGAGACACAGGAGACGTGGGTTCAATCCCTGGGTCAGGGAAATGCCCTGGAGTAGGAAATGACAACCCATTCCAGTATTCTTATTTGGGAAATCCCATGGACAGAGGAACCTGGGGTAGGCTACCGTCCCTGGCGTCGCAAAGAGTCAGACAGGAGTGAGTGACTGAGCATACACCACACATCCTACGCACTCTATTCTTGGTTTACTAATAATCTGTATTTGTAACAGGTGCCTCAGATGATTCTTAATCATACTAAAGAGAACTCTTTGGGGTCAGTCAGAGGTGAGGGCAGAAAGGATCATCCGTCTAAACGAGCATAAAATGTAAAACCTTTAAATTTGATTCTTAGGCATCCTTGTGTGGATGTTTTCTGGCATCCAGGGCACACAGATGTCTCAGAGAGCCACTTTCTCCTGAGGGTTCTCTGGTAGATGTGGAGATGTGCTGTCCAGGTTCTGCTTCAAGGAAGGCCTTGCTGTCCAGCTGCAAGGAGAGCTCTCAGCACACGGCTTGCAGCTGCACGTGCTTCAGGCTCCACTCTCACTGGAGAGGGTGCCTCGCTCCACCTCTTGTGCTTCCAGCACCTGGTTTCTGAGCAAGCCAGAAACGACCATTTCAGCCTGTTGCGAGTCAACTTTCTCAGGCTGTTTCCACTCTGGAGTTCCCCGCCTGAGGTTTTGTGTGCATCACATTTTGGCTTCTTTCCTTACCTAATCCGTTTCTTACCTTTCTTTTCATAGATGTTAATACCTAGTGAACATCTTGCACTGAAAACACCATTTTAGCATCTGCTAGAGAACCCAATATGTAACAGTCTTCATCAAGAGTAACACTGTAGCAGCTTTCCCCCTCCTCTGAAAATAGCTCATCTCAGGTCCCTGGGCCTCTCTCAACCAAGAAGATAGGTTTCTAATATTTCTCTTCCTTTAGAATATGCAGTTCTTCTAAATTTTAAGTTGAAAAATTCAGCACTGGTACTGATTTTCCATATTGAAGAACCCAATGGGCAGGTTCTATTTTTCTAATCCCAACTTGGCCAGCTACTCCTTGCAGTGATTTTTGCTGTCCACCAAGGAAATGGCATCAGTTTGTTTTTTAAGGAGCATTTCTGGGCATTTGTGTCAGAGGAATGAGAGCATGTTTGTTGCTTCCCCCAACTCTCTTTGTTTTATGTGTAATTAATAAACATGGCTTCTGAGACTTCTGTGTGATGCTGAAAATTAAGTAACCAAACATGAAATTTTCTTCCCTATCTGGAAAGTCGACTCAATCATTCTTCTTGTTTTTCAATCCATGATGCTGTCTTGAGAATCTGTTCTTCTGCTGGTAGCTGTTATTCTGAAAGTGGAGTTTCTGATTAATTAAGCCATTCTCATCAGGACCGCTTAACTTCACCAAATTACATAAACCTGTGTTGGAAAAGTGCTCCTCCTCCTTAGGAGAAGCACCTGTTTTTAACTTCACTGCTGTGTGTGTGCTAAGTGACTTCAGTTTGTGTCTGACTCTTCCCGACCCTGCGGACTGTAGCCTGCCCGTCTCCTCTGTCTGTGGGATTCTCCAGGCAAGAATAATGGAGTGGGTTGCCATGCCCACCTCCAGGAATTTCACTGCTGAGCCAAAGCTATTCTCCATCTTGAAAAGATCACAGAGTTTCTTTCAGTATTCTAGGTAAGTTAACTACTAAATTCCTCCACTGACTTCTGGACATCATCTTAGATAATGGGATGAAATGGTTTTCTGTTGGGAAATATTGCATAGTTTCAGTTGTTTTTACCTTTATTTTCATATGAACTTGCCTCTTAGGTAGGTAGGAAAATAAAGCCATAAGAAATAAAAGACTCTTTTTGATGGAAACATGAGAAAAACAAAAGTTTATACGGATTCAGAGCTCAGAGCAATAGGTTAAGTAAATATCCACCTGGGCAAGATCCCAGCCAATGACATTGTGATGACAAGGTGCAGACTGGAACACTTTCTGATGGCAAAACAAACCTCATCTTGCTGAGACATAGATTTTTTTTTTTAATATTTATTTTTGCCTATGCTGGGTCTTCATTGCTGCGCCCAGACTTCTCATTGCTGTGGGTTTTCTTGCGACAGAACACGGGCTCTAAGGGTGAGTGGGTTCTGTAGTTACGGCATCGGGCCCAGTTGTTCCACGGCATGTGGTATCTTCCTGGACCAGGGATCAAATTCTGTCCCCTGCATTGCCAGGCAGATCCCCAACCACTGGGCCACCAGGGAAGTCCCTCAGATATAGATTTAACCGAATTTTTAAACTGTAAGCTTAGTGGGGTGATGATGGCACCTACACACTTTTATTACCTAAGTCCTAGTGACTGAGATCATTCCTTGATTAAACAGATATAAAATTGTTACTGAGAGTGATTGTTTTTCTATTTCATGTGGAAGATAATGGCAAAGAGGACTGAGAAATGGTATGAAAAGTGAGTTCATCATGGCTGTAGCCACATGTGATAGTTATGGAAAAGGCAATAAGGCAAGGGTTTGCTTCTTCAGACTTGTGTTATTTCTTTTGGGTTTGAACTCACTCTCTCCATCCACAGATCATAATCCAAGCTTTCTTTCTAGAAATGCTTGTCAAATTTTGCAGCATCACTGGATAAGAGAAAAGGATGAGATAAAAATGAGTCAGGCATCCTGTTGAAGTGTATCCAGCTAGTGAAGCCTGTGGGATCTCATATTGTTTACCAGCTGCTTCCGCATTCTCTGCTGAATCTGGACTCATTTTACAGCTAGAGTTGAAATTAGCAATTCACATTGCATGCTCACCAGATGCTATTGAGGAATGTGAAGGAGACAGCCGCATAATCACACTGAAAACAGAATTTGAAGATCACCTTGTCCTGTTAGCATCCGGGACTCGGTGAAACAAAATGACTGATTTATCTGTGCACCCCATACCCTTATTAAATAAGCAAAGATGAGAACACAAGCATGATATTACACAACAGTGTCATTGGTATGAGTCACAGTACCTGTAATTTAGCATTACATTGTCTAGCTCCAACAGGTGGCACAGTCTGGCAGATGGTATGAGGATTTATTTACAAGGTTCACTGTTTCTTGCAAACTGCTTGCCTTTGTTTTTTTTCCTAAAATTTCATGTGTGTGTATGCTCATATCCAATTGTATTCATATATTAAAAATATAAAGAGTGCTTGTTTATTTTTTGAGGCTATTAATGCCATATAGATTCAGAATGGTAATCACTCTCTGATACTTTTTCTATTAATATTCATTCAACATTCACTCAAACATTTCTGAACACATATGTGCCAGGTACTACTTATTATAGATTTAAACTTAGGATATATTAATACCATAGAAAAGTTTCCTCATTATGCTGCTTACATGCTGATAAAATAAACCACTCTAAAATAGATCTTACTTAAAATCAATGTCTCAATATTGCACCATAACCTTTTTTAGAATGGTATTACCTGATGTGTTTTCTTTTGATATCTTTCACTTCAAACTTCCTGAAGGAAACTTTATGTTTGGGGGTGTCTCCTATAAACATAGCTTTAAAAAAAGACATTTGAAAATCTCTGACTTAAAACTTGGAAGTTTTATCCATCCACCACATTTTTTTGAGAATAATTACCTATTTGGATATGTTGCCTTATTTTGTGTGTATTTTTTCCTCTGCTATTCTTTCTTTGATTTTTAAAATTATTTTGTCTTTTTTTTTTTGGAGTCCTTTTCTTGATACTCCTTTATACCCTGTTAATTTGAAGTTCTTATTTTATTTTTATTCTTTTAGTGAGAGTCTTAAATCTAATGATTTAATACTTAAGAAATGCTTGTCCTAACCATGTCTAAAATTAACAGATATCTATCTACCTTGTCCTCCTCCAAATACAAAGACCTTAGAATCTTTTCAATCATCTGTCCCATTTTTCATGTCTTTGTGTGTGGGTGGGGTGTGTGTGTAGGAAAGTTTGCTTTATTTCGGATGCAGGCAACTGGTGTGGAGGACCGGGAGAGGGGGCAGGAGTGGAGAAGGGGAGACTTCTGTCCAAAGGCCAATTCCCACCCTCCTATCCACCCAACCCCACCCCACCACACCCCCCACTACTGACATTCAACCAGGCAAGAATTTTTATAGAAAGAGGGAGGGGGTTACATTTAGAAACAGTGTGGTCATCTCTGTCCTATCTCTATTTTGAATATAAGCCCTTAAACTGAGTCATTATTTTCAATCCTTTTTATAACCAATACATTCACTAACTTATTTGCTTGCTATTGTATTTTACACTCAGCATTTTCTTCTGAGTTAAATTTATTCTGTTGAAGTATTTCTGGTAGCACTTCCTTCAGTAAGATCT
The DNA here is from genome assembly GCF_033118175.1 of Dama dama. Lineage (NCBI taxonomy): Eukaryota > Metazoa > Chordata > Mammalia > Artiodactyla > Cervidae > Dama > Dama dama. The sequence continues at coordinate 24,613,139 of NC_083709.1, forward strand.
GTGAGTGCTGCATTCTCTGCATTTGACTGAAAATGTCTATTTTGACCTCACTCTTGGAAAGTCCAACTGGATATACAATTCTAGAGTGACAGATCTTTTCCTTCTACACATTAAATGTATACTTCCCCTGTCGTCTCTCCTCTATTGAGGTTGATTGTAGGACTGTTTCAATATAGTAGTCATTATTTTTTAGGAATTTTAGGTTTTTTTTTTTTATTTAGGAAGTTTTTTTTATTAATGAAATGTTTGAAGTATAGATTTATCCTTCATTTATCACATTTGATACTCATTGCTTTGCTTCAGAACTCATGCCTTTCTTCAGTTATGGATAATTTTGATTCCTTTGTGCTTTTTTTTAAAAATAAATTTATTCTTTTAATTATTTTATTTATTTGGTGGCACCAGATCTTAGTTGTGGCACACGTGATCTTTTACCTTCAGTGCCTCTTACGGGATCTAGTTTCTGACCATGGCTCAAATCTGGGCCCCCTGCATTGGGAGCACAGAGTCTTAGCCTCTGGACCACCAGCGAAGTTCCCATTTGCACTTTTAATATTGCTTCTCCCTCTCCTCTTCTCTCTGTTCTCTTATTGAATTAATGTTGTACATGCATTATTACTTTTCATCATATCCTTCCCTTCATGTATTAACTTCAGTTATCTCTAAATGATTCTCTGACCTGAATTCTGGGTAATACCCTCAGTTATATTTTTAGTTTACTAAATTTCTCTTCAGCTCTAACTTGTATTCCTTTTCAATTTAACTGTCTGTTTTAAAATATTTTTTGCACTTATTTTATCCAGCATTCCTCTGTGTTCATAGAAGGAGGTGGTTCTGAGTAACCTAGGCTACCATATTGCTGGAAGTTCATGACCATTTTTCTTAATAAATTATATTAGTTTTTGGAAGGCCTCAAAAATAAAATTACTTGGTATTCTACATATAAAAAAATCAATATGCAGACAATAACTAATGAAAGGGAATAAGAAAGGAGGAGACTGTGTTAGTTTACTAGGCCTGGCATAATAAAGTACCACAAGTCAAGTGGTTTAAACTTTAGAAATTCAGTTTCAAAGCCTGCAGACCAGGAGTTCAAAGTCAAGGTGTCTGCAGTGTTGGTTCCTTCTGAGGTATGTGAGGGAAAATCTGTCCCAGTCTTTCTCCTGGCTTCTGGTGGTTTGCTGGCAATCTTTGGCATTCCTTGGCTTCTGCTCCATCACCCCAGTTTCTGCCTCCAACTTCATGTGGCATTTTTCCTATTTGCATGCCTATGTCCATATTTTCCCATTTTGTAAGAATATTATTCCTGTTGGATTAGGGGCCCATCCTTATCAGGTATGATCTCATCTTAAAGAATTACATCTTTAATAACCTTGCTTCCAGATAAGCTCAGATACTTGGGGTTAGGACTTTAACATGAATCTGGGGGGTGGGGGAGGACACAAGTCAACCTATAACAGAGACACTGTTGGAAGTTGGTGTCTTAAATTTAGAGTCTGAGGGATCTCAGTTTGAAGTCAGTCTCTGCTAGTCACTAGCTTCAGTGATTTCTCCTTTTTCGTTATCTGTTTAAAGAAAGACACAATGATTATACTATGAGAACTAGTCAAATTTATATGATACACAATACATCACATTTCGTGTATCTACCACAAGTCACTTCCTCAATGAACAGTAGATATTATCATCCTTTCTCAGTGAGAGACATGTCCCTATTATCTGTTGAAGTTCTGCCTGCTCACATCAGACATTGTGGGAATTCATGTGGTTACACATGAAAGGAATAAGGAATGTTTTAGCAGTGACTAGGAGAAGACTGATGTGGTACAGTGAGAGAAGTTATGAGAACTCATTTGAAGAGAGCTCACGTTATTGAGTAATTATTGTATCCAACTGTACACGAAGCCCTTTCACACATTGTCTTTTTTAATCATCAACAGAAAGACAGGATGGTTGCTCCCATTTTACAGATGAGGAAACTGAGTCTCCAATAAGTGAAGTAACTTGTCTAAAGTTCCACTGCCACTACGCGTTGAAGAATGGATTTAAACTTCGGTCGGCTTAACTCCAGAACCCATAATGTTATAATGCTATCAAGTGAAAAGGCTGATTCTAAACCACATATAAGAATTAGCCTTGTAACCTCAGAAAGTATTTCTGTCCCTTCTCACATTTCCACAGCTCCCTAAGGTTTCTAAGCCACAGTGGTAGCACATCTATAACAGTCAGTTATCACTTTGCCATAAAAGTTACATGTTACTAAGTACCATATTTTGTAACTCAGAGTGATTACTGTGGCACATGGGTCTCTTCAAGTTCTGTCAAGCTGGTTGCTTATTGATGGGTTCTTGAGTAGATTCTTGACTTGGAGTTACATTTATCATGGTTTTTTATGGAATTAGAACACACTGAATATATTCAGCATTTAAGGCACTTTCAGTGACCCATTCAACACCTTCTGTCCACCTTTGTTTCTTGTGCATGACTGGTTTATTCAAGGTTCTCCCACATGACTGGCTTGGGGCAAGTGGAGGTATTCATTCGTGCGTTACCGCTCAACTCTGCTAGATGCACAGTGGCAGTTATATTTTTTCAGTGACCTTACTTTTGCTTGTAACTGGAAAATATTAAAAAAATTGCCTGGATAAAACTGTGACTACACTTAAAATAGGTGAGGCAATACAGTGTTTTTTTTTTAAGGGGTAAGAATCCCTAATCAGTGAAAATATGTATTCACTTTTGAGTTATTTGAGGGAAGGAAGGAGTGGAAGGAATTCTAGAAAAATAAAAATCATATAAAATTGGATATCATGTCTGTAAAATTTCCCTACATACTTAGGCACAGAGAATGAAAAATCTGTTATTGGCAGTGATATCTTCAGTCTCTCGGGTTTCCCAGGTGGCTCAGTGGTAAAGAATCTGCCTGGCAATGCAGAAGATGTGGGTTCGATCTCTGGGTCAGGAAGTTCCCCTGAAGGTGGAAATGGCAACCCACTCCAGTATTCTTGCCTGGAAATCCCATGGAGAGAGGGACTTTGTGGGCTACAGTCTATAGTCCATGGGTTGCAAAGAGTCGGACATGACTGAGCCACTTAGCATGAATGCACACATACATCTTCAGTCTCTAGTATCTGTTCTTTCAGATCAGAGTCCATACCCTTTCCCTAAATTTGTTTATAATCTAGAACAAACTGCTGAATCTTGAGTGACCAGACACCATCAAAAATCAGTATTGTCTCGTTATTAAAAACAAAATAATAAAATATGCAAAATACCACCATAGTCCTTGGCCAAGAAAACTTCATTTGTGTAGGAGTCTCAGGTCCAGCTCTCTGGCTTAACTGAGGCCAGAGGTCACCTCATCTATCGCCAAGAGCGTTTAAGTCCAGGACTGGATCCTCCTTGAAAGTTCAACCAACCATCATGATATCAGTGACATTTCCTGTTGTGAATTTGGCTACTCCCTTTGTTTTTATCCCTGCAGATGTGGAAATGCAGCTCTCTGACTTAGCTCCATGAGTGTGTGTATGCATGTGTGCGTATGGATTCAGTGTTAATCACCGTATCTCTGTGTTTGTGGCAAAACTGTTCCCCACTTGCTGTTGAAGTTCCCAAATATTTTCTAAGTGTATGAAAATTTTTTTTGTAAATAAAAAAATAGATACAATTCTTTCCCTTCTTTCTCTTCTTCTTTCTTTTTAATCATCACAATATTTATCAGGCTTTCTTTATCCAACATGTCAAAAATGCCAGAAATTCGTACCCCCAGCCCCAGTTGCTTGCCATTTTGTTGTTTGTGTACATGAGTGCATTTCTCTAGGTGGGAGGTTTATAGCTTTTATCAGAATGTCAGTATTATCTGTGACCCCTGTAAAAATCTAAGACACATTAAATATAATTTTGAAAATATTTTACCCTTATGCAAATTATATTATGCCCATTGCCCATGTAACATTCTCATAAAGCATGATTCAAAGTAATCTAGTTATCCATTTTATGAACATGATGAAATTTATTTGAAATTCCTAAATTGTTGGACTCTAGATATTTTTCCATATGGGTTACTATAATGAAAAATGCAGTGAACATTCTCGAAAGCAAATACACAACTTCATATCTAACCATTTCCCTAAAGTAATTTCTTTGGAGTGGAGTTTTGGGATCAAGTAGAAAAGTCACTGTTAAAATTACAGATAATATACTGTCTTTTCCTGTTACATTTATGCTTTTAAAAATGTGTATGTATATAATTTAAAAATTTTTACTCAACCATTATAAAATAAAGGAACAGCTTTTTAATTTTTTTTTTTTTTTTTTTGGGAAAAACACCAGAATAATGTACCTTGAATAATAAATAAAGCTTTAAATTCAGCTGCATTCCTGCTGCCGTACAGGCAAGATTTAAGTATACAGATATTTTTTCTGTGATTTTACAATGTTAATTTCTATTCCTTTGCTCTATGTTTCTATATTTAATTCAGTAGAATAATTTAATGGCTTTTTATTTTGGTGATTTTTCAGAATGTAAGGGCTTTTTTAAGGGAAGCAAACATTTTAAGTAAGCAGTGTTGTATATAAAGAAAGACAGAAAGTTAAATGAATTTCTTAGAAAGAATGGAAAATAAGAATAACAAGATTATGGAGTGTTAGTGAGAAATGGAAAAATCAAGGTGGAATTTCTATAGTACACGATATTGTTGTTAAATAGAAGAAAGAAAAATTCCAGAGGACCCAGAAAAGATTCCAGTCCATGACCTTAACATATTATCAATAAAGTCAATGACCTCTGGTATTATCAAAGCAAGAAACTATATAGTATTTAATAGTTTGAATGCTTAGATCTAAGTCTTCCTCCCTCCCAGTATCTACATTCTTGCCATGACCTATCCTGGGGAAAGGGAATTCTCCTCTCCTTGACTTTGGGCTCAGCCATGTGACTTGTTTGGCCTATGGTATGAAGATAGAAGGGCTTCCCTGGTAGCTCAGTCGGTAAAGATTCTGCCTGCAATGCTGGAGATGCGAGTTCAATCCCTGGGCTGGAAAGATTCCCTGGAGAAGGAAATAGCAACCCACCTAGTATTCTTGCCTGGAGAGTCCCATGGACAGAGAAGCCTGGGGAACAACAGTCCATGAGATCACAAGCCAGACAGTTTCCGTGGTGTAGCGGTTAGCACGTTCACCTTACACAAGAATCAGACATAGCAACAAAACCACTACCACCACCATGTAGACAGAAACAGCAGTTTACCAGGCTCAAAGCCTTCAAGAGAGCTTGCATGCTTCTACTTTTCTCTTGGGCATCTGCCTTCACATAAAGTAAATATGCCCCGCTAGCCTACTGGTTCTTGGGAGATGATGCTAAACACATGGAGGAAAGGCAACCCTCCAACAGGCAGCATGTAGACCTTCTTCAAATACTGTAGCCCGAAGCATAGGCACCCCAGTTGACCTACAGACTCATGAGCAAGAAATATGTGCTCATTTATTGTGTAGTACTGGTAGTTTGTAGTTGTTTGCTTTATAGCAGCATTATACCAATATTTAATTAATACAGAGACTCAGATTTTCTTTACAGAGCTGATGTTGCAAGTGCCAATTTCCTATGGGTTCACCTAAACCAGAAGACAGTGCATTGATACCAAAGAAATCATCAAAGGCAGAAAGCAATAGATTCAGCTTAGCATTCTGGAAAGCAAAATAGAACAGCAGTAACAAGCTGGAATGCTGTGACCTGGATAAAGACCTTCAATTGCATTAGCCTCAGTGATTCAGTGTTGTTGACAATTTTTTTGTTGTTGTTTATCAACAGAATTAGTTGACAACATTAGAAAACTTGGAAGGAGTCAAAAATCCAGTCCATGGAAAGATCAAAAGCAATAGCAAAACCAGAATTGTTGTCCCTTCATGCAAAAACTGGGTGGAGTTGAGTAGATGCTACCTTCTCAGGATGGCCTGAGTTCTTCTGTTTACCCAGCACCCACCTAATACATTATCAGAGAGCCATGTGTATATATAATCATGTCTACTTATGTGGAATTGTGAGAATGAAAGTAGGGTTTTTATCAACAATGCCGGAGCAAAGAATGTGCTCATTAATAGTATCAATAAATGGTGATGTACTTAAATACTCATTAACAGTATCAAAAAATGGTGAGTCACTTAATTGTAGCAATTTATATATTTCTTATGACATATTTTTTAATCAGTGGAAATTCATCTTTCAAATCCTCTATGAATCCCTGAATTGTATTTAAGTATCAACTGGTCAAAAAGAACAGAATGGGATCTCATGAAAACTAGGTGGTATTGAATTGTGTACCCACTTAAGGTGTTTCCTTAACTAATGTGATAAGGAGAAAAATTGCTAATCATATTTTCAATTGCTTATACCAGTTGGTTCACACCCGTTCATTAAGTTGAAAGAGCCTAACTATGGTAATATATTAGATTTGTTTAGCAGCTAGAGTCACAGAGGAGCTTCATGTTTAGTATGTAACTTCATCTTTTTTTTTTTTTTCTTTTTTTCTTTTTTAATTTTTATTATTATTATTTTTTTTTCCCAGTGGGTTTTGTCATACATTGATATGAATCAGCCATGGATTTACATGTATTCCCAATCCCGATCCCCCCTCCCACCTCCCTCTCCACCCGATTCCTCTGGGTCTTCCCAGTGCACCAGGCCCGAGCACTTGTCTCGTGCATCCCACCTGGGCTGGTGATCTGTTTCACCATAGATAGTATACATGCTGTTCTTTTCAAATATCCCACCCTCACATTCTCCCACAAAGTTCAAAAGTCTGTTCTGTGTTTCTGTGTCTCTTTTTCTGTTCTGCATATAGGGTTATCGTTATCACCTTTCTAAATTCCATATACATGTGTCAGTATGCTGTAATGTTCTTTATCTTTCTGGCTTACTTCACTCTGTATAATGGGCTCCAGCTTCATCCATCTCATTAGGACTGGTTCAAATGAATTCTTTTTAATGGCTGAGTAATATTCCATGGTGTATATGTACCACAGCTTCCTTATCCATTCATCTGCTGATGGGCATCTAGGTTGCTTCCATGTCCTGGCTATTATAAACAGTGCTGCGATGAACATTGGGGTGCACGTGTCTCTTTCAGATCTGGTTTCCTCAGTGTGTATGCCCAGAAGTGGGATTGCTGGGTCATATGGCAGTTCTATTTCAAGTTTTTTAAGAAATCTCCACACTGTTTTCCATAGCGGCTGTACTAGTTTGCATTCCCACCAACAGTGTAAGAGGGTTCCCTTTTCTCCACACCCTCTCCAGCATTTATTGCTTGTAGACTTTTGGATAGCAGCCATCCTGACTGGCGTGTAATGGTACCTCATTGTGGTTTTGATTTGCATTTCTCTAATAATGAGTGATGTTGAGCATCTTTTCATGTGTTTGTTAGCCATCTGTATGTCTTCTTTGGAGAAATGTCTGTTTAGTTCTTTGGCCCATTTTTTGATTGGGTCATTTATTTTTCTGGAATTGAGCTGCAGGAGTTGCTTGTATATTTTTGAGAAAACTACAGGCCAATATCACTGATGAACATAGATGCAAAAATCCTTAACAAAATTCTAGCAAACAGAATCCAACAACATATTAAAAAAATCATACACCATGACCAAGTGGGCTTTATCCCAGGAATGCAAGGATTCTTTAATATCCGCAAATCAATCAATGTAATACACCACATTAACAAATTGAAAGATAAAAACCATATGATTATCTCAATAGATGCAGAGAAAGCCTTTGACAAAGTTCAACACTCATTTATGATTAAAACTCTCCAAAAAGCAGGAATAGAAGGAACATACCTCAACATAATAAAAGCTATATATGACAAACCCACAGCAAGCATCACCCTCAATGGTGAAAAATTGAAGGCATTTCCCCTGAAATCAGGAATAAGACAAGGGTGCCCACTCTCACCACTACTATTCAACATAGTGTTGGAAGTGCTGGCCACAGCAATCAGAGCAGAAAAAGAAGTAAAAGGAATCCAGATAGGAAAAGAAGAAGTAAAACTCTCACTGTTTGCAGATGACATGATCCTCTACATAGAAAACCCTAAAGATTCTACCAGAAAATTACTAGAGCTAATCAATGAATATAGTAAAGTTGCAGGATATAAAATTAACACACAGAAATCCCTTGCATTCCTATATACTAACAATGAAAAAACAGACAGAGAAATTAAGGAAACAATACCATTCACCATTGCAACAAAAAGAATAAAATACTTAGGAGTATATCTACCTAAAGAAACAAAGGACCTATACATAGAAAACTATAAAACACTGATGAAAGAAATCAAAGAGGACACAAACAGATGGAGAAACATACCGTGTTCATGGATTGGAAGAATTAATATTGTCAAAATGGCTATTCTACCCAAAGCAGTCTATAGATTCAATGCAATCCCTATCAAGCTACCAACGGTATTTTTCACAGAACTAGACCAAAGAATTTCACAATTTGTATGGAAATACAAAAAACCTCGAATAGCCAAAGTAATCTTGAGAAAGAAGAATGGAACTGGAGGAATCAACCTGCCTGACTTCAGACTCTACTACAAAGCCACAGTCATCAAGACAGTATGGTACTGGCACAAAGACAGAAATATAGATCAATGGAACAGAATAGAAAGCCCAGAGATAAATCCACGAACCTATGGACACCTTATTTTTGACAAAGGAGGCAAGGATATACAATGGAAAAAAGACAACCTCTTTAACAAGTGGTGCTGGGAAAACTGGTCAACCACTTGTAAAAGAATGAAACTAGAACACTTTCTAACACCATACACAAAAATAAACTCAAAATGGATTAAAGATCTAAATGTAAGACCAGAAACTATAAAACTCCTAGAGGAGAACATAGGCAAAACACTCTCCGACATAAATCAAAGCAAGATCCTCTATGACCCACCTCCCAGAATATTGGAAATAAAAGCAAAACTAAACAAATGGGACCTAATGAAACTTAAAAGCTTTTGCACTACAAAGGAAACTATAAGTAAGGTGAAAAGACAGCCCTCAGATTGGGAGAAAATAATAGCAAATGAAGAAACAGACAAAGGATTAATCTCAAAAATATACAAGTAACTTCATCTTTAACATGGAATTCCAATATCCAATAGATATTTAAGTTTGAAATAAATGATACAACTCCTCAAACAGAAAAAAAAAAAATGCCATCATGTTTAAGCTAATTACTTTCACTTATTCATCAAATATTTCATGAATATCTCTTAATTCAGGTACATTTTTAGGTGCTGGAAATACTGAAGTAAATATTAGCTACCATTTACTAATCTCTCATTGCATTACAGACCTTCTTTTATTTAAAGGAAAATGAAAACAATTCTTGTTCTAAGCATAGTATTTCTCAAAGGCACAATCTAGTAACAAAAAGGATATGTACAATCTGCAGTCACTTTCAGACCTCAGCACTGCCAGATAATGCAGGTAACTCATTTCATTACCTGTTGTAATTAACCTAAGTTTGAGATTCTAAACTCAATCAGGATTCCAATGCCACGTTTGTGTCCTAAGTCCTTTCTTGTATGATGACAAGTTTCATGAACAGGGCCCAGTATTGCCTTGCCAAGACTGACAAAGTGCAGGCTGGATTTCAGTCCATTAGAGGCATTAAACATCATTAGAAATGTATGATGGGGGAGGAAGTTGTATTTTCAAGAACTCTCAGGGAGAGTCTGAATATTTGGAAGTTTTCTGCTGCGTCCTCTGGCCTTTGCCGTCAGGCTTCCCAGTGAGGGCTGGTAGGGTTAACTCGTCTGTCTTGAGCTGCGTTCAGAGCTGAACTATTTGGAGATCTGGAGATGGGGATCAAACGTTTAGTATAATTGGAGATCCTACCTTTTCCCTTTCTTGTTAGTTTCACCTCTCCACCAAATGTTGAATAAGTATACAATGGATGTTTAAGGAATGTCAAGTTGACGAAGTATCTTCATTCCCAATGCAGGTTCAAAGCCTTTGTTTTGTTCCGTAATGTGACAAATGGAAGTGTCTAAGGCCTGATTTTTCCTGGGGAAAAGTGCATTTAGGAAGAAACATCAGAGGAGTAATCTTGAGAATTAAAAAAAAAAAAAACCAACAAAAAGATCGTTTTGGTATTTTTAAGTCTCATGATCTCCTTCAGCTTAATATGAGAAATTATCTAAAGCAGGATCTGATACTGATTTGTTGAACTCAAACCTCCCTATCTTCCTCCTTTTTCCGTCTCTCATTCCCCTCGCCTTTCCACTCAGCCTGCATTCACTCCTTCAGCCTCACTTCTGGAAAATGAGTGGTGTAAGATCCTCTGCTATGGGTGAAATGTGGACCCAGGGAGAAAGAGATTAAATAGGGAAAGTCTGTTCCACTTACTTTCCCCCAACCCAAGCTCTCTGAAAAGATATTAGCCCTACTTTTCAGATGAGAAAGCAGAGTTAGGAAACCTCTATTAAATTTCATCTGACTTCTGCTTTTATAAGAAATGAGAATGAGACTGCTCTTGGTTCAGTATCTTGCCACTTATACTTGCCTCATTTTTGGATATCTGAATGACTCTTCTTGAAACATTAACAGTTTATAAAATAAGGTAGAAAGCTCTCATAACAGTTTAAAAAACATTTTTATGCCTTTAGATACCAATAACTACAATTTTTTAGCATGCTATTTTATTTATTAAGCTGTTAGTCCATAATTTTCTCCAAATAAAAATGAATAATTCAGTGCTTCTTAAAGTTTTGTGTTGGAAATGCTCCAGAATTTTCACACAAAAAAGCTTTTTTTTTTCCCAGTCTTTGAAGACTTAAACTAAATTTCCTTTATACCACTCTGTAAATTTCAAGAGCTGGTCTTTAGTGTATGGCGAAATCATAGTTGTTTACATAATGTTTACACACTAGTGAAAATAAAGTGAATAGCATTTGGAAATATCATATTTCCAAAAATCCAATAACATATTAAATATATACCCTAATGGTAATTTGCTAATAGTACTTTTATATAAACATGTTTGATTTTATCTGTTGTCTTTGTATTTTGACTGAGTCAAAGAAAACTATAGATGTCTAACAAGGATAACTTACAAAATGTATGTGAAAATCTAGGAGAGTATATGCAAATTTTATTCAGTCTATGTTTCAAAAAGAATATGAAATCTGACAATGCAAATTGTTAGGCTAAATTAAAAAGAGAGAACACTGATGTTTAGCAAAGGGGAAAAAGTAAATAAAGCATAATAGAGCAATATAGTCTTAAAACTCAGTCAAGCAAAGTACAGCAGCAAAAATAACCATAGCCTTAGAACTTCTAGGATTATGTAGGATGGAAGGGGCAGAGGTTGCTATAAAAAAGGCTGTGAGTATCCACTTTGATGAGGCATTACTGTATGGGGAACTAATAATATATCATTTTGAATTTTGTGGAGAAGGCTTAAGTAATATTTGCTCAGAAATGATTTTTGTTCCTCAATCATTTCAGTCACAGTTAGGATTGCCAGATCAAATACATGATGTTGAGTTATATACATTAGAGATAAACAGTGTGTAAGTCATGTCCTAAATATTATATGGGGCACATTTTTCTAAAACTAGTTTTATTGTTTATCTGGAGTTTCGCTTGGCATTCTAAGTTTTTATTTGCTGAATCTGGCAAGCCTAGTCACTGCATCTCTGAGAATATGGCAAGACTTAGCATATGGGAATTATGAAGCATGGTATGAGACGTTAGGAAAAAGGACTAGGTGCAAAAAATGATGCTTTTTAATATGCACTTAATATCTTCCGAGGTGGCACAGGGTAAAGAACCTGCCTGCCAATGCAGGGGCTGCAGGAGCTGCAGGAGACGCGGATTTGATCCTTGGGTCAGGAAGATCCCCTTGAGTAGGAAATGGCAACCAACTCCAGTATTCTTGCCTGGAAAAATCCCGTGGACAGAGGGGCCTGCTGGGCTACAGTGCACGGGTTCTCAAAGTGTCAGATATGAATGAGCGTGTATGCATACTTGCACTATGCAATAAAGTAGAGATGTATAAATATTGAAATTTTGGAGAAGGGAAACCCTGAGAAATGTATCATGATCAGAAGATAACAGATGAAAGTCAGGTGTCAAAATGTCAATAATACTCATTCAAAATATCTTATTGATGTCTTTATGTAATATGTTACTGATTTTTATTTAGTGATTAAAAACAGACTTTATAGGTCTATTCTTACAGATCTAATCCTATTTCCCCATGAAATCTCAAATCCTCCCAGATTTGTTTTTTTCATACAGTATTTTTGGGAAAAGTACTCTCTAAAGTTTGAAGGAAAGAGTGGTATGGTGTTAATTGGGTCAACCTGTGCATAGGGCCTTTATGTTAACTCTGCTAGGAAATGGGGAAATTAACATATTACTGAAGACATCACACTCCTTTTCTGTTGTTGTTGTTGGGGCAAAGGCATTCCAGTTGTAGACAATTTTATTTGAGCAAAACATATTGTACATTTTGTGTAAACTCTGGCAGTTGTTGCCTGAGGAGTGATTTGCTCAAAATGGAATGGTAGATGGTACATTGTGATGTATTGCTGTAATCTCAACTATTTTGCATCATCCTCCTCATCACCATTATCATGCTTTTAAACTTGTCTAGAAGGCTCTGATCAAGAGCCGTTGCTCACAAGTATTTTCTCATCTGGGTTGCCTTCTTTACTCGCTTTTACCAGCCTGAACTCAACTCATCTTTTAATGCTCATTCCAGAGGCTTTGTGGACCCTCTTTCACTCCCCAAATTTCCAGAGTCATTCCTACTGATTCCTTTAGACCTAATCACAGGGTATTAGAGTTGGAAAATACCATGTCAGGTTGAATCCCTTTATTTTAAAGAGGAAGAAACTGATGCTTAGAGAGGTTAGCAAATAGAGTCAAGATTGAACAACCATTTAGAGGAGGAAGGAAACAAGTAGAATTTTTAAAAACAATGTTTTTTAAGAGCCCTTTCCACTCTCGTGTCCTCTTTCACGTCACCGTATAAATTACTCCTTTGAATTTATAATTGTAGACTTATAAACTTCAAAGAAGCTGGTCTTCAACCTTACACTACTCATTATTTTATAGTTATGTTATTTGTCTAACCAGATTCAAGATTTTTACAGCAAACATTGTGTTTCAAACTTTTTTATATCTCCCAGAGCAGTAAACTGAGTAGCTAAAAACAGGGATGGCAAATTTAAAAAAAAAGAAGCATTTGATCCTAATAGTTGCCTGAAGGGATCACTTAGGTAGGACTTTGAAGCCTCAGGGAAGCGTGCCATTTTGAACTAGAGATGGCTACCTTAACTGTTCACTATGACATTGTACACTGTTGGTTGTGAAGAATGAAGTAAGGACTAAAGGACATGAAACTACTAATGTATGAAAACCAATGTTTTAGACTCTTGGCATGTATCATATTTAAAATGCAAAATTGTTTATGTGTACACTGAGCCTTAAATCAGTAGTACGACTAATATGTAGAAGAGTAGGGATTTAATCTTTCTAATGCTAAATTCTGTTCTAGATAAATTATCTTCTTAAATTCAATTTTTATTTTATATTGGAGTACAATTGATTTACAATGTTATGTTAGGAGTTTGGGTTTAACATATCCACACTAATATATAAAATGGACAATCAACAAGACTTACCGTATACACAGGGATCTCTACTCCATATTCTGTGGCAACCCAAATGCGAAAAAAATCTGAAAAATAATGGGCACATGTATAAATGAATCACTGTATACCTGAAGCTAATACAACACTGTGGATCAACTATCCTCCAGCAGAAGTGAAATTACATTAAAAATAGTTCTTCATCATCAGGATAGGTTTACTTTAATTACACCTTGTGTTTATATTCTTTCCCATAACTCCACTTGTGATATTGAAAGGAGACTGACCAGTATCGAGTTGAAAGTGGCCTTAAACATCTTCTTAGAGAACAGATGGGAGCCTGATGGGTTCAACCTGGAATTCCTGAAGGAAAGGAGGAAACGAGATTAACTTTCAAAAACTATTCCTCTGATTTAGAATTACTCTGAATGATACTCATGTGAACCCCAGAAAGAACGTCAGGGGTCTATTTCTGCCAATAATTGGAACAACACCTAATGCTTCATGATGGAGAAAAATGAAGAAAGTATGTTGTATTATAAATAAGGGATTGACTTGTTTGAGAAAATGATGATTTTTTTTTTTTTCATGACAAGACCAAATGATATCATTGCCTCAAATACTAGATTGAGTGTTGACATTCTTTTTCTTAATATTTAGTAGATAGTAGGCCAATTTTAGTGTCTCCTGTGGAGTTATTTGTAATACAACTCAAAGACAATTATGTTGTAAAACCCCCGTAGCTTCCTTTAATGCAGAGACATCCTGGAGTGTTTTCCCATTCCCAACACAGAGTATAAGCAGTGTTCAATTAGAGAGCATGCCCCAGTGAAAAGATAAAAGTTTAGATCTGAATAAATCTATTGACTCTACCATATCCGATTCCAGCTGAGACAGAATTATAAATTGGCCTGTGTAATAACTAAACTGGAATGAGTAGAGTTTTATTTCATTGAGGATTTTGTTGTTACTCTTTTCTCTTTCTGAAATTAGACCACACACCTTTGTCCCTTAATCACAGACGAGAGTTCAACTCTGAAAGATACCTTCTGGCAAGTATCCAAGTTCTAAATCATGGATTTCTTTAGCTGCAAGTCATCATGTGGCAACTTTTAAATCAGCTTGACATTTAACAGAAAACCAGAGTAATTTTATCAGAAGTTTGATGAAGCCTCTCTCTGGTGTGTCAAAATTCCAGCATCAGCATTTGATCCTAGTTGATCAGATGAGAGGGTTGTGTAGATACGAGCCATCCATTGCTAAGAGATGTGTAGAGAGTACATGACATCAGTGTGGAGAAGACAGTGTGGTTGACCGCTGAATAGCATGGCTTTTGTGAGCACCCACCCTCTAAGCAGTAGCAAATCCTAGTATAACTTACGATCAGCCGTCTATGTATATGTGGTTCATCTGTGTATATGTGGTTCATCTGTGTATATGTGGTTCATCTATATCCATGATTCCTCATTATTTGTGGTCCAGCATCCATGGATTCAACCATGTAGTTACTATAGTATAGTTACTATATTCAACCATATAGTTACCATAGCAGAGTAACTATAGTGTGTTTGTTTCTGTTTAGTCACTAAGTTGCATCTGAATCTTCGTGACCCCCATGGACTGTAGCCTGCCAGGCTTCTCCGTCCATGAGATTTCCTAGGAGAGAATGCTGGAATGGGTTGCCATTTCCCTCTCCATGTGATCTTTCTGATTCAGAGATCAAACGTGTCTCCTGCACTGGCAGGCAGGTTCTTTACCACTGAGCCACCAGGAAAGCCCAGCTGTTGTTACTGTAGTGTTTGCTATCACACAAAAAAATCCCCTATAAGGGTACTCACCACAGTTGAAACTTGTGTTGTTCAAAGGTCAACTGTAGTCCTAGAAGGACATTGGATATTTTCAACATTATTTATTAATGATTACTTTGGAGCTATTAAGGTACAAGTAATCCTACCAGAGGGGCTTCCCTGGTAGCTCAGCTAGTAAAGAATCTACCTGCAATGCAGGAGACCCCGGCTCTCCTGCAATTACTGGGTGGGGAAGTTCCCCTGGAGAAGGGATAGGCTACCCACTCCAGTATTTTTGGGGCCTTCCTAGTGGCTTAGATCGGAGAAGGCAATGGCACCCCACTCCAGTACTCTTGCCTGGAAAATCCCATGGATGGAGGAGCCTGGTAGGCTGCAGTCCATGGGGTTGCTAAGAGTCACACACGACTGAGCGACTTCACTTTCACTTTTCACTTTCATGCATTGGAGAAGGAAATGGCAACCCACTCCAGTATTCTTGCCTGGAGAATCCCAGGGACGGGGGAGCCTGGTAGGCTGCCATCTATGGGGTCGCACAGAGTTGGACACGCCTGAAGCAACTTAGCAGCAGTGGCTTAGATGTAAAGAATCTGCCTGCAATGCGGGAGACCTGGGTTCAATTCCTGGGTTGGGAAGATCCCCTGGAAGAGGGCATGGCCACCCACTCCAGTGTTCTTGCCTGGAGAATCCCCATGGACAGAGAAGTCTGATGGGCTACAGTCCATCGGGTCACAAAGAGTTGGACACAGCTGAGCAACTAAGCATGCAGCATAGCAACTCTACCAGGAAAAATTAATTTCTTTAAACTCATTTACAGTGAGATGTAAATAGTTCATATAAGACCTTATGTTTATGCAGTCATTTTCAATTTAGTCAACAACAAATATTTAGTGAGCATTCATTCTGTTCCAGGTACTATGCAGATACTAGAGATAGTGGAACAAAGCAGGGGCATGTAGCCCAGCCTGGGGCAGTTGGGGGTGCAGGGAAGGCTTCCTGAAGAATTTGTCTCAGGCTTACAGCTCAGTGACACTCAGAATAGGAATGCCCTGGGTCTCTAAAGAAAGTGGAGCTTGGGAAGATAATGATGCAGTGATGAGTAGTGGGAGGCTCTGTCAGTGAATCTTTGCAAAACCCGTGTGTGATCAAGAAATAGTGACTCCCAGAGGACATGGATCTTACCTGTCTTCTTGTTCTTGAGTGGCAAAATTGAATCATCATAGAAAATCCCTAAACAGATTAAAGGAACAGAACTATATGTGTTCTAATCATTCAGTTCAGTCACTCAGTTGTGTCCAACTCTTTGCGACCCCATGGACTGTAGCACACCCGGCCTCCCTGTCCATCACCAACTCCCAAAGTTTACTATGCACAGACAATATTTGATAAAATCCAATAAATGTTCAAAACATATTTTTTATAGACTAGTAAAAAAGAATTGCTTTAACTTATCTATAAAGACCTATATCATAATGATTAATAATAAAATGTGAGAAAAATTCTTAAAGGCAGGACCCACACAGACCTCTGCCATTTCTGCTTCTATTCAGTATTCTGTTGAAGATTCTAGCAAAGCAATAAGAAAACAGAAGAGGTATAAGAATTAAGAAGTTTGGTAAAGAAACCTTTTTTTTATGATGTGGTGTGTATATTGAAAATCCAAAAGACTTTACATATAAACTCTTAGGCCTAATAGTAATATAAAAAATATCATGAATACAAAACATTAAAATCAATAGCATTATTATACATAGTTTAAAAAATAACTGGGAAATGAAGCTTGACCTAAACCTCACAGTTTAAACAAAAAATAAATTTGTAAACAGAAAACCTGAGGTCAACATACACACACACACACGCACACACAAAATAGGAGTAAATGTTCAGGATCTAATCCTAGGCAAAATGTTCTGTGACTTGACACCAAAAGCATCTTCCATCAAACCTGATAAATTTGAATCTGCCGAAATTAAAATCTACTGCTCTGCATAAAAGCCCAAGTGAAGAGGATGAAAAGACAATCCACAGGCTTGGCTTATAGATAATTTTCCTTCATGAAAATCTTAGGTATAGTGAAGGATGCAAAATACAAGTAACATTTCTTATCTGGAAGATCTGTCATTCTACAACTTCATTTATGCTGCTGTAACTTTTTGTAGCATCTTGAGTTTCCATAAACGTGATACAGAAGTTTGATGGTAGCAACCACAGTACATGAGAAACAAATGATTTGTTAAGTAGAGCAGGGAGTGTTCTATAAATACTTTAACATCTTCAGAGTTATACACAGCTCAGCATTTCCAAACAGAGTCCAAACTGAGTAACGATATCATTGACACTAGCTCTTTATTTACTTTAGCAGTTTATTGAAGAGATGAGGAAAATAAAAGTGAAAAAGAAAAGATCTTGTGATGATATTCTTTAAACAGGCAAAATGTTTATAGGATTCAATAGTATAAAAAAGTAGAAAGTGTAACACAAATTAAGCCAATGTGTGTGACTCATTCATTATTGGTGAAAAAAAAAAAGTGTACACATGCACCAGATCTTCGTCTTTTTTTTTAATTTCCAGAACAGAAACTGTGTTGGAAATCAGGAAACCTGTTTTCCTCTTGGTTTGTTTTGACTGTTCAGTTCAGTTCAGTTGCTCAGTCGTGTCTGACTCTTTGTGACCCCATGAACCGCAGCACGCCAGGCCTCCCTGTCCATCACCAACTACCGGAGTCCACCCTAACCCATGTTCATTGAGTCGGTGATGCCATCCAACCATCTTATCCTCTGTCATCCCCTTCTTCTCCTGCCCTCAGTCTTTCCCAGCATCAGGGTCTGAAGCCAGAATTAATTAACTTCATCTCTCAAATTCATTTTTCCCTTTCAAAAAGGTAGAGGCAAGTTCTGGGGGCCCATCTGAGATCCTTTCTGAGTCTGACTCTCTCTGAGGGTCCCGTGCTGGCTGAAGAGGTGGAATGATTCCGCCCCCATTGGTTATGCCAGTGACTCAGTGCCAAGGGTAATGCTGAGTGACACACAAATTGGGATCCCAGAATCCAATTTGCTTTGCTTCCCTCATTTCCAGAGTGCTATGTTCTAACAAATGTAAAAGTTTTTCAGTTTATAAATTCTACCCTTGAAGCAAAGTGAATCAAAGCACTTGTGGCATTTGAATCTCTGTACCTTGGGAATGATTTATTGTGTTTGAATTTTTATTGTGTTTCCATTGGGGGAAATAGGCTGCTGGGTAAAGTAAACATTTCCTCAGTGTGAAAATATGCTCCAAGCAGCCCCGAGTATGTGCCAAGAAGTTCTAATGTTGCTCAACAATTATTATTGCTCCATTAAGGATTTCTGAATATTCAATATGACCATGTGATTAATTTATACCTCCTCAATTCTAGATGACTGCTTTCCAAATGCTCCTTAACTTCAGTGCATTTACAAAAATAATTAAAATGCAATTTACCAGGTTTTAAAAGTGTTTGCAATAGATGTTCATAAATGTTTCAGGTAACACTACTTTCTGGGTGTTTTCCTAACAGTGTCTTCCTCCCCTCCAATCCTTTTAATTCAACACTTAACAGATAGAGAAATTCTCATAAATAAACATGTGAATTGATTGAAACAAGTGATTAAATGGCATTCAGAGGTTAGTGCTCTAGCATTTATTTCCTAGAAAGTCTGTTAAATGTTTTCAATTAAAAAGAAAGGAGGGGGACGTCTCACCTCTGAAATGAGGGGCTTTGAATTAATGTTCTATTAACAGTCTGGCTCTCTTAGAAGGGGTCCTGGCTGTGATAGGGGTTGAGGGGAAAGAAAGTGAAGAGAAACATTAAGTTACAACATTTACATTCCTTTATCTGTGGTAGAGACCTTTCCATCTGATTAAGTGGAGATAAATGAATGAAGAATCACAGTGTTCTCACTTAATCAGCTTAATCACCTTGAAAAATTGAGGTAGTTGTTCTGCCTACCAGGCATGAAGGGCCTAGGTGATATTTGCCAAGCTGTTTCAACACCTTGATAATCAAGTTGTACATATCACCATAGGTTCAGGCTGACAGCACATGCCCCTAACATACTTTACTTTGAAATTGCTCTGAATTGGCATTGTTACTAAAACTTAAGAAAGGAACAATGACCTCGCAACAGGTCCTACTGGTTTTAGTATTTTCAAATACCTTTTAGAATCTGACAGAGAAAGAGGATATTGACATGTGATCTGATCCAGGTTCTAAACCTGAGAAAGAAAGTGTTAGTCACTCAGTCGTGTCTGACTCCTTGCTACCCCATAGACTGTAGCCCACCAGGCTCTTCTGTCCATGGAATTTTCCAGGAAAGAATAATGAAATGGGTTGCCATGCCCTTCTTCAGGGGATCTTCCTGACCCAGGGGTTGAACCTGGGTGTCCTGAATTGCAGGCAGATTCTTTACCATCTAAGCCACTAGGGAAGCCTAACAGAGAATGCTTTTGAAACTGAGCTCTTACTGCTTGGGATAGAATGTTTTTTGTTTTGTTTTGTTTCAGCAGAAAGAGTGGGAGAAATTGGTGTCCATAACAAGTTAATGGTGAGGGTGTCAGATATTCCTCAATGGTTTTTTCTCATTGACTTTAAGAAAAAATTCTTATTCATTTCTATGCAGTAAATACTATAGTTATACCATATTAGATTTGATGACGCACCTTGCAAAACTTAAGTTCCTTCCCCAGGGTCTCAGCTAGGAGGAAATAGAGCCATGAGGAATGCACACCCAGGCCCTGTGCCTTTTGAAGCAGCTGTGGCTCCATCACAACCTAAGACATGGCTGAGTCCACAGGACATTGTATCCCTTCCTCTCTTATTTCCAAAACCATCAGTTGAAACTTAAATCTAGTTTCTATTCTCTTCTCTATGAAGGCAGTCAAGTATATACAAATCATTTTGATATGATCCTACCTATATTAAAAACTCCCCCCACTTTGGGAATGAAGCAGTAAACATGTAAATTTTACTATACCCGCATTTACAAAGTTGTTGTGTCCTTTTATAAACATTTTATATTTGATCAGCTTCTAGTTTTTCCCAAAATACTTCATTGGCTATCCCTTCCAAAAATATTTGTAACATAAGCATAGTATGCACATAAGGAAGAAAAATAGACTATTTTCATGTAAATTTTGTAGGAAGATTTTCAGCATTTACAAAACAATGTTGGAGAAAGTAGAATCATCAGTGTTTTTGTGTAACAATGCCCAAATATTACAAGAAAAAAAAGTTTAAGAAAATCTCATTGTAGAACTCAAATGACAATAAAGCATAGATGAAAATATTTACTCAAATATTTCTTTACATTGAATAAAAACACACAAATTATAGTGAAAGTGCATTTTCTGTAATTTTGTATCTTGCATACACTTAGATATAACCCCCTGCAGAAGGGAATGGCAACCCACTCCAGTATTCTTGTCAGGAAAATCCCATGGACGGAGGAGCCTGGTGGGCTACAGTCCATGGCGTTGCAAAGAGTCTGACATCGCTGACCACAGACACACACACAGATATAAACAGGAAGATCACAGACATCCAGAACCTCAGAATATATGGGAGCACCCTGAAAAATCATGTGCTTTGCCATTTTTATTGGAAACACTGAATTTGAAGCACTGTCCTAAGTACATTTCAATTTTTAAAATATTTATTGTGAGACATTGTAACAATTTAAGCTGGAGTTAACCCAAAAGTACTTATTACATAAATACAAATTGATGATTGATAAGCAGACAAGATGGGAATGCCTACATATGCCAACTTTCATTTGTCTATTTACCAAAAAAACAAAAAAAAAAGTTTGCATATGGGGATAACTGCTAGACTATTTCACAAGACTTATATACAATAATAACTATATTGAAGAAATTATTTTAGTGAATTCAATCAATAACATGTCTCAGTTTCCACAGATGTTTTCACTGTATTTAATGTTTTCACACTTCCAAGCCATAATAAATAGTCGAACACTGTAAAGTATAGGGCTGTAATCTGCCTGAGGACAAGAGTCTTCTATCACAGTGCCAAATGAGCAAATGTCCCTGTGTTAATATCCATTTGTGAAATGTTGTAATTATTGTAAACTGACCCAAGGGCTACTTGTTTTATTTCTCTGTGAAAGTACTTGGGTTTTGTAGAAATAGCAGAATAACTAAAACCTAGATGATGTGTGCATTAGCCTGCCGGGGCTGTCACAACAAAATACTGCAACACTGGGTGGCTTAACTCACAGGCATTTGTTTCTCTCAGTTCTGGAGGCTAGACATCCAAGATGAAGTTTGCCGTCAGAGTTGGCTTCTGGCATGTTCTTCCTGGCTTGTAGATATGTCTTCACTGTATCTTCAGATGGCTTCTCCTCTGTGTCCAGGAGGACATCACTTCCCCTTATAAGGACACCAGTCCTACCAGTCCTCAACCATTATGACCTCACTTAACATTTATTACCTCCATAGGTTCTGTCTTATCAGGGATGAAGTCTTCAACATTTGAGTGTGGGGAAGAGGCACACTTCATTTTATAGCAATACATGGGAAGCCATGTATTCTCTTAAGCACCTTCAGTGGAGACAATGGTTATAATACACTAACTGGAAAAATGTCCAGCCAGGAAAAATATTTCAGGCAGAGGTTTAAAACAGTGATCAATAGCCAGATCTTGAATTAAAAGGCAATAAGCCGACAGGAGGTGCAGTAGTAGGAAGTAGTTTTAAGCCATAAAGATTGTGGTAGAATGGCCACATTTCATTATGTAAAATACTTTCTCTAAAAGAGGGAGTGAAAAACCTCAATTTCAGAGGCAGTAGCTTAATGGAAGGGTAACCAGGGGAAAGTAAGCTTGACTCAGCTTTTAGGAGTGGTATGCAAAGTAGAAAGAATCTCATTCAGGAGAGCAAGCAAGAGCCTGAGATGAAATTATAGGTAGAGTGAGACTAATTTAGACCAGAACTGTTAAGTTCTAGGTTGGGGGAAGTACAGGTACAGTATCACAGGCTCTCTACTAGATTCTTGGCACATTATTTCATGTAGTCACACAACTATTCCATAAAGTTCTCATTGCATAAAGTGCTACAGATGGTGACATCTATGCTCAGGTAAGGTAAGATACTACCCAAAGGGCATATGCAAATATGTTGTTTTCTCTCTGTTGTTTTCTCTCTGTTAATATTTCATGATCTTTCTACTCTCAAAATGAGGATTTCTATATTATATACAACAAGAAAGACATAGAATGGTTTGCAAATATTACCCCCCCACCCCCAAGAAAAGAACTCAAGTAACCAACCTTCTACATACTAGTCAAGTTAAGAAGAGGAAATATTCTGGAACACAAGATGAAATGTAGGGGTTAATAAAAGCCCAGTTCCAGTATTCAGTTAAATATAAGTGCAAAAAAGGCAGAAAAATCATTCCACATAAAAGCTAGACTTAAAAAAAATCCATTAGCAAAGAAAGAGAGTACAAAAGAAAAGAAAGATGGAGGATAAACAGTAATGAGATGTTGGATGGCATCACCGACTCAGTGGACAGGAGTTTGAGCAAGCTCTGTGAGATGGTGAAGGACAGGGAAGCCTGGCGAGCTGCACTCCATGGGGACACAAAGGATCAGACATGACTGAGGGACTGAACTGAAACAAAGAAGATGGCAGAAAATGGAAAGAGCTTTAGTACTTTGTACATGCCTGAAGGTGACATCTTAAAGTACTGCTACAAGTCATCCGAGTAAAAGATCACTCAACTATTGAGCCCTGGAGAATAACACATGCAAATGAATACTTTCTGATGTTCATAATGATATATTAAAGCTATATTCTGCTGGCAGACAAATGGATGTAACAAAATTCTTAGAACTTGAATAAATGGACAAGCAAGAACTAAAGTAACAAGAGGGGAAATGTGTGTATTGATGGTTTTATGTCAATAGTATTTAAATTCATAAGTTAGTGCTTTAAGAAAGCCAAGTATACTTTTGTAGTTCTAAATCATTTACAAGAATTAGAATGAGCTCCATTAATAATACATCAGAATTTAATCTTAAAATTGAACATGCTGAATACAGGCTAATATTCACACCTAATAAATGAAGACACTAGGCCTCTGAGTTTTGACTTTACCTAACGTACATTTGTTAGTAAAGTATGGAGCAGTTCAAACTGAGTCTCAGTTTTCTTGAATAGAAAATTATAATTACTTGGGATGAATATCACTGTGATGATCCCATATAACTATAACATATAGATAAAACTTCTTGAAGCCTGTATATTGTTCCTCATTTTATTGTTATTAACGGAGAGAGGAATTCATCCACTGGTCAGCATAACTATTCAAGTTATGTTGTTATACCCAGAAATACAACAGAAAAAGAAATAGTCTTCCATAAGAATAATTCCTTTTCAGTTAGAAAATAGGAAAAATAGTATTAAGTTGATGACATCAGTGATTTTGGATAGCGGTTTGTTGCAACAAATGCCTTTTTTTTTTTTCCTCCAAAAAACAGAGAGAGTCAATTCCTAGGTAGGTTGATAAGAGTCCTGGGCCGCCAAGGAGGGGAGAGGGGTTTGAGGCTCTGGAGGAGGAGATAGGGGTCTGGAATTTTCAAGGAGGAGGAAAGGACAAACATCTTTTTTTTTTTTTTTTCCCCCCTGCATTCCTTAGTCTTAGTCACATAAAAAGTTTGTTTTTTTTTTTCCTTTAAGCCTGGTGCTAATGATTACACAACAGAACAACTCAGCTTAAACTCTGTACTAAGGATTATATAACAACAATGTATGCTGCTTGAGGACAGTTTCTCCTTCTTGAAAACTTTCTGACTAATTCTGTTATTTTAGAATGTATATTATGGGAGAGGGTCTGGTAAGATCTTTCTATTGTTTGTTCTAATCTTGTCATCTTAAAATGTAAATTGTGGGAGTGGGTCTAGTAAGATCTTTACAACCTTGAGACATTCTTTTGATTTATTGTTAATATACTGGTTTAAAAAGTATATCACTCCTTTGCTAACACTAGCAAGGAGGGCACTCTCCATCCCCCTTGTGATATCTATATCAGAAGATTTCTCTGTCCCTTTTTATACTTTAATAAAACTCTGCTACACAAAAGCTCTTGAGTGATCAAGTCTGGTCCCAGGTCCCAAAGCTAAATCTTCTTCAGCGATCGTAGATCCAACACCATTCACAGTAACCTATCAAAACTATACCTTTTCCCTATCACTAACTCAAAGAGCTAAAATTAGAACATGTATAGATCATTAATCAGTATGTGGTTACACGCTAGCAAAGTAATGCTCAAAATTCTCCAAGCCAGGTTTCAACAGTATGTGAACCGTGAACTTCCAGATGTTCAAGCTGGATTTAGAAAATGCAGAGGAACCAGAGATCAAATTGCCAACCTCTGCTGGATCATCGAAAAAGCAAGAGAATTCCAGAAAAACATGTGCTTTTGCTTTATTGACTACACCAAAACCTTTGACTGTGTGGACCATAACAAACTGTGGAAAATTCTTAACGACATGGGAATACCAGACCACCTGACCTGCCTCCTGAGACATCTGTATGCAGGTCAGGAAGCAACAGTTAGAAATGTACATGGAACAACAGACTGGTTCCAAATTGGGAAAGGAATATGTCAAGGCTGCATATTGCCACCATGCTTATTTAACTTCTATGCAGAGTACATCATGAGAAACACTGGACTGGAAGAAGCACAAGCTAGAATCAAGATTGCCAGGAGAAATATCAATAACCTCAGATATGCAGATGACATCACCCTTATAACAGAAAGCAAAGAAGAATTAAAGAGCCTCTTGATGAAAGTGAAAGAGGAGAATGAAAAAGTTGGCTTAAAACTTGACATTCAGAAAACTAAGATCATGGCATCCGGTCCCATCACTTCATGGCAAATAGATGGGGAAACAATGAAAACAGTGGCAGACTTTATTTTTCTGGGCTCCAAAATCACTGCAGATGGTGACTGCAGCCATGAAACTAAAAGACGCTTATTCCTTGGAAGGAAAGTTATGACCGACCTAGATAGCATATTAAAAAGCTGAGACATTACTTTGCCAACAAAGATTTGCCTAGTCAAGGCTATGGTTTTTCCAGTAGTCATGTATGGATGTGAGAGTTGCACCATAAAGAAAGCTGAGTGCCAAAGAATTTATGCTTTTGAACTGTGGTGTTGGAGAAGACTCTTGAAAGTCTCTTGAACTGCAAGGAGATCCAACCAGTCCATCCGAAAGGAAATCAATCCTGAATATTCATTGGAAGGACAAATGCTGAAGCTGAAACTCCAATACTTTGGCCACCTTATGGGAAGAACTAACTCATTGGAAAACACCCTGATGCTGGGAAAGATTGATGGCAGGAGGAGAAGGGGACAACAGAGGATGAGATGGTTGGATGGCATCACCGACTCAATGGACATGAGTTTGAGCAAGCTCCGAGAGTTTGTGATGGACAGGGAAGACTGGTGTCCTACACTCCATGGGGTCGCAAGGAGTCAGAGATGACTGAGCGACTGACTGAACTGAACTGAATGCAAGAGTGAGTTAAATGGAAATCACAAGAGTAAATAAAGAATCTGAAAATTATGTTAGGTGATTTTTCCTAATATTAGGTTCAGAATTAGGATTTATTAAAAAGTTTTTAGTTGCTAAATGTAGCAGTTAGCCTAAGGGCAAAAAGGATATTATAAATGTCCCCTGGGGAACAAAAAGCTTATTTCTATTGAATATTCATTTATAATTTATAATAACTTATTTCTAAAAAAGTATATAAATTGGCTTATAATAAAAGTGTAAGACTTTCCAATTCAGTATGTCATTGGTCACTATTTAAGACCTTAACTAAGCAGATGTTTAGCTTACCAAAACCTCAAAAAATATTATGGTGTTATGAATTATATCCAGCAAAATTTCCACAGTTTTATTAACGCCTTCTTGACTAAACCTTAACTGTTTTCCACAGAAATTAAATCAAAGATGCAGAAGAACATTTTGTTTACTGTCTGCCTTTGGCCCCACCTGAAAGTCACTTCTGAGTTTTGAGGATCTTTTGTTCCATTAAAAACTGCTTCATGTTTCCCCTTCAGTTCACCCTGCCTAGACTCTTTCCAGTGATAATTGCTTTTTAAACATCAGATAATTTGCTCAATATGTATGACCAAATTATTACAGCTGCTTAATGTTTTAACCTTAATCTTTTAAATTAAAAGACGTTTACTCCTTGGAAGGAAACCTATGACCAACCTAGACAGCATATTAAAAAGAAGAGACATTACTTTGCCAACAAAGGTCCATCTAGTCAAGGCTATGGTTTTTCCAGTGGTCATGTATGGATGTGAGAGTTGGACTGTGAAGAAAGCTGAGCACTAAAGAACTGATGCTTTTGAACTGTGGTGTTGGAGAAGACTCTTGAGAGTCCATTGGACAGCAAGGGGATCCAACCAGTCCATCCTAAAGGAAATCAGTCCTGAATGTTCATTGGAAGGACTGATGCGGAAGCTGAAACTCCAGTACTTTGGCCACCTGATGCGAAGAACTGACTGATTTGAAAAGACCCTGATGCTGGGAAAGATTGAGGGTGGGAGGAGTAGGAGACTACAGTGGATGAGATGGCTGGATGGCATCACTGACTCGATGGACATGAGTTTGAGTAAGCTCTGGGAGTTTGTGATGGACTGGGAGGCCTGGTGTGCTGCAGTTCGTGGGGACGCAAAGAGTTGGACATGACTGAGCAACCGTGCTGACTGACTGATGTTTTAACCAGTATCGTTAAAACATTCCCTTTCCTTCTTCTGTCACTAGGAATTTTTATGTTTTCACTATGGTATTCTATTATTAGTCACTTAGTCATGTCTGACTCTTTGGGAACCCATGGACTGTAGCCTGCCAGCTTCCTCTGTCCTTGGGATTGTCCAGAAAGGAATACTGGAGTGGGTTGCTATTTCTTTCTCAGGCATTTTTCTCCACTCCGGGATTGAACCTGGGTCTCCTGTGTTTCTGACAGACTCTTTACCAACTGAGCCAATAGTGAAGCCTGTTGATATTCTAAGTCCTTCTTAAATTGACTCACATCTAGTTAAATAATATGGTTTCCCATCTTCCCCTGACTTGGAATCCTTCACTCCATTCTTCTTGGTCTCCCTGGTGTCCTTTTATGCTCAGGAGTTTTCCACTACCTTTAAAGGCCCCCTACTCCTTCTTTCAAGCCACACTTCCTGACTGCACTTCTCTGTGCAGCCTTGATAATTTCACTTGAGTTTATACCACTTAATGTTTTCATCATGTACATCTTGCCTCTTTACTTCTTTTTCGCTTCTGAATTTTTGTTTCTCAGCTAAGTGATAAACTGGTTTAGGATACTGACAATGGGATTTTTTTTCCCCTAAAGTAACTATTTCTGGCATCTGGCCCATCTTAGATGCATAATTTGTGAAAAATATTAATATTTTATCATTTCCATGATGTAAGTAAATGCATTTTCTTTAGGAAAAATTATAGTAAAAATCTAGCATCAAAAGAACAATGAAACTAGACACCACTGAAAGAACACTTTACAAACAACCACAGCAGAACTGTGACACATTAGGGACTTATCTTTTCTCTTCCCGGATTATAAGCCTTATGTGTGCACTGGTAACTTCTATGCTTCTTTTGAAATAGGCCTCTTATGAAATATTATGCCATACTATGTCTCATATAATATAAAAAGTTGTGTTTTCCTATGAATATTACTATATTTTTGAACATTGCAATATAAGTATATGTAAATTAAAAATACTAGTGAAAATGGGAAAGTCAGTTGGAAATCCAACATGTTTTAAATGTTAAAAAAATACTATTGAGACTAAATACATAAGTATATAGGAAATTATAGGTAAGAGATAGAAGAAATAATTTTTTTGCATTATTCTATCTAGAACATTTTCTTAGCTTTTTAAAATTGAGTAAGAAAATAAACTTTTTCCTGATACTATTTTGACTATAATTGTTAAACTGTAATTGTTAAAATCAGAATAAATCACTGGACTGTATGCACTGTTCATCTTACCTTGATGATAATTTTTCTATTGCATAGAGTCTTACTCTGTTTTCCACTTTTGAAGTTTGGAATCCAGAGGCAAGTAAGTGAACTCTCCAATAAATTTCAGGAGAACCCCCAATGTTACTTTTACAGCCAAGCCATCTGTTCTTGTTCTGCCTTTCCTATTGTCTTATATTTTGGTCAGCCGTTCTGATTTTTGTTTTTATTTTTCCCTTTGTTATTTTTGGTTTTTCCTTCTATTGCCAGGTCAAAATCTAATGTCTAAGATTCTTTTATTGTACATAAAAGTAAATATTAATCCATTTTATATGGCATTTAAAATTTTATCCTCTCTATGGAAAACCAATTTTTAGAAAATCATAAATTTATTTACCTTAGATTTCTTACCATAAAGTCTGTTCCCATAAATATGATGGTAATAATGAATAAAACTTTAGACTTTAAGTAAACATGTATCATATATTTCAATTTGCCATCACCCTAGAGGTGGTACCAGGATAGACCATTATACATACTAGCTAAAGGTGTGTTTCAGATGGAAACATCATCAATAATCTTTTTTAAAGTATGCTGATTTTAGGCTTGCCTTCATCAATTATTGTGACAGCTTCTAAATTAGGTATTTTATGGAATTCTTCATTTTTATGTACAGTTAATATATTTTTATAAAGTATTTATGAAATTTTATATTGATTAGCTCATTTTGAAGACATACTAAATTTATTATCCAAGCTGCTTAGAGGTGACTTTAGTGGACCTGAAGGTAATTCAATAGGTGTTTCTTTTCATACTGGTTAACAATAACAGCTTGTTGTGCGAGTTAAATTTGTAAAAAATTACACCTTAATATGCAAATCCATTTTTTCATTACTGATGCAGAGCAAGGCCAAGCCAACAGAATAGCAAACACTAACGTTTTGCCTCTAAGTGCTCATGGACATAAAATAAATGAGGCATGGCTATTGATTGTCTTTGGCCTACATTATCTGCACAGGAACTATTAAGGAGGCTTTTCCATCTTCCTTTCATGGCTCATTTTCTCATACTATCTAATGAAGAGCTTCACTTAAACTATAATGTGCTACTCTCCCGAAAGTACAATTTTATGGCACTGAAAAGCAATACTTGTGTATCAAAGACTGTTTTTACTGCTACATTTATTGGCTTGTTGTACTGTATAAAATTATAAAATATTCTAGAGCTGGGTGACATTATTAGTACTTTTAATTATTTGCTGATTTAAAAGTTTATTTTGTCAAACCTGATGAATAACAAATATCACTATAACATTCACATCATTTGACACTCTTTTAAATCCTCTAAATACTTATTTTATAATTTATTATTATATATAACTTTAAGATGGGGTTGCTGTGAGGGTCAGGTGATAAATAAGTATAACATACATTTTTATTTTGGGACATTCTGAATTTAGTTAAGGTTTCTTTCAAATATTAATGAGTGAGCATTTGGATGGAAAAATTAGAATTTCATCAAGAAGATTTGGAAATAATGTGAGTCTACAGTTGTTGAAACCACAGGAATGAATGAAACTGTTTGCGAAGATGGTGTGGCAGGAAAGCAATCAAAGGTGGAATTTTGAAAAGTTTTATATTTAAGGAGTGAAGAATAAACTAGTGCCTATGAGATCAGATAGGTAAAGAAAGACACATACAGATCAGCAGACAGTGGTGTCATGGAAATCTAATGAGGAAAATCCATGGAAAGTGAGTGTCAGATGCCAGAGAAAATGATGCTTTATTGCCGTTGCTTCTCTCATCTTGAGACCTGGAAATCAAAGATAGGGAGATTATTATCAACTCTTCCTTTCCTTTTCCTTCTATCCTTCTTCCCTCCCTCCCTGCAGAATGGGTATGGATACATTCATCTCTTAGGTATATCTCTTGTAAATGGGTTGTGGGTAGACAGTTGGATTTTCTTGTCTCTCCCCTACATTATTAGTCTCTGGCTTTTAATGGTGGTTCAGCGCTAAAAGAATCTGCCTGCCAATGCAGGAGATACAGGTTCGCAGGTTCAATACCTGGGTCGGGAAGATCTCCTGGAGAAGGCAATGGCAACCCATTCCAGTATTCTTGAATGGAAAACCCCATAGACAGAGGAGCCTGGTGGGCTACAGTCCATGGAGTCACAAACAGTCAGACATGGCTTGGTGACTAAACAACCACAAAAGTTGAAAATAATATTATATTGGTCACTGATATTTTTGGACTTACTTTTAGCACCTTAGCTTAGGTTACTTTTTGCTTTTGCTTGTTAGACTTTTTATTTTTTATTTTTGCCCTTGACTTTATTGAATTAACGGGGTGTTCTTTGCCCTGTTTCATTATTTTTATTAGTTCAAAATTTATTCATCCTATTTCCTCTCTTCAGTGGTAATGATTCTTAAGATTTTGATAAACTTTGAAAAGTTTTTTTTCTACCAACATCTGGAAGGAATTAATTAGTATCTATAATCACATTCAAACAAGTCAAGAAATTCAGCATGGCTTCTCTTTGACCTGCTCCTCCCTTATCCATAGTCTAAATAAATAGTTCCCGATTGCTAACCAGTTGTGTGTGATGCTTCAAGTATGTTTTCATACAAGTATAGTGATGAAAAATTTGTCCACCAGCAAATTTACATTATATTACAGCAAAATATATATTCAGGAATATATATATATATTTTCAATTTGCTATGGTACATAGTTTAGAAATTTTTTTTTCTGTTAAATAAAATGTTATCAAATACCTTTCATTAGCTCTACTTACTACCTGCTATTTTGCTAGATATGGGATCAAGGTTTTTTAAGACATTGTTCTATCCTCCATCATCCACTGTAACTTCTAAAATATCATAACCTGATTCTCATATCTTTGAATATAGTGGAGGGTTTCTTTTTTGTAGCTTTTTATTATTTGGTTTCTAAAACATAGTCACATTTCTCCTTTTTTATCTTTCTGTGTAGTACCCAGCAATCCCCTTTCCATTTGCAGAAAATATATTTTGTTCAGTTTGGGGATATTTTTTTTTTCTATTTTATTTAAACACTATTTTCTCCTCATGATCTATAATATTCCTCTGAAAATTCTATTAAGTGAATATTGAAACATTTTTCCTCTTAACTCTTCTGTTTTACTTTTCAATTATTTATCTTTTTGTAGTATAGTTCTTAAGATACATCTTGCCTCAAATTTCAGCAAATTTGACTTCAGTTCAGTCCAGTTCAGTTGCTCAGTCATGTCCGACTCTTTGAGACCCCATGGACTGCAGCACACCAGGCTTCAATGTCCATCACCAACTCCCGGAGCTTACTCAAACTCATCTCCATCGTGTCAATGATGCCATACAACCATCTCATCCTCTGTCGTCCCCTTCTCCTCCTGCCTTCAATCTTTCCCAGCATCAGAGTCTTTTCTAATGAGTCAGTTCTTTGCATCAGGTGGCCAAAGTATTGGAGTTTCAGCTTCAGCATCTGTCCTTCCAGTGAATATTCAGGACTGATTTTCTTTAGGATGGACTGGTTGGATCTCCTTGCTGTCCAAGGGACTCTGAAGAGTCTTCTCCAACACCAAAGTTTAAAAGCATCAGTTCTTCAGCCCTCAGCTTTCTTTATCATCCAACTCTCACATCCATACATGACTCCTGGAAAAACCATAGCTTTGCCTAGATGGACCTTTGTTGGCAAAGTAATGTCTCTGCTTTTTTAACATACTCTCTAGATTGGTCATAACTTTTCCTCCCAGGAGCAAGTGTCTTTTAATTTCATGACTGTAGTCACCATATGCAGCAATTTTGACACCCCCAAAAATAAAGTCTGTCACTGTTTCCATTGTTGCCCCATCTACTTGCCATGAAGTGATGGGACTGGATGCCATGATCTTAGTTTTCTGAATGTTGAGTTTTAAGCCAACTTTTTCACTTTCCTCTTTCACTTTCATCAAGAGGCTCTTTAATTCTTCTTTGCTTTCTGCTATAAGGGTGGTGTCATCTGCATTATCTGAGGTTATTGATATTTCTCCCAGCTATCTTAATTCCGGCTGTGCTTCATCCAGCCTAGCATTTGTCATGATGTACTCTGCATATAAGTTAAATAAGCAGGGTGACAATATACAGCCTTGACGTACTCCTTTTCCTACTTGGAACCAGTCTGTTGTTCCATGTCCAGTTCTAACTGTTGCTTCCTGACCTGCATACAGATTTCTCAAGAGGCAGGTCAAGTGGTCTGGTATTCCCATCTCTTTCAGAATTTTCCAGAGTTTTTTGTGATCCACACAGTCAAAGGCTTTGGCATAGTCAATAAAGCAGAAGTAGATGCTTTTCTGGAACTCTCTTGCTTTTTCAATGATCCAGCAGATGTTGACAATTTGATATCAGGTTCCTCTGCCTTTTCTAAAACCAGCTTGAACATCTGGAAGTTCAAGGGTCAGGCCCAAGCTCAGTACACCTTTAATCCAATTTTCTGTTGATGAGTGGGGCTGTGTTCCCTCCCTGTTGTTTGACCTGAGGCCAAAGTGTGGTGGTAATAAAGATAATAGTGACCTCCTTCAAAAGGTCCCATGCAGGCACTGCTGCACTCAGTGCCCCCAACCCTGCAACAAGCCTCTGCTGACCCACACCTCCACCGGAGACTCCTGGACACTTACGGGCAAGTCTGGGTCAGTCTCTTTTGGGGCACTGCTCCTTTCTCCTGGGTTCTGGTGTGCGCAAGGTTTTGTTTGTTCCCTCAAAGAGTCTGTTTCCCCCATCCTGTGTAAGTTCTGGCAGCTCTATGGTGAGGTGAATGGCGACATCCTCCAAGAGGGCTTATGTCATACCCAGGTCTACTGCACCCAGAAACCCTGCCCCTGCAGCCGTCCACTGCTGACCTGTTTCTCCAGGAGACACTCAAACCCAGTTCTGTCTCAGTTTCTGTGGGGTCTCTTGGTCCTGCTGTGCGCAGTTTGTTTGAGCCCTCTGAGCATCTCTGGCAAGTGTGGGGTTTGATTCTAAACGTGATTTTGCCCCTCCTACTGTCTTGTTGGGGCTTCTTCTTTGCCCTTGGACTTTGGTATCTTTTTTTGGTGGGATCCAACATTCTTCTGTTGATGGTTGTTCAGCAGTGAGTTGTAATTTTGGAGTTCTCAGAGGAAAAGATGAGCACATGTCCTTCTACTCTGTCATCTTGTAGAAAGCTGACTCTAGATTCATTTGATATCACATCCATGCAGAGACCTCCTGAGGTTACAAATGATGAGGTTAAGACTAAAAGTTTTGTCCCAGCCTTCAGTTTGACTTCAATTTGTATCTGATCTTTTATTTATTCATTTGAAAAAAATTACCAATTATTTTTCTTCAGAATTTATGTTTAAATATGGTTTTAATGGGTATGATAGTATTTTTAATTTGGGGTGATCCAAATAGAAACTAATGATGTTGGTTTACCTCAAATATCTGGAGTCATCTTTTTCTATCCATACAGGAATGTAGATTGTGATTATTGGGGCTTCTGCTCAGTAGTTAGAAAGGAGCATAGGATGATTAGTATGATGACATATGTTGGTAGTGGATTTTCTTGGTCTGGAGGCACTGATGTTCACTTGACTCTATGAATTGCCTGAGGCACAATTCTATTTCTTCAGCCCTAGTTCCAGTTCTGTCATCTTCCAAGTCAAACACCTGCATGATGATTCCACTCAGGGTTTCATCCCAGGTCTAAAAGAGTAAGGATGATATTAGAATAAAACAGGAAGAGGAGCAATGTGTCCTGTTCTTGCTTGGAGGAAGAAGTTACCAGTTAAGGTGAAAAGAAACACCAAGAAAACTCTCTGGGATCACAGGTAGTCTTCAAGGTTGGCATTATTTTCATTCACTGTCAACAAAAGGAAATTTCTAGAAGGCAACATACTTTCTGTCATCTTTGTGGTTGTTCAAGTAATGCCCCCAGTAGGGACATCCAGGAAGTTAGGCACTACCCTCTGACTAATCTAGAAAGACTGAATCAAAGAAATGCAATTATAGGAGAGAGATCTTTTACAAGTATCTGTGGAAATGCCCAGGCTGGAAAGTGACAGCTTTTCAATGATAGTGAGGTGAAAAAATGCCATTTGTTTAGCAACTAATATGGCCGTGTATTACGCGAGGTGTCTGTATGTATGTCATATCATTTAATTTTCAGAAATGTACCCTCATCACTTTATATTTGAAGAAAATCAGGATTAGTAAATTTAGTAACTTACTCAAACTCATTCAGCCAGTAAATGATAGGTCTTGGTTTGAACCTGTTAATGTTGAAATAAAATAGAGGTAATTGGTCCCAGGCATTTGAATTGAAGTCACTGAAATAGAACAAGAAATTCGCTTCCATTTTTTTATGAGCGAAAGCTAGGAGAAGCATATTAACTGGCTGGCTTTCCCAAGGACTGTGATCACCAAGGACTTTATCATACACATTCATGTATACATATTACATAATAAGATAAAAATGATATTCAAAAGCCCCAAGTAAGACAGAGATCTTCTTTCTACTTCTTGAGACAGCATGCATCTCTCTTTCACACCAAAGCTAGACAATGTCATTCTCAATTTTTCCTCTGCATTTCCAGCTGATCTCCCCTTGTCCCTATGACTTAGGAAAAAAATTAAAAAGATGACAGTTGTAGCAGCTATAAAATGTTGGTGGTGAGCAACTTCTTTTTGTGGTGTTTGTGGTCAGTCACTCAGTCATGTTCTGACTCTTTTGCAACCCCATGGACTATAACCTGTAAAGGTATTCTGTCCATGGATTTTTCCAGGCAAGAATACTGGAGTGGGTTGCCATTTCCTACTCCAGGGGGATATTCTCAACTCAGGGATTGAACCCACATTTTCCATATTGGCAGGCAGAGTCTTTACCACTGTGCCACCTGGGAACCCCCCTTCTCTCTAGGATATGGAACCAAGGCTAGTTTCTTGTGAGAGGTGTATACAAACACTATAGATATAGGCTAAGTCCATGTAGGTTAGTCTTCTTCCTGAGATTTAAAGATCAAAACAACAACAACAACAAATTTCCAAAAGCCTTTGAGCAAAAAATATGAGTCCTGGGGTCTTGACTATTTCTGAGCATTTCCCTTAATCTCAGTCCCACAGAGGTTAGTATTCTTTTATTCTATCATTGTCATATACCTGTATACTTTTATATCTCCCATGTACTAGACACATAGTGCATGTTAGTCTAAATGTCTATTAATAGTCATTCTAAATTGAATGCTTGATTAATTAATAATTTTAGAATTTAATAGAAAGGCTGTATATATGTTGACAGAGTAATTTTTCAAATAAATCACATATTTATATTAATAACTTTACTTCAAAATAGCTAGGGAACTCTTGAAGAGAGAGAGAGAGAGAGAGAGAGTAGATACCACATTTACCAATATAGCTCCCAAAATGTATTATTATATCTTCATTACATGGCTGTGGTATGCTTAGCTAAATGCTTACCCAATAGCCACCCTCATTTGACTACAGTATTGATTTTGGAAGCAATTTGTCAGCTATACATTCCTTCCCTGGATCCTCTGGCATTGAAATGTGTTACATTCCTTTGAAAGAAATGCAGGTGGAAATACTAACAGAGGGGTTATTTTCATGAAAAAAGGCAATGCCTCATTAAATATAAGCCCTTTGTCCTTCTCTCTTTGACACTTCCCTTTCTGGTTACCTGAAAGTGCAAATTGTTGCCTGAAAATATGATAGGATAAAGACTGCAACTAAGGACTATGGATCAGGAGAAATGAGAACTCTTTTGTTCTTAACAACATACATTTTTTCCAAAGAGACGTATATTTTTAAACATCTCAAGCAGCCCAAAAATTTGAGGCAAATAAACCCCTCTCTGATAGAGTTGTGTGTGTTTTCTGTTATTGGTAGCTAGACCAATACAATCGGTTACTAGTAGGTAAACTTTTAAAACCAAGGGAACTGCCAATGATTTTTAGGATGATTCCTCAATGTTGAAGTAGTTTAACACATGTTTCTTTTAGGAGTTCCCTACAGTTTAGCATTTATTTTCTTCTCTCCAGGATGGGCAGAAGACCTTTCTAAGCATTCTGTGTAGTAGCAATGTTTCACAGTCCTTCTAGGTCTGTTCCCTTGAACTGAAGCTATCCCATGCATCTTCTCAATGGATGGGATAATTAACAGCTTTTGGAAGGGACCCAAAAATATTTTTAAAGCTATGGTTTTAAAGAAAACAACAAAATTGGACTTGACAGAAATGTATGGTTTTTTATTGTAACTTGAAGCTATGTTCTGCAGCTCCAGATTGCCTATAGCATATCCTTAACTACAGCAGTGGCAGCATTTATATTATAGCCCTACTTTGCAGTGATTTTGGAGTCTTTCTGAAAATGTGCTCCAGGCTAACACAAAGCTTTCAAGTTCTCAGCATATGAGTTAATCCTGTATGTTGTTGTTAATACTTTATTTGTTTGGCATAGAGAGCTTTCCCTCAGGACACTAGAACTGGGAGATGGGATAGTTCAGACAGATTGATCAGACATTTTCCCTGTATCCCACTTATATTCTTTGGCACTTACAAGAGACATAGCACCTGATGGAATTCAACTCTGTGTAGAAAATTTCTGTCCACATCTTTCCACTGAAGGGCATAGCTGAGCGAGCTGAAACCAAATTTTTAAAGGCTGATGTAAATTATTTTCCAAAGATATTATTTACAACAATACCAAATGCTCCCATTCTATGATGCACATGAGAAATTTTCGATAGAGCTTAGTACCAGAAAAATCTGTCTCTTCCTGGTGATTGATATGTTTCCTCATTTGCCAACAACAGGAATTAGGTGACCTTTCTTTCTCCAGTTTTCTTTTATGCTTTAGCTGTCAGGAGGAACCCCAGAGCCAAGATTTATGCCTAATCAAAGTAAGTAATTTTAACTTATAGCAGTCAGTATTCTCTTTATCTTGTTATTGTAGTTCTAATAATTTTTAAGATTTTTATTAATTTAGTGCAGGTTTATAACTGCCTAAATCCACTTTAGATCAAAGTGAAGTATAAATACCTCATACTTTAAAAATGAATTGTTGTTCTTCTGGTTGGTTTAGATGTATCACAGTTTTCTCAGAATGACACAGGTTTCTATTTTGAATGTTTGCACAGCTTTGATTTTATTTTAAAACTGGTATGTAAATATTAAAATAAACAACCCAATCAAAGAGTGGGCATAAGACCTAAGCAGATATTTCTCCAAAGAAGAATATAGATAGCTAATAAACACATGAAAAGATGCTCAGCATTGCTCATTATTAGAGAAATGCAAATCAAGACTACAATGAGGTATCATCTCACACCAGTCAGAATGGCCATCATCAAAAAAAAGTCTACAAACAAACGTTGGGAGTATGTGGAGAAATAGGAACTCTCTTGCACTGTTGGTAGGAATGCAGTTTAATATAGCCACTATGGAAAACAGTATAGCGATTCCTTAAAAAACTAGGAATAAAACTACCGTATGACCCAGCAATCCCACTACTGGGCATATACCTCAAGGAAACCATTTTTGAAAAAGACACATGTACACCGCTGTTCATTGTAGCACTGTTTACAATAGCTAGGACATCGAAGCAACCTAGATATACATCAACAGATGAATAGATAAGTAAGTTCTGGTAAATATACGCAATGGAATATTACTCAGCCATAAAAAGGAATGCATTTGAGTCAGTTCTAATGAGGTGGATGAACCTAGAGCCTATTATACGGAGTGAAGTCAGAAAGGGAAAAACATGTATCACATATGAATGCATATGTATGGAATCTAGAAATATAGTACTCATGATCCTACTTGTAAGGCAGCAAAGGAGACACAGACATAAAAAACAGACTTTTGCGCACAGTGAGGGAAGAAGAGGGTGGCATGATTTGAGAGAGTAGCATTGAAACATATAAATTCCCATATGTAAAATAGGTAGTCAGTGGGAGTTTGCTGTGTGATGCAGGGAACCCAAAGCCATTGCTCTGTTCTAAGCTAGGGGTAGGGAGGGAAGTGGAAGAAGGCTCAAGAGGGAAGGGACATATGTATGTATACCTATGGCTGATTCATGGCAGAAACCATCAAAATACTATAAAGTATTTATCCTCTAATTAAAAATTAAAGAGTCATAATTTAAAAGATTACATAATAAAAAGTACCTTCACTTCCTTCCTGTGATAGAATATTGTCTCCCCCTCCCCCAATAGTAATCTCTTAATCACCAGAATTGGTAAATATTACCTTGCTTGGTAAATGACTTTGTAGGTAGACTGATCAGGATTCTGTATCTCCCCATAGCTGGACTCAGTGTAATGACAAGGATCCTCCTAAAAGAAATGAAGGAAGATTAGACAGATGAGAAAGCAAGGTGACTAACGAAGCAGAGGTTTAAGTAATGTAGGCCAAACAGTGCTGGTAGCTTCTAGAAGCTCAAGAAAAAAGGAGTAAGTTTGCCCCTGGAGCCTCCAACAGGAACCAGCTCTGTTTCCAACTTTTAGCCCCATAAGACTAATTTCAGACTTCTTAACTCCAGAATTATACAGAATAAATTTATGTTGTTTTAAGCCACAAAGGTTGTGGTTAATTTGTTACACTGGCAACAGGAAATTAATACATACCCCAATATCCCACTGTATACCCCCCAAATTCACCACTAAGAGTTTCTCATGTATCCTTCAGGGAATTTTCATTACATGTATCACCATATTCATATCATAAGCAAATGAAATCATACTATATATATTATTTTCTGTTTAGGTGGATTTGTATGTTTTCTCAGGTTTTTGTAGCCACAAAAATTTTTTTCTTTTTATGTATCTTTGAATATATGAGAGGCATATCTATAGAATGATTTTCTTAATATAGAATTATTAGATTATTATAGTTTATGATCAATAATCTGGTAGCTTTAGTAGACCTTGAAAAATTGTCCTTCAGGAAGGTTGAACTAATTTGTACAACCTCAGGGTTGTATAAGAATGCTATTTCTCCCCACCCTTACTGACACCATCAAGGTATTGATCTTGAAGTGTAAGTTTTATAGTTGCCATAGTTTGAGCTCCTTAATTTAGTCCAGGGGTATTTCTTTGGGTCTATTGTCTTACATATGAATAGGCTGAATTAATTCCAGATTACATTTAGGGCATCTGTTGTGATAAAAGGAGCCCTGGGAAAATGGTTTCTCCTTGTTCTGGCATTTTCATTCACTGAACGTATGACTCTGAGCAAATTGCTTAACCCAGTTGCTCACAAACCTACCTTCCTAGCAGATGTACCTGGGGAGTTTGTAAAACACACGTTTCTAGTTCACTCAGCTTTACTTAATCGGAACTTCCTGGAGTGGAGAATAGAGAATCTGCTTTTTAACAAGCTCTTGATCAGAGTTTTGTATCTCTACTAAGAAGCAGCCTCTGGACTGCATTTGAGAACAACTGCCTTAGTATTTTTGAGTCTGAATATTGTTTCCTTTTCTTAAATTCCTGCAACATAAGGTTGGCTTAACCTTCATGTTATAATGGGACCTGGGTATTAGGCCTTCCCTTGAGTCTGCTTTCTATGTGGAATCTTCCACCATCTTGGGATTTGGAAGTAGCATACTGCTTACACCATTATACCAATCTGGAACTTTGCTGACTACTTTGATGCTATTAGAAGACTTAATTCAGTACTTGCTTGTTTGTTGTGCTTCTTGATACTATAAAGATTCATTATCTTGCCATATTTGTGAATATTAGTGGTATGGCAGGAATTTGGTCAATCCAAAAATGGCCAAAATCGTGACCCAATTACCTTGTTTCTCTACGGGATTCCTCAGAGAACTGAACAGACAAAAACCAAAGTCTATTCTACTTGATTACCAACTTTGGGTCCAGACACAAGAGAAACTTTCTCAACGGCTGACCTAGTAACCCTCTAACACGCTCACTAGAATAGTTAAATTGTCTGTTTCTTCTGTAAAACACACTCGGTGATGCTCTGGGCACAGCCAGACATCACTCTCTTAACACAGAAGCATTTTTGCTCCCACCAAGAGTCTATTATATGCTTTGTCGGTTCAAAATCTTAAATGTTAACTGTTCTTATTACCAGCATTTCATAATTTACATAATGTTTCTATAAATTAGTGAAGTATAGGTGGAGGGAAAACTGATTATTAAAACTAAGTTGAATGCTTTAAAAAATCACACAAATGCAATTTATTTCTTATTTGCTTTTGTCCAATATACTTTGCAGGTAATACCTCAAAGGGTGACGTAAGGCAGAATGAGGAATGTAATGTGTGCTCAAAAGAGTTCTTAATTTTGGTCAGTAGTTCATTCCTTAAACTAAGATTTTAAAATATTCTTCAATTTAGCCATCCTTTTGTCTATAAACATACACTAGTACAACTAGCATATTTAATTCAGAAATTCTCTGTCTTCATGTTGAGCTTAGTCTCCAAAGCTTAGCGAAAAAGTTTGTGTGTTTTTTTTTTTTTTTTTTTTACCGAAACCCCTCCCCAGAAATTCTGGATATCACTACACATCTTCAAATTCCCTTTGTAATGATTTTTCAAAATTTTAGAGACACTCCCAAATACTTGTCAAATTTTAAAAAGCACAAGAACCTTAAGAATCCATACTGACTGTAATTCTCATCCTCATGTCCTATGTAGCTTCTGCTACACAAGACAATCCCTTTGGCAAAAGTGCAAGAAAGTTTTATCCTAGTAAATGATTGTTATTTAACTTGATAGGGAAGAATATGTACATGTGCAAAATAGACATGTGCAGAGCCATATTTAAGGGTATACTATGGAACCATTAAGTAGGAGTAATTGGTTTTTTCCCTCTGTTTTATGTAGTTTTTTGATCTATACACTATGGGTCGTATTAATAGCTGAGAAGCCTCATCAAATAGCTAACCTTTATTGACTGAGACCAGCTTGGTAATTAAGCTGAAAATATATTCCATCATCCCTGTCCCTAATTAAGGAGTTTGGGTGAATGTCTGCAGCAGCAGTATTTAACATTTATGCCACATCAGCAGTAAATTAGGATCCAATTCTGAATGCAGCTCACTGTATTCCCAGACCTGAGATGTCACAGGACAGAAAAGATTGAGACTTATGTTGCTTATATTCATGTTTCCTGTGGGTGTATTATGGGTGTTTGTGTACACTTTACTCAATCTTCCACTGGGCACCTTGGTATTTCACACACATTCTAGGTGGGCTGAGAAGGAGCGGAGACTGTTTCATGGGAGGATTGATTATGTTGAATTACTCTCGTAAATTTGGCTTTCAAATACTTTTAGACAAATTTCCTTAAAAATTTCAATATGAGAATTATCATGCGTATGACCCAAACTCTATTTAGTTGCTTCTAAAATAGTCGTATGAGACCTGTCAAAATGGGATCAACTTATGCTAAACCACACTATCTGTGGTCCAGAAATACTATAATTATTCTCCAAACCGGGCTTCCCTGGTAGCTCAGATGGCAAAGAATCTGCCTGCAATGCAGGAGACCCCGGTTTGATTCCTGGGTCAAGAAGATCCCCTGGAGAAGGGATAGGCTGAACATTCCAGTATTCTTGGGCTTTCCTGGTAGCTCAGGTGATAAAGAATCTGCCCGTAATGCGGGAGAGCTGAGTTTTGATCCCTGGATTGGGAAGATGGCCTGGAGGAGGGCATGGCAACCCACTCCAGTATTCTTGCCTGGAGAATCCTCATGGGCAGAAGAGCCTGGTAAGCTACAGTCCATGGGGTTGCAAAGAAGCGGAGATGACTGAATGACTAAGCACAGAACAACACATTCTCCAAATTGCAGTGGTGAAAGAAGCATACCAAAAAATATTTATCAAAAGATTCCACTGTTCTGCGCACTCTTAGAAGATAGATTGCTTCTGAAAAGGCACAAGGGATGAAACAAAGCTGGTTCCCTATAACAAAGGGACCAGTGTTTGGACTTCCCTGGTGGCCCAGTGCTTAAGAATCCACCTGCCAATGCAGGGAACATGGGTTTGATCTCTGGTCCGGGAAGATTCCACGTGCTTTGGGGTAACTAAGCCCATGCACCACAGTTATTGAGGCCATGCTCCACAATAAGAGAAGCTACCAGATGAGAAGCCCACATATCACAATGAGAAAGTAGACCCTGCTCGCTGCAACTAGAGAAAGCCCGCTTGCAACAACAAAGACCCAGCACAGCCAAAAGTAAATAAATTTGATAAAAGGAGGGAACCAGTCTCTGTTGCCACAATTTTATCTGCTAGGTGAGTGAGTAACTTTAACTTTGGGCTTTCTTCCATACAAAGCAGAAGTCTACTTTTTTCCTGTAATTCACTGTGTGTGTGTGTGTGTGTGTGTGTGTGTATTTGTTGTCCAGTCGCTAAGTCATGTCTGACTCCTTGTGAGCCCATAGTCTGCAGCACACCAGGCTTCCCTGTCCTTCATTATCTCCCAGAGTTTACTCAAACACATGTCCTTTGAGTCAGTGATATCATCCATCCTCTGTTCCCTTCTTTTCCTGCCCTCAGTCTTTCCCAGCATCAGGGTCTTGTCCAATGACTGCTGACATTTTCCATCCTATACCTTCCTATTACTCTTACTTGATGCCATCTTCCTCTGGAAGTGCTCCTGCCTTCTCTCCTTGACACTGAGCATGTTGAATAGTTTCTCTATGTGTCTCAACTAAGTCAGTTCCCTCAGTACAAAGAATACTAGCACCTTCTAAAAGGGAGTCTGGCTCTATATTTCAGCTCTTCAGGGAATGACTATAAGCTCTGTCTCCTGCCCACAGATTAATATTTTATATTCTTATTTTCATTCTTTTAAAAATTCCACTTATTTTGTTCCTTGGAACTTGGGATGCCTTTCATGAGTTAAGTGTGAGCTAAAATAAAGACAATATATTTTTGTAAGATGAGAGGAGTATTTAGTTGGGGGCCTAATATGATTAGCACACTGTTTGTTGTAAAAGGAGAAAAATTTTCCTTGAATGAAGGAATAGCTTTTGAAAACAGAAATCTAAATAGCAGGAAACAGTAGAACACATGAGGATACACATATGTGCCTATGTCTCTGTGTGTGTTTTCTTTTAGGGAGAGAAGGAGTTGGGAAAAATTTCCAGGGATAATTTCTTGATTGTGATAAATGCACTTTTTTTTTTCCTCCAAGTGACACAATGCAATTCTAGTTTCTATGAAACTCAATTACCCAGTAGATATTTACTGAGCACGTATTACTTTGCCTCAGCCATTTGTGATGCACAAATGCCAGGCACTCTTTCTGATAATGGGTCTACATTTACTTCACTTGAGTGTAAGAAACTAGCGCACAAAACCTTTTACTTGTCTCCTCTGTGCCAAGTGCAGCTAGTGCCACCTTCCAGGAGATTGTTGGAAGAGGTTAGCAACCAGACCCGACAGGTCGGTTCTGCCGGATCCCTAATTAGGCATCAGAAGGATATCTTCAGCTCTCCCCATCCGTAGGAAACTGATGTCACTCCAGACACACTGAAGCTGATCCTGAAGGCTTGTGCCTTTGCTCCCATCACGGAGTTGATCATCAAGAGCTGTGCCACTTGACCCCATGATTAAAATCATGGAATGTCTGCCATACCAGTTGGAGAGGTTGCTGCAAATAATGATTTGCGATAGCCGAGCTTTTAGAGTCACTCTCTCCAAAGTCAGTTGACAAATTCAAGTTCTTTTATTTTCAAATATGTATCTATTGGAGATACTTATGTGTGTATATATACACACACACACACACAGACCATGCTATTCTCTCAATTCATCCCACCCTCTCCTTATTCCACAAGTCTGTTTTCTACATCTGTGTCTGTACTCCTGCAAATAGGTTCACCAATACCATTTTCTAGGTTCCATGTATATGGAATATTTTGCATTAATATGTTTGTTTTTCTCTTTCTGACTTACGTTATTCTGTATAATATACTCTAGGTTCAGAGCCTGTTATCTTGAGATGTTCTCTTCAATTCTACCTAACTCACCAGTGTGTGAAGCTTTTCCTATAAAAG
This sequence comes from Dama dama, assembly GCF_033118175.1. Classification (NCBI taxonomy): domain Eukaryota; kingdom Metazoa; phylum Chordata; class Mammalia; order Artiodactyla; family Cervidae; genus Dama; species Dama dama. The sequence goes on from NC_083709.1 coordinate 24,657,700, forward strand.
TGAAAAACTATAGTTCTTTATAGCTATATATAGTGTGTACACACACACACACACACACACACACACATATAGTTTATTAATATATCTATAGTCAAACCCCAAATCTAGATATCAGGTGCCCTCTTATTTTCGTATCTCTTGATTTTTTTTTTAACTTATGATGCTGCACAGACCCCATAGGGATTTTAAAACCGTGTAGTTGATGGTTCTATCTTGTTAACTAAGCCGAGTGGGATGTTGTGTATACAGGAATTGCTAAAATCCGGTATTTATATCTGGGTCCTTATCCAGTGGTTCCATGTTTCAGAGCTCTTATGTGCAGTTGTCACAGGTCCTAGATCAACAGAGGGCTCTTTAAAAGCTTGATCACTCTGACTGGTCTGTAAATACTCGTTTCTCCCAGTTCATGAAGTGCCCTGTCTCCTTCCATCGCCTTCATGAAATCCTTTCCATCTTCTTAGGCCATGGTGATCTTTCCCTACTCTGAATCCCATTACCATTTATTGCTATCAACATTGGCATTTGTATTTTTACTGCTTTAAATGTAATAACTAGACTGTCACATAGTGTAAATACTAGATGGTTTCTTTTGTAAATTCAAGAGAAAGAGCTGCAATTATGTTTCTTTGTATCATCCATATTGCCAAGCACTTGTGATATGCTCACATATGCACAAAAGTAAGTTGCTAGGTGAACCAACAAATTAATACTTGAATCATAACATGATGAGAACTGGCAAAACATTTCCTCAGATTTTATTGAAGATGAAACTATTTACATCTGGGCTAAATTAAAATCAAAGATATGACTCCTGACAAATAAGAAATTTTGAAACGCTGAAATTTCTTATCAGAACAAATTATAGTTTACATAGAATCTTAGAGATATTTAGTTCATTTGATGACTGTATTAGAGTTCTCTAAAGAAATAGTACCAATAATATATACATGAAGAGATTTATTACAAGGAATTGGTTCAGGCAATTATAGAGACTGGAAGTCAAGATCTGGTTTCTGTGAGCTGGGAGACCAAGGAAAACCAGTGGTGTAGTTCAGTCTGGGTCTGAAGGCCAGGAAGTCAGGAGTATCAGGGGTAGGAAAAGATCTATATCCCATCTCAAGCAATTAGGCAGAAAGGGCTAACTTGTTCCTCCAACTTTTTCTTCTGTTCAGGCCCTCAACACATTGGGTGATGTCCACTCCGTGGAAGAGGGCAAACCACTTTATCAGATCCAACAATTCAAATGCTAATTTCACCAGAAATACCCTCACAGACACACCTAAAAACAATTGTTAGCCAAATATCTGGGCACCCCGTGATCTAGTCAGATTGACAGAGAAAATCACCAGTACAGTACCGAATAAACTTGAAACCATGTATGTTAGCAACTTGTCCAAGGTGACTTAGCTAGAGAATCATGACCCAGGTCATTTGTCTTAGAAGGAGTCCAATATTTGGGGAATTAAGCAAACAGTATAGGCAACCGAATGAGTCTTGCCTGTGGGTGGGTTGCAGGCAACACATTATAGACAACATTCTCTCAGATATCACTCTGTAACACCAGTAAGCTTAGAGGTGAATTTCTGATCTATTAATATTCTAACGGTTTGTTCTCTCTCTGTCTACTTTTGAGAAGTGGAAATTTTCTTTAAGTTTAGGCCTCGTCACTCTTCACAGATGAGAGAAATTTACTGTTATTCTCAGGGCATTCCATTTCTGCTGGAAGCTTCAGAAATGTCATAGGATGTTCAAGACATTTTAAAAGGAGACATTGACAAATGGAAGTGCATCCAAAAGAAGGTGACCAGACTGGTGAAATGTCTGGAAACATGTCATGTGAGGAATGTGTCTGTCATTTGATGTTTGGAAAGTAGTGACGTTGAGTTGGAAAGATGCTCCACTTCCCTGCAGGGCAATGATAACTCCCTTCAATTTTCTGAAGAGCTGCCATGTGAAACTTGGATTTTATATTTTCTGAATAGTTCTAGAGGGCAAAATTTGGGCCAGTGTATGGCAGGTACAAGGACAATAGTTTGAGTTGTTGCTTCAACTCCTTTTTTTCATACCGTTGGAGGTGCGCTGGGGATCCTTATCAGCAAAAGCCAGTATTAAATGGGAGATAGCCTGGATGAGCCGAGTGACTTCTGACTTCAAGACGGTGTGATTATCTGTCTCTAAGCTGTATCCAAATTATGACAACCAAACCTCATTCAGTTCTCTCACTCACCTCACTCAGATGAAGAGCATTTTAGGAAACATGATGCATTAGAAGCCATTGCTGACACCAGGAGGCTTCCCTTGTGGATCAGGTGGTAAAGAATGTTCCTGCAATGCAGGAGACCACGGATTGATCCCTGGGTCGGGAGATCCCCTGGAGAAGGGAATAGCTACCTGTTCCAGTATTCTTGTCTGGAGACTCCCATGGAGCCTAGTGATTAATTGCTGAAGATGTAGATAAAATAGAGCCTGTTATCTTTTCTAAAAAATATATATATATATTTTTTAATAGGATAATTGCTTTACAATATTGTGTTGACTTCTGTTGTACAGCAGTGTGAATCAGCTGTAAGAACACATGTGTCTCCTCCCTCTAGAGCCTTGCTCCCACCCTACCATCAGCCGACCCCTCATCACAGACACCAGGCTGAGCTTCCTCTGCTATACGGCAGCTTCTTACTCGCTCTATGTTTTACACGTGATAGTTCATATATGTCAGGGCAATGCTCTCGATTCGTCCCACCCTTTCCTTCCCCTGTTGTATCCACAAGTTCATTTTCTGTGTCTGCCTCTCTATTCCTGCTCTGTGAATAAGTTCATCAGTACCATTTTGCTAGATTTTATATATTTATGTGTGTGTGTATATATATATATATATGTGTGTGTGTGTGTGTGCACGTTAATATATGATAATTGCTTTTCTCTTTCTAACTTACATCACTCTGTATAATATACTCTAGGTTCGGAGCCATTATCCTGAGATGTTCTCTTCAGTTCTACCTAACTCACCAGGGTGTGAACCTTTCCCTATAACATTGAAACAATATAGTTCCTTACGAGGCTGTCTGCATTGATCTACACAAAGGAAGTAGAATGTATTTAAAGTAAATCCTTGTCCCCTCAATCTCTGTAGGTCAACAGTAGATATTCAAAGCAGCTTATATAAAACAAGTGTAATTTAATGAAATAGAGCTTTGAAAGTGTTAGAGAATGAATCAAACTGTAAAATGTGCCAGAGGTTTTAAAATAAAATCATATTTCAGTGTGGTTGAAATAATGTTCACTGTGAGGCAACATATATAAAGCAATATTCTTTCACTTCTCACCTTCATTAGAATAGAAAGTACATATTTAACAATTAATTTGAGGTTTGAATGTGACTCCAACTACCATTCTAGTGATAGTTCGTCTTTTATCCTTTTTGTTTTTTAATTTCACTTAAGCTACAGTCAAAGCTCATATGTAGGTTTAATACAGATTTCACTGAACACACGAGTTCGATGATAGAACTCATTTTATTAGACCCTGCACTCAATACAAAATATCAATTGCAGAGGGTCACACTGCATTTTTCTAGCTGTCATACCAATATCTTGCTGAGTGCCATCTGCAAGGTCTCAGGTTCTGTATTTATACTGGAACTCATTTAGTTTGATCCGACAGCTATTTCCAAAATGCCTGCAGTATACAGAAAAGCACTTTATCAACCGTCCATTGCTGTGGAGACAGAAATAGCAGTAAAATTCTCTATGGTATTCTCTATTTATTTAGATAAATGATGATAATAAATTTAAAGAGAAACAATTCTAAAAAAAGTTGTATTATAGTAAATGAATCTACCTGTCCTAAACTGTGTCACTCAAAGGAGATTCAGATACTTCAGAATGCGTAGATTTTGAAATGCAAAGCTGATATTGTTGTTGTTTGATCACCAAGTTGTGTCCACCTCTTTTGAGACCCCGTGGACTATAGCCCATCAGGCTCCTCTGTCCATGGGATTTCCCAGGCAAGAATACTGGATTGGGTTACCGTTTCCTTCTTTGGGGGATCTTCCTGATGCAGGTATCAGACCCACGTTCCCTGCACTGGCAGGAGGAAGCTTTACCACTGAGCCACCAGGGAACCCATTGGAAGCTGGTTAATTCTTACATGATGTATCTGTAAACTTAGGAAGCTCCTACCAGATGATAGAATCATCTTGGCAGAGTGCCATGGACTAGGCAAAAATCTTTCTCAAACTGCTCCTGATAGATCTTTATAACCTCTGATAGGCCTGAACTCTCACTCTGACATCTCACTGTCTTTTCAGGTGAAAAACAGCACAAGTCTGTATTCAGAGAAAGGGAAATAAAGTATTTCAAAAAGTGATTAATCATTCAGTTCGATGACAAAAAAATTGTTTGTGGTGTGGACTCAGCATAGAAGTAAACCTGGTTTCCACCATTTATCAGCTTAACCAGACTCAAGGTAGTTATGGCATCTCTGTGTTACAGGGGTTTCACTTCAAAGATTTACTTTAAGAATGAAATTACTCACAGTGGTGAAGATCTTTGCAGTTTGCCAAGCACGTCTGCATTATGCATTTGCAGAAATGAATCTGAAAAGGTCAAAGACAGTTGAAGTCTTTGAGCCCAGACTTAGGAGTTTGAAATTGGCTTCATTCTCCCCTTTTATTCTGCAGAGAAGGGAGAGCCTTAAAAACATTTTGGAAAAGGATTGACAAGATTCTAGCTTTAATTTAGAGAACTTAATCTGGTGAAATTGGCTATGGACTTGATACAGGGAAAGAGAGAAACACTATTGTTGAGGCAATTGACTCAGCTAAAAATCAGATGCAGTAATAAAGGTGAGGAGGTGGGAGCTATAAAGAGGCAGCCACATCCTTTGTTTCTTCAGAAAAGTCCGTCTGCCTTCTTTCAAATTGTAGATTATAGGAGAACATCAGGGCCTGACATATGAGTTTAGATATTAAAAATAAATAATAGGAAAATTAATTTAAGAATATTGGTTAGGAACTATGGACGCCTTTTAGGAGTATGTAGATTGAATAGTGAAGTGGCTGAAATCTAAGAGGCTTGTTGTTCAGTTGCTCAGTTGGTCTGACTCTGTGACCCCATGGACTGCAGCACGCCAGGCTTCCCTGTCCTTCACCATCTCTTGGAGCTTACTCAAACTCATGTTCATTGAGTCAGTGATGCCATCCAACCATCTCATCCTCTGTTATCCATTTCTCCTAGTCCATTCTCCTATCCATTTCTCCTAAGAGCTAATGTATCAGCTCTTCGCATCAGATGGCCAAAGAAGCCTGTTAGGAGGTGGTCAGAAATTCTAGTGTTAACCCAAGGGTATTAAAATTCTTGGATTCTTCCTCCTAACAGTACTTTCTCCCTAGACATTGAACCTTACTCCACCCCATTAACACATTTGTATATACGATTTATTTTTTTTCTAATGTCTGAAGTTTATCTAAACAATTGCTATTTTTATCCCTATACTTGGGTCTTGCCCCAGGAATTACCTGAATGATTCCACAACTACTTTCAAAAGAATAACTTCTGAATAATTGATTTGGAAATATAATCAGAGTCACGGTGCCCAGTATTGTGGAGGCCCTGATGTGCTTCTTTACAAAGAGTTTGTTGAAGAAAGCATTTGAAAATTCAGGCAAAGAAGATGAGAGGTTAGCTCTCAATGAAGAAAATGAAAACTGGCCAGTTCTTAAACTTTTTTTAGAAATGAGCCTTATTAATGTATTGGGCAGAGACCATGCCTTTTCTATGTTAGAAGTTTTTGATTTGGTAGTGAATGTAAGAGAAACCATTATAACTTACAATTATTATAATATCAACTCTTTGGAACTTTAAGAGAACCTCACGTGAAATCATTGGTAGTACATCATCTTTCAAACTGCTGCTACTGCTGCTAAGTGGCTTCAGTCATGTCCGACTCTGTGCGACCCCATAGACGGCAGCCCACCAGGCTCCTCCGTCCCTGGGATTCTCCAGGCAAGAACACTGGAGGGGGTTGCCATTTCCTTCTCCAATGCATGCATGCGTGTCTGACTCTATGTGACCCTATGGACAGCAGCCCAGCAGGCTGCTCCGTCCACAGGATTCTCTAGGCAAGAATAATGGAGTGGGTTGCCATTTCCTTCTCCAATCTTTCAAACTAGATAAGAATAATTTATTATCAGTGTTAAAATTATGTTTTGGGAGTGTTCCTATTACATTTTTCCCAAAATGCAGTATACTCATAATTTCAAAAAAATTCCCTTGTATGTTTATATGTGTGTGCATGTGTGTGTGTCTGTGTGTGAGTGAATATGATTCTGTAGGTAAAATATGCTTCAATAATGGTACTTAAAATGGGAGAAATAGTGATTGTCGGTATACCCAATAGTGACTATTTCTTTAGTGGAATTTGGAGACCTGCTTATAGAATATATTGCTATTTGGAAATTAGCTGAAAAGGTCAGAAATAGCATATCCTTGTTATATGTATGCATGACTGTTGAAATTTTATCTTTCAATATCTAGTTATGTTTCTTCATCCTTTCAACAGTGATAAAATCATACTTTTAGGAAGTCATCATCAGTAATAAAGTAATATTTAGCAATGAAAAAATCTCTTGCTAAGCTTTGGAAATGAGGACTAGAATCAGTATTCTGTAAAGTTTATAATGACTTTTCCTATGCTCTTGCAAATAGTTCTTATTTTAATGTAAATATTTGCTTTTAATAAAGCATGTAATATAGAGGTTGAGTCCTATGTTTACTCTTGCAATACTATTGGCTGCTACAATATTTTCCATCAGGGAAGATATTTACTTGATTCTTCAAAAAATATCAATTTTTACTTTATTATAAAAATAAAATCTAACATACTTAAATTTGAATTTTAGTTTTACTACTTTTAGGTCATATAATCTTGAACTAATTTTTGTACCCTAAAACTCAGCATAGTAATAGCTTATTTTAATGAGGATTAAATGAATCAATACATGTAAAACATTAGAATGGTACATGGCTATTGCATGCATGCCAAGTCTCTTCAGTCATGTCCAAATCTGTGTGATCCTCTGGACTGTATCCTGATAGGCTCTTCTGTCCATGGGATTCTGTATGCAAGAATACTGGGGTGGATTGCCATGCCCTTCTCCAGGGGATCTTCCCAACCCAGAGGTAGAACCCAGGTCTCCTGGATTGCAGGCGGATTTTTTACAATCTGAGCCACTAGTAAACACCTAAAAATTATAACTGTTATTATTAACATTGCTTAATAAATTTATGAATTAAATAAGATATCACATTTTTATATGAAATTATATAAACACATATACCTAGCATGGTGTACTATAGGACTAAACTAATGGTAGCTAAAATCTGTAAGGTAAAAGATATTGGAAATATAGAAAAATGTACAGAAGAATGTAAAAGTTTTTAATACTAAAATCTTAACCAGTCACAGAAAGGCACTATTTTATTTATTTTGTTATATATTGTTGAATTCAAGGGAGCCTGCACTAGGTGAGATCACATTTTTCAAAGCAAGGAAAATATTTATTTATTCATAATTATTGATAAACTACAAAATAAAGTAGAAGTATGTAAAGTTTGCTATATACTTATTTAATATTGTTAAGCTCACAGTAATGGCACTTTTTGAAAAAGGAAAATGTAAATTTAAAACCCATTATTAATAGTTATGGGCTTCCCTGGTAGCTCAAATGATGAAGAATCTGCCTGCAATGCGGGAGACACAATTTGATCCCTGGGCAGGAAGATCCCCAGGAGAGGGGAATGGCAACCCACTCCAGTATTCTTGCCTGGAGAATCCCATGAACAGAGGAGCCTGGCGGGCTACAGTCCATGGGCTCCCAAATAACTGGGTATGACAGAACAACTAGCACTTTAACTTTTCACTTTCATTTATTTTGTAATATTTTTGCACATGGATAGTATACACACACATACACACAACTTGAATTGTAAATCATCTGGAGCTGTCATCTGAATCTGACCCAATGTGTAGTCAGTGGATGAGCACCATCAGCATAACCTAAACCTGTGATAACTATTGACTTTTGAGTGTTGTCCTAGACCCACCAAATCAAAAACCTGGTTTGGTTAATGTGCATATGCTGCTGGTCAGTCACTCAGTCTTGTCTGAATCTTTGCGACCCCACGGACTCTAGGGCTCCGCTGTCCATTTGATTTTCCCAGCAAGAATAGTGGAGTGAGTTGTCACTTCCTCCTTGAGAGGATTTTTATGACTCAGAGTTCAAACTGCGGACTCTTGCATCTCCTGCATTGTAGGTGGATTCTTTACCACTTGAGCCGGGCAAGTCCAATGTGCATATAGATAGCATATAACTCATACTCATTTTAAATTTGAGAAGCAATGTTTTAAACCATAATGATAATAATAGTCATACTGAAACAAAGCTTGTTGGGTTTACATATTTTGTAGAGTGATTCATATAGGAAAATAAGCTGCTTTTGAAACTAATGAAGTCTTTACATGCCATTGCTTTGTGTGACTAAAACCAAAGTGTAGGTACTATAATAATATTAGTGCCTCAGTGTACAATCTTACTTCAGTGCTGTTTTAGAATTTCTGGTTTCTCTTTTGGCTTGTTATTGATCATAGCTACAGATAGAACATGAATAATTTAAAAGTCTCTAAATTTTAACCCTAGTCTGTGATACTTACAAAATTTATACTCAAATATAAAATTAATAGTATATGTAATATCAATATTCCCCACAGAATACCAATCTGAGATTGTTACAGTTGGGAATCCTTTCAGAAAATAATTAATGGACACTGTTGTAGTCTTTAGTGTGCTTCTTGTTAAGGAAAAAGTGTTAATAAATCTTTTATTTTTTGTAATGGAAATTGTTTTAATATCTCAAAAGAGCAGGCATACATACATGAATAAGTATGAGAAAAATAATTTGTTATATGGAGGAAAACTATATAAAGTAATATTTGTTAGGTAGGCTATAGCCAGTTCATGTCAGCACTTGTAGGTCACAATAAAATAATTGGATTTTAATCCTGTGCAATATAAAACCAATGAAAATTTTTAAGCAGGCTAGTAAAATGATGTATTAAGCTGTAAAAAAGTTTACCCTGGCCAGAGTGTGAGCAGTGGTTAATATAATGGGTCAAGAGTGGGATTGGTGAGAATAGGTAGAAAACTTTTGCTGTCCTCTAGGTAATAGATGATGGTGACTTCAACTGATGAAAGAAGAGAGATGTATGGATTTTAGTTATATTCACGGTGCATAAGTCTTCCCAGGGGGCTCAGAGGTAAATGATCTGCCTGCCAATGAAGGGGATGCAGGACACACAGGTTCAATTCATGGGTCAGGAAGATCCCCTGGAGGAGGGCATGGCAACCCACTCCAGTATTCTTGCCTGGAAATCCCATGGACAGAGAATCCTGGAGGGCTACATTCATGGAGTCACAAAGAGATGGACATGGCTGAGTGACTGAACACACACACACACACACGCAGGGTTCATAATTATCACAGAACAGGAATTTATCAACAAGGATCCCTAACATCAAGGGTCCAGTTTGGATTAACTTTGGAAAGTAGTAGATAATTTGGTGATTAACAGAATAGATTTTGGGAAAGGCTCAGTTCAGTTCAGTTCAGTTGCTCAATCATGTCCAACTCTTTGCGACCCCATGGACTGCAGCATGCCAGGCCTCCATGTTCATCAAAAACTCCTGGAGCTTACTCAAACTCATGTCCATTGAGTCAGTGATGCCATCCAACCATATCACCCTCTGTCATCCCCTTCTCCTCCTGCCTTCAATCTTTCCCAGCATAAGGGTCTTTTCAAATGAGTCAGCTCTTCACATCAGGTGGCCAAAGAATTGGAGTTTCAGCTTCAACATCAGTCGTTCCAATGGACATCCAGGACTGATTTCCTTTAGGATGGACTGGTTGGATCTCCTTGCAGTCGAAGGGACTCTCAAGAATCTTCTCCAGCACCACAGTTCAAAAGCATAAATTCTTTGGCACTCAGCTTTCTTTATAGTCCAACTCTCACATCCATACATGACTACTGGAAAAACCATAGCCTTGACTAGACAAATCTTTGTTGGCAAAGTAATGTCTCTGCTTTTTAATGTGCTGTCTAGCTTGGTCATAACTTTCCTTCCAAGGAATAAGCGTCTTTTAGTTTCATGGCTGCAGTCACCATCTGCAGTGATTTTGGAGCCCAAAAAAATAAAGTCAGCCACTGTTACCACTATTTCCCCATCTATCTGCCATGAAGTGATGGGACCAGATGCCATGATCTTAGTTTTCTGAATGTTTGTCTTTAAACCAATTTTTTCACTCTCTTCTTTCACCTTCATCAAGAGGCTCTTTAGTTCTTCTTCACTTTCTGCCATAACGGTGGTGTCATCTACATATCTGAGGTTATTGCAGTTCTCCCAACAATCTTGATTCCAGCTTGTGCTTCATCCAGCCCAGTGTTTCTCATTATGTACTCTGCATATATAAGTTAAATAAGCAGGGTGACAATATACAGCCTTGACGTACTCCTTTTCCTATTTGGAACCAGTCTATTTTCCCATGTCCGGTTCTAACTGTTGCTTCCTGACCTGCATACAGGTCATACAGGGAAAGGCTCAAATCCTACTTTATTGGTTATTAGTAGTGGCTCTTTATTAATTTTTTAAAACTGAGCCTGCGTTCTCTCATCTTTAAAATATGGAGAGGTTAATGTTACCTACCTTATAGGGCTGTTGTAAATATTAAGTTAGATAATTCCTACAAAATGATAAAAAGCAATTCCTGATACATTGTAAGCAATGAAATAGTAATCATCACTATTATGATATGATATGACTATTATTATTGGTCAAAAAATAGCAATATCAAAGAGACAATGGTATAAAGTATGAGTTATGAAGACCAGTGATTAATTATTTTAAGAAACATCTCATCTCATTACACTTATTTTTGAGTTAATAAACACTATCCTAGGATAGCATTTACTGTTTTTTTTCTGTCAACTTATCTTTCTTTCCTTTATCCTTCTCTCTTTTTCTGGATTGCAGCGGAGAGTTGAGCAGAGTTGGGAAGTAGCATTAGGACAATGGAAAAGACATTCTAATTATAAAAAGAACATTTTATTTCCCTTTTTCAAATGTATAGTTACTTCAAAAGTAAATTCACACTTTGAATTCATTGAATTTAAATTTCCTGTGTAAATGGAGAGTAATTATTTTTGATAATAGATTTTTAGTTTCATCCAATAATTATTAAATACTGAAACTATGCAGAGTAATCTGTGTCTTGCATGTTGACCTCATTGTCAAATTTTATCCTTTGAAATGTCAGGTTTATTGGTGTAGCAAAAAATACTTTCTCCTTCAGGTTTATTTTCTTCTTCCCTTCAGAAAAGTACATTATAACAAAATACCATTTTGTCTTCTGAAGTGGAAGATTGAAGATCTTCAAATATATTAATGTATTGGAACAGAAGTTTCATTCTTTCAACTATTTAACAAAAAAAAAGAAAGAATTTAATGAATGCCTAGATGATAGATACTTTGTCATGTTCTGAGAATTCTAGGGTAAAGCATGATAATATATTTGCTTTCAAGATGCAAAACCCCAAACATGTGAAGAAGGTTAATCCCTATTGTTTCTTTAAATGCTTTATAAAACATGCCATGTAAATTTGAATTATTATTGTTCTGGCCACTAATATATAGAAATCCTTCCAGAAGCAAATATCATTTTTCTTTTTGCATGTTTTGGCAGCCTTGAAACAAGGTTATGCAAAGAGACTTAGAGCAGTATACTAGAAGTGTCCCAGCATGAGGAGACTGACGCGTCAAACTGGTAAGTGAAAGAGATGGTTCATGGGTGTCTCTTTTATGCATTATTAAATCTGTTGATGCCATTTCTCACATAAAATATCCTCAGAGCTTATAAAATAATGAGAATGCTTCTAAAATATTTCCTATGAAATTTATTCTCATTACTTAGACTACCTTAGGGAGATGGTATTAGGTGGGAAAAGTCACCAGTTCTGTTATAGACAGACAGGGATTTAAAGTAGCTTTGTGACTTTGTGAAAGTTGCTTAATTCTTTCAGTCTTTCTAATTTTAAAATGGAGATTATGGTTGTTGCCTTGTTATATTTTCCTATGAATTAAGTAAGAAATTGCCTATGAACAGTTGAGCATTTCCTTAGCAAAGAAGAGGAGATAAAAGATATGACTAATATTTATTGAATACATTCCATGTGTCAAGTACTAAATACTAAATACTGCATTATTTTATTGAATATCACAACAACCCTTAAGTTTGAAGCTATTATTACTCTCATTTTGCTGATGGAGAAATTGTGCATTGAAAGATGTGTGGCCTGCGTTAAATCACACATTGCTCCTGTGACAATTGTTTGAATGCAGTTCTGTCTGATGCCTGAGTTTCTGTTCTTATATTTAGTCATAAAGCAAACGGACATTTATTAGTCATCTAATAAATACCAAGCTTCTTTTAGCTAAGATATTGTGCTGTTTCCCACGTGATTATTACTTAGAATATAACAGCCATATACTTATATGAAGTTTTATGTTGTTCAGTTGCTCAGTTTTGTCTGACTCTGTGACGCCATGATCCGAAGGACTCCAGGCTTCCCTGTCTTTCACTATCTCCCAGAGTTCTCTCAAACTCATGTCCCTTGCGTCAATTATGCCATCTAATCATCTCATCCTCCATTGCCCCCTTCTCCTCATGCCTTCAGTCTTTCCCAGCATCAGGGGCTTTTCCAATGAGATAGCTCTTAACTTTAGAGCTTATAAATAATTTATGAATAAGTAATTCTGTTTAGTTCCCATATAATCTCTATGGAAGACAAAGTTGGGATCTTTTCTCATATTTTTAGAGATGGAGAAATTGAGGTCCAGTATGTTGAATACATTCCATGTGCATATAGCTCTGTGCTTCTCAGACCCTGTGGTTAAGGGTCAGTTACTGTTAACTCATTTAAATCCATTATAGACTGAATGCTTTTATAAAATTTCTAAAAAAATTATTACTAGGAAATGACTAAAAGGCATATAAAACATACAAATCCACACATTTATTATCATTTGTCATTATCTTACAGACATAAAATTACTAAATGTCTATAAAAGTTTCTAATGCTTGTCCTCTGTTTCCACACTTCTCATGATACAGACCAATTAGCATGTGTAGATTGGCACTAACCTGTAGATCTGACAGTAAGTCATAGCATCGGTAGAGCTAATATGAGGGAAATATAATGCTTACTCTTAGACATTCAATCTTCCAGTCCATGTCTTCATACTGCTCCTATTGCCTCAATATGCAGCAAGAAGCTTGTTTCATAATCTAAGGGGCAAAAGACTGAATTGCAAATTGCTCACTGGCAATCATTGAAAGAGAATTGACCATAACAAAATATCTCAAAAGAGTTGTATGAAATAATTAACATGAAAAAAAAAGTTGAGAGTTTATTGGGGTGATTTCTTTTTAAATTATTTATAAGAAACCAAGACTTTAAAAAAAAATTGATATGCTGCTGATTTTCTCCTGATATGTTTCTTCCCCTTCTTTTTTCATTGTATTTATTCTTTGAAAAGTGAAGTTAAGTTATATTTAGAAGGCTGGACCTTGTCACTTCCTGAACAGTGTATAGATGTTGTATAATTCTAAGAGATAAAGTAGATCTTGGCCTGCTATGAAATGTAAATGAATTCATCTCCCCACTACACTAAAAAATTCTGAAAATAAATGTTACTTGTTTATTTCAAAAAGTGCCAAAGAAGATTATAGCACTTTGGGGGCAAAGTAAAATGAACACTGAGTCAGCAATGAAAATTTACTTCATAAGACAGTTTTGTCGCTTTCTCAGTTCTACTGAGATGGATCCAAATATTTGCATGTGCTATGTTATTAATAACTATTTTGCCATCTGTGTCAAAGTAATATTGCACAGATATTCAGGAATAACTTTTGGTTGTGAGTAAATATTAGACGAAGATTGAATTTTTCTCCAAATGATGCTGATGGGTTGGTTTTTTAATCACAGTTTAAGGTGTCAGTTGTTGTTTGGAAGTTCTACCAGATTAATAGTCCTTAATGCAACTTAAAATGGCTATAAGGGCACAGATAAAGATGAGAATTTATGACAAAATTCAAAACTGAGTCTTTCAACCAATCTATTATTAGCTTCTGGGAAGACTCCATATTGCTAAATTAAAATTTGCAATCTGGAATAGAGCAAGCCTATGGCCTTAAGTAATAGAGAGCGGGAATCTGTGTTCCTCCCTTACTTTCTGCCTGCTAACTCAGAGATCCATGATTGGTATGACTTAGAAAGTTAAGCAACCGTATCTGGGCACCTCCCTTCAACCAGTGCCTTCATATCTGTATCCATTTGAGGATTATCTTTCCTGATCCCTCTGAAAAGGGTAGAAAGAAAGGAAGGACTTATGGAAATACATTGTAACCAAGGAGAAAGATAGGTTTTGCCGATGTGGTGATAATGATATTAGTGACAATAGTAATAGTACTGTGTATGTGTGTGATCAGAGAAGCACAGAGTGTGGAGACAGGATGGGTCACTAGCATTCGAACAGAGGGGTTTTATTTGAGGGCTTCTATGCCTGATACTGATTGGAATTTAGGCCTGAGGTTGTTCACAGTCTACTCAACTGTGGAGCTTAGAGGCTTTCTACAAAAAAATCAAGTTATCAGTAGGACCAAGGGCTAATGGTCAGTCTTATGACTTGTCTGTTGAGAAAGACTACTCTTCAATGGATTTTTCTCACATTCTCAAATACAGAAGCAATAGCAACAACACAGTCAAAGTCAAACATGATCTTGATAATGATTACTTTAATGTGGGGAATGAAAACCTGAGGTAATGCATATGTAGATCAATGAGTTAGTATGAAACCCAGAAAAATATTTTAGAAAATTGTATTTTGTCCTTAACATTTGCATTGATTAATTTAGAAATATGAGCCATTAACATTGAAGAGTTGAAATGCAAAGGATTGAAAGGAAACAGAAAATATAATAGAAGAATTAAATTGGCCTTCATAGGCAAGGGACTTCCCTGGTAGCTTAGCTGGTAAAGTTCTGCCTGCAATGCTGGAGATCCCAGTTCAATTCCTAGGTCAGGGAGATCTGCTAGAGAAGGGGTAAGCTACCCATTCCAGTATTCTTCGGCTTCCATGGTGGCTCAGTTGGTAAAGAATCCATCTGCAATGTGGGAGATCTGGGTTGGGAAAATCCCCTGGAGAAGGGAATAGCTACCCACTTCAGTATTCTGGCCTAGAGAATTCCATGGACTGTATAGTCCATGGGGTTGCAAAGAGTCAGACATGACTGGGCAACTTTCACTCACTTTTGTAGGCAACAACTAACATAATTAGATTTATGGAAAGCAGACTGAAGAAGCACTGTTAGAATGCAGAAGATAACGACAATGATGAAAATTATGAGGAAAAAAATAATCACCAAAATGGCAAACAAATAAAACATGGTAATTATTTATGAAAAGAGAGGAAACAAATAAATAAAAATAAGTCTTAATCAAAGAATCACAAGGGAAAGAAGTGTTACTCAAGAAAAAAAAAAAAAAAACATGTCTTATCCCTCTCAAATTTACTTGCTAAGATATGAGATTTTTTTAATATTGTGTGGGAATTCCATATTTTTTAAAAGTTAGGAAAATTTAGTGGTAAATTAATGTGAAAGGTTATTTTGGAACTGGTAGCTTATTTTTTAATGTTTAGTGCTTCTAAGACTATAGAAGCTTGATCTACTCAGATCTTCTTATTTTCATTAAACAATTTTGATAATTTCTGTTAGAAAAACTATCAATGCTAAGTAAGTGCCCATGTATGAATATTCATATAGGAAAAAAAAGACTTGAAGTCTATGTATCAGTGGAATAATTAAGTGCTTTTTATTTTTCTATTTTAATATCATATACCTTATCTGGCATATGGTATAATCATATATAATTGATTAATTAAAGATCTTTGTTAAGTATGCTTAATGCACAGATTATAAGTGAACAGCTCAATAAATTATCACAAAACCAACAAACATGTGTGTTAACCATTCAAATTAAGAAATAGAACATAATCAGTACAGTTGGAGGTGCTCTTTTTCTTCCAAAATTACAAATCCCAATCCTCAATATGATAGCAATTTTCCTAAATTCAAATGCCATTAGTTATTGCACCTTTCTTTGAGTTTTATGTAAGCAGAATGATAGAATTTGTACATGTTTTGTTATGTGGCCTGTTGTTCTCAATATTACTCATGTGAGACTTCTATGTGTAGTAGTAATAATTTACCTTTCAGTGCTATATACTCTTTTATCATGGCCACTTTGTGGCTCTTACATCCTTGTACTTGTCTTTGGGGACATGGATATGCACATTTCTGTTGGATATGTTATTAATTATATATTGCATATATATTCATTTTTAGTAGATACTGTAACTTTCCCAAACTGGTTGTGCTAATTTGCTTTCCCACTGATAGAGTGTAAGAGTTCTACTTGCTTCACCTCTTTACCAACACTTTAAATTACAAGAAATTTTTATTTTAGCACTCTGGTGAATGTGTTGTGGTATCTAATTATAGTTTTAATTAGCATTTCCATGGTGACTGAGAAGAGTGGATTTGCTACCTCCGATGAACAATTCCCTAAATACCCCAAAATTAAAAGGCAAGTGGAAACTTAGAGGAAGTATAAAGAAAGGTGGTAACTTTATTAACCTTTACTGAATGAACATTCAGTCTAAAGAGATCTAAGGTTCCTCTTTACAGTAAGGAATGAAAAACTGTATAAAAACATGTCTTTAAAATATGCATGCCTGGCAATATCATCCACCTTTAAAATTCAACTTATTGAGAGATTGACCAAGATGGCAGAGTAGCAAGTCGCTGAGCTCACTTCCTCTCCGGAGCACACAAAAAAAACAACTATTTGCAGAACAACCGTCAATTAAAAAGGCCAGGAAAAAAGTGAGAGTGTTAGTTGCTCAGTCATGTCAATTCTTTGAGACCCTACTGCCTGTAGCCCTCCAGACTCCTCTGTCTATGGAATTCTCCAAGTGAGAATACTGGAGTGGATAGCCATTCTCTTCTCTAGGGGGTCTTCCTGACCCAGGGATCAAACCTAGGTCTCCTGCATTGCAGGCAGATTCTTTACTGTCTGAGCCACCAGAGAGGTCAGAATCTACCAGAAAAAAAATCTTATAAAACTAAAAACATGGGACTACAATGAGATGGATAGGAGAGGTGAGCTTGCCATATAGTCAAGTCCCAAAGCAATGGGTTGGTGACCCACAAACTGGAGTATAATTATGCTACAGTGGTTCTCCCAAAGGGGTGACAGTTCTGAACCTCACTTCAGGTTCCCCTGCCTATGAGTCCTGCACTGGGAAAATGAGCCCTCAGCATTTGGCTTGGAAGGCCAGTGGTACTTAGTTTGGGGAATCCCACAAGACTGAGGGAAATAGAGACTTCACACTTAAAGGGAGCATACAAAACCACACAAAACTACTGCTGTCTTGGAGAGACTCCTGAAGAGGCAGGGGAAGTGGCAGGTGTGACATAGACACTGGCAGCAGTCTTTAGAGTTTCTTCTGCCACGTGGACACTGGTGTTGACAGGCACCATTGTGGAATCCTCCCACTAGCTCCTTAGCACCAAAACATAGGCCCACCCAATAGCCCGGAGGTGCTAGTACTGGAACCCCTCAGGCCAAGCAACTCACCAGATGAGGTCACAGCCCCACCCATCAGCCAGCAGGTTGCCTAAAGGCCTCCTGAGGCCCCTGCAACCTAGAACATGATCCTGCCTGTCAGAGGGCCCAGGAACAAGCTCCATCCATGAGTAGGCAGAGATCAGTCCCAGAATCACATGGGATGTGATTCTGCTCTCAGGAAACCTGCTCTAGACTTGACTAGCCTCACACATTAAGAGTTAGACTCCAAAGGCAGGAAGACTAAATCATACAACCTGTCAACTCATCCTGTCCTCAGCATGCCAGACCATGCCCTGGGAATATCTGGGGCCTGCCCTGCCCACTAGCAGGCCAACACAAACTTCGGGCAATAGCTTTGGGCCGTGCGAACACATTCCAGGACATTGTACTGCCTGCTGGTAGTATAGCACTAACCCCAGAACCTGGCATAATCTACCAGTGAGTGGGGAAGAGCTGTGGATCTTCCGGACCCCGAATGCATCCAGCAGTCAGCCAACAGTAACCCATGGGGGCCACTGGAGTTCTACAGTCAGCTTCCCATGACCAAGTGGTACCAACCAGTAGCCAGTAGCCTCCACACAAGGCAGGGACTAGCAACAAACCAAACCAGGAATAAGTCAAGCCTACCAGACTGCTGACATAGTCTGCTCACCACAACAGGATTCAGGCAGCCCTCAGGAGGGGAGATTCTAGAGCATACATTTTTTGTGGCAAGAGAGAAGGGTGCTACTGGGATGTATAGAATGTTTCCTACATTATGCTATTTCTCCAAGATTGGGAAACATATCTAACCTACCAAATACATAAAGATACACACAGCAACTTAGGCAAAATGAAGTGTCAGAGGAACATGTTCGACATAAGGACCAGATAAAACCCAAGAAGAACTAAGTAAAGTGAACATAGGCAATCTATCTGAAAAAGAGTCCAGAATAATGATCATGAAGATGACTCATTCTTTTCTCTCAGAAGAGGAAGAAATGAATGCACAGAATGAGAAGTTAAAAATTATTCACAAAGAGTTAGAAAATATAAAGAACCAAACAGAGGTGAAGGGTACAATAAATAAGTGAAAACATACACTAGAAGGATGAATAGTAAGCAGATTAAATGATACAGAGGAATGGATCAGCCAGCTGAAAACAGAGTAGTGGAAATCACTGAAGCAGAAGAAAAGAAAAAAAAAGAATTAAATGAGAATAGTTTTAAGAGACCTCTGGGTCAAGCACACTAATATTCTCACTACAGGGTTCTCAGAAGGAGGATAGGGAGAGAGGGCATCTGAGGAACTATTTGAAGGAAATAGTCATCCTATTTCAAGAAGGACAGGGTCCCATGCAGTATTTACTGAAAGAGAAACAAACCAAGGCAGGTTGTAATTAAAATAGCAAAAATTAGAAAGAAAATACTAAAAGCAGCAAGCATAAGGCAACAAATAACATAAAAGGAACTCTCATAAGGCAATCAGCTGACTTTTGAGCAGAAACTCTGCAGGCTAGAAGGGAATGGCATGAGATATTTAAAGTGATGAAAGGGGAAAATGTATATATCAGTTCAGTTCAGTCTCTCAGCTATGTCCGATTCTTTGCAAGCCCATGGACTGCAGCACACCAGGCTCCCCTGTCCATCACCAACTCCTAGAGCTTGCTCAAACTCATGTCCATTGAGTTGGTGATGCCATCCACCCATCTCTTCTTCTGTCATCCCTTTCTCCTCCTGCCTTCAATCTTTCCCAGCATCAGGGTCTTTTCCAATGAGTCAGTTCTTTGCATTGGGTGGCCAAAATATTGGAGTTTCAGCTTCAGCATCAGTCCTTCCAATGAATATTCAGGACTGATTTCCTTTCGGATTGACCGGTTGGATCTCCTTGCAGTCCAAGGGACTCTCAATATATATGTAACCAAAAATACTCTACTCAGAAAGACTTTCCTTCAGATTTGATGGAGAGAATAAAAGTGTTACAGACTAGAAAAAGTTAAAAGAGTACAGCACGACCAAACCAACTGTACAACAAAATACTAAAGGAAGTCGTCTAGGCAGAAAAGAAAAGGCCACAAATAGACACATGAAAATTACAAAATTAAAAACCTCATTGGTTAAAGCAAACATACAGTAAAAGGAGGAAATCATTAGTAGTAAGTAAACAATAATAAAATTCTCTATCCACAGTAAGTAATTAAGGGATACAAAAAACAATTAGATGCAAAGCATAATATCGAAAACAGTAATTGTGACAGGAGAGTACAAATGCACAGTTGTTAAAATGCATTTGAAACTCAGAAATCAGCAATTTAAAACAATAGCATGTATATATAAGTGCTTTTTGTTTACAGGCTGATCCGCCAAGCCACCAGGGAAGCCTCATCAGTGATATTAGGCTGTAATTTTCTTTTCTTTTTTATATTTTTGTCTTGTTTTAGTATCACAGTGATAGAAGGACTTGAATTGTTCCTTCCTCTACAATTCTTTGGAATAGTTTGAGAATAGATGCTAACTTCTCTAAATGTTTGGTAGAATTCCCTTGTGAAGTCATCTGGCCCTGGACTTTTGTTTGTTGGGAATTTTTAAATTACTGATTCAATTTAATTACTGGTAATTTGTCTGTTCATATTGTCTAGTTCTTCCTTGTTCACTCTTGGGAAATGGTTGGTACATGACTGAGAATTTGTCCATTTCTTCTAAGTTGTCTCTTGTTGACGTGTAGTTCGTAGTAGTCTCTTATGGTCTTTTGTACTTCTGTAGTGTCAGTTGTAACTTGTCCTTTTCATTTCTGAATTTATTGATTTGGGTCCTCTCCCCCCCTTTTTTTTTCTCGATGAGTCAGGTTAAAGGACTATCAATTTTGTTTATCTTTTTAAAGAACAAGCTTTTAGTTTCATTGATCTTTTCTGTCTTTTTAAAAAATCTCTATTTCATTTATTTCTGCTCTTTATGATTTCTTTCCTTCTACTAACTTGGGGTATTTGTTCTTCTTTCTCTACTTCCTTTAGGTGAAAGGATAGGCTGCTTATGTGCAATTTTTCTTGCTTTCTGAGATAAGCTTGTATCACTATAAACTTCCCTCTTAAAACTGCTTTTACTGTATTCCATAGGTTTTGGATCATCACATCTTTGTTTTCATTTGTCTGTAGGTATTTTTTTAAATTTTCTTTTTGATGTCTTTAGTGATCCATTATTGTTGAATAGGTATTATTTAACCTCCACATTTTTTTCAGCTTTTTATTGTAATTAATTTCTAGTCTCATAGTGTTGTAATCAGAAAAGATGTTTGATATGATTTCAGTTTTTTAAAAAATTTTATGGAGGCTTGTTGTGTGGCTTAGCATGTGATATAACCTAAAGAATGTTCCATGTGCCCTTGAGAAGAATGTGTATCTTGCTGCTTTTAGATGGGAAACACCCACTCTCTCCTTCTTTCCTTTTCCGTCCCTCCCTCTCTCTTTCTTTCTCTACACACACACACACACACACACACACACACACATAAATACAAGGGCTTGCCAGGTGGCTTAGTGGTAAAAAAAATCCACTTGCCAATGCGGGAGACATGGGTTCATTTCCTGGGTTGGGAAGATACCCTGGAGAATGAAATGACAACCCATTCCAGTATTCTTGCCTAGGAAATCCCATGGACAGAGGAGACTGGCAGGCTATGTTGCACAGTATCACAAAAGAGTTGGACATGACTTAGCAACTAAATAACAACAAAATATTACTGATAAGCATGGTGTAAAAATCCTCATCCAGATATTAGCAATTCAAATCCAACAATATGTTAAAAGGATCATACACCATAATCAAGTTGGATTTATCCCAAGAATGCAAAGACTTTTCAATATGGCAAATCGATCAGTGTGATTCACAACTTTAATAAATTGAACAATAAAGCCATATGACATTGCAATAGAAGGGTAAAATTCTTTTGACAAAATTCAACATCGATTTATGGTAGGAAAAAAAAAACCTCTTCATTAAATGGGCATAGAGGAAAAACATCTCAGCATAATAAAGGTCATATATGATAGACCACAGCTTACATCATGCTCAATGGTGAAAAGCTGAAAGCATTTCCCCTAAGATCAGAAAAAAAGATAAGGATGTCTACCCTTGCCACTTTTATTCAGCATAGTATTACAATTCCTGTCCACAGCAATCAGACAAAAAAGAAAAGGAATCCAAATCAGAAAGGAAGAATTAAAATTGTCAGTGTTTGCAGGTGACATGATACTACACTTAGAAAATTCTAGAAATACCACCTGAAAACTACTAGAGCCAATCAGTGTATTTAATAGATTTGGGATACAAAATTAATACACAGAAATTTGTTCTTAAAGCTCGGTATCTCATGTTTGGTGTTGGGCTCTAGTTCTAATTTTCATTTAGGATTATTATTGTGTTGTTTTAAGTAAGAATTGTGTGCATTAACTGCCTTCCTAGCTTTCTTCATCCATGATGACATTCCCAGTATAGGGATTTTGACAAACAGAACTGTGCTGTTTATATAGTTTACTTGTAAATAAAGGAGTCTGAAATTGCCTGTAGTTTTACATCTAATGCAGACCCCAATTTACTTGAGTTGTTGTCAGGATCAGTTATGAAACTGCAATTTTGTGCCTCCTCTGAATCATGTTTTCTCCTTGTAACAGTTGTGTGTAATGTCATTAAATTTTTGAAGTATTCCATACACATTTCTCTGCCCTAACAATGAACTGTCAGAAAGATAAGGAAATGATCCCATTTACCATTGCATCGAAAAGAGTAAGCTACCTAGCCATAAAACGTGCCTAAGGAGGTAGAAGACCTGTACTTGGTAAGCTGAGTCACAGTGATGAAAGAAATTGAAGAGGATACAAACAGATAGAAAGCATGCTGTTGGATTGGAAAAATTACTATTGTTAAAATGACCGCAGTTCTCAAGGCTATCGACAGATGCAAGGCAGTCTCCATCAATATATCAATGGAATTTTTCACAAAACTAGAACAAATTCTTTTAAAAATTGAATGAAAACACGAAAGATGCCAAATAGCCAAGTCTTCAGAAAGAAGAGCCAGAGGAATCAGAGTTCCTGGCTTCAGATTATACTACAAAGTTACAATAATGAAAATAGTAGGGTAATGGCACAAAAACAGATATATAGGTAAATGGAACATAATAGGGAGCTAAGAAATAAACCCATTCAATTCTTATCAATTATTCTAAGATAAGGGAGACAGAATTTATTTTAGGAAAAACATAGTCTCCTCAGCAAGAGGTGTTGGAAAAGCTGGACATCATCATGTAAATCAATGAATTTAGAACACTCTAATACCATATACAAAAATAAAATAAAAATGGATTAAAAACATAAATGCAATACAAGATTCTGTAAAACTCTTAGAGGAAAACATAGGCAGCACACTCTTTGACATAAATCACATCAGTATTTTTTGATCTGCCTCCTAAAGCAAAGGAAATAAAAGCGAAAATGAGACCTAATTAAACTTAAAAATTTTTGTACAGCAAAGGGAACTATCAATAAATTGAAAATACGGGCTACTGAATGGATAAAATATTTGCAAATGATATGATTGATAAGGGGTTAACATTCAGCATGTATAAACAGCTCATACAACTAACTTAATATAAAAAAATAGCCAAAAGAAGACCTGAATAGACATTTTTCCAAAGCGGAAATGCAGGTGGTCAACAGGCACTTAAAAAGATGCTCAACAACACTAATCATTAGGGATTTGCAAATCAAAACCACCATGAGATATCACCTCACACTCATCAGACTGGCTACCATCAAAAAGAGCACAAATAACAATTGTTGATGAGGATATGGAATAAAAGGAAACTTCATACACTGCTGGTGAGAATGTAAATTGGTACAGCTGCTAGGTAAAACAGTATGGAACTTTCTCAAAAAAGGAAAACTAGAACTACAATATAAACCAAATATTGCACTCCTGAGTATATATCCAAAATAAACGAGCAAATACTCCCAGAAAAGCCAACTATCTTGAAAAGATACATTTACCCCAATGTTCATAGAAGCATTATTTAGAAGTTCCAAGATATGGAAGAAACCTAAGTGTGTGTGTGTGTGATATTATGGAATACTGGAATACTACTCAGCCATAAAAATAATGAAATTTCCCCACTTGCAACAATAAGGAAAGGCTTGGAGCATATTATTCTAAGGGAAATAAATCAGACATAGACAAATACTGTATGATATCACTTATATGTGGAATCTAAAAAAATACAACAAACCAGTGAATATAACAAAAATGAAACAGACTCACAGATATAGAGAACAAACTACAAACTAATGGTTACCAGTGGGGAGAGGGAGAGTGGAGAGGAATAAAGGCATTAAGAGGTACAAATTCTTATATACAAAGTAAGCTACAAGGATATTATATAACACAGGGGATATAGTCAATGCTTTATAATAACTATAAATTTAAAAATTGTGGATCACTATCTTGTATCTCTGTAGCTTGGGCTTCCCCGGTGGCTCAGTGGTAAAGGCTCTGCCTGCAATGAGAAGCTGTAGGAGACACAAGTTCAATCCCTGGGTTGGGAAGATCTCCTGGAGGAGAGCATGGAAACCCACTCCACTATTCTTGCCTGGAGAACCCTAGGACAGAGGAGCCTGGCAGGCAACAACAGTCCATGGGGTCACAAAGAGTGACTGAAGTGACTTAACACGCATGCACACATACCTAAACTTACCATACAGCAACCATGCTTCAGTATAAAGAAGGGAGAATTTGTACCTTTTCTTTTCAACAAGAAACAGCATTTTTTCTAGTTGTTGCAAAAAACAACTCCAGGCAAATGAGGTGTCTTCGTTTAATGGGTATAGGAATTCAGATTTCCAAGATGAAAAGGGTTCTGCAGATACACGGTGGTGATGGCTTCACAGCAATGTGAATGTAGTTAATGCCACTAGAGACTTAAAAATGAACTGTAGACAAAAATAGTTAAGATGATCATGTTTATTTCATGGGTATTTTTTTCCCGCAATTAAGAATAATAGTTAAAAAAAGAAGCATAAATTTGTTACAATTTTTCATTGCTGGATGGTCCTGTTATTCCCACTTCTCTATATTCTTCTTCTTCCCTTTTTTATAAACCTGTTTTAAGATAAAGGATTAAAATTTTGACCTCTAGGATATTATTTCTAATAACAATTATCTGCTGATAAAAATTCAACTTATCAATTTTGCCCAACTTTTAATTTCCCTTTTGCCAATTAAAGGATTGCCATCTATCCATTTTGTCTTGTTTCATTGTGTACAAAGCAATCTTATGACTGTAGAATCACAGCTAAATGGTGGTATTTAGAATTTATTGCAGAGGGGAATGATTGCACTGTCCATTTCTGAGTTGGGAAAACTCTTTGTCCAGCCATCTGAAACTAGGGATGGCTCTGGGTAGTAGGCATGAAAATGATCCAGGAGGGCAGCAGGACTTGGATAAAGTGCCCAGGGCTCTCACCCACATAGCCTGTGTGGCGGCTCCCTCTCTCCACCAGCCATTTCCTCTGGTGGGCTGTGTCATGGTTCGTTTGCTTGGCCAGTATTAGTTCCCACACTGTGTGAGAGCTTGACTGTTACATTGTTGAGACAATTTGGAAGTGCATAATTTGATACTGTGTTGTCAACTGGTATGCTTTAGCAAAATGAAACCATGTTATCAGAAATTAGCTGGATCAGATGTGTGGTTCCCAGAGGAAGAAGGAAGGAGAGGATGAAGGTGGTCAAAGGTACAAATTTCCAAGTACAAGAGAAATAAGGTCAAGATTTAAAAAGTCACCAGTTTAACCTTTTGTAATGGGGCATATTTCTGTTTCTTTAAATGCCTGTGGTCTTTTGTTGAAAATCAGGCATTTGAAAAAGAAGTCGTCTTCTCTCCCAATGATCACAGACTGTCTCTGTACAAAAGACCATCATTAATAAGCCCAGTAAAAGGTTGAGAGCTTTTCAGGCCTTTTCTGGGCATGTGTCCTGTCTGGGTATTTGTGTATATCCTTTCTTCCCTACACTAGTCCGTACAAACTGTAGATCTCTGATTTGTCTTTAGAGCTTTCACAAAACTATCTTCATCAATCTATAGTTGATTTAATATTTCTGTAGGGAATAAGAGCCTGGAGCTTCCTAGTCCAATAATTTGCTGATGCTAGTCATGGCTGTTTTCAAGGTCTAATTTCCCAAAGAGGCTTATTCCAGCTTCTCCTCAGTGTCTTAGATAGCCTATGATATTTTTCTGCCTGTCACCTTACCTCAGGCTTCTGGAAACTGCAGCGCCCCTGCAGTTTTATAGGCCTGCCACGCTTCACATGGCTTCCAACCTCAAATCTAAACTTTGCTGCTCTTCCCTGTCTAAGCTCTGAGTCAGGTGAAACAGAAATTATTTTGTCAGAGTGCAGACAGGTTAGAACTTTGCCAATATATTCTACTCTGCTCATTCTAGCTTGAGGCAGGGAACTAGGAATTGGGTCACTTCTTCCTGACTGTGTAGGGCTATACCCATGAGGGAACGTGACAAGGTGAGTAAAATCACCACAAAATTCCCTACTGTTTTGAATGTGCCTTTTCTTGATTGGGCATTTGCTTGTTTGTTGTATCATTGACTGATTTCCACAGTTTTCATAAGATTCTTTTAAGTAATGTGTAATTATGTTATTTCCTCTTGTGGAGGAATAGAAACTTGGAACTTCCTAGTTTCCTGTTTGATTTTTTTTTTTTTTTAACTTTTATCCAAATGCTTTTTGAATGTAATACAAGATTGCCATTCCAAAGTAAAAAACTAACTTACTACATGACTTTTATTTGTATTACATGATGCCAGTAAGTACCCTGTTGAACTAGTCTTAAAAAAAAAAATTTCAGTAGATCAGCCAGTTTCTACTCATGAAAAATAATAATGTCAAATAATATTTACTTCAATTTCATTCTGATTTTATTCACTTCTTTGTTCAAACAAAAAGCAGTGATATCACCTCACTTTTGAAGGAGTGAGTGCACTTTTGGTATTTAGGGAATTATGGTTTGTTTTGAATATGATTTCAGCATTGATATAGAAGACTTCAATAACTGAAAAATTTATTCTAAGTCTGTCATCATAGAGAAGCCAGAGTCAGCAAGGTCTTCATCTCAACAGTGTTCCTTCTATCTTGTTTGCTAGTCTAATATATAATTGAAGGGAGAGAGTGCTGAGATTGAGTCTGTTATTGGTAAATCAAATCCACCTATTTTGTTTCTGTGTCTTAGTACCAGAGTTATTTTGGAATTAATTATGTATAAGCAATAGTTTTAGTAAAGTTTGATCAATGTGTGACACCATTCCAACAGTTAAGTAACATGCATGGAATATAGAAGTGTTCATGTGATTTCATTAATGCCTTTTGTTAGATTTAATCTAAAAAAAAGAAAACTTGAAATTTATGTAACAATTACAGTGAAATCAATGCTCTACTGAAAATCTTAAGGTAGTGAGCAATTAATTTTCTAGCTACATCCCTAACCATAAAATAAAAAGCTGATGATGACCTTCACTGAGAAGGAGGAGGTCACTTTTCTTCCAAGGAGTAAGTGTCTTTTAATTTCATGGCTGCAGTCACCATCTGCAGTGATTTTGGAGACCTCAAAAATAGTCTCTCACTGTTTCCATTGTTTCCCCGTCTATTTGCCATGAAGTGATGGGACCAGATACCATGATCTTAGTTTTCTGAATGTTGAGTTTTAAGCCAACTTTTTCACTCTCCTTTTTGACTTTTAACAAGAGGCTCCTTCACTCTTCTTCACTTTCTGCTATAAGTGTTGTGTCATCTGCATATCTGAGGTAATTGATATTTCTCCCAGCAATCTTGTTTCCAGCTTGTGCTTCATCCAGCCCGGCATTTCTCATGATGTACTCTGCATATAAGTTAAATAAGCAGGGTGACAATATACAGCCTTAACATACTCCTTTCCCAATTTGGAACCAGTCTGCTGTTCCATGTCCAGTTCTAACTATTGCTTCTTGACCAGCATACAGATTTCTCAGGATGCAGATAAGGTGGTCTGGTATTTCCATCTCTTAAAAATTTTCCACAGTTTGTTGTGATCCACACAGTCAGTCTTTGGCATACTCAGTAAAGCAGAAGTAGATGCTTTTCTGGAACTCTCTTGCTTTTTCAATGATCCAACCAATGTTGGCAATTTGATCTCTGGTTCCTCTGCCTTTTCTAAATCCAGCTTGAAGTTCTTGGTTCATGTACTGTTGAAGCCTGGCTTGGAGAATTTTGAGCATTATCTTTGCTAGCATGTGAGATGAGTGCAATTGTGCAGTAGTGTGAACATTCTTTGGCATTGCCTTTCTCTGGGATCAGAATGAAAACTGACCTTTTCCAGTCCTGTGGCCACTGCTGAGTTTTCCAGATTTGCTGGCATATTGAGTGCAGCACTTTCACAACATCATCTTTTAGGATTTGAAATAGCTCAACTGGAATTCCATCACCTCCACTAGCTTGGTTCATAATGATGTTTCCTAAGGCCCACTTGACTTCACATTCCAGGATGTCTGGCTCTAGGTGAGTGATCACACCATCGTGATTATCTGGGTCATGAAGATCTTTTTTGCATAGTTTTTTTGTGTATTGTTGCCACCTCTTAATATCTTCTGCTTCTGTTAGGTCCATACCATTTCTGTCCTTTGTTGTGCCCATCTTTCCATGAAATCTTCCCTTGGTGTCTCTAATTTTTTTGAAGAGATCTCTAGTCTTTCCCATTGTATTGTTTTCTTCCACCTCTTTGCATTAATCACTGAGGAAGGCTTTCTTATCTCTCCTTGCTATTCTTTGGAACTCTGCATTCAGATGGATGTATCTTTCCTCTTCTCCTTTGCCTTTTGCTTCTCTTCTTTTTTCAGTTATTTGTAAGGCCTCCTCAGATAACCATTTTGCCTTTTTGCGTTTCTTTTTCTTGGGGATGGTCTTGCTCCCTGTCTCCTGTACAATATCATGAACCTCCGTCCATAGTTCTTCAAACACTCTGTATACCAGATCTAATCCCTTGAATCTATTTGTCACTTCCACTACATAAGTGTAAGTGATTTTATTTAGGTCATACCTGAATGGTCTGGTGGTCTTCCCTACTTTCTTCAATTTTAGTCTGAATTTGGCAATAAGGAGTTCATGATCTGAGCCATAGTCAGCTCTCAGTCTTATTTTTGCTGACTGTATAGAACTTCTCCATCTTTGGCTGCAAAGAATATAATCAATCTGATTTCAGTACTGACCATCTGCTGATATCTATGTGTAGAACCTTCTCTTGTGTTTTTGGAAGAGGGTGTTTGCTATGGCCAGTGCATTCTCTTGGCAAAACTCTGGTAGCCTTTGCCCTGCTTCGTTTTATACTCCATGGCCAAATTTGCCTGTTACTCCAGGTATCTCTTGACTTCCTACTTTTGCATTTCAGTCCCTTAGAATGAAAAGGACATCTTTTTTGGGTGTTAGTTCTAGAAGGTCTTGTAGTCTTCATAGAACCATTCAACGTCAGCTTCTTTATCATTACTGGTTGGGGCATAGACTTGGAATACTCTGATATTGAATGATATGCCTTGGAAATGAACAGAAATCATTCTGTCATTTTTGAGATTGCATCCAAGTACTGCATTTCAGGCTCTTCCATTGACTCTGGGGGCTATTCCATTTCTTCTAAGGATTCATGCTCACAGTAGTAGATATAATGGTCATCTGAGCTAAATTCACCCATTGAAATCCATTTTAGTCCACTGATTCCTAAAATGTTGATATTCACTCTTGCTATCTCCTGTTTGACCACCTCCAATTTTCCTTGATTCATGAACCTAACATTCCAGGTTCCTATGCAATATTTCTCTTTACAGCATCAGTTCTATTTCCATTACCAGTCACATCCACAACTGGGTGTTGATTTTGCTTTCGCTCCATCTTTTCATTCTTTATGGAGTTATTTCTCTACCTATCTGCAATAGTATACTGGGTACCTACCGACCTGGGGAATTAATCTTTCAGTGTCCTATCTTTTTTCCTTTTCATACTGTTCATGGGGTTCTTAAGGCAAGAATATTGAAGTGGTTTGCCTTTCCCTTCTCCAGTGGACCATGTTTTGTCAGAACTCCCCACCATGACCTGTCTGTCTTTGGTGGCCCTACAGGGCATGGCTCATAGTTTCATTGAGTTAGACAAGGCTGTGGTCCATGTGATCAGATTGGTTAGTATTCTGTGATTGTGGTTTTCATTCTATCTGCCATCTAATGGATAATGATAAAAGGAAACTCTACGCAAGGTGAAAGGACAACCCTCAGAATGGGAGATAATTACAGCCAACAAAACATCTGACAGTGGATTAATTTCCAAAATATGCAAGCAGCTCATAGAACTCAGTACCAGAAAAACAAACAACCTAATCAAAAAGTGGGGGAAAGACCTAAACAGCCATTTCTCCAAAGAAGACATACAGATTGCTAACAAACTCATAAAAGATGCTGAACATCACTCATTATTAGAGAAATACAAATCAAAACTATGATGAGATTTCACCTCATGCTGGTCTGAATGGCCACCATCAAAAAGTCTTTAAGCAATAAATGCTGGAGAGAGTGTGGAGAAAAGGAAATGCTCTTACACTGTTGATGGGAGTATAAATTGATACAGCCACTATGGAAGATGGTATGGAGATTCCTTAAAAAAACTAGGAATAAAACCACCATATGACCCAGCAAACCCACTCCTAGGTATATACCCTGAGGAAACCAATATTGAAAAAGACACATGTATCCCATTGTTGATCGCAGCACTATTTACAATAGCTAGAACATGGAAGCAACCTAGATGTCCATCAACAGATGAATGGATAAAGAAATGTGGTACATACACACAATGGAATATTACTCAGCCATAAAAAGGAACACATTTGAGTCAGTTCTGATGAGGTGGATTAACCTAGAACCTATTATACAGAGTGAAATAAGTCAGAAAGAAAGAAATAAATATCATATTCTAGTTCATATATGCGGAATCTAGAAAAATAGTACTGAAGAATTTATTTACTGGGCAACAATAGAGAAACAGAGAATAGATTTAGGGACATGGGGAGAGGAGAGGAGAGGGTGAGACATATGGAAAGAATAACATGGGTACTTAAATTACCATATGTAAAATAGATAGCCAACAGGAATTTGCTGTATGTTTCAGGAAACTCAAACAGGGGCTCCATATCAACCTACAGGTGTGGGATGGGGAGAGAGATGGGAGGCAGGCTTAAAAGGGAGGGGATGTATGTATACATATGGCTGATTCATGTTGAAGTTTGACAGAAAACAACAAAATTCTGTAAGGCAACTATCCTTCAATGAAAAATAAATAAAGCACATACAAACATACAGTGCTGTTCCAGAATCTATACACTCCAGTTGTTATTTTTAAACCAATATAAATGTAAGAAAAATATAGAGCATACTCCCAAAAATAAAGATCAAGTCTGTACATTCTGAAATAAAATTAATGGTTTTAATTTTTAAAAATTGTGTGGGGATAATGGTGTAAACTAGGACTGTCCCTGGCAAACTGAACTGTGTGGTTCCCTAACCTGAAATGGGATCTTCTAGCTCTAGGTTGCTCTGTCTATCCCTACATGTCTAGGTTGCTCTATCCAGCCCTACATGTGGTTTCCATAATTTGCAGACATATGCTATCTTGTATAACTTCAGATAAAAACAAATGCATGATATTGCTCAGTGAGTTGTCCCTGAGAGGACATAGAAATCCTATGGTAGGGAATTTCCAAATCTAAGTACAGAAGATGTAGTATTAGTATAGTGTATGTCATCCCCTGAAAAAAATGCTTGGAACTTGATTTCTACTCCTCAAAAACCAAGTTACTCTGTGAATCTACATTACTTCATTGAACTTTTATTTCCTGGTCTATAGTTGGGAAGAGTAATTCGAATAGATATTTCTATTCTAAAGGTATTTCCAGCACTAGCATTCTGAGTCTGAGCAACAGTTCTAAAATACTTTCATGCTTCTAATAAATAACAGCACAAATTAAAGTCATTTATATAAAAATGACGTGAATTTTTAGGCCTCTCTTATAATGATTGAAGAGAAAGGTGATAGAAACCTGCACCACCCTTTTCCCCCTATTTATTGTCTTTTGTTCATGCACCAAGTATGCTTGATCTCTTTTCAAAATAAGACATCTTTGAAAACTCCGGTGTGAGATTTTTTGGTTAGAGTATGATAAATGTTAGTGCAGCATATGACCCCTTTTATAGATCATGAAATGAAAATAAGGGCACCAGGGTTTTTATTCATTCCTAAAGCATTATTTAAACCATGTTATCTGTAGTGATTCTGTGCTATTTGCACTGAAAGAAGAATATCACCCTGGGGACCCTAGCTTGCTTTCTGACAGTAATAATGGAAGCTCTAGAATTGTTCTCTCTTTGCCAGTGCAGTGATGGATAGTGTTAGGCCTGGGAAGTCCATTTACTTTGTCTGATTCTCTCATTGGAAGGTTATTTGAGTTAGGATGAAGGTTAAGCTAAGGTAAATATAAAGGTTAGTATTAAGATGAAGGATAACTTTGGAAGAAAAAGAATACATTTCTGTTTGTAAATATGTAAATTTTAAATATATTTATAGTGGAACTAATATATTTAAAACAATTAGAAATAGATCATACTTCAAATCTCAGCTCTACTGGTACTGGCTTTATAATCTTAGACCAAGTTATAGACCAAGGTACTTTTTCTCTTTGAGCCTTAGTTACCTCATGTATAGAATGACTATTAAATCTAACTCAAAGAATAGTTGCAAAAATTAAGTAAGTAGAGCTCTAGCAGTCTCTGTAGTGTCACAGATCTCATACCAATTACTTGTTCTTGACTGAGGATCTTAGACCACCTGGGTCAGGAAGAGCCCCTGGAGTAGGAAATGGCAACCTACTCCAGTATTCCTCCTGGAGAATCCCATGGACAGAGGAGCCTGGCAAGCTACAGTCCATGAGTTCACAAAGAAGCAGACACTAAATCTCTCCCTGTACCCCATGATCCCAGATGTAAGCATTAATAATGCTAATTCACAAGCTATGCTAATTCACAAGATAGGGAACATCTTTTTGGATACCAGTGCCAAGTGTTCGATACTCATTAGAGCAATTGTTTTGCATGTTTTGAGAATACAGCATTCCTTTTTATTATTTTTAAGTTTATAGTTGTTTTTTAATCTGGAAAAAAGGCTGTATGTCCAGCCTAGTCATGAGCGCTTTATTTGACTATAAAATGTGCTACTATCTTTGACAGAATAAATGCAAAAATGTAAGATGCCCTACAAGGCTGGAACACACTTGTTCCAGAAGCCTTCCAAAGAACTGACGGTGAGGGATAGATGGGTGGGAGAGACATTAGATTGTGAAAAGACGGCTTGTATAGCACATTAGGCTCCTGCTGAGGTAGATCAAGAAGTGTCTTACCATCACGAGATTGTGTAATACATTTCAAAATGCCCATCTGGAACATCATTTTGATTTGTATTCCTATAAAGTCAACTTCAATTTCCAGTACTATCTTCTGTCATTTTCTAGTGTTATACAGTGAATCAAATATTTGTGGCTGACTATAGATTTCTCTTGAAAAAACAGTGAAAGAAGATGATGAGGAGGAGGAAGGAGAAGCAGAAGTGGATTCGTACCTAGGTGTTTAGGATCCTATTGTAGTTGCGGTGGTGTTTAGGTGCTTTTAACCTCTGGACTTTAATGTTAAAAATTCATTAATTTTCTCAATTAACTTTTTAAAAAGGGAACTTGAGGAAAAGAAACATAGGGTTCTAGACATTTTTAATCTTGTATTATGAAGTTGAGTTCTTAACTTATTTATCTTTTCTTAACTTACCCCCAAATATCCTCCAGGCTGGGAGAAATTATTCCCATGGAATACTATCCAGCTTACAGCCTCTTTCCAAATACTCATATACTAAATGGATTAATTCCCAAACAGAGAAGTAAAATTTCCAGTTAAAAATGTACTGAATTTAACATAGTATCTTCTGATTGAAAGAATATTTGTCTAGTTCCCTGGCCTGGAATTTTTCAGTTCCTCATTTTTCCCCTACTTTTCTCTATTCTTATGCATAATCCTAGTGACACCCATCATTTTTAGCAAACAATCTATAACCCAGATTTTTAAAGCCTTGCTCTACTGAAAGGCTGGGTTTTCAGTATTGGGAAATATGTATTAGTGAGCATAGACTGTATTTTTCTAATAGTTCTCTGGTAGTTTTGCAGACACACCAATCTTTCACTTATTTTTAAGTCATTGATTTTTGGACCTAAGATTCTAAAAGGATTATGAAATTAAAAACAGATATCATATCTCTAGTAGGGTTTGCTCATAATACATTTGCTCTTATATTAAACATAATTCCAACTGGCTCTATTGTCTGTTTTCCTAGACTACAAAGATTTAGAAAGAGACAGTTCACTTCAGTTCAGTTGCTCAGTCATGTCTGACTCTGTGACCCCCATGGACTGTAGCACGCCAGGCCTCCCTGTTCATCACCAACTCCCAAAGTTTACTCAAGCTCATGTCCATTGAGTTGGTGATGCCATCCAATCATCTCATCCTCTGTCGTTCCCTTCTCCTCCCGCCTTCAATCTTTCCCAGCATCAGGGTCTTTTAAAATGAGTCAGTTCTTCACATCAGGTGGCCAAAGGATTGGAGTTTCAGCTTTAGCATCAGTCCATTTAAATCAGGTCTACTGGCAGTGTTCAAAATGGAGACCTGACAGAATAGCAACTGATAAAGTAAGAGGCACACTCAAATGCACAGATTAAAGAATTTACAAAAAATGAAATGATTGTTGACGAAGTAAATTCCTTATACTCAGAAAAATTAATTTATGTTCAGTTTATTATGCTTAAGACATGAATGTCTTATGTGATAAATTTTAAAAATGAACTTTGTCAGTCACTTGGTGGTTTCTACTGGATGTATTTCTTCATGTTTATGAGTTCTCTGGTGTGGCTTCAGATATTTTCTTCAGTAGTAACAACAGGCAAACATACTTCCTTCACTGCAAGTTAGAAAGCACGTAAAATAGTATTATGATAATGGTATAGACGTTTTAAGTCCTTAAATATTTCCAGGCAACCCTCTTTCCAGAACATCCATGATGACGTTTCCTTTGATAAATACAGTATTTCCTGACCATATATTATGTGGGTCGGGAATATTGTCTAAAACTAACAGTGCAGCTGTAAATAAGACATTAATACTAACCTGGAAGAACAGAAGTCTACCTAGGACTAGGTAGGACCTAGGTCCCCACTGGTAGTCACACTGAACGTCCTTTTGCCCACTTAGAACCACTAAATGAGATAACATAGACAGAATTTTGTGGCACCTGAGAGAGACTCAATCAATGTTTGTTGATATCAATTCCACTCACAGTTCCATTTATTCTTCTCAACAACCCAATGAGGCAAAAATTACCACCATCCATCCCTGTTGACCTTCAACATGTTGCTAAATCTCTTAAACTCAGATTCATTAACTGTAAGATAGATATACAGACACCTAACTTATGGAGTTATTGTGAAGATTCAATAAAAAATGAAATGCATCTGTGAAATACGTAGTACACAGTTTGTGTTGAATATTCTTTCCTATCCTTTTAAATGTGTATTTCCAGAGCTTTAGATGAAAAAGCCAGAACATCATGTTGGAATCTGTTTTGTTTGCTCTTTGGAGTTCAGTTAAGTCATTTTCATATTTTAAGCATCATTTTTAAATTTAAATTTTTTTTGCAAATTAATGCAAAATTATCTTGCAGTGTCCTGTTGGGAGCATTGGAATAGAACAAGTGCCCAGTGGTGCTAGGGTTTTATTTTGCTGATGCTTATTTAAAAAAAAAATCCAGGTTGTTGCATTGGATTTCTATAAAGCAGAATCATAATTCACATTTGGGCTCTATATTGTGTCAGCTCTTCTCTGTATCCAGAGTCCCCTAAAGTTAGGCACACAGGCATCCCTGGTGTCTCAGTGGTTGAAAAAAAAAAAAAAAAAAATCTGCCTGCAAAGCAGGAGATATGAGTTTGATCCCTGGGTTGGGAAGATCCCCTGGAGAAGGAAATACTCCACTATTCTTCCCTGAGAATTCCCATGGACAGAGGAGCCTGGCAGGCTATAGTACATGGGGAAGCAAAGAGTCAGCCATGACCTAGCGACTAAACACACACATGCACAAAGTAGCCATGTGCCATTTTAGACACTTAATAGCTTCTTTTGGCTTTTGCTCTTCTCCAGTTTTTAGAGTATCTAGTTTGGGCGTAACATTCAAGATAAACCATGTGGTTAGTATCTGTGGCCAGGGCAGACTTTTCAAGAGTGTGTAGTTGATCAAGGAAAAGTTCAAGAGTAGGATGGAGAATCTAAAAAAAAAAATTGTACAAATGAACTTTCCAAAACAGAAATAGATGTAGAAAACAAACTGTGGTTACCAAGGGGTAATGCCAGGGGCAAGGGGAGAGGGAGAGATTGGAAACTTGGGACTGACATAAACACATTGCTACATGTAAAATAAATGACTAATGAAATCCTACTGTGCAGCACAGGGAACTCTATTCAGTGCTCTGTAGTAGAATTTCTACTCTGGGAAAAGAATATTAAAAACAGTATATGTATATGTATAAATTATTCATTTTACTTACACCTCATATTAACACAGCATTGTAAGTCAACTATACTCCAATGAAAAAGTAATTTAAAATAAAACATCAAAAACACAATCAAAAGGCAAATTGCCATCAGGAAAAGCATTTGCAATATGGAAGAGATATCTCGGTATGTGAAGAGCCCTGGGAAAAATAAAATTGACAATCAGTTCAGTTCAGTTGCTCAGTCGTGTCCAGCTCTTTGTGATCCCGTGGACTGTAGCACACCAGGCTTCCTGGTCCATTACCAACTCCTGGAGCTTGCTCAAACATAAGCAATTAACTGAAGAAAAAGTACAAATGCCAAAAAAGAGAAAATACTGAACTTTGCTATCAATTAAATAAATAAAACAATTTACCATTAAAAAAAAAAAAAAAGAATAGGACGGAGGAGAATGCGAAGGTTTGTCTATGAAGAGTTATGTGAGCCTGGAAGTGGTCATCAAACAAGTACCAGGAGGCACAGATCAGAAAACAAGTAACAAGACCTACATACAGGAAAATGGATTTTGGAGAGGGAAGTTCAGATCCTAAGAGTATCAGGGGAGTAATAGATTTTAGTTACAAAGTTTCTAAAGTCCATGGGAATATTTCAGATATGAAAAGAACAGTACAGCTATATTAACAGTGATTTAGTTAATATAACTGAAATGCAGGACATTTCTCACAATCAGTAAGATAAGAGTTTGCCACGGGACAAATAACAAGGCTGAAATTAAAAAACAGGTAATCAGCAAGTGGTTTTTGAGTTCTAAACATGTATTTCACACTATATTAGGCCCAGGAAGCTACAATAATGTAGTAGAATACTGACTATCCCTTCAAGACAATTATAATATAGAGTCAGAAGTTCCATTCTTCATTATAAAAGAACAAAACGTTAAAAAAAGAAATTCAGATAATTATTTGTGACAAAGTGGTTTGTTCGCCCTTGAGATTATGACGTCTGGTACATTATGTGAGCTAAAGCTAAAAGAGCAATTTGTTGTACATCTCTTTAAAGTAATCTTGCCAATCATAAATTCACATCAAGTCGATTTTCCCAGTAGTTCTCTCCTTACATCCTATAAACCTGAAGCACATTGAAAGAAATTGAAAATTACAGTCTCTGTCATTTATCTTGTAAAATATTTTCAAGATTCACTTTGTGGTGGTACCCTGCTTGGATTGCTTTTTTTTTTTTTTTTCAATGACATTGCTTGGGCTGAGTTGTATAATTAGTCAAAACTCATGCCTCCTAGGAACTTTTTCATTGAGGGACAAAGAAAGTAGTTATGGCTCAAGACAGAGGTGGGGGGAGCGGGGAGAGGGGCGAAAATTAATATGAAACCTGTGTACAGTGTTGCTCTTTTTGTTCCTGGTGGGAAAGACAGTTTTTACACTCCTTAAACTAGTATTTACATAAAAATTTTCTTCATGACTTGGTGACAATATTGAGGATTTAAGATTGTGATGTATCATTTAGTCTCATTAATATATCTGAGGACTTCACTGTGCTTTACCATCATTTTAGTCCTTTTCAAAACAGCTTTCCTTAATATTACTATGTGATGAGATATGTAACTTGACATGGTCAAATAAAAGTTTCTGTTTTCCTGCAAGAGAACTATCATACACAGAGACCATGTTGTTGTTTGGTAACTTAGTCGTATCTGACTCTTTGTGACCCCATGGGCTGCAGCACACCATGCTTCCCTGTCTTTCACTGTCTCCCAGAGCTAGTTCAAACTCACGTCTGTCAAGTCGGTAATGCCATCCAACCATCTCATCCTCTGTCGTTCCCTTCTCCTAGTGCCTTCAGTCTTCCCCAGCGTCAGGGTCTTTTCCAGTGAGTCGGCTCTTCACATCACAGTGAGTCGGTGGCCAAAATATTGGAGCTTCAGCTTCAACATCAGTCCTTCCAATCAAATATTCAGGACTGATTTCCTTTAGGATTGACTCGTTTGATCTCCCTGAAGTCCAAGAGACTGTCTTCTCCAACACCACAGCTCAAAAGCATCAATTCTTCAGCACTGAGCCTTCTTTATGGTCAGACTTTCACATCCATACATGACTACTGGAAAAACGTCTCTGCTTTTTAATATGCCATCTAGGCTTGTCATAGCTTTTCTTCAAGGAGTAAGTGTCTTTTAATTTCTTGGCTGCAGTGACCCTCTACAGTAATTTTGGAGCCCAAGAATATAAAGTCTGTCACTGTTTCCATTGTTTCCCCATCTATTTGCCATGAAGTGATGGGACTGGATGCCAAAACTTTTTTTTTTTTTAATTGGAAGCTAATTGCTTTACAATATTGTGATTTTTTTTTTTTTTTTTTTTTTACCGTACATTGACATGAATCAGTCACGGGTGTGATGAATCACTCCCATCCCAAATCCCCATCCCATCCCTCTGTGTTGTCCATTTAGTGCCCTGTCTCATGCATCAAACTTGGACTGATCATCTATTTCAAATGTAGTAATATATGTTTCAATGCTATTCTCTTAAATCATCCCACCCTCACCTTCTCCCACAGAGTCCAAAAGTCTGCTCTTTACATCTGTGTCCCTTTTGCTGTGTCACATATAGGGTTATCATTACCATCTTTCTAAATTCCATATATATGCATTAGTATACTATATCGGTGTTTTTCTTTCTGACTTACTTCACTCTGTGTAATAGGCTCGAGTTTCATCCACCTCATTAGAACTGATTCAAATGTATTCTTTTTAATGGCTGAGTAATATTCCATTGTGTATATGTACCACAGCTTTCTTATCCATTTATCTGCTGATGGACATCTAGGTTGCTTCCATGTCCTGGCTATTGTAAACAGTACTGTGAAGAACATTGGGGTTCATGTGTCTCTTTCAATTGTGGTTTCTTCAGTGTGTATGCCCAGCAGTGGGATTGCTGGGTCATATGGTAGTTCTATTTCCAGTTTTTTAAGGAATCTCCACACTGTTCTCCATAGTGGCTGTACTAGTTTGCATTCCCACCAACAGTGTAAGGGGGTTCCCTTTTCTCCACACCCTCTCCAGCATTTATTGTTTGTAGACTTTTTGATAGCAGCCATTCTGACCGGCATGAGATGGCACCTCATCGTGGTTTTGATTTGCATTTCTCTGATAATAAGTGATGTTGAGCATCTTTTCATGAGATTGTTAGGCATCTGTATATTTTCTTTGGAGAAATGTCTGTTTAGTTCTTTGGCCCATTTTTTTATTGGGTCATTTATTTTTCTGGTATTGAGCTGCTTGTTTATTTTGGAGATTAATTCTTTGTCAGTTGTTTCACTTGCTATTATTTTCTCCCATTCTGAAGGCTGCCTTTTCACTTTGCTTATGGTCTCCTTTGTTGTGCAAAAGCTTTTAAGTTTAACTAGGTCCCATTTGTTTATTTTTGCCTTTATTTCCATTACTCTGGGAGGTAGGTCATAGAGGATCTTGCTGTGATTTATGCCTGAGAGTGTTCTGCCTATGTTTTCCTCTAGGAGTTTTATAGTTTCTGGTTTTACATTTAGGTCTTTAATCCACTTTGAGTTTGTTTTTGTGTAAGGTGTGAGAAAGTGTTCTAGTTTCATCCTTTTACAGGTGGTTGATCACTTTTCCAGCACCACTTGTTAAAGAGATTGTCTTTTCTCCATTGCATATTCTTGCCTCTTTTGTCAAAGATCAAGTGTCCATAGGTGCGTGGATTTACCTCTGGGCTTTCTATTTTGTTCCATTGATCTGTATTTCTGTCTTTGTGCCAGTACCATACTGCCTTGATGACTGTAGCTTTGTAGTATAGTCTGAAGTCAGGCAGGTTGATTCCTTCAGTTCCATTCTTCTTTCTCAAGATTGCTTTGGCTATTCGATGTTTTTTGTGTTTCCATACAAATTGTGAAATTTTTTGTTCTAGTTCTATGAAAAATACCATTTGTAGCTTGATGGGGATTGCATTGAATCTATAGATTGCTTTGGATACTGTACTCATTTTCACTATATTAATTCTTGCAATCCATGAGCATGGTATATTTCTCCATCTATTTGTATCATCTTTGATTTCTTTCATCAGTGTTTTATACTTTTCTATATATAGGTCTTTTCTTTCTTTAGATAAATTTATTCCTAACTGTTTTAATCTTTTTGTTGCAGTGGTGAATGGAATTGTTTCCTTAATTTCTCTTTCTGTTTTCTCATTGTTAGTGTATAGGGATACAAGGGATTTCTGTGTGTTGATTTTGTATCCTGCAACTTTACTATATTCATTGATTAACTCTAGTAATTTTCTGCTGGTGTCTTTAGGGTTTTCTACAGGATCGTGTCATCTGCAAACAGTAAGAGTTTTACTTCTTCTTTTCCAATCTGGATTTCTTTTATTTCTTTTTCTTCTCTGATTGCTGTGGCTAAGACTTCCAAAACTATGTTGAATACCAGTGGTGAAAGTGGGCTCTCTCTGTTCCTGACTTTAGAGGAAATGCTTTCAATTTTTCACCATTGAAGATAATGTTTGCTGTGGGTTTATCATAAATGGCTTTTATTATGTTGAAGTATGTTCCTTCTATGCCTGCGTTCTGGAGAGTGTTTTTTTTTTTTTTTTTTTTAATCATAAATGGGTGTTGAATTTTGTCAAAGGCTTTCTCTGCATCTATTGAGATAATCATATAGTTTTTATCTTTGAATTTGTCAATATGGTGTATCACATTGTGATTTGTGAATATTGAAGAATCCTTGCATCCCTGGGATAAAGCCCACATGGTCATGATGTATGATCTTTTTGATATGTTTTTGGATTCTGTTTGCTAGAATTTTGTTGAAGATTTTTGCATTCTTGTTCATCAGTGATATTCGCCTGTAGTTTTCTTTTTTTGTGGCATCTTTGTCTGGTTTTAGTTTTATGATGATGATGGTGGCCTCATAGAATGAGTTTGAGGCCATTCTGCAATTTTCTGGAAGAATTTGAGTAGGATAGGTGTTAGCTCTTTTCTAAATTTTTGGTAGAATTCACCTGTGAAGCCATCTGGTCCTGGGATTTTTTTTTGTTGTTGCAATATTTTTTATTACAGTTTTAATTTATGTTCTTGTGATTGGTCTGCTAAGAGTTTCTATTTCTTCCAGGTTCAGTTTTGGAAGGTTATACTTTTCTAAATATTTGTCCATTTCTTCTAAGTTGTCCATTTTATTGGCATATAGTTGCTGATAGTAGTCTCTTATGATCCTTTGTATTTCTGTGTTGTCTGTTATGATTTCTCCTTTTTTTATTTCTAATTTTATTGATTTGATTCTTCTTCCTTTTTTTCTTTATGAGTCTGGCTAATGGTTTCTATATTTTATTTTTCTTCTCAAAGAACCAGCTTTTAGTTTGGTTGATTTTTGCTACAGTTTCTTTTGTTTCTTTTCCACTTATTTCTGCTCTGATATTTATGATTTCTTGCCTTCTACTAATGTTGGGGTTCTTCATTTCTTCTTTTTCTAGTTGCTTTAGGTGTAAAGTTCGGTTATTTGTTGTTTCTCTTGTTTCTTGAGGTAAGCTTGTTTTACTATGAACCTTCCTCTTAGCACTGCTTTTACTGAATCCCATAGGTTTTGGGTTGTCTTGTTTTTGTTTTTTTCTATGCAAATTTTGATTTCCTTTTTTATTTCTTCTGTGATCTGTTGATTACTCAGAAAAGTGTTGTTTAGCCTCCATATATTTGTATTTTTAGTAGTTTTATCCTGTATTTGACATCTAATCTTACCTCATTGTGATCAGAAAAGGTGCTTGAAATGATTTCAATTTTTTTGAATTTACCAAGACTAGATTTATGGCCCAGGATATGTTGTATCCTGGAGAATGTTCTATGTGCCCTTGAGAAAAGGGTGAAATTCATTGTTTTGGGATGAAATGCCATATAGATATCAATTAAGTCTAACTGGCCCTTGTATCATTTAAGGCTTGTGTTTTCTTGCTAATTTTATGTTGCCTTCATCTATTATGTGTGAGTGGAGTATTAAAGTCTCCCACTATTATTGTGTTACTTTTAATTTCCCCTTTCATACTTCTTAGCATTCTCCTTACCTGCTCCTATGTTGGGTGCACATATTTATAATTGTTATATCTTCTTCTTGGATTAATCCTTTGATCATTATGTAGTGTCCTTCTTTGTCTCTTTTCACAGTCTTCAAAGTCTATTTTATCTGGTATGATTGCTTCTCCTGCTTTCTTTTGGTCTCCATGTGCATGAAGTATCTTTTTCCAGCCCTTCACTTTCAGTCTGTATGTGTCCTTTGGTTTGAGGTGGGTCTCTTGTAGACAGCATATATAGGGGTTTATATAGGGGCTTATATATATGCTGTATATAGCCAATCTTTTCAACAGTACGTGAACTGTGAACTTTCAGATGTTCAAACTGGATTTAGAAGAGGCAGAGGAACCAGATATCAAATTGCCAACATCTGTTGGATCATCGTAAAAGCAAGAGAGTTCTAGAAAGACATCTACTTCTGCTTTATTGAATATTCCAAAGCCTTTGACTGTTGAATCACAATAAACTGTGGAAAATTCTTAAAGAGATGGGACAACCAGACCACCTGACCTGCCTCTTGAGAAATCTGTATGCAGGTCACGAAGCAACAGTTAGAACTGAATATGGAATCACAGACTGGTTGCAAATCAGGAAAGGAGTATGTCAAGGCTGTATGTTGTCACCCTGATTATTTAACTTATATTCAGAGCACATCATGAGACACGCTGGACTGGATGAAGCAAAAGCTGGAATCAACATTGTCAGGAGAAATATCAATAACCTCAGATATGCAGATGACACCACCCTTATGGCAGAAAGCAAAGAAGAACTAAAGAGCCTCTTGATGAAAGTGAAAAAGGAGAGAGAAGAAGTTGGCTTAAAACTCAACCTTCAAAAAACTAAGATCATGGCATCTGGTCCCATCAGTTCATGGAAAATAGATGGGGAGACAGTGGAAACTGTGAGAAATTTAATTTGGGGGCTCCAAAATCACTGCAGATGGTGACTGCAGCCATGAAATTAACATGAACTTGCTCCTTGAAAGAAAATCTATGACCAGCCTAGACAGCATATTAAAAAGCAGAGACATTACTTTACCAACAAAGGTCCATCTAGTCAAAGCTATGTTTTTTCCATTAGTCATGTATGGATGCGAGAGTTACACTATAAAGAAAGCTGAGGACCAAAAAATTGATGCTTTTGAACTGTGGTGTTGGAGAAGACTCTTGAGAAGACTATTGCAGAAGACTGCAAGAAGATCAAACCAGTCAATCCTAAAGGAAATCAGTCCTGAATATTCATTGAAAAGACTGATGTTGAAGTTTTAACTCCAATCCTTTGGCCACCTGATGTGAAGAACTGACTCATTTGAAAAGACCCTGATGCTGGGAAAGATTGAAGGCAGGAGGAGAAGGGGGCAACAGAGGATGAGATGATTGGATGGCATCACCAACTCAATGGGCACGAACTTGAGTAAACTCCGGGAGTTGGTGATGGACAG
Source organism: Dama dama (assembly GCF_033118175.1). NCBI lineage: Eukaryota > Metazoa > Chordata > Mammalia > Artiodactyla > Cervidae > Dama > Dama dama. The sequence continues at coordinate 24,701,694 of NC_083709.1, forward strand.
GGAGACCTGGCGTGCTGTAGTCCATGAGGTCACAAAGAGTCAGACACGAATGAGTGACTGAACTGAACTGAACTGGGGTGTTTTGCCTGGGGTTTATCCTGTTTGGGACTATCTGGGTTTCTTAGACTTGGGTGGCTATTTCCTTTCCCATTTTAGGGAAATTTTCAGCTTTTATCTCCTCAAGTACTTTCTCATGCCCTTTCTTTTTGTCTTCTTCTTCTGGGACACCTATGCTTCGAATGTTGGAGGGTTTAACATTGTCCCAGAGGTCTCTGAGGTTGTCCTCATTTCTTTTCATTCTTTTTTCCTTACTGCTTCATTTATTTCCTCCATTCTATCTTCCACCTCATTTATCCTCTCTTCTGCCTCAATTATTCCACTCTTTGTCCCCCCCAGAATGCTTTTTATCTCAGTTATTGCATTAATCATTATTGACTGACTCTTCTTAATTTTTTCTAGGTCCTTTTTAAACATTTCTTGCATCTTCTCAATCCTTGTCTCTAGTTCATTTATCTGTAACTCCATTTTATTTTCAAGATTTTGGATCATCTTTACTATCATCATTCTGAAAATTTTTTTTCAGTTAGAATCCCTATGTTGTCCTCTTTGGTTTGGTTTGGTGGGCATTTATCATGTTCTGAATATTTCTCTGCCTTTTCATTTTGCTTAGATTACTGTTTTTGGGGTGCCCTTTCTGTAGGCTGGAAGTTCATGGTTCCTCTTAATTGTGGAGTCTGCTCCCTGTAGATAGGGTTGGACTAGTGGCTTGTCAAGGTTTCCTGATTGGGGAGCTTGCATCTGTGTTCTGTGGGTGGAGCTGGATTTCTTCTCTCTGCAGTGCAATGAAGTGTCCAGCAGTGACTTTTGGGGTGACTATGTGTTTATCGTGGCTTTTTGGGGGCACGTTGTCTTTTAATGCTCAGTGTTGTGTTCCTGTTTTGCTGGAGAATTAGCATGGTATGTCTTACTCTGGAACTTGTTGACTCTTGGATGGAGTTTGGTTTCAGTGTAAGTATGAAGACTTTTGGGTGAGCTCTTGTCTGTTAATGTTCCCTGGAATCAGGAGTTCTCTGATGTTCTCAAGTTTTGGAGTTAAGTCTCCTGCCTCTGACTTTCAGTCCTTCTCTTACAGTAGTGTCAAGACTGCTGCTGCTGCTGCTAAGTTGCTTCAGTCATGTCCAATTCTGTGCGACCCCATAGACAGCAGCCCACCAGGCTCCCCTGTCCCTGGGATTCTCCAGGCAAGAACGCTGGAGTGGGTTGCCGTTTCCTTCTCCAAGCCTCAAGACTTCTCCATCCATACAGGACAGATAATAAAATGTCTAGGTTAATGTTGAAACAGTTCTCCACAGTGAGGATTATGCAGTGAGAGTCAAAGAGTTACAGAGAGGAGAGAAGAGAAGAGAGAGGAGGGAGATAGAGGGCACCAAGTGGAGAAGGGGGGGAGTCAAAAGGGGAGGGAGCAATCTAGCTAGTAATCAGTTCCCTAAGTGTTCTCCACAGCCCAGAACACCCAGAGAGATTCACAGAGTTAAGTAGAGAAGAGAAGGGAGAGGAAGGAGTTAGAGGTAACCTGGGGGAGAAAAGGGAGAGTCAAAAGGGAGAGAGCAATCAAGCCAGTAATCAAATCCCTAAGTGAAAATGGATATGGAAGGTTAGATTCTTAAAGGTACAAAATTGATAACAAATACCAAAAAACAAAGATTAAAAATCTAGAATAGAGGTTAGACTCTCAAAATTACAATATTAAAAGTGCAAAACAAAATCAATCACAAGAAATATGTACATATGAAATTTTCTTTAAAAATAGTGGGGTTTTTTTTGGCAAGGTAATAGTAGGTTATGAAAATGAAAATTAAAGGAGTAATAAAGAACTTAATTTTAAAAAAAAGTAATAACAGTAAAAAGATATCTAGGAATATCTCTGGTGCTGTTGCGGGCAGTGTGGGGTCAGTTCAGTGTCGGATAGTTCCTTGTTCCAGCTTATACTTGTTCTCAAGGCCTGTAGGTCCTCTTCCAATGCACACTCAGTATAATCGCAGGGTTTTAATCTGTTGCACCTGTCACTTCCAGAGCGGTTCCCTCTCTATTTTGGCTTCCTCTGTTTGCAAATCTCTTCAGTGTCTAATCTCCACCCTGACACAAGAGGGTGAAGGTGGTCACGTATTTAGGCTCACTTGTTCACTCGTGCTGTGGGAGGGAGGAGCACTACAAACAAATGTCGCTGGCGTGTGTGGGGAGTGCTCGCAGTGTATGGACCACACTGGGTTTGCCCCGTTCATGGCGTGTGGGGAGTGCTCACAGTGTCTGGGCCACACTGGGTCTGCCCCCGTTCATGGCGTGTGGGGAGCGCTCACAGTGTCTGGGCCACACTGGGTCTGCCCCCGTTCATGGCGTGTGGGGAGTGCTCACAGTGTCTGGGCCACACTGGGTCTGCCCCCGCTCATGGCGTGTGTGGGGAGCGCTCGCAGTGTCTGGGCCACACTGGGCCTGCCCCCGCTCATGGCGTGTGTGGGCAGTGCTCACAGTGTCTGGGCCACACTGGGTCTGCCCCCGCTCATGGCGTGTGTGGGGAGCGCTCGCAGTGTCTGGGCCACACTGGGCCTGCCCCCGCTCATGGCGTGTGTGGGGAGCGCTCACAGTGTATGGGCCACACTGGGTCTGCCCCCGCTCATGGCGTGTGTGGGGAGCGCTCACAGTGTCTGGGCCACGCTGGGTCTGCCCCCGCTCATGGCATGTGTGGGGGAGCGCTCACAGTGTATGGGCCACACTGGGCCTGCCCCTGCTCATGGCGTGTGTGGGGAGCGCTCGCAGTGCCTGGGCCACACTGGGCCTGCCCCCGCTCATGGCGGCATGTGCTTTCCCAGTCTACACTGCTCAGGCTCCAGGCTGCTCTGCAAGGGTACTGTCCAAGTGGGCCCTGCGTTTTGTGCACTTCCCAGGTCTGAGCCGCCCAGGTTCTCGGGGACTCCGCGTGGGCACAGACCAGGATGGGCCCTGCGTTTTGTCCCCTTCCCAGGTCAGAGCAGCTCAGGTGACCGGGTGCTTGGCGAGTGCCCTGTCCCAGGTGGGCCATGCGACTTAATCATTGTCCCGGCCACTAGGTTTCCCGGGTGCGCCCTGAGAGCACTGTCTCAGGTGTGCCCTGTGTCTCCTCCGGGGAGCTGATCTCAGGCTGCAGCACTCCTGGCAGATGTCAGTGGTCCAGGATCCCAGGAAGACTCAGTAAGCAACTGGGAGCCTGCTTACCTTTGGTGGATGATGCCCTCTCTGGGGCCGAGATTGCAGCAGCCCCTTGCCTGTTGGCTCTGGGTGTTGCACACCTGCCTCTCTGCCTGCAGGGTGGGGAGGGGCCTGTATGCAGCAGGCTAGCTCTCCTTTGGTATTGGCTCAATCCTTTGTTCTGTGCTGTCTCACTGAGATACCTCCCTCAGATTGTCCTCGGGGCATTCAGGCCCATTCCTTAGCCTAAGGACCAATGATACAGCCCGCACCTCCCTGCCCAGACCCCGCTCGCTTGTGGCGGACAGGAAATTCTGGGCTATTTCATTGCTGACAGTTGCGGTTAGGCGCTTATTCTGTGTTTGTTTTTTTTTTTCCTCCTCCCTGTTCTGTTGCCCTCTGAGGTTCCAAAGCTCCCCCACAGACCCACCTGTGAGAGGGTTTCCTACTGTGTGGAAGCTTCTCCTCCTTCACGACTCCCTCACATGGACGGGTCTCCATCCCTAAATCTTTTGTCTCTGTTTTTCTCTTTTATATTTTTTCCTACCCCCTTTTGAAGAGAATGGGCTGCCCCTCTGGGTGTCTGGTGTCATCTGCCTGTGTTCAGAAGTTGTTTTGTGGAAGTTCCTCAACATTCAAATGATCTTTTGATGAATTTGTGGGGGAGAAAGTGGTCTCCCCATCCTATTCCTCCACCATCTTGGGACTGCCTCCTCTGATCTTCGTTTTTTGAATGCTGAGTTTTTGTTTTTGTTTTTTTTTCTAATTTATTTATTTTTTATTGAAGGATAATTGCTTTACAGAATTTTGTTTTCTGTCAAACCTCAACATGAGTCAGCCATAGGTATATATAGGTCCCCTCCCTCTTGAGCCTCCCTCCCATGTCCCTCCCCATCCTACCCCTCTAGGTTGATACAGGGACCCTGTTTGAGTTTCCTGAGCCAGACAGCAAATTCCCACTGGCTATCTATTTTACATATGGTAGTGTAAGTTTCCATGTTACTCTTTCCATACATCTCACCCTCTCCTCCCCTCTCCCCATGTCCACAAGTCTATTTTCTATGTCTGTTTCTCCATTGTTGCCCTGTAAATAAATTCTTCAGTACCATTTTTCTGGTATCCATATATATGCATTAGAATATGATATTTATCTTTCTCTTTCTGACTTACTTCACTCTGTAAAACAGGTTCTAGGTTCATCCACCTCATCAGAACTGACTCAAATATATTCCTTTTTATGGCTGATTAATATTTCATTTGGTATATGTAACACAACTTCTTTATCCGTTCATCTGTTGGTGGATTTTTTAAAAATAGAAATAAAACCACCATATGACCCAATAATCTCACTCGTAGGCATATACCCTGAGGAAACCAAAATTGAAAAAGACACATTTATCCCATTGTTCATTGCCACACTATTTACAATAGCTACAACATGGAAGCAACCTAGATGTCCAGTGACAGTTGAGTTTTAAGCCAACTTTTTCCCCTCTCCTGTTCCACCTTCATCAAGAGGCACTTAGTTCCTCTTCCCTTTCTGCCATAAGGGTGGTGTCATCTGCGTATCTGAGGTTATTTATATTTCTCCCCAAAATCTTGATTCCAGCTTGTACTTCATTCAGCCCTGCATTTCTCATGATGTACACTGCATGTAAGTTAAATCACCAGGGTGACAATATACAGCCTTGACATACTCCTTTCCCTGTTTGGAACCAGTTTGTTGTTCCATGTCCAATTCTACTGTTGCTTCTTGACCTGCATATAGGTTTTACCAGAGGCAGATAAGGTGATATGGAATTACCATCTTTTTAAGAATTTTCCACAGTTTTTTCACAACAAATTTTGTCCACACAATCAAATGCTTTAGCATAGTCAGTGAAGCAGAAGTAAATGTATTTCTGGAATTCTCTAGACTAGAGATCTCTTCAAGAAAATTAGATACCAAGGGAACATTTCATGCAAGGATGGGCACAAAAAAGAACAGAAACAGTATTGACCTAACAGAAGCAGAAGATATTAAGAAGAGGTGACAAGAATACACAGAACTATACAGAAAAGATCTTAATGACCCAGATAACCAAGACAGGTGATCACTCATATACAGCCAGACATCCTGGAATGTGAAGTCAAGTGGACCTTAGGAAGCATCTCTAAGAACAAAGCTAGTGAAGGTGATGGATTGCAGCTGAGCTATTTCAAATCCTATAAGATGATGCTGTTAAAGGTCTGCACTCAATATGCCAGCCATTTGGAAAACTAAGCAGTGGCCACAGGACTGGAAAAGGTCAGTTTTTATTCCAGTCCCAGAGAAGGGCAGTGCCAAAGAATGTTCAAACTACTGCACAATTGCACTCATCTCACATGCTAGAAAAGTAATGCTCAAAATTCTCCAAGCCAGGCTTCAGCAGTACATGAACTGAGAACTTCCAGATGTTCAGGCTGGATTTAGAAAAGGCAGAGGAACCAGAGATCAAATTGCCACCATCTGTTGCCTCATAGAAAAAACAAGAGAGTTCCAGAAAAACAGACCATCAGCACTTTTTTAATCACTGCAACAGGTCATGGTTTCTTCCTGGTCTTTCTAGCATTTTGTTTTTCCATAATCGAGTCCTTGACTGTTTAGGATCTGGAATTAGCTGTGCGATAGTTTATGTTCACTTATGATTTTAAGTAGCTACTGGTGTCTCTGATGGTAAAGGATATGCCTGCCAATGCAGGAGATGCAAGTTTGATGCCTGGATCAGGAAGATCTCATGGAGAAAGAAATGACAACCCACTCCAGTCTTCTTGCCTGGAAAATCCTATGGACAGAGGAGACTCGCAGACTACAGTCCATGGGATTGAAAAAGAGCTGGACACAACTTAGCAACTAAACAACCACACAAAGCTACATGCAATTTCAGGCCAGTGCCCTCTCCTCATAGACTGTAGAATATGGTTCCTACTCCCAAAGTTTTGGAAGCTCCCAAACTCAGGAAGTGATGAAAAGACTTTTTAGAGTAGAAAGAGTTCAAATTATTTTGAATAAATACCCATGAGGAATGGATGCAAGAGGGTTCATAGAAGATGTGTATAAAGACTGCTGATCCTTCATAATGGAAAAGCCTTCGAGACACTGGGTCAGCATGAGCAGAGAGAATAGCGAATAGATAAAGAATTCCATGGTGTGGGTACGGAACCACAAAATGGTTAGTATTGCAAGAGTGTACTGTGCAAGGCAGGGGGAGGTGGGAGATGGGATTTCAGAGGTAGGTAAAGGCTGTCTCAAGAATGCTCTAATATTTTGTGTAAGAAATTTGTACCTGCCCCTTTGTACATTAGAATAACACTGATGGATTGCAATCAAGAAAATAACATGCCCTTTTCTCCTAGACTGTAATGAGAGCAAAGATTGAAATAATATATAAATATGTTACTCTTCTTATAGTTCCTTCTTGAAATACTTTTATTGTGCTATTACTATTACTTTCCACTTTGGTATTTACACCCCTTTTCCCCTTTGGCTCCTGACTTTAATTGCATGCTGTACTCATGTGTTGGTTTTGATTGTCTTTGTTATTTGTCATTTAACAACAGACTTGTTTGGGTTGCTTATTATATGATTATAATTTTCCTGTAAGCACATTAGAGAATGGGTAGATTTGTCCTCACACAAGCATTTAGATAGGAAATCATGATCATGTTCAAATGACTGTAAATAATTTTTTAATAAAAATACATTAGATTTATATTAGAAATGTAGCCACTTTTACCAATAGTGTCTATCAGTTAGGACAAAGAAAGAACTCCTTTGATAGACCAGTATACAACAGCAGACATACAACCCTCATATTCTGGGAAAAATGTTAATGTCTTTTGTCCCTAAACTAAGGTCCCCTCATGACTATTCTTATAACTCATATTATCTCCATGTGACAAGCATTATGGTTTTCTACAAGCCAAATAAACCAAAACTTAATTTTAAACTTCAGGAAATGGAAAAGCAATAGAGAGAGTGAAGGGGTTGGAACGTATAGTAGGGATAGCAAGGATAAAAACAAAATGATTTCAGGAAATCCTTAGTTCTTATTCTTAATACTAATGCTTGCATTCTGAAATTCAGTTAAGGAAGCTGAGAGGTATTGAAAACGTTCCACATTGTGTTCTAGCAGATGGTTAAGTAGTGTTTTTTGTTAACTCATTCTTCTAAAGCTCCTTCATCTGTATTAAAATTGTCCCAAAGGGAAAAGAATAGTTTCAGAAATGTTTTTGATCCTTTATTATGGGGGGAAAAATCCATTTTCTATGATTTCTGTCAAGTGCATAAACCTATTTAAAGGAATTAGCCATGATAATTCACTGCTTTGAATTCACTCCTTTTGCAGTATTGCTTCCCACACTTTCATTTTATCTCATTCAATTCAAGTGTCTTTATCTTGAAGTTTCATGATCAGAAATCTACACTCAGTATTGTGTGTGTGTACACAAGAATGATTTCAACAAGTGTTATGAAGAGCTTAGTTCCAAGCTCTTAGTCCATATTAGTCTTCTCAGTCCTCTAATTTTATCCATGCTGCCATGAATACAGACAGACTGTGGGATAGCTGGAGTAAAGATTGGAGGCATGGGTCAATGTTCTATATCTGCATTGGTCAGAAAAGCCATCTGAAGGATTTAAAAAAAAAATGGTGCACACATACACAAAAACCCTCTAATCTCACTGATGCTCAACACAGAATTAGGAAGTTATTTAAATAATGTGCCTTGAGCTCTGAAGTTAGTTACCAAGAGGAGTTCCAAAAATATCTTGAGGAATAGGAATATCAGTAAAATAGAGGACTCAACACACATTTGAATAAATCTATTCTAGCATTAGCAAGAAATCTGGTATGATTTCCTAGAAATATAGATTGGACCTTTTTACTTTCTGGAAAAAAAAATCAAGCTTCTCCTCTGAACTATATAGTGATTTTAAGCTTTTTAAAAGTAAAATCCTTTGTAGAAGTAAAAATCTGAAATCAAAGAAACATAAATGAAATTTCTTTATCTTGGAATTAAAATTGCATCTGAATGTGCCATTCAATCCGTAATTTAATAGGCTGGATCCAAAATTTGGGGCTTCCCTGGTGTCTCAGTTGTAAAGAACCCACCTGCCAAAGTAGGAGACATGGGTTTCATCTCTGGGTCGGGAAGATCCCCCTGGAGAAGGAAATGACAACCCATTCTAGTATTCTTACCTGGGAAATAAAGGATAAAGGAGCCTGGCACGCTATAGTCCATTGTGTTGCAGAGTTGGACATGACTTAGCAACTAAACAACAATTCAAAATTTTACTTTCAAGCATTACTGATAGACCAAAAAGTCACATCTATTCATCCATTTCATCTGTCTTATTTGTTGTGATTGTATTTGAAACAGTTTGTATAAACACTGGATAAATTAGTAATTATGTGGAGCATGTAAATAAAATGAAAATACAGATTAAATACAGGGTTCAGCACTCATCTGGATGTTATTTTCTAGGGTTAACAAGAAATCTGGTATGAATTTCTAAAATGTGAATTGGACCCTTTTACTTACCTGAAAAAATTTTCAGAGCTTCCCCTCTAATTTATGTGGTGATTTAACATTTATTTTTTTCTCTTGTATTCTACGTTTCTAGAAGTTATGGTTTTTCATCTGTTAAATTTCACCATTGCAGTATATTTTTATAATTACAGACATGTAAAGGTAATTTACACTGAAATTAGGTTTTTGTAAATATCTAAAATATTTAATCTTGAAAAGTGCTTAATGTTGTTTATTATTTTGGACATTTTCAGTTGGAATTCTATAGAACAGGGTCTAATTATTTAAAACTATAGTTAAACCTATATTTTTTATATTTGAGAGCATCAGTTCAGTTCAGTCGCTCAGTTGTGTCCAACTCTTTGTGACCCCATGAACCACAGCACTCCAGGCCTCCCTGTCCATCACCAACTCCCGGAGTCCACCCAAACCCATGTCCACCCAAACCCATTGAGTCGGTGATGGTATCCAACCATCTCATCCTCTGCCAACCCCTTCTCCTGCCCTCAGTCTTTCCCAGCATCAGAGTCTTTTCAAATGAGTCAGCTCTTTGCATCAGGTGGCCAAAGTATTGGAGTTTCAGCTTCAACATTAGTCCTTCCAATGAAGGATTTGAGAGCATAGATGTTTCTGAATTTGCACTCTAAAAGAAGTCTCTTTATAGTATGTGACATAACAACAGAATATTCATACAAATGAACAGCAAAATTCTGCCCAGGTGAAAACATAGACACACATTTATATTTAGCTGCCTTCCATTCTGAGACACCATCCATATTGCTCATGAAGGTCTGTTCTCATATGTATTTAATGAGCATCAGGTTTAAAATAGACTGGGACCTTTCCTCCTCAAAACTAACACAGTTGGTGGCAAAAATGAAGATTTTAATATTAACAAAAACTTGAGTTTGTCTATTTGGTGAATATTAAGTGATTGGAAGGAATTTCTTTGGTGGTTTTATTGAACTCACTAGTTCATTCAATTAAAACAAATAAAATTTTGGCAAAATTATTTGTGTAGACATTCTATCCCACCTTTTAAACATGTTTTCCCATAGTGAGTTAGACTGTAGCCTGGGATGTCAGAGAAGCATTCTGTTATCATTTCTCCTCTTCTTTTTTTACCCTCAAGAGTTTGTTTTTCTTGAGTTATTACTTTAAAATACTGAGGGAAAATAATTTTGACAGCAGTGTCCAAAGGAGCATGACCATATGGATCACTGCAACCTCCTTCAAAAGAAGAGTACTTATGAAACATAGAGGAGCATTAAAGGCCTGGAACTAATGATTGATCCTTATTGGTTAGGTGTATGCATCCATATTTTTATTAAGCAATTTGATACAAATTCACACTTCCATTTGAAATTTGTGTCTCTTTAAACTTTGAAGTTATACTTGTCTCCTAAACTACGCTCCAGATGCCCTATTCAACACATGACAATTTCATAAGACCATTTCTATTCAAAATGAAGGAGAAGACTTGGGCTTATTCATACTACTCACTGCAGTTAAGTGATAGAATCAGTGAGACAACTGGACTATTTAAATGTAGGTATTAATCATTTATTTTTATATGGCTTAACTTTTTAAAATTTTATTTATTTATTTGACTCTGCTGGGTGGGTCTTCATTGTGGCAGGCAGGACCTTTTAGTTGAGGCATATGGACTTTTAGTCGTGGCATGTGGGATATAGTCTCGAACCAGGTATTGAACTCAGGCCCCCTGCGTTGGGAGTGTGAAGTCTTAGCCACTGGACCACCAGGGAATTCCCTAACATTTTTTATAACATAAAAAGGGTATAAAATAAAAACATCCAGAATATCTTTTAGCAGAGTGGTTATACACAGTTAAACATTCATGAAAACATAAAAGTGCTTTTTTCTTATAATAGCATTTCAACTGACAGCCCTCACTGGGCTATGCACATAATATATGAATTTATGATAGCAGAAAGATAATGTTCTCGAAAGAAGACAATCAAATAGCCAACAGGTACATGAAAAGTGCTCGACATTACTAATCATCTCAAATTGAAGCCACAATGAAATATCATCCCACACCTGTTAGAATGACTATTAGTTAAAAAAAAAAAAAAAAATAGGTAACAAGTACTGATGAAGATGTGGAGAAAAGGGAACCTTCAATGCACTGTTAGTGGAAATGTAAATTGGCACAGCTTTCATAGAAAGCGGTATACAGATGACAGTGTAATGCACGAGTGTGATGCACAAGTGATGTAGAATGGTGGTCACTGTGTGTCTAAAGATTAAAAAAACAGTCCCACCCTTCCTCCTTCAACCCAGTGACCAGAGGGGTCAGGAAGAGGTTCAGCTACAGCCAGCTTTCTAAGACAGGTAGAAACTGATAGACATTTCAGCTGGTTGTATAATTTAATTTATTTTTCTATAGTCAATCTCAGAATTGAGACTTCTCCCATTCAAGATTATAGCTCTAAAATACGTAGCAAGACTTTAACACTTCAAATATGTATACATTTATATCTATCTATCTAAAATCACCATTGCCTGAAAGATAAGTTCTATTTCTTTGACATACCATTAATGATTTTCACTACCAGTGATGTTGCTTTTCTCCCTTCTCTTGCCACTTCCTTTCACTTGCCCTGCATTTCAGTGGAACTGGACTATTCACTATTCCCATAATCACTGCAGTTACTACCGGAGCCATACTTTTCTCACACTCTTCCTTCCATCTGATATACTATTCCCCTCGTGTCCGATACTACCAGTCATTCAGAGCATAAGTTAAAGCCACCTCCACCTGGAAGTCATCTATTCTTCATGATCAGAAGGAAGTAAATCTTTCTTTTCAATATCAGCATGTTTAGCATCCCCTTGTCTTCTCATTCTCTTTTCTCATATATGTTATGTTTATCTGCATTTGGATCCTCTCCCATTCAAAACTGTAAATTTCTTGGAATCAAGAACTATGTTTTTCCCCTCTTAAAGTTCCCCTTAGCGCATACGTGTATATACATGGTTAGTTTGCAATACAGTTTTAATGGATGTCCTCCTCCTTAAGTAAGTATTTTAGTAAAAAGATTTTAAAGGAGTGAGACTTGAAATTGTATAGGCAAATGTTTTCCAACTCCGTACATGCTTATATGTCTATTAATAAATCTAAAATTTTGTTGTGATAGTTTTAAAATGTTTTGTGTGTGTGTCTGTGTGTGTGTGGCTGCTATTGTTTAACTGTGAAGCTGAGGCTTTTGAAAAAGGATGAATTTGGAAGGGTGAAAAAGAGTCAGGTTTGGCAGTCCTTCCTTTCTTTGTTTTAATTTTTAACGAAATGCCTATCAGAAAAATTCACTTTCCTTGTGTTAGCAGCTGGGCTTCCCTTGGAGCTCAGTCAGTAAAAAATCTGCCTGCAACGCAGGAGGCCTGCATTTGCTCCCTGGGTTGGAAAAATACCCTAGAGCAGGAAATGGCAACCCACTCCAGTATTCTTACCTGGAGAATCCCATGGAAGGGGACCCTGGCATGCTACAGTCCATGGGATTGCAAGAGTCGGACACGACTTAGCCACTAAACCACCAACCACCACATCATTAATCATTAAAACCTGTAGGTTTTATCCTGACACCAGCTTATAAAACAGGAAAGTCCTCCCTGTTTTGTATTTGTGCAGTTTTCAAACCCATGCAGCATTTTAATGCTGTTTTTAATTGTCCTTTTATTCTATCCTTTCAAGTTATTTTTGGATCTTAATCAATTCTGCCAGTAAACAGATTAACTATCTCCCTCACTTCCCCCACTCTCTCATCCTTAGCTCCAAGTAATAATCTCACAGGAGAAGCTTAGTTTCTCTGTCTTTAAGGAATGCATTAATAAAAATGAATAGAAAAGGAACTGTAATAGAGAACTCTCTTCTGATTGGCATCAGTTGAAATCAGCATGTTAGGAATCCTCCAATATGACCATAATCCTCTATCTTATCCACAAAAATATCATGAGAGACACTTCACTGTTTTACTGTAATCAACGTGTATTATTTTTATTTTTCTCAAAGTGACATCACAATAAAAAGGATTTACTAGACCAGTCAAGTAACTTAAAGACAATATAGAAGGCCCTGTTACTCCTTTCAAAAATAGTAAAAACTGATAGTTTTTATCTAATATGCTAGGTTTATACCAAATAAGTGACTTTCCTCTAAATAGTTGTTTAAAATTTTTCTTGGGGTATATTTAATTTAAAATGTTGTGTTAGTTTAAAGTGTACAGCAAAGTAAATCACTGATACACACGCACACACACACACACACACACACACACACATACACATCATTGTATTTGAATTTGTATAGTGTTGAGCATCTTTCTGTGTTTTTTGGCCAACTGTATGTCTTCTTTGGGGAAATATCTATTTAGATCTTCTGCCTATATTTTGATTGGGTTGTTTGGGTATTTTTTTTTATATTGAGCTATGTGAGCTCTTTATGTATTTTAGAGATTAATCCTTTGTTTGTACTCTGTTTGCAAATACTTTCTCCCATTCTGAAAGTTGTCTTTTTGTCTTGTTTATGGTTTCCTTTGCTATGCAAATGCTATTAAGTTTAGTTAGATTCCATTTGCTTATTTATTTTTTTTTTTTCTGATGACTCTAGGGAGTGGATCCGAAAAGATCTTGTAGTAATTTATGTCAAAAAGTGTTCTGCTGTGTTTTCCGCTAAGAGTTTTATAGTATCTGGACTTACATTTAGTACTTTAATCCATTTTGAGTTTATTTTTATGTGAGATATTAGGGAGTATTCTAATTTCATTCTTTTACATGTAACTGTGTAGTTTTCCTAGAACCATTTACTGAAGAGACTGTCTTTTCCCCATTGTATATTATTGCCTTCTTTATCATAGATTAGGTAACAATAGCTGTGTGGATTTATCTCTGTATATTTTTATCTTGTTCCCTTGACCTGTTATTTCTGTTTTTGTGCCAGTACCATACTGTCTTGATGACTGTAGCTTTGCAGTATTGTCTGAAGTCAGGGAGCCTGATTCCTCCAGCTACATTTTTTCTTTCTCAAGATTGCTTTGATTACTTGGAATCTTCTGTGTTTCCATACAAATTGTAAAAATATTCTATTCTAGTTCTGTGAAAAATGCCATTGGTAATTTGACAAGGATTGTCTTGAATCTATAGATTGCTTTGGGTGGTGTAGTCATTTTCACAATATTGATTCTTCTGACCCAAGAACATGGTATATCTGTCCACCTGTTTGTGTCATCTCTGATTTATTTCATCCATACCTTATAGTTTTATGAGTAAAGGTCTTTTGCCTCCTTAGATAGGTTTATCCCTAAGTATTTTATTCTTCTTGTGATGATACATGGGATTGTTTCCTTAATTTCTCTTTCTAATCTTCCATTGCTAGTATATGCTTCTGAGTATTTAAAGTAGTTCATTTGGTCTTTTTTGTCTGTAGTTTTAAGTATTATTACCAAAAAAAGTAAAAATAAAGAAGTAATATAAGTTGTATTATCACAGGAACAGACAGATATAAGATGACACTGATGAACCTATTTGCAGGCAGCAATGGATACACAGACATAGAGAACAGACTTGTGGACAGAGACAAGTGGACAGAGACTTGTGGACAGAGACAGGGGAAGGAGAGGATGCAATGAATCGCTAGCAGCATGGAAACATGTACATCACCATGTGTAAAATAGACAGCCAGTCAGAATGTGCTGTGTGACATGGGAGCTCAACCCAGTGCTCTGTGACAACCTAGAGGGGGAGTTGGGAGGGGGTTCAGGAGGGAGGGCACATGTGTATACCCGCAGCTGATTCGTGTTAATAGATGGCAGAAACCAGCATAATACTGTAAAGCAATTATCCTCCAGTATTTTTTTTAAACCTATCAAGTTAAAAAGCAAACATGATAGTGTTTACTATGTGAAAGGCACTATGATTTCTGCATTAGGGATGATATCTCATCAATCTTTGTTAAAATCTAAAATCTTATGAAATAAACTTATTATCCCATTATATCCCAGTATTATCCCATGATAGTACTTCTTATCCCATTGGACAGAGGGAATCTGAGGGTCAGAGTTCCACTCATGTATTCAACAATGATTGACCAACTGCCTGTTATGTCTCTTGCAGAGCTGATTTGTATGGTCCATTGAATCTGTGTTTTGATGAGGTATGGTATTTCCATTAATTCACTGGAGAAATCCTGTGCAGCCAATTAAAGAACAAATCAGTTGGTCGCAACTGTGACAAGTGCTACAGAGAAATCCAGAACAGTATGAGATTATAGAGTAAACCTGATCTAAAATGGAAGTTTTGAGAGTCCTAAAGAAGAATTTGACAACCAAGGAGAGGTTGGCAGTGGGGTGGGGTTGGAGAGGACAGAATCAGAAAGAGAAACATAATGTCTACAAAGGTCCTGAGCTAGGAAAGGAGTCTGACACATTTTAGAAAAATCAAAGATGGCTCATGTGATTGCAGTACAAGGAAAAAGGAGTATAGAAAGGAGACTCTGGCTTGTGCTTGGCCTTCTTGCAGACCACCTATTAATTTTAGATTTTAGCCTAAAGAAAATGGGAAAACAGAAGTGTTATTTGCTTATTTGTATTTTGTTTGTTTTAACTAGTGAACTAGAATCAGATTTGTACTGTAAAAAGGTCACTTCAGTTGCTATTTAGGTACTATACTAGAAAACAACACAAGAGGATGGATAGGTTTCCATTAGGAGGCTTCTGTAGGAGTGAAGGAGAAAGATCGAAGTGCCTTGGAGCAGGTAATGACACAAAGGACAGAGAAGTGAATGGGGTCGAGAAGTTTAGGAAATAGAATTGGCAAGACTTAGTAATGGATTGAATGAGACGATGAGAAAAAAGAAAAACGTCAAGGCTTGTTCAACTGGGTGGATAGATGTTAATTAAATAGTTGCCTGAGGACAAACAGCTAATGAGTGTTAGGGATTTGTACCTTGTTCAAAATGTGGGTTTTCAACATTATGATCCTCTGTAACACAGCTTAAAATGGTCAAACATTTCAGTATTTGAAATTCTGCAGTATATATTCCACAATATAAATACTTGCACATGTGTGATAACATACCGGAGAGACATGTACAATGCAAAATGGACTGTGGAACAGCTTCAGTTTCTGTGGTTCAAAATTTACTGTTCTGGCTCTTTCATTTGTGTTTCATTCTATAGCCTGGTGCCAGCAATAATAATCATAATGAGTTTACTCAAGATAAAATGAAAAGTATGCATTCCCTAGGATCCTTACATGAAAGAAAGACTTTCCCCCCAAATCATGTATTTTTCATACTATTTTATATATTACTCTGTCTGATTGAATAATACTAAAATTTCAATGCCTCTTCTCAAGTACTATATATTTGTGCAGATCAGGAGAATTAGGCATATCTGAGATCAGGTAGAATCTCTCCTTTTTTTAGTGTAAATACCTTTAGAAATATGAAGTAATAAATCATAATCCTTAATCATGGTCTTTTCCCTTTTGGGTTAAAAGATAATCAAGGAACTAATTATAACCATAGGATTTCATCTTAAAAAATGTTGCCACCAGGAGGTAACTTTTGATTAGTCTGGTGGATTTTTTTTTTCCTTCCCATCCTTAAATTTTTGTTTGAGATTTGCCTTCCAAAAGTGAATTTCATGTTTCTTTGACAGCTCTGGATGCTATGTGATGTATTTTATTTTTTTAGATGTAACTGCACTTAATACTATACATTTTACTAAGATGAAATGAGTGAATAATAAAATATTTAATTATCTTAAATGTTTCTAGAGCACCATTTGGTGACATGGTTTTGTCTCCTTTACAAGCCTACTACAGCGTACCTAGTTATTTCTCCAGTTATTTCCTTTTCCAAAAGAGGCAAATCCAAGTTATACCATGTTATGCTGGGTCTGTGGAGGATAGCTCGATCTGTGGCTTTAACTGCAATCCTCAGACTGGTCAGGATAAGGTGCATGGGCCATGAATTTCCATCCTTGGGGGACACTGGGCAGAAAGTGGTAAATACCAGTTAAGAAATAGTGAGTTGTTTTGCAGAACAGAAACTTTATCAGCCCTATAGACAAGGGACTTAGAATTGAGTGAATCAAGAACTAATGATAGTTTCTGAGAGTAAAGGCTAAGAAGCAGCATTTTCAGAGCACATATTATTATTAATAACATTATCACCATGGGGTGGTTAAGAGCACAGGCTCTGGACCCTCACCTCCAGGGACATAACTTACTACTTTTGTAATCGTGGCTAAGTTACTTAACTTCAATGAGTTAATCACGGGGTGTTTGGAGGCTTAATGACATGACACATAGAGCTCAGTACAATGCATGATAAATGGTTAGCACTGGAGAAATGTTAGCTGTTATTATTATTATTACTTTAATGCACTTACCCAGTTAGATCCTTTAATAAGCAGTGATAACTGCTTAGTAGAAGAAATAGGACATCCGGTATAACAGCAAACCTTGTTCACACTTTGCCATTCTGTCCCTTCTCTTTCATATGTACATCCATTGTCTATTTGACTCATTAACATAGTATTCTTTCCTTTTCTACATGTGTATATGCCATGATCCGTCTAAAATTATAACCGAAGTAGTCCTGACTTTGAAGCTTATCAGAACATGTGTGTTGGGATCACTCCTGTAGAAATCCTCTTTTGTTAAAAACTCCGTTGTTCAGGTTCATCATTTTAATATCAGGTATATTGAGAATATATACCATGTAATGAAACTCCACCAAAGGAAGCAAATTCCCTACCACAAGATTCATACCTTTAAAACCATGGGATTATGATCTCAACTAATGAAAGACAATGAATTGCAATGTGAATATATCACTGACACAAGAAGGTGCATAAGAGTGACAGTGATCAAGATTCTAAAGAAGTATAGATGAGCCTCATTACTCTCAGCAGAGGACCCTGGCTCCCTGAACAAAATCTCTTGGTTGTCTTTGTAAGAAGAGTGTATGTTTAAAGAAAGGAAAGAATGTAAATGCATCTAACTGAAGCATTTGCTTCTTTGGTTCTAAAAAAGGGAGCTGGCAAGGATATGGAGAAAGAGGGTCCTTGTGCATGGTTGGTAGGAAGTAAACTGGTGTAACCACTGTGACAAATAGTGTGGATGGAGGTCCCTCAAAAACTTAAAACCACTGTATAATCTAGCAATCCCACTTCTGGCATATATCCAAAAGAAATGAAATCACTACCTCTAAGAGATGTCTATACTTTTGTGTTCACTGTAGCATTATTCACAGTTGCCAAGACATGAAAGCAACCTATGTGTCCATCAACAGATAAATAGATGATGCAAGTGTGATATACGTGGGTGTGTGTGTTCTGTGTATGGTGTGTGAAGAAATATTATTCAGTCATATAAAAGAAAGAAATCCTTCCATTTGTTCAATGTAGATGGACCTTGAAGGCATCATGATAAGTGAAATGAGTCAAAGAGAGAAAGACAAACCTTGTATGATCTCACTTATATGTGGAATCTAAAAACATCAGACTCATAGAAACAGAGGATAGGTTTCCAGGGGCTGGAGGTGGTGGGATAAATTGGGACATATTGGTCAGTGGATACAAATGTACAATTATAAGAAGAATAAGTCCCAGGGATCTAATGTAGACTGTAGCATAATGATTAGGGCTAGCAGTTGTATACTGTATACTTGAAAAGTTCTGTGAGAACAGATCTTAAGTGTTCTCACCATAACTAGCAAATGAAAAGGTAATTAACTTGAGATGAAGGATGTTTAACTAACTTTGTTGTGGTAAACAGTTTGCAGTCTATACATGTATCAAATCATCAAAGATGAATACCTTAAACTTATACAGTCCTATAGGTCAGCAGCCTAGAAGCAGCAAAACAACAAAACAGGGAAGATGAAATAGAGGAATAAGTGGTAAGCACTGAAGAAAGAAACAGGTTAATAGGGAAAAAGCAGGTTCATGACAGATGGTTGATCTGTTTGTTTTTATTCTTTTTTGCCTCTAGTTTTATTGAGATATAATTGACATACAGCACAAGGTGCATAGCATAATGATCTGAGTATACATCGTGAAATGATTACCACAATAAGTTTTGTGAACATCCAACATCTAATGTAGATGCAACATTAAAGAAATAGAAAATGTTTTTTCCTTGCGATGAGAACTCAGGATTTACTCTCTCACACACTTTCATAGATAACAGATAATAGTGTTCATTATATTTATCATGATTTTTAATATTTTAATTATAGGCACAGAGGATAAAAAATTAAAAAGCATACAAAGCCAAAATTTAACAGTAGTTGTGTCTTAATGGAAGGATTTGGGGGTAGTCATTCATTTATTCATTTTTTGCTATTTTTCAATTATTACACCATGTATTTCTTATGTTTTTAAAGAAGAAACAAACAGAAATGCAAAGTAAGCTGACCAAATGACAATTGGTAAGGTCCATTTATTTTTGTAATGTGTACAACTGAACAATATTTTTATATGTTCAGGAAATGTCTCAGAGGTTCCCAGGAAAAATAAAAGAGCTTATAGAATTCATACAAGTCAAATAGAGATACATTTACAAAGGCATTGCCAGTGGTGAGAAAGTTTTTATAAAACAATAATAAAATAGTCTAATCAATGTGAAGTTTGAAGATTATTCTCAATAGGAAACAATGTATGAAATTAGGGGGTGTCTGAGTTCAATGAAGTCAGATACAATTAACACAGTCTTAAATACAGCAAGTTATCAGTCTAATTTTCACAATCACAGAATTTCTGAGGAGTTATTTGCTTGTGAGAAATGTCAAATAATATGTGACTTGAATAGTAAATGGTTTACTCATTTAATAAAAAATGAATAATTTACTCTTCATCAAGGAAAATAAATCAATAGGATAATAAAGAACATATTATCCTTTCTCCTGTCTTGTTAGAGAAGAGAATTTTATAGAAAGCATGTTAACTAAAAATGTGTGATGCATATGGACAAAATCAATGTCCAATACCCTTGTAAGGGCTCTGTCTTGGCTGTGTTTCTCAATGGTCAATGACTAGGCTTGCATCAGAAATAACCTGATCAATTTGACCTCTGACCACCAAATCAAGCTCTTTGGAGTCACAGAGGGGTCTGAATTTTCAATAAGTGCCCAAGGTAAATTTGACACTCGTGAGATTTGAGAACATTAAGGTAAACTCCATCAGTCATTAGCAAAGATTTCACGTTTCCCTTCAAAAGCAAAAGGCTTCTTTATTTAACTGAAAATTGTTTTAATGGTAAACTTTCTGATGAGGATGGACTAATATAGCACAAAAAGGCCAATGAATTTATAATTCTGTGCTTGTATATGGACTTTTTGAGATATGCCTCTAGGTCATTTGCATTCAAATTATTTCATATATTCTGAATTAATATGTGAACTGGGAAAACCTTAAAATACCTTGTTCTCAATTTGCATAACTGATACAAATAAAATATTCTTGTTAATCACTGAGGCATATGTAGTATGTTTCAGCTGATTAATTTTGCTTTAATGTGATTCCTGTATTTTTCTCCACTCCATTGAATAGTCATGGTTGAAACAGAAAAGCATTCTTTGAGATATTTATGTCCATTTAGTTATTATATCCAAAGTTAAATTACTTTTACTTTCAGGAGTTTTTGTTTGTTTGTTTTCTTGTTTCCTTCCTATAGTATTTCTAAAAGACATAATTTCAACTTAGAAAAAAAACAACAACTCTAGAAGGTTTAAGAAACAAAATAAATAAATAAAGAACTCATGAAACAAATAATATGGGAATATCAGAAGTAACTTTCCAGCCTCATAATTTAGGGATTTATTTTTCAGAGTGGGAATATTTCCAAATTCTTCTGAGAAGCTATAAGACATTTTTCTAAAAGCACATGTTTAAGAAATGTCCTTGTGTGTTCTATTGATAGCATTCCTGTTACTTTGTATAATTACCATATTCACACAATTTTTGTATCCTTGACTCGTGAAATATAAGATAATCATTTAATTATGAGCATTTAATATTTCAGAAATTTCTTGAGCCTTCCCTAATGTATCAGACATATATATCAGATAAATCTATTCACAGAATGTACATGCTCCTGAGTGTATTTTTGGACTTTAAAAACAAAATACTAAAAATCAGAGTTTGGAGGAAATCAGAGTATCATTGTATACAAAGATTATATTAGTGGTGTAAATTAATTCCCTGAGGATTGTGTCAATTCGTATGGGCTATGTTATGCCATGGCCACATATAACACCAAATTTCAGAGTTTTGCAAACAGCTGAGATGTATTGCTTACTGATGGCATATTTCCATCAAGTTATACTCAGTTCAGGATCCTGGCTGTCAGAGGAGTCACTGTCTGACATTGCTTAGTACTGTGATAGAGAGAAGGAGCTAACAATATGAATCAGGCATTGGATTTTAAAGTTTCCTCCCATAATCAATACTTGTTATTGGACAAAGCAAATTGCATGACCATACCAAACCACAATGGACAAGAAAGTGCAATGATACTACATGTCTAGGAGAACCACAAATGTTTGACCAACAGCACTATTACTACCCCAAGGAATCTCGGTTACTGGGCATGGCTCACAGGGCGTTTGTATGATAGTCTTCGTTCTTTTTTCCCAGACATCAAAGCTATCTTCCATACCTGGGTTTTTGAAATGTCAGGCAAAGGTGTTGTGCTTTGATAAGCTTCAAAGGCATTAGTGAAGATTTGCAAGCTTATATCATTAACACTATTTGCTGATAGCTGGTTTGGGAGAGAAAAAAACTAGCTAAGTGATACCAGTTTTCAATAGCTCTAGAGGCCAATATGATAGGGGAGGGGACTATCACAAAAGACCTACGCTTTGGTGAACAAGGAAAGGAGAAAACAAGATTAATGGAACCAAAGTCAATATTTCCAACTTCATAATATTCCTGAATCAATTCTTGTAATTTTCTTGTATGGAAAAAAATATATTTTTCATTACATTAAATATATTTGAGAGAAGGGAAAATAGCTCTACAGTGATAGCAGTGAAAATTTAAACTGTTAAAAATGAATTTGCCTGCCAGAGTTTACCCTGCTGCTTTAACAAATTATGAAAGGATCTTCTGTGCCAAATATGCTATGTTTGTCCTCCAGAACCCCTCTTTATCATTAAGGGCTTCCCAGGTGGCTCAGTGGTAAAGAATCTGCCTGCAAAGTAGGAGACATAGATTTGATCCCTGGGTCAGGAATATTCTTCTGGAGAAAGAAATGGCAACCCACTCCAGAACACTTGCCTGGAAAATCCCATGGACTAAGAAGCCTGGTGGGCTACAGTCCATGGGGTCACAGAGTCAGACATGACTGAGCAACTGAGTATGCAAGCACCTTTCTATAGGTCCTAGAAGACTGGCATGTGTGGTTTGCTTGTTGTTTGGCTTTCTGAGTTTAGGTAATGAAGACACTGTCAAGATATGAACAGCGGGGAGATGGATGAGGTTGGGATATTGAATCCCCAGTTCACTTTCAGCCAGGTGTTCACAGGATGGACTTGTCTCTTTACTAAAGGCTGCAACTCCTGACAGGTGGCCCTGTTCATACCGCACCTATGCCTTCAATGTCTCAGTGACCATTTCCTTTGGGTAAAGCCTTGTGATAGTAAGGACTTCCTGCTCTTGCTATTCTGGAAGTGTTACAATATCCTGTTTGTTTCTCACAGCTTGTCCACCTTTATAAATATTTTTTTTTCCTTATTCATCTCTCCCATCAAACAATCATGCCTGTTTCCTGCCATGGTGTTGACTAATCCAGTAACTATCCAGGTGTTTTGATATGTGTTTAGATCCAAACTCAATGATCAGAATGACAAGGTTATAACAATCTCGGCAGAAAATAATCTCCATTAATATTTCATATTTCTAGGCTCCCAAAAGTTCCTCAAGAGATCAAGATGATAGTGGGGGGATAATCACCACTATTACTTGAAGAATGAATTTAAGTCCTGACTTTATCAAGTTAAAAGAAAAAAAGTTTGAAGTCCTTGCAATTGCATGTTATTGCTCTGGATAATTCATTCAGATGTTTCTGAGATACTATAAAGCAGACTATTGATTATTTTAAGAACAGAAAGTGGAAGTAAGCATTGATAAAACTCCAGATTGAAAACCTTGGTATAACTGCTCTTTACTGCGCATCACTGCTGACAGATGTAGACAGTATACCTAAGAATAAAATAAATGACAAGAATGTTAACCAGCCTGTCAGTCACTACATATTTACTCCTCTAAAATCTCACTTGCTCCCAAGTCCATTATTTCTATTGATTTATCCAGTACTTTTTCAAGATTTGTTCCATTATCTTTTATATCAATTTTATGACACTCTTTTGACCCTATATGGATCCTCTATGGACTTCCCTGGTGGCTCAGATGGTAAAGCATCTGCCTACAATGCGGGAGACCTGAGTTCAGTCCCTGGGTCGGGAAGATCTCCTGGAGAAGGAAATGGCAACCCACTCCAGTATTTTTGCCTGGAAAATCCCATGGACTGAGGAGCCTGGTAGGCTACAGTCCCTGGGGTCA
Source organism: Dama dama (assembly GCF_033118175.1). Classification (NCBI taxonomy): domain Eukaryota; kingdom Metazoa; phylum Chordata; class Mammalia; order Artiodactyla; family Cervidae; genus Dama; species Dama dama. The sequence goes on from NC_083709.1 coordinate 24,725,054, forward strand.
CAAAGAGTCAGACATGACTGAGTGATTTCATTTTCACTTTATTGATCCTATTGCACATAATAACTGCAATACTACTGGTCTTTTATTTTATGGTTTTCCTCCCTAGTCTGATGCTCCATTCTTCAAGAAGAGAGCTGTTTCATGCACAAAAATAGAGAATATATTCTCATTATAGCCCTATAAATTAAAAATAAAGATCAAGGGATAGATATATAAGCCTACATTCCAGCAACCAGTTTACATTGTCTTCTGTTACATTCTCATTCTATGTTCATTAGTCTTCTGCAGAAATCTTGAAGTGAGATGGAATCGTTGGGCATCAAATTTCATGATTGGCCTCATCATAACTTTTGTGGGTAAAAGAATGAAACTACAACACTTTCTAACACCATACACAAAAATAAACTCAAAATGGATTAAAGATCTAAATGTAAGACCAGAAACTATAAAACTCCTAGAGGAGAACATAGGCAAAACACTCTCCGACATAAATCACAGCAAGATCCTCTATGACCCACCTCCCAGAATATTGGAAATAAAAGAAAAAATAAACAAATGGGACATAATTAAACTTAAAAACTTTTGCACAACAAAGGAAACTATAAGCAAGGTGAAAAGACAGCCTTCAGAATGGGAGAAAATAATAGCAAACAAGGAAACAGACAAAGGATTAATCTCAAAAATATACAAGCAACTTCTGCAGCTCAATGCCAGAAAAATAAATGACCCAATCAAAAAATGGGTCAAAGATCTAAACAGACATTTCTCCAAAGAAGACATACAGATGGCTAACAAACACATGAAAAGATGCTCAACATCACTCATTATCAGAGAAATGCAAATCAAAAACCACAATGAGGTACCATTACACACCAGTCAGAATGGCTGCTATCCAAAAATCTACAAGCAATAAATGCTGGAGAGGGTGTGAAGAAAAGGGAACCCTCTTACACTGTTGGTGGGAATGCAAACTAGTACAGCCGCTATGGAGAACAGTGTGGAGATTTCTTAAAAAACTGGAAATAGAACTGCCATATGACCCAGCAATCCCACTTCTGGGCATACACCCTGAGGAAACCAGATCTGAAAGAGACACATGCACCCCAATGTTCATCGCAGCACTGTTTATAATAGCCAGGACATGGAAGCAACCTAGATGCCCATCAGCAGATGAATGGATAAGAAAGCTGTGTTACATATACACAATGGAATATTACTCAGCCATTAAAAAGAATTCACTTGAATCAGTTCTAATGAGATGGATGAAACTGGAGGCCACTATACAGAGTGAAGTAAGCCAGAAAGATAAACACCAATATAGTATACTAATACATATATATGGAATTTAGAAAGACGGTAATGATAACCCTATATGCAAGACAGAAAAAGAAACACAGATGTACAGAACAGACTTTTGGACTCTATGGGAGAAGGCGAGGGTGGGATGATCTGAGAGAACAGCATCAAAACATGTATATTATCAAGTGTGAAACAGATCACCAGTCCAGGTTGGATGCATGAGACAAGTGCTCGGGGCTGGTGCACTGGGAAGACCCAGAGGGATGGGATGGGGAGGGAGGCGGGAGGGGGGTTCAGGATGGGGAACACATGTAGATCCATGGCTGACTCATGGCAGTGTATGGCAAAAACCACTACAATATTGTAAAGTAATTAGCCTCCAACTAATAAAAATAAATGGGGAAAAAAAAACTTTTGTGGGCAGCCCCTGTTTTGTCTGTTGTCTTATTTAGCATCTTAGACTTGGAAGATGAAGCATTACAGCTTTTGCTAATTTAGGGATCATCTTCACTAGCAAAGCACAATAGTGCTTCTTTTTATGCTTAATGACATCCCTGCCATAGATGTGATAGATGTAATACTTAGGTTATGTAGTTTTAAAACTTCAAGATCACCAAATTACAATACATTTAAAATAATTTATGATAAACTATAACTGAGTTATTTTACAATAAAATTGTTTTCCTTTTAATTAATAGTTCTTAGTTCTTATACCCTGTAGCATTTGTTCTTTAGTGCCTGTCTTTTCCTTAGTATCTTTGTTTTAATATTTATGCATTGAATGTTCACTGTGTGTTTTTTACTATAAACAAGTCTACTTGTGATATACTTCTTTTTTCCAAAAGTTATATCTGCTGAAGGAAAAACAAAATGTGGACATTTATAAAGGGAAATATTTTTTAAGTGAATGAAAATATAAGAAGAGAAAAATATAGAGGTCACGTTGGCTCAGGAAAGAGTGTGGGTTGAGTCTAAGCTGTCTGTCTATAAAATATATTCTTGGTAGGTTTGCTCAATGGGTTTTCCCTCTTATTTTTTCTTTTTCTTTTTTTGTATAAATGTTCTATTCCTTATAGAACATTTGCATAGAAAAAAGCTATTAAATAATTCAAAAAGGAGAAAGAAGAAAGGATATCAAAGCTATGAATGAAAGTAGAGAATAAATAGATTAGAGAAGGAAGAGAAAAGAAAGTTTGTTTATTTTAGTCTTCTCATTTGAAGAAATTATGATGATTTGGGAACAAAGAGCAGAAGAGAATGAAACATTTATGGAGAATGTTGAAACAGAAGACCTCCAGCTTGAAGAAACCTAATATAGGGGGAGAAATAGCATTTCTCAAGTTTCTATTTGAGATTTACCCACCCCCCTTTAGAAATAGGGCTTCCCTGGTAGCTCAGCTGGTAAAGAATCTATCTGCAATGCAGGAGACCCTGGTTTGATTCCTGGGTCAAGAAGATCCCCTGGAATAGGGCACGGCAACCCACTCCAGTATTCTTGCCTGGAAAATCCCCAAGGACAGAGGAGCCTGGTGGGCTATAGTCCACGGGGTCACAGAGTCAGACACGACCAAGTGACTAAGCGCAGCACAGCTTTAGAAATATGTCTCAGATCTCTTCCCTCCTTTTCATCAATATGATTCCATGCTTAATGAGATCTGTCTTCTCTTACTGGGTCATAAGGCCTTAGCTAAAAGGACTATTTTTAATTTATCTGATTTTCTTGCATATAGAAGATTTGTAAATGTTATCTGTGAAATGTTTAAGAAAGGAAATGCCTTTAGAGGCTGGTCTCTATTCATTGATCTGAATTGTCCCTTTATTATAGGCATGGAATATGGTAGCTGGGAGAGGAGACAGATTACCAGCTTGACTTTTTTAATTGAGGATGTCTGTCTACTAGATCATATTTTATACACTTTCCCAACTCTAAATTGTATGCAATGATGTCTTTCCAACAAACCATCCCCCCTCTTTCCTATCCCACCTTTTTATAATCCACTTCTTTTCTGAGAGTTGATAGCCATTTTGAATGCTAAAATGTTATGTTTAGGGATGCTAACTTATGTCTATTCTTTCTGACACCAGAGTTTTTCAAGAGAACCCAAGATTGGGATTTAAAAAATGCATATTTTAATTGGGCTAATGCATGTCATTTCACACTCATTCTAGTTCTCAATTAAAATAAGACTTCATATAACATTTGTTTTCTCTGAATGGAACTGTGTTTAATTTTCAGTATATTTAGTTGATAATAAATTGAAAATATAGTTAAGCTGGAGTTAATGTTTCTTTTAGCTGCAATGTTCTATTATGGAAATTAATCAAAATTAAATACGAACATCAGAATCCTTTATCTTGAAAGTACAATTAATATAGTCGAACTGTATCTTATAACAACATTTTTTTTCTATTCTAATTTAATGATTAATGTGACCATAAAAGCAAAGAAATTGAAACAGAACTCAGGTCTGAAAGTGTTCCAACTGCCCTTTGTTAGTTCTGAAGCTGCAATCATATTAACTCGTGTGAACAAATGTATTGTTTGTACATTTAAATTGCCACGAAATCAATCACAGTTAAGCTGAACTGGAAACTATTACAGTTGCCTCTCTGAGCAGTGACAGGAAAAGTTTTGCTTTGTGATTCTTCCATCATTAGTTCCTTTTCCTTTTCCTGAAATTGCAGTTGAAATGCTCCTAATTTATTTTGTTTAAAAAAAAATTGATGCTCATTAGGACAGAATAATTTATTGAAATCCTATACAACTTTATGTCAGATGAAGTCTTTTCATGTCAAAGGGGGCTTTTACTAGAATTAAGTAAGTTTCAAGAAGTTTGACCCATAACTAAATTATCTACATCCTATGGAGAGATTTCTTTTATAGATAGGTTTCTTTTAAGGAATATATCAAACCATTGTGTACACTCTATTTCATGATTAAAAGTCTATAGCATATCTCATCTATTACCTTCTGATCTCTTCCAGACAAAGCTGATCCCTCTTTTCCTATAATCCTAGAGTATTTTGTATATTACATTCACATTATATAATTGTTATTTTACATTATGTTATGATTGATTGCATGCATATCTGGATGTACATATGCTGGATTCTGAGAGTAGGCACCAGATTTTAATCACCTATGTTTTCCTATCACCTACATGTTTATGGAGAGAGTGAAGGAGGAAGGGAGGGATGGATTGAGAGCTATATTTCAAAAGGAAAAATGTCATATCAAGTATTTTAAAGCAAGAGACTTGACATTTCTCCATTTATCATTCGAAGAGAAATCAGCCTAAATTAGAGTTCACTTTGGATATAGCACTTAAGAAAACCCATTTAAGATAATTGAGCTTCTGTTTATTACATAAAACTGCATCCATAAATGTCAGTGTTTCAGCCACAGGGCCTTTTGGTCATAAAATATACTGCGAGGAACCTCCATGAACCAGGAAAATGAATATAATTAGTCTTTATATTTCTAAATTCAGAGATTCTTTTCCAGACCTATATAGCAGTTCTAAACTACAAATTCTTTTTTTGCTAAATGGCATAATCAAAGGCCATAATGCTAGAATGTCCATGTAATTTCAGTCTTGGCTAAGATATTCAAATTTGTTTCTCTCTCCTGAACAATAGTTTTATAGATTGGTCGTTTCCAGTTGTTAAGGGACTCAATTTATGATATGACTTTGATGGCTCTTACCTTCTCATTATCCTCCTTCCTTTCTTCTTTTCTTCATTGTTTACTGCGCCAAACACTAGACAGATGCTAGGGAAACATAGAGCAATTAATTGTGGCTTCAACCCAGTTAGGGAAAATACTGAATGTGATAGATGGACTCTGATGATTTGCAGTGATTCCTGACACAATTTTCATGCCTTTGTGGAATCTCTTCCCCATCAGTGTGGGTTGAACTTACTGGACTTGCTTCAAATAAATAACATTTGACAAATATGATGAGTGCCACTTCGGAGACTGGGTTATTTAAAAAGACTGTGGCTACTGCCTTGGCATTTCTTTCTTTCTCTCGCACTACTTGTTCTGAGCTAATCAAGTTGCCAGCTGTGAGAAACCCTGTAGAGAGGCTCACTGTTATGGTGGAGGACCAGGGCCCTCGGTCCAAGAACCTTCAAGAAACCAAGGCCTGACAACAACCATATGAGTGTGCTTGGGAGTGAACTTTCAGCTTCCGATAAGTCTGGCAATGACAGTAATCCCAGTTGACACCTTGACCACAATCTAAAGAGACACCTTGAGCCAGAACCATCAACTGAGACAGTCCTAAATTACTCACATAAAGAACAGTTGTTGTTATTTTAAACTATTAAGTTTTAGGACAATCTGTTGCCCAGAAATAGATCACTAATATGACAATGAATGTAAAACAAACCCCTTTATTATAACTGTTTGCTGAAGTCCTCTTGTAGGATAATGTGAGGAGACAAAAGAAGGCAGATCTACTTAGGATGGTAATGATGTCAGAAGTCTTTTGAGTTCAAACTTGAAAGAGATTTTCCCTAAGAGAAAGATCTTGAAATGGAAGTAAATTATTCCAGGAAAAGGGAGTTGTATAGAGGTTCAAAAATGTGGAACAGTATGGCATGTAGAGTAACCGAGTACTTAGTCATCCTTGGGTACTGTGCTGCAACACGGGATGCAATACGGAATATGCATCTTTTATGCCATACTAGTAAGCCTGAATTTTATCCTGTAGGCCCTGGGATGATCCACTGAAAATACAGTTTGCTCCTTTCACCCACCTTGTTCGTATCGCTGACCCTCTGACCTGACCCCTCTTCTGCCAAGCCTACAGACAACCTCAGGGGCTTCTTTTACACTGTGTGGCAGGCAGCTGTTATCCATTGATCAGCACTGGAATAAAATATATGCATATGAGTCTTTGAGAATTAAAACAAACTACCTAAAATCACACATACACACACACACACTGGAGGAAACCATCTTCCCTCCTCTCCCGCCTTGGAGATAACTTACTCAGACCTTTCTAGTGGCTTTTGGAAATCAGACATATATATCCAACTCAGTGTGTGAACAATTTGAAGCTATGTCTACCTCATTTTGTAGGTACCTCAGGGGGTTGAAAAAGCAGTGATTCAATACCTAGTTGTTGAATCGAACCGCAAATCTTGTTCAACAACTTCTAGGCTACCCTCAATTTTTTGCCTCTCTTCCTCTTTATTTCACTTCTCAACTTAAATGCATGAACTCAGGGACAATGGAACACCATGGGCAGCATCTTTGGTAAGGTTAAGAAGCCACCAAAAAACAGACCGAGAGAAGATAAAGTCAAAGCCTTTATTGGCGGTGGGAATAGTCATTACTGAGTTTTGTCTAAAGAACTTGAAGACTATTTTTACCACTATCTTCTGCTCTAAAGCTAAAGGATTCCTTGTGTGTGTCTGTGTATGTGTGCTCCGTTGTCTTCTGGTCTTTGTAATCCTATGGACTGTAGCCTGCCAGGCTCCTCTGTCCATGAAATTTTCCAGGCAAGAATCCTTGGGTTGCTGCAAATTTTTAGCATTTCACAACTCCCAGTTGCAAAAGGTAGGGGACACTGGCTTATTGAACATCTCCAAATAATGTTATCAGTTATGCAGAGCTCCATAGTATTAGTTTGCCACTGCATATTACGGAATAGTTAAGGGAAAGTGGACCTCATCCACTTCAGTAAGAATGTTTCTTGATGCAACTTTTTAATCTGATTTGTAACCCAAAGTCCTATCTTTGGAACTAATATGTAGCCTTTAGGTCATGGTGGGAAGAAAAGGCTTTATTATAACTATCACTTTTTTGGTCTAACATGTAAATCTTTTGTGAGATTTTGGGAAGAAAAAGTCCAGGGTGCACAATAGATTCTTAATGCACAGTGCCCTTGCAGTGTGTCCTGCAAGCTTGCAGAGGTAGAATAATAGCAGAATACTCTATTTCTATCTCATTTTTCTTTAAACAGATAAAAGTGCTAAGCCAACATTAAAAACTTACTGAGCTGTTAAGATGATTTATTAGAATAGTACTGTTTCCATTTTCCAATGCTATGATACAATTGTCAGAAAAGTATGTTAGTAAATAGTGTGCTTTATTTCCACCAAAGTTATTTAACAAGTTAGACAGGAAGTTAAGGCAAGATAAAGAGTCATATTCTCTCCAGCTACCTGTTCATATTGCTAGGATTGCCTTTTGATTGCGAAGATAATAGAATAGAACTAGGATGTACTAATAGTTAACTATTTAATACTACTTTATGTTCTCCCTACATTCAGTAGATATTAATTTCACTAGTGTATAGATGAGGGTACATAACCTTGAAAAAGTCAAGTCAGTTGTCAGAAATCATTCATAGATGACAGGTGTGCGTGGGTGCTCAGTCATGTCTGACTCTTTGTGACCCCATGGACTGTAGCCTGACAGGCTCCTCTGTCCATGGGATTTTCTAGACAAGAATATTGGAACAAGTTGCCATTTCCTTCTCCAGGGAATCTTCCCAACCCAGGGTTTGAACCTGCATCTCTGCATCTCCTGGATTGCTGGCCAATTCTTTACCCCTGAACCGTCAGGAAAGCCTTCATAGATGACAGAGATAGTTTCAAATTCACATCTTATTCCAAAGATTGTGTTCCTTCTACGATAATTCATGGCAACTCCATTTGAGTCCACTGTAACCCCAATGAAAAGCAGAGTCAAGCTTTATAATAGCCTCACTGCTCTGATTAAAGCTAAATAATCATCCATTTTTTGAGTCAATTGAGGTTGATAATGGAAAACCCCACTGCACTGTCAAGTAGTTGATAAGGTCCAGTCGCTTTGATCAGATGACTTTCTCAGCAATTAACCATTCGGCTGAACCAGAGAATTGATTAGACATGAAAATAACCTTCTTTGGGGAAATGAGAACACTAAAACAGCCCCATAGCTTCCTTCTTCTATAGAGAAGCAGCCATGCTGCTTTATCCAGCAGAGGGTGAAGGCAGACAAGATCCCCATTCTGCCCTCACTTATTATTCACATTGTGACTTCCTTAAACACTTTTCTCAAAGATTGCCCAAAGAATCCTTTCACATATCTGATCCACAGATGAAATATAAAAACCAAATAGATGGCTGTTTTGTTTATTGTTCTGTGAAATTACATTATTAGGAGAGGCATCATTTTAAATTAGGAAGTGATGCATGGCTATAACTGGTTTCAACCCGTTACCTTTTTATGATTAAGGAATATTTCACCATGTTAGAAGATCCTGGGGAAACGAACATATACATTTCACGCTGTTCCTTTCCTGGGTGTGCCTGATTGTATTTACATCCTCAGAGTCAGTGCAGAGGGAGCATAGAAGTGATATTGTTTGGGTGTGTGTAGAATATAGTCTAGAATGTATTATTAAGATACTTGTCTTGGCCTGATTTTACATTCACATAAAACAACCTATGGAATAGAATCATGATATGCTTGGCAAGAAAGCATTTTTATGGTAGAAACTCACAATTGAGGCTTTTAGAATGAAACAAACATTTGCAGAATCAATCTCTGTCACTTATCACTTACATGAATTTGTGCAAATGATTTAACCTTCATAAATAAGCAGTCTCTGTTTCCTAAGAGGCAAAATGAAGGTTATTACTTCATAGGGTTATGTTGAGGATTAAGAAGAGGATCTGGATCAAATGCAAAGGATATAATGGACGTTCAATAAACACTAGTAGCTCTGTACCTGAGTGGTGAGGAGATCTTATTCACTCATATCAGCTCACGTATCTCCTAAGAAGGAACACTTAAGAGTAGCGGCTGGCTTCTCTGACTTGTAAGAAACCCACGCAAGTTTCCTGCTATTCATCTACAGCAGAGCCCTGAGAAGAAGAGAGTACTTGGTGAGTTTGTCTTCTCTGGTCTACGTCTGTTGGTATCATCAGTATCTAGCACAGGGTCTGGCATACGTGAAGGATCCTTCTGTAGTGTTTTTAATGCACTTTTAATTGTGGTAGGGGCTTCCCCGGTGGTTCAGTGGGTAAAGAATCCCCCTGCCAATGCAGGAGATGCAGGTGAAGCCAGTGTGATCCCTGGGTCAGGAAGATTCCCCTGGAGTAAGATATAGCAAGCCACTCCTGTATTCTTGCATGGGAAATCTCATGGACAGAGGAGCCTGGCCGGCTAGAGTCCAAAATGTGTTGCAAAGAGCTGGACATGACTGAGCAATTACCCATATACACACAATTATAGTAAAAGTCACATAATGTAAAACATACTATCTCACCAATATTTAACTATGCATTTCAGTGGTGCTAAGTATATACACGTTGCTGTGCAACTCTCACCATCATCTGTCTCCTAAATTTTTCACCTTCCTAAACTTAAAACTCTGTCCTTATTAAACACTAACTCCCCATTCTCCCTCCCCATGCCCCCAGCCCCTGGCATCTACCAATGTACTTTCTGACTATGAATTTGACTACTCTAGGTACCTCATATAAGTGGAATCACAGTATTTGTCTACACCTACTGTATACTGGAATGCATTTTTAAGGTTAATATATCCTACAAACAGACTATACCTTCTTTCCAACCCCCCCCCCCACCCCGTGCTATACAGTAAGTTCTCATTGGTTATCTGTTTTATACATAGTAATGTGCATATGTTAATCCTAGTCTTCCAATTTATCCCCCTCTTTCCCTCTTTGATGTCCATATATTTGTTCTCTATATCTGTGTCTCTATTTCTGCTTTGCAAATAGGTTCATCTGGGCTATATTTTTCCTAAATTCTACATATATGCATCTTTTTTGTTTTTTTTAAATGAAAGAAAAATAAGTAGAAAAATGAAAGAAGAATTTCTTTGAAATCCAAAGCATGTAAGACATAAGGAATCACTGAGTATGTTTTCTAAAATGCCCCTGTGTCCCAGCCTTTGGTTACTTATCACGGTATTTGACAGTTCAAAAGATTTCTGATAGGCTATTCCTGACTCCCCTCCCCTGCAGACAGCGCACACACCGACATGTCACTGAGAGTCTTTGCCGGTTAACATTGTTGGGCTGAATGATGGTGAGAGGAAGCCTTTACACTCACTTGCTGTTATTCCCTGTCTCCACCTCCTAGGATCATGTAAACTGATGTTCCATTCTGTAGATCTGTCAGCCATACATCATTTTCCTCAGAGCTTTATTCAGTCTTTATTGAGCATTTATTGAGGTCCTACTACCTCAATACCTGTGTAAAAATAATAGGTATGGCATTCACTCAGCACTTCAGTCATGGTGATTTTTTTCCCTATATTCTTATTTGCTCTAGATCACCAACAAGCCTATAAGCACACTTTTTCCTCCCATTCATCTCATTAACCTCACATGAAGTGTCCTGTCCTCTAAGAAACCTTTGTTGAACTGCCTAGCTTTGTTTTAAGGGTTCTCCCTGCATGACCTCATAGCACTTTATTTCTCATAGCTTACATAAGGTAATACGGTAATCATGTATGTATTGCTCTGTGTTTCCACCTAGATACAGTGGCTCTTGATAGTAGAAATTTTGACTGGTATCTTAATTTTTTTTTGTATAATTAGTCATTGGTATCACATCTGGCTTATATTAGGTACTCAGCTATTTGCTGAATAAATGGATGAATCAATGAGATGAAAATTTAATGACCTTGCCCTTTGAAAGGTTACCAATAAGGCAGAGAGAGTGAGAGCAAGAGTGGATACCTTTTAAAAGAAAATTATAGTGAAATATAATGAGTCGCAATAAAAACCTGAACCTCATACCATTAGGTCATAGAGGAGAGAGCAGAAGTAACATCTGAACTGGATCTTGATTGTTAAAGAAGAGTTTGATGAGTTGATGATAGTCTGTGTGCTTTTTGCTGCAATTAACAGAAACAGTGCAGGAATGAAAGCAAGAAGATGCTTGGGACGTCTTCCTCTCATTCAAACATCTTCAGACAGTATGTATTGAGCCTCATCCTTTCTGATGGATCTTCGGTGATGGTCTGTGTGCTTCTTGCTGCGATTAACAGAAACAGTGCAGGAATGAAAACAAAAAGATGCTTGGGGCATTTTCCTCTCATTCAGACACGTTCAAACAATATCTGTTGAGCCTCATCCTTTCCAATGGACCTTAAACCTCTATTTTAAGTCCTCTACTTCTCAGGAGCAGCATCTCCGCTCTCATCCTTTATAAATCTGGCAAGGGATATAAAAACATCATTACAATATACTATATATTCTATTTTTTTAAAGATTTATTTTTATGTGGACCATTTTTAATGAATGATCATTTTTAATGGCTATTTTTTCAGGTTTGTTTTTTTTTGACTCTGTGAAAACATTGCTTTTGTTTTATGTTTTGGTGTTTTGGTCCCAAGACATACAGGTTCTTACCTCCCTAACCAGACATCAAATCCCCACCTCCTGCATTGAAAGCTGAAGTCTTAACCACTGGATCCCCAGGGAAGTTCTAGCAATATACTATATACTTTAAAACCTCTATTGATAATGTTTCTCCAAAGCTGAACACAGAACTGTACAAAGCCAAATGTTTTATGAAACTCTTCTTCTCTCGATGGTAGTAGAATTGTGCTATTCCATATAAAGTATTTGCCATCTTTCCCACTTTCCAAATTAATATGGCTGTAAATACAAGCTTTGAATCACTGAACTTACTATGTTATTTAAAAACATCAATTAAATATTTATTTTTTTGGATATTTGAGATCAGTTCTAGTAGTATAAATCCCCTGTATATTTCAAATGACAGCCTTTTTCTAGTAAACTAGGCAATTACTTATCCTCCAGAAATATAAAGAAAATAGACTATATTCTTGGATTCCAAAACTGTCACCTATCTGATTTCTAATATGCCTCACACATTTCTTTTTCATTACAAAGTTATGGAGTATAAAGACATTAAAAGATAAGCTATGGGAATTAAAGCAGTTGGAATGATATATTAATGAAAAACATCAAGGTTACTGCAGTGTGCTACAAATTTTAAAATAAATATCCATTGAATACCTACTACACATGAGATATTAAGTAAGCTATTTTCTCCCTACTACAGCTTTATAAGGGAGATGTTATTATATTTATTTTATAAGAAAACATGGAGAAGTTTATCCATTTGTCTAAAATCAAAGAACCAGTGTGTGGTGGGAAGGGCTCCAAGAAAATCTGTGTAGTCCTAGGACCTGGCCACTTAACTACTGTTTCAGGCTGTCTCTTGTGTCACCCCAGTCTTTACACATGGAACACAGTAACATGAGTATAGGAATACTTAGCTCCATATTTTACAAAGCATATGAAAAAGAAAGCTAACATGATTGTAATTACAGAGGTACTAGTTATGCTACAAAAATATAAATAACTAGTGCACTAGCAGTGCTAAAATGTCATGAAGTTAAGGATCACTTGTTGCTCCATAAAATATTACTCCAAAATCTTCTGGCTTAACAGCAACCGCCATTAATGTAGTTCGCAGTTCTTCTGTGTGGTTCTTTTCATCTTGGCTGGGCTCTGCTGATCTTGTGTATAGTCAATCGGTGTGATAAACGGGGGCTTATCATTCTTATTCTTATGGGTGACAGTTAACTGGCTGTTGGCTGGGGGGCCTTGGTTCTCTTCCCCTTGATCTCTTTTCTATCATCTAACTTGGGCTTATTCACACGGCGGCAGCAATCTAAGAAAGGGCTGTTGAGGACTAGGGTAAGGATTTGCACAGCCTCACTTTCTTCACTGTCTTTTAGACAATGTAAGTTTCAAAGCCAGGCCAATTTCAACAGGAGAATGAGATATTCCTCTTCTTGATAAGAGAAGCTATATAAAATATTATCATTCTTTTTGCCATCTGACCATGGATTAGGATTATATGGAAGTGATGATACCAAGTGGCTTAATTTCCTTAGAAGTTAGCATGACAGGCAATGTAAAAAAGAAAATAGTTGATGAAAATTAATAGCATGAGTCCATGATAACAACCTAACACTACTGTACTCAGAAAGGAGAAGTTTTACAAAGATTTTATGGATTGCTATATCATCTCCAAATTTTCTTTAAAGTCTACACTTTTCTATAACTGTAATTACCTTTACTCCATAGTGATCAGGAAAATTGGAGCAGGAGAAAGGATGTTTTGTATTTACCCTGAGAAATCTTAAATTTTAATTTGTTGATGCATATCACCACCAACTGTATCTTCAATCATTACAGAACCTTTAAAATACACTTAGTGTTTTTAGTCATTCTCTAGCATTCATATCTCAAAATCTTAAGTCACAGAGACTTTATATACCAGATGGAAAAATTCAATCCTTTTCAATATGGCCATAAAATAAAGATGGATACAGGAAAAGATAGTCCAAATCAATTACCCATAAATATCACACTGTAGTGCTGTTGTACTTGGCAACCAGGCTATGAGTTTAACACAAAGACAGCAAAGGGGTAAGGGTAAAATTTCCTGAGCTCTAGTAAAGTTTTAAGGGCTTCCTGAATGACTCAGTGGTAAAGAATTTGCATGCCAATGCAGGAGACGCAGGTTAGATCTCTGAATCAGGAAGATCCCCTGGAGAAGGAAATGGCAACCAACTCCAGTATTCTTGCCTGGGAAATCCCATGAACAGAGGAGCCTGGTGGGCTACAGTCCATGGGGTTGCAAGAGTTGGACATAAAAAACTAAACAACTTAGCAACTAAACAAAAATAATGAAGTAAAGTTTTATACCTACTCCCTTTGAATATGGTTTATGTGTCCCTCAGAGAGAACATGTCAGGCTTCCCTGAGCTCAGCTGGTAAAGAATCCTCCTGCAGTGCAGGAGACCCTGGTTTGATTCCTGGGTCGGGAAGATCTTCTCGAGAAAGGATAGGCTACCCACTCCAGTATTCTTGGGCTTCCCTGGTGGCTCAGCTGGTAAAGAATCCGCCTGCAATGTGGGAGACATGGGTTCAGTCTCTGGGTTGGGAAGATCCCCTGTAGAAGGGATAGCTACCCACTCCAGTATTCTGGCCTGGAGAATTCCATGAACTGTGTAGTCCATGGGGTCACAAAGAGTTGGACACGACTGAGCGGCTTTCACTTTCACAGAGAACAAGGACACTATGGTCCTTTGCTGTGACCCATAGCCCATCAGTAATTCCTGCCCCAGCCCCTGCAAATGGCAGTGAATGTGAATAGTCCCCTTGCTGTCCCTCCTTCTGTCTCCCCTACAAACAGTGACACACATGTGCAAAGCAGGAATCAATATGTAGAAAAACACATCATTGTCTAATAGATGAAGCAAGGCTTTATAGCTAGCTAATAAGTTTAAATTGAAAATTGTTTAACCACGATGGAATAGTCCTATTGTGACTATACAATAGTGTTGCTGATTATCAAGAAGAAAATGTCACCTATGCTTCCTAAGATGGACTTTGTAATGAAAAAGAGCCCTATTAGTGAGTAGGCCTAAATAAGAAGTTTGACAGTTTTTAAAAATGGAGGATTACTTCTAGAGTATTTGGCCACTGTCTGATTTGTATTTTCATGTCATTTTACTTGGATATTTTGGGCTATAATTTTACTTGGTCAGTGAGATTTTCTTTGTGTTATTGTTCAGTTGCTAAGTCACGTGTGACTCCTTGTGACCCCCATGGACTGCAACATGCCAGGCTCCTCTCTCCTTCACTGTCTCCCAGAGTTGACTCAAACTCATGTCCATTGAGTCAGTGATGCCATCCAGCCATCTCATCCTCTGTTGTCCTCTCCTCCTCCTACCTTCAATCTTCCCCAGCATCAGGGTCTTTTCCAATGAGTTGGCTGTTCACATCAAGTGGCCCAAGTATTGGAGCTTCATCTTCAGCATCAGTCCTTCCAATGTAAGACTGATGCTTTCCTTTAGGATTGACTGGTTTTATCTCCTGCTCCCAGGATGCTCAAGAGTCTTCTCCAGCACCACAAATCAAAAGCATCAGTTTTTCAGTGCTCAGCCTTCTTTACGGCCCAAATCTCACATCTGTACATGACGACTGGAAAAAACATAGTTTTGACTATACGGACCTTTGTCAGCAAAGTGATGTCTCTGCTTTTTAATATGCTATCTAGGTTTGTCATAGCTTTTCTTCCAAGGAGCAAGCATCTTTTAATTTTGTGGCTGCAGTCATCATCTGCAGTGAATTTGGAGCCCAAAAAAATACAGTCTGACATTGTTCCCATTTTTCCCCCCATCTGTTTGCCATGAAGTGATGGGACTGGATGCCATAATCTCGGTTTTCTGAATGTTGAGTTTTAATCCAGCTTTTTCATTCTTTTCTTTCACCTTCATCAAGAGACTCTTTAGTTCTCTGCTTTCTGCCAGTAGAGTGGTACCATCTGCATGTCTGAGGTTTCTTTGTGAGGTTACAAATATGGAA
The DNA here is from genome assembly GCF_033118175.1 of Dama dama. NCBI lineage: Eukaryota > Metazoa > Chordata > Mammalia > Artiodactyla > Cervidae > Dama > Dama dama. Next base: position 24,740,744 of record NC_083709.1, read on the forward strand.
ATATGAGAACAATAGTAAATGACCAAAGGACTGAACTATATACCCCTCCCAGTTTGAGGCCAGGGACTCTCTAACTTTTGATGCTACCATTGCCAAACTTGCAAATGTATCATTTGCTATTGATGATATTTTAAATTTTTCCTTTATAATTTTTCTACAATGTAATTACTTTATATATATTTTTAAAGTGTGACTTGTGAACTTATTATATATTGATGGCACACTTATTACTTTTTATTATTCATTTCCTTTTTCATCCCATATTTCAATAAATTTTGAAAGGAATTTTATATATATATGACATTTGTTTATTTAATTTTGTTCTCTTATAATATTGATTTGATTGGCAATGTTGCAAATTTAGTTTCTTTAGAATATAAATTTTAAAACGATTTATTTCCTGAATATCATTTTAAAATTGCTACATTTATCCTTTTTGCTAAATTTCATTTATTTCAGAAGTATAAGATTGCAAACTGATATTTCTTTCCCATCTATCTCCACATTTTAATTTTTGTTTTTAAAGGACGTTAAAACATATTAGTCAGTCTCATTCTATTTTGCATTGTGTGATTAGCTATAGGATGTCTTAATGGAGTTAGATTGGCCTATATAAATATCTTTTCAACAGTCCAGTATAGGCCAATAATCCCTCTGAATATGTTTCCACATCTAAGAAATGAGGCTAGTGACACTAAATATAATACACTTACTAACTACAAATGAGTACTACAAAAATGAAATAATATATATGAAAAGTCTATCAGTCAGTAAATGTTTAATAAATATGTATGTCTTTGGAAATAAATAAATTTGGAAAAAAAAAGAAGTCATGAATAAGGTTTTTAAAATAAGCAAAATATGAGGAGCAAATAGTTTTTATACTGTTGGCTAATCAGAGACAAAGATGGAATCTCTTCTGTTCATTTCAGTAACCCTGATACCCAAACAACCTAACCTATAAAAATAACACAAAAAGAGACAGTAAAGTAATAATGCAAAAATATTAATTCAGCAACTTTGTAAAACAATAATATACTTTAATCATGAAGAATTTACTCTGTAAATGTTAAGAGTTGATTAAAATTAGAAAATAACTTGAATAAATTCATCGCATTTGTAGATCAAAGGAAAAAAATGCATATGAATATTTGTATTGGTGCTAAGAATGCATTTGTTGAAATCAACAATATTCATTCTAGATTTTAAAAAGATAATTTAGCATTTAACATGACAGAAAAAGGTTTGTATGATGGAACAGTACAGATATTTTCTCTTACAAAGAATCCTTTGTAATTAAGACATTTTCATTAAAATCAAAAGTTTGTAGACTATAATTATTTACATTTATTAAATATTTTCTGTATGCTAAGTACTGAACCTAAGTGCTCTGTTTTAAGCCTCTCACATACTTTGGAAGGGTAAGTACTGTTTCTGTCCCTGTTTTGCAGATGAGAAAATGAGGCAAGTATGTCTTAGAAAACTAAAATAAATTTCCTAACATTATGTAGTTAATAAATGGGAAAGTTAGGACTCAAGTCCTAAATTTAAGACCATTCTCTTCAATGTTCAGTGCTTTCATACCCAACAAGAACACTCGATGGATGTTTATAGCACTAGAAAATGGATGTTTAGGGCACTAATGGATGTTTAGGAGCATCAAATACATTGTTGAAAGAATTTGGTATTTGCCAGTTTAAAATAGTAAGCATAATGAGGGAAAAGTGGGAAATCTCTTAGACATTCTCAGAATGATGGTTCAGTATAGTTCTCAGTGCTTTAAGTCAAAGGTTATAATTCAGTCCCCTTGCTCCTGCTCTAAATATTAACAAGTACAATTATCTAAGAAGACAAATATAAATTCATATGTGTTCTTTCACAAACATCCATTCAGAATCTACCTTATGTTACATGTTTTCTTCAGGATGAGGGATAAAGAGACAAATACAACTGAGCCTCTTCTTTTTAAGCTGCTCATAGTTTAGAGGCTAGATAGGACTGTAACCAATACACAGTATGATCCATGCGACAGCGGAAATCATATATGACACACAGTACCACAAAGATTGATAAAGCACCTGAAAGTGAGGGTATGCATTGGCTACTTTAAGGAAATCTTGAGGTTGACTTTGGAGTAGGGCTTTGAGAGGTCAGTTAGAGTTCACCAGGAAACTTGAAATAGCTTACCATTGTTTTCAGGGAATTATAAGCCATAATTTACATAATTAAGGGTTTTTTCCCCTTACTTTACAGAATGATCATCCCTTAATCCATAATATATACATTTCTATATTATTAAATAATCATTTTTCAGGCCACATTTTGGGTGTCATTAATTATCACTGCTCTAAAACACAAATAAAATGTGTTAAAGAGCTTTTATTTTATTCGCTATGACATTTAACTATAGCACGACATTTAAAATAAAAACATGTTCTACCGTATTATATATAAATAACTAGATAACTATATGTGTTCAATTGCCATTGAATATAATTATTGAAATTAAGATTTGTAAGGGATATAGAAAGATGTCATTGATTTCCTTGATTATGGGTAGATAAGAAGTTGCTAAAGATCATTCAACCAACAGATAAGCAGAGGAACTTGATATCAAATCTTCTTTTTCCTTTTAATCTCTTCCTTATCTTCTTCCACAACACCTAACCCTAGCTATTATATTTTTTAAAATTTAGGATTATAATATACAAGAATATTATAAAAACATAATCCAACAAGAAAATGATGTAGAATGCTTTAAAATACATATATATGTGATTAATAGTCTCTTGGACTGCAAGGAGATCCAATCAGTCCATCCTAAAGGAAATCAGTCCTGAACGTTCATTGGAAGGACTGATGCTGAAGCTGAAACTCCATTACTTCATCTATCTGATGTGAAGAACTGACTCATTTGAAAAGACCCTGACGCTGGGAGAGATTGAGGGCGGGAGGAGAAGGGGACGACAGAGGATGAGATGGTTGGATGGCATCACCAACCCAATGGACATGAGTTTGAGTAAACTCCAGTAGTTGGTGATGGACAGGAAGGCCTGGAGTGCTGCATGCAGTCCATGGAGTTGCAAAGAGTTGGACATGACTAAAGTGAATTGAACTGATATGTGATTAATGCTTCAGTACTTTATAACTTTATGTTAAGGAGGGAGTATTTAGCAAGCTACAAATGTGACAGATAGTCTGTAATAGTAGAGATGACTTTCCCCTTACCAGTGTTTGCCACTAAACTACTACACTTAGAAAATCTAAGTGAAGGAAGATAGCAGTGTTTAAGTGTGATCTGTGGACCTCTACATAAGAATCACGTGAGCTGATGTCCGTCCTACTCAGGGTCCACTTAATAATAACTTTTAGAAGGGAACCTGAGGATTTAATCTCTACAGAATCATTGGCATGTATCTTTCTTTAAAATCTTCATTTTCTTTAGTTTTCTTGTGTAGTCTGTATGTAACTGCAATTGTATCAAATTCTCTGTTGTACATTTCTGTTTGAAGGCAGTGAGCCGTTTATTATGCATAATAAATAGTCATTAAAAGGATGGTGAGGAAGACTGTGTCTCTGGAGCCTTCCATTTTATTTCTTTTTTTTCTTTCTGTCTAGTCCACAAATGCACTAATCCACTATCAGAGCATTACTCGTGCTTTCTTCCATGTGGAACTTGAAAGAAGTACTATTTTCTTTTTCAATTTCTCTTCTGGCTAATTTTCAAATTAATCTGAATATTTACTCTCCCCCATTTGTTTTTATCTCTTGTTGTCAATTGACCCCATCTTCTTCTTGGGACGTAAAAAAAAGGAGAGGGGAAGGACAATACATGAAAAGCATGAATGCCAGAAATCTCTGCATGTTGATGATTCAGCTACTTCTTAGATCAATATGGGAACTTTATATCTGAAATTTGTAATTTAGAGTCAAAGTCTTAAAATACCAGCTATATTTTATTTGTTATCTCATACGGTACCAAACTCCAAAATAACTGAGTTGAGTGTTAGCTACCTGTCATTCATTCATAAACCACAGTCAGGTCTTGAAGATGTCAGTGAGAATGCTGTGACAATTCTGTGAGCTCCATGACCATGAGAGTGAGCTATTTTAAAAATTTTAAATTTCTTTACTAATGGTGACATTCAAAGAGGAAAGATACAAGAGCATCATATCAGAAATTTTATTTTTTTCTCTGTCATTCTTGGAATCACTGAAAAGGAGTAGCATCCCAGTCCTTCTTCAGTAACTTTCTTTCTTCCTTGGAATGAATGCTGAGAAAGTGGAAGGATTTCTTCACCAAGTGTGTAATTGCATGGATACACTTATTCTATCACCTCAACTAATACCATTTGTCCCTTTAAGGACCTTACATAAATAACTTTATGCAGAGCAACCCTATGGGAACAAATTAACTCTTTTGTCTCTCTAAGTGTTGATAATGTTCTTTTTAGTTCTAAATTTATTCCTGGAATTCATCTTTCCAGACTAAATTCCAGATTCCAATTCACTACCTCATTGTGTGGTGCCCTGCATTATAATAATCTTTTCTTACTTACAACTCTTCCTGTGAGATTGGAAATTCGTACAGACCAGAATTGTTCACTTATGTGTCTCTATATACCAGAGCCTAGGACCATGTTGATTTTCGTGGTTTGTGTTTTAATGGAGTCGAGCCAAACTCCATGGAGCTACAGCCATTCCTAATAGAGCTTAGTTTAGCCCACTCCATTGACCTGAAATGTCCTTCCCTAACCATTCCCTGCCCTAGAAAATGAAGGACAATTTGGCTTTGCCAAAAAGTCCTTCATAGACTGACCATTTTCTCAACTGACTCTTTTCTATAAATCTTACATCAGTACATAACTGAAACAATCTGTTTATATGAACCTTCTACTATATTGCAAAAGAAAATTTCTTTTAGCAATGATTACTTCCCCTGCTAGGTCAGAGGTATAGTTGCAACCAATACATTTATGTACTTGATACTTGAAATAAATTTGTAAAGAGTTGGGGGTATATAATAAATCCATATATGTATACCCATGTATTTCTTTTATCTAATTGAGTACAACTAGTTGAGTGCATGCATATAATTGAGTATGTACATATAATCCTAATCTCTGAACATATAGTAGGAAAAGTTAAAGTTACAAAACTTTATGGTATACTACTTGCATTTATCTTAATGTTCACAACTTAAATATAGTTGAATAAAAGCAACTTCTTGACTGCAGTCTCAGCAAAACCACTCCACAGTCCATTGCTTTCCAGATAGGGTCTGACCTTGTCTAAGATACTTGATGTGAGGAGATAATGTTGAAACTTTTGTTCTTGATAGACATTTTGAGGGTCTCGCATATGGGATTCGGAGCTGCATATGCTGGGATGGGAGACAACCACTTGTAGTTCATCTGGAGCACTTTATAATCTTGAGTGTCCCTATCTCTCTTTAAAAATAATTAATACTTCACAAAAGGTAATATCTCTTGAAGCAAACTTAATTTAAAAATCTGTTTTAAGTGATAGGAGATGACATACTTTAGTAAGTGGTTCATGTTCAAAATATTCTGAGAAACAGGATGTCATGTGTGTGTGTGTGTGTATGTGTGTGTGTGTGTGTTGTGTGTGAATGCTTTAATTTCAGGAACAACCACAAAGCAGAGTAGCGATAGTAATTCTGTTCTTTTTCAGGAATGCTGTTGATTATAGTGATAACTCCTATCCAAGCTTATTAATCTGGAATCTTTAATTAAAGTAGATAATGATGGTGCATATTTATTTAACAGGAAATGTTTAATTTTACTAAAATGAATATAATTTTATGGCTTTAGTTTTGCAGACAGAGAAGCCAGATTGTTTATGTATCTGCTGTATCTCCTGAGATCACTGTGATAAGCATTTGGCCTAAGATTTGGATACTCTCATTGAATGATGTGAAAAATCCTCAATATTTAAAATGAACTTTTTGGATAAAGTAAAAGCTATACAGATAAATGGAGCTAATTTTCTTCAAGACTTTGACTTAATCGAGTGTATTGTATTCTACAAAAATTAAAACCTGAACAGTGTCTTAAACTATGGCTGATCTTTCTGATTGTAATAGAGGTCATAACCACAATTTATGTGACTTTACCAAAAATGATAGGGCTTTTGTTCATGCACTCAGGTAGCAGTTATTTTGAGCACCTACTATGTGCCAACCATGGAAAGTGTAAAACAGGTAAGATTACAATTCTCACAGAGTTTATTGTCTAATACTTTTTCTCCAAAGGCTAGACAGACAAATAAATAAAACTAATAAAATTGTTGCTACAGAAAGTGATGTAGGCTATAGAATGGCCTACTTTAGCTGAGATTGTGAGTGTATTTGAAGAAATATCATTTAAGCTGGAACTTGAAAAATGAGAAACTAGAGAGTATTACAAGGAAAAGGACATCATATTCAGAGACCCTGATTTGGGGGCAATCTTGGAAGAGTGTTAATGTGACAGTAGTTGAGTGAGTTCCAGGGAGAAGATCATGAAATGAGAGAGCAGGCAGGCGCAGAGGTGTTTCACACAGGGCCTTGCAGGCCACATTAGATTTGATGGGATTTACCATCAATGGAATGGGGTGCCATTCTGGGAAGTGTTAACATTCAAATTTCAGTTTAAATGCATCATCCTGGCTGGCTGTCTTCAAAAAAAGTTTTTAGTATGTCCAAGTGGAAACAGGCTGGGGGCTAAAAACAGAAAGAATTAGCATTTGAGTTGATTTATATTCTAAATGAATTTTGAAGAATTTACTATTATGAGGGATTTTGGTACATATCAATGTTTTCTTCTGTTCTAATGTTTATCACTCCTTCCTGATAATATAGTGTGCTGTTGACACTTTAGAATATAATTAATGTCTAACCTCCCATATCATTCAATGGTATCCTACAGTGTCATATTTAAAATGCAGAATTTCACTGTTTAGACATGCTATGCATTTATTTAAATAGTTCCTTATTTTTGGACTCCAGAGTTATTTTCAAAGCTATTGTGTAATAAATAACTTTTCAATAATTCCGTGCTTGCAAATCTTAATACATATCTTTAATGACTTTCTAAAGATATATTGTTGTTGTAAAACCATCACTTTCTCAGAGACAAGCATTCATCATTTCTGTGGCAAAACCCACAAAACAGTGAAGCTGAGCAGCGATGAAGCCATAGTAAGTCAGCATGGTTCACTCTTTACTAAATGATTCATTGCCCTGTATCAGGAATGCCCCCCCCCCCCTTATCCTTCCATCAGAAGATGACTCAAAATCAGCAGTTTAATAGATTATTACATGTCAGACACTTGCAGGGTTTTTAGCAAATATAACTGTAAATATTAAGTCCACGATTTTTAAGGTATACTTTCTTTAGTCTCCTTATTCTATACCAGCTCATGGTTTGGAAAACCATTACCAAATACCAGCCTCTTCAATTTGTTGCAATTCAGTGAATGTTATATCCTCTGAAAAATTCATATGTTGAAACACTAATCACAATAGATCACAATAGGATACCTTTGGAAGTGGGATTTTGGGGGGAGTAATTCGATCATGAGGATGGTACCCTCATGAATAGCATTAGTGTCTGTGTAAGAAGAACCCAGCGAGCTTACTAGCACTCTTTGCACCATATGAGGACACAGCAAGGAGACAGTCCTCTATAAACTAGATATTGGTCATTAACTGCAAGGAGATCCAACCAGTCCATCCTAAAGGAGATCAGTCCTGGGTGTTCATTGGAAGGACTGATGATGAAGCTGAAACTCCAATACTTTGGCCACCTGACGCAAAGAGTTGACTCATTGGAAAGGACCCTAATGCTGGAAAGGATTGGGGGCGGAAGGAGAAGGGGATGACAGAGAATGAGATGGCCAGATGGCATCACCGACTCGATGCACATGGGTTTGGGTAGACACTGGGAGTTGGTGATGGACAGGGAGGCCTGGCGTGCTATGATTCATGGGGTCGCAAAGAGTCAGACACGACTGAGCGACTGAACTGAACTGACCAAGATGGCACCCTGATCTTGGATTTCTTCCTTAAAGAACTATGAGAAATATTTGTTTTTAAGCCACCCAATCTCTAGTAAATGGTTATAGTAAACCAAACTGTCTAAGATAATTGCAGCAGATTTTAAAAGCTAGGAAGTATTTGGTAAGGGAAACTACTCTGAAACATTTCTATATATTTATCTCTATATTCATGCATGCATGCTCAGCTGCTAAATCATGTCTGACTCTTAGCAACCCCATGGACAGGCTCCTCTGTCCATGAGATTTTCAGGCAAGAATACTGGTCTGGGTTGCCATTTCCTTCTCCAAGGGATCTTCCTGACCTAGGGATCAAGCTAGCGTCTCTTGTGTCTCCTGCATTGGCGGATGGATTCTTTAGCACTGAGCTACCTGGGAAGCCTATCTGTATATGCATGTGTGTTTAAATAAGCATATACATGCATACACATATATTATGTATGTAAGATTTTTCAGCTCATCAGTAGTTTTATGTGTTTCTATCTCCTTCAAGGGCTGGATCAGAATAAATAGTGGTGAATCAAACAATCTTATGGACTTTAGACATTAATAAAATTCTGGAAAAATTTAGGGACTCTGTCCACCCCCAAAACAAAAGCAAAACATAGTTTTTAAAGACATTATTTTTATACTTGATAGCTGGAAGTCTAGAATGGGAAAGCATAGGGTAAAATTTGTGAAGTCTGTTCCCTTCACTTGTCAAAAATACTTGTACAAAAGAAGAAAAGTTGCTGCTTTGCTTATGTGCGACTCTGATCCGATGCTAATACATGTCTTAGAAAGGCAGTTTTATAATTCACTTTATTAAGAGACTCTTTTAATATTGGATTCAAATTATTATTAAGTAAATACTGATTAAATTATAATATTAATACCTCTTACATTTTTAAAAGCCTCTTTTCAAAGTGCTAGTCCTTTTGATCATCATAATAATCAACAGTGGCATAATCCTGACTTCAAATGAATCTTATAATTGAGTATCAATTATAATACAGACATAAGCTTAGACTGTGCAATGAAGTACATGGAAATAAGAATGGCTGGTCCACTCTCTACCTACAGAGCAACTGCCACCCCAAACTTACTCGTATCTGAGCCCCCAGTTCTCAATCATTGTCCCTCAAGTATCTTCTGAACCATTCCGCAGTGTTGCATCGCTAGAAAACCACTGTAGCAATCTGTAGGCCAGAGGACATGGAGAGAGTCCTTTCTGTGTTTTCTCTGCATAAGGAAATCAAACCCAGGGAGAGCAGTGATGTATCCGTTACCACAGAGCTGTGAGAAGGAGGGCTAAAAGGAAAGAGGGTTTAAGCCTGACTGAGTTCTTTTTCTACTCTTCCTCAATTACATTTATATGCAGTTGTATGTGTAAATATTATGCGAAGGGAAGCAGGTAGCATAGAATATGAATAATACCCTAGCTGTGAAGACTTGGGCAAGCCACTTTCCAATTGTACAATAGAAGCTTAAATTGCAGAGAAAACCCCAACATGTCTAAAATTAAATTATCATATTTATCATTTTAAGAAAAAGACAGAAATGAATTAAAATTTCATTATGAAGGTTATAATTTAAGTGACAATTCAAATGTTCTAATGCATAGGTTGATATTATTTCCTTATTTTTGCCTCCAAATATAGTGTTCTTGCCTAGAGAACCCCATGGACAGAGGAGCCTGATGAGCTACAGTCCATGGGGTCACAAAAAGTCAGACATGACTTAGCGACTAAACAACAACATACCTTTTATGTGAATTCTTAAAAGGCCAAGATGCTATTTTCTTAATTTCCTTTTCAGAGTGTTCATCATTATAATATAGAAATATAACTGATTTTTTGATGTGTTTACTTTGTATCCTGCAGCTTTGCTGAATTCACGTATTAGTTCTAAGAGTTTTTGTGGAGTCTCTAAGATTTTCTACATATAAAGTATCATTATAAAATGATAAGTAGAGATAATTTTACTTCTTCCTTTTGAATTTGGGTATTTTTTTTTCTTTTCTTTTTTGTCTGATTGCTCTGGCTGAGACATCAATACTCTGGTGAAAATAAGTGGCTAAATTGAGCATCCTTTCCTTTTTTATGATCTTAGAAGAAAAGCATTCAGTCATCATCATTGAGTAGGTTATTTGCTGTGGTTTTGTTATATATAACCTTTATTATATTGAGGGAGTTTCTCCTTTACTTACTGTGTTGGGTGTTTTTTACATGAAAGGGTATTAAACATGTCAAATGCTTTTTCTGCAACAGTTGAAATTATTATAAACTGTTTTTCCTTCTTTCTGTGAATGTGGATTTTTGTGCTAATTTTTTTCATATGTTGAACCATTCTTGAATTCCAGGGATAAAGTCACTTGGTCATGGTGTGTAATCCTTGTAATATGCTACTGAATTCAGTTTTCTCAAGGATTTTGCATTGATGTTTGTAAAGGATATTGTCTATAACCTTATTTTCTCACAGTATCTTTGTCTGGCTATGACATTAAGGAAAAGGCTGAGCCACTGAATATGTTAGGGAATGTTCTTTTCATCTTTGGGGGGGAAAGTTTGAGAAAGATTGATGTTAGTTATTCTTTAAGTGTTTAGAAAATTCACCAATGAAGCCATCAGGTCCAAGGCTTTCCTTTTTGGGGGAGATTTCTGTTTGCCAGTTAGGAGAGCAGTTTCATTTATAATAGCATCCAAAATATTACTTAGAAATTAACAAAGAAGAAGGACTTGTACAATTATAAATTCAAAGCAGGGACTTCCCTGGCAGTCAAGTGGTTAGGACTCCATACGTCCACTGTAAGGGGCACAGGTTTGATCCTTGGTCAGAGAGTTAAGACCCCTCATGCAGCACATGGTGTGGCCAAAAAACTTAAAACAAACAAACAAAAAGAATTGCAAAGCATTTTTAAAGTAAGGAAGACAAAAATATTTAAAAGGTACTGACTCTCCATTTGGAAAGATGAAAATATGTGGGGATGAACAGTGATGATAGTTGCACAACCATGTGACTGTGCTTATTGCCATTGAACTGTGGTCTCAAAAATGATAAAATGATAACTGTTATATTAGATATTTATATAAATATTGATATATTTTATCAAAATAAAAAAAGTTTTTTAAAAAGCAAATAAATGTAAAGGTATTCCATGTTCATGGATTGCAAGAATTATCCCAATAGCACATTTTGCAGAAACTTAAAAATTCATCCTAAAATTCATATGTAATTTCAAGGAACTTCAAATAGCCCAAACAATGTTGAGAAACAAGAACAAATTTGGAGGACTCACACTTCCTCATTTCAAATTTACTGCAACAACTGTAGTCATCCAAACTGTGGTACTGGCATAAAGACAGACGTATGTACAGATGGAATAGAATAGAGACTCCAGAAATAACCCCTGGCATATATGGCCAAATGATTTTTGACAAAGATGCTAAGACCAATCAAGAGGGAAAGGACAATCTTTTCTACAAGGGTGTTGATAAAATTGTGTATCCATATATAGAAGAATGAAGTTGGACCCTTACCAAACACCATATGAAAAAATTAACTAAAGTTGAATCAGAAACCTAAATGTAAGACCTAAAACAAAACTCATAGAAGAAAACATAAGATTAAAAGCTTCACAACATTGAATTTGACAATGATTTCTTGGATGTGACCAATAAAAGCATAGGTAACAAGAGAAAAAAAAAAAAATATATATATATATATATAAATTGGATTTCAGGAGAATTTAAAAACAAATTGTGCCCACCAAGGCTACTAAGACAAGCCACAGAATGGGGGAAAATATTTGCAAATCACATATCTGATAAGGGATTATTATACCAAATATATAGAGTATTCCTAAAACTCAACAACAAAAAATCAACCTGATTTCAAAATGGTCAAAGGACCATAGTTGTTAATGGGCATATAAGAACTCACTGAGTTGTTGTTTACATTAAATATATACAGCACTTTACATATCAATCATATCTCAAGTGGTTTTAAAAATGCCTATGATAGTCAATTTTATGTTATATGATTTCTATCACAGTAAAAAGTTGGGGCAAAAGAAAGCCAAGGAGAAAATTCTTTGGCCCCTTTGGATCGTTGTTAGATTTTTGCCATAAAGCCCAAAACGGAATATGTAGTTCATTAAATCTCATTTTTTTCAGGAAAATCTGGTCTTTAAATTACTGATTTGAGCATGTTTTTATATAGCCATTATAAATTCATACTTTTTTTTTTAATGCTCTTCCCAAACACCTGATTCATAATAATGTTCTGGCATATTTAAGGAATAAAGAAAATTCCTAGAGATGAACAGCTTGCATTGAGAATTTGTTCTTGTAGCTAGCAGCCTTCAGAGGTGTTTGCCTGTGAACTCTTAGCAGCTTCCTGAATCTCGGCCAGTGTTTGGATCCCCTGAGTGTGACACTGAGGGGAAAGCTATTTGTAGGCACACCAGGCCTGTTTCAGCAATTAATTACTGTGAAGCAGTGGACATTTACTTCATTTTCAGAAGTGTTCTAAGACACATGTTGAAACTGTTGCCCAACAATTGACTTTTCAGATTGATATCAGAAGAAAAAATAATTGGAGTTTCAAGCTATCTGAGTAAACTGTCAGAGCTTATGTTGTGAGAAAGAGCAAATAAAATATACACCACACATTTCCCACTTACCGTGCTTGTTGTTCAGAATTTTCTAGAATAAATTCTAATCAAACTTCCCCTTACTATATTTTTTGGGTCTTCATCTTGGAAATAATGAGCCACTGGTGGTCCTGAAGCAGCAGCCTCATGCTCTCATTAATGCCAGGGCTTAAGTCATAGAAAATCTCGTGGGACTCTTAGCTCTGACACTCTTTGTTCTGTTTTTTTATAGTGTGCTTGTTTTCTTAGTTGAACAAAAAAATATAAGTAGCCTTTCAGCTGGTTTGGGGGGATATTCTTATCTTTAGGCCTGTGCAGTCCTGCTAATGACTCTTAGCACTTTTAATACAAGCAGTATCTTGTTATTTTTTTATCAGTAACCTCATAAAACAAAAAACTATTCAACTCTGAGTGGTCCTTGTAGCTCCTAGCTTATCTGCTTAGTAATTTGATTATATCCATATTATAAAATAAAATGAAGAATAAATTTTTAAGACAGCTGAATCGAATTTTAACCCATTTTGTGTTCTATATTCTTTCTCCCATCCTCCTTCCTCCCCTCCCTCCCCCTCTTCCTGCCCCTCCTCCTTTCCCTTCCTCTCCTCATCCTCCTCTTCTTTCTCCCTCTCTCTTCCCAGTAGCAAAATGTATGTTTTTCATCTCCCTCGCTGTGTTTCACCATTAGTGGAATAACATTAATGGACCAGATGAAATCTGACATCCATTCCATTCTGGCATGTGACGAGTCTGTTTCTAGTGGCCACTAGGAGTAGGGTAACAACTGTACCAGCATGCTCTTTTTCATAGTATCTTGGGCACTCTTACCATGTGATCATTGGTGCTGTTTCTGTTTACAGTGGCTTTAAAATATCATATACCTAAGCATGTGCGCGCACACACATACACACACACACTTGCATATATATGTCAAGTCAGTTTTGAAATAAGAAATCTGAATTTTAAGCCTTCATCAAAATCTGAATGCTATATTTCAGAATCTCAATTAGGAAATATATTTAACCATTTAACACTGTTGAAGAAAGCCACATCAGTTTCAAGTCAAGTCATTCAGGAACTCCACGATCAACAGCAAAGTTCAATATGAATACATCAATAAGAAGTGAATGGGATGGGTCTGATGTTTTCTTCCCAAAAGGAAAGTTGATAGGGGTATTAAAAATTATGTTGGCCTATTTTTCTGAAAGATGGAATTGGCTGAACTCTGTGTAAGTCCTTTGAGTGAGAACTTAGACAAGGAAATTATCTCATAGCAGAAGCACAGAAAATAAGTACCATTAGTAACTGCACACACAACATAAAGTTTTCCTATTTGTCCTCAGAAAGTATTAATTTGAACACATGAACCATGATTTACAGAAAAATGGCAACATGAAAAGAGTTTTGTAAACAGGTACCCAGTGGGAGTTAAGGTCATATGAGGCAGGGGTTGGTTATTGGAAATCTGTCTTGTGTTCCTCATGTCATTCAGTAATGAGGAAGATATGACATTAAAGACAATGAAATTGATTTCTAATAATGTTTACAGAATCTTTTGGAGAAAATGTTAGAAATTCAGCCACCACCTATGATGCAAATGCTCTAAATTATATATTATTTATGAGTTTCAAAGCAGGCATTCTTTTGTCACATACAAGGGCTATGGGCTGTGGAATGAAAAGCCATCTTCCTATTTGGATGACTTTCAGAAAGTTGGAAAACAGCTCTGAGCCCAAGTCCCCGCATCTATAATGAAGGCTTTTGCAAATCTTCCAAACTATGTTCCAAGTAATAATAATGATGATACTCAAGATGTTTTGAGAGTTTCTGATTTGTTATACAGGAGCTGCGGGGTTCAATCTCTGGGTTAAGAAGATCCCTTGGAGGAGGAAATGGCAACCCACTCCAGTATTCTTGCCAGGAAAATTCCATGGACAGAGGAGCCTGGCGGGCTATAGTCCATGGGGTCACAAAGAGTAGGACACGACTGAGCAACTGAACACACACTTTCAGTTCAGTTCAGTTCAGTCGTTCAGTCGTGTCTGATTCTTTGCGACCCCATGCAATGCAGCACGCCAGGCCTCCCTGTCCATCACCAACTTCTGCAGTTTACTCAAACTCATGCCCATTGAGTCGGTGATGCCATCCAGCCATCTCATCCTCTGTCGTCCCCTCCTCCTCCTGCCCCCAATCCCTCCCAGCATCAGGGTCTTTTCCAAAGAGTCAACTCTTCGCATGAGGTAGCCAAAGTACTGGAGTTTCAGCTTCAGCATCAGTCCTTCCAATGAGCAGCCAGGACTGATCTCCTTTAGGATAGACTGGTTGGGTCCCCTTGCAGTCCAAGGGACTCTCAAGAGTCTTCTCCAACACCACAGTTCAAAAGCATCAATTTTTCGGCACTCAGCTTTCTTCACAGTCCAACTCTCACATCCATACATGACCACTGGCAAAACCATAGCCTTGACTAGACAGACCTTTGTTGGCAAAGTAATGTCTCTGCTGTCTAGGTTGGTCATCACTTTCTTTCCAAGGAGTAAGCGTCTTTTAATTTCATGGCTGCAATCACCATCTGCAGTGATTTCTTTATCAAGCATTTTGTACAGTGTTAAAGTATGTGCTCCAGATGTTCAAGCACACACTTTAACACTGTACAAAATGCTTGATAAAGTGATCTCACTGACCATAGGTAAATAGTAATAATATTTCCTTGCTTTACACACAAATAAACTAAAACTTAAAGGGAATAAATGATGTATCCAAGGTCTCCCCATGAGTTACTAACCAGACCTGAACCCAGGCTGTATAGTTCCTAAGACGAATGCCTTTTACCAAAAGTCACTCAGCTCTGCTTCCCTTTATGTACCACAGAGCTGCTGAAAGAATTTTAAGCATGGTAATGAAATAATCAGGTTGCTTCTCTTTCCTGTCTTTCTCTCCTTTCTCCCCTACTTTTGTGTCTCCCACTACTCCATCCTGATTTATTTTGCCAAATAAATTATTTTACTTATTTTATTTATAAATAAATTTTTTATAATGTAGAGGATCGGCTGCCTCTACACTATATCAAATGCACATTGTTTTCCAAGTTGTTGTTCTGTTAGGATGCCTTGACCAGCTATGAAGTCTTCTTTAGAGGGAATCTATGGTCTTCTTGCTTCCGTTGGGGTTTATGGCTGAAACTCAGACACACATTTATTTGTTGGATTGACCAAAAATTTCGCTCTGGTTTTTCCACAAGAGCTTATGGAAAAACCCGAACAAACCATTTGGGCAACCCAGGAGTAAACATTAAAAAGAGGTAAAATTAAAAAGTTATTTTGGGGGGCTCAAAAATCACCGTGGATGGTGACTGCAGCCATGAAATTAAAAGACGCTTGCTCCTTGGAAGAAAAGCTGTGATCACCCTAGACAGCTTATTAGAAAGCAAGACATTACTTTGCTGACAAAGGTCCATCTAGTCAAAGCTATGGTTTGTCCAGTAGTTATGTATGGATGTGAGAGTTGGACTATAAAGAAAGCTGAGTGCCGAAGAACTGATGCTTTTGAACTGTGGTGTTGGAGAAGACTCTTGAGAGTCCCTTGGATTGCAAGGAGATCCAACCAGTCAATCCTAAAGGAGATCAGTCCTGGGTGTTCATTGGAGGGACTGATGCTGAAGCTGAAACTCCAATACTTTGGCCATCTGATATGAAGAGCTGACTCATTTGAAAAGGCCCTGATGCTGGGAAAGATTGAGGGCAGGAAGAGAAAGGGATGATAGAGGATGAGATGGTTAGATGGCATCACTGATTCAATGGACATGAGTTTGAACAAGCTCCTGAAGTTGGTGATGGACAGGGAAGCCTGGTGTGCTGCAGTCCGTGGGGTCAAAGAGTTGTACACGACTGAGCAACTCAACTGAACTGAACTGAGTAGTAAACAATAATGTAAGGAAAAAGGCTAACAATTAATTATAAAGAACTGAAGCATCCTCTTAAAATAGAACCTTCCTCTACTTCCTCTCTCCCAGCTTCCAGCCTTCCCTCTAGCATGTGTCATTTCACACTTTCACACTTGTTTTGTTATCTGCTGCAAATTAGCAGGAACCCTTAAGAAAATTTGCAAGTATTGGCACCAAATCCAAGTTTCATTTCTCAAGTTGTTCGCTGTGCTGTGGCCTTAGAAACCTCTCCTCTCTGATGAGCCCGTCCCAGCATAGGGAACTGGGTGAGCTGCAGAACCTGAGTCCTTCTCTTTAATTCTGTTTAACCATCTGTCCCCAGATGGAGGCATTCATTAAGGAATAATCATAGCTTCTGAATAGCACCTTTATGCATGGTTGCTTCTCCTTTCTGCAACAACTTGCTGAGTTACAAGGAAATTGATTTTCTATATCATAAATGATTAGTTTTATAACCTCACTTTGGCTATTACTCTTTTCTTTTTTTTTATATTTACCTCAATTTTTATTCCTTTTATCACTCGTTCTCTTTATTTTTTCTTTCTTTTTCCTTCTCTTTTATCCTCTTTTTCCTTCTTTCTTTACCATTTGTCTAATCCTGATAGTTTATAAACCATTACTGTCATCTAAAAAATTAGTCACAATCTGAAAATAGAGGGTGTTTTATTTGCCAGGAATGTTAGGACTTCAAGCCCAGGAGGCAGCATCTCAGGTAGCCCTGAGAAACTGCTTTGAGGAGGCAGAGGATGGAGTCAGGATATATAGGAGTCTGTAACAAAGGGGAGCAAGCAATGGGAACATCAAGGATTACCGTTAATTAAGGAAAATCAGACATCTCAAGTGAAGGAATTTAGTGCTCTTCTGTGTATGGGAAGATACAAGAGTCTGGGATTATTGAAGTCTTTCCTTTCATATGCATCTCAGCTATCCAAGGGCAGCATCCTGGGTTTTTTGGATTTTTCACATTCTCTGGACCTCCTCAGAGTTCCTCAGCAATTGCTGGGGGTGACATCTGCTGGATCACAGGCTTTGTTTTCCCTTTTGAGGACCCTTATTCACATTTGGAGGCCCCAAGTCACTGATGGCTATTACATCTTTGTTTATTGATATGGCAGGAGATATTCCATTACACAAAACCATCACAAATACATTTTAGAATATGTGCATGTGTGTGTGTGTGTGCGTGTACACACATACACGTCCCTAGAAATAAACAAACAAACAAACAAAACACGGTAAGAAGTACCATATTCTCTTGTAATACTTAGCCCCTGTAACCAGAGATTAATTGAGTAACCTGCTTTCGCTGCAGAGATGAAGAGATTAGATAAGGTTTTTGCTAGTGGCAATTCTAATTGTTTGGACTATAGAGTCTTCATGAACTCTAGAAGACAAGTTTCAATAGGACAATGCAGTTGGAGATTCATTATTCTGACCAGTCTGGTATCTTTCACCAAGACTGTCATTGTTGGAAAGAAAGGATTAAAATAGCTCCTTCTCAATGCCTTTTCATCTGAAAGCATGTTTATCCTGGTTGACTATTTAATTCAGACCTTAAAGAATAAATAGGGCATTAAAAGAAGAACAGTTTGCTTAGGATATGTTGCAGATAGCCTCCTGTTTTCTGAGAAATGATAAAGCAAATTTTCTAAAGTATAGAGAGAGTAAGAATCTGAGTGAAGTTAGATTAGAGAGTGTTGTTTTCACCTGTAGTTTTAACTGATTTGAAAAATACAGTTTTATTGTTCAGAGGCAAGAAGATAAAGAATGTATGCAGAGAATAGCAAGCTAATATACCTGGCTAGAAATGATCATAGATTAAGTATAGTTGGCAGTCGTGGAAGGCAAAGTTGGACAGGTAGCTAGTAGAAGTCTAATTTACATATGAGAAATCTTGACTGTAAATCAAAACTGATGGGCAATCATGGTACATCACTGAAATTTTGGAAACAAAGAGACAAAAATGATAAGAAGGATTTTAATGCATTGCTAGTACAGGAGGAAGTAGAGCCACAGAGAATAATTAGAAAGCTGTTGGCATATTAGAAATTAAAGTACCACAGTGCCTCGCCAATAGCAGTCACTTAATAGATTCTTTTAGGTAAAATGAGTAAAGGAATGAACTAGCCTTTAATCTCCACATTGTTGGTGAAATAAAAAATAAAATGGAAGGAAGAGAGATCATATAACCAAATGAGGGAGATTTAAATATTGATAGGGATGTGGGAAGAGAAAAGGAGGAGTCTGAAATAGCCTAGAATTCAATGGCTGGAAACTTAATAGAAAGAAATAGCTTGTATTCCAAAAACAATTGTCTCTAAAGCTGTTTTCCATGGATAATTAAAGGAAGCACAATTGCTTTGCCAACAAAGTTCCGTCTAGTCAAGGCTATGGTTTTTCCAGTAGTCATGTATGAATGTGAGAGTTGGACTATAAAGAAAGCTGAATGCCAAAGAATTGATGCTTTTGAACTGTGGTGTTGGAGAAGACTCTTGAGAGTCCCTTGGACTGCAAGGAGATCCAACCAGTCCACCCTAAAGGAGATCAGTCCTGAGTGTTCATTGGAAGGACTGATGTTGAAGCTGAGACTCCAGTACTTTGGCCACCTGATGCAAAGAGCTGACTCATTTGAAAAGACCCTGATGCTGGGAAAGATAGAGGCAGGAGGAGAAGGGGACGACAGCGATGAGATTGTTGGATGGCATCACCAACTCAGTGGACATAAGTTTGGGTAAACTTTGAGAGTTGGTGATGGACAGGGAGGCCTGGCGTGCTGCAGTTCATGGGGTCGCAAAGAGTTGGACACAACTGAGTGACTGAATTGAACTGAACAATGATGCAGTAATTGTTCTTTATCTTTACCCTCTTGAATGAAAGAGTTTGTGTTTCTACTGTCATCAATGCTGTAAAGCTAATTGTAATAGTTGTTTGTTATTCAGTGGCTAAACTGTGTCTGACTCTTTGCAACCCCACGGACAGCAGTACACCAGGATTCCCTGTCCTTCACCATCTCCTGAAGTTGGCTCAGACTCCTGTCCATTGAGTCGAAGCTGCCATCCAACCATCTCATCCTCTGTCATCCCCTTATCCTCCCTTCGGTCTTCCCCAGCATCAGGGTCTTTTCCAATGAGTCAGCTCTTTGCATCAGGTGCCAAAGTATTGGAACTTCAGCTTCAGCATCAGTCCCTCCAGTGAATATTCAGGGTTGATTTCCTTTAGGATTGACTGGTTTGATCTCTTTGCAGTCCAAGGGACTCTGATAGAGATAAAATTAATAGATTTTCAATTAAGAATTGGGGAAAATCTGTTCAATGAAGGACCTGGTGAGCATGGTACTAAAAATAACAAGTTAAACTGAGGTGGAGGTGATAGCTCTGAATTCCCCAGAAAAAAAACAAGAAAGAAGACACAGCTTTAGAGTTAAATACAATAGGTATTTCAAAAGGATAGCTCTTTTTGAAGAGCCTGATTGTATTTCAATTAAGGAGACACCTCCTTATATAGCAATGTTGGATAATAATGCAGTGTTTCGAAAGCCCCAGGGAGAATAAAAATAAAATAGTTTAAATTAAATTGCAAGTTACTTTAATATAATTGATGTTCTTACAAAAAGGTTTAAGCCTGTACAATATTAAAATATCAACAAACTTAACCAAGAGCTTCTGTATTAACCAAGTTCTTAATTAACTAAGTTCTTGTTCTTAACCAAGTTCTCTTAGGCAGGGATTTGTTTCGAAGAACCTTTTTATGCCTCCTGAAGAGAAAGGCACATTCCTCCTGGTTGAGTTAATCTCTTAATCTAAATGAAAATTCAATCTCCTCTGACCTGCTCCATATGACATGCTCAGTTCAAGGGTTCCTCTGCCAAATTGAAAGGTGTGGTCCTCCTGGAATTTTGCAGTGAAAGCTAGGGCAGCTCGGTTTCTTGTGTTAACTGTTATACTCCTGCATACATTTCAACAGCTATAACTTCCTCCTCCAGAGGTCACTGAAAGTCACTGTGGATGAAATGATTCAACCTTGTCATATTTACAGTGGCAGAATGTCAATACACAAAGTGAGATGATGATAAACAGCTGACTGTCAAAGTTTAACCTGAATGCAGGCACTCAAATGAAACAAAATCCCCTGGATTATTTCAAAAGAATCAGATCCTTTCTAATTATGCATCCCAAGATGGCAACATGTAGCTTCTCAAGCCAAGTTTGAAATAACTCAACATGGTAGCGTCATTTGTTCTTATACTTAATATCTATTTTTTCCCTTTAAATGTAGTTTCATTCATTTCATTGTAACAAACAAATGTAAAATAATCTGTTGTAGGAATTTGTTCTTGACACTTTGAATAGTCTTTTCAGTAACACAGTTTAGAGGAAATATCAATAAAATCTGGACTATTCCTGCATGCTCAGTCATATCCAACTCTTTGTGACCCTTTAGGACTGTAGCCAACCAAGGTCCTCTGTCCATGGGAGTTTACAGACATGAATACTGGAGTGGGTTGCTGTTTCCAACTCCAGGGGGATCTTCCTAACCTAGGAATCAAACCTGCATCTCCTGCATTAGCAGGCAGATTCTTTACCCCTGAGCCATTGGGGGATCCCCTATGACATTCTTAGTTTTGAAATATTTGAAATAGAGTTCATATTAGGCTTACTATATTTAAAAAAAAGAAAAAAATAATAAGTGAGGTGATTTGTCCTTTAAATTCCTATCACAAATTGTTTGGAGAATATATGTATTTCTTTGTGAGACAAAAGAGCAGTGTATTATTTGCTTAATATAAAAAGTTAAAATGAATATTCAAGCAGTGAAAGGAAGCCCAGTTATTATTGTGGTCTGAAAGAAAAAAGAAAAATATGATGCAGGAAACGATACTGAGTAATATACAGTAATATGAGCACTTTTTTAGAAATGCAGTAGGCATAATTATGAATGTTCACCAGAAAGAAAAAGTTATTCGTACATGAGTATTGCCCATATTCACTTTTTCTTTAAGGGGGAAAGATGCTGGCCCATTGGATCAGCTTCTGCAATCTCCTTTATCCATCTGTATCTATATGTATCTGTCCATCTATCCACCCAAATCTAGGTAAAAAGATTATCAGATAACTGGAGAAAGCAGGAAGGGTAAATTAACCTCTGCATACAAAGCTAGGGGGAGAAAAGAGCTCATGTCCAGAAAAATATTCAATTTAATTTATAAAGTCTTACCTTCACACTCTGTGTGTAAATCACTGTGCCAAGTGCTTAGAGGGTGTAAAATTGAGTAATGCCCAGTCCCTCATCTCCAACAGGCTCACAATTTTATAGGCAGGAATCTCATCACTATTATGCAAACTCTGCTACTTGCCAAAATAGATTAAAATACAAGCATATTGCTTTGGGATTTCAGGAGAAGAATTTTTAAGGTCACTCTTTTTTCTTTTTATAAAGCAGTGGCAGTTTTGGAATAATTCCTCAAAATTTCTGCCATTTCATTTTTATTTAAAGATAAGGGAAGACCTCAGTTTGTTTTGGAGAGTTTAAATAATGGCGTTTTAGGCTTCCCACATAGCTCAGTTGGTAAAGAATCTACCTGCAATGTAGGAGACCCGGGTTTGATTCATGGGTCAGGAAGATGCCCTGGAAAAGGAAATGGCAACCCACTCCAGTATTCTTGCCTGGAGAATTCTATGGACAGAGGAGCCTGGCGGGCTATAGTCCATGGGGTTGCAAGAGTTGAACATGACTGAGTGACTGAACCACAACAACATTTTAGGCCAAACCAACACCTTCATTATTACTGTTATCAGTCAGAATCCTGGTAGGACAAGAGGTACTATCCCTCTTTTCACATATTTTATAACTTTTTTTCCCAGTAAACAGTAGGGGGAGAAAGAATTATAAATAAAAATAATAGAATTTGGACGTGGTTTTATGATGCTGCTGTCAAGTTTTTGTTTTTTTTTTTAAATCTTTTTTTTTTTTATTAGTTGGAGGCCAATCACTTCACAACATTTCAGTGGGTTTTGTCATACATTGATATGAATCAGCCATGGATTTACACGTATTCCCCATCCCGATCCCCGCTCCCACCTCCCTCTCCACCCGATTCCCCTGAGTCCTCCCAGTGCACCAGGCTGGAGCACTTGTCTCATGCATCCCACCTGGGCTGGTGATCTGTTTCACCATAGATAGTATACATGCTGTTCTTTTGAAATATCCCACCCTCACATTCTCCCACAGAGTTCAAAAGTCTGTTCTGTATTTCTGTGTCTCTTTTTCTGTTTTGCATATAGGGTTATCGTTACCATCTTTCTAAATTCCATATATATGTGATAGTATGCTGTAATGTTCTTTATCTTTCTGGCTTACTTCACTCTGTATAGTTTTTGTTTTTACTTTGGTTGTATGGTTATCAGTTCAGTTCAGTCGCTCAGTCGTGTCCAGCTCCTTGTGACCCTATGGACTGCAACACATCAGGCTTCAATGTTCATCACCAGCTCCTGCAGTTTGCCCAAATTCATGTCCATTGAGTCAGTGATGCCATCCAACCATCTCATTCTCTGTCATCCCCTTCTCCTCCCGCCTTCAATCTTTGCCAGCATCAGGGTCTTTTCAAATGAGTCAGCTCTTTTGCATCAGGTGGCCAAAGGATTGGAGTTTCAGTTTCAACATCAGTCCTTCCAATGAACACTCAGGACTGATCTCCTTTAGGATGGACTGGTTGGATCTCCTTGCAGTCCAAGGGGCTCTCAAGAGTCTTCTCCAACACCATAGTTCAAAAGCATCAATTCTTCGGCACTCAGCTTTCTTTATAGTCCAACTCTCACATCCATACATACTGGAAAAACCATAGCCTTGACTAGGTGGGCCTTTGTTGGCAAAGTAATGTCTCTGCTTTTTAATATGCTGTCTAGGTTGGTCATAAATTTCCTTCCAAGGAGTAAGCATCTTTTAATTTCATGGCTGCAATCACCATCTGCCGTGATTTTGGAGCCCAGAAAATAAAGTCAGCCACTGTTTCCACTGTTTCCCAATCTATTTGCCTTGAAGTGATGGGATAGGATGCCATGATCTTAGTTTTCTGAATGTTGAGTTTTAAGCCAACTTTTTCACTCTCCTCTTTCACTTTCATCAAGAGGCTCTTTAGATCTTCTTCACTTTCTGCCCTAAGAGTGGTGGCACCTGCGTATCCGAGGTTATTGATATTTCTCCTGGCAATCTTCATTCCAGCTTGTGCTTCTTCCAGCCCAGCGTTTCTCATGATGTACTCTGCATATAAGTTAAATAAGCAGGGTCACAATAGACAACCTGGACGTACTCCTTTTCCTATTTGGAACCAGTGTGTTGTTCCATGTCCCATTCTAACTGTTGCTTCCTAACCTGAGGTTTCTCAAGAGGCAGGTCAGGTGGTCTGGTATTCCCATCTCTTTCAGAATTTTCCAGTTTGTTGTGATCCACACAGTCAAAGGCTTTAGCAAGTCAATAAAGCAGAAATAGATGTTTTTCTGGAAGGTGCTCATAAAATGAGAAATGAGAAAATAGACAAGGTGGTGTGACACTGACTCCATCCGTGTGGGTGGGATTTTAGAGTTACTTATGCCTGGTGGCTCTGATGGTAAAGAATCTGCCTGCAATGCAAGAGACCCAGGTTCAATCCCTGGGTCCAGAAGATCCCCTGGAGAAGGAAATGGCTACCCATTCCAGTATTCTTGCCCGGGGAATCCCATGGACAGAGGAGCCTGAGAGGTTACAGTTCATGGGGTTACAAAGAGTGGACATGACTGAGCTACTAACCGACTATGCTCTAGTGAGGCCTTTGATCCCTTAAGTGCAAAAATCTTGTCTTCCCCTTCAAACTTCACTATATTTTTTCTTAGTTCAAAGAACACTTTACAGTCTTACATCTGTCACTACATTCCCTTTATATGCGGAATTATTAATACAATAGACCAATAGTATGTTTTATCTTTTCATGTCTAAACAATGTGTACATTTTTGTTCATAGTGTAAACATATTTCTGTGTATTTATTTTATTGGTAAGAGCAGTCACTTTGATTCAATATCAATGAAAGAAATAGAAAAGAAAAAATTATTTCAAGAGATCTCATCTGACCTTTCTAGAACATTAAATAATATATCTTTTATATTGCTTGCAGTTCTGCCTAAAATTTAATTACTATCATAGTTTGGCCTGATTTCGTTTTCAGAATGTTCCCTTTATCTAATTCAGAATTCAGATTGTTCTTTTACCTTTCATCTTCTGTTCATGTTTTCCTGCACCCCCACAAAGCTTTAAGTTCTAGAAAGCCTACTTCAGTGTCATTAGTTACCTTCTTCTCTCGATTATTCTTTTTTTTTCCCGTTAGAAGTAATGGATGTTGTTGTTAACTCTTTGTTCTGAATTTAAGCTATCAAAGCACGATGCATAGAGGAATATTATTAACAAAACTTCCCAATGCATGCTGTTTTACAAGGTGCTTTTAAATCCCTTAGTCACATATTTTAAAGTAACTTTTATTGAGGTAACATTGGTGTATAGTATTATATTGGTTTTAAGTGTATAATATTATATTTCTACATCTGTATTTACTGCACTATACTCACCATCAAAAAGTTTGTTTCTATCAGTCACCATATAATTGACCTCTTTACCCATTTTGCTCTCCCCCACCCCTTTTCTCTCAGGTAACCATTGCCCTGGCCATTTGTGCCAACAAATCTTGAGGATATGATGCTAAGTGAGGCTGAGAAAGACACATATGGTTTCATTTATGTGTGGGATATAAAAAAAAATGAATAAACAAAATAAATGGACAAACTAAGCAAGCATGTAAATACAAAGACCAGAGTGACCATTCATAATTATTCAAAAACCCATTGTTTAAACCAGTGATGTACTGGCTATGTCTTACAACCAACTCATTTGGGTGGGAGGAACCCTGGTTTATGATTTTTGCTACTGCCATGTTACAAGTACACCCATCATGCTTAATTTCAGACTTTTAATGTAACATCACTGAACTGGGAGGAGGTATTCACGACTGGCTCCCACAAGCCCATATGAGTCCGTTTCTGCACACCACTGGAGCTGAAATTCAGGAAAATTCATGAGTTTTGTAAGCTCTCACAGATGATAAATGGCAGAGCTGACCTTTGGATCCAGGTCTTCTGACTCCAAATAAATTCTCTTCCTCAAAATAGACTGCCATTCAAAGATATGATTGTATCTTAGGTCAGTCTTTCTGCTGCCAGAGGGTTACAATAGAGCCAGTCTGTTTTAGCTCCCCCCATGGCGTTCTGAAGTCTAGCTGTTGTGTCCACATGGATGGACATGCCACTGCTACTCACTTCCAACAGAATAAGGCTGCATGATTAAATGAACAACTTTTTGTTGAGCCATAGACCATTTGTTTCCATTTTATAAACTAAATTCTAATCCAGATATGGTATTGACTAATCATTACCTATAATAATGATTCTTCAATAAACACTATTAATATGTTCATTAGATAGTATTTTTAAAACATTCCCACAGCAAATATATCTAAAGAAGTCTTTTAGAATTCTGGAAACAGAGTGAATCTTAAAGTGCCTTTAGGTCAAATTCCATAATTTAATGTACTAATTAGCATAACTCCTCACTCTGCCTTCCTGGAAATTCTTCTAACGTTCCAGGCCAGTTCTAATCAGAAAACTTTCCTGACCATCACAGGACACACTTACCCTTTGGTATCATATAGTCTATATCAGGATGGAAGTGATATTCCTTTTGGTTTAAATGTACATTTCAGACACATTATTTTCTGGTCATTGGTATCTTTCTTCTTTAATAAAGTTTTCAGATTATATTTTACCCCATATTTCTATTTGTAATTGTTCTCAGCGGTTATGGGAATTTTTATTTTACTGATTGCATTATATTTCATTTCCCCTGGAGAAGGAAATGGCTACCCATTCCAGTATTCTTGGCTGGAAAATTCCATGGACAGAGGAGCCTAAGGGGCTATAGTGTATGGGGTCGCAAAGAGTTGGACACAACTGAGCAATTAACACACACACACATTTCATAATGAAAGTCTGTAAGTCAGCCATGACTTATTTAACCAGTTTATCACTGTCAATATTTATATTCTTTCCAGTTGTTCACTTTCACAGTTAATGCTGTGATTAAAAAATATGCACATTTATTTTATTATTTCTCCAGGATAAATTCCTAGAATTTTACTTGGGTCAAATGTTGTATAAACATCTAAGGCTATTGCTTTATATTGCACAAGTTTCCAACTTTTTTGTCCACTTTCTCGGGCTCGTCATCTTTGAAGAAGAATATATATGTAGTCACTGTTTTGGGCCCAGTCTTGGGAACTTCACTTTGACAGAGATTGTTCTTGGGGAGCATATCTAAATGACCTAATCCTGTTGACAATGAAGGAGGTGAGAAAAGATGCTACCAAACTCCTTAGAGTTCAGGCAAATGCCTTTGAACAATAACTATCCCATTTCTTATCCAAGGGTAGAAATATCTCTGTGATTGCTAGTTTGAATGCTGGACCATGACTGAAAGAACTGAGATGGAATTAGAGTTTTGAATTTTGTGTTTAAGGGAAATTGAATTTGAGATAGGAGTTTTACAAGTAATAGCACCATGATCTGATCATCAGAACATTGGAAGTGACAGTTCTTGAGATATTTAACTTAATCAATCTCCTAGATACCATTTGCATGCCTTCTTCAAGAAAGAAATTTCCTAAATGAATAAAGATATAAAGAAAACCCAGGTTGTAGAAGCAGAGGATTATGCAAGGTGCATAGCCTCTCATTAGGCCTTATCTCTATGTCTGGTCCTCACTCACCTTCTTACCTGTTCTAACAAACCGACTATGGATTTCTGCCTCTCAGCTTGTTCTGTGGTTTTATAATAGTCTATTGGCCCTATTTGCATATTGAAAACACTTCACTTTCTTTCTACCTGTATAGCTTAACTCTTTTCTGAATAGATTTTAATTCCTATTAGCAAATTACCTTACTTTTCCTTTTAGCCAAAGTATATCTAAGACAGTTCTTACTCCCAATCATCTAAGCCAATTTCTAGAAAAAAGAACCAAAGCAAGGAAATGACTACAGATTTCTTCATAATGAAATTAAGAAAAGAATTTCTGTTAAACTTGTACTAGAAAGTAAAATGAATGGATTTGGATATTAAAGTACCATTAGCACTTGACAACTGATAAAATCAGCACATTTATTAAACACCTTCTAAATCCAAGTACTAGTGAGCTAGATAACTCAGTCCCTGGATATATCACATGTCCCTAATATGCTATAGATTCAGTAGTCTGACCTCCGCTGGTCTTGCCCAAGAGTCACTCAGCACTGCCTCCCTTTTTAGACCACAGAGCTGTTGAAAGAATTTTAAGTAAGGTAGTAAAATAATCAGAGTGCTACTCTTTCCCGTCTTCCTCCTCCTTTTCCCCTACTACTGTGTTTCCCACTACCCCATCATGATTTATTCTGCCCAGTTGAGGAGTGGCCGTCTGTACATTATTTCAAATGTATGTGTGTATATGTATGTACATACAGACACACATCCAAGAGCAGGCTAGACTGGAAGAATACTTGCAAAATCAGTTTGGAAGGATGGTGAATCATTCTGTTTCCACCAAAATAAAGTAAACCCAAACTGTTTTCCTCTCTGATCTCATCGCCTACTCCTGTGGTCTCTGCTCACTGGTCTCTTCACTAACTTCCCTCTGGAAAGCTGGCCAGCTTACTAGTTCTCTACAGCTCAAGCATAGTTTTCATCTCAGAGCCTCTGCACTTGCTGATCTGTCTGCTTGAAACATTGTTCTCCCATAAAGTTACATGGATGGTCCTTTGATTTAGTCAGGACTATTCAAATGTCACTTTTTTATGTAGTCAACCCCAAATATATCATATAAAATATTAAGTAAGATAATAACATATCCTGACCAGACTCTCTAGGATGGTTTACTCCTATCTCTCTTTCCTTCCGTGGATTTACTTTGCACATTATTCGTGGCACTTAATACTCAGACATTTGCCATAAGATTAAATGAGTCAATTCGTGCAAACTGCTTAGAGTAGCACTTGGCCTGCAGTAATTTCTATGTGTCTTTTGAATAAATAATCTACCACATTTTGCAGAGAGGAAATGGAAAGTCAGAAGTGAAGTGCCATATCCCTAGTTGGATGGGATCCTCCGTTTTCTGTTGTGTTACCAAGGGCTCATTGTGAACTGTGGTAGTGAACTAACCCTTTCCTTAGTCTCCTGTTGCCCAATGAACATTCTAAGTTTTAG
This sequence comes from Dama dama, assembly GCF_033118175.1. Taxonomy (NCBI): domain Eukaryota; kingdom Metazoa; phylum Chordata; class Mammalia; order Artiodactyla; family Cervidae; genus Dama; species Dama dama. Next base: position 24,769,680 of record NC_083709.1, read on the forward strand.
TATGTTTTTTAACTGAGACAAACTGATAGGAATGTGGTGTAGGGCACATCTCTGGCTTTACCAAGTGAATCTAAATATCAAAGACCAAAGAGCCAAATTTAAGATCTAATATTAATTTTTTATGTGCCAAGAGGGAAGGTTTGCTGGAATTCCTACTAACAACCAAACTTAATAAGTGCTTTTCAGAATTTTCCATAAAAATATCCTCAATGCCAGAGCCGTGAACTTGCCCTACAGAGGTTTGAGCAACAAACTAAATGGACCATCTGCAATCAAAAGACTTAACTGAATGTTTTTTATTTCAAGAAGTTGTACAGTCAGTTTTTGTATTCAACTTTACCCTGTATCTATATGATTTTTTTTTTTGCATGAGAAGAATTTAATTGCATTGAGTTCATTATAACAGCTAATTTTTTTTTTTTTTCCTGCAGCCTGGTTTACCATAACAAAAAATTTGTATCAGAAGTAGAGTGTGCCATAATATGTGTCAATTTGTTTTTTTATATAAACAGTACTCTGATTTACCTACCCCTGAGCTGGAGCTGTTGGTATGCCAGTTTTGTCCATTGACTGGTATCAATCCTGCCATCCTGACGAGCACAAGGGGACCAGGCTTCCCGCTCTGAGCAGCATGAACCTAAATATCGTTTCACTTCTATTATTGTAGAAGTGGCTTTGCTTCTATGTCTTTGGCTTTTACTTCAATATCACAGTTGAAATGCCTTTGAAATATACTTGACACAATATCCACATTCTTGGCAATGAACACCTATTCTTTCTTGTAAACATCTAATATGTTGGCCTTGAAAAAGAGAGAGAATGCCAATTTGAAGTAATATCACAATTAAGAAAGTGATATTTTCCAACACACCTCACCTTGAATTTCTTAAATAAAGTTGATTATTAATAAATTACTTACATAGTTTTCTTTTATCACCTTTATTTCTTGTAAGCACATAATTGACCAAGGTTAGTTTGTGATTATTGAGCTCACTTTAGGGAATAGAATGAAGGGCTTTCATGTGTTGGCTTCAAGTGTGGACAGTTACTGGTTATGATGATGAGTTGGGACTGACTTACCAGCAGGACCTTTATGAAGGACATGTTAATATTATTTCCTGTGTCAATGATTCTATGTGTTTTAATAAAATAAGGAAGTTTTCCTCTTCCCAAATGCCAAGATAGGTAGTTGTTTGAGCTCTGATAATTTAATAAATGAGATAGCAATAGCTTCACGCCAAACAGGAGTTAAATACAAAAAGATAAGGTGAATTTAGTTCTTCTATCTTATAATAAAATTAATACATTCTCTACCTGTGTTCATTTTACTAAAGGAAATGGCAAGGGGTTTAGGCTGAGAATTCTATTGCTAATTCTGTTCTTTCTCTTAGCTGCGCTGTGCTCATTTGGAAAATGAAATGGATTATTTCCTTCACAGAGGATTTTCTTTCTTAATAAGAATCTATGTGTATTGTATTGGGTAATAAAAAAGAGCTCCAGGTACAGCTCAAGATTAATAATATTTTTTTCTTACTTAGTACCTCTACCTACCTCCATAAATCTTCAGAGAGTTTTAGAAAACAAAAGATATCAAGGGAGGAAAGATAATAACAGTTACTTTCTATCTCCCTACTTTCTTAACTAAAGAAACGTCTCTTTTCAAAAAAGCTATGATTTAGGCAAGATTATATATTCTGTAGGAAGAAATAATAAAATTAGGGAGGAAGTGATGGAAGGAGGCAGAAAGAGGTGGAGGAGAGAGAGGGAAACATTGGTGGGGGGCAGTGGGGAGAAAAAGGGAGGGTGGGCATTCTTCATTGTGATGATTCTGTTTTGGTGATGGAGGAATCAATTGCTATTTGATTTGTAAGCAAAACCACATTTCATATCCCTGACAGCATTCAGAATTAGAGAATATTGCAGTGAATTCCTCAAAGGGAAAATTCATCGATTCTGTGCAGACTGAAATACTCCAAGAGATTTTTGGATTTATCAGGATGGCTTTGATACTCATCCATTAATTCTAGGGCTACTGGCTAGGTGCCCTCACTTTTGTGAATCAATTGATAGACTTGCCTTGGTTCCCCCAAGCAGAGCGTCTGGTACAAAGGGAATGTATTCAGGAGTGAATCCTAAGAATCGTTGGTGGGGAGTGAGACAAGGAATAAAAAGGAGCCAGTAAAGGATGTGACCGCAATCAACTTAACCCTCCTGTAGTGTTCGTCACTCAGGCGTGTCTGAGTCTCTGTGACCCCATGGACTGGAGCCCGCCAGGTTCCTCTGTCCATGAGATTCTCCAGGCAAGAATACTGGAGTGGGTAGCCATTGCCCTCTCCAGGGGTTCCGGACCCAGGGAATGAACGCGAGCCTCCTTTGGTAAAGAAGAATCTGCCTTTAGATTCCTTACCATCTGAGCCGCCAGGGAAGCCCAGCTCTCCTGGAACTGGAGCCCAATTCGATGAGCTGGACTCTGGCAGCCAGCATAGGAAGATTTCTTTTCTCAGAGTTACCCCCCTAAGGAGCAGAGAATACACATTTACCAACTCCTGTTAGTCGTTATCCTACAATTGCTTGAAAGAAGGGTATTAGTGTGAATTCTCTGGTATCCCTGGCCTTCTTGCTACACTGGGGCCCTGAAATCTCCATACAAAGCCATTGAGGGATGGAAGCTGCTGGAAGGTAGAAGTCAGGCTGTTGTGTTCTACACGGTAAGGCTCTATGTTAGCATGTGACAGTCGATCTTGCCTTGCATTCCATTCTATAGCTATTTACTAACATCTGTCTTTTGTTACTGACCACCACCCACTCCTGTCTTCCTGATAAATGGTCTTGCCTTGTATTTCACTCTATTGATGTTAGTGTGATCACCACATCTTCTACCTTAAGGATGAAATTTGAAGGTTTCATTCCTTTGGCAATCAGCAAAACATCAGGTTTGAGCCAGAAGATGTAGGCTCCAGTCTTAGCTGTTGAGCTTCAGTTCCCATGTCTATGAAAAGAGAATGATGTCATTTGCAAGCTGAACTCCCAGGGTACTGTAAGGACATGATGAGCTAACAGAAAGTGTCCTCTACCAGATGCTAGTAAACATCAGTTTCCTTATCACATGCTCTAGGATGTGAGCTGTGTGAGGGCAGTGTTCATGCTTTCTTCACTATTGTGTTCCCAGTGCCTGGGAAGTACACAGTAGATGGTGCAGTGTGGCTATTAGAAATGCTCATCTAAAGAAGGTAAACACTGGAGTAGATTGTCTTGAATCCAAACATAAAGTCATCTATTTGCTGGCTGCTTGATTTCAGGCAAAGTTTTATCTAAGAGACTTTTTTTTTTTCTGAAACTCACCACTCAGATAGCTTTCTCATAAGGTTGTCTTAATTAAGATTGGCCCTAATGATAGATTCTCCCTCAATAAGATTCACAATTTCACCCTTGGGGTGAATATACCCTCCAGCTAGAGCTGGGGAAAAAAAAAACCCATAACTTGTTAAACAACTCATTTAAATTCTAATAGTCAAATCCACATTTTATCATTGAAAACAGTTTCAATCATTCTATTGTGTTGATATTCTGCTCTGAATTAATAGAAAATAACTCATTATAGAATTTTGTATTTGATTCCTAAATTTACATTTTTGGAACAAAGCTTCAAATAATTACAAATTTATTAGATTAGGCTTATCTGTAGCTACTTTTTAAATATTCTCAAATTAATATGCATCAAGTAACTCACCTAGTACCATGCATACAGTAGAAACTTAATGATAGTAATGAATAAGATGCTAAAAGCTGAGGGTTTTTTTTTAATAGCCACATAATTATGGATTCCACATAAGTTAAGATCTGCTTATTAAAATCCTTTTTCATCCTTAGATCTCCAGTACAATGCAATCCAACTGCCTATGGTAGGTACTTAGTAAATGTTGTTTAAATGAATTAGCTGTCTATTAGTACATTCAAAGATCATTTTTGAGCACAATCTTTTGCCAGGAAAGTGTCAGGCATCATTAAGAACATATCAACAATAGAAAAAGAAGAAAACATGATTCTTAATTTTGGAAGGTTTCAAGTCCAGTGAGTGGTAGAGACATTAAATAAACACACCACACACTCTTACATACATACACAAATAAATAGAGAGTTATGAATTGTAATAAAAAGTATAAAGGAAAAAGCAAGGTACAATAGGAGAGAAAAATAAGGCTGATAGAGTAGGGAAGGCCTTTCTGAGGAAATGATAATTCACAAATAATAGGATAACAGATATGATCCCCTGCTGCCCTAATCCTCATCCCCCAGGCAGAAATCCAGGATCTGGATTTTTTTTTTTTAATCCAAGATAATAGCATCTATTTCAGCATAGATCTGATTTCTAATGATTTAAAACTGGGTCTATGCAAAGAAGCATGAGAGAAATTTCTGAGGAGATGGAAACATCTTTTGTCTTGATCAGTGTGGTAGTTATTATTTGAATTTCTAAATTTGTCACAGCTCATTAATTTTCACAGTCAAACTGTGTGAATTGTATTACACATACATTATACCAATATAAAGTTGATTTTAAAATAAAACTGGATTTAAGTTAATGGGTCAATAAGCAAGCAAACGAAAGAATTAAAATTACTCTGACAATTACCCATATCTGTGTTTTAGTGGTTTTACATGTCTTAGAGTGGACCCGTACCTGCATGTTTTACATGTCTTATTGTTGGACCCGTACCTGCATATAGATTACTTTTCTGTCTGTAACAATAGTTCTTTCTGACTTGTCAAGTAATTCAAGCATCTTTTAAACTAATGCTGCTTAGAAGAGCAAAGAAAAAAATCCTTTTCACTGATGTGCTAGCATGGATCAGTTTTATACTTTAGCTGCATTTGGTAGGTTTTTTTATATCATGAGTGAATAATAGCATGAGCATCAATGATAATGCCTTTTGTTTATAAAATTCTTAGCTCTGAAGAATTAAATTGCTTTGCATTCATGTCTTCATTAAATCCTCTCTACCTGAGAGAATTCAAATATGCATATCCCCCTTTTACAGATAACTGGGGCACAGAAACATTAGGAGATGGCAGATATATATCAAGGTCTACCAGGCTATGGTCATAAGCTCCTTTGTGAAGTTTTTTTTTTTTTTAATTTATATGGCATTCGAAAGAAATCTTTTTCTGTTTTGTTGTGCATATATCAATCTTTTAATAGCAGGAGACCAATGGAAGCTGTTCATGAACACCAAAGCTGGAAAAATCTGCTGTGCCATTTTTTACTCTATACTTGGTAGATTAATATATAAAGTGAATTAACTAGATAATTATTTAATAATATGCAGCTTCAGAATAAATACCTATTATGTATGGATATGAATTAAGATTTCATAGTAAAAAGGTTCTTCCATTGTTATTTGCCAAACAACTTGAAACCTGTTTGCGCTGAAAAATATAATTTAATTTTGAAGTCACCTGCTGGATTTGAACAATGGGGGTATTATTTTCTCATGGTGTGTGGCAGGTGGTAGAGGATAAGGCAGAGACTGTGGAAGAATACAGCTCAGGCATTTACTAACCTAAGCGATCTTGGGCCATCATGGAAGGCTATAATAGTTAAAATGTATGTAAAACACTAACATATTGTCTGGCAGATAGAAAACACTCAAAAAAATTGGTAACTAATATTAGTCAAGTAGTGTATCAAGCTATAAAACCTGGGCTTGATTCTAATAAAAATAGATTGCTCGGCTACAAGAGATGCAAATTAGTCCAGATCCCTAAAATATTTTGATTAACTGATCAGATTAACTCAGGGTCTTTTAGCACTGTTCCAAATCCTGACAAAGGGAGAGAGAAAGGGGAATATGAAATGAGGAACATGATGCCAGGGATAGATTAAGACTTTATTTCATCTGAACCCAGAAATATCTAGTGCCCTCCATAGGTAATTCAAAATAAAATTTTTATTCCACTGCACGATGAAATCTTAGATTTCTATTGAAATTAAAACAGTTTCTGGACGTTTCTAATTGCAAAGTTCTGAATGAATTGATCACAGGGTTGTTTTTTTGTTTGTTTGTTTGTCAGAGTTGAGATGCTTGTTATCTAGAAAGATGAATAGACTTCTTATTGAAGCATACATCATTGAGTGGAGTTGACTGTGAAATTTTCAAGGAGATGGATTAAAAGTTGTGGGGTGCTGAGATCTGGAAGTCCTGAGTAAATGAAAATGATTCCTCTGTGCCATGGTTGTCACGCCCAGGAATCTGATAACTTAAAGGGCTATACCCTTGCTTTCATGTAAGTTACTAATAGATTATCTACACTCCAGAGAGTAGCAAGAATAATAGCTATCTTTGAAGCTTGCCATTCAGTGTAGGAAAAAAAAAAATCCCCAAGAAATTTGATAACCATAAGCAGGTCCTCATGTGTGGTTTGCAGCCTGAATTCATTCTTCTTGGGGGTTCCAAACAAGCCCTCAAACCTAATCTTTAGCTTCAAATTGCTGAGCTTGATGAAGCTTTTATGTGAATGGAAGGAAAGAAATGCAAATTATATTTGGGTGAATCCACATTTGACTCAGGCATCAAGAAACTACTACATCAAAGAATTACTCAAGGAATGTGAGATTAGAGTTTAAAAAAAATCACAAAACACACAAGAAATACCTTGAATAGGCATTTATAGATGAGAAGTCGTGTATCATCAACCTCACTAGTAGCCAAAAAATGTACATTGAAATCAAGAGTAAGATACATGCTTGGCACACACTAAAAGGCATGGAACGAACAAAATATTTTAGCAAAGGTACTCTCTCCAGGCCCCAGCGAGATTTGAATTCAGAATATTTTAAAATCCATGCTTCAGGTTAACAGATTTAGGAAACAGTCTGGCATATCATAGTAAATGTGAACACACGCCTTCCTGTTGTTTGGCAACTCTACCCCTAGCTATAAACCTAAGAGAAACTTCTTTATGTGTCCCAGGACTCCCAAACCTGATATTCATGCATGAATGTTAAAAGTGGCAATGTTTTTAACAGCAAAATGCTGGGAAAATCCCAAATGCCCCTCAACAGTGGGCAGAAGGGGAAATGTGGTATATTCACATAATATAATCCTCTCCAGCAACAAGAGTGAATAAAATAAGCTGCACAACATGAATCAATCTTAGGGACATAATCCTGAGGAGGGGTGAAAAAATCAAGTCTAGTTTCATAAACTTGAAAACCATGAAAACCAGGATTCTATGTTTAGCGATATTAACCAGTTTAAGAATGAGGGAATGGCAAAACGTAAGTTTGGTGTTTGCCGTTACCTTTGGGGTCAGGAAGGACAGTGACTGGTATCAGTGATGGGCATGTGAGAGGGATACTGCTTATACTGGGTGGTAGGCACACAGTCCTTTTATTAAATTATAAATCTTTATTTCTAACACAGTGTTTATAAACATTATTGTTAATTCATTCTATAGGAATATAATTGCTTTACCATATTATATTAGTTTCTGCTGTACACCAAAGTGAATAATTTATAGATGGTTAGATAGATCCCCTCTTTATTTTTAATTTCCTTCCCATTTAGGTCACCATAGTCATTGAGTAGGATTCCCTGAGCTATAAAGTAGCTTCTCATTAGTTATCTATTTTGTACATATCAACAGTGTACATATGTCAATCCCAACCTCCCAATTCAACTCACTCCCCCTTTCCCCCTTGGTGTCCATACATTTGTCCTCTACATCTATGTCTCTATTTATGTTTTACAAATAAGAACATCTATACCATTTTCCTATATTCCATGTATTTGTGTTACTATATGATGTTTATTACTATATATTTAATACTTTTTTAAAAAAATTTTAAACTCTGTGGAGAACCTACAGTTCATTCATCTATTGATGGACATCCAGATTGCTTCAGTGAAAATTGGATTACTTGTGTCTTTTTCAGTTTTGGTTTCCTAAGGGTATATGCCTACTAGTGGGATTGCTGGGTCATATGGTGATTTTATTCCTAGTTTTTTAAGGAATATCCATACCATCTTCCATAGTGCCTGAATCAATTTGCATTCCCATTGGCAGTGCAAGAAGGTTCCCTTTTCTCCACACCCTCTCCAGCATTTATTGTTTGTGGACTTTTTAATGATGGCCAGTCTGATCAGTAGGGGGGTGATATCTCATGGCTGTTTTGACTTGCATTTCTTTAATAATGAGCGATGTTGAGCATCTTTTCATGTGTTTGTTAGCCGTCTGTATGTCTTCTTTGGAGAAATGTCTGTTTAGGTCTTTTTCCCACTTTTGGATTGGGTTGTTTGTTTTTCTGGTATTGGTTGTATGAGCTGCTTGTACATTTTGGAAATCAATCCTTTGTCAGTTGTTTCATTTGCTATTATACAGAGTGAAGTAAGTCTGAAAGAGAAGAACAAATATCGTATACTAATGCATATGTATGGAATCTAAAAAGAGGGTACTGATGAAATTATTTGCGGGGCAGCAATGGAGACACAGACATAGAGAACAGACTTATGGACGTTGGGGGGGTGGGGAGGTAAGGGGGGAGGATGTATGGAGAGAGTGACATGGAAACTTAATTACCACATGTAAATTAGATAGCCATGGGGATGTGCTGGATGAATCAGGGAACTCACACTGGAGCTCTGGAACAATCTAGAGCATTGAGATGGGGAGGGAAGTGAGAGGGAGATCCAAGAGGAATGCGACATATGTGTAGCTAAGGCTGATTCATGGTGATGCTTGACAGAAACCAACACGATATTGTAAAGCAATTGTCCTTCAATTAAAAATAAATAAATTTCAAAAAAGAAAAGAGCCCCCAAAGAGCTCCGTCACCCCTTCTACCATGTGAGGACACACTGGGACAACCACCATCTCTGAAACAGGAAGAGGGCCTCAGCAGACATCGCGGCTGCCAGTGACATGATCTTGGACTTCCCAGCCTTCTAAAATGTGAGATATCAATGCTGGTTGTTCAAGTCATCCCGTCTATGGTATTTTTGTGTTAGTAGCTTAAACACCAAGACACGTGCTTCTTTCTTTCTTTATTTTTTATCTTTGTACCCAAGCACTTTCCTCCATCTTTATCACATAATTCAAGAAATGTTAAGGAGGTCTCATCCCATAGGTCTACTTAATACTCATATTTACCTTACAATGCCAATGTCTTTAATAACATATTTGAGGAAAAAGCAATGTTAGCGTCTTATACAGACTTCCATAATACCTGTGATGTGGTGGAAGTGATCTAAGCCACCTCCTGTTTGTCAAGTTATGAGAAATGATAGATGACAGTAAAGTCAATTCTAAGATTTTGTGTTTGTCACTATGCTGTCCTGTAAGTCCGTGATTCCCACAGGAGCTGTCAAAATGTTTACAACTCTCTATTCCTTTACTCAGGGGCCTTGGGTATCAGTGTTTTGAGTATTTAGTTTCTCTGCTTGCTGTGGTCTCCCTTTGTTATCCCCATCACTCCCGTTTTCACTGGCTGGTCTGTAGGAGTCCTCCACTCACTTGTGATTTTCCAAAGCATCTATTTTGTGAGATGAGAAATCAGCTTTGCTTATTAAAATTGACTATAAAATAGTAGTAAGTAGATTCAGAGTAAGAATTAGGTGGCCAGGGAAACGTAAAACCCAGATACATCCCATGTTTCTATTCTACAAACGCTTAATGGCTCTTCTTAAATGGCAAAGAATATCGAATATAAAATGACTACTAGAATGTAGACAAGTTTTATGTTTATTGTTTGGCAGAAACCAACACAATAGTGTAAAGCAATTATCCTTCAATTAAAAATAAAGTTTTTAAAAAGTAAAAAAAAGAAAAAAAAATATATATGTTTTTGTGTTTCAATAGAGGACAACCTCCCAGGATTATTGTAGATGGGCCTCTCTGTATATTCTTGGACCCTGGTGCCAAACTTAGTGCATCACATAGTAACTACTTAGTAAATAGTAACTGAATGAAGAAAGAATGAATAAAAGAAACAAAAATCAGAGCAACATCAGATTTTTCATATGCAACATTCGATGCCGGAAAACCGTGGAGTGCATTTAAAGCATTAAAAGCACAGAAGACCTTGTATTTCATAGCCAGCTGTTATTTAAATGAGAGGATGATATGCTCTATCATACAAAGCCTCTGAAACTTTGCTAAAGACCCATGCCAGGAATAGTTTGCATAAATATTTAAATAAGAAAGTATATAAATCTTAGGTGATGTTTTAAGAAATATATGGTATTTTAAAAGTTTTTATTCTTTGTTAAAAATTATAGTTTTAAAACTTGCCAAGAGAAAAGAACAAGCATGAACATATGCAAGCTGATACAAAATTAAAATTCTGGTTATGAAAATACCACAATAACACTAAAATTAAAAGTCCAGAGTGACAATATCAGACATGTTTGGGGAGTAGAGGTCAGTGAATGTGATATGTACTGAAGTGTTTGTTTCTAAAATAATGGGAAAAAAATAAATGGAGAGGATAATTAGTTTTTAAAGTATAGAAAAGATGATCAAGTCGAAATGATATGTGGCAGCAGGTTCAAATATATCAATAGCTATCATAAAAATTTAACTGAAAAAAAAACAAGATAAAATGATTAAATGCAACATGTTTTAAGTTAAAACATCATAAACATACACATATATAAACACTTTTTTAAATAAATAATTATAGATGCAATCAAACTATGAAATAAGAAAGATAATAATAAATCTGAATTTCAAAATGCTGATTGCCTGAAGAGATGGGTTCATATGTTTGGGGTTTAGGAAGAGCATACTGTCAATTTTCTAGTTTTTGTGTTGACAGGAGGTTTGCTTATTATATTATTAAAAATGACTATTAATACATAAATATGGCTTTTGAATTATCTAACTACCATTTGCAGTAGAAATCAGTAGTTCAGTACTCTCAGTTCAGTTCAGTCGCTCAGTCGTGTCTGACTCTTTGTGACCTCATGGACTTCAGCACGCCAGGCTTCCCTGTCCGTCACCAACTCTCAGAGCGTACTCAAACTCATGTCCATTACTACTAATTTAATATTTGTAAATTTCCACATGTCATATTATATTATGTTTTAGTGAATATGAAATATATGAGAAGGATTTCATAGATGCAGTCCTGCTCTCAAGACTTATAAAATTTTCTGCATTAGCATAAGATCATAGAATTTTCTACCCCAAATTCTTCTCCCATGAGAATTCTAGGTAAACCTAAACACCACAGGTGAGGTGAAAGAAAATGTTTATACAAAACAGATGTATTTTCCAATTCAGAGCATCCTTATATTAAAGTCCCTGTTTAATTAATTTCACACAATATTATCTGGTTGACTTACTCCCTCTCTCTAAACACCTCTGGGAATATCTGAGCCATTGTACAGATGCTCTTACAGAGAATTACATTGCTAAGTGTCATTAGCATAAATCAAGATTCAACATTAATTTAATGGCTGGGGCTTAGAGCTGACAACCCCATTTTATTCCCTCAACTCCAAATCCCTGTCTATGTTAATGGCTTCACTCACTGGGAGACTCTCAGTAGGGACTGCCTCCTTCCAAGTGAGGACCCCTGAGGAGCTTGTCTTCCCACTGTCTGGAAGCCACAGGCCTTCCCACCAGTTTCTACTGTTTTGAATATGTTGTCCTTTTCTGAAAGCCTTCTTCCAAGGAGTCCACATACTTCCTTTCCTAATAAGCCTTTCCCACACTCTACGGTCATTTTGGGGAGATTAAGGAAGGGAAGAAAAAGCATTCCAGTTAGAAAAGGGGCCATACAGAAAGATAAGAGGAAGCCCAGAAATCTCTGCTCTTATGCCAAGAAAAGACTGAAGGCCTATAGTACTTCAGCTTAAAGGCTGAGTACTTCCTGTAGGATGGACAGAGACCACCCACCGACGGCCTGAAGTGCACACTGGAGTGAAGAGTCTTCATCTTACAGGGCAGGTGTGTGTGAAAGTGCTAGTCACTCAGTCATGTCTGACTCTGCGACTCCATGGACTGCAGCCCGCCAGGCTCCTCTGTCCGTGGAATTCTCCAGGCAAAAATACTGGAGTTGGTAGCCATTTCCTCCTTCAGGGGATCTTCCCATCCCAGAGACTGAACTTTAGTCCCCCACAGTGCAGGCAGATTCTCTACCATCTAAGCCACCAGGCAGGTGCAAATTAAGATTTTTAACCAGGAGACTTGGTTCTAGATTAGGCTTGAGGAAGAGTAGAAAAGCCTACCTCTACAACTATGACCTTTTACCTAGAATTCCTTTTTTTTTTTTTTTTTTGTCTTTCTTCTATTTGTTACGTATGATGTAAATCTCCACAAATCTTATTTGGGGAAAAACATATGAAAGAAACCATGATTGTATTTATTTGGTGATTCTGAAGTATCAAACACATTAATTGCTGTTTCTCATTTAATCTTTACTAGATCCAGTGAGATAGATGCCCTTTTATTACCACTGCCATTTCACAGATCAAGAACACAAGCATAGGAATTAAGTAACTTGTCAAAGATCACACAGCAAGTGGAAGATCATGAGGAGGCTGTCTCAAAGCAGAGCAAGTGTTATTAGCCAGTACGCTTTAGTGCTTTCCATTGAAATGTGCAGGGTGGCTTGCAAAACTTAATTATAATATTCCTATATGAGGTTTTCAGCCATTGAGGAGCCAGAGATCGCACATGAATGAGCCCTGTGAGATTCAGGGCTTTGCTCTGAATACTGCTGATGAACAGCAAAGGAAATATTAAATGTGTTTACTTGGCTTTCAACTAACTCTTTCTTTGAATACTGTTTCTGTCCTTAATATAAATGAACACCTATTAATGGTCTACACTGTGTTCTAGGTAGTTAGCTAAACTCATTTAATATATAACTTATTGATGTGATTGTATTACAGAGACACATATAAAGAGTTTTTCATGTGAATCTTTGCATGTGAATAATTTCATGTGAGAATATCTGGATTCTAGACATTTGAGATGTTGTAATAATACTTTTATATTTTGAATAACACAGATGATAAATATAATTAACTGATAGTTTAATACTTCAATAATATTATTAAAGAAGAAAAGGAGCTAATACTTATTTTATGTCTAATAAATGCTGGGCACTATCTGTATGTGCTCTGCTTAGTCGCTCAGTCGTGTCCAACTCTTGCTACTCCATGAACTGCAGCCCACCAGGCTCCTCTGTCCTAGAGGCTTCTCCAGGCAAGAATCCTGGAGCGGGTTGCCATCCTCTTCTCCAGGGGATCTTCCCAACCCAGGGATCAAACCGAGGTCTCTCGCATTGCAGGTGGATTCTTTACCGACTGAGCCACCAAGGAAGCCCACTATCTGTGTAGCATCTCACTAGTTCTCAAAACAAATCTTGAGGTAGGTAAATCACTCAGTCCTGTCTGACCCTTTGTGACCCTATGGACTGCAGCACACCAGGCTTCCTTGTCTTTCACCATCTCCCAGAGTTTGCTCAAACTCATGTCCATTGAATTGGTGATGCCATCCAACCATCTCATCCTTTATTGTCCCCTTCTCCTCCTGCCTTCAATCTTTCCTAGCATCAGGGTCTTTTCCAATGAGTCGGCTCTTTGCATTAGGTGGCGAAAATATTGGAGCTTCAGCTTCAGTATCAGTCCTTCCAGTGAATATTCAGGACTAATTTCCTTAAGGATTGACTGATTTGATCTCCTTGCTGTACAAGGACTCTCAAGAGTCTTCTCCAACACCACAGTTTGAAAGCATCAGTTCTTCAGTTCTCAGCCTCCTTTAAGGTCCAACTCTCACATCCTTATGTGACTATTGGGACAAAAAATAACATAGCTTTGACTATACGAGCCTTTGTTGGCAAAGTGATGTCTCTGCTTTTTAATGTGCTGTCTTGGTTTGTCATAGCTTTTCTTCCTAGGGACAAGCATCTTTTAATTATTTCCATTTTATAGATAAGGAAGCTGAGGTTCAGAGAAGTTGTGGAACTTGCCCAGTATTTCCCTGTAAATATGTAGTGATGCTGGGATCCAACCTAGGTGTGTTTGACCCCAAAGATTCTGCCGGTTTTACTGTGACTTCCCTGGTGGCTCAGAGGTTAAAGCATCTGCCTGCCATGTGGGAGATCCAGGTTCGATCCCTCGGTCGGGAGGATCCCCTGGAGAAGGAAATGGCAATCCACTCCAGTATTCAATGGACAGAGGAGCCTGGTGGGCTACGTTAGTCCATGGGGTCGCAAAGAGTCGGACACGACTGAGCGACTTCACTTTCACTCACTCAATACATGATCACTATGTGCATTAAAAGTATGTAGACATTTTTGGATATGTAAACAAAGATACAAAATTTGAATGATGGTCTGAGTCTGTTGATCCACAAGGCAACATTCTAATGATTTCGTCAATAGTCTTCTCCAAACTGGTAATTGTGGGCTTCTTCTCAGCACAATAGGATGTTTAGGTTAGAAATGCAATATAAATGGCCATCCAGATGATTTCCTCAGTTGTCAGTACATGGCCAACTTTCTCTAAGCTAAACACTTTCATCAGACACAATTGAGTGGACTCTAGGCGGAAGGTAAAGATTTTCTTTTAAAGTCAAGGTTATAGTCTAAGACTAATGAGGACCTTAAAGTAGCTGACCTTCTTTGAAAAGATCATTGCCTTTTTTTTCTCCTTCTTGATGATACCCATTTAGACCTTAAGTATGGTCTTGTATATTCAGTGTATATGCATGTACTGTCAAGTCCAAACTGGATGAACCCAGTTATAATTATTCCCTGAGAAGTGCCTATATTTCCTGAGATTTGCTACCTATATGCAGAGCCACGCCCAGCTCCACATTACATATCATATCAACAACCTCAAACTCACCAACCAGTGGGGCCTGGAATTATTCTTGCTGCCCTTGGCACACAAATATCCAGAGACACATCTTTTCCCTATTTCTATCATGTTAATTAAAACTCTGTAGTCAACTTTCTAGCTTCTCTTTTTTTGGCTTGGAGTTTTTGTTTTTTGGGTTTTAGGGGGCAGTTTTTTGGTTGGTCTGCGTTTTGTTTCCAGACTTGATGCAATCCACTTCTCAGTTGTTCATTAACTAGGGCCCTGGAAGAGATGATGGCTTCCTCTCTGAAAGTCCAAACACATTCTGTACAGTCATCATCACTGTCAGGGATCCTGTTCTGAACAGCATTACTTTCCACTCATCATGCTGGACTTTCTTGGATATTGACTCAAGGCACAGTAGAGTTTACCGTGTTCCTTTGGGCCATGGACAGAGGACTTTTCTGGCTCTGGGAAAGAAATAATACACGTCCAGGTGCAGAACCCTAGTCACACCCAGCTCCTGCACTTTTTTTTCCTAATGAGCCTGAGTTGCTGTGGACCCAACATGCTCCATTCATGTGAAATACACATGAATTCCTGCTTCTTTCTTCCCATCTAGTTTTTAGTATTTTGTGCTTATTTTAAGCCTGAACTGCAACTGTTCTATATTTCGCCTCCAATGCATCCTACATATCTGTGTCAAATTGATCTTCCCAGAATTTCACTTTGTTTATACTACCCCTTTACAAAAAGACTTCCTAGCTTCCTGTTGTCTGAAATAAGCTGAAAAATTGTCAAGCCTGACAAATAATATCTTTCACATCCAGTGGTTTGGTCTATCCAGACATATGTCCTCTGTACTCACTCTACCCCATATACTGATATAACTTTACTGGTCTTTATTCTCTGATCATTTACCTTGACTCTTCCGTATAACTAAAGGAACCCCAAGCCCCCTATTTCTTCATCTGTTTTCATTTACCTGCTGTTCAAGACCTTTTCCTCCATGACAAATCCCCTTTTAAAGAATTTCACAGTTGAAAGGAACCTTTGAAGGCTCTGGGTTCAATAATACACTTTGTGATTTGCTCCTCTCCAAAATATGCTTTGTTAACGGTCACATAATTTATGTCTGGTGCCAGGGAAATTGGTATCAGGGCTAAAACTGTATCTTACCTGTGTATTGTCAGTGTCTGATCCATTTTAGAAACAGTGTATTTTCTTGAAATATGTTTGCTAAATGAATGAATAAATGAATGAGTGACTCTTGAGGCAGGTGCCAGCAAACATTTCCTATAAGTGGTCACGTAGTAAATGTATTTGGCTTTGTGGGGTATACGATCTCTGTCACAACTCCTCACATCTGCTACTGTAGCAGTAAAGCAGACAAAAACAATATGTTTTTAATGTCTCTAAATAAAGAGCATAGAATTTGTGGCCAGATTTGGCAGTTTGTAATTCACCAACTTCTGTCTTATATCACAAACCGTCTCTAAACAGTTTTTAGTATTCTTCCCTAGTTACTTCAAATATCTCTAGGTAAAATTTTATAATGTTTTCTCTGATGTTCCAAAACAGCTCACATATTCCTGTGCTCACGTTGAATTCTTTCAGTGATTTCTTATATTAATGTTATTTTGATTTTCTTTACTAACTTAGCCTTTCTCCTATATTGTGTCCCATTTGTTTGTGGATTTTTCAAAACAAAAAGCAGTACTCCATATTGATATGACTACTGAAAAGCAATTCAAGCTCATTCCCTACCTTACTCTATGTGGAACAGATGCAATAATAAAATTTGCCATGGCATTTGTGGGAGAGAACTTATACTGTGGCTAGTTCAGAAGTCTCATAGTGCAGCTCTATACTCTTATCTAAACTATGGGTTCTCCACCTCTCAGATCCCATGCCTGGTGATCTGAGGTGTAGTAATAACAGAAATAAAGTTCACAATAAATGTAATGCACTTGAATCATTCCAAAACCATCCCCAACTCTCTGGTCCATGGAAAAATTGTCTTCCATGAAATTGTCCCCTGTGGCCAAAAAAGTTGGAGACTTCTGAACTCTAAACCATTCTATATTATGTAGCATTTGGGGGTAGAGAGGAGTGGAGACTGAATAGACAGTCTCATATTTTTACTATCTGGCTTCCTTATTTCAAAAGAGTGATATGAAGGACTAGTTTATAAATACCTATAATCTCATTTGCTAAGTCACTTAGGTTGTGTCCAACTCTTTGCAACCCTATGGACCATAGCTTTCCAGCCTCCTCTGTCTATGGGATTCTCCAGGCAAGAATACTGGAATGGGTTGCCATTCCCTCCTCCAGGGGATCTTCCCAACCCAGGGATTGAACCTGGGTCTCTTAGTCTTCACATTGGCAGGCGGGTTCTTTACCATTAGAAAATGATTCTCACCAAATGCATTGTGTTACCTTTATTTCATCACTCAGTCACTTGTGATCTTTGTCCCATCTGTTCTCTCCCTTTTATTTTATCTTCCCACATACGTATTCAGTTGCTCACACCAAGATATTTATCAAGTGTTTACCGTGTGCTGGTTAGAGCGCCAGCACGGGGCCTGGTAGGCTCTTCCTCAACGTATAACAACTATTTTCTGCCTCACTGTGGCAAGTTTCTTTCTTGTCTCAGTTTATCAGATTTTGTCCTGTGTTTATTTATCATGCTAAGCCCTTAGTGCAGTATTGCCATGGAATCACGAGTAAACCAAGAATACCATGTATGTTTAAATAGAAGAGTACAATAATGTCATCCAGAGTTAAGAGTGGGCAAATGAAATAAAGGAATTAGTGATCTGGAATTTCTTTAGGAACAGCTTAGTGAAAGTGAAGTCGCTCAGTTGTGTCCGACTCTTAGCGACCCCGTGGCCTGTAGCCTACCAGGCTTCTCCGTCCATGGGATTTTCCAGGCAAGAATACTGGAGTGGGTTACCATTTCCTTCTCCAGGAGATCGTCCCGACCCAGGAATTGAACCCAGGTCTCCCGCATTGTAGGCAAACGCTTTACCTTCTTAGCCACCAGGCAAGTACAAGAGATTACAGAAAGATGATGACCGCTGAGTTGCACTGTTCACTGGTTGTAAAATCCTAACTGCAGTCTCTCAGAATTACACAGAATTAGGTAACAGAATTCTGTGTTCTGATTGTAAAGGCTGCCTGAAGTAATACTTTACTGGACCATAAATTGTTCAGACTACATTTCATGCCTGATAAAATCCTTATAGTTATGGTACAAAATTTAAGCCTTTGTTCTGTAACTAATCTTTTAAGTTTTCCAAAACAAGGCAGTTTTGGATTTTTTTTTCCTAGAAAATGACATGACTAAAAGAATACTGTTCTTCAAAAATAGACTAGCATAATTAGGAATTTTTCTCAAATTATCTTTGAGATTAGTCTTGAACTATATTTGTAGGTTTTCTAGGCAAGATGACTGGAATGGCTTGCCATTTCCTTCTCCAGGGGATTTCCCCAACCCAGGGATCGAACCTGGGTCTCCTGCATTGCGGGCAGATGTACCCGCAGGGAATCCCTATATATACACAGATTTATACATATATGTGCATACATATTTAATATAATGTTATAAATTCATAAATGTAGACATATAGATAGAGATTTCTGTATCTCCTGGTTTATCTCAGTCTGGAATTTAAGAGACATAAAGAGATTAACATTCCTACAGCAGTATAATTGTAGTCATTGGTAACACTGAAGCATGCTTTCTAATTTACAGGGTTTTTTTTTTTTTCTTTTTCTTTTTTTAAAAATTTATTTATTTATTTATTTTTTCAGTGGGTTTTGTCATACATTGACATGAATCAGCAATAGATTTACACGTATTCCCGATCCCGATCCCCCCTCCCACCTCCCTCTCCACCCGATTCCTCTGGGTCTTCCCAGTGCACCAGGCTCGAGCACTTGTCTCATGCATCCCACCTGGGCTGGTGACCTGTTTCACCATAGATAATATAATGCTGTTCTTTCGCAACATTCCACCCTCACCTTCTCCCACAGAGTTCGAAAGTCTGTTCTGTACTTCTGTGTCTCTTTTTCTGTTTTGCATATAGGGTTGTCGTTACCATCTTTCTAAATTCCATATATATGTGTTAGTATGCTGTAATGTTCTTTATCTTTCTGGCTTACTTCACTCTGTATAATGGGCTCCAGTTTCATCCATCTCATTAGAACTGGTTCAAATGAATTCTTTTTAACGGCTGAGTAATATTCCATGGTGTATATGTACCACAGCTTCCTTATCCATTCATCTGCTGATGGGCATCTAGGTTGCTTCCATGTCCTGGCTATTATAAACAGTGCTGCGATGAACATTGGGGTGCACGTGTCTCTTTCAGATCTGGTTTCCTCAGTGTGTATGCCCAGAAGTGGGATTACTGGGTCATACGGCAGTTCTATTTCCAGTTTTTTAAGAAATCTCCACACTGTTCTCCATAGCGGCTGTACTAGTTTGCATTCCCACCAACAGTGTAAGACGGTTCCCTTTTCTCCACACCCTCTCCAGCATTTATTGCTTGTAGACTTTTGGATAGCAGCCATCCTGACTGGCATGTAATGGTACCTCATTGTGGTTTTGATTTGCATTTCTCTGATAATGAGTGATGTTGAGCATCTTTTCATGTGTTTGTTAGCCATCTGTATGTCTTCTTTGGAGAAATGTCTGTTTAGTTCTTTGGCCCATTTTTTGATTGGGTCATTTATTTTTCTGGAATTGAGCTTCAGGAGTTGCTTGTATATTTTTGAGATTAATCCTTTGTCTGTTTCTTCATTTGCTATTATTTTCTCCCAATCTGAGGGCTGTCTTTTCACCTTACTTATAGTTTCCTTTGTAGTGCAAAAGCTTTTAAGTTTCATCAGGTCCCATTTGATTAGTTTTGCTTTTATTTCCAATATTCTGGGAGGTGGGTCATAGAGGATCTTGCTGTGATTTATGTCGGAGAGTGTTTTGCCCATGTTGTCCTCTAGGAGTTTTATAGTTTCTGGTCTTACATTTAGATCTTTAATCCATTTTGAGTTTATTTTTGTGTATGGTGTTAGAAAGTGTTCTAGTTTCATTCTTTTACAAGTGGTTGACCAGCTTTCCCAGCACCACTTGTTAAAGAGGTTGTCTTTTTTCCATTGTATATCCTTGCCTCCTTTGTCAAAGATAAGGTGTCCATAGGTTCGTGGATTTATCTCTGGGCTTTCTATTCTGTTCCATTGATCTATATTTCTGTCTTTGTGCCAGTACCATACTGTCTTGATGACTGTGGCTTTGTAGTAGAGTCTGAAGTCAGGCAGGTTGATTCCTCCAGTTCCATTCTTCTTTCTCAAGATTACTTTGGCTATTTGAGGTTTTTTGTATTTCCATACAAATTATGAAATTATTTGTTCTAGTTCTGTGAAAAATGCCGTTGGTAGCTTGATAGGGATTGCATTGAATCTATAGACTGCTTTGGGTAGAATAGCCATTTTGACAATATTGATTCTTCCAATCCATGAGCATGGTATTTTTCTCCATCTGTTTGTGTCCTCTTTGATTTCTTTCATCAGTGTTTTATACTTTTCTATGTATAGGTCTTTTGTTTCTTTAGGTAGATATATTCCTAAGTATTTTATTCTTTTTGTGGCAATGGTGAATGGTATTGTTTCCTTAATTTCTCTTTCTGTTTTTTCATTGTTAGTATATAGGAATGCAAGGGATTTCTGTGTGTTAATTTTATATCCTGCAACTTTACTATATTCATTGATTAGCTCTAGTAATTTTCTGGAAGAGTCTTTAGGGTTTTCTATGTAGAGGATCATGTCATCTGCAAACAGCGAGAGTTTCACTTCTTCTTTTCCTATCTGGATTCCTTTTACTTCTTTTTCTGCTCTGACTGCTGTGGCCAAAACTTCCAACACTATGTTGAATAGTAGTGGTGAGAGTCAGCATCCTTGTCTTGTTCCTGATTTCAGGGGAAATGCTTTCAATTTTTCACCATTGAGGGTGATGCTTGCTGTGGGTTTGTCATATATAGCTTTTATTATGTTGAGGTATGTTCCTTCTATTCCTGCTTTCTGGAGAGTTTTAATCATAAATGAGTGTTGAATTTTGTCAAAGGCTTTCTCTGCATCTATTGAGATAATCATATGGTTTTTATCTTTCAATTTGTTAATGTGGTGTATTACATTGATTGATTTGCGGATATTAAAGAATCCTTGCATTCCTGGGATAAAGCCCACTTGGTCGTGGTGTATGATTTTTTTAATATGTTGTTGGATTCTGTTTGCTAGAATTTTGTTAAGGATTTTTGCATCTATGTTCATCAGTGATATTGGCCTGTAGTTTTCATTTTTTGTGGCATCTTTGTCTGGTTTTGGAATTAGGGTGATGGTGGCCTCATAGAATGAGTTTGGAAGCTTACCTTCCTCTGCAATTTTCTGGAAGAGTTTGAGTAAGATAGGTGTTAGCTCTTCTCTAAATTTTTGGTAGAATTCAGCTGTGAAGCCATCTGGTCCTGGGCTTTTGTTTGCTGGAAGATTTTTTATTACAGTTTCGATTTCCTTGCTTGTGATGGGTCTGTTAAGATCTTCTATTTCTTCCTGGTTCAGTTTTGGAAGGTTATACTTTTCTAAGAATTTGTCCATTTCATCCAAGTTGTCCATTTTATTGGCATAGAGCTGCTGGTAGTAGTCTCTTATGATCCTTTGTATTTCAGTGTTGTCTGTTGTGATCTCTCCATTTTCATTTCTAATTTTGTTAATTTGGTTCTTCTCTCTTTGCTTCTTAATGAGTCTTGCTAATGGTTTGTCAATTTTGTTTATTTTTTCAAAAAACCAGCTTTTAGCTTTGTTGATTTTTGCTATGGTCTCTTTAGTTTCTTTTCCATTTATTTCTGCCCTGATTTTTAATATTTCTTTCCTTCTGCTAACCCTGAGGTTCTTCATTTCTTCCTTCTCTAATTGCTTTAGGTGTAGAGTTAGGTTATTTATTTGGCTTTTTTCTTGTTTCTTGATGTGAGCCTGTAATGCTATGAACCTTCCCCTTAGCACTGCTTTTACAGTATCCCATAGGTTTTGGGTTGTTGTGTTTTCATTTTCATTCATTTCTATGCATATTTTGATTTCTTTTTTGATTTCTTCTATGATTTGTTGGTTATTCAGAAGCGTGTTATTTAGCCTCCATATGTTTGAATTTTTAACAATTTTTTTTCCAGTAATTGAGATCTAATCTTACTGCACTGTGGTCAGAAAAGATGACTGGAATGATTTCAATTTTTTTGAATTTTCCAAGACCAGATTTATGGCCCAGGATGTGATCTATTCTGGAGAATGTTCCGTGTGCACTTGAGAAAAAGGTGAAGTTGATTGTTTTGGGGTGAAATGTCCTATAGATGTCAATTAGGTCTAGCTGGTCCATTGTGTCATTCAAGGTTTGTGTTTCCTTGTTAATTTTCTGTTTAGTTGATCTATCCATAGTTGTGAGTGGGGTATTAAAGTCTCCCACTATTATTGTGTTACTATTAATTTCCTCTTTCATACTCGTTAGCGTTTGCCGTACATATTGCGGTGCTCCTATGTTGGGTGCATATATATTTATAATTGTTATATCTTCTTCTTGCAATAATCCTTTGATCATTATGTAGTGTCTGTCCTTCTTTGTCTCTTTTCACAGCCTTTATTTGAAAGTCTATTATATCTGATATGAGTATTGCGACTCTTGCTTTCTTTTGGTCTCCGTTTGCGTGGAATATTTTTTTCCAGCCGTTCACTCTTAGTCTGTATGTGTCTCTTGCTTTGAGGTGGGTCTCTTGTAGACAGCATATATAGGGGTCTTGTTTTTGTATCCATTCAGCCAATCTTTGTCTTTTGGTTGGGGCATTCAACCCATTTACATTTAAGGTAATTATTGATAGGTGTGGTCCCGTTGTTGTTTTGGGTTCACGTTTATACAACCTTTCTGCATTTCCTATCTAGAGAAGATCCTTTAGCATTTGTTGAAGAGCTGGTTTGGTGGTGCTGAATTCTCTCAGCTTTTGCTTGTCTGTAAAGCTTTTGAATTCTCCTTCATATCTGAATGAGATCCTTGCTGGGTACAGTAATCTAGATTGTAGGTTATTCTCTTTCATTACTTTCAGTATGTCTTGCCATTCCCTTCTGGCCTGGAGGGTTTCTATTGATAGATCAGCTGTTATCCTTATGGGAATCCCTGTGTGTGTTATTTGTTGTTTCTCCCTTGCTGCTTTTAAGATTTGTTCTTTGTGTTTGATCTCTGTTAATTTGATTAATATGTGTCTTGGGGTGTTTCGCCTTGGGTTTATCCTGTTTTGGACTCTCTGGGTTTCTTGGACTTGAGTGGCTATTTCCTTCCCCATTTTAGGGAAGTTTTCAGCTATTATCTCCTCGAGTATTTTCTCATGGCCTTTCTTTTTGTCTTCTTCTTCTGGGATTCCTATGATTCGAATGTTGGGGCATTTCACATTGTCCCAGAGGTCCCTGAGGTTGTCCTCATTTCTTTTGATCCTTTTTTCTTTTTTCCTCTCTGTTTCATTTATTTCCACCATTTTATCTTCTACCTCACTTATCCTATCTTCTGTCTCCGTTATTCTACTCTTGGTTCCCTCCAGAGTGTTTTTGATCTCATTCATTGCATTGTTCATTTGTAATTGACTCTTTTTTATTTCTTCTAGGTCTTTATTAAACATTTCTTGCATCTTTTCAATCTTTGTTTCCAGGCTATTTATCTGTAACTCCATTTTGTTTTCAAGATTTTGGATCATTTTTATTATCATTATTCTAAATTCTTTTTCAGGTAGATTCCCTATCTTCTCCTCTTTTGTTTGACTTGGTGGGCATTTTTCATGTTCCTTTACCTGTTGGGTATTTCTCTGCCTTCTCATCTTGTTTAGATTGCTGTGTCTGGACTGGGCTTTTTGTATTCTGGAGGTCTGTGGTTCCTTTTTATTGTGGAGGATTTACCCAGTGGGTGGGGTTAGACGATTGGCTTGTCAAGGTTTCCAGGTTAGGGAAGCTTGCGTCGGTGTTCTGGTGCGTGGAACTTGATTTCTTCTCTCTGGAGAGCAATGGAGTGCCCAGTAGTGAGTTTTGAGATGGGTCTATGTGTTAGGTGTGACCTTGGGCAGCCTGTATATTGATGTTCAGGGCTATGTTCCTGCGTTGCTGGAGAATTTGCGTGGTGTGTCTTGCTCTAAAACTTATTGGCTCTTGTGTGGTGGTTGGTTTCAGTGTAGGTATGGAGGCTTTTGGACGGTCACTTATTACTTAAAGTTCCATGTAGTCAGGAGTTTTCTGGTGTTCTCAGGTTTTGGGGTTAAGTCTCCTGCCTCTGGATTTCAGTTTTATTCTTCCTGTAGTCTCAGGACTTCTCCAACTACACAGCACTGATAAGAAAACTTCTAGGTTAATGGCGAAAAGATTCTCCCCTGTTAGGGACACCCAGAGAGGTTCACAGAGTTACATGAAGAAGAGGAGAGGGAGGAGGGAGATAGAGATGAGCAGGAGGAGAAAAAGGGGGACTCAAGAAGAGAGAGACAGATCTATGCAGTTGTCTGTTCCCAGAATGTTCTCCGTAGCCCAGACACCCACCAAGATTCACAGAATTGGATTGGGAAGAGAAGGGGAAAGGAGGAAATAGAGGTGTTCTGTGGTAGAAAACGGAGAGTCAAGATTGGGAGAGAATAATCAACACACTCCTGAATAAAAATGGGAACTGAATATTGGATTCTTAAATGTTCACAATTTATATCATATATTAAAAAACAAAAATTAAAAATCTAGAGTAGAGATTAGACTCTTAAAAATACTATATTAAAAACAAAAACCAAAACACACACAAAAAAATTTTTAAAAATATATATGAAGTTCAGTTTAAAAAGTAGGGCTTCTCTTTTTTTTTTTTTTGGTAAGGTTATAGTGTATTGAAAATGAAAATTAAGGAGTAGTAGAGGAGTACTAGAGGACTTTAAAAGAAATAAGAGAAAAAGAAAAATAGAAAATAGAAGAGAAAAAGGAGAAAAAAAGGGAAAAAAAAAAAAGAATTTTCCCTAATTAAAAAAATCGTAAAAATCTATGAAAATGAAAGTTAAGGAGTGATGGGGGAGTAATAGGGAATTTTAAAGGAAAATAAAAAAGAAAAAATTTTTAAAAAAAGTAAAAATATGTCTAGGAATTTCTCTGGAGCTGTTGCGGTCAGTGTCGGTTCGGCTTAGTTTCACATATCTCCTCGTTCCAGCTTACAGTTCTCGATATCTACAGGCCTCTTCCGGTGTAGTTGGTGTTTTCTACAGGGATTTTAATCTGTTGCACCGGTCCCTTCTGAAGCGGTTCCCTTTGTTTATTTGGCTTCTGTTTGCCGGTCTCTTCAGAGCCTCATTTCCGCCCTGACACAGGCGGGCGGAGGTGGACTCTTATTCAGGTAGCTAGTTCCGTCGCTCTGCGGGGAGGGGCTGGCACTGCGGGGCGGGGCTGGCGCTGCGGGGAGGGGCTGGCGCTGCTTTCTCGGTCTGCGCTGCTCAGGATCCCGGCCGCTCCACATGGAGCGCGCCCCTCGCTGCTGCCCTCAGGTGTTCCACAAAAGCGCGGAACAAAAGGCTGCGTCCGCTCTTGTGCCTTCCCCGTCAGAGCGGTCCAGGCAGCCAGGGGCTTGACAGGCGCACTCTCCCCGGGTGCGGCACGCCCACTCCCTTCCGTGGTCCCAGTCTCGGTTTCCGCCGGCGCCAGTCGGTGCGTGCGCCTTCTGCCCTCTGCGTCCCCAGCCCCACTAATTTACAGGTTTAAACGTATCATTATCAATTGTGTTTACTGCCTAGACAAAAATTTGTTGAAAATTAGATTAACCTGTTCTCTATGGAAGATGGGAAGATCAAATGAATAGGATATAGACTTTCAGTTCAGTTCAGTTCAGTCGCTCAGTCGTGTCCGACTCTTTGCAACCCCATGAATCGCAGCACACCAGGCCATATGGACTTTAGATCCAGTCATATCTGTGTTCAATTTCAGTTCCATGTATTCAGAGTTTGTATTCTTGCTTTAGGTCCGTTTTCCAGAGAAATGAGATGGAGGTTTTGATTCAGGAAGTTTGTTGAAGAGTACATTTGTGTTTAATTATAGGTGTCCCAGAAGGCAAAAGAGGGGCCTGGTCTTTCTACCCATGTGAGTGAAAGAAAGTGAAAGCGTTAGTCGCTCAGTCAAAGCACTTAGCTGGTCACTTTGCGACCCTATGGACTATAGCCCACCAGGCTCCTCTGTCCATGGAATTATCCAGGGAAGAATACTGATGTGAGTTGCCATTCCCTTCTCCAGGGGATCTTCCCGGCCCAGAAATCAAACCTGGGTCTCCTGCATCGCAGGAGATTCTTTACCATTGAGCCACCAGGGAAGCCGTTGTGTCTATAAAATCAGTCCTTAGAAGTCAGCTGCCTGTGGGAAGGTGAAGAACCTTGGGTCAAGCACTGCCCTTTGGGGGGATGAGGAAAATCCCCAGAGAGAGAGTCACTGTGAGCCCCCAGGAACCGGTACTCTGGCAGCTGGGGGATGAGTGCCTTGTCCTGAGGGAGATCTGGGTTCAGTCCTGCAGCATCCACCACGTCCAGGCCTGTGACTCCTGGCTCTTCATGCTTCATGTATTACATTTATTGCATCTTGGAACAGCTCCTTCAGCATTCTGGTAAGTCTCCTTTCCTGGCAAAACCTCTAAGAGGAAGGTTGGAACTCCAGCCCCTGCCAGTACAGCTAGTTTCAAGGACACAGCTGATAACTACTCTCCCTTTATTCTTTTCTCTTCTACTAACTGTTCTAGAATATCCTTAACCAGCACTCCTATTGATCCATATGGCTTACCATAGGGGTGGAACAGGCCATTACTAAGGGGTCTGAACACCTCCTCCAGTCCCTTCTTAGGCCATGGCTGCTGCATTTGTCCATTTATTATCAAAAGCAAGGAAATACCAAGAAATTCCCAGTGAATCACCTGAATACTACAAATTCTTCCCTGGCCTTGTTATCTGACAGTAACCCCTCCTCCTGATGACGATCACTTATCCCTAATAGGGGATGACTGTTGTGATGACTCCTCTCTCTGTGCTGGTCTCCTGGGACAGGAACCCAAAGTAATTGGATATAAGGTATATCCTAAAGTTCAGTGAGACTCCTGCTGTGTCCGCTCATGAAGCATGTGTGTGTGCTTAGTCACTCAGTCATGCCCGACTCTTGCAACCCCCTAGACTGTAGCCCGCCAGGCTTCCCTGTCTATGGCATACTCCGGGAAGGAATACTGGAATGGGTTGTCATTTCCTTCCCCAGGGGATCTTCCCAACCCAGGAAACAAACCCGGATCTCCTGCATTGCAGGCAGACCTTTTGCTGACTGAGCCACGAGGAAAGCCCCTCATGAAGCATACTCCCTCTGAAAACCAGGATCTCTAGATGCAGAGAGTCTTAATTTGGGGGTTAGAAAGCACAGATTCCCCATTTAGGCCGCTGGGAGTGATGTCAGTTTTGACTACTTCTACTTCCTCCCCTTGTCTCCTAGACCCATGTAATCTGTCTATTGGAGTGTGTGTATGCATGCGTGCTCAGTCATGTCCAGCTTTTTTGGAACCCATGACTGTAGCCTGCTAGAGAAAAATACTTGGAGTGGTTGCCACTCCCCATTCCAGGGCATCTCCCCAATGCAGGGATTGGTCTTCTGCATCTCCCACATTGGCAGACAGATTCTTTACCACTGCATCAACTGGGAAGCCCTGTCTATTGGAGATGAAGTACTGAAGAATAGTCATGGGTTTAGTGTGTTTCCCACATCATTTCCATGGCACCCATCATCACGGGATGTGATTTCCAAGCTGGTGCTACAGCTGACCCTCCAAAAGGCTATTCCATATGACTGTCAGGCCAGCAGTTTCTAACTCATGTAGTATGTATCAGAATGAGTGGATCCCATGATTACATATACACTGCTGACTTCCACTGCATTTCCATTGGTCAGAGGTAATATTATGCCATGTCGTGTGCTGATGAATCAGGTACTCTATAGGCCCTCGGACAACGGTGATGAAAAAGGCTCTGCTAGCAGATAAGCAAACCCTTATTTAGAACTGGTTTTAGGTCAGGTCAAGATGAATCACTGTTCTTAAAGTGTCAGGAGTCTAATGTCATAATCAGCTTTCTATCACATGGCTGGTTGGTCTCACTATGGTTAGTGCTGAAATTGAAGCTTAGCACGGATCCCTGTTACTGCCAAGATGGGCAGCTCATCAGCCTTTATGAGGCTGTGGGGGAGACAGAAATATATATTGTGTGACCTGAATCAAATAGATGGCCTCCACCAAGAGAGCAAAGGGGAGCTTATTCTAAGGCCTCAAAAAGAAATGTAAAAGGAGAATGGAACTTCTTGGGCAAGGATCAGAAACAGGAGTCAGAAGCTAAGAGAAGGACCAAGACTAGATCCCAGAATTGTTTAAGCTGCATAAGATGGTGGTAAGCCAGTGGCTAGAATGTGGTCTACTAAAATCTCACTAATTTATGTACTTATTATTCTTTATTTTTTAATTTCCTGTTTTGTTTGCCCTTAATTTCTGTGGTTCCGTTTCATCTTCCTTACTTTTTGGTGGACTAGTTGATTTTCCAAGTTAAAAGAACAGAGACCAACTTGGAAAATTTGGGCAAATTAGTCACTTCTGGTGTAATTCGTTTTCCTTATTAATAAAATCGAAGTGAAAATATTTGCCTCAAGAGTTATGGGATATAAAAGCATATCTACAAAGTACTGTGCATGGTAGGTCCTCAGTCACTTCTTGTTAATTTTGAAAAAGTTCTAAACTACTGCTGAATTCCTAAGAAGGAAATGATAACGCCTCCCCTCTTTGTTTGGGGCACTGGTTGTAGAGATCTGGCAAAGTAGAAATAAGTCAGAGAAATAAGATGAGTTAGTAGAGATCCACTTCCCATGTTCCTAGGAGTTCACGTAATCAGATTCAGTGATTGGCCATGAATTTTGTTTGTTTTTTGAAATGGTATAATTTTTGTGTTAACTTTGGGATGTTCTTGATTTACTAGCTCTGTGATGTTAGGTAAATTCCTCAATAGTTCTGGACCCTAAAAAATTTTAATAAAAATATCAGTTACCTCATGGGGTTGGTAGGTAGGGTAAATGAGAAATGTGTGTAATTCACATATAACTGTACATAGTATCCCCTATGTCATATGCATGCAACCTGATTGCATCATGTCTACCATATAACAAATGCTATTATTATTATGCTTTTCCAAAATACATATCTGAGAGCCCAACAGGATGTTTTATTTCAGTGTTTTTCCCTCACCTCCTCATTCCTCAAAGAGAACAATGACTAGAAAACATTGGTTGGGTAAATATTGCATTATCATAATTACAATTTCCCTGAGAAGAGTGGCTTGCAGTTTGAATATTCAGCGTCACAATTACAATTTCCATAAGGAATGTAGAACAGTTATTATAAACAATACAATGATCACTTGGTCCATAAGGGAGAACAGATTATCGGGGGAGTGAGGAGAGAGAAGTAGCAGGAGCCTGTGTTCTAATCAGCATTCAAGAGTAGAAACACAGAACCTGAGAATACGTTGTAATAGCCTCTTAAAACACTCTTGTTTGAATTTATCAAACAGTCTTCTCATGATGCAGAATTCCACAGGTTGATTAAATCCTATCTGTGTAATTTTCCCTTATATCTAATCATTCTTAGTAAGCATCCTCCCTGTATCTTTCCTCATTGTCATTCATGATTGCTATGCCCCTAAGAAATTTTAAAAAGCAAACTAACAAAATGCAAAAAGCACAAAATATTTTAAAAAATAGTTTAAGGGGAGAAAAATTTCATCAGAGGGTTTCTCTCTTCATAGTTAAATGTGTCTCCTTTGTCAAGGGAAAAATACTAAAAGTTTTTTGTGTTTTTTTTTTTTTTAATGCTCTTTTTACTGCTGTTGCCTTAATTGGCTTTCACTTAAATTTACTTTTTTTTCCCCTGTCTTTTTTATTTTTTGCAGGTGATAT
Organism: Dama dama; assembly: GCF_033118175.1. Taxonomy (NCBI): domain Eukaryota; kingdom Metazoa; phylum Chordata; class Mammalia; order Artiodactyla; family Cervidae; genus Dama; species Dama dama. The sequence goes on from NC_083709.1 coordinate 24,799,541, forward strand.
GAGAAAAACAGAATGCAGCTTTCAAGGTTGGTACTTTTCATGATGTTTTAACACCTCTTATTAACATGAAACAGAGTATGAAAGAAACAGTGAAATATGTCCTTACTTTCTCACAGGTAGTGATTAGAAGACATTATGCTTTTATTTTTCTCACTCGTGGATGGAGAAGTACAACATAAATTGTTACAAAGTACAATGTAGCAATTGAAACTGATAAAATCTTTGACAAAATTGTGAAATTTGAAATATTCAATGGTTTTCTACTCTATCCATTCATCATGCCATCCGTCCACCATTCATATATTTTTTTTCAGTGAATACTTATTACATACATACTGCATACAAGGCCCTGTGGTCTGATTTTCCTCTATTCATACCTTGTTTGACTGGCCTTCACCATATTCCCAATCCCACACATTTTTCCAATGCTCCTTGATATCTTTGACAATAAACCTTCACCTATTATCACAGGTCTTCATTTTAACTTGCTATATCTGATACACGAGCAGTGTTTCCAGCACATTGCTCAGTTACGCACTCAGATATGTCCCAAATAATTGAGGTGGAGAGGAAACCATTAGTGTGACGATGAGCAAATGACTCCTCTCTGCATACTAATAGACTGTATGATTTTTTTTACTATTGTGTGAGACGCATTGCTATTTATAGATTACTAAAACATAGTTTAGTAGTAATCTATTTATTGTAATCTATAAAATCAGTTATCTTTTCTCAAAAGTCTGGCTATAGGCCTTCTTTAACTATACGACTTAAGCAATCTTAAGACACTCAAGAACAAGTGTGTTATTACATTGTATTTTAAAACAAGCAAAGCATTCTAAATACACATGAAATGGCTCTTTGTAAGAATGGCAGTGGTAGATTGAACCAAACTTCATGGAAAACAGAGACTGAAATTTTTCTGCTAAGCAATGGTTAGTGAATAGAAATTTGTAAACTCATACTCTAAATATTGTTTTAATTAATTTTGAGGGAATTTTCCTATTTTTTTCCATGAGCATTATTATATTTACCTAAAGGAGGCTTTCTAATTTTCCTTACTAAAATTGACTTCCTGTAAAGCATTAAAAAACAACAACAACAACAACTGAAGTCTTGAGGTCCTCAACGGAAAATTCTGCTGCCAGAGGCATTTTCAGAAACATAACTTTCATAATTAGAAGGGACTCTAGTGACTATCTGCCAATCTAATTTAACTCATTTAACCTAAAGAAGTCTAAATTATCTCAACCACCAATCTATGTAATTATAATACTTACTGGGAAGTGCTGAGTAGTGGTTGAGAAGTTGGGCTCTCAAATCAGAGTTCCTGAGTTTGAATGTTATTTACCCATATATTTTTTGCATGTTGGGCCAGCTTATTAACATCTCTAGTCCCTGCTTTCTTTGGTTGTAAAATGAAAGAAATGAGATTACATTCTTCATAAGGTTGTTAGAGAATAAATGAGATTGTGTGTTTACAAATCACTTTGACATATTGTAAGAATACAGTAAATGATTGTTGCCATTATTATTACTTTTCTATGATTAGTGTTATTATAAAGAATTATTATTAGTGGCAGACAACATCTTCACTTCTCTGAAATAAACTTCTCTATGGACATGATCTTTCATTTTCCCCATCAGAGATGTATATATTCACCCTATGGTCACATTTGGTTCCCTGTGAAATTATAGATAACCTGGGACTGTCTATCAAGTTAGGATATCTTCTGGTAGCAAACAGTATCTATTTTTTTTTCTAAATACAAGATTTTGGTAAACATCACCAAGGTGAAGAGGAGTAAGCAATTTGAGTGATTGCTGGGGGTGGGGTGGGAGTGGAGAAGAGAATGAGTGATAGCAAGAAGGAAGTCATTGGAAGGAGAGATTTGGTGCCAACGTCCAAATCTCACTCAGATAGAAACTAGCATTGTCTGTGCCTCTGTGTGCAGAGAGCCCCTCCATTCATGGTGATGGGAGGCCTGATAGATGGACAGGAGGCTGATGAAGATTGGTGAAAGATAGGAAACCTGCAGGAAAGGTTGGAAGTTATTATTCCATGGCAATAAAAATGACAAAGTAGAAGAACCATGTAAAAGAATGCAGCCAGAGCCCCTTTCTCTTGGTGAGACCTGCAGAGTGTTTTATGTAGCTATCATCCATGCATATTAGAGGAAAGCCATCCCTCCCTCAGTGGAGACTGGTCACTGACCCCAGATCGTGTCACCAACATGCAAAAGCCATCCAACATGAGCCTCTTGGTGCCGGCGCTCAGGGTAAGCCCAAATGCAAGGGGTTGGAGTGAACAGATCCTACTTTGTTCAGCCTCTCTTGGTGAGGCAACAGACCCCGGGTCCACCAGACTGATGGCATAAGGAGGGGAGATTTGTCAGCTTCCCACACAAGTCCTTGGATTCATCTTGACACATATTCTGGCAAGTATATATACAGGTTAAACTTTGACCTTTTATAGGAAAAGAGCCCCCTTTGATCCAACAGGAAAAAATGGTACTTCTAATTCAGTGTCATAGAAATTGCCAGGTATTTCATAATCCAAGTAAAGCAGGATAGTACTGAAATGTCTTCATCGCCTCTGAGTTAGCAAGACTCAAAACCTAATTTATAAACACACATGGATAAAGGGGTAGCACAGTTCTCTAGTGTCAAAGTAGTCTCATCCATCAGTGTCTGAAACATCGCTGGGTGACTCACAGTTACTGTCTTCATACTGACTCCACCGTACATGATAAAACAATTATCTCTAATCCTGTGAAAACTACAGTGGTCAAGGAAGAATCGAAAGAAAAAAATCTTGATGGTCCCAGACCCACCTCCAGGAAATACTGACATTTTGATTGAACCTGCCTGTGACATCTAGTCTATCCCTAACAGTATCGCTGAGCACTCTGTCACTTATATACACGGTCGTGTCTGATGACTTGTGTGATACCCTCTAGGTCTTCTCATGCCCTTCTCATGAAAGGGAATCAGTTACAGACTTGTATATCTAAAAGGTACTTTAAACTAATATTCATTTTAGCCTTTTTTTTCCCCCTCAACTAATGAAATTCAGGCCCACAGAAGTTAACTGTCCTAAGTCATGGAGTACACTAGTGTGCAAATAAGGACCACAATCACTTTGCCTTACTCACTCCTGAATCTGGACCATCAAGCAGTCGTTCACCAAGAAAGGAAGGTCTTGCTTGGAATGGAAACTATGTCTGAAACACTGCATTCTGTACCATCCTGTGGCCTGAAATTGTCATTCATCTTCTGTTGTTAAGCCCTTCTCAAAGGGTCTTACTTCCCTGACTATATCAAGAGTTCCATAAGGGTAGAGCTCATCACTACAGTTTCTGTGCATTTTTACCATATTTTAAAAGTTCTGAATCAGTAAATATTGTACAGCTTATTTTGATCCAAGCCTTGTCAAGAGCACTGAACCCTTACCTCTTCCATCTCAGTGAGTTCCATTTACATTACTTGTAGAAGACCCTCCCCCCCGAAGGTGACCAAAAAGTAAACACATATGATTAGATTTTTGTTTTTGCTTTGGGGTTGTTTGGGGGTTGGTTTGTTTTCCAATTTTACTATGGGATTAGAGAAAGATTAAACATATCAAAAAATTAACTCATTTAAATAGTCTGTACTTGCAAAAATGTATATTTTAGGAAATAAGCATAGGGAAGGTAGTCAAAAAGAAACGTTTAATCCATTCCATTGAGCTGAAATTACTTGGGCTTAGTGACTTACAAGCTGAATCATTAGAAAGAATGGTAAAGATAGAGAAGGCCTTTGGAAAATGTGAATGTACTTTTGAGCAGATAGCAAGAAGGGTCCATGCGTGTTTAGTCACTCAGTCGTGTCTGACTCTTTGCAACCCCATAGACTGTAACCCACCAGACTCCTCTGTCCATGGGATTTCCCAGGCAAAAATACTGAAGTGTGTTGCCATTTCCTTCTCCAAAGAAGAGTCCAGAGACTGAATATTATTAAAATGAAAAGTCTCCATATTTTTTAAATATGGAAGAAAGATTGCAAATTAAAAAAAAAAATCCTTTTTATTACAGAGTCTAAATCTAATTTCCCTTTGTCCTTCCTGTGTATGTGAAAATAGGATGTAGGTCTTATTTCCATGTCAGTATTCTTTAGTACTGAGATTCTTTCACACCAAGAGCATTGTGTTTAGATTTGAGTACCACAAATTTAGGCGGCTATTAAAAAAAAAAAAAAACAACTATTTTTCCTTGCTTCTAAATAGAGTGTCATTCAAAAAGCACAGATTAGATAATAATTATTAATTAAAGAGAATTCTGATATTCACTTGACTCTTTCATAGATCATTTAAGATGATCAAATTAATAACTCCTTTTTCCCATCTCTCCTTTATTTACAACAGGCAATAATATTTGAATTAATATTTTGAATTCTCACAAATCAAAATATTAAACTCCTCTTATGCCCCAGTTCTCACAGTTTTGTTGTGTATATCTCTTTCCCCTCTTCCAACATTTTAGTATGTAATTCAACCTGGATTCTCTGCCTAAACCTTCCCTCTGTCTCTCCCATCAGTCTGATTTTATCTTGGCACATTATCCAGATTTTTCAATGAGAGACAGTAAAATCAAGACAGACTCTGGAAATACTAAGGGTAGTCACATGTTAGTAAATCTTGTCTCAGCCATTTATATTCTCTATATTAGTATACATTCATATACACATAAGTGCATGTGTACTTATACGCAGTTATAGTAACGAGGATGGTGATAGACTCATAATTATACTATTAGGAACAGGCAGAGGAACCATGTGTAGTGGGCAGAGAAATGGATTCACTTCTAATTAAATCCATTGGTGAGGTATTATTAGTGTAATACTACTGTATTATTATAGCACTGCTAAATTTAAATGTATTTTTGAACAACCAATTGTGTAATTTACCCTAGCATAAAATCTTGGTCTTACCTTGGGATTAGTTTCTCTTTTCTTATTTTTTCCTGGTTTGTTTGCTTATTTATTGATTTTCATGTTGATTCGTAAAGGAGCCAAGTCAGGTGAATGATCCCAGCTTAATATGTGACAGAAAGCAGTGAGTCCTCCACCATCCATTTTCATTCCCTTCTTGAAGGAACTGAGAAGTGTGTTAGCTATTTTCAAATCTATGAAGGGGTCTCAGGTGGAAGAGAGATCTGATTAAGCCTATGGTACCAAGTGATAAAGTAAGAAGCCAGAAGGTTCATGGAAACATATCCAGCTCAATATAAGGAGGAACATTACTATAAAATATGTTGTACCCAAGGCACGGGTAACTTGTGAGTTCCTCCATGGTAGTGTTTCCAACATAGCCTGAGGATCACGAACAGGGGTGAAATATAGAGGAAATACTAACACTAGGGCGTCAACCAGTTAATGTTCTCCATTCTTTCCTACGGACCTGATGACGCTATGTCCTGTGTCCACTCCACAAATGCAGAGACCAGCAGGGAGGTGGGGCATAGCTCTTTTAGTACAGTGGCTACAGAAATTTAAGAGAAAGCAATAGGCTTTGATTGCTTTCAGCAGTAAGAAAAACGTAAAAAAAAAAAAAGCAGAATTGCAACCATCTCAGCCAAATGTAACCCTAGATTTTACACTGTGAAAAAGTTTGAAGACTCCCATAAACTTCAAGGGCAGACTTCTAACATCTCATTTGAAAGCAGTGCAGCTCTCTTGGGAAAGGACAGACCCAGTGCTCATTTGCTATGGAATCCACGCTTCGCTTATCACATACACAAGCAGAAACTGATTTGTTTGATTCCTCCACCTGGACACACCCTTCTTTTCTCTCCTCTCTCTGCTGTAAGGCTTCTGCATGCATGCTAAGTCGCTTTAGCCGTGTTTGACTCTTTGTGACCCTGTGGACTGCAGCCCACCAGGCTCCCCTGTCCATGGGATTCTCCAGGCAAGAATACTCATGTGGGTTGCCCTATATTTCTTCAGGGGATCTTCCTGATCCAGGGATTGAACCTGCATCTCTTAAGTCTCCTGCATTGGCAAGTGGGTTCTTTACCCCTAGCACCACCTGGGAAGCCCTCTAAGGCTCCTGGGTTAGTCTCAAACTAGGTACACTTTCCATAGGCTGAAGAGGAGGGAAAAACTGGGCTCCTGACTGATGGGACCTTTGCTCTTAGCTCTTGTTCTGATTCTTTAACACTGAAAGGGAAGGTTAAACTCCCACACAGGTGAACCCTACCCCAAACCACTCTTTGCTTTCTGTGGCCTTGTCTTTTTCTGGCCCTCCCTGGCTTAGCTTTCTCCCAATTTCCTTCAGTTGCCCTCCTGCTATTCCCATACCATTGCTGTTTCTCCCCTCACTCAGGCCAGCCAGAGCCCCCTTTTAGGACAGCAGTGTGGCTCCAGGGTCTTGTGTCAGAGGATGTTGCAGATTTGCCATCTAGAAGGCAATGGCACCCCACTCCAGTACTCTTGCCTGGAAAATCCCATGGACAGAAGAGCCTGGTGGGCTGCAGTCCATGACGTCGCTAAGAGTTAGGCACAACTGAGTGACTTCACTTTTGCTTTTCACTTTCATGTGCTGGAGAAGGAAATGGCAACCCACTCCAGTGTTCTTGCCTGGAGAATCCCAGGGACGGGGGAGCCTGGTGGGCTGCCGTCTATGGGGTCACACAGAGTCAGACACTACTGAAGTGACTTAGCAGCAGCAGCAGCAATGGCCCTTCTTGTTTTGCTATGGAGCTTCCCAAGTAGTTCTAGTGATGAAGAACCTGCCTGCCAGTACAGCAGACGTAAGAGACAAAGGTTCCCTGGGTTGGGAAGATCCTCTGGCGGAGGGAATGGCAGCTTGCTCCAGTATTCTCGCCTGGAGAATCCCATGGACAGAGGAGCCACGTGCACTACAACTTCCGTGCGGCCACAGACAGTCAGACATGACTGAAGTGACTTACTGTGCACTGTTTGAATATACGGTCCACCTCTGTAACCCAGATTCAGTTCTTACCTTTTAGTCATATTTACATTGGCCATCCCTTCTCTAGGCCATTGATTCCAATTGATTAATTCCAATTAATTTTTCACATTGTGATCCAAATGGCATTCCAGCCTTCTGTCCTGTTCTCCTACCAAGCTACTTTGTTCCAGCCACACTAACCTGTTAAGAATGCCCTTCCCCCTTATCTTCTCACAGACACACACTGGCTATGTGGAACTCAAATAACTCTTCCTCCTCTGTGAAATCTCCTACTTTCCTATTCAAACTTAAACAGGAATCCTTGTGTGTTCCTAGGACACTCTGCTCATACTCACATTGTAACACTTAACATGTGTTACAATTTATCTTTTTGTAAATTTATCTTCCCTATTTGTTTGCTCAAATAAAAGTATTCTTTTTCTTTTTGGTATTCACAGTACCTAGCCTAGTGTGTGATTCATAGAAAAAACTTGATAGATGTTATTTGAATGAATGAAATAAATAAGTAAATGAATGAGGATATATACTATAATATGTGCCTTTTTAAACAACTGATCTAGAGAATTAGCTGTTAAACAGAGAAAGCTTCAGTAGGCATCTTGAACATCTGGACAATTGTAATGCAAAACACTTACTCAGAAGGCAAAGAGATGGTCTCTTTTCCTGTGAAAATATAAAAGCATTTTTGTTTCAAGGAAAATTACATTGAAAAAAAAAAAAAAAACTGTCTACAGTAGAAGAGACTAAGTTCATCTCTTCAGAGACATTCCCTTGTCTTTTTATATTACAAGAGTGAACAAGATTTAAACCATGCAGTCAGTGTAATGATGTTGCCAGACAGCTAATAAAGAGGAAGATTAGAGAGTTGTATAAAATGGCAGGTGCCTCGGCCGATTCCCCATCTCAGACATTAAACAGAATAAAGTGAGGCTGCTTCCTGTGGACCACCAAAAGTGCTTGCTGTCAGCTTCAGCGGCATGGTGCCATTTTGACTGTGGTGTTCATCTTACCTAGTATCCCAGTTTGAAAACAATATAGAGGAAAAATAAAACAAACAGCAGTAGATGGTTCTCAGAACAGAGAGACAGTATCTGAAAAAAACCAAACTCTTGCACAAAAGAATGAAAAAATATTTCTACTCAGTCACGGATGGTACATCCTTTGCTCTCATAGAATAGACTATAACATCTAATCAAGCAAAGCATCTCAGTGAGTCAGAGGGAGTCCTCTGTGCAGGAGTGCGCACGCACGCACGGACTATGCACTGCCCCCTCCTGGTAAATAACGGCTGGTTCAGCCTAGTTTTCTGATTTTTCATACACTGTTCCTTTTCTCTATTTTCTCATCTTTGCTTTCGTTCTTCTTCTCAAAGGACTGATGCATGTGTGTCCTGGTTATTTCACTTAGCGTTTTTCTGAGAGTCAACAGAATATAAACTCTAGAGATGAAGTATCTGGGGTTGAATCCCAGTTTTTTCACTTACTTTGTGTGTCTTTGGATAAATTGATCAAAATCTCTAAACTTTAATTTCGTTATCCAAAGAGTTGAAAATGCATCCTAACAATTTTATGAATGTGAAATAGAAAAATCTATTTATCATGCTTATTGTGCATAGATACTCAGTTGGTATTGATACTATAATTATGTTAATGCTGGGATGGGGTAAGAGATCTGAAAGTAGTGTCCAAACTTGGAGACTTCCTCAGCACCCATATGTTTAAGCACTTTCCTTCAGTTCTGACTTAGAAAATGAAATGTAGCAGACATCTTTTCTTTTTCTCAGATGCTGGAAGAATTAGAACCAAAATAATACTGTCAAAATAAAATACAAACACACACACATACACACACACGTATATATCTTTTTAAAGCACTTTTAATTTATCTTAGCTGCTAGAAGAATTAGAGTCCAATTCAAAGCCAAGTGACTTTTCTGACAGGCTTGGTTTTTATGTTCTGGTTCTTGTTAGTCAGTCTTCAGACTTGGTTTATTTATAATTTGTACGGTGTTCAGTTGTATTTGACTTCTTGTTGTCAGTCTCTAATTTGTGTCTGACTCTTTGCAACCCCATGAACTGCAGCATGCCAGGCTTCCCTGTCCTTCACTATCTCTGAATTTGCTCAAACTCATGTCCATTGAGTCAGTGATGCTATCCAACCATCTTATCTGTCGCCCCCTTCTCCTCTTGCTCTCAGTCTTTCCCATCAGGGTCTATTCCAGTGAGTCAACTCTTGGAATCACGGTGGCCAAAGAATTGGAGCTGTGTTCCCTCATATCCTTTTGAAACAAAATAACAAAATCCTTACTGAAGCCCCAAGAAGTTCTCTGTCCCTGTCTCTGTCTCCTCTCTCTCTCTCTCTCTCTCTCTCTCTCTCTCTCTCTCTCTCTCTCTCTCTCTTGCTGTCTCTCTCTATAGTGAGAATATACACTTAGTTTGATCTATACCAGTAGTTCTGGACCATTTTGAAATCACATATTCGCATGCCCAGCTCTAGAGATTCTGCTTCTGTACAAAGGGGAACTAGATATCTGTATTTTTAGCAAATAGTATTTACTTAGGAAACTGAGATTTAAGTGATACTCTATTGCTCTTGGAGAAGCAAATAGAGAAGAGATGAACATGAGTCTGGATTCTAAAGCAGAGTCAATCACTAGATGAGTGACCTTCGAAAATCATTCAACCTAGGCTTCAGTTTCTTCATCTTTACAAGATATGGAAGTCTATAAAAGTCTGTTTTACTGAACTCATAAAGTTACTGTTAAAAAATGCACGAAATACTGTGTGCAACAGAAAGAAAAAATTTTGTAAAATGATTAAATAACCATCTAGTTTCACAGTCTAGGAAAGGAGCAAAAGAGCTTTGCTGAAGCAGATAGCTTTTTCTGATTTGAAAAATCAAGGCCCTAAGCTGTGACCTCTGACTGCTCCAAGTAGAATAGATACAGGGGATCTAGCTAACAGTGCCTTAATCATGGCTCATGATTCATTATAGGATTATGAAATCAGTGTATTGATGGCTCCAGCATTTTTTTATTTTTTAAATTTAAAACATGATGGAGTATTTAAATATTGCTTTACATTTGCAGTCATTACAGAATATCTCTCCCTCCATGTTGTACAACACATCCTTAAGTCTTTCTTACATCCAGTACTTTGTACCTTCCGCTCCTCACTCCTATGTTCCTTCCCACCCAGTCTCCCCACTGGTAACCACTAGTTTGTTCTCTGTATTTGTGAGTCTGCTTCTTTATTCTTACATTCACTAGTTTGCTATATTTTTTAGACTCCATATGTAAGTGATATCATACAGAATTTTTCTTTATCTCATTCACTTAGCATAATGCCCTCCAAATCCATATGTTACTGCAAATGGCAAAATTTCATTCTTTTTAATAGTTGAGAACTATTCCACTCTGTATGTGTGTGACACCTTACTTATCCATTCATCTGTTGATGAACCCTTAAGTTGCTTCTATATCTTGGCAAATGTAAATAATGCTGCTATGAACATTGCCAGGGTGGAGGCATATATTTTTTTTTAAATAGTGTCTTCAGTTTTTTTCAGAAATATATGCAATAATACAAATGCTGGGTCATGTGATAGTTCTGTTTTTAGTTTTTTGAGACACCTCCATACTGTGTTCTGCAGTGGCTTTACCAATTTACATTCCCACCAACAATGTATGAGGAGTCCCTTTTCTCCATTTGTGTTCTTTGTAATATTAGCCATCTTGACTGGAATGGAAATGATAGGATAAGACAGGACAGAGCAGAGCAGGATAAGGTAGGATAGGATAGGGTAGGACAGACTACAGGATAGAAAATACCATAGCACATCGCTCATAGGAAAAAAGAGTTTAAAATAAGTTGTCTAATATTTACATCTGATGGTTTTCATGCTGTCCTACATCTCTGCCTCCAATGCCCTGTCAGTGTATCCCTATATATTTCTGATTGTGTTTGGAAATCATACATAGGAATGAAGAAGATGAGGTAGTGACAAGCATGGGGAGACAGAAGGAGAAGCAAGATAGCAAGCAGGCAGCATCCTTGGGTGATGCTGTGTGGGGGCTTAGGAAACACAGAGGGGATGATAGGAGAATATCTGCACCTCAAATACCCTCAAAAACCTTGTGGAAGACACTCAGCTTCTCAGATCATGTAGAAAGAATGTCTGTAGAAATTCCAGCTTCATTGGAATTTTTTATAAACTATGCTTCTAGAAAGTCAGTGGAGATAAGCAACTAGTTTGTATAGGCAAGCTTTGTAAACTACAGACCACACTCAAAGGAAAGATAGTACTTTGCAGAGTTACTTATTCTTTGCTGTACCCCTACTTTTCTATTTCCCAACTACCTCTACTGAACCCAAATTCTAGGGTTGTAATAAAAGATAAAGCCCTTTTCTGACTGCCGGGTTAAAGAAGTGATGCCCTAACATCTCAAAGTGAACCTTGAAATTCATGTTTTCCCATTTTAACAAAAAACATTGCCATTGTTGGGCTCCCCCGGTGCGCCAGCAGTAAAGAACACTCCTGCCAATGCAGGAGATGTAAGAGACTCGGGTTTGATCCCTGGGCTGGGAAAATCCCCTGCAGGAGGGCACAGCAACCCACTCCAGTATTCTTGCCTGGAGAATCCCATGGACAGAGGAGCCTGGTGGGCTAAGGTCCCATTGGGTTGCAAAGAGTAGGACATGACTGAAGCAACTTAGCATGCATGTATTGCCCTACTTAGTAGCTAGTTATAGTTAAAATCATAGGTTATACCCACTGTTTAGTGGTTACGTTAATGATCACCATTTTGTGAGCTCATACCATGTGCTAAATTTTGTGCTGAGTAGATTATAATAACATTCTCTTCTAGTGCTCTAGGAGAAATTTTTTAGTATGTATGCTTTATAGATGATCCTACTGAAGATTAGAGAAATTAAATAATTAACCTCAGCCCACATGGGTAGCAAATAACACAAGCAGAATTCATACCTAAGTATCTGCAGTCACGCACCTCACCAGCTCAGTTCCTAGAGTGAACCAGTGCTTATGGGCTAGTTTTGGGAGGTCATTACCATAGAGAACATTGATTCTGAGTAGCAAGTGTGTCTGTGAAGTCAAGCAATGAGGCTAAACCAGTGTTGTACATTACCCTGTCAGCCTTTGCCAAAAAGTCTCAGTGTCTCTATATCTTCATATTATAACTACGTGCATTGTAAATGCATTATGGCTTTTCCTTTGTAGATCCTAGAGGGACTTGGAGGGGGAAAAACAACTGCATATTATTTCTAATTTAGATATTAATTTTGCAGCATGTCCCATCAATCTGTTTGCATTCTGTCACTCACATGGCAGTGATTGAGAGGAAAAGAGTATCATGCTAAAGATGTATTTCTGATTCTATAGGGAATATAGTTAGAAAATGAATTATTCCATGTATTTTTGGAATCTCAGAGCCAGGGTTAGGGCAGGTGTGGGTGAGTCAAGGGAAGGAGGTGTTATTCGGATCAGTGTGTTGTCTGTTTGTTCTGTATTTGGCAATCATGAGGGCTGATGTTAATTGGATCCAGAAATTATACAACGTGGAAGGAGGGCTCTTTTGGAGAGAGACTCGTTTCCTGTGGACAGCTTATGCCCAGAATCTGTTTGCTGTGTGCAGCCTTGTGAGAGCTGAGATGAAAGAATGAGGCAGCTGTGAGTGGCTTTCAAAACTGCAAGAATCTGAAGGACTTGCTCACCAATTCTCCCTGGCAGTGCACAGAGGAGGGCAATTGCTCGCCCCCTATTCAAAAAACCCAGAAAGGTGCAGGAGACAGCCTCTCTGAGTCCCTGTTTCTGGAAGTGGAGTCTGGGCTTTGGTAGAGGGTACAGGCAACAGAAGGGCTTCCCTGGTGGCTCAGACTGTAAAGAATCTGCCTGCAATTCAGGAGACCTGGGTTCACTCCCTAGATTGGGAAGATCCCCTGGAGAAGGCAATAGCTACCCACTCCAATATTCTTGCCTGGGGAATTCCATGGAGAGAGGAGCCTGGCGGACTACAGTCCACTGGGGTCACAAAGAGTCATACATGACTGAGCGACTAACACTTTCACAGGCAACAAAATTACTGGTGTTCAAGGGCATCTAGCATATGAAAATTTGCATTCTGTGATCCGCCTCTCTCTCCCTAGTGTCTCAGAACAATCTGGAATTAGCAAGCCTTGACAACAGCTGATGAATATGAACAGACTTACACAGATCCCCCTTTTACAGTATTGGATTCAGTCTCTTACAAGACAGGCAAATCAGCCCAAATAACCTCTTTTTCAGATGGATGAAAAAATTTCCTAGCCTTGAGCAGTTGTGTACTCAGAAGAGAGTCAGCTAAAAAAGCTGGGATATAGTAGTGATGATAATACAGTAAGTCCTCTACATACATACAAGCGATTTCTGTTCTGAAAGCACGTTGGTTAGGTCCAATGAACTTAGGTATGCAACTAACAATCAGTTATATAGTACTGTACTCTAATAAGTTTATACCTTCACACAAATAATAAATTAAAAAATCAAACAACAAAAATAAAGAAAACATGTTTAACTTTACAGTAGCTTGAAAAGTACAGCAGTAAAGTACACCAGCTGGCACACAGGGTCTGGCATCAAGGGGACAGGCAAGAAGACTTACTGACCAGAGGAGGGAGTGCAGGTGGGAGATGGTGGAGCTGAAGGATCATCGGCAACAGGAGATGGAGGGCAAGCTGCAGCTTCATTCAGCCTGACGCTGATGGCACAGGTTCTGGTTCCTTGCTGGAACCAGATGCACGTTCACAGGAGACTCACTGTACCTCGGATCCATAGAGTGTACTTTTGTACCAGACATGTCTTCTTCCCATCAGTCCAGTGGCACGGCCATCACCACCACCACCACCTTGGTCAGCATCTTCCTCAGTTACAAATTAGGAAACTAAAGGCCAGAGAAATTACATTTTCTCCCCGTGGCCCATGTCCCTGCTCCGGTGTTACGGTTCCCCCTGCTGTATCTCTCTCCTGTCAGGGTATGAACTGCAGGGCTCATCTTTGAATTCTGAGTTGCTTCGCTGAAGGGCTTTCATCCTGAAAACGATGGGAAAAGGCTTGGTTACATTTCATCACACATTGCCATAGTATCTGGTGAACTATTCTTTCCAGGCATGACTGAGCAGTTGAAAAATAATGATTTAGAATCGACCATGAGCTAGGTGCTAGCCTATATGACAGAAGACATTGTTTTGTGACCTAAGTAAACCTGGGGATCGACTTCCTGGATTAAAATCCACTTCCTAGTTGTGACCCTGGAAAAGTGATTTAACTTCATATGCCTTGGTTTTCTCATCTACAATTGAAGATAATAATAATACCTCCCTTGAAGGGCTGTTGTGGTGACTAAATGAGTTAATTAATGCAAATCAATTAAAATAGTGCCTGGCACAAAGAGCTGAAGAACTTTTATTGTTGTAGTTATTATAATATTATTCTGTTTTTCAAGCTAAAAAGAAGAAAATGGTTTTGATGTAGTTTTAATAGTCTAAATGGAGAGAGAAATTAATTACTCTGAATCTATCCTTTTAATGAAATTAGTTGAGATTTTAAAGCACTAATAAAAATATCTCTAAATGTTAAAGGCTTTAATTAAGTTACTCTTTTGCTTCCAAGGAATGCATAGATAATATACTTTAATTTCTTATTTATTTACTTGATACACATAATCTAATCAATGTAGCTAACATATATTGATTCCTTAGTAGATGTTGGGAATAGTTGATGAAAAACTTTTGCACAGAATTTGTAGAATCCTTGCTCCATGCTTAGTTTCCCCACTCTTTTCCACTTGATATCTTTTAAAAAATATTATGTGAAATTTTAATTAGCACCGAACTTATGTATGAGTGATGCTGTAAAATACAAAACAAATGGTATTGTATTATTGATTGAAATATATTTGTTGAGTAAAAAAATCATCTAAAATGAAAATGTTGCTATATGGTTATCTGTATCCCAATTCTTGCCTATATTAGATGCTTTATAATATTTATAATCAAAGCGATGTCTCACTGCAAAGACAAAGCACATCTAAGATGCTATTTGAGAGTGAATACTTTCTATACATAAAAACCAACCTGTCTGTGATCAATGTTGCACATAAAGCTTCTGATACTTAATGTTTGCTCTTTAAATTCACCACAGTGTACACCATGTAATGAAGTGATATCATTGAGAAGACCAAAGAATCGCTGTCATTATGTAAAATATTGATTTATTGATTTGTTTTGCTTTACTTCTGTAGCTGAAGGACTTCTAGATTTTTCACCAGTAAAAATCTGTGTTTTCTAATTGTCCCCATTTTACACACTATTAATTTAAAACCTGTAAGATAAGTAAGTTTAACTCACTTTACAAGCTTGAAAGAGGCTTAATATACTTCATCTGTTTTAACTATTGGGTTAGCCAAAAGTTCGTTCAGGTTTTTTTTTTTGTAGCATTTTATGGAAAAAGCTCAAACAAACTTTTTGGCCAACCCAATGCTAAAGGAAACTAATTACATAGGCGCCTATGGATATTTTAAAAATTAATGAACTGTTTGTCTTTGAACTTAGCTTATAGGAGTTTTAAAAATCTTCGAGTAGTTTTTATTCCCTCCTTCTCTACTTCTGTTCCAAGAAGTAATGTCATCGCTCCATTGAAGAGAAAGTAAACGTATCTGTTGTTTCTTCAGAGGTTAGAAATACGGTCAAATACTAAGAGCTTCTAGGAGAAAGATTTCAGGTCAATAGAAGAATGAGCCTTCTAATAATTAAAGCTGTGTCTAAGTACATTCTAGTATTACATATAATCAGAATGTGTTTTATTTTGGGGGAATTTTTGTCACAGAGCCCAAGATATTGCTGTTTAAAATCTGGTTGAGGAAATTCTTCAGTCATTAAAAAAAAATCTACCATTATCCTAAGCTATTCTTGTTTCTCTATATTCCTAAATCAACTATAAAATTGCTTTTCTTATCCAAATTATATGTTGGCACATTGAGTGTTGTCTACTTCTGCTTTATTGACTATGCCAAAGCGTTCAACTGTGTGGACCACAACAAACTCTGGAAACTTCTTAAAGAGATGGGAATACCAGACCACCTGACCTGCCTCTTGAGAAATCTGTATGCAGGTCAGGAAGCAACAGTTAGAACTGGACATGGAACAACAGATTGGTTCCAAATAGGAAAAGGACTACATCAAGGCTGTATATTGTCACCCTGCTTATTTAACTTATACATAGAGTGCTTACTTAACTTATACATAGAGTACATCATGAGAAATGCTGGACTGGATGAAGCTCAAGCTGGAATCAAGATTGCTGGGAGAAATATCAATAACCTCAGATATGCAAATGACATCATCCTTACAGCAGAAAGTGAAGAAGAACTAAAGAGCCTCTTGATGAAAGTGAAAGAGGAGAGTGACAAAGTTGGCTTAAAGCTCAACATTCAGAAAACTAAGATCATGGCATCTGGTCCCATCACTTCATGGCAAATAGATGGGGAAACAGTGTCAGACTTTATTTTTGGGGGCTCCAAAATCACTGCAGATGGTGACTGCAGCCATGAAATTAAAACACGCTTGCTCCTTGGAAGAAAAGCTATGATCAACCTAGACAGCATATTAAAAAGCAAAGACATTACTTTGCTAACAAAGGTCTGTCTAGTCAAAGCTATGGTTTTTCCAGTAGTCATGTATGAATGTGAGAGTTGGACTATAAAGAATGCTGAGCGCAGAAGAATTGATGCTTTTGAACTGTGGCGCTGGAGAAGACTTGAGAGTCCCTTGGACTGCAAGGAGATCCAACCAGTCCATCCTAAAGGAGATCAGTCCTGGGTGTTCATTTGAAGGACTGATGTTGAAGCTGAAACTCCAATACTTTGGCCACTTGATGCGAAGAACTGACTCATTTGAAAAGACCCTGTTGTTGAGAAAGATTGAAGGAGGGAGGAGAAGGGGACGACAGAGGATGAGATGGTTGGATGGCATCACCGACTCAATGGACATCAGTTTGAGTAAACTCCAAGACTTGATGATGGACAGGGAGGCCTGGCGTGCTGCAGTCCACGGGGTCACAAGTAGTCGGACACAACTCAGCCACTGAACTGAACTGAACTATAGGTCAAATTTGGAAATACCAATAGTAAAATTTGGAGGATTTGTTGTTGTTGCTTTGGAAAATGTTGTTTTCTAATGAATGGACATGGTATGTCCCACCAAAACAACAGCAAAAAACAAAAAAAACTGACCAACGGTGGAGTAATAACCACCTGTCACCAGGATCATTCAGCCAGAGACTGGGTGATCATTACTTAGGGATGTGGCACGAGGGATAACTCTAATGGTAGGCCATTAGGCCATTTGATTAAGTGATTTCTAAATTGTCTTACAACTCTAGCAATTTGCTTTTAAATGTGGAAGTTCTTGTCTAGCTTTAAAGTATTTTCCTTGAAACTGTTGCTTATTTTAGTAGATAAAAGCATCAATTTTATGATAAAAGAGATAGACCTGGGATTTGGTCTTTGCTGCCAACAACCAAGCTGTGTGACTTATTCAGCTTATCCAACTCTCTCATGAACAGTTTGTGTAGCTGCAGAAGAAGAACCAGCTCTAATCAGTGACTGGTATGGACTGAGGGCATGCCTGTTAAAGTACCTCATGTGTATCAAGTGTTTCTAATGTGCCTTAGTTCTGGGTCTAAGGACCTGGGAAGCTATGTCTTTCAAAGGACCTAGAGAGAAATGATTGAGAAATGAACTCTGATGGGAACTAGGGAAATAAGTATGATCTTCCATAGTTTGTGTTAACCCATAAATCTGTAGTATCACTTGACCACTTTGATGCATATTTAGTTTAGAGTGAAAAGTGAAAGTGAAATCCCTCAGTCATGTCTGACTCTTTGCGACCCCGTGGACTGTAAGCCACCCGGCTTCTCTGTCCATGGGATTCTCCAGGCAACAATACTGGAGTGGGTTGCCATTTCCTTCTCCATGGGATCTTCCTGACCCAGAAATCGAACCTGGGTCTCCCGCATTGCAGGCAGACGCTTTAACCTCTGAGCTACCAGGGAAGCCGGAAACAAATATCTTTGTGACCGATGTGTTATAGTTAAGACACTTTCACCACTATAAGGAGCAGGGGTTTATAAGTTTTTGGGTTTTTTTCAGAGATAATTCCATCCATCATCCCTGGCTACATTCATAGCTCTTTATATAGATTCTAAAAGTGAACATCTAACTAAACACTAGAACTGCTGTTTCCTGTAAATCTGCTTTCTATCACATAATCTCTGAGTTCATATTTATCACTCTCTGCCAGGCCAAGTTCACCTGACCAGTAAAGATTTTCTTGCAAATTTGTGTTACATAATGGTACTTAGACTTGTGGCAGTACATCAAAGCACTGGTAATAGATGTTTTCTTTTCATGCGCATGCACACATACCATTATGGAGGCCACATTCCTCAAAGAGTGTAGTGTGAGTCTTACATGCTGAAACTGCACAAAACTAGTCTTTCTTAGCCTACAGTTTCGATCCTTCGCTGACCCTTCTAAAGCTGGCTGATCGGCATGCAGAACTAAGTTCCAAAGGAGTCCACAGAGCTCTCTAGGGACCTCCACCCATCTGTGTGGAAAGGGTCCATATGTAATTTTTTTAGACCTGTCTTCACTTATTCTCCTCAAGAAACCTTTTGTTGCTTCAGAAGTAGAAATGGATGTATGTTTCAGCGGGCATCTAGTACACGTAGGAAGAAAATGCAAAAATATTTAGCAGTTTATTTAGGGGCCAAAGTTTTATGTTGGAAATGGTAACTTTTACAAAACAACACACACCCACATATATAGACACACAGAGAGAATCATTTGAGGTTTGGGTTTTCTACTGAATCCTAGAATAATGAGAGAAAAATAGATGAAATATAAAGACAGGTAAGTAGAATAGTAGATGTCTATCCATTAGACTGTGTTTAAAAGGTCAGCATCCTCTAGGCTAAAGTTAAAATGAATTTCTCTTTCTATTAGACGTAGCTTCAGAATTTCTTGGGAAAGTCTATTGGCACCTCATCCTGCTCAATGTTATGTTGCAGCCTGGATGGGAGGGGAGTTTGGAGAAGAATGGATATATGCGCATGTGTGTGTCTGAGTCCCTTCTCTGGTCACCTGAAATGATCACAGTATTGTTCATCAGGTATACGTGAATATGAAATAAAAACTGAGAAAAATCATTAATAGCTGCAAAAATATTCTACTCTTGGGTTGTACTATGTTTTATTTGATCAATTTTAATTGTTAGACATTAGATTACTTTTCATTTTTCCTACTACAACTCACTATGTAATAAAAGGGCAGTGTAACCAAGCAATTATCTGATATTTTCCTGGGAAAGATTCTTAAAGTCAACCTACTTTAAGGAATACATGTATTAGAAACTATATATTGCCAATTTTCTTCCAGAAAAGTTTTATAAACTTTGTTAGCAGGTGGTCCCAAGAATATTTATTAATAATTCAATCTTTCCTCACTTGTTTGGGATGTTACTTTTACCATATTATATATAGTTTATATTTATTTAGTTCTTTGAATTTTGTATTATTTTCCAGGAATCTCTTTGTCTATGATGAATTCAATACTATGACCATTTCATTATTTTTCCTTTAAGACATATTTCAATATATAGTAGATCCAACTAATCCCCCAAGTCACTTTATTATTATATTCTTGACTAATTTCATCTCTCATGAAATTTGATCTCTCATCATCTCATTTGATCTATAAACTTACCTTCCTCACCACCAACATCCCTCATTAAAATACTTTTAGGATCTTAGTTGCAATTGAATAGCATTTATGTATTAATTTTGGGAGAGACAGCTGTGCAAGATGGAATGCTCATTCACAGAAAGTTCTGAAGTATGTTCACTTATTTTCTTATTTTGATGTTCCGTTTACCATTTTTAAATGTATATATCCTATTAAATTTAATAAAGTGTTTGTATTTTTATTATGAAGATAATTTTTAAATATACTTTAAAGCATACCTGGATAAAATTAATGTATGGAAAAATCTATTTAAAAACTTTTAAACAATTTATCTTGCTAGACTGCTGTTTCAGCACTTATACCTCTTATTTATTATCATAATGCATACTAAATAATAAAACTAGTATCAAGAGTCCTTGTCTTATTCTGAAATGTATCTTATATTTCATTATTAAAAGTACTTCAGCAGTCGGTTTTAGATAAATACTTTTCAATTTAATTAAAGTTTCTATTTATGTTATTAAAGTTTTCAAATTTTATTAGTTACTTAAAGGATATTGAGCCTTTTCAAATGTTTTAGGAATATCAATAAAGATGATGTTTATCTCTTTGCCTTTTTAATATGAAGAGTTACTAATATAATAGATCTTTTAAGAGAAATTGTCTTTGTCTTTCTAGGATTAATCCTACTAATCAATGTGTTATTCTTTTAGTATATTACTGGATTATACTTGTTAATTTTCAATTAAGATTTTTGCATATGTAATCCCAAATGAGATCAATATTATTGCCTTTGTGATTTATCATGATCAAATTTTAGTTCCTGATTTTATATAACCTTTATAAAATGAATTAGGCAATCTCTATCTCTTTTTTTAACTTAAAATTTTTTTTATATTGGGGCGTAGTCTGTTAGCAAAGTTGTTAGTTTTATGTGTCCAGCAAAGTGATTCAGTTATACCTATACATGTATCTATTCTTTTTCTAATTCTTTTCCCATTTAGCTTATTACAGAATACTGAGCAGAATTATCTATCTCTTTATGCTAGGGCAAGAATTGGCAAATTATAACCTACAGGACAACATCTGCCTACCATCTGCTTTGTAAATAAAGTTATATTAAAACACAGTCATGCTCATTGAATTGCATGTTATCTGCATTTAGGCTTGCATTTAACCTGTGGCAATGGAGTTCAGTAATTGCAACAGAGACTTCCTGGTCCTCAGAGCTACTGTAATTTATTATCTGAACTTTTACAGAAAAAGCTGCTTTAATATAATTGAAGTTGCCCAGGACTTCTCCATCCTTTGAAAGTTTTATGGAAAAATTAACTGGGCCTTTACCTAATTGTCTTGTGAGAGTGTTCATTCTTTTTTGTAATGTTTATTTATCTCATTGACATTTTAACTGGAACTTCTTGACATTTTATAATTCAATTTTTTCATGGCTGACACAATTTTCCAGATTTTAATATTAATTAGTGAAGATTGAATGTATTCTAATAAAGCTTTATTTTTTATATTTTGCTTCTTCCTTTTTGAATGATACATGTTTAAATATTCTTTTATTTTTTTATTCAATATTATGGAAAGTGTCTATTTTGTTGTCCTTTAAGAAAAACAATTTTGTTGGCTATCAAGTCTACTTTTGTCTATTTTATCTATGTTTAATCCATTTATATAATTATACTTTATTAATTCCTTCTTAAATACATTTTTAAAGTACTTCATTGTCATTTTTTGAATTTCTTAAGTTTAGTAAATGATTAGTTGAGGACTTAAAATTTTTCTTATTTAAGCATACATGCATTTAAGGTTATATATAACTTTTTCAAGTACCACTTTGAATTATCCCATTTTCATCGTGATAAACTTTTGTTGTTGTTGTTGTTCAGTCACTAAGTCATGTGCAACTCTGTGACCCCATGAACTACAGGACATCAGGCTCCTGTGCCCTCCACTATCTCCCTGAGTTTGCTCAAATTCATGTCCATTGAGTCAGTGATGTCATCCAATCATCTCATCCTCTGTCATACCTTTCTCCTCCTGCGTTCAATCTTTCCCACCATCAGGGTCTTTTCCAATGAGTCGGCTCTTCGCATCAGGTGGCCAGAGTATTGGAGTTTCAGCTTCAGCATCAGTCCCTCCAATGAATATTCATCATTAATTTCCTTTAGGACTGACTGGTTTGATCTGTTTTCGGACCAAGGGACTCTCAAGAGTCTTCTCCAGCACCACAGTTCAAAAGCATCAATTTTTCAGTGTTCAGCCGTCTTTATGGTCCAACTCTCACATCCATACATGACTACTAGAAAAACCATAGCTTTGACTATATGGCGGAGAAGGCAATGGCAACCCACTCCAGTATTCTTGCCTGGAAAATCCCATGGACAGAGGAGCCTGGTAGGCTGCAGTCCATGGGGTCACTAAGAGTCGGACACAACTGAAGTGACTTAGCAGCAGCAGCAGCAGTTGACTATATGGACCTTTGTCAGCTAAATGATGTCTCTGCTTTTTAACACCCTATCTAGGTTTACCATAGCTTTCTTTTCAATGATCAAGCGTCTTTTAATTTCATGACTGCAGTCACTGTCCACAGTGATTTTGGAATCCGAGAAAATAAAATCTGTCACTGCTTCCACTTGTTCCCCCTCTATTTGCCATGAAGTGATGAGACTAGATGCCATGAACTTAGTTTTTTGAATGTTGAATTTTAAACCAACTTTTTCACTCTCCTCTTTCACCCTCATCAAGAGGCTCTTTCATTTCTCTTCAATTTCTGTCATTAGAGTGGTATCATCTGCATATCTGAGGTTGTTGATATTTCTCCCAGAAATCTTGATTCCAGCTGTGATCCCAGCCTAGTGTTTTGCATGATATACTTTGCATGTAAGTTAAATAAGCAGAGTGACAATATACATCCTTATTTTACTCCTTTCCCAATTTTGAACCAGTCCATTATTCCATGTCCAGTTCTAACTGTTGCTCCTTCACCCACATACAGATTTCTCAGGAGACAGATAAAGTGGTCTGGTATTCCCATCCCTTTAAGAATTTTCCAGTTTGTTGTGACCCATACAGTCAAAAGCTTTAGCATAGTCAGTGAAGCAGAGATGTTTTTCTGTCAAAGAATGTTCAAACTACTGTATAACTGTGCTTGTTTCACATCCTAACAAGGTTATGTTCAAAATCCTTCAAGCTAAGCTTCAGCAGTACGTGAATTGAGAACTTCCATAGGTACAAGCTGAGTTTAGAAAAGGCAGAGGAACCAGGCATCAAATTGCCAACAAATGTTGAATCATAAAAAAAGCAAGGCAGTTCCAGAAAAACACCTATTTGCTTCTCTTCTTTTCACAACTATTTGTAAGTCCTCCTCAGAGAGCCATTTTGTCTTTTTGCATTTTTTTTTCCCTTGGGGATGGTCTTGCTCCCTGTCTCGTGTACAATGTCATGACATCCATCCATAGTTCATCAGGAACTCTATCAGATCTAGTCTCTTAAATCTATTTCCCACTTCTACTGGATAATCATAAGGGATTTGACTTAGGTAATATCTGAATGGTCTTGTGGTTTTCCCTACTTTCTTCAATGTAAGTCTGAATTTGGCAATAAGGAGTTCATGATATGAGCCACAGTCAGCTCCTGGTCTTGTTTTTGCTGACTGTATAGAGCTCCTCCATCTTTGGCTGCAAAGAATATAATCAATCTGATTTTACATTCTAATTCTATTCTTTATACCATTAATTTTAAATGCTTATATATATATATATATATATATATATATATATGTATGTATGTGTATATATATATATATATATATTTGCATATTCCTTTATTAACTTCCAGAAAGAAAATGTTATCAGGGGATTCTTCCTTTGTAAGGTGAATATTTTAGCAAGCTAATACCTTCCCATTTTCCCATGTATCATTGAAATAATCTGAAAATGTTGTTCTTTTGTTCTTTTTTACATACCCATCTCCTTCAGGAATTATGTCTTTATATGCACATTAGGTTCAAACACCATGTTAGTAACTGTGTCCATGCTTTATGGATTTAAGTATTATGTATTGAGTGTTTTCTATGTACCAGGCAGTAGACATTTCTAATTGTTATTGGTTTTGTTTTCTCATCATTGTATGTGATATCTTCCCTTTCCTGCACCTTGCTTTCACTGACTGGTTGATCAGAATACCTTTCCAAGTGGGTTTGATTTTCATCAAAAGGACACATGAGGAATACATCATCTGAATGCTGTCGATCTGAAAATGCCTTCCTTTCCCTCTCAAATGAATCACACTTTTTTCTTTCCCTCTCTCAAATGAGTCGCACCAGTAGTACTGGTGCCCAGTAGTTTACAGAGCTGAGAACAGGACTATAGGCAGGAAGAGATATTAGCAGTTGTTAGAGAACTTTTCTCCCCCAGGGAAAATTTCTCTTTGAAATTTTCATCCTTGGCTGACAGTTTTGGAAAATTTGAAATTTTTAGTGCTGACTACCTTAAGACACTTGAGTCAGAAATGCTTATTCCTTCTTGAGGCCTGATGGACACGTTTTGTTTATAATATCTCCTGGTTAGTTTGCCAGACAGTTCTTACAACCTACAGACTCCATATTGACTGTGAGCCTCTCGGAGCCTCCCACCCCCCACAGCTAATGGCAGGAGGTGGAAGCTCCTTGTATTCTGCAGAATCAGTGGGAGGCCGAGGTCCAAACTCCCTCCACTTGTTTCTCGCCTGCACCGTTTCTTATCCAACGTCTCAAGAAGAATGGTACATAAGAAAGATCTTTACCTGGTTTTTAGCAAGTATATGGATGTCTGTTTTGTTTATTGGATCATTGGAATCATTCTAATGAGAAATTGGACAGAGTTTAGGATATCCTAAGTCTCAAATGTGAGTTTAAATCCTCATGTCACCCCCAAGGTTTTTTTGTTTGTTTGTTTTTTTGGCATCTTGCTTATAGATAATTATGTGTACAAGACAATTTATATTTCTTCAGTTTTTTTCATTTGCCAGAGCCCTCAAAGTTTTTTATCTCAGACCTTCTTGTCAACCCTACTCTTTATACTATTTCCATTACATAGCAAGCAGAACTAGAGCTCTGCAGTCCAAGAAATGGAAGAGATGTACCTGGCTTTTGTTTGTTTGGGGCGTGTGTGTGTGTGTGTGTGTGTGTGTGTGTGTGTGTTCCATTAACAGTATTTGCTGGTATTGGCACTTTGTCTATTGACTATAAGTAAAATGGATCTAACTTGTCATTATCTCATTATATACCTTCATTACATGCCCTGTTACACAGACTACCCCGAATGGTGCTCTGAATTTCCAAACAGACAATATTTATCTGTTTTATCTCATGCTTGACTTCATGCTTCCTTATTTCCTAAGTCCTGGGTTCAACCCCTGGGTTGGGAAGACACCCTGGAGAAGCGAAAGGCTACCTACTACAGTATTCTGGCCTGGAGAATTCCATGGACTACAGTCCATGGGATTGCAAAGAGCCAGGCATGACTGAGCAGCTTTCACTTTCTGTGGGAAGCTCTGATGGAAGTGATTGCCCTGTGATTTATAAAATGACCATATGGAGATTCTGTGTTGTGAGTTGAACACAACATTAAATCCATTCTGCAATCCCTTGGAAATTTCCATCCACCCAGCAAAAGCCTTTTGCTGTCATCCAGCGTCCTTAATAAAACCACTTGCCTGAAACAAATGGAAGGATTTGATAGCCTGGAATAGCAAGATCAGTTCTAGCTAGTTTTTTGTTTTTGTTTTTTTGTGGGGTGTTGGGGGGAGGGGAAATCTTTCTGGTTTTAATGAGGAGAAAATGCTCACTCAAGGGGCTTTTTTCTAGTCCCTTCTCTTTAAAAATAAAAAAAAAAGTGTGTTTAAAACAAATAGAATCATGTTTAACCATGCAGGATCCTTTGCAAATGAAATTAATTCTATTTAAACTACTTTTGTGAGTCCTTTACTCTCACAGCCTCTGGAGGATATGCTTTAATTAGTAACAGTTTTTTTCTCCTGGTATATAATATTTACCTGAAGTTGTTTTCTAATGGAAAAACCTTTTTGATATCATAGAATTGAACTCTAAAGTTTTAACTGAGAAGTCAAACAGAGGGAAAGGAAGGAATTTTACCAAAAGCTTAAAATTCAAAAGCAGCCAAGAGGGGACCTGACTGCAGATTTGAGATTCTAGTACCACCAATTGGTGATGGTCAGTGTTGTGTAGCTGAGGTCAGAGTTCTGTATCTCTGGTCGGGGTGGGCGTGGGATGTGGGGAGTAGCACACAGCACTGACGTTTTCATGTTTGCTGTACTATATAGGGAAGATTTATACATCTATGTAAGATTCAAGAACTTACAGTAGAAATGCCTCTTTGACAAGGGGAATATAAACATTAAAAGGTAAAGGACAAGTGAAACTGTGGATCAGAAGATGAAGTTAAAACTGGCAAGAGAGCATAGACAAGCCAGCCATGTAGAGAGACAGTTGTGTGGCAGATTTTGCCTTTTAGAGCCTTGAAATTTAGAAATGGAAGACTCATTATTTCTATAATTAGCATTTTTCAGAGGGAAGGAATTAATATTCCATTTCTCAGGTGAGACAGAGTTTTTCCTTTTAGTTTTAAGGAACACACTTCCTTCCTTTCGGGGTAGTTGGAGCTGTGTTGTAGAGGAGACCTGTGGCTTTTGTGCTTGTTTATGATTATCCTGACTCTATCCCACAGGGATGAAAAAGAGAGAGAACGATGAATGTATGTCACAGAGAGAGTCTGAGGTGGGCAAAAACTTAAGGTGTCATTCCATCGTGGGTGTACGGGACACGTTCTACCATTTAGCAGTGATGGAATACTTAAGTTGACCCATTTCTGTGAATTTGATTGTAGGGTGGAGAACGGTAAAGATTTGTGGTTGGGAAACCAGTCTGAGGTATTAGTCTGCTATATGAGCCTGAGAGGAAGCTACAAACACTATAGGGTTTGCACATGTTTAAATATGGTTATATTTTGAAAAGAGTTTTGTAAAGTGTAAAGCATTCTATACCTCATAATTATTAACCTTTTAGATGATGGATAGCTTTTCAGAAAACAGCAAATGCTATGCAATCACATCTTTCCTGAGTATATTTGTTTTCAACATTTTTTCATTGTTGTTGTATTTTTCCAACTGTTTTATTAGCTTCTCTCCATGGAGAAGTGTCTCCTCCAAGCTATGGAGTGTGTCTTTTCTCAGCTAATGTTCTGTCTGCACTGTGTTCTAGAAGTCAGTGTCACTAGTATTTCACAGAACAATATTATTGCAACAATAAAGGGTTGATTTAAGTGAGTCTGGATACCAAATTATAGCAGCAACACATGCTGAAAATGATTGGTAACATATATAGCAATAACATTTGAGAGAAATAATGGGTAATGTAGGAGATAGAAATAAATACCCACCTTTTTCTATTAGGTTGCCAACACTTTTTCTAGTTATATCTGTTGTCAGCATATTTTACAAAAGTAAAGTTGCAATTTTAGTTTTGTGTATGTGATAGAGATGAATTTTAAATACCCTAGGCATATCTATTGTAGTGGGTAAAGATTTATCTCAGTTGAAAACTTGCTTGTTCTACTTTATGAAGTTTCTTTGTTCATTACACAATCTAGATAACAGTAGGTAATGAGAAATTAGTCTTTACTCCCCTTAGTTTTTTAATTCCCAATGTATTTTCCTCTAGGGACTCATTAGGTTATTTTATTGCTGTGCATTATATTTGCCCTTTAAAGAGAGAAGAAAAAGCCTTCATGTTTCTGTTGAACTTGTAGCTAGAGTCTCTAAAAAGCAAAATGGCATGATGGAATGGTTCCATTACTAAAGTATCCTTGTGATTACTTCATCTATTACAGTACTGAGTGACCTAATAACAAATTTTCTGATTAAAATGTTCTCACTACTTCACCTATTTTCTATAATGAGCATTAGAAGCCCATGACTCTTCTTTATGTTCTGAAGACAAGTTGCTATTCCATAGAGTATTTTTTTTTCCTTGAATTATTTTACACTGCTTAGAAATTAGCCACATTCTTCCCAGCTATATCCACTATTTGAGCTTAAATAAGCCAACAAAGCAAAGCTATTTACTAGGTCACTCCTGTTCAGAAAGTTTGTAAAGAAAAATAGTAAAAAAAGATGTCTTTTCTTCACAGGTTTCCTCTTTCCACTCAATAGAATTCCAAAATAACCATTGCTCTATTTCTTTCAGTGTGATGTATGTTGGAATAATCCCATTCTGACTTCAAATCAATTTTCGTATATTTATAAATACTTTATACTCCATTCAGGGAGTATGTAATGTGTTTTCAAGTATTGTGCAATTCATGAAGCATATGTCCTGCTGAGTTCCTTCCTGTTTTTATGAGTATAAAATCAGCTGCTACGATTGAGGGCTTATTACAGCCCAGACATTGTGTTTGAGAGCTTTGCATAATTTGTCTCATTGGATCTTCACACTAACCCTATGAGTGAGGAATTATCCACCTTATATTCATAAAGGAGCTGAGACTCAGATGGCTTCTTGTGTGTGTCCCCGTGGTCACAGACACAGAGTGAGTGTCAGAATTCAGCCCTAGGTCTCCCTGTCATCAGGATTTGTGCTCATCACTAGCATGCTGTTTTTTACACTATCATGATGTAAATCAGTGTGCGGCTCTAGTGTTTTCCTGTTTTTCTGAGCTGCAGAGTTACAGACCATGTCTGTTTTGAAGCAGAGTCCAGCCAGGGAAGAGGCTGATTGAGCTCAAATGGTCAGGCTTTGGGAGGTTGTTTGAGGCAAAGGAGAACCTGTAGGGACCTGAGGCTAGACAGGCTGTAGGAACTGAGGGGAGAGCTTAGGTCCAGTGGCTCCACTCAACAGAGTTGCCCTGTGTAGAACCTTTCACTGCAGTGAGCAGAGCTTCCCATCTCTGACAAGTAGGGAGATGAGGTTCTTGTATTCAGTTCTTACATTGTTCCAACCATTGCCTAGAAACAATAAATATTCACTACCATTTTTCAGGTGCTTGCAGATTTTATTATAGTAATTAAAAGGCAAATTTATTTTAAAGCATCATTGAATTCAGAGCTTTGCCTTGAAATAGTTTCTCAGTTGATAGATGCTAAAATTGTTATTTAATGGGCCTAACTAGAATTAAGTTCAGAAAATGTGTTAATATTAAAATATGTTCTC
This sequence comes from Dama dama, assembly GCF_033118175.1. Taxonomy (NCBI): domain Eukaryota; kingdom Metazoa; phylum Chordata; class Mammalia; order Artiodactyla; family Cervidae; genus Dama; species Dama dama. Next base: position 24,828,521 of record NC_083709.1, read on the forward strand.
ACAGTCAACAAGTTTGCAGCAACAGCACTTCTGTCCTTACGCAGCCATGAATACTTACTGAGGGCTTACTATTTTGCCTGTCATTTCATAAACACTTTAAATGCATAACTTCATTTAACCTCATGATGATCTATATGGTGACTTCTACTACTGTCCCATTTTTCAGATGTAGAAACTGACACAGTTTCCAATTTCTGAATACTACCTACCATAAAGAGTTTTCAGGAAATTAAAATGGATAATAAATTAAAAATAGCACAGACTAAGTCTAAGGCAATAATGTTAACTGATTTTTATTGGTAGTTATAATAATGGTTTGTTATTAATACTATATGGTGGTTTATTACTAACACTAGTTTCATTGAAATCAAAATCCATTCTTTTTTTTTGTAAAATTGATTGATAATGTATACTTTATTATTCCAAAAAAGAGGTTAAGTTAGCAAAAGGTCAAAATAGGACATCTTATTAATGGGATATCTTTTTGTTATCAAGAGAGTAAATGGAATATCATTATATAGATTTTAGAAAAAAACAAAAGACTTGAAAGGAGTTTAACACTTATAGAGTATGTTTTAGGTCAGGCTTCAAGACCTGTTTATTCCTGTCTGGCATCATTTTAATGGTTTTTTTAATGGTTTTGTTTGTTTGTGTATGTATGTGGGGGTGGGGAGGAAGTGTCTATCAAAAATAAAGTCATGGGAACTGAAAGTATATAATTGAAATGTAATACATGGGAAAATATTTCTTATTAGGTTAGTCATCAATTAAAACTTATGAATTAGTGTTAATTTGATTAACATGTTTTTACTGTTTCATGGAGGGTAGATACAGTCACTAGCTAAGAGAGACATTCAAACACTTAAGAGTTATCATGAATAGAGACTTAACAGAAAATAATATGATTGTTGAACTTCAGTATTTTCTAAATGATTTGTTAATAGCCACATTCAGATACTAATGGCTACATACGAAACTGTAGTCTCCACTTGTCCTTTCAATGGTTTTCTTCCAGTGTAGTTTTAAATACTTATCTTCAATCCCTAAAAAAAAATTGAAAAGGAAAACTATCACTCTGAATTTACAGTGAAGGACCCTCTTAGTTTAGAACCTCTCATAAATATCAGGCCTTCACAACTTTTGTCCCACAAAACTCAAGGAAATGCCTTTCTGAAGATCAACCATGACTTTTCATTTGAGTTTCTGTTTATTTTTTCATGTTTGGAATATTTCGTTTATGCTTTTCAGCTTGTTATCTGTTAGCATGTACTGTTTCTACAATCTTAAAAATCATTAATGAGTATTTTTAAGAGAAAAACAAAGAACATGCTTCTCAAACTGAAGTAAGATTGCCATTAAGGGAACCCCATCACCATGTGCCAAGCAGCAGACAAGCCTACAGGATAAGCATGTTTTCCTGGAAATCAGTTTAACTGGAGAATCTGGGATAGTAGGTATGTGGGAGGAGCTTAATTTTCACATTAAACAGGCATGAATATTTTGTGTAGTAGAATATAAGATTCACATATATTTTATGGCACATGATTAATGATTAAAGAGCTGTCTTGCTTAAAGTCCCTCAGAGCTACATGCCCAGATCTCTGGGGGTTTCTGTACACTTCTATGTTCAGTCTTCTCTCAGGTAAGAAGATGTAGGAAAAAAATTAAAAAACTCCTTGAACACAAATATGTGTAGAACGTAATGCTGCCTTAAATGCTAGATGTGGTGTCTCTCTGGCATTTGGCATGCATTGTGATGTGATACCAACTCTGCCTCCTAGACCTGAGCATAAGTCCTCTGCCTTGAAAGTCCTTGTGAGCACAGATCAGAGTTGGTGACTAGCTAGAGGAAAAGAAAGATAATAAAAATAATAATAATTTTAGTAGATCTGGAACACTCTACCAACAGAGATAGGCGCAAAATATATGTTTCTTTACTATCTGTAAATAACTTCTACTCCTAGCCTTTATCTCACTGGCTTGATAGGCAATTTTGATGCAGTCATTCCTGGAGTTCCTCCACCAAGTTCCCTATAAACCTGCTAACACCACTCCTATTCTGTTTTGGTACCTGAATTCTGCTGTTTTAAATAGTGTCAAAGCCTCAAGTTGATGATAGCATCACCGACTCAGTAGACGTGAATTTGAGCAAACTCCCGGAGATAGCGAAGGGTGGGGGAGCCTGGTGTGCTGCAGCCCATGGATTGCAAACAGTCAGACACAACTGCATGACTGAACAACAAGAAGGCCTCGAGGAGGTCCTTCCTTCATAGCTGGACATTATCATTGTGTCCACTGTACTGATGTTCAGGATCCTTTTATAGCCCCGGTGCCCCTTTACCTGCCCTGGGCATGGAAGGAGCAAGTCCAGCTCCTTGGGGCCCTTTATTTCATTTCCTTTGAGATTCACAACAGCTTCATGCTTTCAGAAAGCCAGGCAAAGAATTCCCCAGACAGTTCCCACTCAACCCCTGTACCTCACAACCCCAGCCTAAGCCCATTCTCTAAGGAAAATACTCATTTAAAATATACTGTATACCAGATATTATATATAAGTGCCTTAGAAGTAGTTAAGTCACCAAAATTCTATGTAGTAGATACCATTACTATCCCATTTCCTAGATGAGAAAGCAAGCACAGACAGAGGTCAAGTATATAATTTTAGATAGAGAAACATACTATTTCATTGAATGGTATCTTGTGGATATTTTTCCAGTTATGTTTGAGAAATGTACATTTTAATTGGTCAAATAGTATTTATTTTATAGTTGGTTTAGTTTGTTAATTATCAAAAGAAATAGAAATATGGATTTAGGTTGTAAAAGTAGAGGTTGTTCAGTCATACGATGATTTTTTTAGCTTATGCATCTTATTTTCCTAATAAGATGGAAGGTACTTAGGTGATTCTATTTCTTATGCTCTATTTAATTTCTTGAAGTACTTAACATACATGTATATCCACAACCTCCATCTGCCAGAGCAAATACTTTGTGTTCAGAAAAGTCCTCAGGGGAAAAAACAGCTCCTGCTTTTGCAAGGAAGCAAATTCCATAGCGCAAGAGGAAGCCTATAATCATTTCTTCAAATCTTCAAACCTGAAATATAAATCAACATTACATAAATCCTTGATAATTTTTCTAATGTTACTGTGCTCCAATGTTATGGCTCTTTCTTTTATGAAACAGTGAGCTGATAAAATTATATAATGAGGTCATTTGTAAGCAATATTTTCATTTCCTTTGCTTTTTTCAAATGGATATAATGTTAGGTTTAATGCACTGAGAGGATGTCTGCTCATGTACACTTTTTAAACAATTTGCAGTGAGAATAATATCCTTTTACAGTGCCTTACATAGCATTTGTATGGGTTTTAAAGAGCTATGTATACATAAACCAAAGGATATGGCAAGACCCTGAAATGACAACATTTTGAAAGTTAATTAGCAATATCCTTAGAGTCCATCATAGCCTTAATATGCACACTTGAGAATTGGCTGGTTTTCAATTTAGTTTAATTTCCTGAAAAGCAATGTACATTTTTCATTTGATGTACTTTGAAAACTAAGAGTATGTTAGCATTGGACTGGAAAGAAAGAAGTCTCTTATCTGCTCTATCAGATTACCATTGTGGCTTGACTTTTTCAGGCAGCTATCCTAAATGTCTTAGTGTTTTACATTTGAATGTACCTTAGACTCCCACATAGATTAACCTTATACAAAACTGCCCTTTAAAAATCTCTCTTGTGTCCTTGTAGAATTGCTGATTGACCTAGATTACCCTTACGCTGAAAGGTCTCTTTCTTTTAAAGAAACTATGCAGCAGCTTTATTTTTTTTCCTATTGAATCGAAGGGTCTTCCTGTTTAATCATTTGTGTTCCAAAATAGAAGTCCTTGCTTTCAATGGTAGAAATACAAAGGCCTGGTCATGATGTTTACCTAAGTTAATCACTCTTATTTTCCTGTGACTCCTGACTTGTTAGAAACCCCATAGTATAAGGGGTGACCAAGGTGGTAAAGTAGGAAGACCCCAAACTCACCTCCCAGGGGCATGCTGAAATTACAACAACTTATGAAGCAACTATCTATGAGAATGTCCTGAAGCATAGTGGAAAAGATTCTTCTTAACTAAAATTATACAGAAGGAGCTATGATAAAGCATGTAGGAGGGACAAAGAAGAGGTATAACCAGGGACCACACCCCTGGGCCAGAAACTCATGAATGATGATATCATAACCACAGAGATTTTCCCCAAGGAGCAAGGAGCCAAGCCCCACATTGGGCTCCTCAGCCTTGGGGCCCTGCACAGGGAAGATAAGGCCCCTGAATATTTAGCTTTGACATTCAGAAGAGCCAGAAGGCTATGGGAAACAACAGTAACTTTTCTGATAAAGAGCATTTAAAAGATCCCATATGCTCTAAGTTCTGGCACAGAGGCAGCAGTTTGAAAGGAACCTAAGTCAGACCCATTCGCTGATTTTGGAGCGTCTTGGAGAGGCAAGTGGGGCTCCTCTGTGGGTGGAGACACTGATGGCAGCCCTTTGGGAGAGCTCATTTTACCACGATGACACTGGCTCTGGCAAGTGCCAGTTTGAAATCCTTTCTCTAGGCTCTTAGACTAGAGCTTGTCCCACCCACAGGTGGGCCTACAGCAGCTGTATGTCCCCTGGGCCATGCAGCCAGTCTTTCAGGGACACAACAACATCTATCGGCAGGCCAAACAGCAAACCACATTGGAAGCCTGCCCTATCCGCTGTGAGGCCCACAGCCAGTGCCCAAGGTGGGCCTCAGAGCTGACCAGGCTGGAGGCCAGTCTCACCGACCAGTTCTACTGCTGGTGCACCCGGAGTGTCTGTCCCTACCACTTGAGAAGGGTGCACTCATAGAATACAGAGTGGATGAGAGGAGAGTGTGCTGCTGGGCCCCATAGGCCGCCTCCTCCATAAGGCCAGTTCTCTAAGATTAGGAAACGTGACCAACCAACGTAACACATGAAATAAAGAGAAACAAAGGAATAAGACAGGACCTCAGAAAAAGGACTAAATGAGCTGGGGATAAGCAGTCTACCTGATAATGAGTTCAAGGTAATGGTCATAAAGATGGTTACCAAATTCAGGAGAAGAATGAATGAACATGGTGAGGATTTCAACAAAGAGTTAGAAAATATAAAGAAGAACCCAGCAGAGCTGAAACATACAATAGTTTTATTTCAAAAAGTTCACTAGAAAGAATCAGCAGATTAGATGATGCAGAGAAATGGCTGAATGGTTTGGAATAGTGGAAATCCCCCAAACTGACTAGAAAAAAGAACAAAGAAGTCTTAAAATTAAGGACAATTTAAGAGACCTCTGGAGCAGCACCAAGAATACTAATATTTGTATTATAGGAGTCTCATAAACAGAAGAAAAGGGAGAGACAGAGAACATATTTGAAGAAATAAAAGCTAAAATCTTTACCAACCTAGGTAAAGAAACAGGCATCTAGGTCCAAGAAACAGTAAATCCCAAACATGAAACCCAAAGATGAACTTAAAGAGGTCATCTTTAAGATGACAACAAACTATAACTAAAATGGCACCCAAAAAAAGGGGGCGGGGGGCGGGTAGGTAAAGAGAGAATCTTAAAAATAACAAGAGAAAAACAACTAGTTATGTACAAGTGGACCCCAAAAGGCTATCAGCTGACTTTTCAGCGGAAACCCTGCAAGCTAGAAGGGACTGGCATGGTATATTCAAAGTGATAAAAAGAACAGAATCTACAGCCAAGAATACTTTACTTGGCAAGTTAGAGTATTCAAGGGTCTCTACCTCCAATACTACACCTTGGAATAAATCTAACTGAGGAGGTAAAAGAATTATACTTAGAGAAATAAATTGATGAAAGAAACTGAAGATGACACAAACAGATGGAAAGGTATACAGTGCTCATGGACTGTAACAGTTAATGTCCTTAAAATGACTATAATATCCAAGGCAATCTACATACTCAGTGCAATCCCTGTCAAGATAGCAATGGCATTTTTCAGAGAACTGGGACAAATAACTCTAAAATATGCAAAGAAACACACACAATCCCAAATAGCCAAAGAAATCTTGAGAGTTAAAAACAGAAGTAGAGGTATCACTGTCTCTAATTCCAAAACTACTCTAGAAAGCTACAGTATTCAGAACAATATGGAACTGGCACAAAAACAGACACATAGATCAATGGGACAGAAAAGAGAGTCCAGAAGTAAACCCACACTTACATGGTTAATTAATCTATTATCAAATAGACAATAATATACAATGAGGCAAAGACAGCCTCTTTAATAAATGGCGTTGGGAAACTGAACAGCTGCATACAAAATAAAGAATTTGGACTAATTTTTTTCACATCATATGCAAAAAAAAAAAATAGATTAAAGACATAAATACCTGAAACCATAAAATTTCTGGAGAAAAGTATAAGCAGATAAAGTATGATGCTCTTTGACATCAATTTTTTTTTTTTTTTTTTTTTTTTTATCTTTCTCCTCAGGCAAAGGAAACAAGAAAAACAAACAAATGGGGAACTATATCAAACAAAACCATCAATAAAGCATAAAGTCAGCCCACTGAATGGGAAAAGATATATACAAATGATATATCTAATTAAGGGTTAATATATAAATAACTAATATGATACAACATCAAAAAACAACCCAATTAAAAAATGGACAGAGAATTGGAATAGGAACTTTTTTTCCAAAGAAGGCATATAGATGGCCAACAAACACACAAAAAGATGCACAACATCACTAATCATCAGGGAAATGCAAATCAAAACCACAGTCAGATACTACTTCATACGTATCAGAATGGCTGTCATCAACAAGATAATAAACATCAGGAGTTAGCAAGAGTGTGGATAGAAGGGAATCATGGTACATTGTTGGTGAGGTTGTAAATTCAGCATCACTGTGGAAAACTGTATGAAAGTTCCTCAAAAACTCAAAATAGACCTTCTGTATGAATGGATAAAGAACAAGTGGTGTATGCAAACACACACACACACACACACACACACACACACATCATGGAATATTACTCAGCCATAAACAAGAATGAAATATTATGGATGGAGCTAGAGGATATTATACCAAGTGGAATAAGTCAAACAGAGAAAAGAAAATGCCATATTAAAAAAAAAAAAAAAGTGAAAGCAGACTCATAGACAAGAGAACAAACAGTTGCCAGAGGGAAGGGGGTTGGGTGAAATAAGTGTAGGAGATTAAGAGGTACAGATCTCCAGCTGTAAAATAAATACTCCTCAGGGATATAATATACAGTGTGAGAATATGGTCAATAATATTATAATAAATTTGTATGGGGGGCAGATGGTCACTAGACTTACTGTGGTAAAGTATTTTGTAATTTATAAAAATGACAAATCACTCAGCAGTGCACCTGAAACTAACATAAAATTGTAGATTAACTCTACTTCAATGAAAATAAAAAGAAAGCTCATATTTAATTATTTCCTATAGACAGGCTTCCACTTCTCACTGGCTGATTTTTTAAGAGACCAGCTGGATTCTAATCAGTAAAACTGCACAAATTAAAGATAAGTATCTCTGTATCATAACATTTTCATTTTCCTGCTAAAAAAGCTAGCTTTAAACATCAGGGGTGAGAACATCTACCTGATCCTCATTTCCTCCTTATGATTATATTTGGTCTTTAGACCACAGAGCTCAGAAACAAGGCAGGAGGTCTGTGAGTCAGCCCTGCCCCCAGGCTAATAAGTGCTTTCACAGTTTACTTCCTATGGGCTTTCTTGGGCCAGAATTACCCAGATTTCTCTTGGAAATTCATTTAGGGATTTAAATATTCCTTCCGGTATGATGCACTTCCTTTTGACTAAGCAAGGTTCTTGCTTCAGTCAAAATCCATGCAATTTCCTTTTGTTTTATGCTCCTTGGACAGAAGAAACCAGTGAGATTTTTATAAGAATGTGTCTTGATACTGAGATTGGCAGTTACCATGCATGTTCCCCATCCCCTTTCCTTGTGGTACTTAATTTTTATCCCATTTTGAGAGTGCCAACTTAGACAATACCATGATAGGATGGTATGAGAAGTGCCCTTTTAAGAGATATCTACCACTAACAGTGTGATCTATTTTCACATCTAGAGAATCCCAAATGTGAGTCTCAGTTCAGGGGAGGTTTGAGGAGGAAGCTCAGTGTAGTGGATTAAACTAGAAACTATAACCAAAGCCAGTTTGCAGCCTACTGACCATGTAGTTGTAGACAAGTTCTTAAGGTCTAAATCTCTGTTTCCTCAAAACAAAAATGCTGTATGTCATTCATTACTTTTTTAATGTAATATTTTATGAACATTTCCAAAATGTATTTGTTAGTGCTTTTTAAAGACTTTATTCTTTAGTTTTAGGTTCACAGCAAAATTGAGGTGGGAGGTATGGAGATTTCCCATATGCCCTTTCCTCCACATATACAAGGCTTCCCTGATAGCTCTGTTGGTAAAGAATCTGCCTGCAATGCAGGAGACCTGGGTTTGATCCCTAGGTTGGGAAGGAAACCTGGAGAAGGGAAAGGCTACCCACTCCAGTATTCTGGCCTGGAGAATTCCATGGACTGTAAAGTCTGTGGGGTTGCTACTGAACAACTTTCACGCACAATGCCACATATACATAGCCTCCCCAGTTATTAGCAGTCTCACCAAGTGTGGTACCTTCATTACAATTTATACACCTACATTGACACTTATCATCACTCGAGTTCATGCATTAGTGTAGGATTCACTCTTTGATGTTGTACATCTATAACTTTAGAAAAATGTATAATGACATGTATCTACCATTATAATGTCATAAACAGTTTCATTGTTCTAAAAATCCTTTCTGCTTTACCTATTAATCTCTTTTTCTCCTTCCCTACCTTTTGGAAAGCACTGATCTTTTTACTATCTCCTTAGTTTTGCCTTTTTCAGAATGTCACATAACCCCCTTCAGATATTTGAGTTCACGTTAGACTTTACAAGCTCTGGAAAGGCCTACAATAATAAAATCTACTTCATCTTACTTAATGTAGCAGCTTTCATTTGTTTCTCAGCATTTTTAATCTTCCCTGAAACTGTAACTACTGACACTGAAAACCTAACCTGAGTTAAAGAAAGAAAATGTAGTATGTCAGACAGTGTGGCTCTGAATCCTACACCATTTCAGTGTCAAGAAAGAACTAGATTATTTAGTCAGTTATATTGTGGAAGACTAATTTTAAAGACATACTTCATTAGACCTCATGGAAGACTGTTAAAATTGCAATATTCATTTAATTGTGTTGATGCAATTTGAAAAAGCCATCTCATTTAGTGGCTCCTTAAATGGTAAGAAATATTTTATCACTGGTAAAACCCACATTATTGACATAATCACTAAATGTTCAGATTATTATACACTCTGTGCTCAGCTGTGTCCAACTCTTTTGCAACTCCATGGACTTCAGTTCCATGGACTTTAGCCTACCAGACTCCTCTCTCCATGGGATTCTCTGGGCGAAAATACTGGAGTGGGTTGCTATTCCTCCTCCAGGGGATCTTCCCAGACCCAAGGGGATCTTCTTCTTTTCCATCTCCTGCATTGGCAGGCAAATTCTTTACCACTAGAGCAACCTGGGAAGCCCATTATATATCCTACCTTCTTCCAAGAAGAGCCTTTCTGAAAAAGAGGGCCATTGTGCTACTCAGATTCTATTTCCTAATGATCCAGTCAACAATAATTGTATAAGAGTTGCTTACTTTTTTCAAGGCTCTGTGCTTTTCTCATATTCCGCAGCTGAAAGTAAAATGCTATGGTAGAGTCATGCACATGTTAACAGGCATTCTTCCAGAACCTTCCAGAAGTAACTGTCTGTAGTGGTCTGTAATGCTTCTCATCACTCTTAATCTTGTGTTTACAAGTCAGTCTTGGTTTGCTGTCTGTGACAAAGAAGAAGAAACCCTCTAAGCTATCCCTGGGTCCATGATGCAATGATTTGGGGAGCAGTGGGAAGAAAAGGGGACAGAAGAAAAAAAAATCAGTTTAAGTCTTAAGCAGGGGATGCTAAGAGGAGAGAAACGTAAAACAGGATTGGAGGTAAGAACAGGCACCTACCCGATCTGGGTGCTCCTTGAAAAATCTGTCTCATTTTTTTGAATGAGATTGACTTCATTATGAGAGTTCATATCTAAAGCTTACCTAAATTACTTTCTAGTACCAAATTTTTTCTCAATATTGTAATGATTAGTGAAATTTAAATACTACTTGTCTTTGATGGTAATGATGGGAGAGGAGCATACTGCAAGGCATGGGCTAACAGAGGACATCAGTGATGCTGTGAAGTCAGGCACCAGTGTAGGTCTGTCTACCCACCACATCCAGGGTGGTGACAGAGGCAAGATAATCAGCAGTTCACAACGACAGGTCACATTTTGGCTAAGTCATATGTATCAGAGCCATTCATTCTTTTAGTTTTTCATTATTTTAATAAAAATTGGTACCTACAATGTATCGAGCACAACCATAGGAACTAGATATGGAGATTTAAAAAATTGCCATCTGCAACTAATTACTATTAGCTCATCGATGGTGACAAATGTATATAATATACATCTAATATATGATGTTTTAATTAGAAAAACTTGTAGGGGAGTGATGAGAGGCTATTTAGGAAGTCTCTATATTTTCTGCTGAATTTTTCTATAAATCTAAAATTTCTCTTAGTCAGCCCTGGTTGCCTTAACAAAATACCACCTAGGTGGTTTAAACAAAAGAAATTTATCTTCCACAGTTCCGGAGGCTGGGAAATCTTAAGATCAAGGTGCTAAGTTTCATTCTGAGGTCTCTTCTCTTGGCTTGAAAGTGACTGTCATCTCACTGTGTGGTCACATGACCTCGTGTGTGTGTGTGTGTGTGTGTGTGTGTGTCTGTGTGTCTGTGTGTCTGTGTGTCTGTGGAGAGAGAGAGAGAGGAGGAGAGCAAGTTCTCTCATGTGTCATCTTAAAAGAGCACTAATCCCATAACCAGGACTTCACTCTCATCGTCTAACCCTAATTACCTCCTAAAGATCTCATCTCCAAAACCATTACATGGAAAGTTAAGGATTCAACATATACTTTTGGAGGAGACACAATTCAGTGCATGGAATGCTAAAAGTAAAGTCTATTTAAAAATATATAAAAATTATAAAATACGATTATCTATTGGAAAAGCTAAATATATACATAGATAATAATAACAGTAGGGATATACATAGGATGTTATACGATCACAGAGTCGGTATATCTAATTTTGGAAAATGCCATGAGTCTGTGAAGTCTTGAAGGATAAGCTACATTTAGCCAAAGGATGTGTTGAGTGTTAGTGGGGGCAATAGTAAGTGAGGGAGAAGAGAGGAGGCAGGGAAAGGGGCTATTTCAGAAAGAAAGGATAGCAGTAACAATGGTACACAGCCTTTGTGTGTATGCCAGCACATCCAGACTTGAGCCCAAGATCTGCCTCAGACATGTGTGTACATATGTACTACATCAGAGAATGAGGGGTTAGGATTGAAAAAGAGCCAAAATATAGATGTCAGAAATAATGACTCAGCTGAAGAGACAGAATGATACGTGCCCCTAACTCAGCCCCATTCCCTCAAGTCTGAGCCCAGTGAAGAGAAAGGGGTTCAGTAAGAAGCAAAAGGGACTGCCTTCAAGAGGGTTTTTATGAGACATAGGGAGGTAAGAAATTGCTTTGGACCATCAGGCTGAATTCTCATAAGAGGAGAAGAGGGCTGTCCTTACTTTTGGACAGAACCAAAATGACTCGCGCACAAATGAAACCATAAGGAAATTTGGAATTCCTTGGCAAGTGGGGACTTGCTTTAAATTTGGGAGCCCTTTTTGTAACTTAGCAAGTGCCTAGAGAAAATAAATATAGGAAAATATTCATGAGTGGGCATGAGTGAAACACCAGAGGAATATTTGTGGAATGATTTTGTAAGGTTAAGGCCTAGTAAATGGCTGGGAACTAGAGCCTGAGACGTTTCAGGCAAGACCAGTGTTGTTGCTCAGTTGCTAAGCCTTGTCCAGCTCTTTGCAACCCCACGGACTGCAGCACATCAGGCTCCCCAGTCCTTCACTATCTCTGGAGTTTGCTCAGATTCATGTCTATTGAGTCCATGATGCTATCTAACCATCTCATCCTCTGCCACTCTCTTCCCCTTTTGCCTTCAATCTTTCCCTACATCAGTTTCTTTTCCAATGAGACGGCCATTCACATCAGGTGGCCAAAGTATTTCAGCTTCAGCTTCAGCGTCAGTCCTTCCAATGAATATTCAGGGTTGATTTCCTTTAGGATTAACTGATTTGATCTCCTTGCAGTCCAGGGGACTCTCAAGAGTCTTCGCCAGCACCACAATTCAAAGACATCCATTCTTCCTAGGCATTCAGCCTTCTTTATGGTCCAACACTCACATCCATAAATGACTACTAGACCATTAATTTCATTCTGTTAGTATTCACTAACTGGTGAAATCAGGCTACCTGGGTCAACAAAGTAAAGGATGTTTATTAGATATTTTGCTTTGTCAAATGGCACCAGTGTTGATCCCAGGGGGACATTGTTCACCATTGTTTTGTAGTCTGACAACAAACCCTGGACCATGACTTACTTAGCAACCATGACACTTAGTAACCTGATCAATGTGTGATATTAAGATGATAGTCTTAGCTTACTAAAAAGGTAATAGCAGGCTGCAATGTATTTGAGTTCTGAAAGATTACATATGGTGTTTTTTATGTGCAGCGCATTACTTCCTTAATGAAGAAAATTAAAGGAACCTGGCATAATATGATTTTCCTAATGTTGTCCTTAGTACCTTAAGTTCTTAATGATTTGTTTTAACACCATTCCCATGACTGAAGTTAAGGTTAGAATTCTAAATAACTGCTATCACTATGCCATTTTTTTAATTTCCAAAGATAACTTTTTGTCCTTTTTTAATCTCTGGAAGTGTCTTCTTCCCTCCATGGTTCTCAAAATAATAGCTAGCTCCTTAGTGATAAAAGTCACGTATTTCATGAGAATTCTGAAGGCCTGTGTTTGGTTGCGAAAGTATCTCATCATGTCCTTTGTTATTCATTTAGTGTTGTCCTTGCTTCACAACTAACTCTTATCTAGTTATCAGAACACATTAGATTATTCCATACTAATTGGCTTACATAGTATCACTGACAGCCTTTTCCTTTCTTGATGCTGTGTGGTTAATATTCATTCTCTACCTATCAAAAGGCAAGTAACTGCTTTCTTCAAACTTTCATTTCATGCTTGCCTGAGAACTATTGTCTTGCCCCTGTTGCTCATCTTATGAACTCTAGAGCCTTTTCTCAGTGATTTCTCCTGGATCCCCAACATAATTTTCCCCTTTCTTCAAGATCTTCCATTGTGATAATTCCTAATTCACATTTTCTATTATTCTCCCAGTAAGAACTTTTTGATGCACATATGAATAGAATCAGAAAGTTTGAAAGGAATATCTAGGACCCTAGAGAGTACATGTTGTATATTTATCTAACTCTCTTTACAAATGATATTGGCATTCTCATCATGTTTTAAAAGAACACATTATAATTAAAAGTAACCAATTTTTTAAATTATAAAACAAACCCTGTACCTGTCTAATATCAGTGAAGACTTAACATAAGGATGGAAGAATCAGGAGTGCTTATTTCTGCTATTTTTGAAAAGTAGACGTAAAATTCTGAGAGAAAGCTTGCTAGTTTGACTATACAGGGAATTATGGCCTGTTGTTATTAAACTCTAGGGAAAAAATTTTCCAGCCTCAGGACCTTTCTCTGAGTGAGAAGTGGTATTAGACTATGCTAGACAGGAGACAAAAATGAGAGTGATTTTCCATCTTAACTCACAAAATGAGCTTGGAAAAGCACTTCCTCAGGCCTGAAAGTGGGCTTCCGAGGTGGGTCAGTGGTAAAAAATCTGCCTGAAATGCTGAATTTGATCGCTGGGCTGGGAGGATCCTCTGGAAAAGGAAATGACAACCTACTCTAGTATTCTTGTCTGGGAAATCCCATGGCCAGTGAGCCTGGAGGGCTGCAGTTCATGGGGTCACAAAAGAGTTGGACATGACTTAGCGACTAAACAACAGGCCTGAAAGCACAGCATTGTGTGCGGGTCCTGAGCTTTCTGCTCACTTAGTTACGGCTGTGAGTAGGGTGGAGGCAGTGGGCTAAGGAGTGTGGAGAGCTAAATGAGGTCCTTCCCTGGTGCCCTTCTCAGTATTGGCATCTGTGTGCCCAGGGATGAACTATGCAACCATCATGTCAAAATCATCATGTATGTTACATATTGTGCCAATATGCTTGTGAATATGATCCCCAAAGGAATGTTAAACCTTCCTAATATTTGTAAACCAAAGAGACTGTAACTTAGGCTTCGAAAATATACCATTGATATGTTTTATTCAGTCAGTTTTTTAAAATGTCCAGTGTTTGTTTACTTATTTTCTTGCCATACCACACTGCATGCAGAATCTTAGTTTCCTGACCAGGGATCAAATTTGTGCCCCTGCAGTGGAAGCATGGAGTCATAACCATTGGACTGCTAGGGAAGTCCTCAGTCATTTTTTAAAACACATTTATTGAGTGTGCACTGTGTGTTAGGATGTCATGATGAAGTTCTGAGGATTAAAAAAAAAAATGAACAATTCAAATATGGCTCCTGATCACATGGAATGTATAGTCTAATGCAAGAACCTAGCAATAAATAGATAAAAAACAACAAATAAAGTGATTACTAATTGTAGTCAAAAGCTGTATAAGAAACAAGGTAAAGTGATACAGAAGGGTAAATGTTTATAGATAAGAATATCAATGCAAGTATGATATTAATGAACACAGAAGGGAAATGAATTGGGGAAGCTAGAGCAGCAAAGCTAAAGAGTCTGAGGAAAGAAAGACATTAGTATGCACTAGAACTAAATGCTTTATCTGCCACATCATACAAATCATTTTTATGAATGTATCAGACATGCATTTGAGCAAACTCAGAAGATAGTGAAGGACAGGGAAGCCTGGCATGCTGCAGTTCATAGGGTCGCAAAGAGTCAGACATGACTTAGCAATTGAACAACAATAGCAACAGCTGTCAAAGAAAAGTTGCACTGGATGGAGCCAAACTGGCAGGGGTGATTTATTCCAAACTATTGCAATAGAGGAGAGAGACCAAACTCAACTCATTGAAAGAAAAGGTGTAGGATTTTTTTAGCCCTAAGGTGAGCTACACATGGACATCACCAGATGGTCGACACCAAAGTAAGATTGATTATATTATTTGCAGCCAAAGATGGAGAAGCTCTATACAGTCAGCAAAAACAAGACTGGGAGCTGACTGTGGCTCAGATCATGAACTCCTTATTGGCAAATTCAGACTGAAATTGAAGAAAGTGGAGAAAACCACTAGACCATTTAGGGATGACCTAAATCAAATCCCTTATGTATATACAGTGGAAGTGAGAAATAGATTTAAGGGACTAGATCTGATAGACAGAATGCCTGATGAACTGTGGATGGAGGTTCCTGACATTGTACAGGAGACAGGAATCAAGACCATCCCCAAGAAAAAAAATGCAAAAAAGCAAAATGGCTGTCTGAAGAGGCCTTACGAATAGCTGTGAAAAGAAGGGAAGTGAAAAGCAAGGGAGAAAAGGAGAGATATACTCATTTGAATGCAGAGTTCCAAAGAATAGCAAAGAGAGATAAGAAAGCCTTCCTCAGTGATGAATGCAAAGAAATAGAGGAAAACAATAGAATGGAAAAGACTAGAGATCTCTTCAAGAAAATTAGAGATACCAAGGGAACATTTCATGCAAAGATGGGCTCAATAAAGGACAGAAATGGTATGGACCTAACAGAAGCAGAAGATATTAAGAAGTGGCAAGAATACACAGAAGAACTGTACAAAAAAGATCATCACGACCCAGATAATCATGATGGTGTGATCACTCACCTAGAGCCAGACACCCTGGAATGTGAAGTCTACTGGGCCTTAAGAAGCATCACTACAAACAAAGCTAGTGGAGGTGATGGAATTCCAGTTGAGCTATTTCAAATCCTGAAAGATGATGCTGTGAAAGTGCTGCACTCAGTATGCCAGCAAATTTGGAAAACTCAACAGTGGCCACAGGACTGGAAAAGGTCAGTTTTCATTCTAATCCCAAAGAAAGGCAATGCCAAAGAATGCTCAAACTACTGCACAATTGCACTCATCTCACACGCTAATAAAGTAATGCTCAAAATTTTCCAAGCCAGGCTTCAGCAATACGTGGACTGTGAACTTCCAGATGTTCCAACTGGTTTTAGAAAAGGCAGAGGAACCAGAGATCAAATTGCCAACATCTACTGGATCATTGAAAAAGCAAGAGAGTTCCAGAAAAACATCTATTTCTGATCTATTGACTATGCCAAAGCCTTTGACTGTGTGGATCACAATAAACTGTGGAAGATTCTTCAAGAGATGGGAATACCAGACCACCTGACCTGGCTCTTGAGAAACCTGTATGCAGGTCAGGAAGCAACAGTTAGAACTGGACATGGAACAACAGACTGGTTCCAAATAGGAAAAGGAGTACGTCAAGGCTGTATATTGTCACCCTGCTTATTTAACTTATATGCAGAGTACATCATGAGAAATGCTAGGCTGGAGAAAGCACAATCTGGAATCAAGATTGCCAGGAGAAATATCAATAACCTCAGATATGCAGATGACACCACCCTTATGGCAGAAAGTGAAGAGGAACTAAAGAGCCTCTAGATGAAAGTGAAAGAGGAAAGTGAAAAAGTTGGCTTAAAGCTTAACATTCAGAAAACTAAGATGATGACATCTGATCCCATCACTTCATGGCAAATAGATGGGGAAACAGTGGAAACAGTGGCTGACTTTAATTTTCTGGGCTCCAAAATCACTGCAGATGGTGACTGCAGCCCTGAAATTAAAAGACGCTTACTCCTTGGAAGCAAAGTTATGACCAACCTAGATAGCACATTAAAAAGCAGAGACATTACTTTGCCAACAAAGGTCCGTGTAGTCAAGGCTATGGTTTTTCCAGTGGTCATGTATGGATGTGAGAGTTGGACTATAAAGAAAGCTGAGCATGGAAGAATTGATGCTTTTGAACTGTGGTGTTGGAGAAGACTCTTGAGAGTTTCTTGGACTGCAAGGAGATCCAACTAGTCCATCCTAAAGGAGAACAGTCCTGAGTATTCATTGGAGGGACTGACGTTGAAGCTGAAACTCCAATACTTCGGCCACCTGATGAGAAGAGCTGACTTATGTGAAAAGACCCTGATGCTGGGAAAGTTTGAGGGCAGGAGAAGAAGTGGACTATAGAGGATGAGATGGTTGGATGTCATCATCAACTCGATGGACATGGGTTTGGGTGGACTCTGGGATTTGGTGATGGTCAGGGAGGCCTGGTGTGGTGCGGTTCATGGGGTTGCAAAGAGTTGGACAGGACTGAGCCACTGAACTGACTGAACTGAAGGTGAGCTGGTGAAAAAGTATGGAGGACATGCGGGTGGCTGGTCTGAGTGATCAGGCCATCTGTTTGCTCACTGCTGCTTATTAGGCTTCCACCCTCTCATGTAGACTGGGAGCTAAGGGCACCATCTTCCTTGATGATTGCATTTCAAAAGGTAACTTCCAGGTCCTAGAGAAAGACTTTACTGAGTTATAAAACTGACAAGAGGCTGGGAGAAGATTTACATCTCATTGCAGCAGAGAAGGAATTTACAATTTTTCTAAAGTAAATGCTGTAGGAAAAGAGGGGTCAGGGATCTATAGTCAGGAAAACATTGACTGTATAAAGTTTAGTGAAGCAGAGGGGAAATGTAAGGTTGCCTTGGTAAGTATGAGAGAGATAAAAAGAGGGAGGGATAGAGTGAGAAGCAAAGACAGGAGGAAGATTGAGAGAGAAAAAAATGTCAGAAGAGGCAAGAGCTTGGAAAAATATGTGTGAGAGAAATGGAAAAAGAGAGAACTAAGAAAGAGAGTGGGAGGGAAAGAGAAAGAAAAATCATCGAGAGAGAGAGATTTGAGGGGGGCAGGAAATACAGTGTTTAGGGAGAAAATAGAATGGGGAGAAAGATATTGATCAGAAGTGTGAGAGACATATGAAATTCAAGTACCTCTTCATACTCATACTGATGCTAATAATTATGCCAGATTTTGTCATATTAGAAACTCAGTACTGAAACCAGAGACAGATTCAGGTTTTATGGATCTGAAGTTTATAAAATGTGCAGAGGTAGCAGTGGTGGTGCTATTAACAAGAAAATTCATGAAAAATTACTAATACAAAATTAGGAATTGAACTTGACAGGGCCCCATGATAGTGAAAGGCTTAGAACCCTAAATTTCCTTAGTTTGGTAGTTAACATCGTTCTGCCCCTAATTATTTGTCTCCATCTAAAGTTTTCTTTTTAAAGTTTCTGCAGTATATCACACCAATGCTTTTGATTACATAAGTGCTCATGGCTTTTTATACAATATGCAAAGAAAGGAAAATACTTAAAAACATATTTGTATCATTCAGCTTTCTGGTTCACTTCATTAACCTATCTGTCTGCTTTCACCACCAGTTAGTATTTTAGTAGTATGTACACATGCACATACACACACATGTTTTTCAAATAATGCCATGGATTATTTCTATCAGTTTCTTTACAAAGTATGTGTCCAATTATTCCTTCTCGTCTTCTTATTCTGATGTATGGTGCTATTACCCTTCTGTTTTTTCAAGCAGTAATGGTGATTCATTGTGACTGGTCACTGCCCTGCACCTGTGAGCCTGAAGTTCTCTGCCATAGTTCTCTGAAAGCATATTTGCTTTGATGCTGCTCTTGAGGATTTACAGCTTATTTCAAGACCCAAGTTTTGGGTCTTTGGGGCTTGCTTCCTATATAGTTTTTGTCAGAGTGAATATAGCTCTATCAAAAAGACGTAGAATTTGCTTACAGAATATGAGATTTACAGACAATGTTGAATACCATTTTAAATTATAAATTCCTTTAGGATGTTTCCAGAATTCCACTAATTTTTCTTTATACATGTAGCATATAAAAAGTACATTTTGGAGGTTATAACAATTAATAACCCACTCTTAGAGTACTGCTATGCATCAAATTTTAATAGATTGGGGCCCAACAATACATAAGCACGTGCTTCCAGGTTAACCTCCTTCCGGACACAGAGTAAGTATTTCCTCTCATATCACTAATTGATGAATATCCGGAGATTTCAAGGAGGTCAGTTTTTGAAAGTTCACCATTTGCCACTATATATGCATACACTGGGATTTTTCTCAACATATGCAACGAGAATAACTCTTTAAAATGTGTTTCACAGGACAAACATATGATTTCCACTGGTTGATTTCATAATAAGTAAATATTATATCTTTGAACATAGGAAAGGAGCATTTGATTAAGGTTGTACACATGATTTCATTTAGAGAAGAAAAAAAAAAAAAAGATTATGGTGCTAGAGAATTGGGAAATTATTCTTCTGTCCAGTGACTCACCTCAAGTCACACAGCTAATGGTACAGAGTCAATATACACCAGCATTTAAGAGCCTGGCCTTGGATCTAGATAGATGGGTCTGACTTTCAATGATGCTGTACATAAATTTATGGCATGCAAATTTCTCATCTTTTATAAATTTCATGTCCTCTTCTATAGAGTAAAAACAGTAAGGCCTATTGCATATATTTATTGTGAGAACTATTCATATAGTAAATATATTCTGAGTGCCTACTAGATATAGAAACCATCCAGGATGCAAAGAGGTTTCCTGTTCTCATGGACTCTTATGATTTAGTTGGAAACAACCAAAAATTCTATATTTTAAAGTAGTGAATAAAAATAGTGTGGTATGATAGAAAGTTACTGATTAATTTTAAGTTGGATAGTCAGGGAAGACTTCTCTGAGGGGAAGGCATTTGAGCTGAGGTCCAAAACACAAGAAGGATTCACCCATGAAAAGTAAAGGGAGACAAACATTCCAGGCAAATGGTACAGTTGATAGGCCCAAGAATAGAATTAGTCTGGTGTTTCTAAAGAAGAGGAAAAAGGCCAGTGTTTGTCAAGATTAGTGATGAAAAAGAGACTGCTACAAGCCAAAATAGGAGAGGAGCTTGGTAAACCAATGGAAGTAAGTCGGATTACTCTAAGTAGAATGAAGTGGTCAGATTATGGCAAGAGTCAATGTTGACATTTCAGGAATCACTGAACTAAAGTGGGCTGAAATGGGTGAATTGAACTCAGATGACCATCATATCTACTACAGTGGGCAAGAATCCCTTAGAAGAAATGGAGTAGCCATCATAGTCAACAAAAAAGTCCAAAATAGGGTACTTGGATGCAATCTTAAAAACGACAGAATGATCTCTGTTCATTTCCAAGACAAACCATTCAATACCATGGTAATCCAAGTCTATGCCCTGATCAGTAATGCTGAAGAAGCTGAAGTTGAAAGGTTCTGTGAAGACCTACAAGACCTTCTAGAACTACCACCCAAAAAAGATGTCCTCTTCATTATAGGAGACTGGAATGCAAAAGTAGGAAGTCAAGAAACACCTGGAGTAACAGGCAAATATGGCCTTGGAGTACAGAATAAAGCAGGGCAAAGGCTCATAGTTTTGCCAAGAGAATGCACTGGTCAGAGCAAGCACCTTCTTCCAACAACACAAGAGAAGACTCTACACGTGGACATCACCAGATGGTCAATACCAAAATCAGATTGATTCTATTCTTTGCAGCCAAAGATGGAGAAGCTCTACATAGTCAGCAAATCAAGACTGGGAGCTGATTGTGGCTCAGATCATGAACTCCTTATTGCCAAATTCAGACTTAAATGAAAGAAAGTAAGGAAAACCACTGGACCATTCAGCTATGACCTAAATGAAATCCCTTACGATTATCCAGTGGAAGTGGGAAATAGATTTAAGGGACTAGATCTGATAGACAGAGTGCCTGATGAACTCCAGACAGAGGTTCATGACATTGTACAGGAAACAGATATGAAGAACATCCCCAAGAAAAAAAATGCAAAAATACAAAATGGCTTTCTGAGGAGGCCTTGCAAATAGCTGTGCAAAGAAGAGAAGCAAAGAACAAAGGAGAATAGAAAAGATATTCCCATTTGAATGCAGAGTTCCAGAGAATAGTGGAAGAGATAAGAAAGCCTTCCTCAGTGATGAATGCAAAGAAATAGAGGAAAACAATAGAATGGGAAAGACTAGAGATCTCTTCAAGAAAATTAGAGATACCAAGGGAACATTTCATGCAAAGATGGGCTCAATAAAGGACAGAAATGGTATGGACCTAACAGAAGCAGAAGATATTAAGAAGTGGCAAGAATACACAGAAGAACTGTACAAAAAAGATCATCACGACCCAGATAATCATGATGGTGTGATCACTCACCTAGAGCCAGACACCCTGGAATGTGAAGTCTACTGGGCCTTAAGAAGCATCACTACAAACAAAGCTAGTGGAGGTGATGGAATTCCAGTTGAGCTATTTCAAATCCTGAAAGATGATGCTGTGAAAGTGCTGCACTCAGTATGCCAGCAAATTTGGAAAACTCAACAGTGGCCACAGGACTGGAAAAGGTCAGTTTTCATTCTAATCCCAAAGAAAGGCAATGCCAAAGAATGCTCAAACTACCTCACAATTGCACTCATCTCACACGCTAGTAAAGTAATGCTCAAAATTCTCAAAGCCAGGCTTCAACAATTGCATGAACTTCCAGATGTTCCAACTGGTTTTAGAAAAGGCAGAGGAACCAGAGATCAAATTGCCAACATCCACTGGATCATTGAAAAAGCAAGATAGTTCCAGAAAAACATCTATTTCTAATCTATTGACTATGCCAAAGCCTTTGACTGTGTGGACCACAATAAACTGTGGAAAATTCTTCAAGAGATGGGAATACCAGACCACCTGACCTGCCTCTTGCGAAATCTGCATGCAGTTCAGGAAGCAACAGTTAGAACTGGACATGGAACAACAGACTGGTTCCCAATAGGAAAAGGAGTACGTCAAGGCTGTCTATTGTCACCCTGCCTATTTAACTGATATGCAGAGTACATCATGAGAGATGCTGGGCTGGATGAAGCACAAGCTGGAATCAAGATTGCTGGCAGAAATATCAATAATCTCAGATATGCAGATGACACCACCCTTATGGCAGAAAGTGAAGAAGAACTAAAGAGCCTCTTGATGAAAGTGAAAGAGGAGAGTGAAAAAGTTGGCTTAAAGCTCAACACTCAGAAAACTAACATCATGGCATCCGGTCCCATCACTTCATGGCAAATAGATGGGGAAACAGTGGAAACAGTGTCAGACTTTATTTTGGGGACCTCCAAAATCACTGCAGATAGTGACTGCAGCCATGAGGTTAAAAGACGCTTATTTGTGGGAAGGACAGTTATGACCAACCTAGATAGCATATTAAAAAGCAGAGACATTACTTTGTCAACAAAGGTCCATCTAGTGAAGGCTATGGTTTTTCCAGTGGTCAAGTATGGATGTGAGAGTTGGACTATGAAGAAAGCTGAGCACCAAAGAATTGATGCTTTTGAACTGTGGTATTAAAAAAGACTCTTGAGAGTCCCTTGGACTGCAAGGAAATCCAACCAGTCCATCCTAAAGAAAATCAGTCCTGAGTGTTCATTGGAAAGACTAGTGTTGAAGCTGAAACTCCAATACTTTGGCCACCTGATGTGAAGAGCTGACTCATTGGAAAAGACCCTGATGCTGGGAAAGATTGAGGGCAGGAGGAAAAGGGGACGACAGAGGATTAGATGGTTGGATGGCATCACCGACTCAATGGACATGAGTTTGGGTAAACTCCGGGAGTTGGTGATGGACAGGGAGGCCTGACATGCTGCAGTCCATAGGGTCGCAAAGAATCAGACACAACTGAGTGATTGAACTGAACTGAAGTAGAATGAAAAGCCATCAGAGAGATGTTATTTAACTTTATTTACTAAATAAATCTTATAGGGTGGATATTTGAAGGATCATACATTGAATTAAAGAATTGTTTTCAGTTTTGTTTTTGTTTCCCTCATCTAGCATTTCATTTCTCATCCTAACTTCAACTGAAATTCCTTTGGGAAAGTTCTCTTTTCTTGGTGGATGTGTTTGAGTGAGGCTAATCTTCCCTACTTAACTGGTAGATGTCCTGACAGAAACTGAGCATATGTATCCAATATGCAGATTGAATACGAAGCAGACTAATAATGGAATTGATGATGTTTGGTATCTGGTCATATTGAGTAGACACTTGCTACAGTTTCTATCCTGGCCCTACCCATAGTGTTCTTATTTTTGAGATCTGCATCTCCATCATTCCCATTGAGTTTGTAATCTCCTAATATATTTCTAATACATTTTCTTTACCCAATGGACAGTTGA
This sequence comes from Dama dama, assembly GCF_033118175.1. NCBI lineage: Eukaryota > Metazoa > Chordata > Mammalia > Artiodactyla > Cervidae > Dama > Dama dama. Next base: position 24,852,018 of record NC_083709.1, read on the forward strand.
CTTTTCAGGTTGCTTTCAACCAGAGTGTTAATTAACACAGCTCACAAATTTGTTGCCTATGGTATGGAATGTCATGACTGATGGTAGACTAAACTTGAATTCAGGCTTCCTAACTTTCAATCTTTATCAAACTAGCTCCTTTATGTCTTTTAGGTAGTTTCTGCTTGGCTATCAGCAGTTAGTTTTCTCTACCTAGAACACATTAGACTTTTTGCATTGTATGTGCTTAGTTGCTTGGTTGTGTCTGACTCTTTGAGACCCCATGGACTATAGCCCAGGCTCCTCCATCCATGGAGATTCTCCACACAAGAATACTGGAGTGGGTTGCCATGCCCTTCTCCAGGGGATCTTCTCAACCCAGGGATTGAGCCCAGGTCTCCTGCATTACAAGTGGATTCTTTACCCTTGGAACCACAAAGGAAGCCCGCTATTGCTTACTGTGACAACATTTGCCAAATGTTTCACTTCCCAAACAAATGTCAGATTTTTTATTCTAAAATTTCAGTAGGCAATTTGTTTGGGTATTTTGTCAGGACAGATATAAACAAACACATGGAATAATTCATGTTCAACTCTTGGTTAAGCATTTCCGTAATCAAAGTGAATGTTTTAGTTTGAGTGGGAGAAGGGTGTGAATGAGTGCAAATGCATGGATTTTTTAAATTATTAAAATTGGCTTTAAAGTAGCAAAAATTAAAGCAACCTAAACTCATTCATCCTAAGAAATGTGATTAAATGAGCTTTTATGCCATGGATTGGCAGCTGCAAGACAAAGTACGTTCCATTATTGATGCTGTCAATCAGATCATCCTGTAATTCTGTACTGTAAAAATCTGTTTATTACTTGAAGCTAGCTGAAAGTACTCCCTGAGTTTCAATGTCCTGCCATGATGAAACAGGGTTTTTAACCACAAGAAACAGAAGGGGAACAGATGTTTGAAGGACTTGGCAGGTAAACAAACCCTATTCTCAGTCTGGATGGAGAGTCCTCTGTTGAATTGCATCTTTGAGAAGAGATATGTTGAAGACAATGAACTGCCATTCATGTAATGATCTGGCTCTCCTCATTAAACTATGCAATATAGCACTGTCTTGCCTTTTCCATTTCTGTGCCCTGTGCCAAAGCTACTGTCCCCAACCTATTCCTATAACACTTTGGTAAAGCCAACACCAAAAGTTTGACCAAGTCCTGAGTCTAATGCTAACGTTATTCCTCCAAGGTCCAAGAGCAGTGAAAGTGAAAGTGTTAGCCACTCAGTCGTGCCCGACTCTTCGTGATCCCATGGACTACAGCCCACCAGGCTCCTCTGTCCATGGCATTTTCCAGGCAACGACACTGGAGTGGTTTGCCATTTCCTTCTCCAGGGGACCTTTCCAACCAAGGGATCCAACTCAGGTCTCTTGCACTGAAGGCAGTTTCTTTACCAACTGAGCTACCAGGGAAGCCCCAGGAGCAGTACACACATCTTAAAAAGTAAAGGTTACTGCTAAAATTGTTTCCAATTGTGTGTGCTACCTCCAGTGCCGTTCACGACGTGTATAGTTGCACGAGTGTCTCATTAATGCTTAAATATAGGGATTGACAGAAACAATTACAGTTTCTCTTAAACCTGTATGCCTCCTTCAGTTCACTGAAAGAGTTTTAGACTGGAGCCAGGAGATCTGAATTCTACTTCTGGCTCTCAAACTAATGAGATATGTGACCTCAAGCATATTACTCAATCTCACTGGCTTTTTCTTCAAAAATTATGGGAATAGGCTATGTGACCTTTGAGTATGATGACAGTTATATATTGAATCCCAGATTGAAACAACTGATAGTATGATGGGATTTTTTTTTTTTCTGGGTGTAAGAAGTATATTTTGCCCACTAAAATATTGACATATTTGAAGTCCATGGGACCAGTGTTTGAAATTAGAAAATATTCAGGAGAATGTTTGAGATCAGGAAAATCTCTGAAAATTAGGGACCTGGTCTTAACTGTATTAATAAGATTACCCTATAATTCTAAAATTCTAGTATCTTGATATTTAAAATGTCTTGGTGAAGCAATAGTGTACTTTTCTTTTCTTAATTTTTTTGAATCATGTTTATTGCAGTATGATTTACACACAGTAAAATTTTATAGTTCAGCTCTGTGAATTTTGACAAATGTGTTTAGAGTATAACTATCACCACAAGAACGATCTAAAATGTTTCCATCGCTCCAGAAAGTTTGCTCAAGTTCCTTTATAGTGAATCTTCTCCTCTCATCCTCAGTCCCTGGAAACCACTGATTTGTTTTCTGCATCTATACTTTTGCCTTTTCCACATATCATGTAAATGGAATCATGCGATATGTTACATTTTCATTTATGGTAATAATTTGAGATTCATCTGTGCTGTATCAGCATAGGCATGTGATAGGCAGAAAAATACACACCCTTCTATGCCCCAAAGATTTCCACACCCTAATCCCTGAAACCCGTGAATATTTTACCTTATATGGCATAGCAATGTTGCTAATATGTTTAAGATTACAAGCCTTGAGATGAGATATTATCCTTCCCCCAGCTATAGCAGGGAGATGAGATGAGGAAGGAGAAGAGATTAGAAACATAAGATAGACTCAATCCACCATTGCTGGATCTGAGGTCAGAGGAGAAGAGGACCCAAGGAAAGTAGTTGGCCATCCCTGTTCTTTCAAAATCTATATAGAAGTCACAGTTTACCAGTTATACATCATATTATGTGAAATTTGAATTCATCTGTGTCTCTTGCTTCAAAATGTTTATTAGTCTCCATGTCATTGTTGTTGTTTAGTTACTAAGTCACGCCTGACTTAGTTACTAAGTCATATACTGACATGTCGGAGAAGGCAATGGCAACCCACTCCGGTACTCTTGCCTGGAAAATCCCATGGTCGGAGGAGCCTGGGGATGGAGGAGCCCATGAGGTCGCTAAGAGTCGGACACGACTGGGTGATTTCATTTTTACTTTTCACTTTCATGCATTGGAGAAGGAAATGGCAACCTACTCCAGTGTTCTTGCCTTGAGAATCCCAAGGACGGGGGAGCCTGGTGGGCTTTTGTCTATGGGGTCGCACAGAGTCAGACACGACTGAAGCGACTTAGCAGCAGCAGCATACTGACATGTAGCCCACCAGGCTCCTCTGTCCATGGAATTCTCAAGTCAAGAATGCTAGAGTGGGTTGCCATTCTCTTCTCCAGGAGATCTTCCTGACCAAGGGGTCAAACCCACATCTCCTATGTTTGCAGATGGTTTCTTTACCACAGAGACAACAGGGAAAATCCCTAGCCTCTGTCTCTTCATCAGTTAATACTTTATAATCAATCTTAATAAATACAAAAGGTAAGTTGTCACTCACTGTAATGAATTTTAATTTTTTTCACTAAAGGATTGTGCTTCTAAGTCTTTACTATTAAGGCTGTTTCTGTCATTCACTGGCCATAAGAATGTGGCAAGTTGTTCAACTTCTGTGCTTAATTTGTTCAGTTCAGTTCAGTTCAGTCGCTCAGTCATGTCCAACTCTTTGCAACCCCATGAACCACAGCATGCCAGGCCTCCCTGTCCATCACCAACTCCCAGAATCCACCCAAACCCATGTCCATTGAGTCGGTGATGCCATCCAACCATCTCATCCTCTGTCGTCCCCTTCTTCTCCTGCCCTCAATCTTTCCCAACATCAGGGTCTTTTCCAAATGAGTCAGCTCTTCACATCAGGTGGACAAAGGATTGGAGTTTCAGCTTCAACATCAGTCCCTCCAATGAACACTCAGGACTGATCTCCTTTAGGATGGACTGGTTGGATCTCCTTGCAGTCCAAGGGATTCTCAAGAGTCTTCTCCAACACCACAGTTCAAAAGGCTCAATTCTCCACTCCTCAGCTTTCTTTGTAGTCCAACTCTCACATCCATACATGACCACTGGAAAAACCATAGCCTTGACTAGATGGACTTTTGTTGAGAAAGTAATGTCTTCGCTTTTAATGTGCTGTCCAGCTTGGTCATAACTTTCCTTCAAAGGAGTAAGCGTCTTTTAATTTCAAGGCTGCAGTCACAACCTGCAGTGATTTTGGAGCCCAGAAAAATAAAGTCAGCCACTGTTTCTACTGTTTCCCCATCTATTTCCCATGAAGTGATGGGACCGGAGGCCATGCTCTTAGTTTTCTGAATGTTGAGCTTTAAGCCAACTTTTTCACTTTCCTCTTTCACTTTCATCAGGAGGCTCTTTAGCTCTTCTTTACTTTCTTTCATAAGAGTGGTGTCATCTGCATATCTGAGGTTATTGATATTTCTCCCGGCAATCTTGATTCCAGCTTGTGCTTCATCCAGCCCAGCATCTCTCATGATGTACTCTGCATATAAGTTAAATAAGCAGGGTGACAATATACAGCCTTGACGTACTCCTTTTCCTATTTGGAACCAGTCTGTTGCTCCATGTCCAGTTCTAACTGTTGCTTCCTGACCTGCATGCAGATTTCGCAAGAGGCAGGTCAGGTGGTCTGATATTCCCATCTCTTGAAGAATTTTCCACAGTTTATTGTGATCCACACAGTCAAAGGCTTTGGCATAGTCAATAAAGCAGAAATAGAAGTTTTTCTGGAACTCTCTTGCTTTTTCGATGATCCATCGGATGTTGGCAATCTGATCTCTGGTTCCTCTGCCTTTTCTAAATGCAGCTTGAACATCTGGAAGTTCACGGTCTACGTATTGCTGAAGCCTGGCTTGGAAAATTTTGAGCATTACTTTACTAGCATGTGAGATGAGTGCAATTGTGAGGTAGTTTGAGCATTCTTTGGTATTGCCTTTCTTTGGGATTGGAAAGAAAACTGACCTTTTCCAGTCCTGTGGCCACTGCTGGGTTTTCCAAATTTGCTGGCATATTGAGTGCAGCACTTTCACAGCATCATCTTTCAGGATTTGAAATAGCTCAACTGGAATTCCATCACCTCCACTAGCTTTGTTTGTAGTGATGCTTTCTAAGGCCCACTTGACGTCACATTCCAGGATGTCTGGCTCTATATGAGTAATCACACCATCATTATTATCTGGGTCTTGAAGATCTTTTTTTGTACAGTTCTTCTGTGTATTTTTGCCACCTCTTCTTAATATCTTCTGCTTCTGTTAGGTCCATACCATTTCTGTCCTTTATTGAGCCCATGTTTGCATGAAATGTTCCCTTGGTATCTCTAATTTTCTTGAAGAGATCTCTAGTCTTTCCCATTCTATTGTTTTCCTCTATTTCTTTGCATTCATCACTGAGGAAGGCTTTCTTATCTCTTCTTGCTATTCTTTGGTACTCTCTTAATTTGTAGAAGGTGAAAAATAATAAGCTTCTTATGAAGGTTAAATGAAATCATATATTCTTAAGTGTTTATTTGAAACAGTGCCTGGATTAGAAAAAGCATTCAAGAATTGATGGTTTTATCTTTATTACACTTTTTAGTAACATGAACATTTCCAAAAGTAAATTTTTATGACCTCATGTTCTCAAATATTAGGCTCTCTTGTGGGATACACCTACTAATTAAACACCACATCAACGATAATGCCAGACAGAGTCTCATCACTAGAACAGTTAAGCTTTTGCCCTTTGAATCTTCTAACTAAACAGGTAATTTTGACTATACTTGTAGAAAAGCCTGAGCTTTAACTCCAGCCAAATAATTGTCATCATCTACTGCTGATTGTTGCAAGTCCCATGACTTTGCGCATGTCATTTAACCTCTCTGAACTTGGTGAAAATAATCTCTGGCTCCCAAAGTTATTGTGAGGCTTCTACCAAGATGAGCATGGTACATATTTTGCAAATATTTATTTTCTCCTCCAAAGAAGAAATTTTGAGATTTAGACAACAATGTGTTACATGGTCATGAATAAATCAATAGCATAAATAGAAATATGTGTATGATTTGATGTTCATACTCTGTGACTAACTTTTTTCAAATACTAATTTGCATTGCAGAGTTCTGACTCAATTTATGATGTCCTGAGGGTAGGGATATTAAATAATTTTTTTTTCTTTGCATCTGTTAGGAGTTTTATGAGGGTCAAAGTGCTTTGAGTCTTTGTTGTTCTGATTGTAAATCAAATTAGTCTAGTTGTAGCTGGGTATTAATTCACTCAACCTTGAAAGGACATGGGAATCTTGGTGGGATGAAGGGCCATGTATCTGTTTCAACTCTTGTTGCTTCTTATATGACTGCAGCATATGTGCATTACTTGCTGATGGGCTTTTAATGTGACTCAGTGCACAGATGTCTGAGAGCCTGACCATTCAAGCTGCCTCTTTATCTCTTCTTGTTTTGATATGCTTAGGCCTACAAAGGCTGGAGCTCAATTTGACGGGGCTGCATTATTGAGACTCTGAAAATTTGCCCACACTCTATGTGGCAGAGAAAAATGTGACTTCACTAGGTAGACTGGGAGCTTTTTGAAAGTTAGCAACTGCTAATACAGCTAGTTGTTCTTGTACTGTGTGTGCATTAAGATAGTATTTCATCTCTACCATCAACCCGTTTTTATGTGAATAAGGACAGCAGAGAGGGAAAAGGCAAATATTATTAGTGCCTGTTGAAAATATTTCTTTTTCAAAATTTCTGTTTTTTAGAGTAATGAAATGGTAGTTCAATCCATTAACATTTCAACCTCACAATATTAAGATTAGAAATTATGTCTCAAAGAACTCTCATGGGCTACCCCAACCTTATCTCACCTAGAATAGTCCTACTTTTAACTATTTGATGGATTTTACCTTGGTGGTTCTTTTGCCTTCCCTCCTGGCTCAGACAGTAAAGAATCTGCCTGTGTTGCAGGAAACCCAGGTTTGATCCCTGAATTGAGAGGATCTCCTGGAGAAGGGAATGACTACCCATTCCAGTATTCTTGCCTGGAAAATTCCATGGACAAAGGAGCAGAACCTGGCAGGCTACAGTCCATGGGGTCACAAAGAGTCAGACACAACTTAGCAACTGAACACACATGCACAATGGTCTGTAAAAATTTTACTAATAAAATAAAGTTACAAAACAACATGTGTAATCTAATGTGGAAACATTTCTCAGCCACTTTTAAGTCTTCCTAGGACTCTACTGTCGACTTCCGTAAGATCTTAAACCTCTAAAAGACAAAATTTGTGTCCTACTAATTGTTAATTCCCTTCAGTTCTAGCATAGAATTTAATTAAATAGGTGTTCAGTTTTAACATAAATGCATATTGTCTTACCTGTGTGGGCTTGCAGACTGGTTACTCAGACTGCAATGCGAAGAATCTGCCTGCAATGCAGAAGACACGAGTTTGATCCCTGAATCGAGAAAATCCCCTGGAGAAGGAAATGGCTATCCACTCCAGTATTCTTGCCTGGAGAATTCCATGGACAGAGGAGCCTGGAGGAATACAGTCCATGGGGTCACAAAGTGTCAGACATGGCTGAACCACTAACACTTTCACTTTCACTTATCTGTTTACATCTCCATATATATTCTTTACATTTATAAAAGTTTAAAAGTTTTTATACTATTTACAAAGTATGTATGCATAGTAGTTATTGCTCTTGGTAACTAACATTTATCAGATATCTATTACTTGCCAAGTGCTATACTACATAATTCATACATATTTGCTCACTTAAAGTTTATGGTGATTCTATCAAGTGAGAGATGCCATTATTTATTATCACCAGTATTTTCAGATGAGGACTTTGAGGCAAAGAAAGGTTAATAAATTTGGCCAAGTATCACACAGGCAAGTGGTAAGTGATAGAGCTATTTTAACCTTTAGATTCATCCTGGCCCTGGCAACTTGACACTTAACCCATAAACAACTCTACATTTTATGACTCATTTACCTTTATTATACCCTATAAAGAGAATTAGGGACTTTGAAGCTAACACATATACATAAAATAGAAATTAGAAAAGGATCAAATTTAAAAATATAAATGAAGTTCTAAAATCTTCTTGCTGATCTCCCGTAAGCATTCTCGTACACTCTGGGGAGTGACACAGTCCAGTTCGATAGTACTGATAAGATGATATAAACCTGTAAACAATCACACAACACTAGCTTAGTTCTCTTAATGCTTAAATTAAGCATTCTATTTTCTTTTTGTTAAAACCTAGACTTTATAAATATATCTTATCAAGTGATAAAGATAGTTTACACCCTTTCAGGAAAAAAAAAAAACAACGAAAACAGCTGGCCAGTCAGGAATGTTCGAGAAATAAAAGAGGCACAGGAAATAAATTTAGAATATAAATGTTTGTTCTATGATAAATTATACACCAAAACTATATGACATACATCAGATCAAGAGTGTACCTCTATTGATCTGCCTCAGGTTGTGTTGTCACTGGCTGTTTGGAAATTATTTGAATATCATAAACTATTCTTTTCTTTCCTAACATTTTTCTATATTTTAATCTTTGCCACTGTTTTATATTGAGGTTCATAAATTCTAATTTTTAACGTAATGTAACAGAGGATGAGATGATTATATAGTATCACTGACTCAATGGACATAAATTTGAGTCAACTCTAGGAGATGTGGAGGACACAAGAGCCTGGCATGCTATAGTCCACGGGGTTGCAAAGGGTTGGACATAACGGCGATTAAACAGCAACGTGACATATCCAAAGAACAATAGACTGTCAAACTAAATTTTGTGATGGTCATAAAGAAATTCCCGGCTCAGATAAATTACTTTGGGGGAACAATTTTATCTTTTTCAATATCAGTTTCTTTAGCTGTAAAATGAAGTCAGTGCCTTAAATATAGAATGTACTAAATTACTTCTTAAAAAAGGAACAGGAGAAAGGTGGAAGGGAGGAGTTAAAGTATATGGTTAGGTTTCTTAGCTGTTCTAAAATCCAGTGACTCTGATGTCTAAAATTTTGTTTTGAGTTTCAAGTTGGAAGGTTGAAATCAACTTTTTGCTCACTGTAAACCATAGCTCTTGCTGCATTCAAATGTAGAATTCCCTCCTGGAATCTTATAGGATTTAAGATTAAAAGTGATTGCTCGCTGGTCACACTGTTTAAAATTCTCATGTTATCTAGCATCTAAGTCTCTCTATCTGTTTTAAAAGGCCTTCTTCAAAGACCCATTCACATGCACATACAAAATCCCATCAAGCTGACTGATATTACAGATAGAACTTCTAGCTAAATATGCACTGGCATGCCTTACGTTCTCCTAATTCTCAATTTGCATTTGAGAAGATATATATTACTTGACACTGATTTTATTTAAAAGCTTGAATTTGAGAAGCAACTTTCCTCAAAATAAGATTTGAGATCAAAAATGTTTGAAAGTGTTTCCAAGAGTGTGCAGCTTCTGAGCTCGACAGTCTAAGAATGAACTGCCTTAAAGTTAATGATAGCAATGATTGACAGATTTCAGTGTCTTCTAGTCTTTACATGTGCAACATTAGGAATTTGAATCATCCTTAGAAAGTTAATATTGTCTACTTTTTCCAAAATTTAATAAACCTTTTAGAGTCAAAGCTTAGCAAATGCTTCCTTCACAAACATTGCATATATTGTCTTTTTTGACTGACTTTATTTTTCCATTGTCAGTGTATAGAAATACAACAGGTTTATGTGTATGAATTTTGTATCTGCAACTTTACTGAATTCACTGATGAGCTCTAGTAGTTTTCTGGTGTCATCTTTAGGATTGTCTATGTATAGTATCACGTTGTCTGCAAATAGTGACAGTTTTATATCTTCTTTTCCAATTTGGATTCTTTTTATTTACTTTTCTTCTCTGACTGCCATGGCTAGGACTTCCAAAACTGTATTGAATAAAAGTGGCAAGAGTGGGCATCCTTGTCTTGTTCCTCATCTTAGAGAAAATGCCTTTAGTTTTTCACTGTTGGTATGATGTTAGCTATCAGTTTGTCATATGTGGCCTTTATTTTGTTGAGCTATGTTTCCTCTATGTCCACTTTCTAGAGAATTTTGTCATAAATGGATGTTGGATTTTGTCAGAAGTCTTTTCTGCATCTATTGATATGATAATATGATTTTTATTCTTCATTTTTTTGATGTGGTATATCACACTGATTGATTTGCAGATATTGAAAAATCCTTGTATCCCTGGGGTAAATTCAACTTGATCATGGGGTATGACCCTTTTGATGTGTTATTGAGTTTGGTTTCCTAGTATTTTGTTGAGTACTTTTGTGTTTATATTTGTTCTGCTGAAAGATTCATGATCTGCTGAAAGATTTTCATTTTCAAGTTCAGGGGATTCACTAGCAAAATAACTTTACAATTTAGTAAGTGAGAAATAAAGAAGTTTATTCTGTTAATAGTAAGTTACATTATGAGGACAAGTAGTATATTAAGAGTACATATAGTACTCATATGTACAGTATAGTACAGTATGAGGACAAATAATATAGTAAGTCATATAGCAGAGGAATCAGTGATCAAATTGTGTATATGTATATATGCAGAGGAATGAGTGATCAAATTGTCAACATCCTTTGGAACATACAAAGAGCAGGAGAATTCCAGAAAAACATCTACTTATGCTTCATTAACTATGCTAAAGCCTTTGACTGTGTGGATCACAACAAACTGTGGAAAGTCTTAAAGAGATGGGAATACCAGACCACCTTACCTGCCTCTTGAGAAATCTGTATGCAGGTCAAGAAGCAACAGTTAGAATGGAGCATGGAACAACAGACTGGTTCCAAATTGGGAAAGAAGTACATCAAGGCTGTATATTGCCACCCTGTTTATTTAACTTACATGCAGAGTACATTATGAGAAATGCCAGGCTGGATGAAGCACAATCTGGAATCAAGAATGCTGGGAGAAATATCAGTAATCTAATATATGCAGATGACACCACCTTTATGGCAGAAAGTGAAGTGGAACTAAAGAGCCTCTTGATGAAGGTGAAAGAGGATAGTAAAAAAGCTGGCTTAAAACTCAGCCTTCAAAAAACTAAGATCATGGCAACTGGTCACATCATTTCATGGCAAATAGAGAGGAAAACAGTGGAAACAGTGAAAGACTTTATTTTGGGGGGCTCTAAAATCACTGCGGATGGTGAGTACAATCATGACATTAAAAGACACTTGCCCCTGGGAAGAAAATCTATGACAAACTTAGTCAGTGTATTAAAAAACTGCCAACAATGGTCCATATAGTCAAACTATGGTTTTTCCAGTAGTCATGTACGGATGTGAGAGTTGGACCACAAAGAAGCCTGAGCACCAAAGAATTGATGCTTTTGCACTGTGGTGTTGAAGAAGACTCTTGAGAGTCCCTTGGACTGCAAGGAGATCCAACCAGTCCATCCTAAAGGAAATCAGCCCTGAGTATTCATTGGAAGGACTGATGCTGAAGCTGAAGCTCCAATATTTTAGCCACCTGATGTGATGAACTGATTCATTAGAAAAGACCCTGATGCTGGGAAAGACTGAAGACAGGAAGAGAAGGGGATGACAGAGAATGAGATGGTTGTATGGCATCACTGACTTCATGGACATCAGTTTGAGCAAGCTCTGGGAGATGGTGAAAGACAGGGAAGCCTGGCATGCTGCATTCCATGCGGTCACAAAGAGTCAGACATGATTGAGTGACTGGATAACAACAACAAATTTATATATATATATATACATACATACATACACACACACACACACACATATATATAGACACTATAGATATATTTACACACATTACCAAATTTGAAAAAATAGTTCCCAATATGCAACTAGAATATCAAGAAACAAGTTTATATATCACCAAACTGGGGAAACACATACAGATTCAAACTGGAGTTTCCAATTAAAAGATATATAAACAATACACCAAGAAATCAAAGGCACATCACCAAATTGGAGGAACACTTACATCCATTCAGATTTAAGAAATGCTAGGAGATCCCTCGAATAGCAACATGGAGTTCCCAATTAGAAAATCCCAGACAGTGCCTCCATCCCACGAGTGAGACCCAGAATACCATCCAGAGGAATCCTATTTTTATTGCCAAACTGCAAGCTGATAATCATCGGCTTACATGCAAAGATGCAGCTCTGGCTATTATGCTAAATGCTTGTATCTCTAGTTCAAAGTCTCAGAATGTTTGCTAATCCTCAGAAACTAGCCAAATTCCCAAGGTCCAGAAAGCTCCATGACTTAATCCCTTCCCTGTGACTTCCTTCCTTGTGTGTTGGTTCCCAAGATCTACTTTTCCCATCTTTGCTGGCCAGCAGCTTAGCATGTAACTCCTTTCAGGGTCTCTGTTCAGTCAAAGGCCTATTGTTGCCTCTAAAGCCTGAACAGGGCTGTTTCTATTACTTTCGTCAACAGTGTTCATCAGTGATATTGGCCTATGATTTATTTTTTTGTTGTATCTGTTAGGTTTTCGTATCAGGGTGATGATGGCCTTATAGAATGAGTTTGGGAGTATTCCTTCCTCTGAAATTTTTTGGAATAATTTCAGAAAGATAGGTAGTTTCAGAAAGATAGGAATCCACTCTTTTCTAAACGTATGATAGAATTTTTCTATGAAGCCATATGTGCTCCTGGACTTTTGTTTGTTGGAGGTTTTAAAATCATATTCAATTTCAGTACTCATGGTTGATCTGTTCATATTTTCTCTTTCTTCCTGGTTCATACTTAGGAGCCTGTACCTTTCTAGGAATCTGTCAATTTCTCCTAGGTTGTTCATTTTATTAGCATATAATTTCTTATAGTAGTCTCTTAAGATCCTTTGTATCTCTGTGGGGTCCATTGTACCTTCTCCTTTTATATTGATAAGTGTATTGATTTGAGCCCTCACCTCCTTTTTTTTTTTTTTTTTTTTTGATGAGTCTGGCTAAAGTTTCATCAAAATTAATACACAGAAATTTGTTGCATTTTTATACACTAATAACTAAATATCAGACAGAAAAAAAATTTTTTAATTCCATTTACCATTACATCAAAAAGAATAACAGCTTTACAGGTGGGTCAGTGGCAAAAGAATCCACCTGCCAATGCAGGAGATGCGGGTTTGATCTGTAGGTCAGGAAGATAACCCTGGAGAAGGAAATGGCAACCCACTCCAGTATTTTTGCTTGGGGAATCCCATGGACAGAGGAGCCTGGTGGGCTGGAGTCCCAAGTTTCGCAAAGATTTCAAAAAACCTGAGCATGCACGCACACACCACATGCAAAAAGGATAAAATACCTAGGAATAAACCTCCCTACGGAGGCACACTTCATATCAATCAGTTCAGTCACTCAGTCTTGTCTGACTCTTTGCGACCCCATGGGTTGCAGCACGCCAGGCTTCCCTGTCCATCACCAACTCCCAGAGCTTGCTCAAACTCATGTCCATAGAGTCAGTGATGCCATCCAACTGTCTCATCCTCTGTCATCCTCTTCTCCTCCTGCCTTCAGTCTTTCCCAGCATCAGGATCTTTTCCAATGAGTCAGTTCTTTGTTTGCATCAGGTGTCCAAAGTATTGGAGCTTCAGCTCTAGTAACTGTCCTTCCAATGAATATTAAGGACTGATTTCCTTTAGGATGGACTGGTTTGATCTTCTTTCAGCCCAAGGGACTCTCAAGAGTCTTCTCCAACATCACAGTTCAAAAGCATCAATTCTTCAGTGCTCAGCTTTCTTTATAGTCCAACTCTCAGATCTATACATGACTACTGGAAAAACCATGACTTTGACTAGATGGACCTTTGTGGGCAAAGGAATGTCTCTGCTTTTTAATAAGCTGTCTAGGTTGGTCATAGCTTTTCTTCCAAGGAGCAAATGTCTTTTAATTTCATCGCTGCAGTCACTATCTGCAGTGATTTTGGAGCCCAAAAAGTAAAGGCTGTCACTATTTTCATTGTTTCCCCATCTATTTGCCATGGGACTGGAAGTGTTGAACCTGGATGCCATGATCTTCATTTCTTGAATGTTGAGATATGGCTCAGTATAAAAAAAAGTCCAATCAAAAATTGGACAGAAGACCTAAATAGACATTTCTCCAAAATAGACAAACAGATGGCCAAAGGACACATGAAAAGATGCTCAACATTGCTAATTATCCAAAAATGCAAATCAAAACTACAGTGAGATCAGAATGGCCATCATCAAAAAGTCTACAAACAATAAATGTTGGAGAAAGTATAGAGAAAAAGGATCCCTCGTATGCTGTAGATGGGAATGTAAATTGATGCAGCTACTATGGAGAGCAGTGTGGCGGTTCCTTATAAAACTAAAAATAGAGCTACCATATGATCCAGCAATCTCAATCCTGGGTATATATCCAGAGGAAAAGATAGTTTGAAAGGATGTATGCACCCCAGTGTTGATGGCAGTACTGTTTGTAATAGGCAAGACATGGGAGCAGAGCAACCTAAATGTCCATCAGCAGACAAATGGATAAAGAAGATGTGGTACCTATATACACTACAGTGGAATATTACTCTGTCATTAAAAAAGAATGAAATAATGCCATTTGTAGCACCATGTATGGACCTGGAGATTATCATAAGTGAAGTAAGTCAGACAAAGATAGATATCATATGATACTGCTTATATGTGGACTCAAAAAAAATACAACGATCTGTTATTTACAAATCAGAAACAGACTCTCAGAGAATGAAACTTACGGTTAGCACAAGGGAGTAGGGGTGGGAGGGATAGCTTGGGTGTTTGAGATTGACATATACACATTGCTAATTTTTAAAATACATAACCAACAAGGATCTACTATATAGCACAGGGAACTCTGCTCAATATTCTGCAGTAAACTAAGTGGGAAAAGAATTTATATAAGAATAGACACATGTACATGTATAACTGAGTCACTTTGTTACATGCCTGAAACCAACAAACATTTTCAATCAACTATGCGCGTGCTTGCTAAGCCATTAAAGTTGTGTCTGACTCTGTGCGGCCCTATGGACTGTAGCCCACCAAGCTCCTCTCTCCATGGGATTCTCCAGGCATGAATACTAGAGTGAGTTGCTATGCCCTCCTCCAGCATATCTTCCCAACCCAGGGATCAAACTCCTGTATCTTATGTCTCCTGCATTGGCAGGCGGTTCTTTACCAAAAGCACCACCTGGGAAGCCCAAATCAACTATAGTCCAGTATAAAATAAATTTTTAAAAAATTATTCTTACATAAAGTAAAATATTTTATTGGGGCTTTTGGATATTTCCTAAACTATATCTATGATTTTAAATCTGTAAATAGGAACCCAGAGTCCCCCTTGTTAAACATATATCTATTTTGTGTGTGAAAAGCATCCTCTTGAAATGATTGTTTCCTAGTTTAGCAGTTATGCTTCCAGATGTAATTATGTATTAGCCAAGGATATGAATTCTCTCACTTGTAATCATGTGTTCTCATTAGGAAACTGGCCGTGCCATAGGAAATCAGTGATTAAACTTCCATTCAGTGTAGTTTCTTCATCAGTCCTTGGAACAGGTGTCAGGATTATTCTCTATTGGCATTTTGCTTGGTACCTGGACTATTAATCTATTTGTATGGAAAGTTGGGATGATATATTGTCTCTGCCTTAAATCCTTTATATTTTGTGAGTTCCTTTGGCATTTAATGTAACGGATAACTCCCTTTGGGTCGTTAAAAACAAGAAGGTCAGGTTTTCCGTTTTCCTGACACAGCAGAGCTCTGATTAACTGTAAAGGCGCAAGGTGATATCGTCCACTTTGAAACTTCCTATGGGATGAGAGTAATGTAAGTGGTTATTTCAAGTGGAAACAGCAACAGCAGTAAGCCACATGTGAGCTTATTTCACATTAGCACATGTTAAGGAAACGATCAACGTTTTCTTGGAACTACAGTAATTGTATTCAGTCTTGTATGAAGGCAGAAATATGTTTTTGGTGGCAGGGAGAGAAGGATTTATAGGAATCTAACCTAGTAATTTTAAAAATAATACAAAGTCACCTAATCCGAATAGAATATTATAATACTACACAGTACCCTATGTATGTTAATAAATTTATCCCTGTCCTGTAATCCTCTTATGCAGATACTCTTCAAGTTTACCATCAACTTCAAAATCCAATTCATGATCATACACTTTAATTTCATAGCTGAAAATTTTCTCCTTCAAATTTCATTCTTTCCACTCATCATTTTCCCATTCTCTTGGACAGGCTTCTCCTCCACACTCCCGTCCACCTCCTTATCATTTTTATTTTCATGATTCAAACTTAAAAAATAAAAACAAATTAACCGAATTTGTTAAGGCCCTGTATCACAGTTTTATTTCAAAAGCTGCAAAGGAAGGGAATAAAACTGAGCAAGTAAAGAATAGTCATTCTAGGAAAATATACTTTTATAGTAGAATAATTGATTAGGTAATCATCACTATATGGATATAAAGAAAAAGAATATCCAGATAAAGAGCATTATACACCTGATTGATAGCGAGTGAGCTGGCTACTTAATTTCAAAAGAGGCCTTATTGTACATAGAAAACCCTAAAGATAGTATCAGAAAATTACTAGAGCTAATCAATGAATTTAGCAAAGTTTCAGGATGCAAAATCAATACACAGAAATCACTTGCATTTCTATATACTAACAATGAAAAATCAGAAAGAGAAATTAAGGAATCAATCCCATTAACCTTTGCAACAAAAAGAATTAAATATCTAGGAATAAACTTACCTAAGGAGACAAAAGAACTGTACACAGAAAATTATGAGACACTGATGAAAGAAATCAAAGACAACATAAACAGATGGAGAGATATTCCATGTTCCTGGGTAGAAAGAATGAATATTGTGAAAATGACTATACTACCAAATGCAATCTACAAATTCAATGCAACCCCTATCAAATTACCAACATCACAGACATTTTTCACAGAACTAGAACAAAAAATCTCACAATTCATATGGAAACACAGAAGACCCTGAATGGCCAAAGCAGTCCTGAGAAAGAAGAACGGAGCTGGAAGAATCAAGCTTCCTAATTTCAGATTATACTACAAAGCCACAGTCATCAAGACAGTATGATACTGGGACAAAAACAGAAACATAGGCCAATGGAACAAGATAGAAAGCCCAGAAATAAACCCATGAACCTATGGGTACCTTATAGTTGACAAAGGAGGCAAAAATATAGAATGGGGCAAAGACAGCCTCTTCAATAAATGATGCTGGGAAAACTGCACAGCTACATGTAAAAGAATGAAATTAGAACACTTCCTACACCATGCACAAAGATAAACTCAAAATGGATTAAAGACCTCCATGTGAGCCCAGAAACTGTAAAACTCTTAGAGGAAAACTTGGGCAGAACATTCAATGACATAAATCAAAGCAAGATCCTCTATGACCCACCCGCTAGAGTAATGGAAATAAAAACAAAAGTAAACAAGTGAGACCTGATTAAACTTAAAAGCTTTTGCACAGCACAGAAAACTATAAGCAAGGTGAAAAGACAGCCCTTAGAATGGGAGAAAATAATGGCAGGTAAAACAACTGACAAACGATTGATTTCCACAATATACAAGCAGCTCATACAACTCAATGCCAGAAAAACAAACAACCCAATCAAAAAGTGGGGAAAAGACCTAAACGGACATTTCTCCAAAGAAGACATACAGACGGCTAACAAACACATGAAGAGATGCTCAACATCACTCATAATTAGAGAAATGCAAATCAAAACTACAATGAGATATCACCTCACACCAGTCAGAATGGCCATTTTCAAAAAGTCTACAAACAATAAATGCTGGAGAGAGTGTGGAGAAAAGGGAACGCTCTTGCACTGTTGGTGGGAGTGTAAATTGATACAGCCACTATGGAAGACGGTATGGAGATTCCTTAAGAAACTAGGAATACAACTACCATATGACCCAGCAATCCCACTGCTAGGCATATACCCTGAGGAAACTGAAATTGAAAAAGACACCTGTATCTCATCGTTCATTGCAGCACTATTTATAATAGCTAGAATATGAAACAACCTATTGTATTTGATGTGATTGTGATTGTTTTCTTTATTTCTTTTCCAGATATTTTCTTCTTAGTGTGTAGAATTGGGGAGATAAACCTGACTTAATATTGATGTATTTACATATATTATATGTAATCAGTCAATCAGTTCAGATGCTCAGTTGTGTCTGACTCTTTGCTACCCCATGGACTGCAGCATGCCAGGCTTCCTTGTCTATCACCAACTCCCAGAGCTTACTCTGACTCATGTTCTTTGAGTTGGTGATGCCATCCAACCATCTCATCCTGTGTATATGTTTAGTATTTTATTTTTAGAATAGTTTCAAGTTTACAGCAGAAATGAGTAGAAAGTACTGAGATTTTGCATACATGTCCTGTCTCTACATTTTCATAGCCTCTATCACCATCAACACCCCCTATTATATGGTACATTTGTTACAAATGATGACATCCATTGACACATCATAATCACCCAAAGTCCATAGTTTACATTAGAGTTCACTCTTGATGTCATACAATCTCTGGGTTCAGACAAATATATAATGACCTGTACCCACCATTATGTAATCATACAGAGCTGTTTCACTGCCGTGAAAATCAACTGTGCTCCATGTATTCCTTCCTTCTTTCCTTCCTGGTGACCACTGATCTTACTGCTTCTATGGTTTCACCTTTTCAGAATGTCATATAGTTGGGATCATACAGTATATAACCTTTTAAAATTGCCTTCTCTCAAAGTTTCTTTCATGTCTCTTTAATGCTTAATAATTTTGTTTTTGTTTTGTAGTGCTGAACCATAGGACTTCATTTTAGTGATGTATCATTTTCCATTGAATAAATATGTCACAGTGTATTTATGCATTCACCTAATGAAGAACCTCTTTGTTGCTTCCATATTTTGGCAAATATAAACCAAGATATACTATAAATATTCACATGCAGGTTTTTGTGGGAATATAAGTCTTCACTGAATTTGGTAAATAACAAAGAAATCAACTGCTAGATCATATGGGAAGACTATGTTTAGTTGGCAAGAAACTACCTTCCAAAGTGACTGTACCATCCAGCATTCCCATCATCAATTAACAAATTTCTGTTCTGTCATAGCCTAACCTAACCTAAGCATATGTATTATGTTCTTATATGTTTTTTATTTGATTTGCTAAAATTTTGGATGTGAATTATGCTGTCTCCCAAATTTCTGTCCCAATCAGGTCTGAAACAGATTGTCTTCTGTTTCAAATTCTATCATATTAAATAGGATAGTTATTTCCTCTTTTTTTTTAAATTATGGGAATACCTCTCTCTCACTCTCATTTTCTCTGTCTTCTCCTCCCCCTAATTCTTATAGCTGTTTATTTCTTCCACACTACAATTATTGCGTACTTATTATTGACAATCTCAGTGCTCTTTTTAAAGATGAACATTGCCTAGAATCCTTGATATTAAGGAGGCTTAGTCTACTGGAGAGAAGTGGACATATTACAAATGATTCAGGTTCAACCTGGTAACTGAATATGATAGGTTACTACAGGAATTCTTGTGTGTGTGTGTGTGTGCATGCGTGTGTGTGTGTGTGTTTTCTCAGTCGTGTCTGACTTTGGGGTCCCTTGGACTGTCGCCTGCCAGGTTCCTCTGTCCATTGAATTTTCCAGGCAAGAATATGGGAGTGGGTTGCCATTTCCTACTCCAGAGGATCTTCCCAACCCAGAGATCAAACCTGTGTCTCTTGCATCTCCTGCACTGGCAGGCAAATTCTTTAACACTAGCACTACCTGGGAAGCCCCAGGAATTCCTTTAGTCAAAGATGTAATGCTGGAGTTAAGACTAGTTTGCCAGATAAACCAAGCAAGGAAACTTTTCAAAGAGGAAGTAGCCTATCAAAATCAGGTAAACAAAGGACAGCATGTGGTGTTTTGGAAATTACCAGGGTATGTTAGATGATGAGCAGATTTCATCAAATAAAGGATGGTATGTCATAGTCAAGAAATTTTGATTTTATCCTATTAGTGATAATGGTGAGATTTATATTTCAAAGAGCAATTGCTTAGAGAAAGCTGGATTTGGGCTGGGATACCACTTTGGAAGTAGTTTTAGCAGTCTAAAGAGACAAGGGGATGAGTTCAAAGATAACTTAAGAGAGTAAACATGACCTATTGCTGACTAGATGTGGGAATGAGGAAGGAGGAGGAACAAAAGGTAATTTCCATTGTTTCATGTGTTTCTCAATGTTGTTTTTTGTTCTTACCTGTTTTGTTGGTTTCTGCATCTGTGTGGGTAGCAACACCATTCATTGACCTAAAAATATAAAAGAGAAGAGGCATCTCATTAAGGGAGTCATTTGGTTTAATTGTGAATCGCCTGAAGCTGAAGTGCTGGTCTCATAGCCAGGGAACATGAAGGCTAGGCGGGCGGAAGTAAAGGTCTTAAGTCCAAAGGGGGTTGGATGTCCAGAGTTACAGATCTGTGAGTTACCAGTGCTGTATCTGAGTTGGGAGAATATTTAAAGTGCATCAGGTCCAACCACAAATATCACTGCTTCACACAGCTCTGCAGATCTGAATGTACATTCAAGTAAAGGCCATACCCGAAGCAGAGAAGTGTCCATGTGGATAAGATCAGAGGTGCAGTGATTGATCACTCCCTGTGAGATAAGCATTAAACATCCCTGGGTGGCAGCCGTCATCGACTGTTGGTAATATGTAGGTATAGATCCTTTGTGCAGAATGACAAATGCCAAGAAAACTTGGAACTTCACAGAGAAGCTATCTCATTTTGATAATCATTTATTATACAGAAATCATATTTATCCTCTTATGTAGGACAGATATCAAATAGAAAGATACAAAAAAATTTTTTTTAAAGTCCATATAGGTCATTTGTGTGAACTCACATTGTGGAAATCGTGAGTCATAAGGAAAGAGTATTTTTTGAAAGAAAGATTTCAAACAAACATAAAAAATCTAAAGAATAGTGAAACATAGCCTGTAAATCCACCTCTACCCAGTTTAACAATTTTTGTCATTTTGTCATACTTAGTTCAGTTTTGTTGTTTTCATTTTTGTTGTGTCAGAAGCATATCTTCATAGATGATGCTGAATCTTCCTTTGTAGCCATTTCTGCTTCCTGCTACTCATGTAAACAGTGACATACATTTGCTGTGTATCTCTCATGTCTACATTTTTACTCTATATGCTTTGTTGAAATTATTGATGGTATCATTGCGGATGCATTTCTAGATTTTCTATTCATTTCAGTTGATCCATTTGTGTATCATTGTATCAGTAACCCACCTTCTTAATTACTGTGACTTTATAGGAATCTTTGAAGCCAAATACAGTAAATTACCTAATTTTAATTCTTTTTTATTTATTTTGGCTTTGCCTAGCTCTTTTATATTTTTGTATAAATTAAATAATTAGCTTCACAATTGCTTTTTTTTTTTGATGAGCCTGCTGGGATTGTGATTATATTGTATTGACTTTATAAATCAGCTCAAAGGGTCTTAGTGTCTTAAAAACGTTGAGTCTTCTAACGCATAAACATGGTGTATCTCTCTGTTTATTTAAATTATCTTTAACTGTCTTACAATATTTTGTTATTTTCAGTGTAGGGACATTATAGGTTGTATTAATTTTCTACTGATGTTTTAAAAATCACCACAAATTGAATGGCTTAAAGCAACATCCATTTAATATCTTACAATTTCTATAGGTCAGGAGTCTAGACTTAGTGTAGCTGAGTCCTTTGCTTAAGTTCTCACAGCTTAGAAATCATGTATCAGACATGTCTGAGATCTCTTCTGAAACTCAGGTTTTTTATTTTTTCCCCTCCAGCTCAGATGGCTATTGGCAGAATTAATTTCCATGGACTGTAAGAATTCATGGATGCTATGCCTTCAAGGCCGACTATAGGCATCTCTCTGAGACTACACCTTCTTTTAAAGGCTTACCTGACTAGGTCAGGCCAAACCAGGATGATCTTCCTTTTGCTTAACTCAATGGCAACTGACTAGTAATCTAATCATAAGCAACAACTCATTTTCACAGGTCTCTCCCACATTCAAAGGGAGGGGACTGTATGGACATTTACCCCCAAGAGGCATAAACCATGGAGGTTGGGTTAGAATTTTGCCTGATTACACACATTTTTTTTGACGAATTTCTTTAAGTACTATATTTTGTGATGCAATAATATATTATTTTAAAATTTTATTTTTCATTGGAGGATAATTAGTTTACAATGTTGTGATGTTTCTGCAATACGTCAACATGAATCAGTCATAGGTGTACATATCTCACCTCCTTCTTAAACCTCCTTCCCTCCTGCCTCCCCATCCCATCCCCACAGAACCCCAGACTAGCTATGTGCTTTACATATGGTAATGTGTATGTTTCATCATGACTCTCTCAAAGAATCCCACCTTCTCTCTCCCTCACTGTGTCCAAAAGTCTGTTCTCTATGTCTGCATCTCCATTGCTGCCCTGCAGACAGGTTCATCAGTACCATCATTATTTAAATTTCACTTCCCATTTGTTTGTGAAGCAAATCACTTTAAATTTAATGTATCTTTATTGAACAGGTGTGCTAGTTATCTAATTGTATCTGGGAGTCATTCTCAACATTCTCCTTAAAACATTGATTTGAAATTTACCAGACACAGTCTTTCTGGCTTTTGTTTTTGTACTTGTTTTTGGTAATTTTTCTGAATACATCATAACTTCAGTCACAGTCTCTCTATTCAATTTTTTTCCCCTGATTTTCTTTCCTCTTTGTTATTCTTTTTGATATACTTCATATTACTTTGGGTCAGTCTCCTAACTGAGTCTTAGTAGATTTTCTATCAATTTTAAAAAGCGAAATTCTGTGTCAGTCAGGAGTTTTAGTTACAAGTATTGGGAAATAACACTGGCTCTCTTAAACATTGAAATGAACTTAGAAGAAGGAGATTCAGACCTTACAAAATAGGCATGTGGACAAGAAAGTGGAAGGGAAGCTAGGAGCTGAAAAAATAAACAGCGTCACATTGCAGGAAAACCTACTCTTTTAGTCACTGTTTTTATATATATTATATAAATATATATATTATTTATACACACTATATATATAATATATATATTATTTGGGGCTTCCTTGGTGGCTCAAATGGTAAAGCGTCTGCCTATGATGTGGGAGACCCAGGTTTAATCCCTGGGTTGGGAAGATCGCCTGGAGAAGGAAATGGCAGCCCCCTCTGGTATTCTTGCCTGGAAAATCCCAAGGACGGAGGAACCTGGTAGGCTACAGTCCATGGGGTCGCAAAGAGTTGGACACGACTGAGCGACTTCACCATATATATTATTTATACAAACTGTTTTATATGTATATATATATAAACATGTGTGTGTACAATTGCTTAGTCATGTCTAACTCTTTGTCACCCCATGGACTGTAGCCTGCCAGATCCTCTGTTCATGAGACTTTCCAGGCAAGAATGCTAGAGTGAGTTGCCATTTCCTTCCCCAAGGGATCTTCCTGACCCAGGGATCCAGCCCTCATCTCCTGTGTCTCCTGCATTGGCAGGCAGATTCTTTACCACTGAGCCACATGTGTATACACACACACACATATATATAATATATTTGTAGCTATATATATAATATGTGTATACATGTCATATATTTATTATGTATCATTCCCTTAAGCATCCAAGTTTATGTCACATCTGTGCTCCCCTTATTCCCCAGCAGCAATAGGAAGAAGGCTTTCCCTTCCATTCAAGATTCTCCTTATGTTAATAATGCAGAATGCAATAATAATGCAACATTCAAGCTCTGTCCTACTTTCCTAACAAAAATCAGGGACCTAATTAGAAGAGGAATGTATTGGTTCCTGGACAGTCAAAAACAAACAAACAATCATGGCATTCTCTCTCTCGTATTTTATCTGTATATACCTGATGTTGGGGAAAATTGGTTGGGGAAAGTGTTCAGAAAGGGGAAAGTCTAGAAATACTAATAAAAGAAAGAAATGGTCTACCTGGGTTTATTCTTGAAGTGATTGTAAAAGCAAATTGATAGGACAATTTGTAATATATTCTATTAGAAAAAAAAACATGGCCTATGCAACTAAGAAGTCAGAAGTTTAAATTCTGCTTCTCCCTCTTGGCTTTTTGACCCGAGGCAAGCTGTTTATCCTCAGTGATTCTAGGTTTTCTCAGTCACCAAGTAGGAATAATCACATCTGTCTCCTAGGTTTGCTGTAGTGATTAAATGAACACGTGTGTAAAACATCCACCACAACACATTAATTCACAGTGGTTACCTGCCAATTACGTGTTCTTCTCTTAACCCTTCTTTCTCAAATGCTCTCTAACTCCTGAAATACCCTACAACCACCACTATCACTCCTCTGAAAGGAGCTATGGCATCTCAAAAATGCTGAGTGCATC
Organism: Dama dama; assembly: GCF_033118175.1. NCBI lineage: Eukaryota > Metazoa > Chordata > Mammalia > Artiodactyla > Cervidae > Dama > Dama dama. The sequence continues at coordinate 24,876,397 of NC_083709.1, forward strand.
CCATCAGGAAGTGAATGTGATCCCATCAGGAATTGCTGTCAGACTCCTGCCATCTGTGGACTGTTATTGAGGGTGGTCATGTAGAGAGACATAAACTTCTCCTCCGTGAAAGGGAAGTTGTCATGAGATAACTATCTTCCCTTCATTTCTTATTTCCCATTGTAGGTACAGTGATGCCTTATACCAAAGAGAACTTGATTCCTTCTTTCTTATTATGACTAATCTCTACTATCCACAATGATTTCAAATGCCGATAATGGTTTCTTTCTATCCTTAGGAAGTCTTTTTAGTTATCAAAAATTAAAGTTATATTAAATAAGAAGAGTGATGAAGATTGCATACATATTGAACATTAAAATACATTTTTTAAATATTTGAAGAAAAAGGGTGGACCTTTAAAGGAAATTTCTCAATTTATTCAATTCAAGGAAGAATATTTTTTCCAAAATAGATATATTTATTTGAAAGTAAAAGAGAAATAGATGTTATAAATTAAAACTTGTGGGACCATACTTAGAAATGTCAAAAACAGGCTTTGTTCTAGAATAGTGATTCTTAAACACTAATGTATCTTTGTGCAATCTAAGGAACTGTCATTTGCAGAATTTCCAATTTCACTCCAAAAATGGAGTTTCATTCTGGAGTGGTGCCCAAGAATCTACAGTATGAAATGCAGTTTTTGATGGTTTTGACAAGCTAATACAAAGGACTTTTTTCCTCCACTAGAAAGATTTCTCAAGAAATCTACCATGTATTTTGCCAGTAGGTGGGGAAATGGGACCAACATGTACACAGCAATGGGCAGTGACTCTTCAACAGTTGTAAAGCCGTATCTTAAACTGGTGACAAGTCACCAAAACCTGTTAAAAGAGTATTCTCTCTGGAAAAGTGGTGTTTAATATGTTTATAATGCTCTTAGGTTAAGCTTGCTTTCTTCACTTCACCATTGACTGTCCATTTGGCTTCTGGTTGTAGTCAGCCAAGCTGTGTTCATCTTTGAGTCAGGTGACTGACCCTGAGACATTTGACCGTGAGTCCTGAGTATCCATAGGATCCCTCCCTAAGCCACAGAAACCTCAGTGTGTTAGTTGCTCAGTCTTGTCTGACTCTTTGTGACACCAGGGACTATAGCCTGCCAGGTTCCTCTGTCCATGGGATTTTCCAGGCAAGAATACTGGAGTGTGTTGCCATTTCCTTCTCCAGGGGATCTTCCTGACCCATGAATCAAACTAGGATCTCTCACACTGCAGGCAGACTCTTTACCATCTGAGCCACCAGGAAAGTACAGAAAACTCAGAATGTGAGGTATTTGGGAACTTTCGGGTAATGATTCAGTTTTGTTTGTAAGTTCTCCCTTGACCAGACCATGCCAACTAGAGTCAAGATATGCACTGTTTTTCTACTCTAGGCTGACATATTCTAGAAGAGTTAATACAGGCTCGACCCCTGCCCCTCTTCCATAATGCATCAGCTTACTTCTCTGTCCATCCTAGTGGACTATGGGCAATACCTGGGCAGTACCTGAATCTTTTGTGGGTTTTTTTATGCTTTCTTTTTTTAATTTAAATTAATTAATTTTTCCAATCTTATTTACTTTTGATTGAAGGAAAATTGCTTCACAATATTGTATTGACCAGTGCCATACATCACATGAATCAGTCGTAGGTATACACGTGTCCCCTCCCTCTTGAATGGAATCTGTCCTTGTCTTATCCTCAGAGCCTGGCACATTACATATAACTTAATGGATTCTTAAAATTCTGTTGAGCTGAAAAGACAAAGAGGGAGGAAACAAAGGGAGGATTGAAGGAAGTATGGAAGAAAAAAAGGAAGAGAAGATAGTGAAGGAACGGAAGAGGAGAAGAGGGGAAGGAAGGAATGGAGAAAAGTGAGAACAGAAAAGGAATGAAAAAGACTGGAGACATGTTTCATTTGTGAAGAATTTGGCAGTGTAATAGAATCCCTCCTTTAAAAAACATCAAGGAAGAATGTGGACTATATTAATTGGTATTTTCTAGGTCATAATCAATTCAGAATTAGGTGTCTTTGAGCAGACACGAAGAACTGTTTGTATTTGAGTATCAGACACTGGTTTCTCAAATGTAGATTGAATTACCCTAGATTTTGTTTTATGTCATTTAAGAGGCTGCCTGCTGGGCTTCTGAAATAAAAACATTAACTAGATATTTTAGAATATTATTTTAAGCTTGCAATTACTAATAACGGAACTAACCATACCAAATGGGCATCAGCAAAACACCACTCTGCTACTTATAGTTCAATCTAATCACACACTTTGTCACAATCTGTCAACACACTCTTCTCCTGGTGTCTATATTTTTTTTTCCATTGGGAAATAAATTAGCTCGAGAGAGAGAGAACAATATCATTTGTTGCTTTCAGAAAATTAAGCTCCTTTAAAACTGAGTACTCAGAAATCCTGTTATTTTGTTTGTTGGCTTTGGCATCTTCTTTCTAAAATAAAACCTACCCCAAACATGGTTCTTTAAAAACAAGTGAATTGGAGATCTATAAAGTTGTTTAGACACCATGTGTAGAAAGCTGGCTAAGAGAGGTGGTATATTAGAAAGACAGGGACATCATGAGTTTGGGTGTTCATCCAGACCTACTATGATCTTATGATCTCTGAGATGTCACCTCATTTCCTAGAAACTCAGATTTTCACCAGTAGATTGAGCAAATCTCTCAAATTCAGTTTATAAGAATTTAAAACTGGCAGTACCACACTATCAATTAACTGCACACCCACCTCTCTTTTTCAAAAGCTCAATGCCCTGGGGCAATTGTTTAAAATCCCTGATCTTTATTTTCACCACCATAAATTGGACATTATTGTAATACTTGCTTCACATGGCTTTTGAGACAATTAAATGAGAAACTATATATAAAGCAGGTAGCAGTTAACAGTGATTTTTGTTAATCACCCACCCCTGCCTCCTGGGAAATAATCTATAATGTTTACATTTGACTAAATGAAGAAAAAAAAAAAGAAGCTAGAAGCAATAAATCTGTTACTTAAAACGTAGTGGCATCTTTCCTTTTCCAATATCACTGATCAAAGTGTACAGATTTGAAATATGTAAGGCCAAAAGCTTCATAACTTTAATCACTGATAACCTTCCTATTCCTCCATTCTTGATGTTTGCATTCTTGAGGTTTATGCAGGAAAATGAGTAACTTAGATACAAGGCTTGCAAAATGCACCAGTCATCTAACAAATGCACTGAGCTCATAGAATGCTGAGCATTCCTACGGTTTTGTTGGCTACCAGAGGGCTTTGCAGCGTGCCCATGGGGATCATGAAGTGCATCCCTGAGATAAAGTTTAAAAAGCATCATATCAACAAGTACAAATCAATGTCTTATGAAATATGTGCCTCAGTGCTAGAGGGATCCTTGGGAAAGCTTTCTTCCAAGCAGTAAGATAAACTAAAAGGACAGTAGCAGTATACATAAAGAAAGACAAAGAAGACAAAATTCAATTACAGATCACTTAAGGCCAGACCAAGAAACAAGAAAGTAGGGTCTGTGAATGTTGAATTTCTTCTACTTTATAAAAAATTTATTGCAGACTTGTTTTATTTTAGATTCACATACAACAGTATTTTATCAATAGGTTCTGTACCTCATGCCCCTATCTAGAACCTCTTTGAACAGGATCAAAAATGCATTTAAAAATTGTAAGTCAACATTATTGAGGTATAAATTACATATGATATAATGTTCTCATTCAAAATTATTTTTAAAGAATACAAATCTCTCAAAAATAAGAATAACATTTATTTTTAAAAGGCTTGTTTTCAGACTAGTTTCATTATAAACAGAGATCCAAAAAATAAAAGAAGAGAAAATAGAAGAAAATGGAACCATTTGGAAGCCATATTGATTTTATTAAAATGTCTTTATTGTTTTCCTTAAGTTCTAAAGAGTATTTTTAGAAGTATAATCTGTGTCTTTTGTTTCCATATTCCTATTCAGTATCATATCTGAAGGGAGGGAAGTGAAAAGTTGTGTTGTTTTTTTTTTCCCACTCTAAAAATTGGTCTTGAAAATTCAAACCAATGTTGTGGAATTAGTGTTTCTCTTGAACATCTCATGAACTTCTCTTTAAGGAAAATACATGCATTTAATGTTATATATCCTCTTTGAGAAAAATAAATGGAATAATAATACAAAAATTATGTGAAGCAATTTGTTGTATAGCAGTACCTGCACCAAAATCTGTTGACTTGTGACATAGGCCACATAAGAGTGTACTGCGAAGCCTAATGCATACATGTGGGAGGCATTGACTCTTTGTTGGATGCCAGAAATGTCAATGTACTGTCAGAACCTAGTTGGTTGGATTTTTTGAATCATCATGACTCACTCAGTTAGTGGGCTTGAGAGAGACACAGAACCATCACATCCGGTACAATCTGAATACAAGTTGACTGGGTAAGTCAGTCATTTTGTGCTGTAGCCCTTGGTCTATAATGGTTTGCTCACTGGCAAACTTAATAACCCCTTTGTCTGATCATATGGTGGCTGGGATATAAAATAAAACCAATTATTTTAATGTAGTCTAATGTTGCTGCCTTTTCTGGGTACCAGTATATGTACCAGCAAATCAGAATAGAATAAATAGTACATTTTTAATGGGAAGAATAAGTGTGTTTTCATTGTGTATTTGGGTACCTAACCCCTTAGGTGGCACAGCTGAAGTGCTCAGTTAAAATCTGTGGAATGAATAAGTGGGTTAATGAATGAATTAGAGTTCAATGGTCAGTAGAAAATCTTTTCATTCATTACTTAAAATATACACAGAAAACCTATCCATTCAAAGAAGAGATCAATAACATCATTTATGTGTGGTGAAATAAAGCCATTTTAGAAAGCAAATAGGTATGCTGGTTTACTTAGTTTCACTCTTATATAGTAAGTGGTAGAACTGAAGTTTTAGGAATCACATTAGGTCACAGGTGGGTCCTTCCAAACCAACTAGCTTTCAAAGATCCCTCACTTCAAAGTCAGTTTGGTAGCTTGAAGATTATGTTTAATTTCCACTTGCCTGACATTTAGCCTACCTGTATATGACTTCTTCTAATACCCTGCTTGTCCCCCAAGAGACAGGAAAGGATTACTACTCATGGAAACGGATCTGTTTTATAAAAGACTTGATTTGATAACTCTTAGAGTATCCTTTAAGAAGAAAAGTAAAATAATTTAGAGAATGAATAGGAACATTTGTGTCCAGAAGTTAACTAAAATTTTAGCTTCATGAATACCAGAACTTGGATCAATAGCTTTGGCAATTTCAACTGTTATGCGTATGTGTGTGTATCTGGGTGTATGGGTATTTATGTTTGACATGAATAGCATCAATACAACACTTGAATTTTGAATTGCACAATGGTCACTTAGTGTCCAGGTACACATGTCTTGATTTTTAAGGACTTACTTTGAAGTGTTGCATTTTATTCTGATGTATGCATTTGACTTCAGCCCCTTGCTATATTACCATTCTTGCTTAAATGGCACAAATATAGGGTATCTCACTCTGTGTCTTCTAGTGAAGTTTCCACATGGACTTCTGGGAATAGTAGTTGAAGTTCTATTCACAAATCCATGAGGATATATCATTCCATGGCTTGTTAAAGCCAGCCTTTGCACCTGTGTTCATGAATCTGCCACACATAACCATTCACATGAGGCCCCTTACCGGCTTAGAACAACCTCTCAACCATGTCTGCTACACCACTTAGAAAAAATAATAATAATAAATGTTTTTTTGTATATGCATAGCTAAATAAAGTTGTGGTAGCTAAAAAAAATATCTAGTCATTCTTAAAGCCTACCCTGGGAAGACCACTAAAGGAATCTATCCATTAGAATCCTTCTGAATTTCTATTGAACAGTTATTTGTGTGGCAGGTATCCGTGCAAGCGTACAATCAGGAGGTGTTGATTACACATGGAGTTTTATCTCCTTGAATGGAAGCTAAACATGCTTATGAAAATTAAATACCATATTTACTCATATGAGTATAAATAGTCTAAGCATTAAATGTGTGGTAGATTGCCCCGATATTAGTTATCTAATTACTTTCCTGATTTCTGGTCTTTCCTTTGTATACAGACTCTGGCTACCGCACGTTGGTGTTGGTGACTGTCTGGTGTGGTCTGTATCTTGATTTGGATCATGGAGGCTGCTGAATTTGAAGCCCCTTATATATGTTCATCAGAGGTGTTCCTCATATGCTATCATACAGACATGTTTTAATTTCTAAGTTGGAAATATTGAAGTGGAATGTCAGAACTCACAGATGTAACTGTCCTTGATCTAGGTCATTATGTGGATTTTCTTCTAGCTGCTGATGGGTTGTTTTCTGTTGAACCTCATTACCAGTTACCCTGAGAATATTATGAATAGAGTCATAAAAATGCTTTTGAGTACTCCAAGTGGTCACCTACATGAAGAAGAAGGGGTATGCACTATTAAGTGTGTGAGTTTTAATATCGATAATATTTATTTACACTGACAGCTTAAATAGATCTATTAATAACATGAAGAGGAACATGCACTCTGCCAAAACACCTTCTGTAGCACATAAATGTCAGCCTATTGGCTTTAATGTTTATCAGCATCTTGAGAGGCATTTATTGCTCCTCATGCACTCCTTTATGATTCCCTTATTGATCAAGTAGTGATGCCTCCTGGACCAAGGACATGGTTTCCTATTTTTCAGTTAGAATGAAAAAAAAATGCCTTGTTTGTTGCAGGTTTGTTTCAAGGAGATGACATGTGGGATTCTGAGAGATGCTGCTGCCCATGATGTGTTGGAATTATCATGATCTACTACCCAGTTTGGATTTCACCCAGTGGTCAAGAGCTTTGCATGGTAGACAGCAAGGGTTGGATTTTTAAAAAGAGTAAACCAGGTAAGATTTGAGGGAGTCATCTGATCATTTATCATTTGTTTAGGCACTTCTAAGGGCTTTGGAGTGCTGCCAAGGTGTATTGAATAATGTATAACTTCTCTGTTTGCTTTCTAAGTCCACTCAACAGGTTGTTGAAGAATGGTGCTCCCTTGAATTCAGGAGAATGGATATAGTAATGATTGAGTTTCTTTTTCTCAAGAGGAGGGAAGGAGTTATTTTAAGATACACAAAGCAGACACAAGATACTGTGGATGATAGTTTAATGCAATAGCCCCAAATTGCAAGCTAAGGCGGTTTCCTCTTTAAGGAACTACTCTGAACTATAATGGAATAATCAGTTGTACTTTTTGAAGGTTAAATAGGGAAGGTCTTGCAGTTCATAGCATATGATCTTAACATATATGCTTCAAAGTTATTCCAATTTAGAAGGTATACCATTATTTTGCCTTTTATTTTTTGAAGGTATTTATCATTCTAAATTCTGTTCATCTAAGTATTATTTGATATGGTAGCATAATGACCTAGTCCATTGTGGCTTCTGGAATTTAAAATGTAACACATATTCAAGCAGTCTCTGCGACTTTTGTCTGTTTCATCCTGGAACTTCTTTTCAATTATCAGATCTTATCTTTCTCTTTAACCCTTTTCCTCCTCTATGACATAATTAAAATTTGTTAGTAACAATTACTTGGGGCAACTACATTATTCCTATCTTCTGATTTTAAGACTATCAGAGTTCTTACATCAAAATTTTATGAATCCCAAATCAAGATTTCCTTTAAGTTCAATTATCAAAACAGAAAATATATATAAAATTTAATCATTTACAAAACTTGAACTCTTTAAGTTGGTGGTTTTTGTTTGTTTTTTTTTAAAATACAGCATTTTTTGTTTTCTGAAAATAAAGCAAATGGAACTCAGCTAATAAATTATAGGCTAAGATAATTATTTGGATATAAGAACTTTGATACTGCTTGAAAATAATTGATTTTCTAAAGTTTAATACATATGTCTTCTCAATCTCCTAGTAACTTATTTGTCTATAAGATGATATCCTGAGAGCCTGAAATTCAAATTAGTCATGGCTTTTGAATTTGTTAGAAATAGTATAGATCATCAAACTCATGGCACAAATCCTTATTTGATGAACTGGTTTAGTGGGTGACTATTTGTCCTGTTTTGTGGCAAATTGGGTTAGCCATATTTGGAAGAGTTCTGCAAATCTGTAAATAAAAGAGGCATCAACAAGCAGGATGCCTTTGTGGGATAAACCTCAGCTAGTTCCATGCTTCATTGCATTGTTATCTAGCAAAAAATGACAGCAAGAATACTTCATGATAGGCTTCCATATTCTTAAGCTTATTAGTCCAAAGTAAATTTGATCCTAATTATGTTTATTTCAATATCTTCATTAAAATTGGGTTGAATGTTAAAACATCAGACTTAGAAGAAAGACACAAAGGGGAGGGATAGAATTAAATCTATTTTTAAGGTCAATAATCATGTGTTAATGTAATTATTAAAGAAAGAGCTCTTCTCTGTTTGTGAGACAAGTGTTTTTATTCTTTAGAATATTTTTTTGAAATAAGTCTTCAATATATAGCGAAAAGTATACAGCAATACTTTTGATCTAAGAATCATAAAGAAACATAACTTCTCTTACACAGTCATTTAAAGTGAGTCCTGTTGATTAGGATATACAGAGATAATAAATTCAACTGTTCTATATAAAAATGAAAACTTTGGAAGGGCCCTCTGGACGTAAAAGATTTGACAGTGAATTCAAATATTTTCCCAGTTAAAGGTTGACTCTTTTAAAATGAACAGAAATTGTATACATTATGGATTTATACTTATATTATGGATATATACTTTTATATATATATATATATATATATACTTATATTTATATTTATATTTGAAATTTGTTTTCATTCTCTGTTGTAAGAATGGCAGTTGAATTTTTTTTTTTTTTTTTTTTATGGTGATGCATGTCAGCTTCTCCATAAAGTTAAAAGAATGTCAAGGCTTGTGAATTCTGTTCTCGGAAGTTTGTAAAAAAAATCATAAAAATTTGCACTGTTTCTTAGCCTAAAAGGAATTATTCTTTCTTAAAGCGTTTTTAAAGTAAAAGTTTACCTAATCTCAATGTTACGTTACTGAATGCTTGTACAGAGAAGCAATATGAAGCTATAAAGACAGGCTGTAAAAGGTCAGATTTTGCAAAGCACTTCTGATAATAGCGTGCCCCCTGTAATGGAATTTGTAGTCTCCAAGGTGGTTCATGGAAAACATTTAAGTCCGACCTGTGTAGGACTAGGACTAGTGTGTCCTTTACCCTCTGCAGAGAGCATGGCCACTCTTACCTGTGCCACCATTCTTATTCTGAGGTCTTCTGAAAATAAAATTTTAAGAATTCAGGGCAGCAGATGTTTCCATCATGAAAAGCCTCATATGAATGTTGAATATTTTTTGCTACAAGTTTACTTACTCTCCAAGCATGTTTTGAATGTCAAGTGAAAACGTTAGGCACTCAGTCATGTCTGAATCTTTTCGACCCCATGGACTGGAGCCCACCAGGCTCCTCTGTCCATGGACTTCTCCAGGCAAGAATACTGGAGTGGGTAGCCATTCCCTTCTCCAGGGGATCAGCCCAGCCCAGGGATTGAACCCAGGTCTCCTGCATTGCAGGAAGATTCTTTACAGTCTGAGCTGCCTGGAAGCCCTTTGAACCTCAACCACATGTAAAACAGTATGTGGCCAGAAACAAATCAGTGATCCTCCCAGCCCTGTCCTCGAATAGTTCAGACAAAGTAAAGCAGACACTAAACGGCTCACTCCAGGCAAAATGAACTAAAAAGTTTAATGGTGCATTTCAAGCAAAATTCTCTAGACACTGAAATGTAGGATTGTTAAAACTGGTAGGAGTATTAAAAGGTCTTCGAGGCTTAAGAGATACTTCAGCCGCACAGTCGAAAAGTGAGGAGAATTTTAATTGATAGGAAATGTGTATGAAGGCATTCTAGGGGCAAATATGGCAAAGTCACCATGGTGTAAAAATAAATGTTATGCTTGGAGAATGGAAGTTGGATACTGGAGGACAGGGGTGAATGGAAAAAGAGGTGGGACATACAGTTTGGAGCTGGACTGTAGTATTTTGCATGCATGGCTATCTTGGATAAAAATATGAAAATAATGTATAATGTCATCTATAAGAAAAGAATTCTGATAGAGGGTAGGGGAACAAGCTGGGAAAGTATGTGCAGAGAAAAGAGATAAACTGAAACCATTGAGCTCCCTGAGTACAGAAAGTTATGGTTTCAAGTCTGCTGTATCACCAGTGCCTAAGTTCCTGCCCTTCATTGATTCTGTTAGTCTCAAATGCTGACTAAATGAATGCCTCTCGGTGATAATCCATAAACCTCTAACTTTGCAATTTTTCCTGCTTTAAAAATGGTATGAGAACTCTTCATAAAAGGATGAAAATAACTTAACTTACATGGCTTTCATCACATACAAGAGTACACACACACACTCTCTCACACACACACACACTCTCTCCCCCAATATGTGCTTGAAATTAAACCTCAGATCCTGTTCCTGAAATTTATGCTTCAGTTAAGATGGGGGCAGCTGCTTCCCTCTTTTATTTCCCTTTTGAGACTTTTATCTCTCAGGCTTTATCCCTCCCTTCATCGTTTTATCATCACATCAATCACTGTTTCACTCCTTGGGAACACAGCATGCATGGCAGGCACATTTTTATGGCTAGAAAGCAAACCTACCCTACTTGGCCCAGACTGCTTACTTAAACCTAATTAAGTAATTCTGCTGAAAGTATCACGTCCTTTCCATCAGAGGGCACATTTGGTCAAAATAATAGGGAACACTTTAAAGCTATGGAAAATAACTGGGGAAGGGAGCCTGAATAAGACACAAAGCGAGTGAAAAGAAGCTGCAACCCAACAGTCTTTGACACAACCCTTTAATGAGCCTGGGTGCATTAACATCTCTGCTGTAGGAAACCCTAACTCACAGCATCACTTTCATGCCAATTATTTTACATAACATTACTGTTGTTATACAGCTCCCCAGTCATACACCGAATTCAGTACATTTTGTATGACTGATTTATCTATCTTTCAAAGAAGTTCTCTTACGGTCTTGGCGTAAAAAACAAACAAACAAACAAACAAGAATTTCTTTCTAAATATGCCTACTTAAGGAAATGAAGATATGATTCACTAAGACGTTATATTCTTGTTAGTAGGGTCTTTGTCTTTCTCCTCTAGGATATTATTTCCAGAGCCACATACTCACTCAATAAACTTACCTGCTGAGTGAATGAGCAAATATCAAAACTTGGGCTTCAAATCAAATTCGTAACTTCAGTGTCTTTAAGAGTTGGAAATCTCTCTCTCTCTTGTTAGTGGGACCATTGGTATTTGATTTTTTTTTTTTTTTTTTTGTCCACTGTTACATCAAGGGCATCTCAGTGTTTCATGTTTTTAATACTGCCATTATTTAGTAACAGATCTTTTTCAATCACACAATGACATATAATAGTACCCAAGGTCTAGGGGTCTGGAGGCTTTAGTCTGACAGTAAGAAGCAAGAAAAAAAGAGAAAAACATTTACTAAATATCTCATTGCCTTTATAAATGAAGTATGGTTCTCTTTTCCAAGTTATCACAGACTTTGCATTTTTATTTTTATGGATTTCAAATGCTAGAGAGAAAGTAGTAAGCTCTTTCTGTGCTCTTGGGTGTGGACGTCTCTGGGTAGAAATCCCTGAAAAACTGCCATGCTAGCAAGCTACCCTCTTCTGCTTTGAGGAGGCAGATTATAGCAAATTGTGGCTGTAAATATACTATCATAGTTATTGGCATTGGCTTTAATTAAGAGCTGGGTTTGAATCCAAACTCTGACACTTACCAGTTACATGATCCTGGACAGGTTATTTATTATCTCCGAGCTTTGATTTCCAATAGGAAGTATAAAGTTATCAGTAGGGGTTCCATGGGCTATCATGAGGATTAAATGAGATCATGCTCTAAGACACTCAGCAGAATATTTGATACATTTTAAATATCCTAATAATGCTATTGCTCTAATTGAGGATATTCCCACATGGCGCTAGTGATAAAGAACCCGCCTGCCAACTCTGGAGATGCAAGAGACGAGGCTTCGATCCCTAGGTTGGGAAGATCCCCTGGAGAAGGGCATGGCAACCCACTCCAGTATTCTTGCCTGGAGAATCCCACGGACAGAGGAACCTATTGGGCTGTAGTCCATAGGGTTGCACAGAGTTGGACACGACTGAAGTGACTTAGCACACAATGTTCTAATTACTTTATCACTATGTTCTAATTATTATTGCTATTATTTGTGATCTATTTGTGTAGCAGTTCTGTCTAGAAATCCACTTGTTTTCAGCAAAATGTCAGAATATTTTACCCAGTTTTCCCAGAAGTAAATGAGTTGTAAAGGTACTTAGCAGAACACCTGATACCTATAAGCACTCAATAAGTATTGTGGTGGCGGTGGTCTTTATTATTTATTTATATATGCATTTCTCTTTCCTTAGGCTTTTTGAGGAGATCTTGGTCTAATTATAGCAACAAGGTCCTTCATAGAATGATACAGGTCTATGAGTATGGTTAGTGTTTGAGATAAAATCCCGTTTATCACTCTGTTATTGGTCATGTTGTAATCATGTTGCTGATATTGAAGTAAATATAATTTTCTTTTTAACCAAAGATCACCAAAGTGATTTTCCATACCAAATTATAGTCTTTAAAATCAAAAAAACACATTGAAAATAAGAACACTGTCTACTCCCAACAGATAAAAACATCCGAAGATGCTAAATGTCCTTTGGGCTTTGCTGATGACTCAGACGGTAAAGAGTCTTCCTGCAATTCAGAAGACCTGGGTTCAATCCCTGGGTCCGGAAGATACTGTGGAGAAAGAAACAGCAACCCACTCCAGTATTCTTGCCTGGAGAATTCCATGGACAGAGGAGCCTGGCGGGCTACAGTCCATGGGGTTACAAAGAGTCAAACACGCCTAAGCAACTAACATACACAAAGTCCTTTGTATAAAGTGGCGTAGTCCAGTGAACTGCCATCCACTACTGCTTGGATCCACAAATGTGGAAGGCCTATTGTATCCCACAATAGCAAACTGATCCTCCGTATCTGTTGACATGATTCTCTATTTGGGAATACTTCTTTAATACACACTCATAGAGACTGACTTTAGAGGACCCTGCCATTCATCAAATGGTATATATAATTATGCATTTAACCTCTTCTTTATTACATGAGTTTTATAAAAGAGACAATCATGAATTTTGAAATGAAAATTTAGAATTAAAACTACATTTTACACAGTACAATAATACTTCAAAGCTTAATTATCACGATTAATCTTACAACCAGACTAGGCGATTAGTAAGGATAAATGCTAGGCAATTTCTTGAATTTCCTGTCAGTGCTTTGTAGTCAGTTGGTTTTGAATGGCCCTGGCCTTGTCAGTAAAAGTCAGAATCCAGATCATCAGCTGAGGCATGAAGGAAAACAGTGTAGATGAGAAAGTAGCCCTGGGACATGGAAAATGAATCAACCAAGGGCAAATAAAACCAGGCTTTGGTAGAAGAGCCTTTTAAGATTGGATCATGGGTGTTGGCAGCAAGCCAGGACTGGAGAGCAGCTCATTTTCCATCAGCAGCTCGCTGTTGCCCTCAGTGAGGGACAGAGGATGTCCTTGGTGAAGGAGAAGGAATTTGGGGAGGCACTGTGGTGACGGAAGTAGCAATGAAGTGATGGACTGTGGAGTTGATGTGAAGTGATGGACTGGCAAGCTGAGGAGAGTCCTGCCAGGGGTTAACAGCTTGACAAAGTGTGTGCAAGAGGGTTTGGACTGAGTGGTAGGAAATCCCTGAGTTGGGTGTTGGGGGAGTCATTTCCTTAGAAAGGATTTATTCATCCTGAGGATAAGATTTAGCATGAAATTAAGATACTGCTGGAGACAATCTTTACAAAGTCCCTTCTGCAGAAGTGGGAATGGAAGGTTAACCAAGACTCAGATATATCATGTCTCTTCCTGTTGAATCCAGCAGTGACAACAGCAATGAAATAATAATGACAAGCACCCTAAGTTGAATGTTTGGATCAACACAAGTTGTTTATATCAGTAACCCTGCAGTATAGACAAAATTACATATATATTCAAGATGAAAAAACTGAGACTTAGGAAGGTTAGTAATTTACCCAAGCTCACACAGCTAATGTGTGTCAGGGTGTGTTTTTCTCCCAAGATCTCCATATAAACATGAGTGAGTCTTCCATTACATTATTATCCTAATTTTCAGTTCTTAAACTAACACTCCAGTCCCTGTGCCTTTATACATAGGTGCACATTTGCTCTAGTGGATAAGAAATTTTTATAATGTTATGTAATTTCCTTCTTGTTACATGTGTGTGTATTTTGCTTTTCCATGAATTTGAAAGTGATTTGAGAGGTAGAACCCATAGTATTTCATTTTACAGAGGGCCTATTACTAGAGTGCTATGATAGGCCCTGATTCTGAACAAATATTTGCTGATGATAATGTCAATAACAAACTGGTTTCCCCTTTTCTACAAAGATGAATATATATACACACTTCATATATATTTCTTGGCATAAATGTTGTATATATAAAGTCATATACCTATAACTTATTGAATGACCAAACTAAAATCATTTGAATAATATTTTGTTTTTCATCTGTATAAGATTTTCTTTCCCCTAACAGAGCATTTACATGGAGTAATTTAAATGGCTTGTTTTCTAACATGTATTCTATGGAAAACAGGCCTGGAGGTATGTGTTCCTTGCGTGAAGAGTTTTGTAGCCAAATGCATCTGCAGGTGTCTTATTTGTGATAAGACCTGGCTCAAAAAGAAAGAGTTTAGGTTTGCCTACCACATGGGCCACATTTTTTTCTTGAATGGAGGATTATTGATAAGCAGAAGAAAGTGAACGGTTTTGAGCCACCTTTTCCCCCAGATGACAATTCTGGTGTTAGGAACACAGACCTTGGACAGATAAATGCTCATTCTCTATCTCTTTCTCTTCCTCTTTTTTCTCTTCTTTTCCTCTTCATTTTCCCCCCTTTCCTCTCTCCTTCCACTTTCTCTTTCTTTTCCTTTCTCCTCTTTTCCTCCTCCCCTCCTCATATTCTCATATTCACTTATCTCCTCTCTATCCTCCTTGCCTGAAGAACATGCTAACATTTCTTTCTTTGGGTTTCTCCACATTTCAATTAAAACAGATCATTATGTTCAGTAACATATCCCTTCTCTGTGTGTGTGTGAGTCACTCAGTCGTGTATGACTCTATGTGACCCCGTGTACTGTAGCCCACTGTAGACTTCTCTGTCCATGGGATTCTCCACGTAAGAATACTGGAATGGTTTGCCATGTCCTCCTCCAGGAGATCTTCCCAACCCAGGGATCGAACCCGGGTCTCCTGCATTGCAGGTGGATTCTTTACCATCTGAGCCACAAGGGAAGCCTAGATATGTTACTCCCATCATTGAAGTTATCATTTTTTTTCATCTGTTCAAGCAAAACCTGGACATGTTCTCCCTCTCCTTGCTAATGATAAGAGAGACATAATTTTAAGGCAACTCCTATAAACAGAGTGCTTTTTACCAGGAAATTACTTTTTCTAGGGTAACCTCACTTTCACACTCTTGGTAGCAGATAGAATTCCAGGCACAGGCTACATTTTACACATTCAAAATGCAGCCTAATTATGAAGCCAAAGGCAATTATTGTCAGACTCCATTATTAGCACCATCAGTAGGAGATTTTTGCTAGTCTTTTTTGCAGGAGCACTGGGCCTGGTGAAGCAGACTCAATTTCAGTTGCTTTCCTTTCCACATATGTTACAGACTGTCTCTACCCAGTTTCTAAATGTGATAGCTTAGTGACTTACAG
Source organism: Dama dama (assembly GCF_033118175.1). NCBI lineage: Eukaryota > Metazoa > Chordata > Mammalia > Artiodactyla > Cervidae > Dama > Dama dama. The sequence continues at coordinate 24,892,327 of NC_083709.1, forward strand.
CCTCAACTTCCTTTAGTAACTTGTAATACTCTATAATGGAAAATAATCTGAAAACTTATATATATATATATGTTATATATATATATATATATATATGTATAAGTGTGTGTGTATATATATATATATACACACACACACGATATATATGGGCTTCCCTGGTAGCTCAGATGGTAAAGAATTGGCCTGCAATGCAGGGGACCTAGGTTTGATCCTTGGGTTGGGAAGATCCCCTGGAGAAAGAAATGGCAACCCAGTCCAGTATTCTTGCTTGGAGAATCCCCTGAAGAGAGGAGCCTGGCAGGCTAAAGTCCATGGGGTTGCAAAGAGGCGGACTTGACTGAACGACTGAAAAACAACAACAACATATACGTTTTTAGATTATTTTCCATTATAGGTTATACAGATATATATATATATATAACTGAATCACTTTGCTATACATCTGAAACTAAATGCAGTGTTGTAAATCTCTACTGTTAAATGTTAGCTTTGTCTTCAAGGAACTTAAGATGCCAGTGACAAGCAGAGCAGATATGCAATATTATCAAAAAAGGAAGAAGGCAGTACTTTTAAGTGTCAGGCAGGAACTTGGGTAGATGAGAAGAACCACAGAGATTCAGAAGAAGAAAGTCATGGTGGACCTGAAACCTCAGGGAAGCTTCATGAAGGAGATGAACCAGAGCTGAGCCTCAAAGAAAGAGTAGGAATTCTCTTACTAAAAGCAAAGCTGGAAGCTCCAGTACTTTGGAAGACCCTGATGCTGGGAAAGATTGAGGGCAAGACAGAAAATGAGATGACTGGATGACATCACTGACTCGATGGACATGAGTTTGAGCAAACTCAGAGAGATAGTGAAGGACAGAGAAACCTGGTGTGCTGCAGTTCATGGAGTCTGAACCACAACAAAAGCAAAAGCAAGGACTTCCCTGGCAGCCCAGGGTTAAGTCTCTGTGCTTCTAATGCAGGGGGTGTGGGTTCAATCCCTGGTCAAGAAACTAAGATCCCACATGTGGTGAGGTCAAAAATAGATAAATAAATAAATAACTAAAGATGCAAATGACTTGTGTCGGCCAGATGAGGAAGGGGCATCTAAGCAATAAAGCATAGGTGGTTCACCAATTAAAAATCTCTCTGGTATTTGGCCTCCTTAAAAAAAGAAAAGCAAAGAAAGCATCAACGTGTTTTTCCCATACCCTTTATCATATACTGAGAAGTTCTCCATGATCAGACTTACTTTGCGAGACTCACACTTCGTATGCATCACACTTCCTTCCTTATTTGGCCTCACAGCTGAGTGCACTAGTTTTCATCCCCTGTTGTGTATATCTTGACTCCTAGAACATACTTCTATGACACCTGTTTCTCTCACTAGAATGTAAGTTCTCTAAGGCACAGACCAGTTCTTATTCATCATCTTTGTTTTCTCAGAATGTCTTTATCTCACAGTGGTGACATGTAGGCATGAACATTTGCCTTTTCTTATCAATTATATCAGGACTAACTCACTTAATTCTTTGTCAGTTTTGAAGACTGGAAATCACACTCTAGACTCCCCTTTGCCTTTATTTTGCTGAAATGCCATTATGGCATGGTTAAAAAGAACAGCGAGTTCTAGAATATCTAGTAAAAACAATGTGGGCTGACAAATATGATGTAAATCTTTGGGATTGAAAACAAAAATTCTACCTCCAGCACTGGAAATATTACAGGTGGTATTGAAATGCGACTCAAAAATGTGATTTAATAAAAGTGATGGTATTTACATGAGCAGTTCGAAGTAGATTGAAAACTAATTTTGATAGAAAAGTTTTAAGAGTTTAAATGCTTTTTATGATTCTACTTTATTGGAATTCACCTAGGCTCTAAAGCTCAGTAAACTTCCCTCTGTACATCCTACACACTTCAAAATGTTAGATATACCTATGAACACTTTTCTTCTCTACATTTCATGCATTAAGTAAAGTATACCTGAAATCTTGGATTTCAACATTTTTCTTCCCTATTATATAATTTACCTACTCCTGCAATGCAAGTAACAAACTATAATAAATGGAATCACAAGAAAAACAAAACCAATCTATATGCAATAACTGAGGTACAAATGAGTACATATATTCTTTGAGTTACTAGGAGTTAGATTTTAAAAATTGAAAATGATGCATGTCGCTATGGGTATGCAAAAGTGAATGCATTGCACATAGGTTTTTATAGCTGGTGGCTGGCAAATGAGAAACACTGTAAGAGGCATCAGAGAATTTCCTAGCCCCAAATCCCAACTTTTTACATTCTCAAATCTGTACCTAATAGAAAGTCTCCTACTCTATTCCCAAGCATCTCCTGGACATAGCTAATGCAAATCTGATTATCAAATCAGATCTGATATAAACCAAAGAAGTACAGTTATTATAGTACAGTAGCTAAGCTAACATAATAATTTTTATTTGAAAAATAACATTTGTTTCCTGGCATGAGTTTGTAGTAGAATGAAAACACGCTTTACCAGTAGAAAGGGTAGTGTTTTCTCCATCTGATCTTTCATCAGATAGAATTCTTAATCAAGCTGGAACCTTCTGAAATACATGATTTGGAGACCTTCCAAAAAAACCTGTCCTGAAAGGATGGTAAATTACAGTTTGATCTCATTTGTCCTAAATTCTGTACGTCATTCATCTATGAGTTATTCTTCTCTCACCCTGGTGATATGTGTTCCATAACTCATTCTCATCAATATGATGTATTTACTACTAAAAGATTCATATCTTAGAAATAGCTTGACTGTTTCAAACTATGGTCTCTAATTAATCGGAAGGTAATTGCATTAAGTACCATTCTAGTTGCCAAGTCTAATCATATTCCACCCAGGTGAGTTTGTGACTGGCCTCTGGATCTGACATGCTTTCTGAAATTTAATCAGGGGCATGCTTAAAATGGAACACTGTGAGACATTGATGTTCTCCCAAATGTTTGGATTTTAAAGATCAAGAAGAAATTCAGCTTGCCTTTTCCACAAGGCATTTGTTTCCTGTTTAGAAACAGCTATAGGTTCAAATGTACATTTTTTTTTTTTTTTTTTTACCTGCAGAAATCCAGTAACTGTGGTTTGAATGGGCTAGGAAGGCACTTACAGTTTAGGTCTAGAAACAAATGTGTCTGTCACAAATCAAAATAAAGTCACGCAGATCTGGCTTCAGATGATGTGATTCACTTAGTAACAGAGCATCTTTTTGATGTTACTTTCTTGGTTTTAAAGAAAGTAACTGTCCACATCTTTTTCCCCATCTTCACCAGACTATATACAACCTAGGTTGGGCACTGGTCTTTTCTCTTGTAGTAAATTCACTCATGAAAACAAAACCAAAAAAAAACAATCTAGTATCTAATAGTCCCTTAATGTGTATAGTGTATTTATAAATGAATGATTTGATGAACTGAGAAAATAACATGCATATGGCATTTTATTACACTGAAAATATTTAGTGGTCAATATAGGCTTTCAATGGTTAAAAGAAAAAGATATGCAGTCTCTCGTTTACTGTTGCTGTGGTTGTTCAGTCACTAAGTCCTGTCCGACTCTTTGTGACCCCGTGGACTACAGCGTGCCAGGCTTCTCTTTCCTACACTATATCCAGATTTTGTTCAGATTTGGGTACATGGAGTCAGTGATTGATGCTTTCTAACCTTATCATTCTCCACCACCTCCTCCTCCTTTTGCCTTCAATCTTTCTCTGCATTAGGGTCTTTTCCAGTGAGTCAGCTTTCTGCATTATGTGGCCAAGGAATTGAAACTTCAGCCTTAGCATCAGTTCTTCCAATGAATATTCAGCATTGATTTCCTTTAGGGTTTACTGGTTTGATCTCCTTGCAATCCAAGGACTCTCAAGAGTCTTCTCCAACACCAGAGTTCAAAAGCATCAGTTCTTTGTCACGCAGCCTTCTTTATGATCCAACTCTCACATCTGTAAATGACTACTGGAAAAACCATAGGTTTGACTATATTGACCTTTGTTGACAAAACAAAGTCTCTGCTTTTTAATATGCTGTCTAGGTTTGTCATACCTTTCCTTCCAAGGAGCAAGCATCTTTTAATCTCATGGCTGCAGTCACCATTCACAGTGATTCTGGAGCCTAAGAAAAGAAAATGTCATAGCTTCCACTTTTTACCCTTCTATTTGCCATGAAGTGAGGAGACCAGATGCCGTGAACTTAGTTTTTTGAATATTGAGTTTCAAGCTAGCGTTTTTACTCTCCTCTTCCACCCTCATGAAGAGACTCTTTAGTTCCTCTTTACTTTCTGCCTTTAGAGTGGTATCATCTGCGTATCTAAGATTGTTGATATTTCTCCCTGCATCTTGATTCCAGCCTGTGATTCATCCAGCCTGGCATTTCACATAATGTACTCTGCATAGAAGGTAAATAAGCAAGGTGACAATATACAGCCTTGACATACTCCTTTCCCAGTTTTGAACCAGTCCGCTGTTCCATGTCCAGTTCTAACTGTGGTTTCTTGACCATCATATAGGTTTCTCAGCAGACAAGCAAGGTGGTCTAGTACCCCCATCTCTTTAAGATGGGAATACCATCTCTTATTTATTATAGAAATCAAACTGAAAATTCAAATTTGAAATTGTATTTCAAACATCAGGGTAAAATTCCTATATTTTTAACTTAAACACTCTATTATTTTTAAAATAATATTACCTTCTTTCTGGTAAGAAGTGACATTTGTCATGTCCTTTGGCTGTTTGTACATTTCCCCCAGTTGTGCCCTTGTGTCTACATTAACTTTATGTTCTTTTTCTAGTAAGTCTCCCCATGTCTGATAATAAATTTAGGCAGCTACTCCTCAGAGGTGGCAGGTCAGATCAGATGTTTTTGTTTTGAAATGAAATTCTTAAAAAGGACTACGGCAGATATGTATCCCTTCCCTTTGCCCACATGCTCAATCATGTCCGACTCTTTGGGATCCCATGGACTGTAGCCCACCAGGCTCCTCTGTCCATGAGATTTTCCAGGCAATAATACTGGAGTGGGTTGCCATCTCCTTCTCCAGAGGATCTTCCTGACCCAGGGATTGAATCTGCATCTCTCACATCTCCTGCCTTGGCAGGGTTCTTTATCACCCAGGTGGTGACCTGGGAAACCCACAAAATAACAAACCTCATATTTTGTCTGTTACTGTTATTAATGAAAATAAGGAAATAAGTATTAAGCGTTATTGCACATAAAGTAATCACTGGGTTTTAATATTCTAATCTGAGTCAACTCAGATTCTATCCTGAGAAGAATCAGTGGCTTTTAGAGAAACATATGTCATGGTTGTTTGATAGAAGAGTCACTTTGTAAAACCGGGACCTGACCTGGGACATTGCATCTAACTACTCACCACTGCTTGATCTGTGCAGGACAATGACCCAGTTCTTTCATTCTCTGTGATGTGGGTGAGATCGCCATGCATAGTTACTGCTGGGTACATAAGGACCTGCCCCCAAAGCATTACCAACCCCTGAGTTTATTCTGTTATCTAAATAGCTTCCTGATGTTTTATTTCCACTCTGAACCCTCTGCCTGGAAGAAGAGAAAAGGAAGTTTGTCTTTATTGGAACTAAACTTGAAACAGAAATCACACATAGGTGATCATACATCAGGTGATCTGAGTTAATCAGTAGTTCCCAGTGTTTATTTGTAAGAATCAAATTTCTCTAACTTCTAACATTCTTGGGCTTCTTTGCATATTTGTATTCTCATATTACCCTAAATTAGTATCTGTTATAATCACTAAAGCAGTGTTATACTTTGGAACATATTTAACTCCTTCATTGGAGAAGGAAATGGCAACTAACTGCAGTATTCTTGCCTGGGAAATCCCGTAGACAGAGAAGTCTGGTGGGCTACAGTCCATGGGGTCGCAGAAGAGTTGGACATGACTTAGTGATTAAACAGCAACAACTCCTTTTTTTAGACGGAGGGTTCCTTATAGTGCTGGCGTATCTTACGTACATTGCAGCCCAGTGCCTGCTGAAGTGCTGAATATTTAGTAGCTCCTCAATAAATGCTGAATTAGGTAATGACAGTTTTCTGCATCATCTTCAAATATTTTTTCTTTGACTTTCATCTACATCTTGAAGTAACTGTGAGATTCTACTACTCCATTAAACATTTCTTCAAAATTCACAAAGGCATGTATTAATATCTACTATGTCATGACATAGTGCTTTGCTTCCAAGGGCGTTTAATACTCCCTTCACTGTCCTGACAGGACTTATAGTCTAGATGCAGAGAGGAGACAAAAACCACATACAAAGGTTAAATTACAAAATGAAGGAGTAAATTATTAATTTCATAAATGATATGAACGTAGTGTGCTTTAAGATCATGCCTAACTCAGAGCCATTCAGCAGATTCATACCTGAAAATATGAGATTCTTTGAGGGCAGCAGCCAGAGTTGGTGGTTTTGAAGGATTGAGGGGCCTCCTGGGAGGATACAATTTAAACAAAGAGAATCAGTAGAGAAATCTGACCCAGTAAGTGAGTCTTAGTCATCAGAGGTGAGGCATGATGTGATGAGTAACTTGAATGAATCCCTAACATAGCATTTCCTTTCACCACTGACTCATATGAGAATTTTAGGGAGAAACAAAGAACAGTGACATAGAGCTGAAATTACTGTGTAAGATATTAATATTCATGAGATGTCAATCCTATAAGTTATTGGGCAAAAGCTTTCATCCTTTAATGTGTGTGGTAAGTTGCTTCAGTCATGTCTGACTCTTTGCGACCCTGTGGACATTAACCCATGAGGCTCCTCTGTCCATGGGATTGTCCAGGCAAGAATCCTGGAGTGGGTTGCTAGGCCCTCCTCCAGGGAATCTTCCCACCCCAGGGATGGAACCTGTGTCCCTTACATCTACCTGCATTGGCAGGTTCTTCACCACTGGTGCCACCAGAGAAACCCTTTATCCTTTAATAGAAGATAAGAAAAAGGATGGAAGCTTTGTCTTTGACTCTGCCTTGGGAATATTGTCCAGTGTGAGAGCTGAAGGGTGCAGGTAACCACTGGGTAATATGATACCCAGATGCTTGCATAACCACTGGATAATATGATACCTAGATGCTTACCTGGAAGCATCACAGGTGTCTTACAGTGGCATCAGTAACCAGTAGGCATTGCTAATTGAACTCTCAGTGTTATTAACAAAGAGGAAGGAGGAACAGAAGATGACAGTAGTGGCTAGACATATTTTTGAATCCATGTTGATTCCCTTTGGTGTTACTTGATATACTCAATGCATGTGTGTCTGACTCTTTGTGACCCCATGGACTGTATAGCCCACCAGGCTCCTCTTTCCATGGGATTCTCCAGGCAGGAATACTGGTGTGGGCTGCCATTTCCTGCTCCACAAAATACCTGGAGAAAGACTCAACACAAGGTATAGCAAGTGACAGGTTTGTTTTTGTTGTTTAGTCGCTAACTTATGTCCAGCTCTTTGTTGACCCTGTGGACTGTAACCTTCCAGGTTCCTATGTCCATGGGATTTCCCAGGCAAGAACATTGGAGTGAGTTGCCATTTCCTTCTCCAGGGTATCTTTCCGACAGGTTACATGTTTAACAGATATTTACAGGAAGGTGAGTTAACTGAATTGCAGTATAATCTGGGAATTCTTCATGAAGCAGGAAGCACTAGATATAGACAAAGAAGGAAGGAAGGTACTGGGGAATGGCAAGACTGAAAGATGAAGATGAGCAAAGACAAAGAAGAAATATCTCTGGTCTATGGTTCTTGGGAGACCATGAACATAGCACTGTGACTGACTATAGCTCTGTTTACATTAGGGGATAGTGAACAGATAGGCTATAAATGGATACTGGGGAAAAAATTTAAGAAACCCATATCTCCATCATCTCAAAAATCTAAAAATAGCAGGCTCCTGATGTGAAGATTTCAGAATTTTTCAGATAGTAATAACCCTGTGACCCATCACCATGATGTAAGCACTTTGGATGTTTTTAATTTCAAAAAGCTCTGTGAGGAAGTATTATTATGTTTATTTTCCTTAAATCAAGATTGAGACTCAGAGTTTAAGTAACTTGCCTGACGTGACTCAGTAACAGTTGAGCTGGGACTAGATCTGTGTGGTTCACAAACTACTACAACACTTCACCTTTTCTAAGTTTGTTTTAGTCAGTGACCTGATCACAGTGGGGTCAGGTTGCCATTGTATTTTCCCCTCTCTTGTCTATTTCCCTGGATAAAATAATGGTGGTTTCATATTAAATAAAGATAGAACATTATGAATAATGTTATAGAATAATGGTCACCATTATAGAATAATGGTGATCTCTCACTTCTCAAAATTAGTTCTTTTAATGATATTCACTCTACCTTTATATTTTTGAAGACCCTGGCCTGGAATTTTCTATTTTTTGTTTCTTATTTTGTTAGCTTTTGGTGAATCTGCCAGTATCACATACACTTGCATGGTTCACCTTTTTGTGTTAATGCTATGGGAGACGATAGGCATTGTACTTTAACAAATGACACATCCTTGTGCATTCTGTGACCTGGGAGTTTAAGTGTTGAGGAGATAAGAAGGGAGAAAGGAAATAGGTTTTATAAAGAGGGTGAGGCTGGCAAAGGAAGTTCTGATGGCAGGTGAGATTGGGGTGATTAGGCTTGACTTCGTTTACTTAGAAAATGGACTTCAGAGTAGACAAGACCAGCCTCCTGGACTGGGAATCGACATGACTTGGGGCTTAAGAGGTGAAGGTACCCCTCTGACAGGAAATCCATAAAGGTTTTCTCTACTACTGAAAGAGGAGGAATCTTCTTTCTAGTCTAAATACTTGTGAGCACCTAACTTAATTAGTTTCAGAGAGTCTGTTAAAGTTACCACGAAGACAGCGGAGAAGTGCCAAGGGCATAAGCTACTGTTGTAATGACCCAAACAGAGGAAGGATCACAGTAGTAATGGGGAAAGTCTTGTTCCTGAGGTTGGTTGGAAGACAGAAGCACCTGTCTTTGTTGGGGGTTCTTAAAGGGGGGCACTTATGAAGAAGCAAGCTTATTGCTGCCCCTTCTCACTGCTTCATGTAAAACATAAATTTAACTTCACTTCATCTTCCTGAATCAGTTTGACTTAGCAAGACTAGCCCCCAAAGAAATCACATTCTAATAAAAATGTGTATGAATTTGTGTGGGGGGGTTGAAATAATTGGTATATAAATACAATTTTAAGAGGTAAATGAAAGAAAATCTTCAAGTTCTACAGTTCGGGTAGCAAATTAAACATGATGTGGTCTTCTCCCAATAGAAAATGGGGGAAATTTTCCAAGTTATTTATGGGATCAGTGAAAAAATTAGACTATGGTATCAAATATACTTTGATGTCAGTTTTAACCCAAACATTAGTCATGCATTTTCAGATCTCCAGAAGAAAAATAAATCCTCATAAATGAGAAATTAGTTCTTCTTTTAAATGCCCTTTCAGAAATGGCCTTTGGAATAACACAATAGAGGTTTGATAAGGTACAGTGGTATAACAGAGGAATGATTGAAAATAAATGAGTCTCCCAGAAATAATATTTTATATTTACAATTTTATACTTAGGTAACTGAAGTTATATTGTAACATGAATTCTATAGGTATGTTCAGGTATTCCATCATTTGCAGTAAGTATTAACTGTGACTCCATTATAGCTCTCAAATTTATCCAGTTCTCCCCGTCTTTTCTGCCCCTGATTTGACGTCACGGATTCTTAACTGTTCTCGGTAGCTCAGGTCTGGGCCCTGCTCGGCCTATTTGCCATCAGATGGGGTTTCGTATCTGAAGGAAAGTGGACTTCACCTTTTTTCCATTGCTCTCTACGTGGGTGGTTAATAGCTATGCCTGGTACGTTTGCTAAGGAAATTAGCTCTAACCCTGGTGTCTAGGTTTATTAGTCTAAATATTACCGGGTCGGAAGAGCACAGTTTTCTGCCAGGCTTACCCCCTTAATAGGGATGCCAGGAACTACTCCCTGAGGTGCAGCTGCTGCCAAGGAATTAAGTCCTAGTGTTGGCATTTCTGTTTCCTCCCTTCCCTCGACCTAGGTTGCCCAAAGTCATGACAACCCCAACCTCTTCTTGTAGAGAAATAATTAATTAGATGAAATAGTAGAGAGCAAAGCAAAATAGACACGATATGGCAGAATTCAGGCTGAGGTGCCCTGTCTGATGGGTAGCTTAGAAATTTTTGTGTTGGGGTTCTCTGAATTCCCTGCATTCTGGTGTATTTGGGGGCTTGTGAAATAGTGCTCACTGTTAGGAGTTTAGTTTCAAATACACGAAGCAATCTTTTTGTCCTTGGATGAAAGACTCCAGAGAATTTTGTGGCTTCTCTTCTTCAGGTATGGTAAATTTTAGCCCAGTTCATTTGTCTCTACAAAAGAGCCACTCTGCTTTTTCCACTGACAGTATTAGGTGATAATTAAGACCATTAAACCAGTGCAAATAGTATCATGAAGAACGTCACTTACTAGGGCTGCATTCAAGAGCAAGATAACTAGTGGGTATGAAATAAATCCAAGGAAGGAGGTCAAAGAGCAAGAGGACATGTGATCAGCTCACATAACAGACAAAAACCAGTGATACTGGAAGTTTGGAACGAGCTGGTATCCCTTTTGAAATAAAAGTCAGCCCACAAATTTGTATTGAGCCACTACCATGTAAGAGGCATTATCCTAAGTTCTGATGATGGTGGAGAACTGGAAAGATCAAGAGTAATGAAAAGGGCCATAATTCTAATAGGAGAAGGCATCTAACAAAACGTCAAAAGAAGCTAATTTAAGCAACTCAAAGAGAGGTTAAAGGCTTTACTCAAGTGATGTGCTCAGGTCGCAGCTGAAGACTAGGTGACTCTCCTGGTTGAAGCAGGGTTGGGATTCTGCAGGATGAGAAGAGGAGAGGGTACCAATCCGAATGGCCTGACTCAAGTACACTTCCCATCTTGAGTTGCTGTAACTCTTGTTGGAATAACAGGAGGGTTTTTTGGTCCTTGGGCCACTTACTCAGTGTCACTGTTGTAATATCATCCAAAAAATGGCCAGAACATTTCTTCTGAAACCTGTTTTTGTAAACTTTGTGGTTTGTTGTTAGTCAAGGTTCGGAGGCAGGGGCCATAGGAACACAAAGGAGAAAGAGAATAAAAAGCGAGAGAGGCAATCGTCAAAGGCTGTCCTCATTCTTTTTACACAAAGTATTTGTTGTTCAAGTCGCTAACTTATGTCTGACCCTTTGTGACCCCATGGACTGTAGCATGCCAGTCTTCCCTGTCCTTCACTGTCTTTCAGAGTTTGCTCAAACTCATGTCCACTGAGTCAGTGAGGCCATCCAACCATCTCACCCTCTGTTGTCCCCTTCTCCTCCTGCCTTCAACCTTTCCCAGCATCAGGGTCTTTTCCAATGAGTCATTTCTTCACATCAGGTGGCCTAAGTATTCAAGCTTCAGCTTCAGCATCAGTCCTTCCAATGGCAGAAAGTCTACCAATAAATAAAGTGTCTTCAGTGTTTGTAAGTTGAATCAAGAAAGTAAATTCAGAAAAGTGTGAAAGAGAGTTGTTAGAAGGAGACATTCAAGTTGAAACTTGACCTGTGAGAAGAAGAAAGCCATGAAAGATATGGGAGGTTTGGCAACTATAGAGGCTGGAAAGCAGGCTGAGCATGTTCGCAGAGAAGAAAGAACAGAGAGCTACAGGAGACAAGGTCCAGCTAGCGGGTTTGGAGGGCAGGCTTTGATATTTGATGACAGGGCGGGTGGGGAGGAGAAGTAGGGTTGCAGGGAAGTTCATACCTGATTGCAGTTGTTCTGAGCTGGCACCAGCCCTCGCTGCCTCTGGCAGGTGCTTAGAGTAGACTCTTGGCGTGTTTGGAGTGGTGCTTCTCAAACATCACTGTGCTTAGAAATCATTTGGGTGCTCATTTGTGTCTGACTCTTTGTGACCCCATGGACTGTAGCCCATCAGACTGCTCTGTCCATGGATTCTCCAGGCAAGAATACTGGAGGAGGTTGCCATTTCCTTCTCCAGGAGATCTTCCCAATCCAGGGATTGAACCTGCATCTCTTGCGTTTCCTGCATTTGCAGGTGGCAGGGAAGCCCCCATTAGGTTAAATTGCAGATTCTAATTCAAAAGCCCTGAAATAGGGCCTGTGATTCTCTTGTCTAATGAACTCCTGGGTCATGCTGATGATGCTTGAGCACCCTGAGTAGAAAGGTTTCAGGGGCTTCATGGAGACCCTCTCTTCTCTCCAACTCCCTCCGGTACTTAAAGCATCAGAATGAGTGCATCCTGGTTTGAGTTTCTTTTTTCTTTACCATTCACAGTACCAAGGGAAGCCTTTTCCTCGGTCTATTAGCCCACTTGCCACTCCTGCTGTCTCCTTAGAGAGCTGGTTCTTGTTAGATTTCCAATTCAAATAGAAAAACAATGGTAAAAGCTAGTTAAATCACCTTCCCTTCAGGTATGTTAATTTTTTGAAGTTATTCTATCATACACTACTTACACATTCTGTGTTGTCTCTGAAGAACATTGTTCCTCAGAGTAATAATCGTTAAATGAAAAATACCCAATTTCTTATTTACTTATAGAGCTGTGTTTTTCTCCACTTGGGAGCCCGTTAGACTGCAGACTACAGACATTGAGAGTATTTGTCCCCCATTAGGCATGGGGAATTCTAAATTTTGCTAAATAATTTCAAAATGATTTCTTAGTGGGAAAAAAGTGTATTTGCGAGTGCATGTATGTAAAAGTGGTAATTTGACTAAAACACTGCTTAAGCAAGCTAGCAGCAACTGGGAAAATGTTATTCCTCTGTGCTTAATTATCTTAGAAGTCCTAAGTATTTTTTGTTCTCTCCTGCAAATACAAAGTAAGGGGGAACGACTCTAGGTCAAGAACATTATGCTGTTGAATTGCAAAAACATCACACAGATGTATAGGTTGCTTAGTACTTTATGATAGGGAATAATATCTATGCTTCTGACAATCCTAGCTTAATATTTTCCTTCATTTTAAGGAAAGTGTATTGTTTAAGGGCTTCCCCGGTGAATCTAGTGGTAAAGAACCCTCCTGCCAATGCAGGAGACATAAGAGATACAGGTTTGACCCCTGGGTCAAGAAGATCCCTGGAGGAGGGCATGGCAACCCACTCCAATATTCTTGCCTGGAGAATCCCCATGGACAGAGGACCCTGGTGGGCTGCAGTCCATAAGCTTGTAAAGAGTCAGACACAATTGAAGCAACTTAGCACACACGCACATATTGTTTAAAAGCAACAGATTTAAGATATTACTAGTCACAGGCTCTGCTCAGCTACCTACAACACCTGTGAAATTTGGCAAATTGGTTTGACCCTTCCGAGCCCCAGACCCCTCAGATAAAAGTCTAGATTATCATAGTACTTTCTGTTTGTATCATTAAATAGGTATGCATGTAAATTGTAAGCCTAGTGTCTGGTACGTGGTAAATTTTCAATAGACATTAGGCATCAATATTAGTAGTATGATCACTAATTATTATCTTCTCCACCAGAACAAACCCAATTCAGGAAGAAACGGTTGGCAGAGCCTTCAAAACATATTCGTGATCTGACGCTCACATACCAGCCTCTAATTTGCTTGTTTATTTCACTTGGTTTTCCTGAGCTGCACAGAAGGGAGGTGGGTGGCAGAAGCTTAATTTATTTGTTCCTTTTTTTTTTCTGAAAATGTGGGTTTTGGCTCTCATGCTATTTCGAGGCATGGCCTCCCCATGGCACTGGGGAGAGGCACTCTTGAGAGAGGTAGGAGGATTCTGTAGCTCTTCTGGTGGTGTTAGCATCTTTCTTTCCCCAAGTGATCAGCATAGGTGCTAGATTGCCAGTGCTGCCAGCCAAAGGCCTCTCCTCCCACAGACCTGGAAGCACATGAAAAGAGCCATGACTCACGGGCTACAACTTTTTCAGCAGCTTCATAGGAGCACTGATAGGCTCAGCTCTCATGTTGCCATCACCCTGCAGGCTGGCTGGAGGGGAAAGGGCTCTCAGGTTTGCAAATAAAGTGCTCCCCAGCGATCACTGAGGACAACTGAGAGAGACGGTGGAAAAGTTAGGATGCGGTTCGTGGTCCTTGGCTGAAATCAGGGGAAAGGATGATTTGGCATGACACCAGGGTTTCTTCAGACCCAGAGAGGTATGGCTTATGAAATAGTTTCAAATTTTTCTTTAAAAAGTCTCCCAGTCTCTGCTTTTCCTGCATTTCACCCACTGTACCTGGCACACTTCTCCAGTAGCACTTACCTCGTTGTGAAATCTTTTGCTGTGGCGCTTTTTATGGGCCTGCCTCTCTGCTGAGTGCTGTGTGTTATGTAAAGACAGGTCCTCTGCCTTTTTAATCGTTGGATCTCCAGTCCTGAGTGCAGTGCCTGGTAGACTGTGTTTACATAGCAGTTGTTGGCTACATGGATAGATGGACTGGTGAATGGGTTCATGAAAGGATGAATGGGAAAAGGAAAAAATAAAAACTCAAGTACCATAGATGGCGGTGCATATGGGAATACACTTTGGCTATCAGCTATTTGGCGGGAGGAATTGTTGATTAGAGACAGTTCTCAAGTTCAGAAAACCTGCTTTGCTGTCAAACTTCAGGTCATAATATTAAGTTTGAGAGCTGTTACTTTGTCCCTAAAACCCCCAAGTAGTTTTGGGGAGAATTTAGAATGAAAAAAACAAAGCATCTTCAAAAATATATATGAACATTTGTGACTTTCTAAATGGACATAAGACAGATCTGGTGTATGTAAAGGTAAAATAGTTTGAATATGTAGGGGATTTATATACATATGGAATTTAAAATTCCATTGAGAAAAAGTGATAGGAATTTATCCATGAATTCACTGACAGTATCTATTAAAGACCTACTTTGTCCTATGCACAAGGGATTAAGGGATTAATTGGTCCATGACTCAGTCTTCTGGGGCTTCATAGTTAAATCAAGAAAAGACCATGTAAATCAGTAATTGTAATAGGAGGAAAACAGTGGTATGATCATGGCACTGTCAAGAGATGGACATGGTCAACTTTGCTCCAAAAAATCTAGAGAGGAGAAAATGTTATACCTGGATTGAAATTTGAAGGATGTGTGAGAGTTGACTATGGCAGAAGGGGAAAAGTTTTACCTGTGCGGAGATAGAAGGGCCAGGAAGAGCAGGAACATTCTGAGGACTGCAGGTCTGTGTGACCACTACATTGCCCTGTGGGTGAGGGAAGTGAGTAGTTGAGATCAGAAAGACAAGTGAGAAAAACGAAAGGACTTGTACACCAAACTCTGGATTCAGAATTTATTGTTCCCTGGAGATTATGCATAACTGAAGAATATAGTAATCAGTGTTACTTTTCCAAATACTGAGGTAGAATGCCCAAAGAGTCCTTTGTCATTCTA
Organism: Dama dama; assembly: GCF_033118175.1. Lineage (NCBI taxonomy): Eukaryota > Metazoa > Chordata > Mammalia > Artiodactyla > Cervidae > Dama > Dama dama. Next base: position 24,907,780 of record NC_083709.1, read on the forward strand.
TTTTGACAGCTGGGAAAAAATGTGTGCTGTGTGTTTATGTATTCCTGACCTCATATTTTTCATTCTTTTGGTAAAGGCAATTGATGAAAAACATAATAATGTGATTTAACTTTATACCCTTGTGTCAATTTGATATGTATTATTTTACAAACTAAAAAAAATCCTGGAAAAAAATATCACCATGGTTTTATTTTAGGCAACAAAGGAAATATTTTATACTCAAAATGGATTCACTGATACGATCAGAGATAAAATCTAGGACCCCTGGTTTCTTGCACACTGGCTTTCATATGAGACCACCCAGCTCAATAAATGCAACAGCCTTCTAAGCTGGAAGGTGGTGGTTTACCTTCTTTGCTATGTCACGCAAACTCTTCTTGAGGGTTGTATGTCATCAACTTCTCCTGCATGACTCTGAATATCTTATCAATATGAGATTTTGCATTCCTTAACTCAGATAGCTTCACAGATTGATCTTTTTGCAGTTTAAACTTTTATTTATCTTTACCCACCCCCAAAAATCATTAACTGGAAATCATCCACTTAAAAATCCATTTACCCCAATCTGTCGCTTCTTTAGAAGAATTTCTGTATAAAGTCAAGAACACATCTTCAAAATCTACCTTGATTCATTTTATATTTGTTTGACCTATATTTTTAGAGTACCAATATTCAAAACACTATGTATTTGTTCGTGTGGAGGAGTACATGCCAGTAATACTCATATTGGCAGATACATAGCAGATACTGTGCCGCAAAGCATGAGTCCAGGTGCTTTTTATAATATCAACACATTTACTTTTTGTTTATATAAGGTGGGTACTTTTTTAAATACCTGTTTTATAGATGAGAAAGCTGAGGCTCACAGAGATTAATAAGTAACTTGCTCAGATCGTGAGCCAGGAAATGGAGGAGTCAAGAATTGGACTAGTAATATCTGGCTCTAGACTCCAGGTCCTGGAAGGAAACTAGGATCCCCTTGCCCATGATGGGAAGAAAGGGCACATAGTCATGTGAAAACTATTTCTGAGATACAGAATAGGAGAAAAGTGTATGCCTGGGGTAATCATGAAGTGTTCATGAAAGGAGAGACATTGAAACTGAGCCTGAGGGTTCGTGGGCTTTCCTCAGGTGGATGTTTAAATGACACTGCAGGCCCGTGATTGCCATCAGCAAAGATAGCAAGATGGAAGAGTACACGGTGTGTTTGGAAGAGAACATGTGAGGCAGTGTGTCAGGAGTGGAGTGGAGAGTCATGGAAAAGGACAGGAAGAAAGTTATTAGAAGGAAAGTTACAGCAATTTCTAGAGAAGTTTTTTTTATTTTTATTAGTTGGAGGCTAATTACTTTACAATATTGTAGTGGTTTTTGTCATACATTGACATGAATCAGCCATGGATTTACACGTATTCCCCATCCCGATCCCCCCTCCCACCTCCCTCTCCACCGGATTCCTCTGGGTCTTCCCAGTGCACCAGGCCCGAGCACTTGTCTCATGCATCCAACCTGGGCTGGTGATCTGTTTCACCCTAGATAATATACATGTTTAAATTATTTCTTTATTTTACTTTACAACATTGTATTGGTTTTGCCACACATTGACATGAATCAGCCACGGGTGTACATGTGTTCTCCATCCTGAACCCTCCTCCCCCCTCCCTCCCCATCCCATCCCTCTGGGTCATCCCAGTGCACCAGCCCTGAGCACCCTGTCTCATGCATCGAACCTGGACTGGCGATTCATTTCACATATGATAATTTTACATGTTTCAATGCCATTCTCCCATATCATCCAGCCCTCGCCCTCTCCCAGAGTCCAAAAGACTGTTCAATACATCTTTGTCTCTGTTGCTGTCTCACATACAGGGTTATCGTTACCATCTTTCTAAATTCCATATATATGTGTTAGTATACTGTATTGGTATTTTTCTTTCTGGCTTACTTCACTCTGTATAATAGGCTCCAGTTTCATCCACCTCATTAGTACTGACTCAAATGAATTCTTTTTAATGGCTGAGTAATATTCCATTGTGTATATGTACCACAGCTTTCTTATCCATTCATCTCTCTAGAGAAGTTTAAAGCCCAGATAAAAGTTCGAAATGTCTTCTGTATGTGAAGGTCTGTGTTTTTATCATTATTATTTAGTTATTTTTTAAAGCAAAGGAGTAAAATGAAGGAAGATGAACTAAGCAGCTTTCTGTAAAATTGATTAGACAGAGAATGCATGCATGAGTGCTCAGTCATGTCTAACTCTTTGCGACCCCATGGACTGTAACCTGCCAGGCTTCTCTGTGCCTGGGATTCTCCAGGCCAGAATACTAGAGAGGGTTGCCATGCCCTCCTCTTTTTTTTTTTTTTTAAACAACTGAACCACCTGGGAAGTGCCAAAGAATGAGAAAGATTTAAAAGGAAAAATGGTTAGTATTCTAATGGATAAACCCTTTTGCAAGAGCAACAAAAACAAAATTAAACAAAAACAGAGACTTGTGAAGCATCTTAACTCTGAAGTGGAAACTGAGACAGAAGGGAGCTTTGTTACAGCAGAAAGGTATGGTTATGAAGTCATCTTGACTTCTCACACAGACAGGACTTCTTCCACCATTTGGAGCTCTGGAAGAAGAATTCATTCTTTACTGCCTCCCTATACTCTGAAGCCACGAGTAACACAGTCTTTAACTTTTCCTCTGTACTTCGGTGAAAGGTTTGCCCAATATAGATGTACAGGGGGCACAGTAAGTACTTCACACTCAGATGTCCGTGGCTGTCCTGGGTGTGGAACAGTGATGTATATGCTGGTCTGAGGTGGGCGTTAATAAGGGCCACAGCTCACTCAGGGCACAGGAACCAGGGATGACTGGGCAGGGATAGGCGTTCAACCCATTACAGACATTCCTACCCAAGCTCCTGTAGTTTCTGAAGCAGCATAATAAAGCAAGGCTCTGAACCTCATTTGGGTTTTATCTTTCCGGCCGGACTACCTGTGCCTCATGAGGACACAGCCCTCAGATACCAAGAAAAAGAGAAGTAAGAACCCATGAGATGGATGGACATCCAGACAGAATTCTGAAGTAAACAAAAGATAAGGCAAATCCCTGTTAGCTTTGTTAACTGGACTTGAAATTGTAGGGTGTGTAACCAAATGCATGTTTCCTAGGAAGCTGAGTTTTGAAAGATCTTGAAGATTCCAGGTTAGCTCTGAAAACAGCCGGGTCTGCGTAGCATTGCCCTTCCTTTGTCGTTGTTCAGTCGCTAAGTCGTGTCCTACTCTTTTGCGACCCCATGGACTGCACCCTGTCAGGCCCCTCTGTCCTCCGCTGTCTCCTGGAGTTTGCTCAAATTAATGTCATTGACTCTTTCCACTAGGTGGGTCCCAGTTAGTTGCATCAGAGAAAACAACAGGACAGCTCATCTGGAAGTTGTAAAGCTAAGCTTTTTGTAGTAGTCCTCTGAGTAAAGTTCATCCTTCATGAAACATGTTACAGTTCAAGTGATGTACTGCATTTATGGCAACCTCTTTACAGTGCCCCAAAGTAAATGGCCCCAAGGGGTTATTCCATCAAACCGGTCCTTTTGGGTAATCTTTGTGCCTCGTTTCATTCAAGACAAAGTTTTAAAGAGCTAGAACTTAAGAAGTATCTTGAAATGATACATAAATAGCAAGTATGTTAAAGAAAAAAGACATTTCTTTAATAAACTATATCCAGTCTTAAACCCAATATTAAATCATTCACCTATGTTCTCATAAGCTAGTGATGGAAGAATGACCACATGCTTCTTCATCTTCAACCTCCATTATGGTCATCCCGTATGCTCACCCCCTCTTTCCGCTTGGAATGTGACTCTGGCTCAGCCAGTGTTGGAGGAACAGGAGTGTCGGTGAGCCCGACAGGCTGAAACCTTTAAACTTAGCCAAAGGGTATTGTCAACTGGGATTCCTGAGTGGCGCTAGTGGTAAAGAACCTGACTGCCAATGCAGAAGAGACATGGGTTCAATTCCTGAGTCAAGAAGATCCTCTGCAGAAGGGCGTGGCAACCCACTCCAATATTCTTATTTGGAGAATCCCATGGACAGAGGAAGCTGGTGGGCTACAGTCTGTGGGGTCACAAAGAGTCAGACATGACTGAGCACACACAACTATGTTGTCAGCTACCAATTGGTTCAGGTGCCCTGAAAGGGGTGCTAATCAAGCCAAGGTTTTGGTTTGGGTCCATCTATGCCATTTTCCTTTTTTTGCATTTTCAAAGTTTTTGTTTTAACATTATTTAGACATACAGAAAAATTATAAGACTAAAACAAAGAGTTTCTCTGTCCTCTTTACCCAGAATCAGCAGCAATCATTAACATTTTCCATACTTGCTTTATGATTATCTACTTTTTACAAGTTTTCCAGACCCATTTGAGAGTAGGTTTCATATGTCATGCCCATTTCCCTTTATCTACTTCAGTGTGTATTTCCTAAAAATTAGAATATTCTCTTATATAAATGCAGTGCATTTATTAAGGGTGATACTTTTAACTACTTTTACCTAATCTACATTCCATATCAAATTTGTCAGTTGACTTAATCATACTATTTACAGAACCAGATCCAAGCTAGGATCAGATATTGTTTTTATTGTATTAGAACTTTGACTAGAAGGGGGGCTACAGGGAGATAATTTTCAGATAATGTTTGGGAAGGGGCCATCGAGGAGTCAGATCTATTGAGTACCTTTGTATCCTTAGAAGAGCTATTCCTGTGAGACAGTCTATCAATCACGGTTCTCCAGGAAGACAACACCAACATATCATCCCTTAGAAGAGAGAGAGAACAGTAACAATTCAAATATTATTATAAACAGTGAAAACCTCATGAGCTTTCATAGAAACTTATGAGGTCACTCTTCCCAATGGCATTTAAGCACAATTGACAAGAAAATGATATAATTTATTTTTGCCCACATTTTAAAATCCCTTTATATAAATGTATATAGTCACTCAGTGGTATCCAACTCTCTGTGACCCCATGGACTATAAGCCTGCCAGGATACTCTGTCCTTGGAATTCTCCAGTCTAGAATACTGGGGTGGGTTGCCCTTCCCTTCTCCAGGAGATCTTCCCAATGAGGGGTCAACCTGGGTCTCCTGCATTGAAGATGGATTCTTTACCGTCTGAGCCACCAGGGAAGCCCCATATATATGTGTATGTAAGTATATATGTGTGTGTATATATATTATACATATATACATATACAAATAATTGTATGCATGGATACAGAAAGAGAGAGAGTGAATGAGTTAGTGGCAGGCAAGTTCAAAACCAGTAGGGCAGCCCAGCCCTACTAGTTTCCAGCAAAGGAAACTTTTCTGGGAGTTTATTGTAGTCTTGAGTCTGTCTGAAATTTGTAGAATAAGCCAGTAGGCTTGCCACTCAGCAGGAGTTGATGCTGTGGTCTCAAACATCAACACATATTTTTAAGGTAATCTACTTGAAGCCAGGACTTCCGTGGTGGCTCAGAGGTTACAGCATCTGCCTGCAATGTGGGAGACCCAGGTTTGATCCCTGGGTTGGGAAGATCCCCTGGAGAAGGAAATGACAACCCACTCCAGTACTTTTGCCTGGAAAATTCCATGGACGGAAGAGCCTGGTAGGCTACAGTCCATGGGGTCACAAAGTGTTGGACACGACTGAGCGACTTCACTTTCACTTTGACTTAAAAGCAACTGACTACAGATGCTAGCCACATCTGCGAAATACCTTCATAGCAACATCTGTGTTGTGTTTAATCAAATATCTGGCTTAACTGTGTTAACACAGAGAACTACCAGAGGTGGAGATCACCACTCATGTTTTACATGGGGGGAATCTAAGGCTTAGCACCACTGTTTTTATGGAGGACACTCAATGTGTATGACTGAGCCAGAATATAAACCCAGGGTGTCCAATGCCCCAAACCTGTGCTACTTCCACAGCATTCTTCATGCCTTAGCCTAAGGTGATTTGGGAAATGGTAAATTTCCAGTTAGTACTTCCCCAGTGGCCCAGTGGTTAAGAATCTTTGTTGAGTTGTGGGAGATGCAGATTTGATCCCTGGGTCAGGAAGATCTCCTGGAGGAGGACATGGAAACCCACTCCAATATTCTTACCTGGGGAATCCCTTGGATAGAGGAGCCAAGCGGGCTACAGTCCATAGGGTCGCAAAGAGCTGGACATGACTGAAGCGACTTAGCACACACACAAATTTCCAATTTCATATGATGGTGTGAAAATATAATCTGAATGGCCAGCTAGCAAGAATGTTCCAGAAATGACTCAAACCTTAAATAAAAGCCTCTACTAGATGGTTTTTAAAACTTCATTGGCCATTATGAATCTATATCAAGTATTTTAAAATGTATTTTAGGGTTTTCCCCTTCTTATTGGAGCATAGCATTTTTATGCACATATACCTTCACATTCAATTAGTAGCTCTAATCAGAACTGACAGGTAAATTGTACCCTTCTTTGTTCCCCCTGGAGCCTACATTATTTCTAGTTTTCAAAACATCATTTCAAACTAATTCTACTATTTGGCAGATTTGTTAAGAGGTCACTGAGAAAAATATGAGACTTCAGAGAAAAGCTGTACAGTTGGAAAGCAGTTGTAAAGGACTTTTATGTAAATATAACTTTAAAAAATATGTAACTCTATATATCTCAATAAACCATTTGTTTCCTTATACTCTTATTCCAAGGATGACTTCATGGCTCATTTTTTCTTTCTCTTTTTTACTTTACTGTAAAATTGGAATCAAATCCCATGGTTTTTCTAGACAATTATACTCAATATTAGAAAAAAGTGTCATCCTTTGTAGGACATTTTAAGTAATACATGATAATCATACAAGTAATCACTAAGCATTATTAGGTATCAGATACTTTTCTAAGTGATTTATAAACATATCTGGTTATTCCTCTTAACAACTCAAAGAAGTACATATTATAACTGTATCCATTTTAAGAAAATGGAGCAAGCACAGGAAGATGAAATAGTCCTAAAAGTAAGATCCTACCCATATGATGTACAGGTGGATATTTTGTTTTCTGATTTTCTTGGTATCATCACACAAATGGATTTGTCTTATATATAATTCATACTGCACTTTAAAAATCTGAGTGTATATATTTCAACATATGAAGAAACAAAGTAATTAAATGTCTTGCCCTTGATTACTAGCAAAATGTTTGCCAAATTAGAAAATTAATTTATACCTTTTAGGGTCCAAAGTTTGTCCATTAAACTATGTCTTCTCATAATAAAACCCACTGTTAATGACAGCTTAGTATATCAAATATTCCACTTTTTAACAAATATTAATTTTCTATGTTGCAGTCTATAATCACCATCACAGGGCAGTGGCCTGGTTCTTTGCTTCAGTAACATGGTGTCATTCAATTTTAAGGCAGGTTATTTTTTTCTTTAGGCGTGTTTTTCACTTGGTAAGAAATGAATGGCAATTCCTTAGTCTGAAAAAACTGAAACCTAAAGGAATCCGTTGGGGAACGTGGAAAGGACCATCCAGATTTTTTTTTTCCAGAGTTAGCTATAGTGAGTTTTTGTGGATACAAATCTTCTACACAGTAGAGGAAAGTCCCATTGTATTCAAATCCAAAGATAGATGTAATGACTCAAATATAATTGTAAATATAATAGAAATATTGTGAGCTTTCTTATTGACTTGTGATGTCACTGTTCTTTGTAGGATTTAAGCATGGCTGGAAAAAGTGAAATTGCATTTATCTTTGCCTAGAAGACTTTAAAAATCTCTTCCAATTTAGATAATTTTAAATGCTAATTTTCATTTTTAAGTAATATAGAAGACTCCCCTTATCACATTTACCATTGTGAACAAGTATAACTTGCATTTCCTAAATTACTTGCATTTCCTAAATTAACATGTAATTAGCATCAAATTGTATGAAATTCTTACTGTTTCCATAGAAGAATCTAATCTCATAGTTGTCAAGTTATATATAATAGAATATTAAATAAAGTGCCATTGATAAAGCAGTCTGTTCTGGGGCATCATGTTGCATATTTACATGTGATGCTCAGATGGGTGCATTAAATCCATAAATAAACAGACCTAGGATTTCCAATGGTGACATAGGATTTTTGATGGTGCCACAAGAGTATTACTAAATTCTGTTCAGGCAGCATTCAAAGTGGAATTTAGTTTTGAATGTTAAACTCCCAGTTGGCTTATGAAACCCCAGACATCAACAACATTATAGAGAAACAGAACATAAGACTAAGAGAGAAGCTGCCCTGAGATAAGGCATCAGTTGCTTTCAGAGAAGTCATTAGAGGAGAGAAACTCAAGAAATAAATCCACCTATGTCACAGCTTGTGGGTAGATAGCCAGCGAAAGAGAGGACTGTGATGCAGATCTGTTGAATGGAGGTTTCTACCACCAGGATCTAAACCTGTATATTTCTCTCAGGCTTGCATTCTGGTGTGAGGACATGGAAGTCCTGATGATTTGCAAAGCACTGTGACTTCCAAGAGTCTGTCTCACAAGACTGAATGTCCCTGTTCACCTGTGATAAGACTTTGCTCTTAAAGTGGATCAGAGTGTTTTCAGTTCAGTTCAGTCATTCAGTCGTGTCCGACTCTTTGCGACCCCATGGACTGCAGCATGCCAGACCTCCCTGTCCATCACCAACTCCCAGAGTTTACTCAAATTCATGTCCATTGAGTCGGTAATGCCATCCAACCATCTCATCCTCTGTCATCCCCTTCTTTTCCTGTCTTCAAACTTTCCCAGCATCAGGGTCTTTTCAAATAAGTCAGCTCTTCACATCAGGTGGCCCAAGTATTACAGTTTCAGCTTCAATATCAGTCCTTCCAATGAATGCTCAGGACCGATCTCCTTTAGGATAGGCTGGCTGGATCTCCTTGCAGTCCAAGGGACTCTCAAGAGTTTTCTCCAACACCACAGTTCAAAAGCATCAATTCTTTGGCGTTCAGCTTTCTTTATAGTCCAACACTCACATCCAGCATGACTACTGGAAAAACCATAGCATTGACTAAATGGACCTTTGTTGGCAAAGTAATGTCTCTGCTTTTTAATATGAAGTGATATGGGACCAGATGCCATGATCTTAGCATTCTGAATGTTGAGCTTTAAGCCAAGTTTTTAACTCTTCTCCTTCACTTTCAACAAGAGGCTTTTTAGTTCTTCTTCACTTTCTGCCATAAGGGTAATGTCATCTGCATATATGAGGTTATTGATATTTCTCTTGGCAATCTTGATTCCAGCTTGTGCTTCATCCAGTCCAGCATTTCTCATGATGTACTCTGCATAGAAGTTAAATAAGCAGGGTGACAATATACAGCCTTGATGTACTCCTTTCCCGATTTGCAACCAGTCTGTTATTCCATGTCCAGTTCTACCTGTTGCTTCCTGACCTGCATACAGGTTTCTCAAGAGGCAGGTCAGGTAGTCTAGTATTCCCATCTCTTGAAGATTTTCCACAGTTTATTGTGATCCACACAGTCAAAGTCTTTGGCATAGTCAATAAAGCAGAAATAGATGTTTTTCTAGAACTTTCTTGCTTTTTCAATGATCCAGCAGATATTGGCAATTTGATCTCTGGTTCCTCTGCCCTTTCTAAAACCAGCTTGAACACCCAGAATTTCATGGTTCAAGTATTGTTGAAGCCTGGCTTGGAGAATTTTGAGCATTACTTTATTACCATGTGAGATGAGTGCAATTGTGCAGTAGTTTGAGCATTCTTTGGCATTGCCTTTCTTAGGGATTGGAATGAAAACTGACCTTTTCCAGTCCTGTGGCCACTGCTGAGTTTTCCAAATTTGCTGGCATATTGAGTGCAGCACTTTCACAGAATCATCTTTTAGGATTTGAAATAGCTCAACTGGAATTCTATCACATCCACTAGATTTGTTCATAATGATTCTTCCTAAGGCCCAGTTGACTTCACATGCCAGAAGGTCTGGCTCTAGGTGAGTGATCACACCATCGTGATTTTCTAGGTACTGAAGATCTTTTTTGTACAGTTCTTCTGTGTATTCTTGCCACTTCTTCTTAATATCTTCTGCTTCTGTTAGGTCCATACCATTTCTGTCCTTTATTGAGCCCATCTTTCCATGAAATGTTCCCTTGGTATCTCTAATTTTCTTGAAGAGATCTCTAGTATTTTCAGTTCTATTGTTTTCCTCTATTTCTTTGCGCTCATCACTAAGGAAAGCTTTCTTATCTCTCCTTGCTATTCTTTGGAACTCCACATTCAAATGGGAATATATTTCCTTTTCTCCTTTGCTTTTCACTTCTCTTCTATCACAGCTATTTGTAAGGCCTCCTCAGTCAGCCATTTTGCTTTTTTGCTTTTCTTTTTCTTGGGGATTGTCGTGATCCCTGTCTCCTGTACAATGTCGTGAACCTCCATCCATAGTTCATCAGGCATTCTGTCTATCAGATCTAGTCCCTTAAATCTGTTTCTCACTTGCACTGTATAATTATAAGGGATTTGATTTATGTCATACCTGAATGGTCTGGTGGTTTTCCCTACTTTCTTCAATTTAAGTCTGAATTTGGCAATAAGGACCCTATGATATGAGCCACAGTCAGTTCCTGGTCTTGTTTGGCTGATGGTATAGAGCTTCTCCATCTTTGGCTGCAAAGAACATAATCAATCTGGTTTCAGTATTGACCATCTGGGGATGTTCATGTGTAGAGTCTTCTCTTGTGTTGTTGGGAGAGAGTGTTTGTTATGACCAGTGCGTTCTCTTAGCAAAACTTTGTTAGCCTTTGACCTGCTTTATTCTGTACTCCAAGGCCAAATTTGCCTGTTACTCCAGGTGCTTCTTTACTTCCTACTTTTGCATTCCAGCCCCCTATAATGAAAAGGACATCTTTTTGGGTGTTAGTTCTAGAAGGTCTTTTAGGTCTTCATAGAACCATTCAACTTAGCTTCTTCAGCATTACTGGTCAGGACATAGACTTGGATTACTATGATATTGAGTGGTTTGCCTTGAAAACGAACAGAGATTGCATCCAAGTACCCTATTTCAGACTCTTTTGTTGACCATGATGGCTACTCCATCTCTTCTAAGGGATTCTCGCCCACAGTAGTGGATATAATGGTTCTGCGTTAAATTCACCCATTCCAGTTCATTTTAGTTTGCTGATTCCTAAAATGTTGACGTTCACTCTTGCCATCTCCTGTTAGACCACGTCCAATTTGCCTTGATTCATGGACCTAACATTCCAGATTCCTATGCAATATTGCTCTTTACAACATCAGACCTTGCTTCTATCACCAGTCACATCCACAACTGGGTGGTGTTTTTGCTTTGGCTCTGTCTTTTCATTCTTTCTGAAGTTATTTCTCCGTTGATCTCCAGTAGCATATTGGGCACCTACCGACCCGGGGAATTCATCTTTCAGTGTCCTATCTTTTTGCCTTTTCTTACTGTACATGGGGTTCTCAAGGCAAGAATACTGAAGTGGTTTGCCATTCCCTTCTCCAGTGGACCACATTCTGTCAGACCTCTGCATGACCCGTCCATCTTGGGTGTCCCTATACAGCATGGCTCATAGTTTCATTGTGTGTCTTAGAGGCTAAGAAATCTCTGAAATTAGTGTGAAAAGTTGTAATTTAGTCACCATTCTGACCCAGAGCAGGATAGGGTTTGAAGCAAGATGGAAGAGAGGAGAGGTTTAGCTGATGATATAGAGAAGTTTCAAGAAGAGAATTATTCCCCATAGGCAGTTCAGCCTCTTTTACCAGTTTCCAAGTGGGAACAATTTATTTTTAAGTTGCCATCTGACCCACTCTGAATAGTATATGTCATCTTTGTGTGTATGATCATACATGCATTCACTCTTTAGGACAGTTAACATATTCATTATCCGTTGAGTTTATCATCATCTGCCCTGAGTTTATGAAGCCTGGAGTTTTTTAAGGTCTGGTCCATCCCAGATTTAGTATCAGTGGGTGTGAAGGCCCCCTGCTCAATCTTGCTCTTACAAATGTCTGCAGTGTCTTAAAAATATGATGCCCATGTCAGATGATATTGCTGATATGCTACTAAACTCTGTGGCAAAGATAACCATCATTTTTGCTGGATAGTCAGGTTGTGAGATGTTAGTTCCAGGTGCAGATGGGAGGGTTAACTGTCCAAGGCTTTGGGATCAGAAAAGGGACAGTCAAGCTCTAATCAGGGTCGGAGGTGGATACATACTGGACGAGCTACTGTGTGGTTTCTAGACCTTCAGATAATGTCTCTTTCAATCTACTTTGAACTTCACTCACCAGTCTTTTTTCCTTCTTAAACAGTTCCTCTGGGATCTTTGGGCCCAATTTATATCCTTTCCTACCCCATCAACTTCAAATGGTTTCCTTTTAATCTGAGGAAAAAAGCATTTTTGTTTTTCTTTCAATGAGTCTCTCATTCCCCTCTCCCCACTCCTTTTCTCTTTTCATCATCTTCTTTTCTCTCTCTCCTCCCTTTTTTCTTCTCCTTCTCTCTCCTTCCTTCTATCTCTTCCTTCCTTCTCACAAACCTTCTGTTTTCTCGTAGACCTTATATGACCTGTAAACCCAGATTCCGAAGTATTAGCAAGCAAAATTATCATTCCTTCTAATATAGGGCTGGGAGAAATTCATCCCCAAACCTTCCCAGGATGTGAAGAAAAATATTTCTACTTCCAGCACCTTCCTTTCTACATGACATAAAAAAGAAGAAAAAGAAAATTGAATTAAGAGTCTGAATGTATATGTATATCCTACCACAATCATGTATTTTGGGTAAAATTAGTCTCAGCAAAGTCTCATTTTATTCTGATTGTCACGTATTTGTCTCTTTTCTTCAAATTTTAAACTTTTTATTTTGCATTGGGGTATATAGTTCAGTTGGTAAAGAATCCACCTGCAATGCAGGAGACCCCGGTTTGATTCCCGGGTCAGGATGATCCCCTGGAGAAGGGATAGGCTACCCACTCCAGTATTCTTGGGCTTCCCTTGTGGCTCAGCTGGTAAAGAATCTGCCTGCAATGTGGGAGACCTGGGTTCAATCCCTGGGTTGGGAAGACCCCCTGGAGAAGGGAAAGGCTACCCACTCCAGTATTCTGGCCTGGAGAATTCCATTGACTGTATCGTCTATGTGTTCCCAAAGAGTCGGACATGACTGAGTGACTTTCAATTTCACTTTCATAGCCAGTTAACAATGTTGTGGTAGTTTCACATGAACAGTGAAGGAACTCAACCAGACATATACATGAATCCATTCTCCCCCAAACCCCACTTCCATCCAGGCTGCCCCCATAACATTGAGTAGAGTTCCATGTGCTATACAACAGGTCCTTGCTGGTTTTACATTTTGAAGATAGCAGTGTGTACATGGATTGTCACATATTTATAATGCCCATCGGTGGACATTATAAAGGAGAAATTGTGTGTATTCTCAATGGCACAGTCTTTTAAATATCAGAATCCTGGTACCAAGACTAGGGGGACCAGGAAACAACACTCACAGGCTGGTACCTGAACAAAGCCTTTCTCATCAGGGCATGCTGTGCTTTGCACATGCATATAGACAAATTCTAAAGAAGCACAAGCATTTTAAATAATAAAATGAAAACAAAACCCAAATATATATATACCCAAAAGACAAATAAAGGTGATCCAGGACAATCCTCCTGAGATTTTCTTAAAATTTCTCAACTTATGAAATATTTACTGCCTTGTTTGAAAAGTTAAAGCCATGTATGCCTAAACTTCCAGGCTTCAGAGGAAAAAAGTAATTCCTCTTGGATATGACTTATACACATTGTATAAGCTTTGGTGTGATTGGCAAGTCAGAGAACGTACAGATGAGAGAAGGAAAAATAAATACCCCAATGACTGTCAAAGATGTTCTGTGGTATAGTTCACAGCTTCCATCATGCTATGGAATTCAGATTTATTTCTAAACCTCTCTGAGAGAGTTCTCTGGTGGGATAGTTGTTAATCTCAACAGACTGGGAAGAAATTCCTAGAAGATATTTTTAATGAAGCATACATAAGAAGCCCAAGTTGAACAGAATATTAAAGGAAGGGTCTTGCGGGAGAGTGTTTTCAATGATTTTTAGGCCCACACAGTTTTCTATAATGGTCTTTTAATATGTTTATATGAAAATAAGGTGTCTAATTTATCTTCAGATATATTTATCCTAGTACCTGTATGTTTCTTGCTCAGCTCTCACCCGTGGCAAAAAACAAGGGCAGAGTCACAGAGGTAGTTCTCTTTTAGGGTGGAAGTGAGATGTTTTTCTCTTACAACCCTTAGTTAGAAATATATTTTTCAGGAACATTTTTATTCCAGTGAGCATAGCAGCCTTACTCAGTATTTTTACAGCCTTTGTATTTGTGAAGTGCTTTAAAATGAGCTTGATTAGACACATACTTCATCATCTAAGGAAAAAATCAATACAAGGCATCATTCCCACTTAACAGATAACATAGATGCATCACCATAAGAGTATATTTCTTAGGAAGGAGGCTGGGTTGCCTATTCAAGTTGGTCTTCCAAGTCAGTGGAAGACAAGGGAATAAGATCTGGTATTCTTTAACTTCTAGTGTACTGCCTTGGTTGCTTAGCTGTGTCTGTTTTCATACATTAATCAATAACACCATAATTATCAGGAATGACAATTGCACATCAATAATTCATCCTCCAATGTAAGTACATAAAAGGATTAATATTACATGGGCTCTAGAATATAGAGAAGGAAAGGTCACTAAATGATATATTAGAACCACCATGATAGCAGACCAACAAATTAAACCCAACAGGAAAAATCAACATTTGTTGGCTAAACCTAATAAAATCTTGCAGTTTATTGATGTTGTTCCTCCAGTGGGCAGAAATAGCTCTAGGATAAGTTAGAAAGACAATAAATAAGCATGTGGATCAGAAAGAGTTGGTGACACATGTGGAGATCAAGGTGGCTCAAAATAAAGCTGTAAGTACAAATTTCAATAGATCCATCATTGCTAAAATGTTGTCTTACCTTTAGAATTATTTTTTGTTACTAAAGTGTAAAGAGACTAATATTTTTTTCTAAATCCTGAGTCAAAGACTTTTGGTAGTCATAATTTTTGTGAGTCTCTGGAAGGTCATTTTACTAGTGATATCTTGTAAATTACAGAATCCTTTCTTCTTTAATGACCACTCTCCTGCAGATTAGAATGGTCTTCTGTGTTGATGAATTCTTTTAAAAGACCAGTGGGCATACAAATGTATAAACATGACAGATAGGCAAAATAATAAATTTTTAAAAGTCTCTTTACAAGATATTTTTTTATAATAAATGTGTATTGAGTCTAATGAGACCAAGACAGACTCTTTACTATTTTGATGTTAAAGATCAAAATGAATCCTACTTCCAACTTCCAAGAAACTATGTAAAATTGTGTCAAAGATATTTTCATAAAAATACTGAATACAGAATTTCTTTTGGAGCAAATAAATAAATAGAAAAATAAAATAAGAACAACCTAAAAATCCAACATGGGAAGTTGATTACATAAAAGAAACTACTTTTGTATGAGGGAATAATAGGCAGCCCGTATAAACTTTGTCTATGAATTACTTCAATGACTGAATAGATTAGGTCCTCCTAATCAATTAAGTTTTTTAAAAAGGTAGAATAAAAATTATACACAGTAGGGTATTTTATGCTTTTCCCTTTTCTATGTAAGTATCTAAAAATTCTGGAAAGATATATGCCCAAATACCAAAACTTTTAAAATAGTTTATGTAAAATGTTTATTTTTATACTTTTCTGTATGTTCAAAATTTTCTACAATAAGAATTTCATATTGCCTTGATTAACCTAAAAGAATTAAGATTTTTGCTCTATTAGTTTCATTTTAATGAATTGTTTTAGTTTCTCAAGTTTATCAATCTTGTTCTTTGACACTTGTTATTCTTTCTGTCTGGAATGTTCTTTTCTTATTCTTGTGACTGGCTGCTTTATTTCATTTTATGTTTCTGCTCAAACATTATTTCCTCAGTGAAACTTTCCAAAAGTACCCTATGGAATGTACAGCTCCCTCCCCCATATTTCATCATTCTTATCCCATTATGGTGCTTCCTTTTCTTCATGATACTACCAGAAATTACATTATTAACCTATTATTTAGTCTATTTATTTGTTAATTTCAGCCTATTACATTACTAAAGAAATCTGCATGAGAAAACTTGCCTACTTTAAGTTCCCAGGTCCTAAAACTCTACCTTGCTTAAAGGAGGCGACAGATTCCTATCTGTAACACCTGTACAGATGTTACTTTAAATCTAGAAATAGCTAAGTAATCTCAAGTGCCTCTAAAACAAGACCAAAAAAATTCATTAGTTTCCCTGGGCTGTATATAAATCTATTTTCACAACTATTTTGACATGAAATTGAGAAGAAGTATCATTTTCCAGGACAAATAATAGAGTGTAGTAAATGGCAAACTGTAGAACAGTTAGGTTCTACATGAATGTATGTATTAGACTTGGTGTTCCTATTGGTTGTTTGTAAAGTCGTTGTTTGAGTGGCAGCCTTCGGGGAACTTTATCTTCCAGCCAAAAGTAAAATTGTCCTTCAGTAAAAGGACGGGTTTCCTGGAGCCTTTATAAATAAGTTACAAGATGGATATGTTGGAAGTGAGCCCTTTCATGGGATTTAAAGTGTTGCTGGAAGTCATCAATTGCTACAAACTCTATGATTTTTCTTCATTGAGTGTCATGATGATATATTCTTTGTACTAGATGTGAAATAAATACATGTGTCTATATTTCATCTAGGCAGATAAAACAAGGGACCTGAAAGTAGTCTCTTTATTCTGAAAAACTGGATATAATATATTAAGAAGGCGTTGAGAGAATAGTTAGGGAAACCTTTCTGCACATTTTAGTTTTTTTTAATCCCATATTATTGTCATATTCCAACAGTACAGTAGAAACCATACCTACATATAAATGTTCCTTATTATATTCTGCCAAATTTTAGAAATAACAATAGTATTATTATTATTATTAATGATGCCTAAAATTTACTAAGCAACTATTATGTCCTAGGTAGTATAATAAACACTTTAATATGTAATTATGTATAATTTACTTTTTACAATTATGCTCTTAGGTTGGCCTTTTATGAGCCTCGTTTAAGAAATGAGGAAAATGAGATCTGAGATCGGAGGGGATGTTAAGTTCCCCAGGCTACATGGTTAAAGTGGTGAAAATGGCATTTGGCCCCAAGTTGGACTGCTTCCAAACCCTGGGATTTTTAACTCCTACCATCTTAATGAATTCTGTTGTTTGAATTTGAGAAGAGATTTTCTTCATTTAACACTTATTTAATTTCCAGGAAGAACTACTAAAACATGTTACAAGAATATAATACAAGTAAGAGGAATTATGTAACTTACTGCTGAGAATAGCTAGGAATATATTTATCTCTTGACTGAGTGAAGGAAATAAGAATGTTTCTTTGCTCACCTACTACAACAGATTATCATAAATTCTAAAGTATGCACAGTCTTTGTTTTTAATTTCCATAAAGCCAAGGGCCATGCCTTGCATTTCTTTTGTGACGTCTCATTGTGTTTAGTATAGTGCCCTGCAGAGTTAAGTGGTCAAAAAACGCTTGTTGACAGAATTTCTCATTGTGCACCTGTCAATATCCTACAGTGTACTTTTAGGATTTAATGAAACTGTACTCTCAAAGAAAGAAATGTGCATCTGTTCTAATGCCCCATGAAAATCAATATATGTACTATAATGACTTGAAAACATCCATTTATTTTTTTTTCTGCTTTACTTTTCCCACCTGTTTATAGAAGGAAATAATAACTATGTATTCTTTTTTTTGTTGTTTTTTAGCAAGTTGAAACATGAGGAAGTTAGGTTTGATAGTTGTTCTGAAAATACTTACTTGTTACTTACTTTTCATGTTAACATGTAGCTTATAGAACTTTTATTTTTAAATGCTAGCTTCTTTTGTTTAGTTATTCTGAATACAGGGAACATGGCACCATTTATTCAAGGTACGCTAAACTAACACCCAAGCTACATCTTGAGGGCTCCTGCCTGCAGTGCAGGAGAGCCAGGAGGTGCAGGTTCAGTCCCTGAGTCGGGAAGATTCCCTGGAGGAAATGGGAACCCATTCCAGTATCCTTGCCTGGAAAATCCCATGAATAGAGGAGCCTAATGGGCTCCAATCCATATAGCCAAGTCAGAAATGACTGAGCCCAGCATAGCAGGAGCTACATCTTGACTTGACCATATTCCTGACAGACTCTTGATGAAAGTGAAAGAGGAGAGTGAAAAAATTGGCTTAAAACTCAACATTCAGGAAACTAAGATCATGGCATCTGGTCCCATCACCTCATGGCAAATACACAGAGAAACAATGGAAACAGTGACAGACTTTATTTTGGGGGGCTCCAAAATCACTGTGGATGATAACTGCAGCCATGAAATTAAAAGACGCTTACTCCTTGGAAGGAAAGTTATGACCAACCTAGATAGCATATTAAAAAGCAGAGACATTACTTTGCCAACAAAGGTCTGTCTAGTCAAAGTCATGGTTTTTCCAGTAGTCATGTATGGTTGTGAGAGCTGGACTATAAAGAAAGCTGAGCACCAACGAATTGATGCTTTTGAACTGTGGTGTTGGAGAAGACTCTTGAGAGTCCCCAGACTGCAAGGAGATCCAACCAGTCCATCCTAAAGGAAATCAGTCCTGAATGTTCATTGGAAGGACTGATGCTGAACCTGAAACTCCAGTACTTTGGTCACCTGATGCAGAGAACTGACTCATTTGAAAAGACCCTGTTACTGGGAAAGATTGAAGGTGGGAGGAGAAGGGGATGACAGAGGATGAGATGGTTGGATGGCATCACCGACTCAATGGACATGGGTTTGGGTAAACTCCGGGAGTTGGTAATGGACAGGGAGGCCTGGTGTGTTGAGGTTCATGGGGTCACAAAGAGTTGGACACGGCTGAGCAACTGAACTGAACTGATATGGATGTAGTGAAATAGCAGGATTCCCTCATTTTGTATATTGCTCACTATGTCACTCAAATGCTGTTATTAATCTCCTCCCTGGTATAAAGTAGGTGTTGAAGGAAATTATTTATAAGTTTCTTAAAATATTTTGGCCCATTTATTTATTTAACTTTTTGGCCATGGGGAATGTAGAATCTTATTTCCCAACCAGGGATTGAATTTGTTCCCCCTGCAGCAGAAGCACTAAGTTTTAACCACTGGACCAGCAGGGAAGTCCCTCTAAGGTTTTAATAGAGTAATATTTTCTGATACTACTATATTGCAAAATATATATCTACTATAATATATATATTATGGCATAATATACATCTGTGAGTACATACGTACTCTATATAATGCTATATGTAGTAAAATAGAACTTGTATTTTCCCTGATTGCTCTAATTTGACTGGATTTTGTCTTGAAATATGACTCGTGATTCAAGGTCAGAATAGTGTTGGCT
Source organism: Dama dama (assembly GCF_033118175.1). Taxonomy (NCBI): domain Eukaryota; kingdom Metazoa; phylum Chordata; class Mammalia; order Artiodactyla; family Cervidae; genus Dama; species Dama dama. The sequence continues at coordinate 24,927,312 of NC_083709.1, forward strand.
TAGAATGGAAGTACAATCTGCTGAGTTCTCTCAACCATAGTTCCCATTTTAAAATAATTCACTATTCATTTGTTAATTTTGGCATTTATGCTCAGGATGTTCTTTAGTATATGCTAAGACCATTTCAAAAGTGGTATGCTATTTTCAGAGTAAGATGTTTACAATGTGGTTTGTTTCAAAATTTGTTGACTATGATTTCTTAACCTCGACTCTATCTATATTATTATCTCTGTATAAACCATTTCCAAAATTCTTTTGAGAATATAAAAAAAAAATCTACTTTAAAAACTCTCATTATAAGTATTTGTGCTTGTTCTCAAAATTATCCATTTCCAGAACATGCAAAATTACATGATCTCAGAGAGATCTAAAATTTTAGACTGGAAAGAAACTTGTGAGTCATCTATGTAACTGTAGATTTTACAAAAAATGCAGAAACTGAGGTTCAGAAAGATTAAGCGAATTGTCCAAGGTCACATAGCTATTTAGAGATAGAATTCACATATGAATCAAGATCTTCTCCTGCTTTAATATTCCATCCTCTCTCCCACTCTTCTTTCTGCTCTATATTTCTCCAATGAGATCAACTTCAGATATATAATCTCATCCATAATCTCTGTGCTATTCTGCAGTTCTGTTCTTTGCTATAGGGCTTCCCAGGTGGCTCAGTGGTGAAGAATCTGCCTGCCAATGCAGGAGATGCAGGAGATTCGGGTTCAATCCCTGGGTTGGGAGGATCCCCTGGGAAAGGGAATGACAACCCACTCCAGTATCCTTGCCTGGAAAATGCCATGGACAAAGGATCCTGGTGGGCTACAGTCCATAGGGTTGCAAAGAGTCAGACACGACTGAGCATGCACACATATGTAGGCACTTTTCAGATTGCTACACCTTCTTGAAGAACTGACCCTTTTATCATTGTATATTACCCTCTCTGTCTCTGATTTGTTTTTAAATTTTGAGATGTATTTTCCCTGTTATTAATATATATTAGTGTGTTATCTGTTATATTACTTTATTTTATATATCAGGTATAAATAGATGCTAGGAGGGATTGGGGGCAGGAGGAGAAGGGGACGATAGAGGATGAGATGGCTGGGTGGCACCACCGACTCGATGGACATGAGTTTGAGTAAACTCCGGGAGTTGGTGATGGACAGGGAGGCCTGGCGTGCTGCAAATCATGGGGTCGCAAAGAGTCGGACACGACTGAGCGACTGAACTGAACTGATAAATAGATAATACATTAACTTATTTATTGTAGGGGAGGAAAATTTTCCTCTACCCTTCTAGGTTCTTTTGGCTGGTCTGTTAGTTAAATTGACCTAAGAGTAATGAAAAAACAATGTGTGTGCAGGAAATCCACAGATGAGACGTTCCCTAACAGGCAAGCAGTTGAGGCTCATATGCCATTCTGAGCTAAGGAAAAAGAGATGGGAGTGTGCAGTTTCAAGAGAAAGGAAGACAATTCACAAAAAGATGGGAAGAGCAAATATTTGGTAAACAAACGCTCGCCTTGCCATTCAGAGACAGTAGACACAGACAGGACTGAACAAATAGGCCCTGCCGGCTTCCCCCTAGCTTACCACACCTGGCCTGTGTTTTTTTAATTTCTTGTGATGGTTTTCTCCGTGTACCAGGTCACCTATCTAAATTATTTTAGCCAGTTAAGGCGGAGGTAAAAAACAAAACATCTTTTTCCCTGAGTCTTTGGTCCTGAACTTCAGGTCAATGTAATTCATATGCAAAAGTGACACTTGGGAGGAGGGTTGCTCTGAGCCCCTTCAACATCAGTATGTTAGTATCATCATTTTTGCTTTAACTCTTAGTAAAATATAATCAAAAATAAAATATTCTGCCAACCCAGAAAAAATTCTCCCCAAAGAGAGATGAGAGAACAGTTCTGTCACTGAATAATTGAAACCAGACTGTGATGCGTATCACAGGCAATCTTCTGAGACTGCAAAAACAGAAAGAAATCTCAGCCTTTTGTATAACCTGGAGATACAATCCATAGCCTGCATGTTTTCAGGATAAATGATAACTAATTCTCACATAAGAGGACTTAATATCTGTCACACAGTGTTCATCCTAAATCGGCCTGATAACTAGGGTGACAACCTGTGTTTCCTAAGTGCCTTTATCCAAATGAGAATTAAACTTCTCATATTTATAGGACAGGAGGTAGCTTTGCACTATCCTGAGAAATTCAGGCTTCTGTCCTTCCGTGGAAACTGGGGATAGAAGTGTTATCTTCTTTAATGATTTAGTTTCAAAGAGAGGGCAGCCAGGTCCTTGTGAAAAAAAGTTCCTATGTTCTTCAACCCTGGCAAGAGGCTTATTTAGCTTTCAAAAAGATGTACATGTTGCTCAAAGGGGCAGGAAAAGAATCACAAATAAAAGTTTTCTAAAGTAAATTCTCTACGCAAAGGGAGGGGAATGGAAAAGTCTTCCTTTTTGCACTAGGGAAAATTCTCTTTTTTGAATCTGTGTTTACCCTTAGAGAGAGGGAGAAGGCACCTTATTACTTCAAGGTGGAGGTGACCTCGAGGCATTTATTGACTGGTTGGGGAGGTTCCTCTCCTGCTAGATGGAGATGGGTGTTCCTGTTCCCCACATGTTCCCCAAGACACCACGGTAGGCACGGCTTCGCCACCACTGGGTAAGGGTAGATGTCCTGACTCTCCACCTGTCCTCCTCTGACAGCCCCCCAAAGGGGAGCTGCACCTCGTGACTGCCCAGTGGGGGTGGAAGGACCAGCTCCTCACAGGGTCCCCGCTGGCCTCTCCTCGCTGACTGATAGAGATGGAAACCTCAGCTCCGTCTGACCCCACTCTGCGGAGGCTGTTGGCTTTGTTGCAGTCCCTCCAGGATAGACGCCTGGCCTCCCCGTTCAGCCTTTGCTGGCATCAGAACAGGTAGGGCCAGAGGTTTCCCTGTAGTCTTTGCCTGGAGCAGAACCATTATTTTCTTCATATTTCCTGTCTTGTTAAGCTGCCCCTTGCCTGGTCCTTTCACTGGAGGGCAGACTTTTAAAAAGGAAATATTTATTTGCTGGATTGGGTCCTAGTTGCCGCACGCGGGATCTTTCATTACGGCACACAGACTCTCTAGTCGTGGCTCACTGGCTTAGCTTCTCCTTGGCATATGGGATCTTAGTTCCCCGGCCAGGGATCAAACCTGTGTCCCCTGCATCCCCGAGGGCAGACTTCTGTTGGCACTTTTTCGGTCTGCACCTGTTGTTGGTATTTCGGTGCTACTGGGTTCTTCAGCTCCAAATTTACATACATTAGGGAAGAGAAACCCCATCTTGCCTTTCAAACTTTTGTGTTCACTTTGTGTATACTCTATGGGATTTCTAGTTGCACTTAGAGAAATAGGGGAAAGTATGCCCATTCCATCTTCCCAGAAACAGACGTCTCTCTGAGTATTTTGAAAATAGTGCCACGGAAGTCACTGTGTCATGAGAACTCAAAAAGATGTTACCAACATGCCAGACCCTTTACTTTCCTCACCACAAACTTGTAAGGTCCATGAGCACAGGGGCGTCAAGTATTACTCACTTTTAGTCAACTTTCACTTTCTTCCCACAGCGAGAAAACAGAACTTTTTTCCCCCCCTTGTCTTTATAGTCAGATTTTTCTCATGTCTGAAAGTGAATGTTAAATTGAAGCATAATAGTCATGGCACCCAAACATTGCCCTTCCCATCCGAGTACTTGAAGCACTTTTGTCAAAAGCTTAAGATAATTGTTAGATCAAAGAAAAAGTGCCCCCTTTTGTTTGATTAAAATTGCCTATTCCTTCTTTTACTTCAAGAAAGAATTTTAAAAGATTTCTTCATTAAATTATAAAACAAGTCAAGTTAATGGTAATGATAGGGAAAGAATTTTTATTTCTGACTAAAAGAGTGATAACTCATTTTTTTCTTTAATGAGAACAGTAAGTAAAAATAATGATTCTTGCATACTTGCTATCTCATTTAGCATTGCTACAAAATTCTCTCCAATAAACACAAGTGGGTTTTTTTTTTTTTTTTTTTTTTTTGCAAAGTTGGGCTTTAGCAGATTTATTATTTCCATTAGGCTGTGGAATTAGATTATTCAATCAACCTACTTCAATCTAGAAAAATTTCTTATGGCCCATTATTTTAAGGAACCTTCTTTTGTAAAGCACATGATTGTGGGGAAAAAAAAAAGAAGAAGAAAGGAAAGACTATCCTATTACTTTCCTTCTTCTTTTATTATTAGTTTTAAATCATTCTTGTTGCAGTCCATATGTAATAAGGCTATTAAATACATTTATAGCCACAGTTATTCTAAGAAACTTGAAAAATAAAGATTAATATCTTGATCCAAACTCAATCACTGGTCTGAGTATATCAAATACATTAAACTTCCTTTTCAGCATAGGAAAATATACTTACACCAGAAGAAGTATACATTTTTAGGTCTAATTACTCTAGAAGGTTTTGGGTAAAACTTTTGGTAAAACTTCAAAGATTTTTCCTATGAATAAATAGCCAAATGAATCAAATTGAGTTTAGGAAGATAGGTAGATAGGTACAATGTTGAAAAGGTATTTTCTAAAGTAAAATGTACTCTGCACCTTATTTTTCCTAAAAAATATCTTCCCACAGATCATATTAGTTTGTATATGTAATTGTATACATTTGTATGTGTACATGCTGAAGCAATAGTTAGAACCAGACATGTAACAACAGACTGGTTCCAAATTGGGAGAGCAGTACGTCAAGGCTGTATATTGTCACCCTGCTTATTTAACTTATATTCAGAGTACATCATGCAAAATGCCAGGCTGGATGAAGCACAAGCTGGAATCAAGATTGCCAGGAGAAATATCAATAACCCCAGACATGCAGATGACACCACCTTTATGGCAGAAAAGGAAGAAGAACTAAAGAGCCTCTTGATGAAGGCAAAAGAGGAGAGTGAAAAAGCTGGCTAAAAACTCAACATTCAAAAAACTAAGATCATAGCATCTGGTCTCCTCACTTCATGGCAAATAGAAAGGGAAAAAGTGGAAGCTGTGACAGATTTTCTTTCTTGGGCTCTGGTCCCATCACTTCATGGAACATAGATGGGAAAACAATGGCAACAGTGCCAGACTTTATTTTATTGGGCTCCAGAATCACTGCAGATGATGACTGCAGCCATGAAATTAAAAGATGCTTACTCCTTGGAAGAAACGCTATGACCAACCTAGACAACATATTAAAAAGCAGAGACATTACTTTTCCAACAAAGGTCCATCTAGTCAAAGCTATGGTTTTTCCAGTAGTCATTTATGGATGTGCGAGTTGGACCATAAGAAGAATGAACACTAAAGAATTGAAGCTTTTGAACTGTGGTGTTGGAGGAGACTCTTGAGAGTCACTTGGACTGCAAGGAGATCAAACCAGTCAATCCTAAAGGAAATCAGTCCAGAATATTCATTGGAAGGAATGATGCTGAAGATAAACCTCCAGTATTTTGGCCACCTATTACAAAGGACTGACTCATTAGAAAAGACCCTGATACTGGGAAAGATTGAAGGCAGGATAAGAAGGGGATGACAGAGGACAAGATTGTTGGATGGCATCACCGACTCAATGGATATGAGTTTGAACAAGCTCTGGAAGATGGTGAGGGAAAGGGAAGCCTGGCGTGCTAGAGTCCATGGGGTCACAAAGAGTTGGACACAATTGAACTGCTGAACAACAAATATTTTGGGAGAAAGTGTTCTAAGTAACACCATGGTCTAGAGTAGCTCTAAAAAGTTTATTATTTGGCTTTTAGATGATTAATAACTATCTTCCAGCTTGGTATTCCAAAGTTGATTGAGGCCTGATCTCTAATTTGTTTATAAAAATTGCTATTTCTCAACACTAACATTGTTAAATAAGAAACCTACCTTCACTGACTGAATCAGCACAGGAACTTTTAATATGCATTAAATGGAAGTAACCCTGCAGGTCAAACTTATACTTACCTGACTATTGTATAATGATACTTATCATTTTAGTTTTCCTTTTTAATCAAGTCAGGCTTTTATATATGTGTTGATTACATGATTTCCCACAGGATTGTTTTTTAAAGAGCTGAAAATTTTATTTTCACATTTCACAATACAAATGAAAATTGTCTTTTTTTTTTTTTTTTTGGTCCCATTACTTCCCTCCAAAACTACTCTCACTTTGATAAGAAGGGGGAACAAGTTTTCCTTGTTATCCTCTTAGAAAACACCCCAAGTCACAGCACCATGATCTTCTGATGAAGTAAAACAAGTAATGTAAAATTGATATGAAGAGGCTCCCCAATCTCTTTATCTTTCTGGCCAGGTCATTCCTCACCAGGTGGGCACCATCAAGGGACAGACAGAAGGAAGGTCTCAGCACTGGGGGCCCATTGGTATGGGCATCATTGGTATGTGGCCTTGCATAGGCAGCCTCATTCTAGGAGCAGGTCCCACTGGCATGATCCCTGGAGGAGGAGGGCCCATCATTGGCATCATGGGAGGACCCCCCATGTGGGGTGCTAGCTTCATCCCTGGGCAAGGAGGTCCTGGGAGGCTGGGGGGAGGTGGGATCATTGCCCCTGCAGGAGGAGGAGCAGAGAGTGGAATAGAAGGTACCTGTCCTTGTTGAAATAGCAGCTGTTTTATCAGTCAGGCTCTGAGCCTGCCCTTCTATCCATTTCTGATAGTAGTCTTTCACATTCTCTTTGTGCTTCCTACCACTGCAGCGTGTCTTTCTCACAGATGCAGAATCGTGGGTGAGGAATGTATCACAGTAGTCACAATAAAACAGGCATGCTGCTCCACAGGCCATTGGCAGCTCTGTTCCCCATAGGATTGTATGTTGGGTGTTTTAGGGAGTGCCTTTCCTCTGCCCCAGATATACTTAAACTTCTGATAATTTGACTTAAGACTCTAATGGCCTCTGTAATATAAAAATTCTTCAAATAGGAAGTAGAATATGTTTAGCTGCCCAAACTCACTGTAGCTCAAGTTTGTTCAGTTAGTTAGGTTGTCTATCATTTTTTTCTTAACAAAGGATGAAGTAGAGGACAAAGATATATATGTTGTTTATAGTATACATGTCGTTTATATTAGTGGAGATATGAAACATATATACTTAAGCTGTCACACCATCTGTCTTAAGAGAAGTATGCTGCTGCCTAGTTGCTCAGTCATCTCCAACTCTTTGCAACCCCATGGACTGTAGCCCATCAGGCTCCTCTGTCCGTGGAGATTCTCCAGGCAAGAATACGATCCTTCCAACCCAGGGATTGACCCAGGTTTCCTGCATTGCCAGCAAATTCTTTACCGTCTGAGCCACAGGGAAGCCCCAGCCCTTAATTTGTTCTCCTAAAAGACTAAAGAGATCATTCCAGATTTGGATGACCCTAAGGTATTTTCCATTGAAATAGGAGGCTTGTTATTAATATTCACAGCAATGCAATTGGCATGGCCTTCTTTCCAAATAATGCTATTTTTCAGCTTCTTTCCATGCTGAGTTCCATGAAAAAGACGCCATATGTAAGAGATCGTTTTATAGACATTATTAGCATGGGGTTTGAATTTGACAGTGTGAGGATGTTTTTGTACTAAATTTTTTTTCATGAAATATAAACCTTAAATACTAACACTGAAAATATTAGAGAACATTTCAGTATAAAGGATAGTGCTAGACATATAACTAAAGCAAGAGAAGCATCCTCTTGATAAGATGCCTAGAATTCAGAATATTTTGGGCCTTTTCATCATAAGCATGCTAAGGGTCATTGGAACTGAGTGTCTTGATGGTATCATCTGTAAAATGGAGTTAATGGCCCCTTTTTCTTACTTATCTCACAGAATATGGTGAAAGATAATAGAACTTTGCAAGTAGCCTCGGAAAATCATTACACAAATAGAAAGTTTTACTATATCTATGTGGGAATATGTCCTTTGAAACACATTAAGGAAGAGAGTACTATGTCTTAGAACTGAGGATACTACTTTATGCAGGTTTCCAAATGTATGGCATTACTGGAAATATTAATCTTATTTGCTGTTTAATTTTGTAAGTGAGAATAATTTCTCACTTCCTTTTCATGAAAATATCTAAAATCCCTTTAACATTTCAGAAAATTTAAGTACTTATAATTTTTAATTTCAATAGAAAAATTAATTTTCCCACACCTTTCCTGTAAGAGTTCAGTATTACTGGAAAATGGTTTATCAGTGAATGACTTCTATACAGGGAAAATTTCTCTCCTACACATACTACTTTTAAGCACATTTTCTGAAGTCCATCAACTTGCAGGCCCCCTTCACCCTCTAATTTGATGATATCCTGGCATACCTTTACATTTTTCTCTGATCGTAGAGATAGCATCTTTCCCTCGAAGGCTAATCTCTTGATCTTGTTATTCTCTATTCTCAAGCTTTCCACTGTTCAATCCTGATCAAAGCTTTTCCAATGGTATATTGAGATCTCCATGTTATGTGTTTTCATTATCTTCTATGATAGGAATTTAAGACATGTGATGAGTAAATAATGGCCGTACTTGAAATTCTGATACTTGTCAAAAATATATATATATGATTTGTTTCACTAGTAAAGTTGCTTTATTATCTTTTTGATTTGTTAGTCTAACCCTACATACCACTAAAATTAAGCAAGAAATTGTGATGGGAAAAATTTTGATGTCAAAATGTATAAAGCATACATAAGGGTTAACTGTAGCAAGAAATATGTGAATGTTACAGAGAAAAAAAAAAGCATTTTTGTTAAACATACAAGAAGGTGGAAATAAGTTGGCACTCAAATAATTTCCTGTGTGGAAAGATAAAACTTTACAAATGTAAATTATTTTATATATTTATTGCACAGTTAAACTCTCAATAAATATTGAGGTTTTCCATAATTTAAAATTAAAATTTACTAAAAATAAAATCTGGGTGGTCATATTCAATATATTTTAAGTTATTAGTGACCCTGCTGTTTGGTCACTAAGTCGTGTCTGACCATTTTGTGACCCCATAGACTATAGCCCGCAAGGCTCTTCTGTCCATGGGATTTCTCTGGCAAGAGTGCTGGAGTGGGTTGCCATTTCCTTCTCCAAGGGATCTTCTGGGCCCAGGATCAAACCCATGTCTCCTGCATTGGCAGGCAGCTTCTTTACCACTGAGCAACCAGGGGAGCCCAGGGATTTACCCTATCAAATATCAAATCACATTATAAAACTACTGTAATTGAAACATGAGATATTAGGTTATAAAAGACATTAGACCTCAGAAATAGAACTAATAATTTCATATATGACAGAGATGAGATCTATTCCCTTTTCCTTTCTAATGTTAGAAACCTATCTACACTTTTAATTTTTGAGTAGCTTCCCTAGTGGAGATTACCCATTTTATTTTTATTTTTTTGAAGAGTCAATTTTTAATTAATTTATGAATTCAACCTTTTTCACATGTAAATTAATTGATTTCTGTATCTGTATAAATATAAATAATTTTTCATCTTCTTTCATTGAATCTGTTGAATAAATTGTTTGCAAATTCTCTAATATAAAGTTTAGTTTCCTTTATTCCTTTTATGATATTGTCTGTTTAAAAAGCTTTTAAATGTATAAATGTGAAGTTGAGTATATTTGGTTAATATCTCATGTTTTTCTAAGAGATATTTTAATTGTTTTCACTTCTAATACAGTCTGCAGTTGTGCAATTGTAGTTTTGATTTTCTCTTTAAACCTAAAAGAATTGAGAAGTAATTTTTGTCCGTTGTTGGAATTTTTGTTATTTTTCTTTGATTGCCTTTTTTTGATCATTGGTCTGTACAGGATGTACTTTTATGGAAGTAAATTAAATTATAATTATTTCTCTTATCAGTTTTTATTAATGAACTATGAACACATGAAAACAGGTGAATTATCTATTAGGGTGGTATGTGGTTCAATGTTTATTAATCTTGTTTAAATTCCTATAACTTAATTGTTTATTTTTTTTTACTTTATTAAAAAACTGAGAAAGAATGTGTTGAATTTTCCTACTAATGATGTGTTTCTGTTTGATCATCAGTGTATTTTTCACAGTTTTGTTGTGTACACTTTGATGTTAAGTTATTCCGTTCCCAAGTTTTGTGACTCTGTTACTGGATATTTTATGTTTATTCAGATACTCTTGTGTGTGTGTTCACAACGTGTCTGATTTTCTGTCTAAAATTAGTACTCTCGTTCCTGGAAATTTTGTTCTTCTTTGTTACTCTAATATTTGTTTCTACTTTTATTTTAAGTGATTTTCTTGTAAACCATATATATTAGAATTTTATTTTTCTTTCTAAAGTTATCAGAGAATTTTTTTTTTTTAAACTGGGAATTGTACCATGTATTTATTGCTATAACCCAAGATTATTTGCTTTAATTTTCAACATTCTGGGAAATATGTGTACACTGTTTGGGCTTTGCCACTTTTTAAAAATCACCTCTTTAATGAAATAACAACAAAATGGTATGTTTTAACTTTCTCCATAGTTATGAGGAGGAATTTTGCTTACTTTTATTTTCCCCATTCTTTTCTTTTTAAATATGTGTATATAGAACTCCAAAATATTTTAAAATCATATTCTATTCTAAATCTTATTCTAGTTTAAGAATAATTTTTCACACTTTTAATGCTGTCAACACATCTTCAGCTATTTTTTTAGATTTAACTTTATAACTAAGCAATTTTGATATTTATCATAAATAAGTTTGCAACATAGCTCCCCACTCTTTAAATTTAAATATCTAGCTACTTAAACATAGATTCAGATAATATTTTAAAGAATGACACATAGATTTAATATTTTCTGAACTTTGACTTTTTCTGTGAATATCACTGTGTTGCTTGTTAATAGAAACAATAACGGCCTCGGTATAAAGTTTTAAATCCCAACGTTTTCCCCTGAGGAATAAGAGATATTTAAACCAAAAAAAGGATTATATGTGTGGAGTGAAGTCATGATATTGTTGTGTGCTAAAGGGATCAGAGTGAGTGTGTGTAATTCCACAGGGCAAAACCAAGATCAAAGGTAGAAGCTATATAGAAAGTTGGATGAATAAAAAGTTGATCTGTTTAACACAGAGAGTGTTCTAAAGATAGAGGCAGAGCTGCCTTACAAAGTCACAAAATGTAGTACGTTTTCCTCCAGTGACTTCGTGCCTCCTTCTTAAGGTATTGTGCAGAGGGAATTGATACTAGATTGTTTTAAGAGTAGGGAACTTTCCCTTAAGTAGGTATCTGCCTCAAAACTAGAGTATCCATCTCTTTTATCAAGGCTGATACACTGTGTAGTGAACTGTAAATAGATGGAACTATTAAGATGAGACTTTACAGAAATTGTGCATTTATTTACTTATTTTTGAGAAAAAAATAAAGCCTTGGTTACTTTGGGTAATTAATAGCCTGTTGCCATCAGAGTGTCGCATGCTTTTGCAGCATGATGGATGGTGGAGGGGGCGTGGCTTGGGGAGGTGTGGCTTGCATTTCAGGTATTCAGTAGACGTGGCTCCTTTGCTGCCCTCTTTCCGTGGCCCTCCTTTGAATACCAGACAGATGCTAAACTAAGCATCCATACTGCTCATACTGAAGTCCGCGAAAGGATTGTAACCAGAGCAAAAGCCCTCTAGTGGAAGATCTGTTTGAAACTCTATTACATAGTATGTGACTGTTAGCTAGAGGGATTCTAAATAGTTCTTTTAGGGGCCTTTTTATGCTTTTTTTAAATTGCTGAGTTCCGGATATCACTTGGGTGGGTAGTCTAAATATTTAATGTTAACCTAACGGAAAAGAACACCACTTTTATTGCTTTTTATTGTTAAACAACACATACCAACTACATAGAAGGGAAGAACAGAACAACTATATAGATTCTGAATTTCCATTTTAGAAAACTGTCCCTAAATGTGTAACGTACCATTCCCACTTAACTTATAGCTGAACCAGGTAACGTGAAAGAACTTAGAGGAAAACAGCAAAGAAAAGCTGAACTTCTGTTTTATGCTTTACATTGGCTCCTGATCTATCTCCCCTGCACAGTAGGGGGATCATAGTTCATGGTATTAGTAAAGCAGGACCAAAAGCTTACTAGCATTTAAATATAGCCTGGTGACCTCAGGGAATTTCTGGATTTTAGTTCTGGTTCTGCCAGCTCCTGTTAGATCTTTGTCAATTACCAGAGCTTCAAATTCCTTATCTGAAATTGGAGGGGCTATTCCATGTAATAATAATGCCCACTGCTATATTGAGTTCTTGCTATGTGCCACATATTGTGCTAAGCACTTTATATGTATTATTTCATTTAATCTTCACAACAACCCATATGTTAGAGATGTGACCCAACTGATACTACCATTAGAACACTGGTCTGCCAGACAGCAAATCTATATACCTGAAAACAGTATAAATCTTAAAAACCAAATCTAGGTCTAAAATTTTGTGAGAAATTGGTCTTGGACTAACTAATGTCAATTACATATTGAATTCTCTGTTTCTGGTGAAAACCACCAATGAATTAATTAACCGTACTGTTCCTGGGTCATTTGGTTTAATTCTGGTCCTTAGGTTTAGTCTCCTCCATCATTCCTCTTTCTGTGGCTGCCTATTTTGCTTTCTCTTATTAAGAAATTTTCATTTTCACTGCATTTAAACTGTCAGTATTTTCCTTTATCTGGTGTTATGTTTAGCAAGTTAAACTATCCTCATAATTTTACCAAATTTCTAGAAAATTCCTGTTGGTATTTGATCTGCATTGCATTTTAACATACACTATAGTTTGAAGAAATTTGACATCTGTAGTTATTGTTTAAATATTCAGTCTCATCACACAAGATTGCAGTATATCCCTGTAATTATGTTGTTTTTTAAAGTATTTCCCAATAATATTTTCTATCCTTCAGTATATGTTTAGATCTAACATATTCCTTCTTAAATCAATTTGTAGGTATTTTTCTTTGCTAGTTTCTTTCTCATTTATTGGTCCTTTTGTTTTCTTGATCTTCTCCCTGTCCCATCAAAAGTAGATGTTAAAACACTTTTATCTTATAAAACCCTAAGTATAGGATTTCCTGTACCCTAATTGTGCTGTCTTATCCATCCCAATGATTGCAACTACCCCCTGTACATAGATGAGTTCCACATTTATAGATTAACCCAATCTATGTCTATATTTATACATTAACCCAATATGTCTATAATTCCCTGTAGCCTTCTCTACCAGGTACCATTAGCAGTCCCAAACTCAAAATATCCAGAACCATATTCATTATCTTATTTCTGGGGATAAATTCATACATTTGAATTCCGTATTTTGGTTACTAGTATTACAGTATGTATCCAAATTCAGAGTATTAGAGCCAGCTTCTCTCTCTCTCTCTCTTTTTCTATATACAATCTGCAGCCAGGTCTTTATGCTTTAAGTTCTATGAAGTTTCCAGCATCCATCCCCTTGTTTCCATTGTCATAACCACTGCCAGAGTTCACGCTCTCCTGAAATCTTGTCTGGATTATTGCTTTGACCTTTAAACCTTTCTTTTTGTTTCCATCTTCTTTCCTGGCATCACATCTAGCCTGATAACCATCCTGATCTTCTTTCTATGGCACCGCATCATTTCAGTCTGTCCTGTGGTCAGGATGCTGAGACGGTCCACAGTGGCCCCTTGCCTAACTCGGTACAAGTTCCTCAACTTAGAACTTAAGCCCCTCTTACTCCAGTTTCCTGTGCATTCTCCCTTTCAGGTGATTCTAGTCTTCCAGACTTTACACTGTCCTGCAACTGGACTGTTCCCTTCTTTAGACATACCTGATCATTTTATTCATCTATCCAAATTGGTCATACTGCAGCTGCTCCCCGAATACCTCCTTGGTCACCTCTACCTACTGAAGCCTACCTACTTTAAAAGCATATGATATCTCCCTCACCTCATACCTTAATTTTGGAAACTTGTCATGGTATAATAGGAATATTATGCTGTTTGTGTACATGACTTTTCTTCTTTTCTAGATTTTTCAGCTCCTTAACTGCAGGGATTGATCTTACTCATCTTTCATTCTACTCAGTCTTTTGTGCACATATAGAGTTCTCTAAATATTTATTAAAACAAATTAAATGGACCCCAATTATCATAGGAATTGGCGGTGGTTCAGACAAAGAAACAAATACCTAATTTTTATTAGATTCAGAAGGTGCCTTGGTTAAAATAAAACCTGAGGTAATGCTGATTTCTTCATTTTGCCTTTACCTGACTCAAATTTTAATTCTAAGGTGAGAAGCTGAGAACCTCTGATTACAAAATCCTGCATGTCAATGGGTTTTTCATTGTTAAAATGAGTTATTTGCTAGAAATGCATCATTGCACCTAGGTATTTGATTTAAAAGCTGTGATTTATGACTTAGACTGGAATTTTATAGGAACAATGTCATATTATACCTGAAAATGTCATTTATTTTCATGCTGTATTTAAATTACACTTATACCAAGTTACAGCAACATTTAAAAAGTAATATTTGGTGCTTCCTTACATTTACCACTTGTTTTTATCAGAGTAGAACTGGGTTTAAAGTTACTGAATGGGGAAACAATTCTGCCACAAAAGTGTTACTGCCGAATAATTAATCAAACAAGAAATGTGTTCAGGTATATGGTTTTTGTCTTTCTTTGTTCTGAGAATTTCATTTTTATTTTTGAAATGAATATATTCATGCCCCTGGATTTTCCCTTTTGAAGTGGGATTCATAACATAGCTCAAAACTAAACCCATAGCACATTTTACAGAAGGTAATATAGATACAATTTTCTGATGAATGTGAAGGGTATTTTTCCAAAATGGATTTAAACTAGAATATTCAGCGGTGGGTATGCCTTAGTGTATTCTGGAGGAAATAAGCAATCATTTAAAATAGTGGATAACTGGGTACAGTGGTGAATGTAAAATAAAGTTGAGATAATCAAAGTGCCTCCTGACTCTGTGAGAATGATCAAGGATTAATTTTCAGCATGTATTCATTTTTTTATGTTGTGAGAGCAAGTATTAAATATGTTAGTTTCACCCTTTGTCCAGAAATAGCTGCAGTTCACATTGCCTGCATTTTTTAATTCAGATCAATAATTAAGAATTTTAATATCCCCCTTTATTACTAGTAATTTTTTAAATTCCCTGAGTATTTCTCACTTGACTGCAAACCGCAAAATAATATGCTTTCTTCATAGAAGGTGTCTCTGGTCCCCACCTTTCCACCCACCCCCAGGCAGAGACGACTGAAGCAACTTCGCAGGCACACACACACCAATTAGGAGAAACAAATGTGTCATAATGCATAATTTTTGTTTGTTTCTGGGAGGTCTTTTTCCTTTGACGTGGCAGCATACTTGTTTGTCTTATTTGTTTTGCAAGAGAGGTACAGATTTAGCAAGGAAGCAGTGGCATTCACCTCTATTTTCCTAGCGATCAGTTGTAGGTGTTTATGAGGTATGTGATGGTGATTTTATGGGTTGGAAATCTAGGATTTAGGTACCTTATAGATAGGAGCAATCTAACCAACCCATGTGGCAACTGAACTTATAACCAACAAAACAAATGGGTGAACAAACAAATAAAAATATCAAGTTGCTTTTAAAAGTAAAAGCTTCAACTCTTTTTAGGTCATGTTCAGAGGCTCTAGTCAAAACCACTTCTGAACACAACTCCAAATAACACTAGTATTTTTAAAATATTCAGAGTTGTATTTTATTCACTAATTTGTACCTATTGAGATGAGTACCTGCTTTGTAATACTGATGCCAAGAGTGCCCTGTCTCAGGGAATTTCTTTTTGTGTAGTAGAAGACAAATAAATAGCAAAATGATTTCACAAGGTTAACCTATTCTGAAAAACAGTATTACTTTTTTTTATAAGTATTACGTAGCTAAATAAGTCTGGAAAACTGTGTTAACATTTAATCAGGCTTTTTTTTTTTTCTTCCTTACAAGAGTACTTAGATTTTAACATTTTAATCTTTTTTTTTTTTAAACATCTTCATTTTATTTTTGTAATTTTTTTTGAACTTATCTGGCTTTTGGGTCTTAGTTGTGGCACATGGAATCTAGTTCTCTCACCAGGAATGGAACTCCCAGTACATTGGGAGCACTGAGTCTTAACCACTGGTCTGCCAGGGAAGTCCCTAATATTTTAATCTGCATTGTGAATCTATTAGAGGCAAATATGGTGTGTGGCATTTCATAACCTAGTCTATGAAAACATTGTACACAGTAGGTATCAGCTCCATTTGTTCCGTAGAATATACTTTGAGACTGATTGTCTATAATATGCATAAGTAACTATGAGGCATTGTTGTTGTTATTCATTCACTAAGTCGTGTCCTACTCTTTGCTACCCCATGTAGTGTAGCACCCCAGGCTCCTCTGTCCTCCACTGTCTCCCAAACTCATATCCATTGAGTTAGTGATGCTGCCTAACCATCTCATCTTCTACCGACCCCTTCACCTTTTGCCTTCGATCTTTCCCAGGATCAAGGTCTTTTCCAATGAGTCGGTTCTTCATATCAGGTGGCCAAAGTATTGGAGCTTCAGCTTCAGCATCAGTCCTTCCAGTGAATATTCAGGGTTGATTTCCTCTAGGCTTGACTGGTTTGATCTCCTTGCTGTCCAAGGGACTCTCAAGAGTATTCTCCAACACCACAATTCAAAAGCATCAATTCTTCAGTGCTCAACCTTCTTTACTGTCCAAATTTCACATTCATACATGACTACTGGAAAAACCATAGCTTTGACTATATGGACCTTTGTCATCAAAGTGATGTCTGTGCTTTTTAATATGCTGTCTAGGTTTTGGTCATAGCTTTCCTTCCCAGGAGCAAGCATCTTTTAATTTCATGGCTGTAGTCACTCTCCACAGAGATTCTGGAGCCCAGGGAAATAAATCTGTCACTGCTTCTACTTTTTCCCCTTCTACTTGCCATGAAGTGATGGGACCAGATGCCATGATCTTAGTTTTTTAAATGTCAAATTTTAAGCCAGGCTTCTCACTGTTCCCTTTTACCCTTGTCAAGAGGCTCCTTAGCTCCTCTTCACTTTCTGCCATTAGAGTGGTATCATCTGCATATCTGAGGTTGTCGATATTTCTCCCACCAATCAGACTCTTGAGAGTCCCTGGGACTGCAAGGAGATCCAACCAGTCCATCCTAAAGGAAATAAGTCCTGACTATTCATTGGAAGGACTGATGCTGGAGCTGAAACTCCAATACTTTGGCCACCTGATGAGAAGAATTGACTCATTGGGAAAGACCCTGATGCTGGGAAAGATTGAAGGCAGGAGGAGAAGGGGATGACAGAGGATGAGATGGTTGGATGGCATCACCAACTCAATGGACATGAATTTGAGCAAGCTCCAGGAGTTGGTGATGGACAGGGAAGCCTGGTGTGCTACAGTCCATGGGGTCACAAAGAGCTGGCCACGACTGAGTGACTGAACTGAACTGAACCTTGATTCCAGCTTGTGCTTCATCAAGCCCAGCATTTCACGTGATATGCTCTGCATAGAAGTTAAATCAGCAGGGTGACAATACACAGCATTGTAGTACTCCTTTCCCAATTTTGAACCAGCCCATTGTTCCGTGTCCAGTTCTAAGTGTTGCTTTTTGACCTGCATACAGTTTCTCAGGAGACAGGTAAGGGGGTCTGGTACTATCATCTCTTTAAGACTATAAAGGGTATAAATACAAAATTCACAAGAAAAGCCACATATCTAGGCTATGTTTCATGGTAGCTTTTTGAAGGGTGTTCTTATTTGCCAAAACAGAACCATAATATAATCTTGATAAAAGGTCTATGTGACAGGGTTCCTCTAGGAAATTTTTAATTTAAGGAATATGTTTTTGCATTGCCTCCAACAAGAAAGATAAATATATTGACAATTTGACAGTGGTAATATGAAATTTCACTTGGCACTATTTTTCCTATTATGAGACCTTAAAAAAAGAAACTCTAAAATAAGGAATAAAGCAAGCCTATCTATCATTTTGAAATATAAAGGAATATAACCTGAGCCCCAAGTTAAACAACAATTCTTTATGTAGGCTGAAGAGAGAGGAAGTATGAGGAAAACAACTAGTGGTTCTGAGTATTAAGCTTCTTGAAAGCACAGATTATATATTTTCTACTTCCCTTCTATATGCCCAGGACCTACGAGGGTGCCTGGTGCATAAAGTCATCCAAAATATTACTTTTATACTTCAGTGGAATTCCAAGAATTGCCCTGGGATACTTAATAAGATGTGGCCACTGACTCGCCAGTAGCCCTTGGGTCTGGTCATCTTAACTCTGCAAAAGCCAATCCATTGTAGATGCCACCAGGAGACCTGAGTGTCTGCCTGCCTGACTCCAATGACATCCAAAGAGGTAAATGATTAGAACTCTGGTAAATGGTCACCAGTGAAGAAAAGTTTCAGGTTGTCCAAGCCAATGTGCAAAGTGTGGTCAAAGTATATTTGAAATAAGTAACAGTCATAATAGAAACCTGATCCTGTGTCTGTAATGATAAATGATCTACCTGTGAAGTGATGGAGGCTCAAGGAAGACTTCAGCCTGCAAGAGGGGAAGAGAGGACATTAACATATCAGAATCTTATAGTCCTCACCCAAGGTCCAGGAGGGAAAAATCCAGCTGGAGGAGGTAGAGTTGTGGCCAAAGGTATCCGGGTATGAAATGATAGCAGAGAACTAGAGGACATTCTTATTTATCTCTGTTCTTCATGGTGGAGAACGTGTGACTCAGTTCAGAACAGCCTTGGTTTTGATGACCTTGGGAGAGCAGATTTTCCAGCTGGGAAGCAGATTGGTCCCGATTGTCAGGTTGGATTCTAGGAAGATTCAGTCTGCATTGTAAGTGCATACCTAATCAGCTTTGGTACTTCAATTTTCTTTGAGTCAGCCTGACCCACTTTTATATAATGGAAAAAACTGAAAATTCCAGATTAAATTATTAACTTCCCATAGGGTTAGATATCATATATCAGAACCAGAGCCAAGACTCTAGTCTTCAGATATAGATATGCATACTTATAACTCTGCCTTCACCTTTGTCATTTTCCACATTAGCTCTTATGTATAGTCTGTATTTTAGACTGCTTTAAGAATAGATCTCCTCCATCTTTTTCCACACCATTTCATTAGGATATGTAATTTACTCATCACCTCAGTCTCATAATAAATAGATAATTGTCTTATTTTTTTCACATGTGTACCTTATACAAAAAGGAACAAAAAGACCAGCACAAAATAAGATAACCCATCTTTCAGTGGTCACATATGCTTTTTTTCCTTGTTAATCTCACAAAAAGAAGTTCCTGTTTCACGTAGTCATGTATTTTTCTCAGTATCTGAAAGCTAATATGTTAGAAGGGGGTCTTTTGGTCCAAGATCCATTATAATCACCAAATATATTTTAGGATTCAAAATGTGAAGGCAACTTTGGACGTCAGGGCAATAAAGGAGACTATAAACTGTAGTTTGAGAGAATAAGGACACTAAAAGAAGAAAAATACAAGGAAAATATCTCAAGAAAAATTGTTCCCAGGGCTTTGTTTTAAAATACTGATTTTTCTATGGTGGTGTTCGCTCATACAGATGAAAAATGTGAAAAGTATTCTGTGCAAAAGTGTATGAACCAAACTGCTACATTTGGAAAATGTGCACAAACATTTTCACCTTTCCTTTGCCTTTTTTTTAATCTCAAATTTTCTTTAAAAAATTTTTAATAGTATACCCCAGTATTACTCCAGATAGACATAGGAACTACTTTATTTAGTGTTAACTTAGTGTTATCAATTTTACTGGGATTTCCTATTTCGGAAGTTTACCCAAAATAAGGTGTTGTGGTTTTAAAAATAATTGTATAAAAACAATACATCACTCAGTTCATTTTTATTATGCACTATATATAGTAGATATGTATTATATGTACTATATATGTATATTATAAATTTAAGGACATTAGCACCAATGATTTGTGTAACTGTATTAATATCTATTTATTTCCCCTTCTCATTAACCAAGCCAGGGATCAAACCTGGGTCTCCTGCATTGCAGGCAAATTCTTTAGTATCTGAGCCACTAGGGAAGCCCATAACAATCATATTGTATTTTTAATACCATTTTTTGTTTATAAAATGCAAAAAAAAATCATATGAATTCTTCCAAATATCTTTTTCTCTTTCATATTTTGGAAATGTTCTCATTTTTTGATCCATCTGTTCAGAATGAATGGTGTGTTATTTTAAAGGTGGCAAACTATGAAATATAGCAACTTTCATAATGATCATAATTGAGCCATTTGAGTTCTACAAATATTGCTGCCAGTGGAATACTTTATTGTGGTTTAATTTTAAAATCCCCATAGAAAATATGCTGTATTCCATAAAAACTAAAAAAATGAATTTTTAAATATATATGCAGGTACTTTTTTTTTTTTTTTTATTTTTGCATTCTGAACCCACATAGCTATCCTCGCTCTTCAATTTCTGTTCAGGAGAAGTTCATCTGTAGGAGTGTTTATGTTGTCAACGCGGCAATCAGATTGAAGAAAGACATTTTACAATGCAATCACCTTTGCAATTGCCACTTCTGCAGTGATGGCTATCTAAGCGAATTATGTCACATTCTTTTTTTCTTTCCTTTCTTCATTTAACTACTTGATAACACTTTTCTACTAAGCCCCTCCTTCTAGAATAATTGAAAATAATATGCCAAGAACATTAGAAATCCCCAGCAAAATTCCAAATTTTATTTTTAAAGGCCTGAAATGTCATCCTAATAGAAAATGTCATCTGCAGAATCCTGAATTAGAGAAGCCATCCATGGGTTGTGGACTATGGGGCCACATTTATTTATTTTGACTGTTATGGATATAATAAATCATTCTAAAATAATGTTGACATTTATGCATTCTGCTAACATGGCAGTTTAACAGCCTGCTCCATATACTGCTGCTTGAGTTAAGGATTTGCTATCACATTTTCCAGCTTAGTTCTCCCAATCTTAACACAGCAGACAGTGGTAATGTCAACTGCAAAAGTGCCAAGAGAGAAAAAGATGGATAATGTATTCATATTTATGGGCGATTTTAAACTTCATGCCATTGAGCACATGCCATTTCTCTGAATGGCTCTTCTAGCCCACAGCTTTTGCTTCTTTTCTCTCTCTTTGGGCTACATGAAGGCTTTTTTCGCTTTAGGTATGGCTTTCACTTTGATTTGATCCTGCTCTCTCTGCCCACCAACAGGAACACAGAATGCATTAGCAAGAAAGATATCATAATTGAAATCAATACCATGACTTTGAAGAGTGTTTCAATGATGAGTTCTGGTCCTGTGTATTTTATATGCTGCCATATCCATAATGATATAATGGATTAGACATTTCCATCAATTCAGTCCACACCACCCCCTCCCCTACACACACACACACACACACACACACACACACACACACACACAAGCACAACGCTTGGTAACATTTCTTTTAGAATGAATTTATTGTTCAGCTCTTGGCCTGCCAGTTGTTTGATTAGACTGAACCATTCAATACATAAAAAGAAGAGATGTACTTGTTCTTCCAGGTCAAAAATGTGATTCAAGCACCACGGTGAACATTTTCTGCTTTCACTAAAAAAGTACTAATTCAGAAGTGCAAATGAGCATGTATTTCAATTTATGATGCTATTTGCATGATATTTTCCCCCCTTGACTTCTAATCATTGTTGACTCCTGAAACCTTCTTGGCCGTACTTGACTGCCCATATTTGCCTACACTAATTCATTAGGTGAGCTTTTTCTAGCACTTTGCCCTTCTACCATGTCCCGATCTCTCAAACACAAACTTTGAAATCTTGCAGGTGTGGAATGAAGTGGGGTGATGACCTCTCTGTGTCTTGTTTTCCTGTGGAAAACGTGTGTATGAATTCTAAAGAAGGACCTTAATACTGAATACCAAAGCCAGACAACCCACCTCTGAAATTGTCTTCTGTGAGTTTTTCTAGTAACATCCTGGCCTTTGTAATGGAGAAGCAGCCATAGTAGCCACACTTAAGGTGTCCTGACTTTCTTACAGTCAAACAACCATGATAAGAATTTGGCATTTCCTGCAGAAACAAGAGAATTTTTGCTTTAAAAATTTTTCGCTTAGAAAATTCTCCATAAAAAGCACAGTAGGGATGCACACTGGATCCCTCTGGTGCTCACATTTTTAATTTTATTTTATTTATTTATTTTCTGTGCTGAGTCTTCTCTTTGTGACCTTTGATTGTCCATGACTTCCTTGAATACCTGCAAAACTTCAACAATTGTCAGATGTCACAAGAGTAGATTTCTAGACAAAGGGAATGTCATAATCCATTAGCATTTTTTAACCCACTGATTTTATGCATGTGAATATAAAGGAAACCTTAATCAATATGAGTTTATTTTATTTGCTACTATGGATACCAATGAGCTTCCCAAGTGGCGCTAGTGGTAAAGAACCCACCTGCCAATGCAGGAGATGTAAGATGACATGGGTTCGATCCCTGGGTCAGGAAGATCCCCTGGAGGAGGGCATGGCAACCCACTCCAGTATTCTTGCCTGAAGAAACCCATGGATACAGAAGCCTGGCAGGCTACAGTCCATATAATTACAAAGAGTTGGACATGAGTGAAGTGACTTAGCACACACGCATGCAAGGTTACCAACATATTTTTCTTAAACTTCTATCTTTAGTTCTTGCTTCTGTAAACTAACATTTGTATTCTCCTGTCTAATATCTCAAAGTTCTGTTGAAATTAGGAAAAATATTTATTTAGTTCTTTTTGTTCATTTTGCTTTTCTGAATATAAATGTCAAGCATAATCTTTCAATCTCTCATAAGCACATTTTAAGTGTATACATATAACAAATAGCAAAATGCTGTCCTTTTTTTAAGTATAGGCATTAAAGGTTGAATTAGGAAATGTTGCATATTTAGAATGTTTTTGAAAATCACAAAATGCAAGCTAGAGGATATCTATTTTTCCATTAAGGCTTCCTTGGTGGCTCAAGGGTAAAGAACCTCCCTGCCAGTGCAGGAGATGTGCGTTCAATCTCTGGGTTGGGACGATCTCCTGGAGAAGGAAATGGCAATCAGCTCCAGTATTCTTGCCTGAAGAATGTCGTGGACAGAGGAAACTGGTAGGCTACAGTCCGTGGGGGTTGCAAAAGGATTGGACACGACTTAGTGACTAAACAACAATAACATAATGGGGATATTGTTTCCACACACTAACCCTACAGTGTTGATGGTAAGATTATTTAAACGCCATTATCTAGAGGTAAATGAATCCAGTACTACACAGATAATAAATACATGCATGCAGTGCTTAAAATAAATATACAACTCTAGAAGATACTTAATATATACTGGTTCCTAGAGATGTTAAGTTTTGTTAAGTAATTGAAAAGTGGCTGTTTCTAAACTGAGGTAATAATTTTACTTTTATTGACAAACAGAAAGAAGAGGAAGTTTGTGTTTGTTACACGAATAGCCTCTGCTGCCTTTAAACAGAAAAAAGCAAAACAACAGCAACAAACAAGTAGGACCCAGGAACAAACAATGTATGTGTTTCTTAATAAGTCACTTTTCTGTCACTAGCTGCTATATAGATTCTCAGGAAACCAGGCAGAATAAAGGCATGCTGATTCACTTCATTTTTTGTGCTTATCTGTTTATTTTCCTGAAGTTGTTTGATCACTCTGGCTTTTCATTTTCCATATCTTTATGGCTGTATGGACTATTTCTGAAGATTGGCTCAATATATCATAATGCTATCTCTCCTGCCTTGTTAAATTTCCTCCAGAAAAACACAGTTCTTAAATAACTTCCCTTCCCCCTTTATTGAAGCTTATCCAACAAATTGAACTCTCTAGGAACTTTGAAAAAATGAGGATGACTAAATGTTTCTTCAGTTTCACAGGACTGTCTGTATCTTGGAATGTTCAAAATGAGAATCTGTTGACGTGGATAACTAATAACATAGAAGTGTATCTTCTGTGCTTTGCTTAAACATGTTGTTGCACAGGCAAAACTTTTCATGCAGCATCAGATTCAGGTTAACCATGAAGAAAAATATTGCAGAATGAATGTTCACCTCTGTATTTGGTTTGCATAGCCATGAAACTGCAGATATGTATGTGTATATGTTAGGATGTGACACAAGAGTTTTCTAGTTAAGTGTCTTCTGTGATTTGTGGTAGACAAACTCTCTGATAAACAAATTTCTTCATATTCCCACTAAAATTCATTTAGTTCAGTGCTGCCCAATAGACCTTTCCTCAGTGGTGGAATTATTCTGTATTTGTACTGTTCAATGCAGTAGCCACTAGCTCCATGTGACTTTTGCACGTGGCTTGTGACTAGTGTGACTGAAGATCTGTATTTTTAAATTTTATTTAATTGAGTTAAATTTAAATAGCCTTATAAAGGTAGCTATTGTTTTGGACAACACAGAGCTAGTTGATATATGAATTCAACTTGACATGATTAAATCATTATTTTGTTCAGATTATACATGTAGTCAAGTACCTTCAGCAACTTGGAGCTTAAAGAGGATACACGACTTTTCCCCTAAATCCAGTTCATGCACAAAATGAAGCTAGTTATATTAACAAAGGGAACATGCAGGAGACCATACCAGAGAGTAGTTCAGAGTACGCACTTTAGAATATGACAGACTTGAGTTCAAACCCTGTCTCTGACCTGCACTTACCATGTTATCTTAGAGAAAACATTTAAAGGTCTCTGAGCTTCCATTTTCTAAGTTATAATTGGGACTAAGAATAATGAAATCATGTCTATACAAAACTTAGCACTCAACACAGAGAAGTGATGATGGTAGAGATGATCCTGTGCATGATAGTATCATCTTCATACATTCAGACTTATTTAATCCTATTACTTCTATTAAAATACATCTACATTTCTCAGATGCGAAAGCTAAAACTCAAAATCACTATATTCAAAAATCACTTAACTAATCCAAAATTTAAATTATAAGTCTAATTCTAAAGACCTCATTCTACCACTTACTTCTTTTTAGTTCAGTTCAGTCACTCAGTCATGGCTGACTCTTTGCAACCCCATGGACTGCAGCACGCCAGGCTTCCCTGTCCATCACCAACTCCCCGAGCTTGCTCAACCTCATTCTATTGAGTTGGTGATGCCATCCAACCATCTCATCCTCTGTTATCCCCTTCTCTTCCTGCTTTCAATCTTTCCCAGCATCAGGGTCTTTTCCAGTGAGTCAGTTCTTCGCGTAAGGTGGCCAAAGTGTTGGAGCTTCAGCTTTAGTAACAGTCCTTCCAGTGAATATTCAGGACTGGTTTCCTTTTGGATTGACTAATTTGATCTCCTTGCAGTCCAAGGGACTCTCAAGAGTCTTCTCCAGTACCAACAGTTCAAAAGCATCAGTTCTTCAACACTCAGCTTCCTTTATAGTCCAACTCTCACATCCATACATGACTACTGGAAAAACCATAGCTTTGACTAGATGGACCTTTGTGGGCGAAGTAATGTCTCTGCTTTTTAATATACTATCTGGGTTTGTCATAGCTTTTCTTCCAAGGAGCAAGCGTCTTTTCCAATTAGACCTCCAACCAAAAGTCCCAACTTTTATTCTTAACTACAGGTTTGTCACCCTGAAAATGACCTAAGTCACATTTAGGGACGAGAATACTAAGTAGGGTGTTGACCTCAACCTTTAAGGATAGGATAAGATAGGATAAGAAAGGAAGCAAAAAAAGAAGAAAAGACTAAAGCAAACAACAAACAAATATGGGGAGTAACTCTCCCTGAACCTGTATTTGAAGAATATACATTTCCTACCTTCTGAAAGAAGGTGGATGGCAGAGAGAAAAAGAGAATATATGTAACACAAATGTGAATGACTTGTCCTTAGGGTTCAAGCCCTATCTGGCGCTACTTACCTATTTCAAACAATAAATGCAAGAAAAGTTTCATAAAATATGGGTTCCCACCTTTCAGAAAGCATAACTCTTCCTGATCTGTTCATTACCATCATTTTATCAGGCTTAGACTAATCAAATTGACAACATTTTCTTTGTTGGAGTAGAGATTGAGAGACAAAAGCCTGACTGCAAAAGAGACCAACAGTTCCCTTTCCCTACATTTAAGTATGGCAGAAAGACTTTGAAAGCACACCTTCAACATTATTCTACTACCTGAGTGGTAGACCCTTTGATAGATGCTCCCTAGAGGTGAGGGAGATTTATGTTATGACTCAATGCCAGGAAATACAATTGCCTTCAAACTAAAAAAAGAAAGAAAAAAGCAGAGATGGAATTGACATTTTCCTGGTAAATCCAAGTAATCTAGGTCTTGATTCCTAACTGGTAAGTAACTGACTCCTGCTGGGCTATAGTAATTAATTGCAAGAACCTATTGATTAATCTATGTTTGTAGAGACCTGATTGGTAGATAGAATAAATAAATATTATATAAGCTGCATATACTTGTTGAAATGTTTAAAAATATACAGACGTGGTTTAATTGCAAAGAAAGATTGATTTTAAACAGGAAATTCAGAGTGCTTGTGAAATTACACATTTTCTCAACTACCATTGGAGAAATACAAGCAGTGGCATCATGGGAGAATCCACATTATTCAAAGTATGTCTTGAAAATAATGGAATATCAGACTTGAGCTCAGTTCCTGGCTCCATATGGCCTTCCTGAGACCTTCTGGGAATGATGCTTCTTTCTTGGATATATGATATTCACTCTTGCATTTAAACTCTCTAACTGGATAGAAGTCTCATAAAGAAATGAATTTTGAAAAAAAAAAATTTGTTCTAATACCACAAAATAGTCACAGAAACAGTATCTATAACACAGAGATGAGTTCATAAAACCCTACCAATTCTAGAGCTATTGATTCTCTTCTCTACTCAAATTTTACAGAAGTATGGAAGCTTGAATTCAATTTTATTAAGGATATACATACAGTCCTTCCACTTAAAGTACTATGAGTCTTTATTTTTTTCTTTAGAAGAGTTTTACAAAACTTGCTGTTGATTATAGTATCACAAAACATTTATTGTATCTCTCAGCTTATTAGCTCATATGGATAACATCTATTATAAAGAAAACCAATTTTTAAAATTCTTTCAACTAATTTCCAAGAATTAACAATATCCCATTAAATTGATACAATTCAAGGATAGAAAATAATACAATTCCCACTTACCCTATTGAGTTCTACTTTAGAAATCTGTGGTCCAGTGACTACTAGAGTGTAGGGAAATTGTTCAAATTGTTGTCTTCAGCTTTTTTTGTTTATTTATAATATACTGATTCAATGCCTAAAGTCACTGAGAAACACAGCTGGAGATGTAGCCACCACCAAGAACCCAAAGCTATTAGAACTTGAAAAAACATTGAAATATTTGGGCCTTGAGTTTAGTATAAACAAGTTAGTGTGATTTACTCATGCCATACAGAACATGGATTGTTTCTGACTTTATAGAAGGAACAAAATTCATTCAGGATTTCTTTTTGTTTGATTAAAATAGCTTTAGAGTAAGCTCACTGGAAGTTCTTTTGAATTATTTATGCTATAGACCTAAAGCTAAGTAGATAAGTTGGTGGAATTTTTTTTTTTTTTAATGTGAATAGCTTCATAGCTTGTCTTCCCATGATTATAAGCCTGGGAGGGTGAATCTGTTTTCTTATCAGTTGAAGTAAAATATAAAATACACCAAGGTGTTCATTTACTAAATTATTTCCATTACTTATTAATCAAGCCACACCATTATTTCACCATACTCCTGAAGTGTTCTAGAATAGTTCTGATTTCCTATAAATGTACTCTTTCTGAACAGTAAATTTATTAACTATGAACTTATACCTTAAGTTTCTCCAAGACAAAGATATCTTTACTTTTTCATTTTAACTTAACGTTGGCCCATAATTCAAAAGTTTTATTAAACTGAACTATTACTAACAGTGATTTGATTTTTATACTTTAAAATAAATCCACAAGTCAGGACACAAAAATTTTTTGTAAGACCATCAGGTAATAGATCCTGACTTTTAGTTCAGAAAATATGGGCACTATAACCAGGAAATACCAACAATGTCATGAGACCAATTGCAGTATGAACAGAAATTCCCAAAGGAAGCTGAAGCTAAGAGCTACTGGAAAGAATTCTTTAGATTTATATGCTCCAGACAGATGACACCAACAGAGTGAGACAGAAAGAATAAGATATACAATGAGTCTAACAATGTTTCCAGCACCAAACCATGTATCACATATATCAGGTAGTCAATGTATGTTTGATATATGAAAATCTCTAATGTATTAAAACTAAAATCAATATCATCATGAAATGTTTAGAAGGTGGATAAATAAGATCTATGAGAGGAAGCTTTAAAAAAAAGTCAGTATAGCGTGTGGAGATTGGCAGCACAATTTCATAACTGCTTTCGAGCTTACATAAGCTTATTAAGAGTTTTGCACTCTGTGATAAATGGATTAAGAAGAAAGTTGGCATATGGAACACATCCATTTATCTTTCCTCCCTCTTAAAACTTCATTAATTTAGCTATACAGGAGCAAAGCCAGAAAGGACAAAGAAAAGAAAAGAGAATATAACAGCAGAAAAGTGATCATCAATAAAATGGTAGGAAATGGAAAGTAGATGACCAAGTGCTAAAGACTTAGTAGAAGAGAGGAACCTGCAGGAGGCAGGAGGTGACAC
This sequence comes from Dama dama, assembly GCF_033118175.1. Lineage (NCBI taxonomy): Eukaryota > Metazoa > Chordata > Mammalia > Artiodactyla > Cervidae > Dama > Dama dama. The sequence continues at coordinate 24,956,121 of NC_083709.1, forward strand.
ACTGACTCAAGGCTACCCAAATGCTCGGGAATTATAGACATCATGTGCCTCTGAACACTTGAGTGAATGAGTATAAAAACTGCCATATCATTTGAAAACCTGTACAAAAAGCAGCCAGAAGCCCCGGTCTCTTCACTCAACTGTAATAGATAGGAGCTTTATACTCTCTAGAAATTAAATTAGAATAGTTCTCCAAGAAACCGGATAAAATAAATGGGAAAAAAAAATAGGTACAATTCTGTACACAGGAAATGAGAATTAGCTTTGACTCTCCCCAGCTCTACACATGAGTCTATGCCCTGGCTACCAGAACTTTGCAATAGAAAGCTCATAATTCTAGGATCCTCTTACCTCCTTTCTGTGGAGAAATGTGCACATTGGATAAAGAAGATTCACCACAAGATATATCATCATAAAATATTTTAAACAGGCTTAACAGAGTGTTGTCTGTATCAAAATGTGAAGAAAATGTGAAGAGTTGCATATGAGCCCCCCTCCACCCCAGGAACTGTAGTAGTAGAGGTCTGTTGTTTTTGGCTCTAAGGCTTGTGGGGATTTTTAAACTCAAAGTTCTAAATATAAAAGTCTCTTTTAATTACATTACGATATAAATGGGCAATTACATATTTATAAACACTAAACATTTTAGGAACAACAGTAAGGATTCTTATATCAGTTTTAATAAAAAGTAAGCCTGTGTCAAAATAATGGCTCCGTCGTGTCTGATTCTTTGCGATCCCATACAGTGTAGCCCACCAGGCTCCTCTGTCCATGGGATTCTCCAGGCAGCAATACTGGAGTGGGTAGCCATTCCTTTCTCCAGGGGATTTTCCTGACCCAGGGATCGAACCCAGGTCTCCTGCATTGCAGTCAGATTCTTTACCATCTGAGCCACCAGGGAAGCCCAAAATAATGGACACAAGTCCAATATTCGGTGTAAAAGGAACTGTATTCTGAGATGGGCTTGGAAACTAAATCCAACTGATAATATTCACTTAAGCCAAAGGGCAGACTTTATAAATTTCCAGCCTACTTACTCGGGCTCCGTGTGAACAGAAGGAACAGCCAAGTTTCATTTAAAAAACAAAAAAATCAAGTTTCTCCTTCAGGTCTCAGAATGTTGGCAGACAGTGCAATTCTATTTTTGGAATTAAACATAGCTAATTATTTTTAGGCATGGCACCAAAAGCTCATGTCTTCAGATTCAGCAGTTTCCAAAATTTCTTTCTGGACTTTTCTCTTGGGTCCCTATAACTCATATGAGAACATCTTTTAACTCTTAATGAATCAGGTTGAGGATTGAGATGGTATAGAATGTAGGAGATCTTTTGTGTTTTTAGATATTGGAAGTGAGAGGAAAGAGTTTATTCTCCTAATGAGGAATTTATTAGTCAGATATATTTTATTTTTATGACAAATGCCTCTTCATCACAAGTAATCAAATAGATTCTTAAGAAAGGAATAAAATTTGAGGGAATATTTTTTTAAAGGCATTAGTCAGCTTGTCTGAAATCCTTATAAATCCTTTACAATTTATGTAAAGTAACTAAAAATTATGAAATTGCTTTTTAAGAATCCTAAATGATATTAAATAGTCTTTAATCTTATTAACAGGATTTGATTACTCCCATTGATGTATTTAGAGTGGAAAATTGGTAAATATACTGCATTTGACATGAAATTCAGTCTAACCTGAAAGTACCTTTATGAATATATGTTTATTTACATGGGATCATATTTAAAAGAACTGCATCTAAGCAGAGTGAAAAATATGTCATCAATAACTGTAAATATGTAAGGCAGAGGACTTAGATCCTGTGGTTAAACATTAAATATATTGATTTTCCTGAGCACAATTTCATTTTAAGTAATTCAGTGAGTCTAAATAATATTTGATGAAGAAAATGTCAATCCAGGTTTTGGAGCTTAGGGATGGTCATTTAGTGTTACCCTCGTATACTGGCCACATGTAGTATGGCAGCCGTGACACAGGCTTGTGTAAGGAAAAGTTTAGTAACAATTAACTTCAGAGGATGCTGTGAATAAGTGACCATAGAGCTATAATGGGAAAGATGATACAAAAACAAAGGAAAGTATATTTGCTAAGAACACAAATGGAGAAAGAGCATTACTATTTCACAATTTGTCTGAATGAGTCCTTTAGTTACAGCACAAATGTAAAACTAATAAGCATTATTTATTTAGATAACTAATAAATTCTTTCCACAAAGAATTCCATGGAAGATTCATAATATCTTATAGGAAATAAATACAATAAAATAAGATGTGTATGTGTTTTGTGACACATATATTTATGTATACATATACCAAAAAAAGTATATAAAGAGAGATATACATATATATGCCCAAAAGATATAAATATAGATATATAGATAGAGATGTGAATGAAGATGTGAATGTGTATTGAAAAATACAATTGAGTGAAAAATAGTTGCTACAGTGACATTGTAACCTGGCTTTGAATATCCTGGCAGCAAATATTAAAAGGTGTTCCATGGTACACTAGCCCCTCATGACATTTACTGAATAAAAATGTTTGGTATCAAGTAAGTTTGAAAAGGTTATATAGTATATACATTCCATAACCCTTTTTGGAGATTTGGAGTGCAGACCAGAATAGTATAGGCTCTGATGAACCACAGAAAAATAAAATTGTGGAGATTTTTAGCCCATTCTTTCCCAAATGTTTTGGTCACATAATCCCTTTTCCTATGTTTGCTTCATTTTACACTCATTATATCCCCATGAAATAGTGTTCCACTGAATACTCTGGAATTCAGTCTTTGTGCTGTTTGCTTTCAGGAAGTTTATATAACAAGTGTCTTAACTATAATATTTTGTGATGCAGGTGTTATCTATTTTATTTGTTCCATTGATGCTAATACTTTGTATGACATGGTATTTTTTTTCCTGATTCTATTTATTGTTTTATTATTGTCTTATTTTTTAGTATATATTGCCTGTGAGTCCATTCATTCTTTATAGAAACCTTAATAAAGGTTTCCAGTTATCACAATTCAGCCCTTGACTTTTTGATTTTCAGAAATCTTCCATGTATCATTCCAGTTTCCTCACTCTTTACATGACTCACTACCTTCTCCTCTTCAGAGCCTAAGCCAGAGGGATACCTCTCCCTGTAACAGCCCACAAGAAGGGGCACTGCTAGGACTGTCATACTTGGGATCCATCTATATGCTATCCAAACCAACTCCAAGGGGTTTATCTCAAGAAAATAATGCTTACCAGCAATACCAAAGCATTGCTCAAAAGAGTGAATATTACAGAGAAACCAAAATCCCCCCCAAAAAAAATGATTAAATAAATGATGGTACCTGAACACACTGAAATACTATGCTGTCATTTAAAATGATCTTTTATGAGAATACCTAATGTCATGTTGGAGAAGGCAATGGCACCCCACTCCAGTACTCTTGCCTGGAAAATCCCATGGACGGAGGAGCCTGGTGGGCTGCAGTCCATGGGGTCGCTAAGAGTCGGACACGACTGAGCGACTTCACTTTCACTTTTCACTTTCATGCATTGGAGAAGGAAATGGCAACCCACTCCAGTGTTCTCGCCTGGAGAATCCCAGGGATGGGGGAGCCTGGGGGGCTGCCGTCTATGGGGTCGCACAGAGTCGGACATGACTGAAGTGACTTAGCAGCAGCAGCAGCAGCAGCAATGTCATGTAACTTTTTTCACTCCGTATTATTTTATAAAATCTAGCCTTAATCATTGTACATGGGATGTTTTACTTTTTTTGTAATTTGAAGAATGGAATTATGTCCTGCTTTTTGTTTCACTAATTACCTAGATGTATTCAATTATTTACTGAGCCCCTACTAAATAATGCTGCAGTATGTGCTAAGGTGACAGCAATGGTCAAAACCAAGCCCCCAGTTTACAGTTTATGTTCTAGTACACAACATGCACTGTTTTGTGCAATAAAATCAACTAAGAATTATTTTTTTTTAATATTTATTTTTATTTGTTTTTTGGCTGCCCCAGGTCTTAGTTGCAGCATCCTGGATCTTCAATATTCATTGCAGCACGTGGATTCTTTTAGTTCCAGCGTGCAAACACTTAGATGTGGCATGTGGGATCTAGTTCCCTGACCAGGGATTGAACCCAGGCCCCCTGCTTTGGCAGTATAGAGTCTTAGACACTGGCCCATCAGGAAATTCCCCAAAGTAAGAATAATTTTGAATGACTTTTCTCTTCTTCTGTTAACTAAATGTTTAGATGGAGACTATTTATCTGAGAAGTGTCTATTCCTGTAGGTACCCCAAGAATATTATTCTGTGCAATGCTATGACCCAAGCTTAGGGTGGAGAGTGATAGCTATCATTTATTGAGAATTTACTTTGTGCCAGACACTTTTACTATATTTCTCCCAACTCAGATTATCCCTATTATGCATTTGTGAAAATAGAGTCTCACAAAAATTAGGTTACTTGCCCAAGATGATATACTAATGAATGAGGAAGTCACAGGAACAGCACTTGAGTCAGGATTTTCTGCATTGAAATTTCCTCTTTTGTTTTGCTTCTAAACGATATATATGACTCTAAAGGAAGTGTTAGTGCAAAGCTTTTCAAGTGGAAAAAGTCAGAAGAAACATTGCTACCACCTCCAGGAGAGAATCACTACTCTAGAAATGAATAAGTGAACTTTTGCTTCTGAGTCTTTTCAGTGATTTTCAAAAAATGATTGGCTATTACCTCTTGCATCCAAATTTCCAGATATATTTGTTAAAGATATAGTCTGCTGGTTGTCACCTCAGACTTACTGAGTCAAACTTTCAAAAGGGGAGTTATGGATAGAATTGTGTCCCCCTGCCCCAAATTCATGTTTTAAAGTTCTAGTCCTCTGTATCTCAGGATGTGATCCATCTTAGAAATGGGATCATTGCAGATGTAATTCTTGTTGTTGTTGTTCAGTCACTAAGTCGCATCCAACTCTGTGATCTCATGAACTGCAGCACACCAGGCTTCTCTGTCCTTCACTGTCTCCCTGAGTTTGCTTAAAGTGATGTCCACTGAGTCAGTGATGGCATCCAACCATCTTGTCTTCCGTCACCCCCTTCTCCTTTTGTCCTCAATCTTTCCCAGCATCAGGGTCTTTTCCAATGAGTCAGTTCTTTCTGTCAGGTGGCCAAAGTATTGGAGCTTCAGCTTCAACATAAGTCCTGCCAATGAATAAGCAGGGTTGATTTCCTTTAGGATGGACCGGTTTGATCTCCTTGCTGTCCAAAAGACTCAAGAGTCCTCTCCAGCACCACAGTTCAAAAGCATCAATTCTTCAGTGCTCAGCCTTCTTTATGATCCACCTCTCACATCCATACATGACTCAAGATGTGATCCATCTTAGAAATGAGATCATTGCAGATGTGATTAGTCAAGCTAAGATGAAGTCACTATAATGGAGTGTATGAACGGTGTCCTTATAACAAGGAGAATTTTAACACTCACACATGGAAATAATGCCTTGTGAAAATGAAGACAGTTATCCACAAGCCAAGGAACATGCAAAGCAGCAGAAGCTATGAGGAAAATGGGAAACAGATCCTCTCTCACAGACTTCAGAAGCAACCAACCCTGTGAACATCTTGATTTTTTACATTCAGCCTCCAAACTTGTAAGACAATAAATCTCTGGGTTTTAAACCATTCACTCCAAGGTTCTTTGCTACATGACCCTAGAAAACTGAACTGTAGGGGCACGTGCATTTTAAAGGGAGTATCCCAGATGATTCTGATGAACTCTCGAGTCTGAGAAGTGAAGAACTAGTACCAACCCAAGAGACAGACAGAGGGACCGTGGGGGTAGCAGTAATTGCCTGGGCTTCTATGGCTTTCTCTAAGTAATGGGAGAATTTTGAAAGAGGAGAATGATAAGGAGTAGGAGAAGACTAGGGATGAGGAAGGAAAAAAGGGTCGTGGGGTGGGGAGGAGCACGCCATCAGAAGGCAACTTGGCTCTTGTGGCACAATCTCATCCTTAGGAAAGAAAAAAATGACAACAGAGACTTCAGAATCTCAATGATAGTATGATTTGGAATTCAGGAAGTAATGGGGGGAAAAAAGCCTCAAAACCTGAATCTTCCAGCCCAATAATTAAAGCTGGTAACCAGGGAAGGGTTTTCACACAGTGACTTATTTATTTTATATATAAATATATATATCTGGAGAATATATATATATCTGGAGAATCACATTAGTATTTAAATACATCAAAATTAATCCATTATTTTTAACCAAAGTCACTTTGAATAACTTTCATGTTATTTTTTGACATTTTACCATGGGAATTTTTAACTGCTGATATTATTCAGCATGCAGAAATTTGTAGTACAAAATAGATACTTGGAGGGTATTTACTTATGTATCATTTCTATCCTTTCTATATTAAATAGATCTACTGCAATTAAATTTGACTTCACAGAACACCTAAACTTACATGCTGATTTTTTTATCAAGAACATCTTTCACAATGTGAATCATATCTTTGTTGACAGTGTATTCTGACTAAATCCTGAATTTTTAGAAGCAATTGTATTTTTGAAGCTATATGTAAATGTTTGATTTTTCCCTAAGAAAACTGTCTCTACTTTGGTAAAAATCATTGCTCTAACCTCCATGACCTAGTTCTCTTTTATTCAATGAGAATAAAGTCAGTGTCTTTCCTCTCAGAAGCAAAAAGAAATTTCTTCTAGGTTTGGAGGTCTTTTTAAAATCTTTCATAAAGCAATAAACTCACGAAACTGAAAGGAAGTTTGAGCAGTGGTGGTTGTTCACTCACCCAGTTGTGTCCGACTCTACAACCCCAAGGACTGCAGCACGCCAGGCCTCCCTGTCCTTCACCATCTCCCAGAGCCTCCTCAAACTCATGTCCATTGAATCAGTGATGCCACCCAATAATCTCATCCTCTGTCATCCCCTTCTCCTCCTGCCTTCAATCTTTCCCACAATCAGGGCCTTTTCTAATGAGTCAGCTATTCGCATCAGGTGGCCAAAGTGTTGGAGCTTCAGCTTCAGCATCAGCCCTTCCAATGAATATTCAGGATTGGTTTCCTTTAGGATGGACTGGTTTGATCTACTTGCAGTCCAAGGGACTCTCAGGAGTCTTCTCCAACACCGCAGTTCAAAAGCATCAGTTCTGTGGTGCTCAGCCTTCTTTATGGTACAACTCTCACATCCACACATTCACTTACAGCTTTGACTATACGGATCTTTGTCAGCAAAGAAATGTCTCTGCTTTGTAATACACTGTTTAGGTTTGTCATAGCTTTTCTTCCAAGGAGCAAGCATGTTTTAATTTCATGGCTGCAGTCACCATCTGCATTGATTTTGGAGCCCAAGAAAATAAAGTCTGTCACTGTTTCCATTGTTTTCACATCTATTTGCCATGAAGTGATGGGACCAGATGCCATGAAACTGAAAGGTTGAGAAGTCATTTGAGTCCAACTCAAACCTAGACATGAGCACTATCGTTTTGCTTACGATAACTCTAGAGGAAAAGTTATCTATCTTAGTCACTGCTTTACCGTTTAAAACCGTTATTGGCACAAATACATGGCTAGTGAAAAAGTAAATTCACTTCTGTCTCCATTGCTACTCTTACGTAGAAAGCAACTTCTGTTACAATAGCTTAGACATTTATTGCACCATATATCCCATAATAGCTCTGTGTTACTTGTGAAAGAATATTTTTCTTTTGGAGAGAGTGTTTTGTTGTGATTGTTGTTTGCTTATTTTATAAATAAATTTCATTTTACACAGGAAATCTTCTTTTTCCCTAACTTCCATTCACCTGATACTTAAAATTGAATTTCAACTCACACAGAATAACCACGAAGGTCTTTGCTTGGTTATCTTTTTGTCTGTACTTCCGGAAGTCATAACTATGTAATTGTTACTGTTATTATCATTGGTGTAATGTCAGTTTGAGAATAGGAAATTTACCAGACATCGGTAAATTCAGATTAGCAGGGACAGATATTGACAGGAAGAGAGACATTCTTTTGAATTGTGAGAATCAAACTGAATTACCTCAAAAGGAACAAAGATAGCTCACCATCTTCCAAAGTACTGAACATATTGAAAAAAATAACCTCTAGATTTATTGACTAACATGCCTTCATCATGAAGCATTCATTAGCCACCTATTATGTTCCAGGCAATGTGCTAAGTAGGCATAGGAATAAATATATGTAACAGCCTTGGAGGGATGTTGGATAAATAAGTAGGAGTTTGCAGTGTTAAGTAATATGAGATATGGTATGTGTATACACAGGGATAGTGTTCTAACAAAACTGAGCTTCCCAGAGAGGCAAGATTATATATGGTGACTATTTTTTTTTTAACTGTACATGGAAAAGAAATTATCTAGTATATCTTCATAATATTCTGAGGAAATCTTTTAATAAAATTTTTAAATATGACAAAGAAAATTGCAAAACTTTCATATTTTTTGACCGAAGCTGAGCCACTTGTCAGGAAATCATTAAAGAGACAGCATTAGACATGACATTTAAGGTCCATTTTGATATGAGATCCTATGAAATGATGAGATTATATCTGACATAATGACAAACTGGCCCTAAATTTACTAAGCTGGGATTTGGAAATGCACCAAACAACAGGGTCATTATTTTTGTTAGCTCCTGTCTTCCAAGAGTATAAAATGTCTCCTTGACAGTTTTTATCAGGAAAAAAAAAGTATAATGGAAAAGAATAATGATTATTTTTATTGGTGATTAAGACCTCTTAGCAGCTAGAAGTTTCTCAAGACATTTTCAGTTTAAAAACACAACTGACATATTTAAAAAAAAGAGGAAGAAATGGTAAAATGAGTTGAAAATAGGAATATTTTCTTCATTTTTACATGGGTATTCATTTGCATAGTAAAAATTTTGAAAAGCACAAATACATGGCTAGTGAAAAGTAAATTCACTTCTGTCTCCATTGCTACTCTTACGTAGAAAGCAACTTCTGTTACCAATTTCTTGTATATCATCCAAAGATAGTTTATGCATATCCAAGCATGTGCTAAGGATATACATGCACATTTATATCTAACACAAGTGGTAAAATACTATACACATCTTTCTGTAATATACATTCAAAAATCTTTATACATTTTGTATATATAGGGTTCACTTTTTAAAATCTGAAGTATAGTTGATTGACAATGTTTTGTTAGTTTCAGTTGTACAAAATTGATTCAGTTATACCTATACATGAATCTATTCTTTTTCAAAAATTTTCCCCAGTTAGTTTGTTTCATAATATTGAGCAGACCTCCCCTGTGCTATGCAGTAGGTCTTTGTTGTTTATCTATTTTAAATGTTATCACTATGTGCTTGTCAATCTCAAACTCCCTAACTGTCCCTCAGCCCCACCTTCCCCCTTGGTAACCATCAGCTCCTTCTCAAAGTCTGTGAATCTGTTTCTGTTTTATAAATAAGTGCATTTGTGTCATTTTTTAGACACCGAATATATGCAATTGTTGTCGTCGTTGTTCAGTCGCTAAGTGATGTCTGACTCTTTATGATCCCATGGACTGTAGCCCGCCAGGCTCTTCTGACCATGGGATTTCCCAGGCCAAAATACTGAAGTGGGTTGCCATTTCCTTCTCCAGGGATCTTCCCAACCAAGGGATCGAACCCACGTCTCCTGCTTAGCAAGGGGATTCTTTACTACTGAGCCACTTGGGAAGCCCCAGGTATATGACATAAGCAGTATCATATGATATTTCTCTTTCTCTGACTTAGTTCACTCAGTACAGCAATCTCTAGGTCCCTCCATGTAGAACCCAAAATTTATTTTAAATAAAATATACTAATTTATTTTGAGATGCCACTATTGATAGATAGTTAGATTTCCCCCATTATTTCTCTGTGTTATTCCTCAAATATAAATCTGTGGGATAAACTGTTAAGAAGTAAAATGCTTGAGTGAAAGTCTGTCTACATGTAATTTTGATAGGCATGCCAAATTGCCATCCCAAAATTTTAATCAAATTCCCTTCCCATTTACATGTCTACCAACACTTTTATCATGATAGTATATTGTTAAACTTTTCTCATTTTTCCCCAGTATATTAAGCAAAAACATTGTGTCTCACTGTAGATTTACTTTTCATTTCTCTTGTAATGAATGAGGATGATCAATAGCCTATTGTGCTTTCTTTTATGACAATTATCTGTTTCTGGAAAATTTGAAAGAGGTCTTTAAGGTAATTAGTCCTTTGTGGACTGAATTCCAAATACAGTAAGTCCCCTTCATACTAAGTTCCATTCCAAGAGTGTGTTCGTAAGTCCAATAAGTCCAACAAAGTTAGCCTAGACACTGAACACAATTGGCTATATAGTACTGCACTGTACTATACTGTAATGGGCTTACAATACTTTTCACACAAATAATACATACATAAAAAACACAAAAAATAAGACATATAATCTTACAGTACAGTACCTTGAAAAGTACAGTAGTACAGTGCAGCAGCCGACACATAGGGGCTGGCATGCATGTTCATATCTTTGACAGTTTGCATCTGAAGGTTCATATGTAGAAGACTTACTGTATGTTTTTTGTGGCTTATCATTTATTTTTTGAAAATTTTTATGCCATGCAGATTCCCATGAATATTTATATATTGAATTTATACATTTTTTCCTTTTAATCGTTTCGGTGTTGTATAATACTTATAAAAACCTTCACAACTCTAAACTAATTATTTATTTAAAATAGTTTATTCATTTGTTTTTGGAGAGGGGAGAGATTAGTGCAAGTTTTTGAGATCAGTTCTGTCTGAAAAAAAGTGAAGTCACTCAGTCGTGTCCGACTCTTTGTGACCCTATGGACTGTAGCCCACCAGGCTCCTCCTCTGTCCATGGGATTTTCCAGGCAAGAATACTGGAGTGGATTGCCATTTTCTTCTCCAGGGGATCTTCCCAACCCAGGGGTTCAAACTCAGATCTCCCATAATCCAGGCAGACTCTTTGCCCTCTGAGCCACCATCACAGTAAACTAGTCTGTTTACTACAATAATTCATATATCCTGGTAAGGTTATTTTGCTAGAGAATTATCTATATCATCCAAACTCTCAGTTTCATTTGTCTAGAGTTGATAAAAGTAGTATTTTCAGTGTCTTTCAACATCATGTTTCTTTTGCTATTTTTCTATTATCATTTCTTATATTTCTCATATAATTATACTTATTTTCTATTTTTCTAGAACTAGATTATAATGGTCTACCAATAGGTAGACCATTTTGTCGCTAACAATATTTTTATCCAAAGATATATTTCTCAAATTTTTTACTAATTTCATAATATATTAAGATGGACAAAAATAAACAGGAATAGAGAGGACCTAATCATCATGATTATTTAAGGTACATCCAACTGATGGCTATCAAATGTCACGTATTTTTCTGGAATCTTTGTGTTAATTGGTACCCATACATTTGATTTGTAGTGTGTTCAGTATTGTTTTCTAAATATTCTGTCATTCATTTGCATTTTGCCTCAATAGTTATGTAAGACAATATGTTTTTTCTCTTTATTTCCTGAAAGCAAATATTTGTGTTTTTGTTTACTTTTCCCTGGTATTAATGATCTCTACTTGTTTTATTTCAGTCCATTTTCTCTGTCAAGGATGAAAAGAGGAATAAATAGTGTTTTAAGGATGAACAGTAATTCTGCTATAAATGTGTTTCAGTTGATTACTTCATATACTTCTATAGTTTGCTTTATGAACATAAATGTTATATTATTTGGTGCATAGATATGAGCAATTGTTAGATCTCTGAGGATTCCACCCTCATCATGGTTTCGCTTTTGTTTGAGTTTTTTGCTTTGAATTAAACGCTGTTAAAGGTTCATTGTAGCTGTTTGTATTGGCAGATATGTTTTACCCTTTCTTTTCATTCCTTAATTTCGGTGTCACTTTGTTTGACATATATTTTTCAAGTGCATTTAGTTGAAGTTTACTTTTTTATGAATTTGGGAGATTTTCCTCCTAACTAGTGAGTGTAGCCACTTTTTATTACATTAGGTCTTACTTCTGTTCTTAAGAGACAATTATGATTAAAACAGAGAGAGAATACACTCTGGAGTGGGACTCCTGTCTTCAGATCCCAGTTCAACAATCAATTAGTTGTAGAGACATTGGCAATTTATTTTCTCTCTCTTGCCTCAATTCTTTCATCTATAAAATGGTGATATTACTGGCATCGTTCTTAGGATTTTGTGAGAATTAATTAGGTTAATATTTGTAAAGAATTTAGATACATGCTTGGCATTTAGTGTTGGCTACTATTACTGTATTTTAAGTCAAATTTCATAGTCTGTATTCCATCTCTTTTGTTATTATGTCTTCTGATAAAATAGAAAGTATGACAGATTGTCTTCTCTAACAACGGCCACAACAATATCTTTCATTCCATATGGTCTTCTTACAACTGGACTTTGACAATCCCATTTTGGGAAGATGGAGTACCTACATGTCTACTTCCTTTAAGCCTGGAGTGGGCTTTGTTTACCTTGATCGATAAATTAATGTAAAAAAGATGCTATACGATTCCCAAAGCAAAGTCATAAAAATTCCACACACTTCCACTCTACTTTCTTGGGCTGTTCACGCTGGAAAAAGGCAGCTGCCACAGAAAGTCTGGCTGCCCTGAGACTGCCATGGTGTAATGGAAACCAGCTAGCTTGTAGAATCCACGCAGAGAGAGCTGGACACCTGTACAATCCCTATTCACTCTGGCTCTTCGTTCTTCAAACTCAGCTTCCATATGATAGGAATAATGTAAGGGGCTTTGAACAGAACTGCTGGCGAGTCATTTCCAAATACCCCACCCACAGAACAGAAATGGTAAAATGGTTGTTACTGTTGTAAGCCAATGAATTTCAGAATGATTTGTTATACAGCAGTAACTTACCAGAACAAATGGTTTGTATTTTAGTTCTAGTGGTTACATCTAGAACAATTTTATATAATAATTTTAGTTTTATATTTCCTGAAGCAGTAGCTATTGGCCCTTTATGAATCTTGATGTAATTAATATATTTCCACTTTCCCTTCCTTCATTGTCCAATTATAGAACATATATTTACTTAGTGCTTACTTTATAAAGTTCAAACTCTTTGCATTTTTCTCTTTTGATATTTCCTTAAATGTCTCTTAACCCTATTATACCACAAAGTGTGGTACCACTTTGTGAAGTGTGCTTGTAGGATATTAAACTGCCTTTACTTGCTAAATCATGGGTCTTTAACCACCTGCTCATTATATATATATGTCTCGTTAATAAGCTACTTCATTGCTGAAAAGCTGAAAAGTAAAGATCATGTAAGTAAAATGTTTTTCAAAAAAATTTTTCTATCTATAGCAGTGAACATTAAAGACAGCATTGTCTACTTAAAATATATTTTGAGTGTCTAATCATTCAAGTAAATTTATCTTTTGTCTTCATATACTTTTAATATTTAAGAAATCTTAGGAGACATTAATTCATTTTTCATACATTTCAAGTAACTTAGCTAAGAAAATTGAATAGTGACACAGTGAGTTTGAACTAGAAATTTCTAATTAATCATATTTTGCATTAAAATAGCATGGTAAATGGAAGATACCCTTGATATCTGTAAATCTAGCTATCATATTAAAAATGAATGGGACTACTCTGAGAAAAAGCAATGGGGTAGAAACCATATTTATAATAATATTGTTATCATAGCATAAAAAAATTTCACAAACCATTTGAACTTCCAGCATAAATTTTTGAGAGTATCAGGGTAATCTATCTTTGCATCTTGATTCCTCTAGGAATAAATTAAATTTCTACTAAGTCAGTAATCATCAAATGTGAACAATTCAGCAGCATATATTATGACAACTAGTTAGATTCTTTTCTGTCTCCTAATTATCTCTTGCCCTTAATGTATTTAGTATGTGGCTCAATGGGTACAGTTGAAATAGTTTTTTTTTTTCTTTTTTAATACCACATGGGAAGGAAGCAACAGCTTCAAAGACAAAACTATATAATAGAAAAGCACATTTTCAAAATGATACAACCAAGAGCATATATAAAATATTGTTTTATATGAATTGTGTCAAAAGAGAACCTAGTTTGGCCACTCTTGTAAACTGATTAATTGGAAATAAAACCAGTAATATGCATAAACATTTAGTGTTTTAAAGTTTGTTGACCCATAGATTCTTGCAATGGTAACATTTAAAAGTAGTTATGTAGAAACAGATTGACTTTAGATTCTCATCTATATGTAGAAGAGACAGGTCACCGTAAACCAGTGCAAGAATTATGGGATACCATACCAGAGACAAAAAAACAGAGGGTGGCCAGGAGGCTCCAAGGAAACAGGCAGGAACCATGACCACTGATAAGCCAGGAGTCATGTAGGCAAATATCTACAAAGGAAAGGTCCCAGTGATTTGGAATTTATTCTGAAGAAGGTTGTTTATGCTCAAGACTTATTAAGTAATTATTTCAATGTACATTTGCTGAGTTCCTATTTTATATACTTGGGAAATATGAAAAAAATACTAAAATATTAGCTCTATTTATATATATGTATATGTATTGTGTATATATGTGTAATATACACATCTGTGTAGCATATATATGCTACATGTATATACATGAATATATACATACATGCATATATACACACACATACATGTATGTGAATATGTATATATACATATATATGCGTGTATATATACACACATACATGCATGTGTGTATATATATACATGCATGTATATATACACACATACATGTGTGTGTGTGTATATATATATATTTATATGAATATGTGCATTCAGTCACTCCAGTGGTGTCTGACTCTTTGTGACACTATGGACTATAGCTCACCAGGCTTCTCTGTCCATGGGATTCTCCAGGTAAGAATATTGAAGTGGGTTTTGATGCCCTCCTCCAGGAGATCTTCCTGATCCAGAGATTAAACCTGTATCTCCTGCATTGGCAGGCAGATCTTTTACCCACTGAGCCACCAGGGAAGCCCCATACATGAATATACATATAAACATATACAGGGCTTCCCAGGTGGCATTAGTAGTAAAGAACCCACCTGCCAGTGCAGGAGATGTAAGAGACACTGGTTCGATCCCTGGGTTGGGAAGATGCCCTGGAGGAGAGCATGGCAACCCAAACCCAGTATACTTGCCTGGAGAATCCCATGGACAGAGGAGCCTGGAGGGCTGCAGTTCATGGGGTTGCACAGAGTCAAACATGAATGAAGTGACTTAGCAAGCATACATACACAAATACACATCCATTTGAGAGATAACTTCTACATTCCAAACTTGAACAATTGGAAAATGGTGGTGCTATTTATTATGATGAGGAAGAATGAGGAAGAGGCAATAGGAGTTTAGGTTTGATCATATTAAAACTGAAGTTCCTTTTGTTATAGCCACGCATTCCGGGAAACAAACTCACTCAGAAGGACAATGCAGATAGTGGAGTGCAGTTTATTACACCGGCGGGTCCAAGGCAGAGTCTCCTCTTAGCCAAGGACCCCAACCAGCATTTGTGAAAATCTTTTATACCCCATGTGTGCGTGTCCAAAGCCACCACCCCAAATTCCTTGAAACTTACATAAACAAAGGAAGGGTAAATACAACTACAATAACCCCATCATCCACGTGTTATGTGTTCAAACAGTTAATAATCAATAAGCCTGCAGTTACATTCCAAACAGTTAATAAGCCCATGGTCATGTTCCAACCAGTTAATAATCGATAAGCCTGTGATTACATCCCGATAGATACGGAAAAAAGTTATGCCCTGTCCGGAGGCAGGGGTGATTATGGTATGTTTCCTCTTAGGCAATGAGTAACCTGGATGTGATCCTCAAGATTCCCCTGCCCAGAGGGAGTCTTATCGTTCCATTGTCATTCCCATAGGCGCTAAGCACAGAGTTCAGAGTCCACTGGAGAGGTGGCCGCGCACGACCAGCACAGACAGGCCTCAGATGGAGTCCAGGCCCTATGAATTCCTTCTTCACTTTTAGATATATTCAGATATCAATTAGGCAGTCAGATGGACAAATCTAGTACTCAGTGGAGAGTCCAAGGATGCATATGAAAATTTGAGAGTTATCAGATGGTATATAAAGCCCAAGGAGTAGAGGAGATAGCTGGATAGAAGACAGAAGGTGCCCTAGGACATGCACTCAAACAATACTTAGTGGTCAGGTAGGGGGATGAAGACCCAGAAAATTAATTTAAAAGGAGCTAGTGAATTAGAGGAAAATCAGGTCATTGTAAGTTTATGAAAGTCAGAAGACAATGCTGTTTCACAAAAGAGGTAGTAGTTAAATTAAATCTTTCAATGCTGCTGAGAGGGTCAAGAAAGATGAAGATATAGATGTCACCATTGGATTCATCATATAGATTATTAATGACATTTGTGCATTCCATATTGTTTTCCTAAGCTCATATCATGTTTTGGCCATTGAGCATGTATATAATAAATGCTCATTAAATATTTATGTAGGGGAAGGAAAGAAAAAGAAAGACATGGAGAGAGGCAGAGAAAGAAGGAGGAAAGATAGAGAAAAATAAGGAAGGAAATAAACTGAAAATGATAAATATATTTTTCTTGCCTAGGCAAGAACTGATATTTGATTTTGTGAGATTTTGGCTGGGGAATGAAATCACAGGTAGCAGGCATGGGGTGAGGTCACTTAGTAGCAGGGGTAAGCAATCCTAGTTTAGCAACAGATCAGTACTTTTGCTTTATGAACTATATTATAAGTGTAAGTTTATATAGCTTTCCTATAAATAGTCAGACATTTTGAAAAAAGTGGAAGTCTGCACGCTTGATTTTAGAACACCTCCTTCCTTTACCACAATGCTCAGAAGTTATTTCATTCATTTATCTATTTTTGCACAGAGATGTCTCCTTGGCAGACAGCCCAGCCTTGCATGCCTGCAGCAAGTTAGCCGTGGACCTTTCTCCTGTGTTCTCTTAACCTTTGTTCAGGGGGCTGTGGTTGGAGACTGGCCAATTATTTTAAAGAAATTAAGAAAGAAATAAAGATTGAGCAGCTGCTTTGATGCTTGAGACAGGCTGCCTTCAGATGCTAGGTGGCACCTGGCTGGCAAAGAGCAAGATAATTCAGTCCATCTACTTATGCAACTGCATATTATTTGGTCAATGCAGAGTTAAAGAGCAAGAGCAGATATCTGTTTGGTACTTTAGTTATTAAATTCTCACAGTTTTTAGTATCATTCTATAACTATTTGGATACTTCTTTAGCATAAGTGTGTGTTATCAGTTAAGTTGTCCTTATTTGGTTTGCCCTTCCCCAACTCCTTGTGATAAATGGCTTCCCTTCCCCTGCAGATTGAATTAATAGAAAAACTGCAAATACCAGCAACTTTGATTTCCTTCACTCAGATCTTTTTTTTTTTTTTTTTTTTTTTAGCATATTAGGGAGGTTGTGGAACCCCATGAGACTCTGCATAAGCTATGGATTTCCTCCTAAAGAAAAGGCATATACTTCCTAAATTTTATAGTCTGGGCTGTTTATTAACACTATAGACTTATCAGCTCAGAAATTCTGAAGGTATAGGCAACATATAACATGGCATCATATTCATTGTGGACTTGAGACGATTGAAAACATGGTTTTCCTTGCCCATACTGAATCAGAATTTCTAAGTTTGTTAAAGATGTGGAAAATTTGTAATGGTACAGTCTGAGACACTGCTTAAGGGGTCCATGGACAGTAGACTAAGAGAGCTTTGGTTCACAGCACCCTTTCTAAGCAGGCCTTTCTTAATAATAGAAAATACTGTTTCACTTCTTTTCTTTTCCTCAACTCTTCACTCTGTTTTTCCCTCATGACTACCCACCACCCTTTTTATACACACCATGTGAGAGTTCATACGCACCACACAACAAGAATGGCTGACTTGATCACAGAACCTTTTAAGCTTTCTGTTATCCATGGAATGTTAGGCACTCGTTGAGGCATTAAAATTTAATCACTTCTTAACTTTTGCTTCTTTTACTCCTAATTAACATTAGAAAAATGACTGGTACTCTGGTAATCTTTCACTTTGTGTGGCTTGGGAAGATACATAAGAGTAATCTCAGGAAATTTGTTCTGAACCTGTAGGACAGCCTACAGCTAATACAAAAATTGGCCTCAGAATGTGAACTTTCTAGGACAAAGCCTCTAATCTTTGCCATGATACTCTGTTTAACTGATACAAACCTTCAGACCCATTTTTAAAAATCTTTTCCTATTCCCCTTTCCCAATCTTAAACAATTTCTTAAGACATTTTTTTTTCCTTATAAGCAACTAAGGATGGATTACATTCCAAAAATCAGTTTGAAAGTCCTTTATTTGAAGCTTGGCACATATTTTGTCATGGTAAGCATACCTAAATAATAGTGGCACCTTTCCAGCCTAGAAGACCCCTTTGGCATTATTTCTGAACTCTAGTAATAGAGAATCATATGCTATTGAAATGCTGACTCTTGCTGCATTTTCCTTGGTTTCTCCCCTCTTCCAGACATCAGAATGTCTAGGAAATTCCTGTCATCTTAAAAGTGGTAGGAAAAAAAAAAATCACTCCTCCCAAGTTTTGGTTATAGAGAAGAAGACAATAGTAAATTTTGCTTTCCTGGAGCAGAGTTTTTCCCAGGCAAATTTAGAGGAAACATGGTAGCCTCAAATCTCTTGCCTCTGGCCCCGTCACCCCTCACACTACAGTGCTTCTCCTCTAGGAGCTGGTGGTGAGAGACTGTGGCCACAAACAAAAGGGGCTGTTTATAAATTTGATGTTGACAAGTCAGGAGACGATGCCCCCGAGAGAAGGAAACAACTTCTCTTTTAAAAGACATGCCATATGTCATTTGTTATTAGAAGGAATTATCTGAACAATGAAAGAAACAGTTAGTCGGATGTTTGCTCACGCACAAAGAGAAGCTCTGAGTGACCAGGTAAAAATCAGCAGTGAGTTAACCTAGGTCAGTAGAAAAGCCCTTCAGGCATTCATTTCCACACAAAAGTTTCAAGCTCTCAGCAGTAGAAGAAACCATTTGACCTGACCCTGGGCCAAGTAGAAACATTTAAAGTCAATAGCAAATAGCAGAGAAAAATTAAAAAGGATTAATGAACCCATTTTAAAGAGCAACTAATTACAAGCTTGGCTAGCTGAGACTGGAAGCTATGAAAGTGTCTTAGGTGACTAGTACAAGGGAAAAGACAAGGAAGCAACTCACAGTTTAGAATTATAAGGCAATTACTGAGTACTATGGAGAAGGAAATGGCAACCCACTCCAGTATTCTTGCCTGGAGAGTTTCATGGACGGAGGAGCCTGGTGGGCTATGTATGGTCCATGGGATCGCAGAGTTGGACACGACTGAGCTACTAACACACACACACACACACACACACACACACACACACACACACTGAATACTTATAGATCTTGAGGCCTTAGTATATTTTTTTACTAGTTTTAGCATAAAATTAAATCAGAATTTTATACTATGGAAAAGCCTTGGAGATAGTGCTATCACGTGTGTTAAGGAGTATTCAGTTATGCACCATTGTGAAAATTAGTAAGTATGCATGTATTTGTGGAACACAAAAAATAAATAACTCCTTTTCTCTCTTTACTTTTAAAACAGTTACACCCACCTCAAATCTTTACCATGAACTCTAGGATAAAGCAAGCATCTCAGACCTAAAATATCAGAAACTGATCTCCAGATCTTCACCACCTCCCATTCAATTTATTCTTCCTCCACTCTTTCCCTTCTTGGTTAATGACAGTCCTCCCCATCTAATGTACCAGCCCAAAACTTTGGAGTCATCTCTGAATTCGGTTTATCTTCTCTCTTTATCCATCAGGAGTTCCTGATAGAAGATAGACAGACACTAGAAGAGTAGCTCTATTTGTTGTATCTTGTTATAGGCTTCGCAGGTGGCACAGTGGGAAAGAATCCACCTGCCAATGCAGAAGATGCAAGAGACGTGGGTTTGATCCCCATCCCTGCTTGGGAAAATCCCCTGGAGGAGGAAATGGCCACCCACTCCACTATTCTTGCCTGGAAAATTCCATGGACAGAGGAGCCTGGAGGGCTACAATCCATGAGGTTGCAAAGAGTCGGACACAACTAAGAACAATCTCTGCACTGCACTGCAAAGAATCTAACATCTAGCAAGTCCCAAAGAATCTAACATTTGTGATGTTCTGTTCTCTGATTTCATCAAATCCACCAAGATAAGGTCATTTTGTGATCAAAACTCGGGCTTTCTAAGGCAGATAGCTTTTCATTCCCCTTATAGCACAAAATATAATCTTAGAAACAATTCTTAAGTTATTTTTCAGACTGTAAGATATAAAAGTCTAGATTCCTCACCAGTCCTTAGAATAACCAATCCAGAGCAATGTCAACAAAACTGTTTTGTAAAAGTCTCCCAGGTAATTCAAAAATCCCATGGACAGAGGAGTCTTGGGGGGCTACAGTTCAAAGGGTCTCAAAGAGTCAGACATGACTTGAGTGAGTAAGCATGCACACATGGGGAATTCTAATGGGAAATAAAGTCATAGGCATGCTTGTAGCCATCAAAGCTTCGGATTAAGAAAAAAAAAATCTGTAAACAGAAAGAAGAGCTAGGGATTATATTATGACAGTCCAACTTCCAGGACTGTATCCCAGTTTTCTAATGTATGCTAATAGTGGGGAGTGGGAGTAAGACTCTTGGACATATATGTTTGGGCAAAAATTGGTTAACTCCTATTACTGTAGGGCTTCACAGAGCCATCGATGACTTGTTACTGATTGCCATATATTTATGAAGGGAATAAAACTGGCAACATTTTCTACACTTACTTTTTTTTTTACCATTATACCTGTTAATCAAAGAAAATTATGCAGAGTGAGTATTCTGGGAAACACATCTGATTAACACTGGCATAGTTTTATGGTATCTATAAAACAGAATTTAGTACAATTGTAAAGGCAAGTAAGGATGGTTCAGGTGTTTTGCATTGGGTATAATACTGAAAAAATTAAAATTTATGTGGCAAGATATTACGGCTCACCCTTTGTCATTCAATCACTGGAGATTTTTTTTTTTTTTATTTACTTACCTTAAAGCAATCCAGTAGAGGGCAATGCTTAGATCAAAGGAATAATTTTCAAAAGATGCTGTTTCAGGAAAACTGGTACCTACAATGGGTGCTAGTTCAGAGTAGCTGGGCCTTCCTGACAGTTCTCACATCTCCATAAAATCTACCTCTGATCCTGTCTCTCCAGAGTTTTGGGAGAGTTTATTTTTTAACTCCTCCTGTCTATCATCAGCCACCACACTGTTAGTATGCTCTCCAGAGAAGGAAGGATTTGTACATGAATATTTGTCTTGTCTCCTGGGTACGATGAAGCAGCAGATGTTTTCTCGCACTGTGTATAAGAGGCTATGTTTATTTTGGGCCTTATCCATCTTGCTTACTTAGTGAAAGGTTGATGTTAAAGGTCTTTGTTGTTGTTTACTTTCTCCTTTTAGAAGAAATATGCATATACTTTCTGAATTGTGTTCCCAGCCAGTCTCTCTCTACCTTTCTCTGTCTCTGTCAGTCTGCTTTTAGCATCTATCTGTCTCTGTCTCTCTGAGTCCTTAATTCAGATATACCATACTGTCAAGTTCATTTTCAGATGTGAAATTTAAGAATAGTGCAGCCTTAGGCAAACCACTATAGTGGTAGAAGTTGTGGCAGAAAAATATGGGCTTTAGTGTCAGATTGGATGTGCTTCATTATATTACTGACTGGCGGTGTTACCTCCCTCCAGCAAGTTACTCAAGAGCTATGGGTAGCCTGAAAGAGGGTGGCATCTAAGTTAGATAGAGGATTATTGAAACAGTGTATATGAAAGTGCCTGGAATTTGCTTTCCCTTCTATCTCTTCTTTTCTCATTAATACTCTTCATAGGTGATCTCTCCTCCCTGTTAACCTTCCTGGGTTACCCAAAATTTCCCCGTATGAGGTCTAGAGAGCACTTTATGGCAGCCCTTACCAATTTTATCCTTTAATCCAAGAACAGGAATCCAGGTAATAAGTCCCTTTAAAGCACCAGCTCCGGAAGATCCATAGTGGCTGCCTAGAGAACTGTATAGAGAACAGTCATAAGGGCCAGTTAGGGCTCTGAGAAGAGGAGCATTAAGATTGATTGGTTATGTCTGTCTTTTGCATGAGAAGTTAAGTTGCACCATATGTATTTGCAAGTCCTATTCCAAACCTGTTTCCTCTCTTTTCTTTCCCAACCAGTTTTTACCAAGCTAGCCCCATCTTGTTGGGCTTTTGCTATTGCCTTCTAAAATAGCCCAATTTTATATATGTTCATTCCCAAAAAGACAATAGTTTTGGCTGATGGTACTCTGTATAATCATTGTAGGGACACTTAACATATTTATAGACTAAGTATAAATCTAATAGTGGAATTTCATGCAGTGTTCTTGCAAGTTTTCTCAAGTCATGTTATGCAACTCTCCTCACCTGTTACAAGGTCTCTGCCACAGCTTCTCATCTCTGCCATTGCTCTGTGAAAGTATAGACACTAAGTATAATAAATAAATGGGTGTGTTCCAATAAAACTTTATTTACAAAAACATATGGTGAACTCAATATCACCCATGAATCATGGTTGCTAAGCCCTGTGTAAAAGCCACATTTCTGTGTACACTACTCACCAGTGATTCTAGACACTGAGACACAAGAATTGACCCTGCGGCTGGCACTCAATAAATCTGAACAGACCTTATGTTCTGTGACTTGCAATGAGCTATAAGTGGGACTTGGCCCTGGATATTAGTTTCAAAATTTTCACTGAACTTCATAAAACTGCCTATGCTGATGATTCTCAAACTTGAATGTACATCAGAATCATCTAGAGAGCCAGCCCATAAATTGCTGGCACTGCCATTAGCATTTATGTAATAGTCCACTAGGTCTGGGGTATGGCCTGATAATTTACATTTCTAAAAATTTACATTTCTAATATCCATGTGGATACAAATGGCTTGGGGAATCATACTTTGAGAATGAATGGCCTAGGCTATCCCTTTTGCCTAAGGTGCTCAATGATGAGATAACATTACTCAAGCAGCAGTGGATTTCGTTCACCCTCCAATTCCTGATTGTAGAAAACTTATCGCACAACATCTCTACTTGATTAACTAATATATGCTTCGTGTTGGCAAGTTACCTGCCTATTGCAGGCAGCCCAGAAAATATAGCCCGAGGTCCATTGATGTGCTGGTTGGTGGTAAGAACTGTAGCTCAGAGGAGCCCCAGACCAGCAGGCTCCCTTCCTGTGCTGGTTGCCTTCCTGAAGACCCAGTATCTCTGCTGGCCAGTGGTGACAACTTACCTTAGCCTCCAGAGCAGAGGTTTAGGCAAGTGAGTTTCTCCCTGAATCTGATAAAAATCAAACAGTAGATCTCCTCCCCTATTAAGATGATCTTAATTTCCTGTGTGATTTTGTTTGCATGAAAATATATAGGAGACTGCATCAGCATATACCCTCCAATTTGAACACATTAACTAGACTAGTGAACAATCCTGTGCAAATAGTGCACACCCTGTTTTTGTGTGTGTCTGTATGTGTATATGTGGGACACTCCTGGGGTTCTCTTTTTTGGGAGAGGAAAGAATGAAAGTTATGTTTATCAAATAAGTGGAATTGGTAGCCATCCTTGTTTCCTCCAAAAAAGTTTTTGCTCACCAGCTATTGCCTGAATCTTGTCTTTAGTGCCATGTTTTTTGTCTGGAAAAGCAGACTTTTAAGCTGTTAGCAATCATCTATACCTGGGGCTTCCCTAGTGGTTCAGATGGTAAAGAATCCGCCTACAATGAGTGTTCGAGCCCTGGGTTGGGAAGATCCCATGGAGAAGGAAATGGCAGCCCTCTCCAGTGTTCTTGCCTGGGAAGTCCCATAGACAGAGGAGCCTGGCAGGCTATAGTACATGGGGTCACAAAAGAGTCAGACACGACTTATTGACTAAACAGTAACAACTCCAACCATATAATGCTCCTGCTGCTGCTGCTAAGTCGCTTCAGTCATGTCTGACTCTGTGCGACCCCATAGACGGCAGCCCACCAGGCTCCCCAGTCCCTGGGATTCTCCAGGCAAGAACATTGGAGTGGGCTGCCATTTCCTTCTCCAGTGCATGAAAGTGAAAAGTGAAAGGGAAGTCACTCAGTCATGTCCGACTCTTAGCGACCACATGGATTGCAGCCCACCAGGCTCCTCCATCCATGGGATTTTCCAGGCAAGAGTACTGGAGTGGGGTGCCATTGCCTTCTCCAACTATATAATAGATACTTGGAAATTTAAAATCCACAAAATAGATAGGTTCACACCAGTGTACAGGGCAGATGCTCCAGCAATATGCTGCAGAGTTCACTGGGGATCTTCCTTATCTCTGAAGATACACCTGGACACAAAGCCACTGAAATAAAGTTCCCCAGAGGGAGTCAGGACACGGGATGGAGGCCCACAGTGGCCGCTGATAAAACAGACTCTGCCCTGCTTTCCCAGTGCTTTTCCTCCTTTGAAGTGCTGTCTGTGGTTACACAAAAATTATCTGTTCTCAGTTCCCTAATCCACACTGAAGCACCAAAAGAATGTTCCTTGCCCAAGGTCACATAGTGAGTAGCAGATCAATGACATGGACAGAAAATAGAGATATGAGGGCTAATGTCGTTATGAACTTTGGATGCTGCAATTATCCTAGTTGTACCTAGAAGAAGAAGAAAATAGCTGATTCACTTCAAAGGTTTATTCTAGGAGTTATTTGATTCTTTTTTTTTTTTTCAAATTTAATGTACCAAAGAGTCCTAGCTATGAATGCCTGTCAGATAATTACTCTTAGAAGCCACATGTTTTTCTAGTAAGGAGAAAAGTAAGAAAGAGAAAACAGAATGATTAAGACATTGTAAGCTTAGGATTCTGTGTGTTTCTGTAGTGAGTATTTAAGGGAAAATACCATGCATTTCTTATATGATATAAAAGAAAATGAGTTAAAACTGAATACTTCCCCAAACACAGTAGTCTAGTGCTAAGATTCTACCGGCAATGCTATAAATCCTTTCAAGTATCAGTTTCCAATAAAATATGGAAGACCTTTAAATAAGTGGCTCTAAGAGACACCAATTCCATGTATTAAAAAAAAAAAAAATTAACATTGCTCCAAGCTGCTATTCAATTCATTTCAGTGGGCTTTATTATATCCTCAAAAAGG
This sequence comes from Dama dama, assembly GCF_033118175.1. Lineage (NCBI taxonomy): Eukaryota > Metazoa > Chordata > Mammalia > Artiodactyla > Cervidae > Dama > Dama dama. Next base: position 24,981,467 of record NC_083709.1, read on the forward strand.
ATATTATCCTTTGAATCTCAATTTATCTCCTTTCAAATCTGTTTGGCTGATGTTAAAGGTGAAAACTGATATGGCCCAATGGAGCATGGATTCAGAAAACTGAAAATAGAGTGTGTATCATTTCCAACTTAAAAAGAAGCTAATAGAAGTTATTTTGCTGTTCTGTTCACTTGACTCCTCTTTCCCATTGGAAAGTTTCTTGAATTGAACACCCTCCAGCTATCAATGATAATGTCTATGATATGCATTTGACTAGAATCAATTATATTGTAATAGCTAAAATAAAAACACAAGAATCGAGCTATGAAAAGAGCACTTTTCTAGAAGAAAAATCAGTCTAAAGGGAACATAACTTTTAGTGTCAACTCTGACTTGTGAAAATGAAGAGCAAAATGTTCCCTGAACACTGAGAAGATAATTTCCTCTTATCGCCAAAGCTTTGTTCCTGTTCCTTCTCTGGTTATCAAATCGTATTTCCGTAATGAATATTAATGCTTGTAGCACTTTAAAACCCAAACACCTGTGGTATCTAAATTAACCGAGATCCTTTATCCATATTTAATATTTTGTGAGTTTTTGCAGAAGCATTGCCATTTTGTTGTATATTTTGAATGCATATTTCATTCCTGTGAAGTGGTTTGCCCTGCAAGTTCAGTGAGACTGTAAGCATGGTTTCAAGTTTCCTCTCACTGTATGTAAGAGCCCAGGCATTTTTATACAGTGTATACAGTGTCTTCTCTGAATTGTAATTTAAGTTTTATCACAACACTGTGGGAGCCACTAGTATCTGCAGCTTGATTTCACCCCATGGTTTAATACCCTGAGGTGTCAGGCTGATAGACAATGCCGTGCCAATCAGTTTCCACCCAGTAAAGCTCAGGGAGAAAGGCAGAGATAAACTGATGGGAGGCTGATAGTTGACGATGATTTACAAGTGGGCTTCATAGCTCTTAGGACTTCAGGATCCATCCAGAGGGCGTTAAAAGGAAAAAAATCTCCATTTGCATAGTTTTTTGCATGACTTCAAAATAACGGGTGGAGAGTGGGAAGTCTAAAACAGATGCCCCTTGTAAAGAAGACTAAAAAGGCAAAGAGTAAGTGGTTGACTGCACAATAGTGAATTATTAGCAGTGTCACCTATGAAACAGTACCTGAGTAAGACCTCCAAATTGGGGCTTCCCAGTTGGTTCAGTGGTAAAGAACCCACCTGCCAATGCAGGAGCTGCAGGAGATGTGGATTCAATCCCTGGGAAGGAATCCGTGGAAATGGCAACCCACTCCAGTATTCTTGCCTGGGAAACCCCCATAAACAGAGAAGTCTGCAGATATAATCCATAGGGTCACAAAGAGTCAGACACAGCTTAGAGACTAAACAACAGGAAAGACTTCCAAATCACCCACTGTTTAGACTGGAGTGTCCTTGTCTATAAAGTGGAGATGCTATAGAAACTGACTTCAGAGTTTTTGTAAGAAAGAGATGAAATGTCAAGCAGGGTGCCTGGTTCCTTGGCATTCTGAACCCATTCTGTTTATGTTTCTCCTATTATTTTATTCCCACCACAAGGAATCATAACAGCATTAATTGGACATTGAATATGTTTCAGGCACTGTGCTAAGCTCTACCTTCTCTATCATACGGCATTCATGAAAGAACCCTAGGAGAAGGGTACTCCTTTTATTTCCGCTTTACAGAGGAAGATGCCAATGCTCAGGGAGGTGCATAAAGATCAGTAGTGGACTGGAGATTTGGACATGTGTCCATTAATCGAGAAGGGCTTCCCTGGTGGCTTAGCAGCAAAGAATCTGCCTGCAGTACCGGAGTGGTAGAAGACCTGGATTCAATTCCTGGGTTGAGAAGATCCCCTGGAAGAGGGCATGGCAATCCACTCCAGTATTCTTGCCTGGAGAATCCCATGGACAGAAAAGCCTGGTGGGCTACAATCCATAAGGTTGCAAAGAGCTGGACACAACTGAAGCAAGTTAATATGCAGAACGCATGCCATTGATCAAGAGGTTCCTGAAGCAACTGACTTGGGAAACTAGAAGGCATAAATTCTAATTCCTCCAGGAATATTCAACATGCCTGGGCTGCAGAGTGACAGTCTTTTAGAACTTTGGCCAGTTTCTATTCACAACCTTTTAGTATGCCACATTTCAGCAAAACAGTCATTCTCAAGGTTTTCTGGCCTGTCTCTATTCATATGTATACTCAAATATCCCATCCTTTACCAAAGTTGCCTAGAATTTTATCTAAATAAACAGCAAAATAGGAAAATCTTATCAGATGACAACAGAGGGAATCTTTCATGTTGAAATAAGAAATACATTCTAGAGCTGCATCCCCATCTTTTTACAATGACATTTGCATTTATACAGCCCCTAAATTTTAAGGACTGCCTAAAACTTGGTAAATGCTATTTCAATCGTATCAGAATTCAGGAGGCTTGACAAGTGCATCAGTGTTACAATACTAACTTTACAGGAAAGGTAACCAAGATGAGATCAGAAGCGTAGATTAAGTCATATTTGTGTAGGAAGTTGTAATGAAAGATAGAAAATATGATTCTTGAGTTTGGAATGATTGAAGCACATATAGAAAGTACAGGCTGCTGACACCAACTTCAGCAATGAAGACTGCGTGAGTTTTTGTTTTTTGTAAAAGCACAGGGAGCCGTGAGCAGTTGTCTCCATTGAGCCATCCATCAAAGAGTATTTATGGTGAGTGTTTGCTGTGCTGAGCAGATACTAATTAACCTGCCGCTTTAATTTCCTCATCTAAAATACAGAAATAATAAAGATATCTGCCTCATTGGGTTGTTATAAGGATTAAGTGAAATAATGCATGTGGAAGTATTTTGTAAACTACAGTATTACATGTGTCAGATTTTTATTCATTTCAGACAATTAAAACTTTATTGAGCGTAATCCACTTGGTAATAAAAATCTAAAGACTAAATTGTAAGTTATTTTACTCTCAAGGACATAACTCTCTAATAGGATATGTATCTTATCTACACAATTAAAATTCAGTGTGAAAACTGCTACTAAAATGTACAGACAGTGCACACTGGTGTTGTAGAAATAAGGATCACAATTAATTCAGGGCAAAGAGGTCATATTTTAGAGAATTTTCAGGCTAGAGTGATATATTGTGCTTTCTCTGAAAGCTGTGAGGGGAGTGTTTTGGTTTTCTTTTCTTTTTTGGGATTGGGAAAAATGCATATTATTTTTTGTTTTTAAATTTTTGTATTATTGTGTTGATTTCTGCCATACAATGCAAATCAGCCATAGTTATGCATGCATCCCTTCTCGCCTGAATCTCCTTCTCCTCCCTGCGTCCCATTCCTCCAAGTCATCACGGAGTGCCAGACTGGGCTCTGTGAAGGGAATTTTTAAGGACAAAAATATTCTAGGTAAGAACATCCCAGGTAGAAGGGACTGTGTGAGCATCAGTATAAACGCATAACAAAGTAGTCTCTGTCAAAAACATATGAGAAGATGAATTCAAAAGATAGGTTGGAAGGGTGTGGGTAAAGACTTTTGAATGCAGTGCCTAAGAGCTAGAGTTTTTTCTTGAATAACATGAGATGCTGTGGGTAGAACTATTTTCAGGAGGGATGTAACTAACATAGATCATTTTTGTTTGTTTTTGGAAGAGAGGTAAGAGTGAAAGTGATGTAATCCCTGCCCTTAAGATGTTTCTTCTAGACTAAAGAGGTCTTATCAGTGTATACACAGGCATGTCAGTCCCTTAACCTTCACCATTAGGAGCAGAACCTTGGCTGGGACCAGAATAAGAGTGTCATCCAGTATAGCCTAGAGTTGCTGGAGCTAATACAGGTCATCTCTGTGCGTGTTAGTCACTAAGTTGTGTCCGACTCTTTGCAACCTCGGGGACTGTAGCCCATCAGACTCCTCTTCCATGGGATTCTCAGCAGCAGTACTGTAGTGGGTTGCCGTTCCCTCCTCCAGGGGATCTTCCTTACCCGGGAATTGAACCTGGGTCTCCAGAATTGCAGGCATGTTCTTTATGTTTGTTCCACCAGTGGAAGCTCACAGGTCAGCCACAAACCAAATATCTCATGGTGTTTGGGAGGTTCGAGAACGAACATCTTAATAAAGTGAACTAGACCTGGACGCTTTGTTACCTTGCCGACCAGGCATAACTGAGTACTGGCCCTAATGACTTACCACATGTGGTCAGCCACAAATCAAATGTCTCCCGGTGTTTGGGAGGTTCGAGAACGAACATCTTAGTAAGAGTGAACTAGACCTGGATGCTTTGTTATCTTGCAGACCAGGCATAACTGAGTACTGGCCCTAATGACTTACCACATGTGGTCCAGAATTGCACCCCTGGGTGGGCGGGGGCACTGAGTCTATTTCTGGGCAAGAATTATATCTCATAGTCACAGCATTCTAGAACAGAGTTCCAAATATTTTGTATGGGCTTTCCAAGTGGTGCTTAGTGGTAAAGAACCCACCTGCCAATGCAGGAGACATAAATAAGAGACACGGGTTTGATCCCTGGGTCAGGAAGATCCCCTGAAGGAGGGCTTGCTAAACCACTCCAGTATTCTTGCCTGGAGAATCTCATAGGCAGAGGAGCCTGGAGGGCTATAGTCCTTGGGGTCGCACAGAGTCGAACACGACTAAAACAACTTACTTGCATGCATGCATATTTGATATATCACTATGTTAGGTGAATAAGAAGAAAATTCTTCTAACAGTGAGACATCACTCATTAGGTTACCAGTGTTTCACTGAAGATGATGTATTCAGTTGTCTGACTCACAGAGAGGTTAAAACTAATATTCTGAGAGCCTCCCTCTCCCATGGTTCCAGGTCAGTGTGAAAATGAGGGAAATTTATGAGCTTTAGAAGGAGGAAGAGAAAAGGTGGGGGGCAGCCTTCTCTGGAGCTGTGGTTAGTCCCCTGAGCAGGTGGAGAGTTAGAAGTGGCTTCCAGGTGTATCTTGAAGATCGTCTGTATGAGGCTGCAGACTGAGATGGTTGCTGGGTGCCTCCAGAGGTTCTTGGGGGTGTCCCACTGAGAACCATGGGCTTTGTTGCTGCAAGCTGAAATGCTGGGTAAAGGTTGTCCTCGACTTTGCTTTCCTGGTAATGCCAGTGATTATGGAAGCCAGCCTCCCTCCCTTTCCCTGTATTAAAATCTTTTATGTATGGGATACATAAAGTAGATGGAATTTTTCTCCATCAACACCGACTGATTCAGGTGTGGTCATATACAATACTTACCTGGTAGAAAACAACCTGCCAGTATGTATGTGTGTATATATATATATATATATATATATGAGTGGTATGTGTATATTTACATGCTACATTTTAAAGCAATGGCAATATTGGTCATACATATTAGAAATCATTTTAAAAGTTCACTAAAATCTCATGCTAAATCGCTTTGGTCATGTCCGATTCTTTGCGACCCTATGGACTATAGCCCTCCAGGCTCCTATGTCCATGGGATTCTCCAGGCAAGAATACTGGAATGAGTTGCCATTTCCTCCTCCAGAGGATCTTCCTGGCCTAGAGATCAAACCCATGTCTCTTGTGTCTCCTGTATTGGCAGGCTGATTCTTTACCACTAGAGCCACCTGGGAAACCCTATGTGTGTGTGTGTGTGTGTGTGTGTGTGTGTATGCTCTGACCAAGAAATCCTGCTTCTAACAATTTATCCCAATGATAGAATGGAAAAAGTATGCAAGGTTATTTGCCACACATTAATAAATACTCTCTTTTTGTTCAGTGTTGTGCTAGTCTCTTGGGATAAGATGAATAAGACTCATTTTTGTCTTCATATCTCAAACTCAGTCAGATGTAATTCACTGCTCTTCAAGGCTAATCAGCCATACCCACCACTATCAAACCTCAAGTTCCCTTATCCAGCCATACCCACCACTATCAAACCTCAAGTTCCCTTATCCAGTTCCCTTATCCAGTCCCTTACCTCCTTCTTCCTCAATCCTCCCTCTCTGCCCAGGTTTAATCAGTTCTTTTATTGTCCTCATGTCTTCATCTCTGCTCCCATATCCTTCCTTACCCTGTGTCATCTTCCTGTTATTTCATGTTGGCCCCTTACATACTCTGAGGTATGTATATATAACAAAATCAGTTTATGCCTCAGGAGATCCACGAACATCAGTTTAATACTATTAACTAAACTCCAGCCTGCTTTCCACTAGTTTTTTCATTAATGTCCTTTTTCTGTTCCAAGGTCAAATCCAGAATTATGTTTTTGTCTTTATGGTTTGAAAATAAAAATGTAAGTATACATCAGTTCAGGTAGTTCACTTCAGTTCACTCTCAGTCATGTCCGAATCTTTGCGACCCTGTGGACTGTAGCACACCAGGCCTCCCTGTCCATCACCAACTCCTGGAGTTTACTCAAACTCATGTCCATTGAGTCGGTGATGCCATCCAACCATCTCATCCTCTGTCGTCCCCTTCTCCTCCTGCCTTCAATCTTTCCCAGCATCAGGGTCATTTCTAATGAGTGAGTTCTTTCCATCAGGAGGCCAAAGTATTGAAGTTTCAGCTTAAGCATCAGTCCTTCCAATGAATATTCAGTACTAATTTCCTTAGATGGACTGGTTGGATCTCCTTGCAGTCCAAGGAACTCTCAAGAGTCTTCTCCAACACCATAGTTCAAAAGCATCAATTCTTTGGTGCTTAGCTTTCTTTATAGTCCACTCTTACATCCATACATGACGACTGGAAAAACTTTAGCTTTGACTAGACAGAGCTTTGTTGGCAAAGTAATTTCTCTGCTTTTTAATACACTGTCTAGGTTGGTCATAACTTTTCTTCCAAAGAGAAAGCGTCTTTTAATTTCATGGCTGCAGTCACCATCTGCAGTGATTTTGGAGCCCCCAAAAATAAAATGTGCCTCAGTTTCCACTGTTTCTCCATCTATTTGCCATGAAGTGATGGGACCAGATGCCTGATCTTTGTTTTCTGAATATTGAGCTTTAAACCAACTTTTTTCACTCTCCTCTTTCACTTTCATCAAGAGGCTCTTTAGTTCTTCTTCACTTTCTGCCATAAGGGTGATGTCATCTGTGAATCCGAGGTTATTAATATTTCTCCCAGCAATCTTGATTCCAGTTTGTGGTTTATCCAGCCCATCATTTCTCATGATGTACTCTGCATATAAGTTAAACTAGCAGAGTGACAATATACAGCCTTGAAGTACTCCTTTTCCCCAGCAATCTTGATTCCGGCTTATGTTTTATCCAGCCAAGCATTTCTCATGATGTACTCTGCATATAAGTAAATAAGCAGGGTGACAATATACAGCCTTGATGTACTCATTTTCCTATTTGGAACCAGTCTGTTGTTCCGTGTCTAGTTCTAACTGTTGCTTCTTGACCTGCATACAGATTTCTCAAGAGGCAGGTCAGGAGGTCTGGTATTCCCATCTCTTTCAGAATTTTCCACAGTTTTTTATGAGCCACACAGTCAAAGCCTTTGGCATAGTCAATAAAGCAGAAATAGACGTTTTTCTGGAATTCTCTTGCTTTTTCTATGATCCAGCAGATGTTGGCAATTTGATCTCTGGTTCCTCTGCCTTTTCCAAAACCAGCTTGAACATCTGGAAGTTCACGGTTCACATATTGTTGAAGCCTGGCTTGGAGAATTTTGAGCATTACTTTGCTAGCGTGTGAGATGAGTGCAATTGTGCTGTAGTTTGAGCATTCTTTGGCATTCTTCATCATAGGGCAGACTGAAAACCACAATCACAGAAAACTAACCAATCTGATCACATGGACCACAGCCTTGTCTAACTCAATGAAACTATGAGCCATGCCATGTAGGGCCACCCAAGATGGACAGGTCATGGTGGAAAGCTCTGACAAAACATGGTCCACTGGAGAAAGGAATGGCAATCCACTTCAGTGTTCTTGCCTTGAGAACCACATGAACATTATGAAAAGACAAAAAGATAGGACACTGAAAGATGAACTTCCAGATCGGTAGGTGCCCAATATGCTACTGGAGATCAATGGAGAATTGATCCAGAAAGAATGAAGTATACATCAGATCATCTTAATGACCACATTATAACAAAGTCTCAGTGCTTGGTTTTGATGACCATGTTTGAATTTACAATAATGCCAAATGGTACTAATTTTATTGTCCTGACTAATGAGTAAAGGACAGAAAGTTACTCAATAGGAAAGTGCAGCACTATCACTGAGTAAATGTCAAATGGTATCGCTGCCTCCACAGCAACTACACAGAAATCTAAAGAGAAAAGCAGTCAAAAAATTTATTTCTTTATTAATCATATAAATTTTTATCAAACACTTACCATGTATAGGCATCTTACATTGAGGACAGAGTGATTAACAAAATAGACAAAGAGTCTCTCTCTCTCTCCCCTCCCATCTTCCCTCCCTCTTTCCCTTCCCCTCCCCGCACTCTCACTCTCTTTTTCTCCCCGAGTTTACATTACATACAAGTACATGCACATTAAAAAGTGAAAGCATCTTCCCTAGCCATGATTCCATGTTCTAGGTACCAATGGTAGTCACGCATTCAAAAAAGCAATATCATTCATTATACTTATTTGTTAATTCTAATTTTTCAGTCTTATTTGCATTTAATTTTTAAATTTACTTTTCTTTTTGTGGCATAAGGACTTCAAACATTAAAAATGAACACTCTGAGTAAGTAATGGTATAAATTGATGTAATTTAGACTGCATAATATTTTTTCCAAAATTTCTGAATTTGGAAAATATTGTGTAGTGCATCATATATATCCCTCATGTGGCATAATTAAGAACTGGGCATATTCTGTGCTCAATAAAACCTTTTAGATTTCTAACAATAACAGAACATGTAGGACAGCTTATATATTTCTATTTGGGTTTCCATTTCAGAAGCTACTGTTTGGAGTGCCTCTCATTTGTTCAGCTGTTAATATAGAAGTTTGAATGACAAGACAGAAGGTTGCATTGTCAGAATTCCCAGCAGAAAACACAGATGGGCAGACCATTATAGACATTACTTTCATGAACTCACCCTAGGTCTTTCTAGGTCTTGCTATCTGTTTTGCAGGCCCAGGAATCTGATTCATAAGTGTATAGAAAGTAGGGGTGAGGTGTGTTTGCTTTCTTTCTCTCTCTCTCTGTCTCTCTCTCTGTCTCTTCTGGGACAGTTACTCATCATAACACCCCATACTAGATTTATATTCAGAAGTTTGCTTTGGGGCATCTGGGAAACAGATCCAAAAGAGTTGTGTTTTTTTGGTTTGTTTGTTTGTTTTTATACATGATTCAAATATCTAGTAACATCAGGCTTAGGTAGTCTGACACACTCATTTCAGTAATGAACGTGCATCTTCTGTCAGACAAGCAGAACTGGAGCCTTGCTAAGGGTGCTTCTTCTAAAAGCAGTTGCAAGGTCACTACTACCCTTTGTCTCTATGACAGTCATCTTTCTATCATTGACCAACATACCCTTGACTGATTGGCACATGGTGTCATTAAATATATTCATCAATTCAATAAGCTCCATTATAGACTACAAGTTATTCTTTGCAAGCTCTCTCACTGAAGCATTAATTTCATTAAACATTTATTGAATACCTTTCATGGAGCAGCAACTGAATTTAGGAGTATAATAGATATTGTTCCTACTCTCAGAGTTGATCATCTATCAGGAGATATAAAGAAGTGTTCAGATGATTGCCACAAGTGTGATGTGTGTTGTGATGGGAGTAGAGGATGCAGTGATAGAAGCTAGGAGAAGCACATGATAGACTCGAGTCCTTGCCATCTCCCTGTATTAGGTTATGTCTAAACTGAAATATGAAAGTTGAGCAATGACTAGTTGGAAGAAGTACGTATGTTTATGTAGAGTGTGTGTGAGAGAGAGACAGAGAAAGCAAGAGAGATTTTTGGGAGGAAAATGAAACAGCATGAACAAAGTGTCATGAGAAAGTGGGTATTTTATAAACTGAAAGTGAGTATTTTCACATAGCACTGTTCTGACCCATGATATGTTGATTTCGTGGTTTCCATCTCCATCTTCAAGAGGGAAATGTTTCTTTTATTGCACATTTACAATGAATGCAAGGAGTGACTTCTTATAATTCTGATGGGGATCTCATTTTGGAAATGTCATGGATCACACCAAGCAGCTGTCACCCTCACTAAGCCAAATCCTCGACTGAGCAAGCAGTCTTTGGAATAGCTTAATAGAAATATGGTTTGTACAGTTTTTTCATTGTTCTGTTCCCCTGAAAAAAGTCAGCCTTGGTAAGTCCTTGCTTAATGCGTCCACAGTGATACCTCAGCAGGTATTTATTTTATTATCTTCTATCTGAAAAGATCTCAACTTTGTATAGTATGCATGTGTGCATGTCAAGTTACTTTAGTCATGTCCGATTCTTTGAGACCCCTTAGACTGTAGCCCACCAGGCTCCTCTGTCCATGGAATTTCCAGGCAAAAATACTGGAGTGGGTAGTCATTCCCTTCTCCATTTATATAGTATAGATTTCTTCAATTTGAATATCATTTCCTCAGCTATGTAGATTATAAAGAATAAAATTCAGTCAAATTTACTTCAATAAAAAGCATTTTAAAAATCAAGAACACTTTTTTATCAATTAAAAAAAAAGTTAACCGAATCTTAAGCAGAGTTGGCAGTAACCAGCTACTTCCAATACCATGTTCAAATTTTAGCCATTGAAAAAGTAGGTGGATAAGGAAGTTAATGTTTTCTGACTTTAAATGAATAATTTATATTCTCCATTATACAGAAATTTGCCCAGTGGCTAAATAAGATAAAATGTATCCAGTACAGTATATATCAGGCTCTAGGTTGATAGGGGCTAAATAAGGGCTTCCCAGGTATCTCAGTGGTAAAGAATCTGCCTGCCCATGCAAGAGATACTGGAAACACAGGCTCGATCCCTGGGTCCGGAAGATCCCCCGGAGAAGAAAATGGCAACCCACACCTGCATTCTTGCCAGGAAAATGCCATGGACAGAGGAGCCTGCCCATGGGGCTGCAAAGAGTTGAATACGATTCAAAGAGTATAGCACACAGGCTAAATAAATAAATGAAAATATTTCTTCATTCGTTATACATTCAGTAAAACTGAAGCATTCTGATAGTCATTCTGTGATTAAAGGGACTACGTGGCAGAACACTTATATTGTATGGCATTTCTAGAGCTGAACTGAAACTTTATGGTTTCTCTATAAGAGAATATTCACCAAAAGTTGAAGTGGATGATGGTCATAACCCCAGTAGGACAGCCTCTTCCTTGGAAATGCACCTTCTGTTTATCTAGTGGTAGATGAATCACTTCTCTTATAGTCTTCCAGTTTCCATGTGTAACCCAGAAAGTTGGTTCTTTTCCTGTAAGCCTCAATAAAGAATTTTTTCTTCAATTATTTTTTCTCCTGTTATATCTCACTTTTCAATTTTCCACTCCCCTAGAATTCAGCTATCTGCCTCATAGTATCAAGTCCTGCTGTAGAAGAGAGCAAATGGCAGATAAAAATGCATTTTAAGGAAAATGATCTGCCAGGTCTTTTTGGAACTGAAGGTACAAGGTGTGGGGAAAATGAAGCAGGGATTTAGGCAGAGTATTATTAGATGCTTAATTGTTGTTTTCCACTTCGAATTCACTGATAAGCTCCAGTAATCCTAAAGCATCTCATTTTTTATAGAAAAAGAAAGAAGACACTTGAAACCTTAAGCTGTCTTTAAAACTATAATCAAAGAGAGTATTCTGAAGGGGAAACTGCCTCTGTTGAATTGGAGCGTTCAGACTGCACAATTTTGAAACAGTTGAGCACCCAGGAGCTGAATGTAACAGCCAAAGTGAATAGTTTCAATAAGTTCGTAATTATATGTGCTGTATTCCGGGGGAGGTCAGCCTGAGTTCTGGAGGGTTAAGACTTGTGCATGCATATAAGTAATAGGCCATAGGCAAAAGGCAATATTTCAATCTGTATTCTTTTCCTTAACATTCATTTGTAGAAGACAAAAAATGCAGGATATCTGTCAATAGCCCCCCCCCAACCCCCCCCCCCCCCCAAAAAAAAAAGAAATGAACTAGAAGAAAGAGCTTTGGGGTTATTTTTTAAGGAAATCCTGCTGAATGGCAATGAATGGAAGCCAGACCATACAGTCTCAGCCCTGAGAACTCTTAACATTCCTGTTTCCATTCTTCCTTGAGAGTTTCCCTTCAAAGCTCATTTTCCATATAAGTCTTCATATGAGTTTGATTATGGATTTACTATTCAAGGATGAATATGTTTTAATCACAAAATATCTAACATGTAAGTGAAGATTACCCATGTTGAAATGTTCGCAGGGAAGATGATGCTTCCAGTTTGTAGGGTTCTTATAAAGACCCAGTGAGATAATGCCTGGAAAGTGCTAGTATAGTGCTGGTGAATCTTCTGTTGCATTAGCTATAGCAGCAGCTAGGAAGTGATGCTTTTATTATATTTCAGCCATGAGGGCTTCCCAGGATCCAGAGGTCCATTTCTTCAGTCACAATACAATGTTGGATTTGGGAGGGGAAATAATGACAACAAGTTATTGAGTAAAGAAAACCCCAATACATATTTGGATGGTGTGCAAGTCCTACCGCCCTGGATTTGGGGATTTCTGTCCATACCCTAAGAGACTTTACCTCTTCAGTGTTTCTGGGAGCCACTCACCCTCTGTGATGCCTGCAGTAACTGTTGTCCACAGTGTGATGGGTTTTAGCACTGGTAGAAGGCCTTTCGGTACAACATCCACCCTGCTCAAGTATGGCTCTAATTCAAACTGGTCTAGTTGCAAGGAACAGGAGTTTTAAAGCTAGATTTTGTAAGAGGTTGTTAAAGAAAAGACATCCTAAAATTCTGTTTCCCTCTATGAGTTTGCTCATTCTCCTGCCTGCAGACTGAGATTTTTTGTTTCCTTGTCATCCCTACCCCTAACCCGTCTCTCGAGTTTCAGGTTGTACTTCGTTTGGTTCACTGTGAAGACTGTGACCCTGCTTCTGTAAGAAGTTTTAATGTCTGGCCTGATGGCTTACGCTAGTGTCTTAATAAGAAACAACTTGATTGACTTGGCTTAGATTGACTGCCCACCCTCTAGTCTATATGCTGTTGTAGAATGGAGGTGATAGTATCTTTGGACAGACTGGTGGCCTCCCAAGGAAGATCCCCTGGAGAAGGGAATGGCTACCCACTCTAATATTCTCACCTGGAGAATTCCATGGACAGAGGAGCCTGGTGGGTTACAGTCCATGGGATCACAAAGAATCAGACCTGACTGAGTGACTGACACAAGGAATTCCATTTCATAATCCCCAGAATCTCTGAATATGTTCCCTTAACTAGCATAATGGACTTTGCAGATTCCATTAAAGTGAAGATCTTAAAATATAAATATTATCCTGGATTATCCAGGTCAAGTCAATATACTCACAAGAGCACTTATAAAGGAAAAGAGGGAGGGAAGAGAGTAAGAATCAGAGATGGAGATGTGATGAGGAAAACATTTTGGAGTGATGTGGAGCTGTAAACCAATGAAGGCAGGAAGTCTCTTGGGGCCAGAGAATCAAGGAAATAGATTCTCCTCTAAAACCTCCAGAAGAAATGCAGCCCTGAGACCCCGTTTTAGACATTCGATCTCCAGAACTGTAAGAGAATAAGCCTGTGTTGTTCTATGCCACCAAATGTGCTGTAATTTGTTACAGTAACAATAGAAAACTAACACGTGACCTCTTTGGAAGCAGGGGCAGCTGCTAGAGGAAAACTCCCCTTCTCTCTGATTCTGAGACCTCAGAGAACTCAAAAGTAGCTTCTCAAAGTTTAGGGACCTCTTGCCTTACATTTTCAAGCTTTTTTCTACCTCTGAGTTCTAACCTAACCCCTAGGTTCCTGTTATGTATCAGTAGAAGCTGTCTTTATTTCCTGAAGGTAATAATAATAACTACTTCTTGGGAATTTTTGTGAGTACTAATTTAGATAACTTATGTGGATAAGGTTACTTATAGCAATATCAGGCAGAAAGCAAATGCCTATTATTATGAACCCTACTAATAAGATATGAAACCTTGATGGTTGTCGTTGACACAAATAACTAGATTGAATGAAGTTGAAAAGCCCTTTACTTATTGTCCAATCTTCATGGCTCAAATATTTTCCTATGTATTTAGGCTTTATAACAACAGGGTGGGATTATTATCTCCAATTTATAGGTGACAAAACTGAGTCTTAGAGAATGTAAATAACTTGCCCCAAAGTGGGAGTGTCAGAGCTAGAATTCCAAATGACAAAATGTAGGTCATTTGGCTTGGAGAGAAAGCCTCTTTCTTGGTCATTTGCTGAGGTCCAGCCCCGGCAGGACCAGGAATACCCAAGGGATGAGTGGCGTCAGCGAGGAAGAAGACAGACAGACAGACACACACAGACGTTGTGTAGAAGAGGTAGCTTTTTTTTTTTTAATTTTTAGGATAGCTCAGTTTTTATAGAATGAATGTTACCTCCCCCTTAAGTCACCACATATTACATCAAATATTGGTTTGTGCTTCCATCAGTATTTTTTTCCCCATGTTTTTCCCCTAAGCATTTATCTAGAACGGTTCCGATTACAGGGTTTATACTTAAATGTCCCGTACATAATCTTCTTGCCTCAATGGCTTAACATTCTCACTCTAACAAAAACAATGTTTCACAAATCTCAGGTATAGTGTAAATTCTTTGGACAATAAAACAATACATGGGAAGGGTCACAATAACATGTTTGACATTTCTGAAAATAGTACCATGAGAAAAACCTGATATTTTTCTTTACCTGAAACCACAAAATCTCAATTTACAATGATTAACTATTAAACAGCAAAAACACCTCTAAAACAGCAAAACACCTCTATTAATAGTAAGATAATGGCAGTAAAACTGGTTAATATAAATCTTCTATTAAAATCCTATATACCTCATTTTCTAATTTTACAAAAATACCCATAATATCCCATGTTGTTTAAATTAATGAACAAATAGCAGCAAGGAAATAGCAATAGTGAAAACCCTTTCAACCAAGGAGCAAGTAAAGCAGTATATCTACTTCTAAATCTAAACACCTCTACTCTTTTCTATTTTAGAACATTATAATCTTTTAAGCAAGGAGCCAAACTATACCTGTGGCCTTTTCTTTTTAGACTTGATATTTATGGTCGTGTCCTGAGCCAGAGCAATCATGAGCATTCCAAAAAGGCTTGGACTTTTCCAGCGAGGCCTTATTACTATATATCATTATTTCCAAAAATTAATAGAAAGCCCAACAACAGTAAGACAGAAGGAAGAAAGGGACATACCGGGCCCCCAGGACAACCTCGAGGGGAAGAGCTGCCTTGCAGATTCCTTTCTCATCCTGGCAGCTCCGGAGGGGACATATTGGGCCCCTGGGGCAGCCCCATGTGAGGAAGAGCTGCCTTGCAGGTTCCTCTCTCGTCCCATGACCTTGTCATGGACTGGGTGCATCCCGGTGGCTCCCGACAGTCATTGTGCAGACTTTTAGTGCAACAAACCAAACAAAGACACTGGGCTCCAAAGCACTGCCCCCATTTCTAATGTGTGATATTCTAGAAGGTGGTAATGGGTATGAAAAGTTTGGCAACACTTTAACATGAAAGCACTGGATGTGTGAACACTGTCAAAGTTTCAACTAAACATGCATATTGCTGTAGACTGAACTGATCCCTCTAAAATTCATAAGTTGAAACTCTAGCCCCCAAAGTGACTATCTTTAGGGATCAGGCCTGTGGGGCTATAATAAAGATTAAATGAAGTCATATAGGTAGAACCTGGTGGGCTACAGTCCATGGAGTTGCAAAAGAGTCTGACATGACTGAGCCACTAAAAACACAAATGATAAGGGTGCATCCCTGACCCAATAGGGCTGGTGCCCTTATTTAAAAAAAAAAAAAAAAAAAAAATGGAAGAGACACCAAAGTTCTCTATCTCTCCACCATACGAGGACACGGTGAAGAAGCAACTGGCTTCAAGCTAGGAAGAAAGTCCTTATCAGAAACCAAATCAGCCAACACCTTGATCTTGGACCACCCAGCCTTCAGAACTGTGCACAAATATATTTCTGTAATTTAAGACCCCCAGTCTATGGTACTTTTGTTATGGCAGAGAAGTCTAAGACAAATATACAAAAGTGACATCCCTTTCTTCCTCTTAGTACTGTTATTCTGTTTTTCATTTTTTTTTTTTTACAACTCCAGATATTTCAGGATCTGTTCCTATACATATGAAACACTGTTCTTCACTTCCTGCCTAACTTACATGCATTCATGTCACTGACATTTTTGGAGAGTAGAACTTGTGTTGTGTGATAGACAAGAAGAATCAGGAAGGACAGACCCAGTATTATGGTGGAGCTTCCAGCATAAACAATGCATGACACAGCATGTGTAAATGTATATGCACATGCCTATGTATATGTATGCATGCAGCATGCATGTGTGTGAGATATATATTAAGACATAAAGAGAAGAAAGAGAAAAAGATGATGAAAGTAGAATTAGAACTATAGACTGAATAGAAGTCTTTATTTCAGTCCTAATGAAAAACACCGTGCTTTTGGGTGACGTCAAAGGAAAAATAAGAATTGTTGTCTTCAGAGAAGACAGTAAGAGCAAAGATCCTTAAAGATGTCTCCTGTCTTTCTGGACATTTTTTTTTTTCTTAGACTAACAACTGATATCTTAGCTGGTCCTGATGGTTGATACAACAGATCTAGGGTTCCTCCCCAATTTTATCCTTGAAGTCCCATACATAGACGGTGATCTTCTGAGGGGCAGTATCAATTTGTAGGTGCTTAAAGACAAACAGATAGAAAGGTTCAGCTATGAAATTTTTCCAGAAGTTAATTTTACCTTTGCAAACAACATATATGAGCACTGAAGTGTAGGAAAGGATTCTTTGTTCCTTCTTTCCTAAACTACAGATTCTTGCTCTGTCCTGGGGAAGACCATGTGCTGACTGTCACCAGAGATCCCAAACCTGTCTGCTTCTTTCCATCCTTAACGCCACTCTGTAGGTTTAGTCCAGCATCATCTAACGCTAAAAAATAACTGATGCTAATATCCACACTCCTGTCATTCTCCCCAACGCCGCACGTGTGATCTTGTGATTCCCTGTGTAAAATCTTCTAGTGATTCTCCCTTGCCCTTTGCATCGCATCCAGTGTCTTCAGAGATCATCAAAGACCCTGTACGCTTCGGCTATGGTAGTAGTGTTAGTCACTCAGTCCTTTCCAACTCTTTGTGATCCCATGGTCCATGGAATTCTCCAGGCAAGAACACTGGAGTGGATTGTCATTCCCTTCTCCAGGGGATTTTCCTGACCCAGGGATCAAACAGGGTCTCCTGCATTGCAGGAGGATTTTTTACTGTCAGAGCTATAGGGAAGCCCCCTTTAAGCTTTGGCTATACTAAGGTATTTACCATTCCCAGCAGGTGGCAAGCTCTTTCTTATCATCCATTATTTTGTACACACTGTTCTCGCTATCTAAAAAGTATTTCTCCCCTTTCTTTGCCTGGATAACCCTATATTCAAGCTTTCATGTAGATATCAACCATTAAGGAAAGAATCACCTGGGCTGCTTTTTCATCTACAGGACACTGATTTGAGTAATGGCTGCTTCAGTCATAATGCAGTGAGCTAGGACCAGACTTATTCTCTCATCATAATCAAATAGAAAAATGGACATATATATATATAAAAAGAAAACTGTTTTCAGAAGTTAGACAACATCAGAGAAAGACTGTGCTCCTTACAAAGGAGAAACAAGTGAGATAAGTCCTATGACGACCCAGGATTTATGGGGAACTTTGCAGATCACGGTGCAGAACTGGCCATTCCCAGCAGACCAGGAGGGCCTTAAGGTCTTAAAACGTTGAGTAGATGTGGATCAGAGGTTGAGGGAGCTAAGATTTCTGAGACTTATAACATGAAGAACTGGAGAAGAAGGAGCCATATTAAGAAAAGCGCTAAGAATTTGCATACCATTTCCTTGAATCTCTTCCTGAGTGATAAACTATGTACACACAGGTTGAGATTCCACAGGCTAGAGAAAAGCCAACTAGGAAACTTTATTACTGACAGGTTTCATTTTCACAAAGAATTGAGAGAAGTCTGAGTTCTGGCTGGATGGAGGTGTGAGTCCTCACTGATTGTCCATGGCATTTAGCAGACCCCAAGCTTCCCTGGTGGCACAGATGGTAAAGAATCTGCCTGCAATGTGGGAGACCCAGGTTCGATCCCTGGGTCGAGAAGATCCTCTGGAGCAGGACATGGCAACCCCCTCCAGTACTCTTGCCTGGAGAAAGGAGCCTGGCAGGCTATAGTCCATCGAGTCACAAAGATTCGGACATGACTAAGTGATTAACACTTTCACAAACAAGCCACACCTGAGTAGGTAATTCAACTAGCATGAATAATATGAATAGGAGAAGTAGTGGCTGATCTTAATTTAGACAGGAGTTGCTAGACTCACAGGCCTGTTTTTTTCCTCCAAGATACAAGGACAAGATGCCAGAATTATATTTTTTGGTGGGGGGAGAAATATACATATATACATATATTATATATATGTGTATTATACATATAATTGATAACACCATGGATTAGAGAAAGCCCCATTACATATTTGTCCAGTGTCAAATTTTACAGTCCTGGAAGGTAACACTTCTTCCAGTTTCTAAAGTTTTAAAAAATATTCTACATTTCATTTGTATTCTTCTTCTCCTGCCCCCTGCATCGTCTCTATAAATTACAATTTTAATTCCTCCTTTACTGACAGTCCTTAATGCCATGAAGTCTTCCTGAGCGTCCTTGTAATACCAAACAAAAAGGGATCATCCCTTCTTTGAACCATTTTATTTGCTTGTTCCATGGCTTCCAAACCTTCATGAGTGCAAATGAGAGTATTTTAGTATCATGAAGTAGTAGTTTTTCACCATAATCCTATTGCTTAATCACTGTGAAATAGTTACTGTACCAAGCACAGGTGAACTGAATCTCATTTAACCTTCACAATAAACACATGGGATAGAAGCTCTTATTACCCCTTAGCCCTTTCTCTGCTGAGGAAGTTGAGGCTTAGAGCACTGCTAAGTAGCAAAACCAGGAGTTGAACACAAGCAGCTTGGCTCCAGAAAACAAGTTCTTCAGCTCCACTGCAGATAAACTGTAAGTCTTTTGTCTATTTGTCTTGATTAGAAACTCCTTGTAGACAAACTGTGTCTTTTTTGTCTTCATATTTAATAGTATGTTGTTGGTAGTTGGTTACTGGAAAATATTTGTTGAGTGAATAAATGCATTCATGGAAATGTTAAGTATCTTTTGAAAGATGATCATGTTGCAATCCGTACTAGGTATAAATGATGTCTGCAGGGTAGGGGGTATATTATTGATGTCTTCGGTGCTTTTGTGTTTGGTAAATATCAGTTTTGTTAAATTGTTTTTGATTTTTTTAAAGAGTATCTATTTTCTGTGCTAAGATTTTGAAACAAAATACACTCTTTTGATACATGAAATAGATTATTTTCAGAGCTGGCAAATTTAGTGATCAATATTCTAATCATTGGACATGAAATTGTTTTATAGAGTAAGATTTGGTAAATTGAGCGAGAGGAAAATAAAGTCATTGACAAGAAACCTCCCTCAACTACTTTAGAGGGAAAAAAAAACAACTCAGGGGGAATGAGGGGAAAAAAGGAAGACAATTACAGGCACAACCACAAGTTTAACGGGCTCACGGGTTTTTCTTTTTCAGATTTCATTTTCTTGTATTTATTTTTCCTTATTTCAAGGCTGAAAATAAATGGGGAATGGCATGGTAATAATGAATTTGAAATTGCGAGTTATTTTTGGTTAAACTGCTATATAATTTGAACAGAGAAAACTAGGCATCTTTTGTATAAAACCTCCAAGTGAGTAGTGGAAGGAAAGCGATAAATTATCCTGCATCCTTTTCTACCTCACCTCCCTCCATAGTTAGACTTCAGACTTCTGGTTCTGAATCTCCCCAGTGTGTCAGAGGGTCTGTGCATCGAAGTGGATCAAAGTAACACAATTTAGTGTACCATTAACAGAAGTTTAACATGAAAAGGACCAATAAAACACTATTGATCCACTTCTAGTTTGAACAAATGATGTACAATGAACCATAAAAACTCTTGTTCTTTAGAGACCTTGTTAATTTTATGATTCTGCTCTTGTTCTTATTTTAGAAGTCTGAGTTTGCACTTGAAGTGTCTTTGTAAAAATTAGAAACACAATTACATGTAGTTTTCACATTTTAGAGATTCACTGGGAAGAAGAGCCCAACCTGAAAGTTGCCCAGAGATGAGTCTGTTGTTTCGCTGCAGCAAAGAGCCGGAGTGACTGGAGGCAAAGCTTGCCCAAGGGCTGGGTGGGAGTCATAGTCAAGTTGAAAAGTGAGAACTGTTAAGGAAGGAGAAATATTCAGCAATAGTTCAGTGTGATGAATGGGAGCTTCTATCAGTACACCAGACAGGAGACCAGAATCAGAGGAGACAGGAGATAGGAACTGGCCAGGAAAGTGCACAAGGACTGAAGGAGTAGATCAAGACTTGGGGCTAAAACTCATATACCTGATGAAGTACTGCTAGTCACGTGTATGGGAGTGGACCAGCCATCTCAAAGGCATAGACTAGTAACAATGTTTTGCATACATTGCTGCCTCTAATGGCTTTTCGGATCTCCTAATATCCAAAATGGTCTTTGCTTCTTTTGTAATTTTCAAGACCTTTGTCTCTAATGTTTCAATGTTATTCAGTATTATTCACCTTTTACCATAGAATGGTGCTAGAAACAGATAACCTGTCTCCAAATCTTAGCTTCAGTGCTTTTTTAGCCATGTATCTATGAACAAATTATTGAATTTCTCTATGCTTCTATATTTTCTCATCTCTAAAATAGAGTTCATAAATGTTTCCAAACTTCATAACATTTTAAGAATATTTAATAAGTGGAAAATTCTTAGAAAAATTAACACTAAAAATTATATTTTTATTAATAAATCCATTATAATCTTATATGTCTACAATAGTGTATACAATAGTGCCTGACACACTTCCCATGACCTGTGAATATCTAGTGAATTAGTGAATGAAAGATCATGAATCCTAAATTTGTAAAATACCTGCAGACATCCAAATAGTCACCTCCAGTTGGGATGAAAGTGAACAATATAGATAGGCACTACCCTATCTTTTTAAAAAAATTAAGCGTTAACTCCAATCTATGATAGGGCTGGGGGAATGTTTTTTTATTGCATTTACACAAAGGATAATCGCTAACATTTAGAGAAAGTGTCTTTCCTGATTTTGACATTTTTGACTTTAGATAAAAGTATAGGAAGAACCATTTCCTGAACCAGTGTGTGCTGACCTACTTACTTGCATCTTGATTAGTGTTACAAGCCAGGGCCAAAAGACCTCTTAATTTCCGACTGCCGTGGAAAAATGTACCGTTAAGCATTAATAGAGTTCGAATGAAGTCCAGTGAATTGTAAGTAGGCAAGCTGGAGCCTGGTGAGGCAGAAACCTGTGCAATAGGTATGTGGTGTGTGTGGTGGTGATTATTGAAGCGGGCAGACTCTACAGTCCACCAAGAAGGAAGAGTAGCTTGGCATCACGATCTTAATGTTGTTGATAGATCTTTGAACATGTACTTTTCTTATTTTTATTTATTTTTGTCTTTGCTTAAGAACAAGTAAGAAAGTTATTGAAAGAAACAGCATATGGTACCATAACACATTACTCTTAGGCCTTCTGATTCAGTGTTTCCATATCTTTCCATCTGAATTCATGTTATTTTGTGTGTGCATTTTAGAATCCCTTTATGAAGTTTCAAACCACTGCATTATTTCAAATATTGTTACAGTGTATTAAAAGACAGGGAGCCTTTGCATTTATATCACATTGATTTCAGATTACCATGCAGTACCTACAAGTGGCCCATTCTCTTAGCATGGACCCAGCAGCTCCCGTTCTGTCTCCCTTACCTTGGTTCCCTCTTACTCAACCCCACTTAACTCCACATTCTGTTGAAGCCTCCTTTTCAGTGTCTCTCAGATCAAGATGTAGCCAACCCTCTTGTCTGGCTTTTTTTTTTTTTTTTAATTTTTATTTATTTATTTATTTATTTTTGTCTGGCATATTTATAATAGACTAATGAAGTGGTTGTTCTGCCTCTGGTTTCTTGCTCCTTTGACTGATCTTTCACACTCCTTCAAAAAGTTATTTACTAAAACACAGATGAGCATGTAACTTTCTGCAGCTTTAAAATTTCTAACTTGTTCCTTTTGCCAAAGGAATAAAATCTAAACATCTCAACCTGTTTACTCAGAGCATCTCTCAGCTCTTGGTTTCCCACGAGCAACACCCCCCCATTCTCATTCCCGCCAGTGTTTAACAGTGCACTCCCATATCCCCAAGCCAGCCTTCACTACGCTCTACTGCATTATGGCTGTGCTAACATGCATGAACAATCATATCAAAATTAAGACTCCTGTAAGGGATAGCCTCTACTGCTGTATGCTGGGATCCTAGAACCCCATCAACACTGCCACTGCTGAGCCTTCTCCAGAGCAGACTAGTTCACAAGAAGATAAAATAATGCAGGGAAAAAATGCAAAGTGTATTCCTAAAACACAAATTTTAACCCGCAGTAAATAATTACATTTCATATTTTTCAATAGCGTCACAGAATTGCTCTTTGATCTCGTTAGCATTTCTTCCTTGAGTGGGGAAAGACTTACAACTTTGTGGAAGCAATGTGTTTCTCAGAAGCCTTCCATATTACATATTTCTGCCTCTTTAGCTTCAGATGGTTGGCCTAGTATGTATCTCACCTAAGCCAGGTGAGTCAGTCTTTTCTTATGATTTTTCAACTGTACTGGTATATGAAATACATCCAGTGGTATTGAAATGTACTTGATAGGTACCTATGCACACAAATGCATAGAAGGGAAGGGAGGCACGTAGTTCATTCAAGCACCTTGTTCGTACTTCATATTAATGAAGATCCTCTTTTTGTATGAATTAGTTTGATCTGGGTTTCTATCATGTCATTAAAAAAAAAGGGCAGGAAAAAGCACAAATGTATTGTGGAATTAGATCCAAACTGTTTTTGAAATTGTAGGATCTGAGATAAAACTAGAAAGAAAATTTTGAATTCATAGCAGATGACTCAGTTCTTTCTAGATTTCTCTAGAAATCTATGACTTCTACTTTACTACTTTTCTATTACTATTAAGGGTAGTTGCTACTGCTGCTGTTTTGGAGCATGTTTTTACCCCACTGGTATTAAAGTATACTTGACAAATAAAAGTTGTGTGCATTTAAGGTATAGAGGAGATATTTGGATGTACATGTACACTGAGATATTACCACAGTCAAGCTAAGTAACATTATTTCACATAGTAATAGTTTCTTTTATGTGTGTGTGTGGTGAGAATGCTTAAGAGCAACTCTCCTAGCAAATTTAATTATAATACAGTTTATTGGCGATGAAAGTAGCCATGCTGTACGTAGATCTCAAGAACTTACTGACCCTGCATAACGGATCTATTGTACCCTTTCGCCAACATATCCCCATCTCCCCCTGCCCTTAGCCCTAGTAACCATCACTGTACTCTGATTTTGTAAGTTAGACTTTTGTAGATGCCACGTATAAGTGAGACCATACCATATTTGTCTTTCTGTGTCTCGCTTATTTCATTTAGCATCCTGTTCTCCAGGTTCATCCATGCTGTTGTACATGCCAAGATTTCTTTCTTTTTATTAAGGCTGAACAGTATCACACTGTGTGTGTAGACACATAGATACCTATGGATAAACACACATGCACATTTATACAACACGTTTTCTTTATCCATTCATGCAGTGATGGACACTGAGGTTTCCATATCTTGTCTGTTATGAATGATAATGCAGTGAATGTGGCAGTGCAGAGACCACTTCAAAATACTGATTTAATTACCGTGCGGTGTTTATCCAGAAGTGAGATTGTTGGGTCATATAGCAGTTATTTTTCTAAATTTTGAGGGACCTTGCCAACACTTACTTTTGTTGTTTTGATGATACATTCTAAGATACTTTAGTGAAATACTTTTATTGCACTTTGGGATAACCGTTACTACTTGTTGTCCAGCAGTTAACTGAAAAGAATGGATTTACGTATTATTAAATCAATTTTAAATGTAAATCTTTACAGGAATGTAATAAAATGGTCAAAATAGTTGGTGATGGAAAGTTCTGAATTATCATTTGTAATATTCTCAGACTTTGACTAAGATGTAAGTGCATCTCACTGGATAATTTAAGTTATCCTCTATGCTAGCTGGCTCCTGTATATACGAATCCTTCTCACTCAATTTGCAATATGAATAGAGATGGGAAATTGTAATAACTGGTTTCCCTTCTAGCTTTAGGAAGGTCATTCAATGTGTCTTTTATTTTTTAATCAACAAAAATGAGGCAAATACATTCTTTTAGTTTATACTGGTACTAAGTAATTTTTATGGAGTTTGTGTATAAAATATGTACTTCTGTCACTTGTTGAAAAATCATAGTTACAGCTATTATATACTTTGTACATTAATTGGAAAAATAACTGTAGATAACAATATTAAAGTGCACTGCCAACATTTTTTTTCTTCTTAATTATATTCTTAACATCATGCACCCCAACCTTTTTCCCTTACTTGCTATACGATTTTTTTTTCAAGTGGTTCTGTTATTCTAAGATGCAATTGGCTTTACTAGAGAAATGTTACCAACAGTTAATTGTTATAAATAAAAACAAAGATATATTTATACAACTTAGAACCTAATAGAAATTATTTCATTTTATAAAGGTATTATGTATTTATATTACTAATATTGCCCTCTGTTTTTAATCTTTGTCCAGAACACTAGTCTAGCTATAGATGTAACGAATGTGATTTTCAGGGTCCAGGGCTGGTTGGGGAAGTCCCCACCTAAAGACACTAGAAAGAAAGGAACTTGAACATTGAATAATATCAAACACTGTGCGGTGACAGGGATGTTCATGATGCTAGTCAGGGAATCAAGAAGGACAGTGAAATCCTAGCGGATCAGTGGGAATGTGCAGCCAAAAGCCAACAGTCAGTATGGTGCCTGACACTCAGTTCGTTCATTCATTCATTCAGTAACCCCTGTGTGATACTGTCAAGTACTATTCCTGCAACTGAACATTGAATAATGAAAAAAATAGGAACAGCTTACTTCTCTTTAGAAGCTTATCATTAAATATTCAGGGAATAAATGAATGGCTGTAGAAGGATGAACGAATTAACAATGCACATTTGCAGAGTATCAAATTGCAGAGATGAAGAGCTTGAGCAGAAGAGGAGGCAAGGATAAAACAGAAAAGACAGAGATTCTGACTTTTGTCTTGAACAGGACAATCTAGAAATGTGAGTTTGAGCGGAGCCTGATATAAAGCCCCAGAAAGGTAGTAGATAATTAGGGTGACATGTTTTCCATATCACTGGATGTAGGTCAGGGAGTAAATAATTTGGCAGCCAGAATTTTTTTTGTTTCAGTTTTTCTTCATCTTTTTCATTTACTTTTTAATAGGATAGGTCTGAGGGAGTCAGCATTCCTTCTAACGAGAGGGCCTCTCAGAAAATCACAGCAAGCCAGATCCTCTCTCACAACATCACACAAAATGGAGATGACTTCTGTCAGATCCCACTAGACTACAATCAGTAGAAGCAACATGCTGGCATGCTCAGTTTGGCATATCTTCCATGTTTCCTGGAACAATGGACAGTGAGCCTACTAACTTTTCACAACTGATGTGTGCATGATAGTCACTAAGTTGTGTCCAACTCTTTGTGACCCATGGACTGTGGCACACCAGGCTCCTCTGTCCATGGAATTCTCCAGTCAAGAATACTGGAGTGGGTTGCCATTTCCTCTAGGGGATCTTCCTGACCCAGGGATTGAACCTGCATCTCCTGCACTGGCAGGGGGATTCTTTACCACTGAGCCACCAGGGAAGGCCATACACACACATACATACATAAATATAAATGTGTGTGTGTGTATATATATATATATATATACACACACATTGCAAGCAAAATAAGGTGACAGGAATATAATCAGTTACAGCAAATGCTTTTAGTTTCCTGAAGCTTATCTGTAATCATTTTTATTGTCTTTATTTAGCTAAACAGTCAGATGAAGCAGAATTTTTTTTTCAGATTTATAAATAATTCCAGGAAATCCTAGAAGGTCATAAAGAAATTTAAAAGTGTATTTGTATTTTTAAATTAGTATTTTTCCCTAATGTTCAGATGTGAAAATAAACAAAGTTTATAGCGGAGAAAACATTCATAAATTAATTATCTAAGAATAAAGAAAATCTGCCTGTATGCCTATAAAAACCTATCTGAAACAAAGAATTAGTTACCTTTTTGTTATTATTCTTGAGCTAAGGGAACTTTCACTTTAAAATGCACCACAGCATTATTTCAATATTTTAACTCTCTATGAATTCACCTCAGACATTTACACACTTGTAATACTTATGGGAACATACTGTGTGGATCACTTTTTAAATAATTCATAAAACAAGTAAAATATTTTCCATTATATGCCAATTTAGAATCCAGGTAACAAAATGAGAAAATATTTACAATCACCATTTTTATGTGCGTGTGAAGCAGTTTGTTATACCTTTAAATCAAGCATGAAAATAATGAATTTTTTGAGAATTTAGCGATTATTCAAGTCTGCCCTCATACGTGTGCCTATGTGTGACTTTCTTTTAGCTATTTTATGGTTTTACTCTTATTTTTCTCTGTACTCAAGCTTTTTCTTAATTTATATAGCATTCTGTTGATGGCTCAGTGGTAAAGAATCCACCTGTCAATGCAGGATACATGGGCTTGATCCCTGGGTCAGGAAGATCCCCTGGAGAAGGTAATGACAACCCACTCCAGTATTCTTGCCTGGGAAATCCCATGGACAGAGGAACCTGGCAGGCTACAGTCCATGGGGGTCACAAGAGTCGGACCCGACTTAAGAGACTAAACCACCACAGCATTCTATTGTGTATATACTTTGCAAGCAAAATAAAGGAATGCAGAATAATCTAAATAAATGAAGGCATGTTTGTGATGCTAGCCCTTAATAAGTGTTCACAGTGAAAGTGACTATTGGAGCTAGCCAGTTCCTCTTTAATGGGTACTTTGTGAAGGACGGTTCCTTGTCTGTACTGTAACTGCACTGTCAGATTATTTCCCCTGTGAAACTCATTGCTCAGGGCATCCTTGGGAATTGTTGTATCCCATGCTGAGGAGCTCTAAGTGGAAACAGCAGTTGGAGACAATCTCCTTTTGTTGATGCCCAGGTTGGCCCTTCATTGTCACCCCCAGAGGGATCCTAATAGAAGCCTCCCTCCCACTCCCAGCCTTCTCATTAGTCATGGTCTGCTGAGTCCTGAGGTAGTATTAATCCAGTTTTTGAACGATAAGAAACAGAAAAGGTGGAGAAAAGGCGTATGAGGTGGAGGGAGGAAATAGATGGGGAGAGACGAGACCTGCTTTCCTGACTTCCCTAAGCCACCTGAAGGGCCCTCCTGTCTCTAACTCTGTCTTGGTGCCTTTTCTCTCACTCAAGAACTCTTCATTGGCACTTCGGTGACTTTGCTTCTAATAGCAACAACTCCTCTGAGAAAATTCCTGTGAATAAACTTGGCAGGAGTGTGGGGCACTTCATTAGAAGCCTTCCCGTTGTGTCAGCAAACTGTGAAAAACCCAGTGTTGATAAACTACCAAGACTTGCAAAAAGAGACAACCAAAGTTGTTGGGATTCACATGAGTGCAATGTTCATGTTTCTGAGCTTTTCAGTCACAGAAAAAAATTTTTTTTTCATTTGCCCACAGAGTAATGAGTCACAGGGAAATAAGAGTCAAAGATAATTAAATTTACTCTGGGTGATTAGTAAACTAACAAGATCACTCCATTTGGGTACAGTGTAACACAAGAGAAGACTCTACACATGGACATCACCAGATGGTCAACACCGAAATCAGATTGATTATATTCTTTTCAGCCAAAGATGGAGAAGCTCTATACAGTCAGCAAAAACAAGACCGGGAGCTGACTGTGGCTCAGATCATGAACTCCTTATTGCCAAGTTCAGACTTAAAGTGAAGAAGGTAGGGATAACCACTAGACCATTCAGGTATGACCTAAATCAAATCCGTTATGAATATACAGTGGAAGTGAGAAATAGATTTAAGGGACTAGATCTGATAGACAGAGAGCCTGACGGACGTTCGTGACATTGTTCAGGAGACAGGGATCAAGACCATCCCCATGGAAAAGAAATGCAAAAAGGCAAAATGGTTGTCTGAGGAGGCCTTACAAATAGCTGTGAAAAGAAGAGAAGTGAAAAGCAAAGGAGAAAAGGAAAGATATTCCCATTTGAATGCAGAGTTCCAAAGTATAGCCAGGAGAGATAAGAAAGCCTTCCTCAGCAATCAATGCAAAGAAATAGAGGAAAACAATAGAATGGGAAAGACTAGAGATCTCTCCAAGAAAATTAGAGATACCAAGGGAACATTTCATGCAAAAATGGGCTCGATAAAGGACAGAAATGGTATGGACCTAACAGAAGCAGAAGATATTAAGAAGAGGTGGCAAGAATACACAGAAGAATTGTACAAAAAAGATATTCATGACCCAGATAATCACAATGGTGTGACCACTCACCTAGAGCCAGACATCCTGGAATGTGAAGTCAAGTGGGCCTTAGGAAGCATCATTATGAACAAAGCTAGTGGAGGTGATGGAATTCCAGCTGAGCTATTTCAAATCCTGAAAGATGATGCTGTGAAAGTGCTGCACTCAGTATGCCAGCAAATTTCGAAAACTCAGCAGTGGCCATAGGACTGGAAAAGGTCCATTTTCATTCCAATCCCTAAGAAAGGCAATGCCAAAAAATGCTCCAACTACCACACAATTGCACTCATCTCACACACTAGTAAAGTAATGCTCAAAATTCTCCAAGCCAGGCTTCAGCATTACGTGAACCGAGAACTTCCAGATGTTCATGCTGGTTTTAAAAAAGGCAGAAGAACCAGAGATCAAATTGCCAGTATCTACTGGATCATCAAAAAAGCAAGAGAGTTCCAGAAAAACATCTGTTCCTGATTTATTGACTATGCCAAAGCCTTCGACTGTGTGGATCACAATAAACTGTGGAAAATTCTGAAGGAGATGGGAATACCAGACCACCTGACCTGCCTCTTGAGAAACCTGTATGCAGGTCAAGAAGCAACAGTTAGAACTGGACATGGGACAACAGACTGGTTCCAAATGGGAAAAGGAGTACGTCAAGGCTGTATATTGTCACCCTGCTTATTTAACTTCTATACAGAGTACATCATAAGAAATGCTGAAATCCAGATTGCCAGGAGAAATATCAATAACCTCAAATATGCAGATGACACCACCCTTATGGCAGAAAGTGAAGAGGAATGAAAAGCCTCTTGATGACAATGAAGGAGGAGAGTGAAAAAGTTGGCTTAAAGCTTAACATTCAGAAAACTAAGATCATGGCATCTGGTCCCATTGCTTAATGGGAAATAGATGGGGAGACAGTGGAAACAGCGTCAGACTTTATTTTTTGGGGGGGCTCCAAATTCACTGCAGATGGTGACTGCAGCCATGAAATTAAAAGACGCTTACTCCTTGGAAGGAAAGTTATGACCAATCTAGATAGCATATTAAAAAGCAGAGACATTACTTTGCCAACAAAGGTCTGACTGGTCAAGGCTATGGTTTTTCCAGTGGTCGTGTATGGATGTGAGAGTTGGACTGTGAAGAAAGCTGAGCGCCGAAAAATCGACGGATTTGAACTGTGGTGTTTGAGAAGACGCTTGAGAGTCTCTTGGACTGCAAGGAGATCCAACCAGTCCATCCTGAAGGAGATCAGTCCTGGGTGTTCATTGGAAGGACTGATGCTGAAGCTTAAACTCCAATACTTTGGCCACCTGATGCGAAGAGCTGACTCACTGGAAAAGACCCTGATTCTGGGAGGGATTGGGGGCAGGAGGAGAAAGGGACCAGAGAGGATGAGATGGCTGGATGGCATCACCGACTCGATGGGCATGATTTTGAGTAAACTTCGGGAGTTGGTGATGGACAGGAGGCCTGGCGTACTGCGATTCATGGGGTTGCAAAGAGTCAGACACGACTGAGCAACTGAACTGAACTGAACTGTTGGAGAAGACTCTTGAGAGTCCCGTGGACTGCAAGAAGATCCAACCAGTCCATCCTAAAGGAAATCAGTCCTGAAGATTCATTGGAAGGACTGATGTTGAAGCTGAAACGCCAATACTTTGGCCACCTGATGCAAAGAGCTGACTCATTTGAGAAGACCCTGATGCTGGGAAAGATTGAGGGCAGGAGGAGAAGGGGACGACCAAGGATGAGATTGTTGGATGGCATCACCGACTCAATGAACATGAGTTTGAGTAAACTCCAGGAGTTGGTGATGGATAGGGGGGCCTGCATGCTGCAGTCCATGGTGTCACAAAGAGTTGGAGACGACTGAGTGACTGAACTGAACTGAACTGTGTGACTACCTTCAAAAAGCTCAAATCTTTATGATCTAGACTAGTATCTTGGCTAAGTTTGGGAAATCAAAAGTCTAACCAGGAGATTGCTGGGTCAGCCCAGGATTAGGGCAAGGACATGGAGATGGGGCAATTAGGCAGTTGCAGAGAAGGCAATGGCACCCCACTCCAGCACTCTTGCCTGGAAAATCCCATGGATGGAGGAGCCTGGTAGGCTGCAGTCCATGGGGTCGCTAAGAGTCGGACACGACTGAGCATATTCACTTTCACTTTTCACTTTCATGCATTGGAGAAGGAAATGGCAACCCACTCCAGTGTTCTTGCCTGGAGAATCCCAGGAACGGGGGAGCCTGGCGGGCTGCCGTCTATGGGGCTGCACAGAGTCGGACACGACTGAAGTGACTTAGCAGCAGCAGCAGCAGCAGCAGGCAGTTGTTGAGGCAGTATTCATCACAGAGTGAAGAACATGGGTTTAGAATCACAGTAGCCTCAATCCAAAGGTTTTGTTCCTCGAAGAAATTATTTACACTATAATGAGCTCCAGTTTTCTAATCTTAAAAAAATGAATAAGAATACATGCTACATAGAGTTGCAGAATTTAAATAAGATAATGCATACAATATGGCCCAACATTTAATTTTTAGAAAGTGCTCAGTAAATTACAATATAATCTAGCATTATCGACATCATCAGGAGTATGATTCATCCAAGCAGGTACATCCTTGCCTCATTAAAGAGTTTATTCTTTAGCAATTGGTATGCTCAAGTTCACCTGATGCAGTGGATGTTTATATAAATAAAGATATTGTGTATACACTAGATATTATTGGCTGAATACTAATAAATTATTCTTGTCTCATCTTCATCTTACTAGACTCAATACAAAGTAACTTTTTTTTTTTTACTTTATGATATCCCAGAAAAAAATCTTTTAAAAATTATATTTTCATCTGCCTGAGATTTGCCAGATGTCTTATTATCACTGGAAAGATTCAGTCTCTCCGAACTTCATTTGCAAAATTGGAATTAACATGCCTGTGTGATAAGGTGGATGTAAATGTTTGAGGATTGAATGAGAGTATCTATTTTTAAATGCCTAGTACACTGCCTGGTACATAGGGTTTTCTTTAACAGTGTTAATTCAGCCACTGCGTATTTGGAAACATTCCTTGGAGTGGTTACTCTCACTGAATTATAGTGACTCCTGTTAATTTCTGTTGAAGGGAATAGCATTTTTTTTGACTTGTCTCCAGTTTAGGGAGGATATTCTCTACTTTGAAGTCTGATGTATAATTAAGAGGTAAGTAAGAGGAAATGGGAGAAAAACCGTTAGACTCAAAAAGGAAGGATAGAATCCCCAAATCTTCTTAGATACTTGTTCAATAAATATATTTTCTGTTTTACTAAATGACTCATTAGGAAAAAGGGCTTCAAATCAGTAGTGGTTAGTCACCTGGACAAACTATCTTGTTTCATCTATTCCCTCAAATTCTGACTCAATTCTGTCTTTTAATTATAAGTAGATACATATTTGTAATTTAATATTTATTTTGTCATTTCAATGGAGCTTATTTTGCAGAAAAAAGTAGTTCATCTCCACAGATACATGTTGGGCATATCCAATTGCACAAGTTTTACACCGGAAGTAGAATAAACAATATTGTGTTTTAAATTGGGTGGACACCAAAGAAAAAGAGAGTAGACATAAGGAAATAGGACTTGTTAAGACTATGTGCAAAGATGAAAACTGCAATTCAGTAGAAATATACAGGACCCTTTTCAAGGCATAACTTTTCATGCCCGATCTTTCGTGTTGCATGTGGCTTCCTTCTCTTTCCTGTTACTTCTGTATTTCCACCTCCATGTTATTAAATTTGCTGGAAATCTAAGCATAGAGCAACTGGATTCTTGTAGTAAATTTATGGTATTAGCAAGGTAAATCTGTTTCCCCGAAACTGGAAACCATTTTATGTCCATGGATTATATATCTTTCTTAAATGAAGTTTAAAGCTTCCTTAGTGACTCAGATGGTAAAGAATCTGCCTGCAATGCAAGAGACCTGGATTTGATCCCTGGGTCAGGAAGATCCTTTGAAGAAGGGAATGGCTACCCACTCCAGTATTCTTGCCTGGAGAATTCCATGGACAGAGGTGCCTGACAGGCTACAGTCCACAGGGTCGCAAAGAGTCAGACATGACTGAGCAACTCACACACACACACACACACACACACAATAAGAATTTCTGATTGGAATTCACAGAGGAGAATTAAAACTCAATAGCATTTGTAATATATTTTTACTTCTGCTTCCTAACAACTAGGGATTCAGTGATGAAAAAGTAAAGTAAAGGATTTCTAAAACTTCTCTTTAAAGTAAGAAATGAAGCAAGTTAAGTTTTCTATTTTTGTATTGTTTTCAATTTTCTTCTTTGGAGAAAATCTGTGTTTCATTCCAACCTGACACTGTGTTCTTCCTTGTAATCCAATATTAGGACATTATTAGGATGAGATTTTAATCTCTGTAAGTGTAGTTGGAATACATTGAAAATCTATAGGTGTTTGAAAAGGGAATGCTGCAAAGTGGAAATTCATAAACTTTGATTATAAATTGCAAGGTATCATTCATTAGAGCACAAAGGCTTTCTTTTCATCATGGAAACACAGGGATTTAATACAGGTAGAAAGTAATTTTGATACCCAGAAATATAATACTCTATGAATAAACCCTGTGAATTTCCCCCATAACAGAAAAATAATAATCTATCTCGTGTCTTTATAAATAAAAACCCACTCATAGGCATGTATCCAAGTAGACCAAACAATACAGAAGTGGAAATACCATATTTTTTCCTGAAATGGCTTTATATTTGGACCCGGGTGTTTTCATCTTTAATTTATAACCTTTACAGATTGAAGTTTGGCCCCATGGAAGAGGAGTGGAGCTTTATTTTGAGTAGAAAAACATTGCCTTAGTAGTTTGACCCAAAGTCTCAATTTTTCTTTATGGGTGAAAAAAAAATATTACAAGTAAACAAATAATCCTGGTCATAACTTGTAGGTTATACAACTATGTTGTAGGTAGAAATTTGAACTTCCCCATCCGGTGCTCTGCCTTCCCCTCTTCCTTCTCTATCAAAAAGATCCATCTCCCCACCTAGAAGCACCTGCTTACACAGTGTATTTGTCATAGCACTAGGGCTTCCCAGGTGGTGCTCGTGGTAAAGAACCTGCCTGCCAATGCAGGAGACATAAGAGACATGGGTTCAATCCCTGAATCAGGAAGATCCCCTGGAGGAGGGCATGGCAACCCACTCTAGTATTCTTGCCTGGAGAATCCCATGGACAGAGCAGCATGGTGGGCTACAATCCAAAGGATCACACAGGGTCAGACACAACTGAAGTGACTTAGCACACAGAAATAGAATGAAATAATTAAAGCAACTTCAAGGGTTAATCTTCTGTGACTGACTATGAGTTCTTTATTCTTTTTAAACATTCTTCTCATCCGTAAAAGACAAGTCATAATATGAGAATTATGTGAATGTGTGTGAAGGTGCTTGGTAAATGTCCACTCGAGAAATCTTATCTTTATTATATTTGCTTCCTTTGATGAAAATTTCTTAAGCATCCTCTTTTTTTCCCCTCTTCCCAGAATATAACATTGTTCTGTAATACAGGGTCCTGCTATCTGATGTTAATTTAATCACAACAAATTTAAGTTTCGATGGCACCAAATAGCATAGCTCCAGTAAGAGGCATAGGGAAGCACTCTCTGCTCTTAATATTTTAATCATAGATGATTGCATGTTTACTACTAAAATGTGAAAATTTTAGACGTTGACAAATTAGAAAGTGAAAATATCTTGAAGACTACTATACTACTTTTAATGAGATAAACTTTTTATACAAATATTTTACATTGCATGCCATTTACAATTTACTTTTAACATATAACACATTTGTTAGTTTGACATGCAAACATTTACTGAACATCAATGTTCTGGGTTATAGCAAAAATAATCTAGACAAGGCCTATATTCTATAATTATACAATATGTAATTCTAATATGCATAGTATATACTAGAATTATTACTGTTTCCACACATGGAAAACTATCTCCATGTGTAGTGATATACCATAACATATATATGCAACCCTCACAAAGGGGCATTCAGGCTGCCAATGTGACAATTGGCAAGGGAGTGGGGGGCAGAAATGTTTTTCTGATTGGGTACAAATGTTTACTAAGTGAAATTGCTAGGTCAAAATTATTAATATTTCTTATTTTACTAGATATTACCAGATATCCTTGTAGGAGAGTGTGCTAATTTAAACTCCCAGAAGCAATAAATGTCTTATCATATGACACAGTGAGCTCTCTGATTAAGTTTTTATAGCTCTATTAATAATCTTGAGCATTGTACATTATAATCCTTTTCCTCATTACTATTTAGGCATTTTATATATATTATGCATAATATATATATTACATATATATTAAGGATATTGGTCCTTTGGTTTCTACTGAAATCAGTTATATGGAAATCAATTTCTTCTCAAGTT
Organism: Dama dama; assembly: GCF_033118175.1. NCBI lineage: Eukaryota > Metazoa > Chordata > Mammalia > Artiodactyla > Cervidae > Dama > Dama dama. The sequence continues at coordinate 25,016,737 of NC_083709.1, forward strand.
GTTGCATATCAGTTTATGTTGTTTAAGGTAAGCTAATAGGTAATTTTTGTTTTTCTTTAAATTATCAGTGGTTTTTTCATATTTTAAACATTTCCTATCAGCAGTTATATCCACTTAAATTTTCCCCTTGAATTTTTGTATTTTCATTTTTTACCTTTAAATATTTGATCCACTCTGAATTTTGTGTAAGAAACAAAGGCTCTAATCTTATTTGTTTCAAAGAGCTTCCACTCATCCTACTGACAGTTAATAGCTTAATAGCTATGAAATGAAGATGTCATTTTTATACACATTAAATTCCTACATATACTTGGGCTTGTTTTGGAGCTCTCTCTCCTCTTCCACTAATCTATTTTCTAGTCGATGGGGCCTTTTCTGGTAGCTCAGCTGATAAAGAATCTACCTGCAATGCAGACCTGGGTTCAATCCCTGGGCCAGGAAGATCCCCTGGAGAAGGGAATGGCAACCCAGCCCAGTATTCTTGCCTAGAGAAATCCATGGACAACAGTCCATTGGGTCTCAAAGAGTTGAATGTGACTAAACGACTAACACTTTCATTTCATTTTCATACTCTATTGATCATTTTAAATAAACTTGATAGGTTTATTAAGTCCTGGTTATACTTAAGATTTATCTGTGCATCATTCTATATTTATTCTTCCAAATCAATCCTAAAATAATTTTGTTGGTATTTTAATGGGAGGGCAGTGTTTCATTTCTAGATGCATGTAGGAAACATAGATAGCTTTACAACACTGAATTATCTGGTTCAAGAACAAATTATGTTTCTCTGTTCAGGTCCTCATTAGTTCATAATTTCTACAACCTCTATATTTCTTAAGTTAATTCTCAACAATGTTTGTGGTTTTATTTGTCATAGAAATTAGGATTTTTTTTTCTTTAAATTTTCTTCTGAGTTGTTGTTTAGAATATAAAACATTTTCAGTAAGTTCTTTTGTTAAATTCAAAATTATTTTATTTGGGTTTTTCTAGTACTAAAAATCATATCAACTTTTAATGGTTATAATACTTTCTTATTTATTTAAATATTCATAGTAGTAGCGTCCAACTTTGCCAGTACTTCCAAAATAATAATAAACAGCTTTGATGAAAAGGTACCCTTAATTTGATCTTGACTTTTTTTTTTGATCTTGATTTTATTTGCACTACTTCCAGAATGTCACCATAAAGTCTAAATATCATATGTATATTTAACTGTGCATGTAGGTACATGTGTGCATGCATCGATATAAATTCATGTTTAGTTAAGAAAGCATCACATAATCCTCATTTATTAAGGATATTTTGGACTCCGTCAAATGCCTCTTAAGCATCTAGTAAAGGGATTATGTGATCTTTTCCTGTTGATCAGTTCTAATAATCATTTACAATTATCACTATGCTCATGCTGAAATATCTTGGCTTTCCAACAGTAAATTAAACTTGGTCATACTGAATTATTCTCACTATACTGTGGATTTTGTTTATTTTCCCCCGTTAATCATAATAAGTGAAATTAGTGTAATTTTGTCACTTGGATGTGTTAACTTTCTCATGATTTGGTATAAATGTTACTCTGGATTTATAAAACAATTAGGAATCTTCCTTTATTTTATTGTATTTTGTTATATTCTGAGTTACCTTAACTATCATAGGCATTACATTTTTAAAAAATGTATTTTGAAACCATGTTTGGCACTACTTCAAGAAGTAGCTCTTTGAAAACATTCTTAATATCCTCCATGATTATTGACCTGTTTAGGATTTTCATTACTTCTTAAGTCAATTTTCATAGCTTGTCTTCCTAGAAAATCAATCGTTTTATCTAGGTTTTCAAACATTTAATTTCCTCTATAGCTGTGATTCTTTTCCCTTATCAAAACACAATCAGTATTTGTATTTTCTGTATCTTTGCTACGTTAGGCGAACTAATGGTTATTCATTTTATTAGTTTCTCTTAAAGCAAAAACTCTAGAGTTTTTACTGCTAACTTATTCTTGCTTTTAATTTTTCTTTCCTCTCTTTTCCATCAAGTCTTCAGGAGAGAGCGTCTCATATCTTCCCCCTGCCAATAGGTGAGAACAAGATAAGTCTAAGAGTTCTTGTTGCTTTAGTAAAGTTGCAGTTTAATCCATAGCAAAGACAAAGGATTTTTAGAGGGAATTTTCTAGACATTAGTCTGGTCCTCCTGGTATTACAATTTCACCAAAAGGCTGCCACCAGTGACCTTTTTCAGAATTTCAGCACCTATCTTATCCACCTTACTGCCTCTTGTCATCTAGAGTTGGCTTATAAGTTTGGCCCTAACCTCATATTCTAGAGATGAATAAATAATAAGCATAGAAAACAGAAAAGAATCCCCAGACTATTTATTAATTTGATCTGATTCACATGGTTTTTCTGAAAATCAAATTACCTGTTTTTTTGGGTAAAAGACTTAATTTCCCTCTTCTGGAAATCTTACTATCTATATGATGTTGAGTAAATTGTTTAACTTCTTTATATGTCAGTGTCCTCATCTGTAAATTGGTCACAATTGTGGTAGCTACTCCAATGGTTCTTCTGAGGAGTGAATGGATTGGGTGAGTCAGTATTGCCAAAGTGCTCTGAAGAGGGCCTGGCACATCACATACAGTGAGCACTGTTTATGTGTTCATTTCTGAAAATGTTGAGATTACCGTAGGTGGCAGTCAGGTCAGATGATTATGTAGGAAATTGGCGTCTCTCCTTCCAAATTCTGACACATCCTAAAGGCAGAAAGAAAAACAGAAGTCGCTTAGTCATGTCCGACTCTTTGCTAACCCATGGACTGTAACCTACCAGGCTCCTCTGTCCATGGAATTTTTCAGGCAAGAGTACTGGAGTGGGTTGCCATTTCCTTCTCCAGGGGATCTTCCCGACCCTGGGATCGAACCTGGGTCTCTCACTTTGCAGGCAGACATGTTACCATCTGAGCCACCATGGAAGCCCCCTCTAAAGGTAGAGCTTGTTGTAAAAAGGAACCCAGCAAGAACAACTGGTCTGTGGACTATCGAGGAAGTTTAGGACCCACTACTAGCTCTTGACCTGTGGGCGGTTACATCTGAAGGGGACTGATTGTGGACCAGCTGGTAGTTCATAAATGATGAGGACTGTGTGCTCCTGTGTGATTGCTGCCATATGGGGGGCTAAGTGGGGGGTGAAACTTGCTCTCAAGATGCTATTTAAAAATCAAAAAAGTGGAATTGTATTCAATCATTTTTGGCACTGCCGTCCAACTTTACCCCTTCCCATATGTCTGTTCAACAAAGGCATGGAAATCAGGATTAACCATGTAGTTGTGGTTTAGTAGCTGAGTTGTGTCCGACCCCATGGACTATAGTCCACCAGGCTCCTCTGTCCATGGGATTTCTCAGGTAAGAATACTGGAGTGGGTTGCCATTTCCTTCTCCAGGGAACCTTCCCGACCCAGAGACCAAACCCACATCTTCTGCATGGCAGGTAGATTCTTTATAGACTGAACCATAGCACTGAGCAAATCAGCCAAAGGGGCTCAGGCCCAGATAGCTTGGGGGAGAGAGACACAGCCCTAGTTAGGAAGAATTCTAATCAAGTAATCTTAAGGTATTGAGTCTGGGAGAGAAACATGACTTTAATGCCATTTTAGTTGAAGCTATTCATTGGTAGGTACAGGGGGAGGAGGGTGAAGGTGTTGCCAAAATGTTGACTCTCTTTGCTCCAACACCAAACAGAAATATGGAGACAGAGCCATAGAGGAGAAATAAAGAATGGATTTATTACTTTGTCAGGCAAAGTGGGGACACATGGGCTAATGGCTCAAGACTGCGCCTGGATTCCTGTGAATAGGGAGAGATTAAATAGTCAGGCAGGGTATAAGATAAGGATCAAGGCAGTAACAGTCTTGCATTGTTCTGCAAAATTTCAAAAAGGTGGGGTTGCCAACAAGATTAGGGTGCATGCAGGGTCTAAGGTGGTCTGGTCTCCTAACCTCTCTGATTCCTTTAGTCTTGCCTCAGGGGGTTTCCTGGCGGCTCCTCTCTTGATTACTAACTGTTCTACCCTTTGAAACTCAGAAAAGATCAATGAGCCTGGCCTTTCCTATAGGAAATGGGAGACAAAAAGGCCTCCATACACAGCAGCCCCATAGGGCACTTCTTGACATCAAAGGGAAGAATTTTTTAAATATAAAATGTGTTTTAAAATTGTTTCAAGAATGCATAAAACTGGGAACTTCAAGACCTTCTGTTCAAATCTCACATTTGCTGAGGCAAGAGAGGAAATGTGTGGAGGAGGAGGAAGAAAAGAAATTAATACATAGTTTGCTCAAACATGGAGCAAATGTTTTCCAAGTGTTCACAACAGTAGGTCAGAAACACATCCTGGAACTAAATTAGAGTGCTGATACCAAGTTCTGACTCTACTATAAATCAAATATATATATTTTTAAAGATGATAATGTGGTAGTCTTGAGAAAGCAATTTGACAGTCTTAGAGGATACTGTATAAACACATAATTTTATAGGCTACTTCATTCTCTGCAGTATTACAGAGTTGCTTAAAATATCCAAAGTCTGCAAATAAATCCCTAGTACCTCCTAGTTTAGACTGAAAATTATTGAGTTTATTAAACTCTGTGGGCTTCCCAAGTGGCACTAGTGGTAAAAAAAAAAAAAAAAAACCAAACAAAAAAATCCACATGCCAATGCAGTAGACATAAGAGACACAAGTTCAATCCCTGAGTCAGGAAGATCCTTGGAGGAGGGCATGGCAATCCACTCCAGTATATGTGCCTGGAGAATTCCATGGAGAGAGGAGCCTGGTAGGCTATAGTCCACAGGGTCTTAAAGAGCTGGACATGAGTTACTTAACTCAGCACAAACTCTCTGTAGTTATCATTGAGTGTCTACAGCTCTCAACCATCACCTTCTTTCCTACCCACCCCCAATATCGTCCAGTAATCACTGGAGATTCCTCATATGCCCCCACCTTGAAAACATGTCAGAGTCCTGCATTTCTTTCTGTGGCCTAATAATACTGATTGGGAGAACTCGATAACAAAACAGCGAAGGACAGAGAGAAGAGAAGCAAAGGTTCTGTGTTGTTTTGCTTCATTGGCCCCCTTCATGACTTGATAGCTCCCCACACTTCTTCCTGCCTCTGTTCTTCGTTGTGTTCATTTCTCTGAGTAGGCTGAACACCTGGGTGTTGCAATCTTACCTTTCAAAAGTTTGCATTGCAAAATAGCCTCACTCGACTAAATTAGCTACAGGAATCCGTCAGTTTTTTACCTGTGATTCAAGTCAAGTCCATACTGATATCATTATGCTGACCTCAACCAATAAAACAGCTGGTTATTTTACCAGCAAAATGGGTTTATTTCAGAACAGCAAAGATTTGTGATTTGGGGCATGCAGTCTGTGGTGACCACAGACAAGGCTAGAGAAAGAAAGAGAGGAATACTGTGCTACAGAGGAGAAGGGGGAGTTCAGACAGGCTGTTATAAACAAGGAGTCCAGTGGAGTAAGAGGAGCTTGCATTTCACTGGCTAAGCTGCGACAGTCTCTCATTGGCTGATCTGTTGCCAGGCGAGGAGAATACCTCCTGCTAGGTAGTAAAGTAGTCATTGGAGATGGAGAATACCTTCCTTTCTGTTGGTAATTCTGTTGACTTTGAATGATAGGTCACTTGATGTTTCTGTTCATCAATTTCCACAATTTCTTCTTACATTATCATTGTACTTCCTCAATCCCCAAATGCTCTATTATATACCGTCTTGCCTAAGATTTGATTTGTCTTTGTTATTTACATAAGCTGTCTGTAGGCGGGAGTCTTGTCTTTTGGTGGTGGTGTTTGGTATCTCTACCACCTTTTACCCTGCCCCCATCCTCCAGTACTTAAGCAGAGGTTTAAACATAGTCAGTAGGCATTAGGCCATTCATAGGAAACTGAACTGAATATGTACCCAGCAGATAAAGTCTACCACTTATTATCCCAGTTTCCCCAAACCTGAGATTGACTCTTAGAAAAAGCATTCATATTGAAACTCATACTCCTGTATTTATGGATGTTGTTACACTGAATCCTGGAACCATACGAATCTCAATGATGCTTTTTAAAACTTCCTATTCTCAGACTCCCCTGATAGACTTCTGCTTCCTGTGAGGGAGTTGGTATAGATCCTGGGAATTTGTTCCTTTAACAAGCATCCCAGGAATACTGATTTCTAGCCAAGTTTGAGAAACACTGTGCTAGCGAAGATAAGCCTGTATCTGGGAAACCCTGAAAAAAATGTGTATTTTTCTCATTCAAAATACTTCATATCATTCACAATAAAGCTTAGAGGAAATAGCAGATCTTGCTATAACACAAGACCCTTAATGCAATTATTAAAGAACTTTAAAAATCAATTAATTTTTAAAGGGTTTAAGCTTATTTTATCTTTTCATTTGTTTCTCTGTTCACTCTTCCATCTGTCTCCATAATTTTATCTGACTCCCTAAAAACTTATCTATCTACATCCTACATTTCTATTACTAACATTGTCAACTTAAGGCATTCCTGAACTAATAGTTTATCCTTTCTAAGTTAAGGATATGCTACAACAAGAAGTCAAAACCAAAACTTTTATAAAAACTACTTTGACCTAAAAGATTTAATAATTACTTTGACTTAAATTGAATTTTTCCTTTGGATTGAAATAGCTCTTAAAAATACCTCCTGGGAATTCAAGTTGTTTGTTGCCTTCTCTTATGAGTGATTTACACAGAAGTTGTAATAGTCCCCCAGAGAAGGCAATGGCACCCCACTCCAGTACTCTTGCCTGGAATCTCACGTGGATGGAGGAGCCTGGTAGGCTGCAGTCCATGGGTTCACTAAGAGTCGGACACGACTGAACAACTTCACTTTCACTTTTCACTTTCATGCATTGGAGAAGGAAATGGCAACCCACTCCAGTGTTCTTGCCTGGAGAATCCCAGGGATGGGGGAGCCTGGTGGGCTGCTGTCTATGGGGTCGCACAGAGTCGGACATGACTGAAGCGACTTAGCAGCAGCAGCAGCAGCAGCAGTCCCCAGTGACTCAGCAGTAAAGAATCCTCCTGCAATGCAGGAGATGCAGGCAGGAGACTCAGGTTCAATCCCCTGGAGAAATAAAATGGCAAGCCACTCCAGTATTCTTGCCTGGAAAACCCCAATTCATGGAATCCAGAAAAGACTTGAACACAACTGGGCAACTAAACAACAAAAGTAGTAGTGGTAATTTGTTAGGCAGTTCTTGTGATTAGAAATATTTACTTGCTATTGATTCCAAAACTTCATTTTCTCATTCTTGTCACTGAGCCTTCTATTTATGTGCTTTCATTCTATGCTAAATACCTCCTCTTTTCCCTTGATGTCTGTCTTTCACACCTAAAACTAAACTGAAAACTTTCTTCTTAGTCATTGTTCAGTCAATACTGAAAATGTTGAATGACTTGATTCACTAGTTATCTCTCTAATTCCTGAACCCTTTTAAGTTTTCTGGCTCATTTGCCTGCTTCTTCCAACAAATGTTGGGCTTCCCTGATAGCTCAGTTGGTAGATAATTCACCTGCAATACAGGAGACCCCGGTTCCATTCCTGGTTCGGGAAGATCCACTGGAGAAAGGGATAGGCCATCCACTGGAGAAGGAGTTGGCCACCCACTGCAGTACTGGGCTTCCCTGGTGGCTGACCCAGTAAAGAATCCACCTGCAATGTGGGAGACCTGGGTTCAATCCCTGGGTTGGGAAGATCCTCTGGAGAAGGAAAAGTCCACCCACTCCAGTGTTCCATGGGGTTCCAAAGAGTTGGGCACGACTGAGCAACTGTCACTTTCCAACATATTTTACAACTCTGATCCTCTGCTACTTGAAAGTGAGAAGAGGTGTGATTTTATGGGGCTTCCATAGAGGTTGGTGGGCTAAAATCCATAGGGTTGTAAAGAGTCAGACACGACTGGAGACTTAGCACACATGCACAAATGAAAGGGGTTATCAACTTCAAGATGTGAAGAATCTATGCAAAATCAAAATAGCGCTTGTCGTTTCTCCATCTAAAGTGTTTGGCTGGCTCTTCACTTTTCAATCATCAAAATTTGTGTTTGACTTATCAGTTTTGCTGTTTTGTTTTTGTTTTTTATTCTCTGGGGCAGTAAAGTTGAATATTCCATTGGGGTACAAAGCTAAAGGATCTAATATAACTACCCAGGGATTTTTCTCCAAATTTTCTGTTATAGAAAATACAAGTTGACTTCTGAATAGAAGTCACTTACCAGCCAGTAGGGATCTGGTGGGATCTGTACAAATAGCCAATTGAGAGTATTTATTCCAGAAATTCAATTTTGTCCATGTATATGGAATTGGTCAAATTGAAATCTACTTGAGTAAGCTTCAGTAACAAAACTACATATAAACCAAACAGACAGTTATTAATCCATAATGAGAATTAAGACTACCAACTAAATCACAGTTCTTAGATCATCTGGTCAGTTAGGAAAACCAGAATGAAAAGGCAAAATAGAAATTTACTTAGTAAGAAGGGAACCATATAAATGGGATTTATTGGTGATCTAAAGGGCAAGTGTCCTTAACTCATGAGATGGAATTATTAATACTTTATGATATTTCTGCCAATTAAACCAAAATCTTTAGGATAGGTGCTTTGAGTCTTCTTTCCTCAAATTAATGCTACTCTTCACTAACAAATGGATACCCTTCATTTCATTAGCCTAGTCTTTCTTCAGATGTTTAAAACTATTGATAAAGTGTTTGTTTTCTTTGACATTATTCATCTTATCCACCGTTTTTCTCCAGATCCTGTTATATTTATGAAATATGTTGTAGCTAGGATTCAAACCCGATCTATCAATAAAGCCCATGTCTAATTTCTTTCTCTATTTAATATACTTATTTTAAGGACACACTACATAAATCTGATTTCAGATGTTAGCTTTCTTGCTTTCACTCTTAGAGGATAAAATTTTTAGGGATTTTTGGAAACATCATTAGCCATGTACGTCAATAATGTATGGCATGTAACTTTAATTGCCACAGAGAGAGGAAGTAAACCTTGATCAATTTCAAAGGAAACTGGTCTTTGAAGTATTCAAGCAAAGGAATAAAATTGGGCAACAAAGGTAGTTTCTATTAGTAATTCATCCATGAAATTCTTGTTTTCAGGGCAACCTAGAAATGTGCTTTTTTTCTTACAATTTTCCAATAAGGCTTCTACTTGTTTAACATTTCTAAGAACTGTGTGTGACAATGAAATGTCATTACATGTATAGACTAACATGAGATTGGAATGTATCCCATGGTGTGATAAAATCTGCAGAAGTTAGTAATACAGATTTATACAAAATAATTCTTGTATCACTTGAAGTATTACATAATGAAGCATTTTGGTTTTGGGGGAATTTTTTTTTTTTTAACGTAGGTTTTCCCAGGCATTGCAGGGTATCATCTCCTGGCAGCTAAATGCCACTAGCATTCTCCAATGTTGTGACAACCAATGTCCCTAGACCACATTTGCAAGTATCCTTCCTGGGGTTGATGATTCTGCTCCCAGTTGACAACCAGTGAAAGGAACCAAGTAGTTAGTAAAGGGCATATTTCTAAAAATTCTAAAGTGAGCGCCAGGCCCATTATTTCAGAAATATTGGTAAATGAAAACATGTTCTAGATCTCAACTCCAACTAATACCGTGACAGAAATAACTTCTCCAATCAGCTAACAAGAGCTTCCTTCTTTCATCCATGTTGAATAGCTAAGGCAATTTTCTGCATTAGGAATCTCAATCAGATATTAATTTGAACATTATTGGTTTGGACTCAATTGTATGTTTCTGATATGAACTTCATTTTATGTTGTTGATTAAGGCTTATATTAAGTACACTATGGAATAAAGAAATGATCAAAGAACACTTTTCAGTTATTTAGGAAGACAATCTTGATTTTTCTACTATATGGCAAGCCATATAATAGGCATTAGAGGTACATTCATGTTTGAGAATGGCCCTGTCATTGTGGAGCATACAATTTAGTATGGAAGACAGCATATTAACCAGTTACCAGATAGTTTCTTAAGTAACATAGAAAATGTATGTATAAAATGCTGAGAAAATTCAGGGAGCAGTAGAAACATGAATTTGACTTTCAGGTATCAGTAGAATTTTCTCAGAGAGACAATGGTTTGCAGTGAGAATTTTACGGGCAAAGATCCAGCTGTATTACATAGCAGTAGCTCAGTGAGGATAGAATAGAAAGAAATGGCAGGAAATCAGATTTAAGCTATGTGTGTGTGGTGTGTGTGTATTCAGTTGTGTCCGACTATGAACCCATCAACTGACCGGACTTCTCAGGCAAGAATACTAGAGTAGGTTGCCGTTTCCTCCTTCAGGGGATCTTCCCAACCTGGTGATCGAACCTGAATCTTTTGTGTCTCTTGCCAGGTTCTTTACCACTGGTGCCACCTAGAAAGCCCTTAAGCGATATGTGTGCATTCAAAGATTATGTGATAAGAAGTATGGCTCCTCTTTTTTGGTAAATATAATGTCTACTGAGGAATTGTAAGTGTCAGGGACAAGTGATTTAATTAGTATGCAGGCTTTAAATCATGCTATCATATGCATATCATATATAATACCTGATCCTCCCAGTAAACACCTCTAAGTTTGTGTTACAAATCAAGCTTTTCATGTTTTGGAAATTTGGAGGGAAAGGTGCTTCTCATTGTCTGGCCTCCCTTGGCTCTATGTCTATGGAAAATATTCATGAAATTTTCACAATAACCCAGAAGTTTTCTTTTCTTTTGTCTTGAGATGTCTGCTTGTTTTTAAGTCCAACTCTTTAGATCTTCAAGATTTAGATTTTCTTAGATGGAACATTAAGATTCTGTTTTGCTTGAGGGACCAAGGTTACCTTGAAATTATTGTCTATATCTGCATGCACACCATTCTCATATAAAAATAATTTTTATTCAAAGATACTGCAAGGAATTTAAGAGAAGTGCTTGTAAGATAATAGAAAGATAAGACATAAATATTTTCAATTAATAATCATGAGATGAAATGTTATCTAAGTTCATTAATAAATGAATTCAGTGGTACTTTTGGATTATTCAGAATTACCCATTTTGGCTTTTTACCTCCAAAATGAAAGCATAGATTTCTCTATGCTTATGCTTGTAATGTTCATTGTGTTTTCTCTCATTTTTTTTAAATTTTATAATACCTTTCTTAATGTCCAATATGTATATCTCAATGTATTTTGTAAGCAATTTCTAGAAACCTTTCCGGCAGTAAAATTCCCTTATGTTTTAAATTAAATTTAACAGTAGGAAGAAAAAAATTCAATGAAGAGAGTCAAGAATCGAAGCATTTCTATTGTTAACCATGGAAAACGCTTCACTTTCTGCCCTTTAATTAAAATCTACATTCCTCTTATCAGTTTTGCTTTCTCCTTTGGTGCCCCAGTGAATATCCAGTTTTGTAGCTGATATACCAGACTGGTGTCATAATTGGATAACAAGAAAAGGGAATAAATTAAAAAGGATATATTCACTTACATAATTTGAGTTAAGGAGACCTTATTCTGTATGCATATGTACCCACTGTGTGTGTGTGTGTATGTATATATGTATGTGTGTGTGTGTGTGTGTGTACGTATGTATGTGTGTGTGTGTGTGTGTGTGTATAGTATAAATAAGTGTACGTAACCTGCATTTTAACCAACTCCAGAAAGCTGTTAGAAGCTAAGGTTGTTTTTGCCAAAAGCAAAAGCTGATGGCCAAGGTTATAACTCTAGTGACTTTTTTTTCAGTAGTAACTGAGATACCAGTATAGTCATTGCTAAGGTCTGGACCCTGCATCACTGAGTTAGACAATTATGGCTCTCACTCTGAGGGAGCAGATAATGATATACTCAAGAGGGCTATTCCAAGATTGTTGATACCTAACTAACCTGAAAAATAGCTTCAGGCATGATTGACCAGACCACTCCCTCCTAGAAGCCAGACCTTTTTAAGGGTCACTTATAGTTGAAGGGACAAACTTTCAAGGGAGAAATAATCCACTCTTTTCTTGGACGAATAATGATTCTTTCATACTGGTTATGGGGCAATACTTTCCTCACCTTCCTTATCCCTTGATTTTTCATTTATGGAATGTAGGAGAAGGTTTGCATTTTTGAAATTCCAGTCTTTTGCAGACTTACTGATTTATATTTGTTAAATTGACCCTGAATATACTAGTTTATATAAATTCTTTAGGATTGATTATTATGACACCTATTTTATATGCTCATTAATATAGCATTATTAACCTTTTATATGATGTTCTCAGAAGAGGTCAAGGATATAAGTACTATCATAAAAGGAAACAGAATAAAGTTCATGATTAGTTTAATGAGTCACTGAAAAAGTCTGCTTTTCAAAGCAAGGCTGTGAGTTCTTTAATCAAAGACTGAGGGCAATGAAAGAAAATTACATTATGTCACTGCATCACTTATCTTGAATTCAAATGTGAAAAATGGCCTCGTGGGAAAAAAAAAAGGATCAATTCTACATTTGATGAGGTGAACAGAATTTCTAAAAATTTAATTCCCAGCTCTGTCATTGACTAATTGTATTGGAAAGGCATCTTTCTTTGTCTCTTATATAGTATACATGTAGACAAAGCACATTTTATAATCTTCAGCTATGTATTTTAAGAGAGAGATTTCTAAATTATTACAGATGTTATTGCATTAAAAGCCAAAGAAAAAAAATCAGAGGAGTCCAGGGAGAGAAACTGAGCCATGTTCTGGGTTAATTGAAAATTGGAGAAGGAAATGGCAACCAACTCCAGTATTCTTGTCTAGAAAATTCCATGGATGGAGGAGCCTGGCAGGCTACATACTATGGGGTTGGGGTTGCAAAGAGTCAGACACGACTGAGCAACTTCACTTTCTTTCTTTCTTTTGCCCTTTAATCTTTGGAGAAAGTCACTATAGTAAGATAGTCTTCAGTTAGATAGGTCTAAGATCAGACATTAGTCACCGGTGACTTTGATTTTGGTGTTACAGTCATCTTTAACAAGTTTATTAACTTTTCTGAGATTTATTATCTTTGCCTCTAAGATTGGGATTATATCTACTTTCTGGGTTTATTATAAGAATAGACTTGGTAACATAAAGTAGTTAGGAGTAAAGCTATTAGTAGCTATATATCTTAGAGGAATTTTATTTCTATTTCCTGAAAGTGTGTAATTCCTGAAATGAACAGAAATATACTCTCTCACTGAATTTCTTTTGCTCAGCTTGTCTAATTATCCAGGTGTGAGTGATTTACTCTGCATAAATTCTCTAGAAACTCTTCTTCTGTCCTCGTGGAACAAAAGATATACCGGAATATTTTTTAAAGGAAAAGTAAACAATGTTAACATTACATAAAGTTTGCTATATCAGCTTTATCTCTTTTGAAATGACTAAAATCTTAAAAGGTACTATGTCTATCATTATAAGAAAAAAAACTATAATAGTTTTTCACTTATTATAAGAGCAAGTGAGCAAATAAGACTTTAGAAAAATGTTTTTCCATCAAAATGGTTGGGTTTTTTATGTTAAAAAATTCCAGTAAAGATATCCATAAAAATATATTTAAAATCAGGAAAAAATATATGCTGCAGCCTAAATTATACCAGAAAACTTCTAGACCTCTGGCTTATTCAAACCCAGTATTCCAAACCCTAAATATGAGTCACAAGGACACAAGAACAATCATAAACCAGCTTTCTGGGGAGAAAATTAGGGAGGGTGATTCTGAAGGGCTGGGTTTAATTAAAATTCCTATAAGAGCAGAGTTGTTAGCAAGATTTCTGCAACCACTTTAACTATTAAGCACTTTTGCTTCCTCCCCAATATGTTCAAGACTTATATTAATGTATGTTTAATTAGATATTGCAACTGACACTCAACCTGCATACAATTATATTAAATTTTATTTAATTATGTTAAGTATGTGTTACAGTTCTCCAAGAAACAGAACCAATAAAATATAATAAAAATATATAATCTCTCTGTGGACTTCATACATATAAGTATGATGTCTATGTATGTGTGTGTGTGTGTGTGTGTGTGTAGTAATAAGGAGTTGGGTCATGCAATTATGGAGACTGAGAAGTCCCAAGAACCACAGTAGGCAAATCTCATCCAGAAATCCCCTCACAGACATACTCAAAATGTTTTATCTTTAACCAAATATCTGGGCACCCCATGGCCCAATCAAGTTAACAGACAAAATTAACCATCACAAGTCCACCCCTTTCTGACTTGATATCCATATACATCTTTAATCGTACTTAATCTCTAAATGAAGACTATAAAAAGATCATAGCTCTGCCTATCATGATATAACTACCTTGCATATAACCCAAAACACACTACTTTTCCAGAAGAGTGTATGTAATACAAACATACACATTCATAACAAAATAAGGGGGGAAAATCATCTTATAGTCTTTGTTTCTGTAACTGGTCATGGCTGGTATTTATAATTTCCCTCTGCTACTCTTTGTGTATATCCTTTGCCTTGAGCAAGCATCTAAACCGTTCTTGGTTCTTTTACTGGTAGGGTGATCCAAATGTGCATTTCTCAAGGTTCTGGGCCATTTGTAATCCTGCCTAGTTGGGTTATTGTAATTTTCCATTGACCTAAATTGCAGGGCATAGTAGTGCTGAGAGACTATGGGATCTTCTGTATTCCAGACATAGTCTTTCTTATCTCCATTGTTGAGTAGCATGCCAATCTGCCCTTGGGATTCAGGATCCTTTGCCCCAGTTCCAACAGTAACTTCCTGCTTTCCCTATTGATTAAGAGGCATGAAGAGTCCAAAGTAACAAGGTATAAATCTTAACTTCCAGTTTAATGGAATTGTTGTGATTTCTCTTGGTGAAAGCATTCCTCGTTTGGGAACTAAAATCTCTAGGCCAGCAAGCTTAAGGTCACAGGAACAGGAAGCAAAAATGTTGCTAGTGGGTCACTAAGGTAATAGTGAGCAGGGCCCATTTCTACCCCTTGATTCATGGACCTGTGAATTCTGACTGTGGGAGAAACAGCACCACGCACTGGACACTGCCTTAGAGCACACATCACCTTCTGGAGAACCTTGTCCTAGTCCTGCAAGGTATTGCCAAGTAGCTGTCACTGTTACTGAGTTTCCAAAAGGTCATTCTACCACTCTTTCACATTATCTGCTTCCAAATCTTGGGGGATGTGGTAAGTCCACTGAATTTCATGAGCAGAGGTCCATTGTCATACTTCTTTTGCTATGAAGTGAGTTCTTTAACCAGAAGCAATGCTATGTGAAATATTGTTGATGACAGATAAGGCATTCTGTGAGTCTACAGATGATACTTTTGACAGAAGTATAGCATGAAGGGGAAGCAAATCTATATCCAGAGTGTGCATTCCATTAGGAAAAAAAAAAAAAACTGCTGCTCCTTCCATGGTGGAAGTGGTAATTAGCTGGCCATCAAGTAGCTGGATGATTACCTTACCCTAAGAAATGGTGCCTATGAGGACACAGTGTTGGTCTCTGCTGCTGGTAGATTGGGCACTTAGAAATAGGTGTGACCAAGTCACCCTTAGGAAATGGAAATTCGTGCTGTTAACCCTGTGCATTACCTCCATCTCTGCAAGCATGGCCATTTTTTCTCTTAAACCTATTGGATGATGATAGGATTGGCTGGGGATAAAAGCTGACTGGTATGCACAGAGCATGCCACTCACTTGATTATTAAAAGACTCCTCTTTTGAGGTCAGTCTTTGATGAATATTCACATGGAACACAAGTGTCTTCTTGTTCTTTGCCCAAAGAGGTCCATCCACATACATGTTCTTTAAATTTCCTTGCCATCAATTTTCCAGCCATATTTTTTTCAAGTCCCTGAACTTCCAGCCAAATCTTTGACCACAGCCCATGAATTAGTATGTAATTAGCCATTTCTCATTCCAAGCAAAGTGAACAACCAGAGCTCAAAGGTCTGTCATCTGGGAGGACTGTCCTTCATCTATCCTTTGGGGATATCCTAGAAAAGGTCTACAGTGTTACAACTGTCCACTTTGGGATGGTGCCTTCATATTGTGCATAGCCATCTGCAAACCAGGCCTATGTCTTCTCTTCCTCTGCCAGCTGATCTTAAAGAGCTCACCATGAGGCCATAGATGCTGGTGGGGAGAGAGAAGGCATTGAAGCAGGAGTGGCCTAAACATTTGGGCCGCCTCTTTATGTAAATTACTCATGCATTCAGAGCCTTCCTGGGCCTGGTCATGTATATACTGATTCCATTTGATGATGAAATGTTACTACACACACCCAGCTTTCTGGTTTGGGGGTATCAGAAAACATCCATTTCATGATGGACAGCTCAGGTTACATGGAAAGTTGGTAGCCCCCATGGTACATTGGAAATGGCCCCAGTATTCTTGCCTGGAGAATCCCATAGACAGAGGAGCCTGGTGGGTTACAGTCCATGGGGTCGCAAAGGGTCGGACACGACTGAGCGACTTCACTTTCACTTTCATAAGAGTAGCGTCTTAAAAAAAAAAAAAAAGAGTAGCGTCTTATGGAGTAAGCATCTTATGTGATGGACCACAATGGTGTTTCGGGTCATCTGGAATCAGTGTCAGTTCAAAGCCAGTCTCCAGTAGTGCCCAAAAGGCCTGATTATTTTTTTTTTCCCCAGTGCATAGTTACCTGGGGGAAAAAAGACTGTAAATCCCCCCTTTTAAAAAATAATTCTAGTTATTTTTATTTTTGGTTGAGTCTTCCTTGCTTTGCTCGGACTTTCTCAGGTCATGATGAGTGGGGGCTAGTCTGTGTTGTGATACAGGCTTCTCACTGTGGTGGCTTCTCCTGTTGCAGAGCATAGGCTCTCGATGTGCAGACTTCAGTAGTTGCAGCTCACAGGCTCTAGAGCAAGGGCTCAGTAGTTCTGGTGCATGGGCTTAGTTGCTCCTCAGTGAGTAGAATCTTCCCAGACCAGGGATCAAACCCATCTCCCCTTCATTGACATATGGATTCTTCACTGTGCCACCAGGGAAGTCCCCTAGGACCCTTTGGAGAAGGTCCTGAAAAGACTGACAGTATAAAATTTGGGCAGTGTACTTGGATCCTTCCTCAAGGGGACCTATTCTCCCCTTTACTCAAAGATTTCTGGGTCTGCAAACTGACTCAATACTGGAAATCGAGGGGGCTTGAGTTTCAGTTTTCATGATTCAGGTTAGACTTGTTCACTTGACATAGAACCTGTCTGCTTATAAAGATCAGTTGAGAATTTTAATAGGTTTTCTATCCATTTAATTCCTAGGAAGAGCATAACCCACCAGCCAATGCTATAAGGCTGGCTTTAAATATCCCAGTTAGTGACAGTTGTTTTCACTGTACTTGGAAACTTCTCTCTCTCTCTCTCTCTCTCTCTCTCTCTCTCTCTCTCTCTCTCTCTCTCTCTCTCTCTCAAACCAAGTCAGATCAGGAACTTCTCATTTACTCACTGAGGAACACCTTTTTGGTCCCTGTTTCAGCCAACCACCCAACCTGTTTGAGTCCTTTCTAACTCCTTGAACTACAACGTTAAATGTAGTATCTCAGCTTGATGAGCCCATATCAGTAAATTCAGCCTAATTCAACATTGTTTCTTGAAGCACTATACCACAACCTTAGTGTATATTCCAACACGTGTTCCCCAGGTCCGTCTTTATAAGTTTGAAAACTCAAATAGTTCTTTTGGAGTGGAGAGCACCTCCTCATGGTTGTAGTAGTTTGTACCTCACCTTTAGAGGCCTGCTGGGACTTGAATCTGGGTATAAGTCTAGATTCAAAAATGGATGGTGTATCCAGAGGAGAATCAGCATTGTTTTGGTTCACAAGTCACTCAGAGGAGACCATTACTGTTTCCTCAAACAATGAAAATTAATCCCATTAAAAGGAAATGCAGAGGCTGTTTATTACCCTGAGGTTGGGGAGGCTACTTCTACTGGAAGTGAGCAGGCCACTCCCACTGCACCTGGGAGGGCATCGTTGGCAAAGAAGATGCATCAGACTTGAAAGTCTCAATGTCTCCACTTTGATCAGGGTCTTCCCACATGTCCCCAATTTACAGGATCCCATCCTTTTTCAATCAAGGCTATTATTAAGAACCCAAAAAGACTGGAAATTCAGGTTTCTTTGTAATTCAGTCAATCACAGAATGAGATTCTGCTTTTGATTTTCAAGAATTTCAGCCCTAAGGCTATAGGAAACAAAGGTCTCCTTCAGGGCACACATAAAAGGCTTCAGATTGTGTGTGTGTGTGTGTGCATGCGTGCAGTGCTTAAATTGGGAGTTCAAATCCCTAATCTCATCCTTTTATTTCTCACTTTGCCCAGTGACATTGGGACAACAAGCTAATCTCAGTAAGTCATCGCTCTTCTTAAAATGTTCAAAAGTTTCATGTATCCAGTAACTCAGCCCAGTATTTCTTAATAAATGATTGATAAAGAGGGTCTAGGGCTTCTCAGGTGGTGCTAGGGGTAAAGAACCTGCCTGCCAATGCAGAAGACTTGAGAGATGCAGGGTCAATCCCTTGATCAGGAAGATCCCCCAGAAGAGGGCATGGCAACCTGCCCCAGTATTCCTGCCTGGAGAATCCCCAGGGACAGAGGAGCCTGGCAGGTTACAGTTCATGAAGTCACAGAGTTGGACACGACTAAAGTGACTCAGCAAAGAGGGTTAATGGAGGATTTTGGCATATCCAGGTTGTCAGATCATGCTGTGTATTATCAGTGCTCTCTTTACTATGGGAAATGTCTTTAATCAGATTAGAGAGTCAATTCGAGAAATTCCAGTACCAATTCAGAAAACAAACCTAAATATTCTGTTCCTCTAGAACCACTCTCAGTACCAAAATCTACACTAGTCATAGTCCTCCAGGTAAACATGAACCAGCACGATGGATGGATAAATGAATGAATGAATATATGTAATACATATAGCTATATAGATTGATGTGCTGTGCTTGGGTGCTTAGTTGTGATTGCGACCCATTGTCGTCCACCAGGCTCCTCTGTCAATGGGATTTTCGGGGCAAGGATACTGGAATGAGTTGCCAGTTCCTCCTCCCAGGGATCCTCCAGATCCAGGGATCAAACCTGTGTCTCCTAGGTCTCCTCCTCCTCCATTATAGGCAGACTTTTTACCTGCTAAGCCATTGGGGAAGCCCATAGCTTGATATATAAATGTACAAAGTTAATAACTAACTTGATAATTCAAAGTGTGCAAAGACCTAAAGTTTGCTGTGTGTTTTTGGTGGATTCTGTCATCCTCTACAAAGTGAAGTACTAGATGTCAGTACTGGCACATTGGCACTAGAAGAAACCCTAGAAATAAATTATTTCTCCTTCCTTTAGTCATCAAACTTTATCAAGTGCTAACTGTGTGGTAGGTGCTTGACTATACAGGCCTCTGTTCTTGGGGAACTTACATTTCTGTGAAGGAGGAAAACAACATCTAAGTAAATAATGTAATTAATGAGATAATTATGGTTATGATAGGCTAGGGAAGAAACAAACCGTAAGATGGAAGAGAATACCTTATGTGTTAGTGATGTCATGGACTAAAGCCTTTTTGTGACAGTATGTTAAGACTCAGCTGTAGGAAGTTCTGAAGAACCATGTTTGAAGTTGATGGAACAATATAAGTAAAAAATCATCAGTATGGCTGAATGAGAGCAGGGGAAAACTTGAAATCGGTAGGAGTAGAAGCCAGTGATGCAAGACAGGCCATGGGACAAACTTTGAATTTCATTCTAAAATCCATTAGTGGCTATTGGAGGGTTTGAAGAATGGCAGTGATATGATTTTTGTTGTTGTTGTTGTTTGGAATTTTACTTTTGAATAGATAATAGAGCCATAGAGTTCATAAATGAAATAACGCAAGAGGATTTTGTTTGTGCTTTCCCCATTTTCGTCCTCAGTCTTTTTTTCTGTTTTCCATTGTCTCTGTTCTCTCATGTGCGTCCCTTAAACTTGCCTTTTTATTTTTTCTAGTAATTTTACTTCTTTCTTGGGAAAGAATTTTCTCTTGAATTCTACCCATTCATAGTTCATCTCTTCTCATTGTTCTAGCATCTTTTCCTTGAGTTCTTATATTTCTTCTTTAAGAGCTTCTGTTCATGGCAATCACTTCATACATTTGTGTGTAGTGAAATAATAACATTCTTTAATGTGCTCCATTGTGAATCTTTTGAGTATATTCCAAAATGGTATATTTTGCTGCTTTTTACCACCTTCTTCATAGAGTATCTTTTTTTCAGTTATCTGCTTTATTTTTCTCTTTTTAAAAATATTTACTTATTTGGCTGCATTGGCTCTCGAGTTGTGGCACTGAGCCTCTCGAGTTGTGGCTTACGGGCTCTAGAGCACGTGGGCTCAGTAGTTGCATCACATGAGCTTGGTTGCTCTGCAACATGTGGGATCTTAATTCCCCGACCAGAGATTGAGCCCACATCTCCCAGACTGTGAGGTGGACTGTTAACCACTGTCGCACCTGGGAAGTCCCTCCATAGAGTATCTGGATCACTAAGCTTTATAACTATGTTCAGTGCTGTTTTGTCAGTTGTCATTGAATCTGCTATTTGCGAGAGGTTCCTGTTTGGTGGTATAGGTAGCTTTATAATCCAAGGGCTCCCCCTTCTTCTTTTCGATGTAGACTGTTTCTTCCCTGTGTAGCCAACTTCCTTTTGGCCCTCAAAGCTTAAGGCATCCAGTAGTTTCGGCTGCCAGATCTGCAGGCCCTTGTCCCTGTTCCTTCACCACTCACAGGCATTAAGGAAACATCCTTGGGTTCCAAGGCGATCTTCAATTGTAGGATGTGTTTCCAGTGGCACAGTCCTTGATATGCCACTACTATTAGATATACCACCTTGACAGCCGCTCTCAAAGACCGGCCTCCTTAGAGCCCAGTCCTGTTTATTGTAGCTCCAATGTCAACTTTAAATTTTACATTTTAAGAAATTCCTCATACTTAGGGGGTGTATCTGTGCTGTGCTTTTTGGAATCTGTTACCTCTGAGCCTCTAGACACTTTTCACTCAGTTGCCTGCACTCCCAGGTGGTTCTGCAAGATCTTAGCAGCAATAAAATATTACTTGGAGTTGTAGCTTCTATTTCCTCATATTTCTGGAAAAACAGCAATTGAGTAATTTTTTTTTTTAATGTATATCTATTTCTTTGTTTTCCTCATGCTTAATGGTCTCCAAGAAGAGTGATAAGTTGTTTTTAGGTAAACTGTAACTATATGAGCTCTGTAATCATGTTATATTGATTTTCTTTCTCATTCTTTCTTTTTAATGATCCATGTGGCTGCCAAGTGAAAAATGAATTGTGGGAGACAAGAGTAGAAATAAGGAAAAGAATTGGTTTTTTTGTTTTTTTTTTTTGGAGGTTAAAAAAAAATCTTTATTTCAGATAAAGTTATTTCCATAATTAAGGGTAAAGGAAACGCACTTCCCTGAGTCCATTATTTCAGGTGACTGATTTCCATGAGCATCATCTTGAATATTTGCCTACATACTTGTGGGAAGCTTCTGTAGCCTTTTCTTGGTAGGAATTCCAGTTCTTCTGAATTCCTCCCTTTCCTTCAGGTATTCCATTTTGCATTCTTCATAAAAGGCTGGATCTTTATAGTAAGAGGTGAGACAGTCTTTCAGTGCAGAGTTTTCCTTCCGGCATTTTACTACCGTAAGGACTCCAGAGTCCTTGCAACACTTAGTGAAACCTTGAACTTGTTCAGAACATCTCTCTCAGGCCTTTTCTCTCATTATTTTAGGGATCAAAACATCTTTTTCGACGTGTCTGAGATGCTGCTCTGCGGGCCCTCCTCCCCTGCTGCTGTTTCCGCCTGGTCAGTTGGCAGAGAAGCTGACGCAGTGGAGCAGGGCTGGGAAAGTGGGTCTCTGTTCAGGAAAAGAATTTGAAATGACTTCAGTAGCCCAGGCTACAATAACTGTGGCTAAGACAATAGCATGGAAGCTGGATGATAGATAAGTCATTGGATTTGAGCTGTATTTCAGATCCGATAGGACTTGGTAGAGTGGAGTGGTATGTAGAAGAGAAAAGTAATTCAGGAACACTCCTTTTTTTTTTTTTTTTTGATCTGGAGGGACTAAGATAGATGGTGATGCTGTTTATTGAAGGTCTTTTTTGGACGCACCGCTTTAGTCTGTTGAATAATATTTTAAGATATCTGAGAAGAAATGGGAAAACCTGAAAATCTGAAACTAAATAATAGCTGTGGACTGGAGGCATTAACTGGAATATCAGTATATTACAGATGGCATTTTCAATACAAAATTTGATGGAATCATATTTGGAGAGTTTAATGACTATAAAGTTCCCCAAAATAAAACCCAAAAGGGCACCAACATTTAAAAATAAATAAGACAGAGGAGCCAGCAAAGGAGATGGAGACGTGGTATTCAAGCGGACAGAAAGCCTCATTTCACTCAAAAAGACCTGCATTCTCTGACTCAGGCCTCCAAGTTGTCCTTAAGTGCTCTCTGATCTTGTCTATCAACTTACTGTTCTTTTCCGTGATCTAAAGTAATTAATTCTTCAGAAATTCATTCTTAGTGCACAGGTTTACCTGACAGGTAATGTTAGATTTAATTTCAAAAACTATATGTTGTTAACTTCAATTTCATATATCTACTACACATTCTTCTCAGAGCTCATATATCATTCTTCTAATTGACAGCTCTGCTTGAGTATCTAATAGGATTTGTACTTCCATAATTATAGAGTAGACATTTGCTATGGAAAAATAAATAATTAGTTTCCAGTTTTTGATGATATACCATAGTAGTAAATCCCTTCCCCAATCTAAATAAAAAATAAATCATAGTTGCATAATGTGCTATTTATATATCTGGTATTTCCTTAATAGTTATACATATTCAAGGATAACATAATTAAATATTTCATATCCTTTTTTGTTATTTTGTCTTCTTAATTTCTTCAAAGGTTACTTGTGAATAGCACAGTCTTAGCTTACCTGAACAATTTTGATCAAATAATCCTCTTCTTAGTAAATGTCAGCTGCTTTGTGGCTTGATATAATGAGGCAGATGCCTATTTCTGCCTTCCTCTCTATTTTGTGACTTGTAAGTTGCTTATTCTTAAGGCATTTATGTTTCTTAAAAAAATGTGTGCACTAAAAGCCTTACTCACAGCTCACTGATTTTTCTTTATGAATGTGGAGATTGCCTTCTGATGGACAGGAGTGTCTGCTCACATTGATGTGATGTCTTTTTGGAACAAGTTTCTGCTGTTTATATTCACAAAAGTGCCCACTGCAAGCAAACAGGTCAAGGTTAGCTTTGTTTTCCCCTTGAAAATCATATCATCCATAGGAAGGGCATGAGAAGCTCTGGGACCTTAAAAAAAGTACTTTCCCCTTCATGGAACAACAGACTTCAACTCAGTCTTTTCACTGAGTCAAAACACAAAAACTGAAAGCATCTGTGTTTTTATTACATGTGAAAAACCTGATTTATTAAAATGATAGACTTTGACATAAAGGAATAAAAATGAATAAAGCAGTTACTAGGTAATTTAAGTTGTACTTGAAAATTTACTATGTAACTTCAGGAAATCTAAAGAACTGGCCACAGAAATGAAAGTGGTCTAGTTGAAGTACATGAAATGGTTACCTCTCTGACAGCCATAACCCATGGCATCTGTCTTCCTGATTTAGAATGTCTGTTTAAATCATACTTTTGATGAGAAGATATAATAGGGTTTGGGAAAATCACATTTATTAAACTCTGTGAAGGATTTTTTTAAAAAGACATTATCCCATTTTATTTTCCAATAGCTCTACAAACAGATATAACTCAGTTTATATATTTATAGCCCATCTATGTTGGGCTATAATTTTGAGATGCTTTTTAATAGTTTGATCAATAAACTAGAAAACAAAATCAGGGTCAGTGGAAACATAGATGGTAAATAAATAACATAGGAAAATATCATATGTACACAGGCAAACTTTACAGTTATATTTGCAATCTAATATTAGCTTTGCAGTCTAATGTTAATAAATAAGTTACTAACATTGGACTGCTTATTTATTTTTGAGCTTTTTGGCTCTAGTATAACCATGTTTCTTTTACAGTGGTTGAGACTGAAGTTCAGAGAATTTACCTAATTTGCCCAAGAACACAATAGTTGAATGGCAGAGCTCAGTAGTAGGGCTAAGACCTGCTCTTGGATTTCAAGCCTTCATCCCTCAAATCTATGCCCTATCTCTCACAATGTCTTGAGGAGTTTTCATCCTAGGTCTGTCTTTCCTATTTTGCTCAGTTCTTTTTCACTCCCCAAATGCAGATTTCCCTGGAAGTCTCTTGGAGGTGTGAGGCACTTAACAAATTTTGTTACCTTTGACTCTTTCCAATAGAAGGGCTCATCCCCCAGATGGTGGGTCATCTACCTACTATCATTGGAATCTGTGAATGAGGTTGTATTTAAGGACTTTTGCCATCCAGCATCTGATTATTATGTGGACAGACCAATGTACATGAAACCATTTTAGAACAATTACCAGCTGAACTCTTTTATTTATGCTTCTTTAAGTATATGTGACCCGCTTCTTGAGAAACCTGTATGCAGGTCAGGAAGCAACAGTTAGAACTGGACATGGAACAACAGACTGGTTCCAAATAAGAAAAGGAGTACGTCAAGGCCGTATATTGTCACCCTGCTTGTTTAACTTCTATGCAGAGTACATCATGAGGAATGCTGGGCTGGAAGAAGCACAAGCTGGAATCAAGATTGCCCAGAGAAATAGCAATAACCTCAGATATGCAGATGACACCACCCTTATGGCAGAAAGTGAAGAGGAACTAAAAAGCCTCTTGGTGAAAGTGAAAGAGGAGAGTGAAAAAGTTGGCTTAAAGCTCAACATTCAGAAAACTAAGATCATGGCATCCGGTCCCATCACTTCATGGCAAATAGATGGGGAAACAGTGTCATATTTTATTTTTGGGGGCTCCAAAATCACTGCAGATGGTGACTGCAGCCATGAAATTAAAAGACGCTTACTCCTTGGAAGGAAAGTGATGGCCAACCTAGATAGCATATTAAAAAGCAGAGACATTACTTTGCCAACAAAGGTCCATCTGGTCAAGGCTATGGTTTTTCCAGTAGTTATGTATGGATGTGAGAGTTGGACTGTGAAGAAAGCTGAGCACTGAAAAATTGATGCTTTAGAACTATGGTGTTGGAGAAGACTCTTGAGAGTCCCTTGGACTGCAAGGAGATCCATCCAGTCCATCCTAAAAGAGATCAGTCCTGGGTGTTCATTGGAAGGACTGATGCTGAAGCTTAAACTCTAATACTTTGGCCACCTCATGCAAAGAGTTGACTCATTGGAAAAGACCCTGATGCTGGGAGGGATTGGGGACCGGAGGAGAGGGGGACAACAGAGGATGAGATAGCTGGATGGCATCACTGACTCGATGGGCATGAGTTTGAGTAAACTCCGGGAGTTGGTAATGGATAGGGAGGCCGGGCGTGCTATGATTCATGGGGTTGCAAAGAGTCGGACACAACTGAGCGACTGAACTGAACTGAAAGTATAATCCATCTGTCATTTGCTTTTTCAGCCTAACCCTCCTTCTTGCCTATATTATATTCAGTTCATGAAATGTTTATTAAGCATATACTTACTATACTTACTATGCTAGCATTTGGGGGAGATAAAAGAGATGTTG
The DNA here is from genome assembly GCF_033118175.1 of Dama dama. Classification (NCBI taxonomy): domain Eukaryota; kingdom Metazoa; phylum Chordata; class Mammalia; order Artiodactyla; family Cervidae; genus Dama; species Dama dama. Next base: position 25,042,538 of record NC_083709.1, read on the forward strand.
AATGAGATAGTCTTTTGAAGGAGTATAAGTCTATTTAGTCTGTGATGAGCCAAGTGCAAGCATATCGACTGGTAGATTAAGTGAATAAAATAAATTGAAAATGCAGTAGAGATTTTAAGGGAGAAAATGTCCAGAAGAAGAAGAACGCAGATGGTTACTTTCTCTAGACCTTAAACAACAGTGTGCACAAAATAAATAGCATCTGGACCACTACTCTCAAGGTCACACCTTGGTCACTAATCAATCATGGATTTTTTTTTTTTTTCCTGAATCTGAAAGTGACTTTAGAATCTCTACCTATACATTAACTTCCCCAAACTCTGTCAGTTTACTAGAGTTGGCAACAGAGAGCAAAACTCTTTTGCTTTTTTTGATCTTCATTATGAGGAGAGATATGGAGGAAGGTGGGGATGGGTGGGACAATCAGAGGATGGAGGAAGATAAGGAAGAAACATCAATCAAGGTAGAGATGGGAAAGCATAGATATACTGTGGAATTCTAAATATACCAGGTTGGCTATTGTACAGGTTCTAATTGGAAAGAAAGAATCAAAACAAATATAGGTATGGGCCATATTTTGGAAGTCATTGCATAGGGACATATATGCATAAACTTTTTCCTGAAGCCAAACTGCTTCTCAGAATCTGAACTTTTCCCATCTCTGAACATTTGGTCTAGCCTATCTGCCAACAGGAATGTCTTACTCTGCTGAATTAGCCCAAGTACTTGCTAAATTAGCTTTAAGATAAAGCTCCCTTCCTCTTGTTAAGATAACCCTCCATTTTTTGATTTCCATACAGTAGCGCAAACTATGATTTTGTAATGGTTTTTATTAGGTACTTTCTGAAAGTGTTGGTTTTATTAGCATGTGTACGTGGCCTGTTTTTCCAGCTAGACTGTAAACTCCTACGGGTAGGGACAATACCCTATTTTTACAGATACTTCTAAAAGATTATTGTTATTGGAAACATGGGGAGAGATTCACAAAAACTTGAATTTAGATCAGGAAGAAAAGGAACTAAAGTTTAGCAAGTCTGGTAATGCCTCCTAACATACGCCCTCCATGTGGAGGCTTAAATACCTTCTACAGTCTCACAGTCAGAGGGAGAATCAAATAGCATACTTATCCGTAGTTGACCTTCTTGAATCTGAAAGTAACACAGTCACAGCTGAACAAATACAGTTGAATCAGAAAATAAGCAGCAAGTTTCAGAAATCTGATGAGGAGTCTTAAGATCTATTTTAGAGGGTCTGAAGTTCAAACTAGCACCTAAAATGGAGACTTTTCTAAATCTGGAAAAGTCCTCTGTTGCACATGGGAATCAAGGTTAGAACTGACAAAATCCCCAAGAGTTTAGCTGAAGATCAATAAATATATTTATGGGCCCCTGAAACATGTCAAGGAGTCTGAAGAGTTTATTCTGTGACTTCTTGCATTTTAAGGGGAAAAAAAGTCAATTAAGATAGAAGTCCACAGGAATGTGAGTTTTTATACTGGAAAGGTTCCTATGTTCTGGGTTAAATTAAAAATCTTTTATTTTTCGCTCTATAAAATGTAAAGCACATTTTTCTCTTACCTGCTTTTTTATTTTCCAAGTATTATATTAAACATTTTTCAATTTTATAAACCAAAAATATATTAAAAATAAAAAACTTATGGCAGTGTGTTTTTCAATTACCAGAAATATCTATACACCAAATACCTGTATATTTGATCAAAGAAAATTTCCAAATTTACAATCGGACAATTAATAGAAACTTATTGGCTGTTTAAATTTTTCTTTTGTCCCATATTGCCTTAGTTCAAGCAATTGAGTCATAGCTTATCAGAAGATGGGTATAGTGCATATGGGAACAGTCGAGTAAATGGACTAGATCTGTTCACCTAGGGAGGACTGTCCTATTTGGGGGACTCTTTGGAGGGAGTGGATTGGATTAGCTGTTCTAAGCATCTGACCAAGAGTGTCCACTTGGGAATCTCTCATTAGATGTGCACCTGGACCATTCCAGAAATCAGGACACTTGGAGGAGAGGCAGAGCCCAAGCTTCTGGGAGGGCTCAGTTACACAATGGAACAAAAACTACAGAAAGGGAATTCTGTCATCTGGCTTGTCTTGCTGATGGTCAGAGCTGTATGTCACCAGGGTTCACAGCCAGCACTGGCCCAGCCTAAAGGTCAGAGACTAGTAGAGGATGGATCCAAGAGAGCCAGATTTGGAGCTCCACATCCTAGGAACACTAAGCCACTCTGAAAAAAGCCTTGCCCAGCTTTTGCTGAGAATTTATAAATATTTACTCCTTAAGTCAGGTCTACTCTTTGAACTATGTACTATAGTAGGTTAGAGAATTAAGAAAAATAAAGGCAGGGAAGTATAATGGGGCTGATATTTACCTCCTGTACACACAAGAAAAATGCTAATTTGATTTATTTATTTGAACCTGTGTGGTGTTTGGTGATAAACTTTAATTTGGGTGCAGTACTTATCACCAATACAAATCAGCGCTGTTTCAAGTTAGTTTCTTTTTCACCAGAGAAAAACTTCTGGTCAAAAGACCCTTACTGAGGAGTCAGAAAACCTTGGTCTTGGTATCTGATGTGTCACTCACAAGCTGGGTCTCCTTGTACAAGTTCTTGTCCCTCTCTGATCTTCCTTTACCTGTGAAATAAAAGGGTGGAGCCAAATAAACTCCATGGGTATTTTTTCATCAATCACCCTATGAATCCATGAAGCAAGACTGACATCTGACTGGAGCTTCCTAGAATGTTCACTAATGCACTGCCTAGTTGGATTTTACATGTGGAGATTAGGGGAAGTATAAATCTGATTAGATTGTTTAAATGGAGACCCTCAGTGAAAATGCTGTATGACTGAATTCCCCTCTTGACTTTTGAAGAATCATGCTTTCTTCTTTATTCCAACCTTATTGTCTGATACAGGTTTCTTCACTCTCTTCCCATCTAGGATTTTCTTCTTTCAGCTCCTAATTTCTCACCTCTAATTTTGGTTCAGAGTTGCATGAGCAATACACAATAATAGTAACAATAGCGTGGAGGTACATGCACATATTGGAGAAGGCAATGGCAACCCACTCCAGTACTCTTGCCTGGGAAATCCCATGGGGTCACGAAGAGTCGAACACAACTGAGTGACTTCACTTTCACTTTTCACTTTCATGCACCGGAGAAGGAAATGGCAACCCACTCCAGGATTCTTGCCTGGAGAATCCCAGGGGTGGGAGCCTGGTGGGCTGCCGTCTATAGGGTCACACAGAGTCGGACACGACTGAAGCGACTTAGCAGCAGCAGCAGCAGCACATATACTCACAGGCAATCTCTTTTAATCTTCACAAGAAGACCACGTGTTAGACATCATTATCCTGTTTTGTCCTTAGAAATCAGAGAGGTAAAGGACTTTCTAAGGTCACAGAGTGAGTCAATGGTGAATCACTATTACGACCAGGACTTTCTGACTCCAAACTCTGCAGCAACTCAGAAAAATTACAGCAAAACTGTTATTGTACAGGCCAGTTTTATTTCCAGTCTATGGAATGGCTTTTAGATATGGTCAAGGACATGGGGAGAGGCCACTTTAGAAGGCTCTCCACATCCCAGAGCTTGCATTCCTTATCCTTAGATTTCTTATCTGATTTTCCCTCTGGGCTTCCCAGGTGGCACTGGTGGTAATGAACCCAGAGGCTAATGCAGGAGACGTAAGAGACATGGGTTCAATCCATGGGTTGGGAAGATGCCCTGGAGAAGGAAATGGCAACCCACTCCAGTATTCTAGCCTGGACAATCCCATGGACAGAGGAGCCTGGCGAGCTACAGTCCATGGGGTCACAAAGAGTTGGACGTGACTGAAGCAACTTAGCCGCAGATCTTCCCTCTATCCCCTAACTCTGTGTTTTTGGAATTGCAACTATTAAGAACTCTTTTGGTGCATTATCTACATCTCCTCTACAAGGAAAGTTCTTCAGGGTAGTATATAGTGTGGCTTTTGAAAATCAGGTGTTATGTTTTCAGTTGCAAAAGTTGAACTCTTGCTATAGCTATTTTGTTCAGTTGACTGAATTCCAGTATCATTACCAAGAAAGTCCTGACAATACAGCTTAAGAATTGAGAATGAGGCTCTGAACTCTGGATGCAACGTTTTGATCTTGGATGTACAACTTTCTAGCTGCCAAGTACATTTCTGTGCCTCCCTTTCCTTACCTGTAAAACAGGAGTTAAAAGCAGTACCCACCTCACAGGGTCGTTATGAGGATAAATGCTTCAAAATGATCCCAGGCACTTTGTAATTACTCAGTGCATTCTTGCTTAAAATGATAAGAACCTTTAGGATTCTTATCCTAAACTAACCTTTAGGATAGTTCTTTTCCACTGCTACATGCTGAGTATCCCTTTGACAGCCTAAAGTTTCCTTACTGAATTCATAGTTAAAGTATAGATAAAAAGTGAGTACCACAAAAGAAGAAATAGAGTTTTGTCATCTTTTTCAGTTATCTATTATTGTATAATAGAGCTCTCCAAAACTTAGAACAACAGCATCCATTTTTTGCCCATAATTCAGCAATCTGGGCAGGGCTTAATGAGAATAGCTTATCTCTGCTTCATATGGTGAGGGTTCTGGCAGCTTGACTGGGGCTGTGCGGTCTCTCATCTCCAGGAATTATCTCTTCAACAGCAGAATTATACTTTATATCGTGACTGAGAGTAAAAGCAAACAGCCTCTTGAAGCTTGACCTCCAAAGTCCCAAAGTATATATATCTACTATATAGTATATATAGTCTGTTGTCCAAAGCTGTCAGTAAGCCATCCCAGATTCAAGGGAGGGGACAGGAGTCTCCAGTTCTAGATCAAAGCTGTGGCAGGTACATAGAGTGAAGGAAGGAGTTCTTAGTGGTCCATCTTTGTAGACAGAATCAGGCAGGCTTGAGCTCCAATTCAACTTCTCCCACCTAGTACTTAAGGACCTTCGGTGAGTCTCCATTTCCTCTTTATTGTTTTTTATTTGGAGTATAATTGCTTTACATGTTGTTAGTTTCTGCTGTACAGCAATGTGAATCAGCTGTAAGTATACATATATTTTCTCCCTCTAAAATCTCCCTTCCACCTCCTGTATCCCACCCCTCTAGGTTGTCACAGAGCATCAAGCTGACCATCATGTGCTATACCGCAGATTCCCACTAGCAGTCTGTTTTACACGTGGTCGTGTATGCACATCAGTGCCACTCTCTCAGTTCATCCCACCCTCTCCCCCCACCCTCAGTATGTTAGGAGAAAATATTTGCAAAAGAAGCAACTCACAAATTATTAATCTCCAAAATATACAAGAACTCATGCAGCTCAATTGGAAAAGGAAAATGGCAACTCACTCCAGTAATCCCGTGGACAGAGGAGCCTGGCGGGCTACAGTTGATGAGGCCACTGAAGAGCTGGAAATGACTTAGTGACTAAAACAACAACTGCAAACAATGCAACTCAATATCAAAAAAACAAGCAATCTGATGATCTTAAAAATAGCTTTTACTAAGACTAATATATGAAGGATGCATGTGAAGTACCTAAAACAGTACTTCATTCACAAAAAAATGCTAAAGACCTATTTCCTTTTCTTTTCCCTTTGTACCCTGCCCCTAAGAACAAACCAAAATAAAGATAGAGAGCATCCTTTCTCAGTTCAGTTCAGTTCATTCGATCAGTCGTGTCTGACTCTTTGCGACCCCAAGAATCGCAGCACGCCAGGCCTCCCTGTCCATCACCAACTCCCGGAGTTTACTCAGACTCATGCCCATCGAGTTGGTGATGCCATCCAGCCATCTCATCCTCTATTGCCCCCTTCTCATCCTGCCCCCAATCCCTCCCAGCATCAGGGTCTTTTCCAATGAGTCAAGTCTTCACATGAGGTGACCAAAGTACTAGAGTTTTAGCTTCAGCATCAGTCCTTCCAATGAACACCCAGGACTGATCTCCTTTAGGATGGACTGGTTGGATCTCCTTGCAGTCCAAGGGACTCTCAAGAGTCTTCTCCAACACCACAGTTCAAAAGCATCAATTTTTGAGTGCTCAGCTTTCTTCACAGTCCAACTCTCACATCCATACATGACCACTGGAAAAACCATAGCCTTGACCAGATGGACCTTTGTTGGCAAAGTAATGTCTCTGCTTTTTAATAAGCTATCTAGGTTGGTCATAACTTTCCTTCCAAGGAGTAAGCGTCTTTTAATTTCATGGCTGCAATCACCATCTGCAGTGATTTTGGAGCCCCCAAAAAATAAAGTCTGACAGTTTCCACTGTCTCCCCATCTATTTCCCATGAGGTGATGGGACCAGATGCCATGATCTTAGTTTTCTGAATGTTGAGCTTTAAGCCAACTTTTCCACTCTCCTCTTTCACTTTCACCAAGAGGCTTTTTAGTTCCTCTTCACTTTCTGCCATAAGGGTGGTGTCATCTGCATACCTGAGGTTATTGATATTTCTCCTGGCAATCTTGATTCCAGCTTGTGCTTCTTCCAGCCCAGCATTTCTCATGATGTACTCTGCATATAAGTTAAATAAGCAGGGTGACGATATACAGCCTTGACGTACTCCTTTTCCTATTTGGAACCAGTCTGTTGTTCCATGTCCAGTTCTAACTGTTGCTTCCTGAACTGCATACAGGTTTCTCAAGAGGCAGGTCAGGTGGTCTGGTATTCCCATCTCCTTCAGAATTTTCCACAGTTTATTGTAATCCACACAGTCGAAGGCTTTGGCGTAGTCAATAAATCAGAAACAGATGTTTTTCTGGAACTCTCTTGCTTTTTCAATGATCCAGTAGATATTGGCAATTTGACCTCTGGTTCTTCTGCCTTTTTTAAAACCAGCTTGCACATCTGGAAGTTCTCGGTTCACGTAATGCTGAAGCCTGGCTTGGAGAATTTTGAGCATTACTTTACTAGCGTGTGAGATGAGTGCAATTGTGCGGTAGTTTGAGCATCCTTTCTATAAAGGAGAGTAATACCTTATTCCTCACCACTGTTGTCCAGTTGAAGAGCAATTAACCATACCAGCAAATTTAACATCCCAAAAAGCTAGTACTAATACTCTGAGTTTTGATTTGTCACTTGCATTTAAAATTTATGTTTGTTTGCTCTGACTGTGACCTGTGAATGCCTATGGCAAGTCTCTGGCCACTGAGCATCCCAAGCCTCTCATTGTGTGACTGCCTCTTGCTTTGAGGCACCCCCAGGTAACCCCAAAGTGAACTTAATCTCTGCCTACTAGCCTGTAGTTTGTCAAAGCATTTCAAACATATAATTCATATTTAGGATAGCATGTAGTAGTGGTTTTCCCATGGAAATAAAGGGACAGAAACATATTTAATGGAGATTCCCTGTAAGATGGTAAAGAGCTTAGAGTGGTTTTCCTCAATCTACCTGATTAGTCAGGCTGGTCTTTCGCTTCTTCTTATAGACATCATTTTTGGCTATGTTCTTTTGATTCGACCTCCTCCAAATAGCCTGACAGATAGGACTATTCTGTGGTCATTCCACATCATTTTTATGGTGGCCACAGGTCATAAAATATAGGTATTTAGAATTTTGAGTCTTTAGAAATGAATTTTTATCGTAACTCATTTTGTTGAGATACAGCACGTAATAACTTCACATACTTTGGCCACAAAAAATGACAAGAGGAATTAACATCACATACTGTTGCAGAGGAGAGAGATTCTTCTGGCCTTTCATCAGAATTTTTCTTCTTGAGGTTATTGAGCTACTTAATACTTAAGGCACTTCATTTAGGTCAGCCATGCTCAGATTAATTTGAATGATTAGAATTTAAGATCCTGTTGGTATGGAGAACAGGGATAATTTGGTGGGTACTCAATTTTCACTGGAGAATATTTATCAGAAATGATGGGATAAGTGTGCTGATAATTAGAGACATTGGGGGAATGTAAAAGCTGAACCTCTGGAAGTGGCTTTGTAAGTAACTGCTCTGTGGTCAGTGATTGATCAGCCTCAGGCAATATTATTGTCTTTCATTTAAGTCACCATTTAGTTTCATGGGTTCAACCCAACATCCTCTTTGTTTAAGTACACACAGGTCACTCCTCGGTTTCTTCTTCTGTATTTCTTTTCTTATTTCCCAAGTCCTGGGCTTGGAAATCTAAGTGTACCTTAAGGATCTGTAACTGAAACATCTTCTGTCCCAGGGACAAGATTCTGAGAAAGCCCTATAATCACCAGCATATGGTTATAAGGCTGGGTCTAATTTGGCTCCAAAAAAGCACTAGGGGAACCATGGATCCAGCTTCAGCACTTGGGCAGACATTTCAACCATAATCTATTTCCAGAGGGCCACTGTAGCATTCAGCATGTAAGTTGCTAAGGGGAGTTTTTATATGTGTGACATTTGAGTTGTTCTGTTTACAGTACCTTCTCATGTTTGTAAATATATGAAATAGCTATTGGTCTGAGCCATCTATTACATATCTTTAGTTGCGGCAGAAACCACATGCCCCACATTTTCTTTTAAACCAATGCATTTTCTTGTTTCTTGGGCTTTTGAAAGGTCTTAAGGAATTTATTGGGCTTCCCTGATGGCTAAGCCAGTAAAGAATCTGCCGGCAATGCAGAAGATACAGGAAACATGCGTTCAATCCCTGGTCCAAAAAGATCCCCTGGCGGAGGAAATGGCAACCCACTCCAGCATTCTTGCCTGGGAAATCCCATGGACAGAGGAACCTGGCAGGCTATAGTCCACGGGGTCGCAAAGAGTTGGACATGACTTACTGATTAAGCAAGGAATTTATTGCCCCAGTTTCCTCTGGCACCAAGAAGCTTAAATAGCCTGTGGATATACACATTTTTCTTCCTTCACTAAGCTCTCCAGTATTTTTGCTGAAGAATATATATGTACTTGACTGTATCTTCTGGCTTCAGAGTTCTGGATGATCTACCAGAAGTACAACTCCCTCTGACACTGAGAGATTTGAAATGGCCTTCCAGAGACTGCTCCCTGCCAACCCTCCTTCTTTGTGGGTATCCATCTCATCCTATAGGACTAGTGTGACTAATACACAGCCCTCTGTTTTATGACACAAGATGTCATCATCTTTTGAGCAGTTGTCACTTACAATATTACTGGTATTCTATTTTTTTCACTACAGATTGCTTGAATTGAATAAAAAGCCAGGGTAAGGACCATAGAAGGAAGGCAGCTACTTTCCTCTGTTCTTTTTTGTTTGTTTATTTGTTTGCTTTTCTTTTGTTTTTCCTTTTCTTTCTTTTTTATGTCGGAGTATAGCTAATTAACAATGTTGTGGTAGTTCAGGTGCATAGCAGAGCAACTCAGACATATGTATACACGTGTCCATTCTATCCCAAATTTCCCCCCAACCCAGGCTGCCTCATAACATTGAGCAGAGTTCTCTGGGCTATACAGTAGGTCCTTATCAGTTATCCATTTTAAATAGAGCAGCCTGTACATGTCCATCCCAAACTCCCTAACTATCCCTCCCCTCCACCCTTTCCCCCAGTAACCATAAATTTGTTCTCTGTGAGTCTGTTTCTGTTTTGTAACTAGGTTAATTTGTATCATTTCTTTTTGGATTCCACACATAAGAGATATCATATGATATTTCTTTCTCTGACTTAACTTCACTCTGGGCCCATATATGTTACCACAAATGGCGTTATTTCATTCTTTTTAATAGCTGAGCAATATTGCTCCTGTTTTCCTTTCCTGCACATGCTCTACCTCTTTCAAAAACAGCTGGTGTGTGTCCCAGCACATCCATCGCTAATGCATGTTAGCAGCTGCCTAGGTAGTGATCCCATTTCTCAGGTAGCCAAAGGAGTGTTACCATTGAGGCTAGTATTTTAACTCATAAGAGGAAAGAAGTTTGAGCTCTGTTTACTCAAAGGTAAATACAAAATTATGTCTGGACCATATGTGTGAAACTGTTCAAAAGAAAAGGAAAGAACAAGATAAATATAGTTTGTCCCCGAGGTCCTTTCTTCTCTTTTAATAGGAACGTGCAGATGGTATACTGTGTACCATTATGTATGTAATATGTCTGTGCTCAAGAAAAACTTTCTTTCTTTGCAACTGTTTGATTCTGAGATTACCAGGGATGGTAAACAATTGAAGTACAATCCTCTATGCCTATAAAAAGAAATTAAACTAGTTCTCCCAAAGTCTTATCTTAATTCTTATTCCTAAACTTTAGTGCATGATTTTAACAGGCTAACTTCAAACATAGTTCTTAAAGTAGTAGAGTGGAGTCAGATTTCTGGAATCCAGATGGGGTAAGAACTGTCAATTATGACCAAGGTTAATGACTGCCAAGCCATAAGACTTAAGACTCTTAGCAAGAAAATGCTTCAAGGAATAGGCCCTTGGGTCAGGAAGATCCTTTGGAGAAGGAAATGACAACCTACTACAGTATTCTTGTCTGGCAAATCCCATGGACAGAGGAACCCAGGGGGCTACAGTCCATGCGGTCGCAGAAGAGTCACATACGACTTAGCGACTAAACAACAACAACTGGAAAGTCACGCCTTGAGAGAATTCACGGTAATATGCCAGCTATGAATGACATCTCCATCATAATGGGGATTTCTATGGCCAGAAATAGACCAAGACAAGGCCTATCCTGTAAGATATCACATAATTTTATTGTGCCTTTTCCATGCTAAGAATTGTAGTTTTTTAAAATGTCAATTCGGGGAGTCTCAAAGGATGCTTATCCTACTTTTATAAAAAGGTTCACAGTTTGTTTAATTTCAGTAACAAGGTCAATTACAAAAACACTTTGAGTGCCAAGTGTGTACTAGACACCACGCTCTGTGCCCTGAAGACTATATCAGTGAGTGTATTCTTGACTCAAAATAGGCCTTTTATCTTCAAAAGGTATCCTTTCTCCCAGAAGATGCAGGTTTGGGAAGCATATGCCTGCAACAGAGATAATAGAGAGAAGAGACATTGCAGATCATGCAGATCAGTGGTGTCAATGCTAGAACCAAGTGTATGTTGCCCTCATATTCACATGGAAGTAAACCTAAGCTTTTTAATGTCTTTAATGAAGTGTAATTGACAAATACAGATGTAAAATATATAAGTACAGCATAGTAAATTGGTGTACATATGTATATGGAAAGATTCTCCCATTCAGTCAATACATCCATCTCCTCACATATCGTTTGCTGGTTTTGGTGAGAACATTTAATTTCTACTCTCTTACAAACTTAAATTATACAAGACACTGGTATCAACCGTATTTTACATTAGAAAGTTTGTACCTTTTTAACCACCTTCCCCCCATCTTCCCCACTCCCCAGCCTCTGACAGTGACTTTTCTACTGTTTCTGTGACTTTAACTTTCTTTTTTCAGATTTGAAATATAAATGCAGGATTTCCTTCTTTCTCATGGCTGAATAATATTGCATTGTGAATTAATATTCCTTCCCATCCCACATCTTCATTCATTCATTCATTTATTCATGGACAGCTAGATTATTTCCATATCTTGGCTATTGTGAATAATGCTGCAATATAAATCTAAGTTTATACTCCATTTAAAAAATGTTTATTGATCTGGCTATGTGGAATCTTAGTCACAGCATGTGGGACCTTCAGTCTTTGTTGAAGTATGCAGAATTTTATCATACAAAGTCTTAGTTGTGGCACATGGGATCTATTTCTCTGATCAGGGATCAAACCCAGGCCCCCTGCATTGGGAACATGGAGTCTTAGCCACTGGACCGCCAGGAGAGTCCATATAGTCTGTTTTTTAAGCTGTTTACTTCTGTATATTTTGTTAATTAAATTGATTTCCTTTTTGAAACCTGAATATGGTCTGCTAATTGGGCTTCCCTAGTGGCTCAGATGGTAAAGAATCTGCCTGCAATGCAGGAGACCCGGGTTCACTCCCTGGGTCGGCAAGATTCCCTGGACAAATGAATGGCTACCCACTCCACTGGAGAACTCCATGGAGAGAGGAACCTGGTGGGCCACAGTCCATGGGTACAACTGAGCAATTAACATGTTCTTTCACTTTCAAGATTACCTCTTTGAAGCTAGGAGAAATAGTACTCTTTTTTAGTTGCAATTTTAAATAGCCTAACAACTGTGAAGTGGTGTCTTCCCTCTCTTCAGTGTTATTTAAGCCTCTTCAACCATCTGATTCAACTTTGGTTCCAATTTAAAAAAAAAAAAAGAAAACAAGCTCAGAATGAAAAAAGAAAATATTGGTGAGTAACTTAGTATTTTTTAAATGGTAAGTATGTGATCCAAAGGGTTAAAAAAAACAAAATAAATTGTTTATATGCCATATATATATATATTCTGACTGATGGAATATTTCTAATCCTAGCATCAGAAAACAGACACCAGAAGGCAAGTATTCTCCACACCTCCTTCATAACAAATTTCCCAGGAGTTAAGAGTTATAACAGTTGCACATAGAATTCTCAAAAGCACATGAGATAAGCTATATACATTGTAAAACATAACCTGTGTTTTGTTAATACCGTGATGGTGGTGTGGAAGTGGAAAAGTCAAGAAGAAGGCCAAGATGGCTTGCTTTTTATTCCCAAGAAGTCCAGAAGGAGGAATGATTGCACAATTTTCACAGTGAAATACATTAAGTAACTCTTCTGTAGCATGGTGGGAAAATAAGGGTTTAGGAACCAAAAATGTTTGATTCTAACTCCATTTAGGCCTTTCTGTCTCTGGGCAGCTTAAAGAAAAATTCTGATTCCCTGTTTTCTCCTTTATAAAATAATAATGGTGAAATCAACCCTACAAGATGCATGTTTCAGTGAGTTTTTATATTTATCCAAAACATAGCAGACACTAAACATTTGTTATTTTCCTTCTCTTAATCCTCATGTTTGTATATATAGCTCTCAATATAAATTCTTAACACATCTTCACATTTTTTTCCAAAAAAACTTTTGTAGTGCTAATAATAATGCATTAGAACTTGCATTTATCTTCCCTAACAATTATTTTTAATGGCTTTTCAAACTAGTTATCTGTCCCCTGAGCTGGAACTTAAGAAAACATACGTACCACTGAGTGTTTTTGTATTAAGCTCTCTCATATCTTATCTCAAGATATTTGAAGATACTGATTTTAAGAAAGTAAGTAAAGTATCATTTCCTAGTTTTATGAGACCAAGAATACTGTCCTCTACTAGCTGTGATTTTTTTCCAGGTAAGTCCATTCATTTGTTAGTTTATCTTCTCTCATATATAAAATGAGAATGGTGGCATTTATTTTGGGAACACTGTGAATTTTTCAATCCATAGGAACTTAAAAGAGCATTAAGTATTACATTTTCTGAGATATTTATTTTTAATAGCACAAAGGCTATATATATAATTCAGTAGTTCTGAGGTTTTCATGCTTCTTTTCAGTGGTTCATATTCTAGTGGAGTAATGACAAGAAATTGGATTTTTTAAGTGCCCAGTTTTTCTTTATTCACTAGTCTTTAGACAAGCTTTTTTTTTTTTCCCCTCCTTTAAATAAAACAACCTTCTCAAAGATATATTTCATAAACCTTGGAGTATTTCTCTGAGGAACATTCTCGTAAGAGACACATTTTGGATTCTATTGTCCCATTGTCACTGTGGCTTACTGCCAAGAGACCCAGCTGATTTCATTTAGATTGCCTATCTACTAGCTGCAGAAGCTCCAAGCACTAAAAGGACAGGTCCTTTTGTTTTCCCAAAGGTTCCATGGGAGTGCTACCAAGTCCAACAACAAAAAAGACAGAAATACAGAAGGAAATAAGGGTAATCAAAGATAAAGGATTTAAACTTGGAGGAGGCTAAATTCCTTTGTGAGAACAGGAAAAGAACAAAAGTTCTAAAAGAGCATCTTAGGGTTACTGCCTTCCATGTGGGTGAAATAAAGACATTTACTAATATTCAAAAGCTACTTTCAGTTTAGTTACAGCTATGTAAATTTATTGAAAAATCTATATGCCCCTAGAAAAAAAGTCTCTACACTGAGAGAGATTAGCCCGTACACACACTCTTTCTAGCACTTTATCCCTGTATTTCTTTTCACTTTATTCTTATTTCTTTTTAGTTTATTTTACAGAATGCTTTGTCATAAATTTACAGTCTGGATTTTATTTTGGCCAGGGGACTGCAAACTTGTGTGTTAATGTACCTAAAATATTTAATTTTAAGAAAAATAAGACAAAAAATTCAAGTTGAAACAGTCTAAATAAATTGATATAGAATGGATCTTTTTGAATATACTGATAAGAGGTTTGATTTCTTTTTTAAAAATCCAGGCAGGTTTGCTTCTTGCACTTTCTTCCATTGCACACAAAATACTCACTGTTGTGAGGCATTAAAGAATACCTACGTAAAAAAGCACCTACGTAAAGCTCTCTGCTCTGGGCAAGAAAATCTTCTAAATTGAAAGAGTGGGCTTTTCCCCATAAGCTGGTTTGAGCTGTCAGAAAAATAGTGATGGGTTGCTTCCAGTGGAATTGAACAAAGACTTGCACTCATTATTTTTTTTCCCATATTAAATCTCAGATTGCTGTGACTGATAATCACTGTATTACTGTATCAGCTGAAAATCAAACTGCTATTTGGTTTAGCGTTTGAATCCCGTGGAGCAAAGGAGGGAGCTTACAATTTGACTTTAAATTGCAAGCCCCAAAACAGGACCCTCAAATGCTGAAAAGCTCCAACAAATCCTGTGTTCCCAAGTTTTTCCCCTCTAGGTAGCCAGTTTTCTTTGGCACTCAGCCACGAGAAATTAAGACCCAGTTTCCCTGGCAACAATAACAGTGCACAAGTCTTCACAAGAGCTCTCCCATTCAGATTGTTAACTATACAAATAAAGTTGCACAAAGAGATTGCCTCAGCATAAAAGAATAAGAGAAAGACCATCACCATCTATTGTGACAGGCGTTAAGGTATTATTCACAGTACCTCCAATTGGACAATGTGTTTTTGTGATGAACTGAATTACCTTAGATTGGTTTTCCACATCTTTTTTTTGTCCTGGGATAGCAGCCTAGGCTTTTATAGTGTATTTAGTTCCCTCCTCAGTTCCATTAGCATGAATTCTATTTTCTTCCAGCTTGTTTTAGGGGAAATTTACTTGTTAAGTTGCCACATTACCTTTTAAGGAGCCACTCCCCACTGAAATCTTTCAAAATTAAGCTGCATTTTAAAAATGTCTTCCACCTCCCCCCTGTATTTTCTTCTCCACAATATGTATATGGGAAGAAAGGAAACACAGTATTTTAACTGGGAGTTTGAGCTGTAAAATAAACGAATTGAGGTTATATTGGTTCAAAGAAATCTAAACCCTATATGCAAGACAGCAAAAGAGACACCAATATAAAGAACAGACTTTTGGACTCTGTGGGAGAAGATGAGGGTGGGATGATTTGAGAGAATAACACTGAAACATGTATATTACCATATGTGAATTAGATGACAGTCCAAGTTCGAAGCATGAAACAGGCCACTCAAAGTCGGTGCACTGGGACAACCCAGAGGGATGGGATGGGGAGGGAGGTGGGTGGGGTTTCAGACGGGAGGGTGCATGTACACCCATGGCTGATTCATGTCAATGTATGGCCAAAACCACCACAATATTGTAAAGTAATTAGCCTCCAATTAAAACAGAGAAATTAATTTTTTAAAAAAGAATTAAAAATATCTAGAGTTTTTTTTGCTTGTTTCCCATAGCTCATTGACTCATATTTCTAGGAGTAAAATAATAGAGGTGGTTGGTTTAAAATTTTACTAGAGACAATTTGATGAATATATTTTAGACTTTTAATTAATCAAGTCCTCTATGTTTACCCTCAAAAGCAAGACTATACATCTGCAGTCCTCTAAAATTAATAAACTCAGAGGGTAAGTAATTCATGGTTCTTAGAAGGAAGAATTAAATATCAGGTACAAGGTATGATAAAATTTACTACTCATTGAGTGTTACTCTGTGCCAGCCACCATGTCAAATACTTTCCTTAGAACCTTATTTAATCATCACCACATCCTTATAAATCATATATTTATTATTATTATAGTCACTTTGGTTGTATAAGTCTGCTCAAGATTACACATATTTTAAGTAGTAAAGCTATGATTCAATTCCAGAGAGTTAAGTTCTAGAGCCTATGCTTTTAACTACTTCATTATGACTAAGTATTCTATTTTTAAGAAATTTTTCAGTTAAGAAATGAGATATTTTTAGTTAACTTGTGTGAATACTTTCTTGTTTTCTTTCTGAGAATGAGACCAGATGGTGATAGTAGCTTATGCATTCAAACAATCTAATATGAACAACTTGCATATAATTTGAACCCCTAACCCCAACCTTTTCAACATGAGTCTCTAATTCCCTGAGCCAACACAGTACTGCATTTTATACAGACAATGACTAATGCATTCACCTTGGAATGCCAAGACAGGTCCAGAGGGATTGACTGATAAACTGAGAACCAGGACTTAATCCTGTAAAATATTCCAGTTTATCATTTGCATTCATTCCACAGGAATTCAGCTCATTCAATCTCAGGAATTCAAATTTGTTTAGTAAATAAATTATTTCTAATTCTGTAATGTGTACAGACTTAGACTTATGGGCATACTAGAATGGCCCAAATATGGCTCTGGCATTCAAAGGGGCAACATTTAGAGCTTTTTTTTAAAAAAAAAAAAAACAGTAATTTTATGTATTTATTTTTTACTGTGCCGGGCCTTCGCTGCTGCATCAGATTTCCTGTCGTTGCTGTGAGCGGGGGTTATTCTTCCTTGTGGTGAGCAGGCTTCTCGTTGTGGTGTCTTCTCTTGTTGCAGAGCATGGACTCTAGGGGGTGTGGGCTTCAGTAGCTGTAATATAGCACATGGGCTCAGTAATTGCAGCTCCTAGACTCTGGAGCACAGGTTGAGCAGTTGTGATGCACAGGCTTAGTTACTCTGTGGCATGTAGGGTCTTCCCATATCAGGGATCAGACTAATTCTCTGAATTGGCAAATGGTTTCTTTACCACTGAGCTACCAGGGAAGCCCCGACCCTTAGGACTTTTGAGTGACACAGAATACAGGGGGAAAAAAACTGAAGTAGAAATAAGGACACCTGGGTGGATATTAAATCTATCTTGGCTACTAACTACCTGGTTGAGCTTATGTTACTTTACTAGCATGTGAGATGAATGCAATTGTGCGGTAGTTTGAGGATTCTTTAGGATCGCCTTTCTTTGGGACTGGAATGAAAACTGACCTTTTCCAGTCCTGTGGCCACTGCTGAGTTTTCCAGATTTGCTGGCATATTGAGTGCAGCACTTTCATAGCATCATCTTTCAGGATCTGAAATAGCTCAACTGGAATTCCATTACCTCCACTAGTTTTGTTCATAGTGATGCTTCCTAAGGCCCACTTGACTTCACATTCTGGGGTGTCTGGCTCTAGGTGAGTGTGAATAATCACACCATCATGACTATCTGGGTCGTGAAGATCTTTTTTGTACAGTTCTTCTGTGTATTCTTGCCACCTCTTCTTAATATCTTCTGCTTTTGTTAGGTACATACCATTTCTGTCCTTTATTGAGCCCATGTTTGCATGAAATGTTCCCTTGGTATCTCTAATTTTCTTGAAGAGATCTCTGGTCTTTCCCATTCTATTGTTTTCCTCTATTTCTTTGCATTGACCACTGAGGAAAGCTTTCTTATCTCTCCTGGCTATTCTTTGGAACTCTGCATTCACAATAAACTGTGGAAAATTCTGAACGAGATGGGAATACCAGACGACCTGGCCTACCTCTTGAGAAACCTGTATGCAGGTCAGAAAGCAATAGTTAGAACTGGACATGGAACAACAGACTGGTTCCAAATAGGAAAAGGAGTACAACAAGACTGTATATTGTCATGCTGCTTATTTAATTTATATGCAGAGTACACCATGAGAAATGCTGGGCTGGAGGATGCACAAGCTGGAATCAAGATTGCTGGGAGAAATATCAATAACCTCAGATATGCAGATGACACAACCCTTTTGGCAGAAGGAAGCAACCTAGATGCCCATCAGCAGATGAATGGATAAGAAAGCTGTGGGACATATACACAATGGAATATTACTCAGCCATTAAAAAGAATACATTTGAATCAGTTCTAATGAGATGGATAAAACTGGAGCCCATTATACAGAGTGAAGGAAGCCGGAAAGATAAACACCAATACAGTATACTAATGCATATATATGGAATTTAGAAAGATGGTAATGATAACCCTATATGCAAGAGAGAAAAAGAAGAACTAAAGAGCTTCTTGATTAAAGTGAAAGAGGAAAGTGAAAAAGTTGGCTTAAAGCTCAACATTCAAGAAAACTAAGATCATGGCATCCGGTCCCATCACTTCCTGGCAAACAGATGGGGAAACGGTGGGAAACAGTGTCAGACTATTTTTCTGGGCTCCAAAATTGCTGCAGATGGTGATTGCAGCCATGAAATTAAAAGACGTTTACTCCTTGGAAGGAAAGTTATGACCAACCTAGACAGCATATTAAAAAGCAGAGACATTACTTTGCCAACAAAGGTGCATCTAGTCAAGGCTATGGTTTTTCCAGTGGTCGTGTATGGATGTGAGAGTTGGATTATAAAGAAAGCTGAGCACCAAAGAATTTATGCTTTTGAACTGTGGTGTTGGAGAAGACTCTTGAGAGTCCCTTGGACTGCAAGGAGATTCAACCAGTCCATCCTAAAGGAGATCAGTCCTGGGTGTTCATTGGAAGGACTCGTGTTGAAGCTGAAACTCCAGTACTTTGGCCACCTGATGCAAAAAAACTGCCTCATTGGAAAAGACCCTGATGCTAGGAAAGATTGAGGGCAGGAGGAGAAGGGGACGACAGAGGATGAGATGGTTGAATGGCATCACTGACTCAATGGACATGGGTTTGGGTAAGCTCTGGGAGTTGGTGATGGACAGGGAGGCCTGTCATGCTGTGGTTCATAGGGTCACAAGGAGTCAAAGATGACTGAGCGACTGATCTGAACTGAACTGAACTGAGCTTATGTTATGTTATGGACCTCATTTTTCTCATCTATAATGAGATTTTCTGACTTCTTTTTCTCCAACAGCCTCTGGTTCTAGTGTTCTATGATTCAGAGTTTTCTAGGTTAGCAGCCCTGACAAGGTTATCGGGTTTTGAGGTTGCTGTCCTAGGTTCTGAAATCTTTTGATTGACTTGTGGTTCCTTTTCAAAACTCAGATTTTGCTAGAATTTATTCAAAGTATGTTCTGTTTTCACGGGCTCACGGAAGAAATAAGCCTCTTAAATACACACACACACACACACACACACACACAATTTTCTACTTGATTGCCAAAAGTGAAATGCTTTAAGCAAGATTTTCTTTAATTCAGGGTAGTAAAAATTCAAGGAACAAGGGTAAATTATTTTCAAATTAATTTCAAAGCCCTCACCATAAATATGTAACATTATGTTTTATATGAGACATATGTTTTATATAAGATGGCAAATAATTCAGAACTTTTTGCCTTAGGTTGCTAAATAGAAGATTCTTTTCCTGTTAGGATCCCAGACTCATGACAAGGATGGTTTCTGTCTTGCAAAACATTCATCATACATTTGCAATTTGTGTTGTACTTAATGTATACTCCATATATTTTGGTAAGAGCTTCACATGATACATTTGAGTTAAATCTTCAAAAACTCAGCACAAAAATAATGAGTACTTATGTAGGTGTGTATATCTTTAATAGTACCATAAAAATTAACTGTGTATGTATAATGCAATTAGAACTTACGCCTATTTTGGTTTTCTATGAAGATAATATCTTGATTACTAAACCTTCCAAAAATCACAATGAAACATCTTCTCATCATGCATGTGTGCATGCCAAGTCACTTCAGTCATGTCCTACTCTTTGTGACCCCGTGGACTGTAGCCTGTCAGGCTTTTCTGTCCACGGGATTCCCTAGGCAAGAACACTGGAGTGAGCATCTATGCCCTTCTCCGGGGAATTTTCCTGATCCAGAGATCAAAGCCATGTCTCTTACATCTCCTGCATTGGCAGGCAGGAGTGCCGCCTGGGAAGCCCTGTTCTCATCACGCCCACTGTCAAACTCTCTGATTCCTTACACCCACACTGTATCTATTTGCCACCCCCCAAACTGGGTAGCTTATTGAGTGGTACTATACTGTTAAAAGCACTGCCTTATCTTTATTAAACTAGCATTCTGCTTTTAATTTAATTTTGATGGAAAAACATCATTAAGGTTTCTGGAGAAGGGATAGGCTACCCACTCCAATATTCTTGGGCTTCCTGTGTGGCTGAGCTGGTAAAGAATCCGCCTGCAATGAGGGAGACCTGGGTTCGATCCCTGAGTTGGGAAGATCCCCTGGAGAAGGGAAAGGCTACCCATTCCAGTATTCTGGCCTAGAGAATTCCATGGACTGTAGTCCATGGGGTTGCAAAGAGTTGGCCACGACTGAGTGACTTTCACTTTCAAGGTTTCTGAAAATTGAGACAATTTAATACTTTGTATTGTATGTATTATATGACCTTCAAGTAGGTTCAGATCACGCTAAGTAAAATCTGCTCTTCCTTTAGAGAAGTAACACCTGCAGTATCTCCCTGCCAGTCCTCCACACTCAGCCTACACTCACTCATTCTCTTAACACTTTCATTCTTCACACCTTTATTCTTATAGTTCCCGTGTGTTGTTATTGTTACACATTTCAGCCTGGTCTTACTACTAAACACTTATTCATCCTAAAAGATGTGGCTTAAATATCACCTTCATGTATCATGACTTCCCCAGAAATTATTTATCCCTCCCCTCTATGCACTTCTAAAAATCCCTGAATATCTCTATTGCAGCGTTCTTTCCTATTTTTGAAAATGAAAGATAGCTACACTTCATTGAACAATTAACATGGAAGCCCTTTACATGTTACCTTATTAAATTATGTTGATTGCACTATAATTATCTTTTTCCAATCTCCCCCATTTCTACTAGATTTTAAGCTCCTTGAGGAAGGGGACAAATATTTGTTGAATGAATAAATGAATAATTAGAAGGACAATTACTCTGAACTAGCTATATTCATTCTAATTATTCCCTTCCTAAAATATGATTATAAATTAATGAAACAGCTGGTCAGAGTTAAAAGTTCCCTAGAGTCATTTTTCCCCTTGTGATTCATGTAAGCTCACAGAAGGAGAAATTCATGATCTTGGCCCTCTTTTCTGGTTTTTGTTGTTTTTTTTTTTAACAGCATAGAGTGGGAGACAAAGCATTGGCTAAGATAGGATGACTTTGAAGCTGATCCCCAAGTGTGATCCTTAGCACATTAGTATATCTTGCTATGACTCAGTTTCCTAGTCTCTATTTAAAAAAATAGGTAAGGTAGCTATCTCACAGGGTTGATGCATTAAATGGGAAAATCCAATAAAGTGCTTAGAATGCTCTTGACACTTAGCAAGTATTCAAGGACTATTAGTTTTCATCCTTTGAGACTCTTGCTACCAGAAGCTAACAGTCCCAGGTGGCAGTCTATACTATTTATTGTCTTTTTTTTTTTTTTTTCCATTCCTAACAAACCTAACAGGAGAAGTAACTTGGGCAGCATGAGAAGCCTATGGTTCCAAAACCTTAGACTCCTAAGCGAGTCTGATGCTTCTTTCTCTCCCTTCCCTCTTGGCTGGGTTGACATGACTAGCAGACATTTCTAAATGAGATGAAGGTGCCACGAAGTGTGTATAAAAGCTCAGGGCCAGTGCATGGAGAAAGGAATTTTCCACTGTGCCCTCCTTACGTGGCAGTGTACCAGAGCATTAAATCATTGCATCAGGTGTGACATGCTGTTTAATAGTGGGAGCACACTTGGCTGCCTGAGACTCTTCAAAGGTAATTTTATGTGAGAAGAGAGAGTTGGCTTATATACCCTTTTCCTCCAGTCTTTTCATAAGGGAAACAGCCTAATTACAACTTTAAAGGGACCTCAGAGTCTGTGTTCCCTTTCAAAGATGGCATTTGGTATTGAGTAGCTGGGTATTGTAGCCGCAAGAGAGCTTTCAGAGTCGCGGGCAGAGGGAAGGCTCATTCAGGGAGAGCTTTAAGGCCTCTATCTGCACCCATTGGAACAAGACTCTGGCAGCGCCACTGGCTTTTTGCTCGCATTCGTGTCTGAGCATCAATGGACTTGCACTGCTGTTATTCTCATATCTGTGTTCCTTTTAGAGCAACTCTCACAGACTCGACTTTAGGCTCTTCAGTTCTGTGTCCTGAAACATGAAGTGGGTTTCTAAAATGGATTCCTTTTTCTGCAAAGGGATGAGTGTAGGGAAGGTTGCAGTAGCTTTGAATTTTAGACTTTTATGACTCGCCTATTTTCAAAAGTGGTCAAGCATATGGGATGTTTCATATCTAGGGGGAAAAAATGCACGTATTGCCCCTAAAAATGAAGCAGGAATAAGGTTGAGCAAACCCACTGACTGATGTTTACATCTGAGACTGTCTTGGTGAATTAGCACTGGTCCTTCTTGCTTTGGTCTCTAGGTGGCTAGGAAAAGGTTTAGGCTTTCAAATTACTACTATTAAGGAACACTCTGTCCTGTAACTATTAGGGGTAAGTGGGCAAACATTGGGAGTAAAATAGAAGGAATTATTGAAACAAATAAGATGGAATGGCTCAGAAATATGCAAAGTAAGTATATTCATAGATTTGTAGCTTCAGAAGAAACCTTAGTGGTTATTAACCCAACCCCATGATTTACAGACTAAAAATAATCAAGATATAAAGTTAAGTAACTTTCCCAAAGTCACATTATATTCTTAAACATGATGTTTGAATAGGCAATTTTGAAGACAATAAATAAAATGAAGCTTTTGAAATTTTTTGTCACTTTTCTATACTAATAACAGTGATATGTGCTATGGATATAATACGGAACAAAACAAATATAATTCTGGCCTTCATAAAAATTTGACTCTTGGGTGACAGATACTGAACAATCAAACAAGTGTGACCAGAACTGTGATAAGTGCTATACGTGAGAGGTACATGGTGTTAGGAGATCCTGCAACAGAGGAGTCAAGTGAGATCAGAAGAACCACATAGAAGTAGAATTCACGAGGCAGAGGAATTAGGGAATGGAGGAGAGGTACATGGAATATCCCAGATAAAGAAACACCTTTTGCTAACATCGTGAGAAAGCCTAGACTCTTCTGCTTGTGTAGGACTAGTTGCCCAAGCGTGAGATACTAGACTAAGATAGGAAAGGAGAAATAGCAGTAAATAAAATAGCGCTCATTTTTCCATGGGCAAGGCACGTTTATTTGTATCATATTATCTATTCCTCTGTGATCTAACTATTCTTTCCCCAGTTTATAAAGGAACTAAGATCTGTGCAGTTTAAATAACTAGCAAAGGCTTTGCAGATAGTGAACAGAACTATTTCACTGTCGAATTTCAGATTACATTGTGATTCTTCTGGGGATGGGGAGGGGGAAGAGAGTGAGCCAGCTGGGAAGAGATGAAGGAAGAAGCAAGTTAAATATGAGCAATGAATTGGGAATGTGGATGTGAATCAGGAGTACACACATCACTCCATAGTCATGTAGCCTCTACAGTATATTCTTGGTCAGAAGTGAGATGCAATAAGGAGTTGTCTGTCTACTCAGACTTCTTTATTCTCTCACAGTATTCATTTGAGGAAGGGTGGAGTGCACTGGGGCAGGAGAAGACAATTAAGCATTTTGAAATTTATAGTAAGAGCAATTGCCAGGCTTTGAATACTTTGTGTGTCTTTGTGTCAACTTAGGAAAAAATAAGACAAGATTTATAAGGAATCTCTTTAAAATTGTGTGAGCTTTGCTCTTGTCTCAGTCTGCTTGAGTTGCCATAACAAAATATCACCAGTTGAATCTAAAAAGGCCTGACTCTTAGAAATGAAGGCTAGAATTGTGGTTACCAGGGACTAGGGGTGGAGGAGATGGGGAAAGGTGGAGGAGATAGTGGTCAAAGTGTAGAAATTCTAGTTGTAATATGAGTAAGTTCTTGGGATGTAATGTACATCCCAAGCATGGTGATTGTAGTTACTCATACTGTATTATGTGCTTGAAGGTTAAGAGTAGGTTTTCTGTCTTCTCACCAGAAGAAAAAAAATAGACATCCTAATTATATGACCTGATGGAGGTAGTTGCTAACTAATACTCTGATGGTCATCATTTTGCAATATAGAAGTATATCAAATCAACATATCATGCACCTTAAAATTACACAATGTTGCATCATAATGTTGACTTAGATATCAATTTTATCTCAATAAAACTGAAAAACAGTACCATAGACTGGGTGGCTCAAACAACAGAAATTTATTTTTCCCACAGTTCTTGAGGTTTGAAGTCAGAAAGAAAAACACCAATACAGTATATTAACACATATATATGGAATTTAGAAAGAAGGTGACAATGACCCTATATGTGAGACAACAAAAGAGACACAGATGTAAAGAACAGACTGTTGGACTCTGTGGGAGAAGGCGAGGGTGCGAAGATTTGAGAGAATAGCATTGAAATATGTATATTATCATATGTGAAATAGATCGCCAGTCCAGGTTTGATGCATGAGGTAGTGTGCTCAGGGCTGGTGCACTGGGATGACCCTGAGAGATGGGGTGGGGAGGGAGGTGGGAGGGGAGTTCAGGATGGGGAACACGTACACCCATGGCTGATTCATGTCAATGTATGGCAAAAACCACCACAAAAACATAATAATAAAATTACACAATGTTGCATCAAAATGTTGACTGAGATATCAATTTTATCTCAATAAAACTGGAAAAACAGGACCATAGACTGGGTGGCTCAAACAACAGAAATTTATTTTCCCACAGTTCTTGAGATTTGAAGTCCATGAAGAAGCTTCCAACCTCACAGGCAGAGCCATTCCCGTTTGTGCACATGGTGGGGGGCTGAGAAGGAGAGACGGAGATCTTTCTTTCTCTTCTTCACAGAGGTCCTCAACCTCTGGGCCATCTCTGCCCCCTGTCAGATCAGCCGCAGCATTAGATTAAAAATAAACTGTACAGGAGTAATGGGCTTGAATCATCCTGAAACCATCCCCCCAACCCCAGTCCATGGAATAATTGTCTTCCACCAAACTGGTCCCTGGTACCAAAAAGTTTGGGGACTGTGGTTATAAGGACATCAATCCTATCAGATTAGGGCCACATCCTTATGACCTCTTTTAACCTTAATCACCTTATTCTAAAGCCTATCTCCCAAAACAATCACATTAGTGGGTTAAGACACATGAATTTGGGAGAGACATAATTCAGCCCAAAGCACCTCTCCATTTTTTCTTTATTTAATCACCCTATTGAATTTTCTGTAAATCATTATTTAGTATTTTTCTTATTTGTCTATTTGTCTTTGGTTTTCATTATAATTATTTATCTTCATAGACTAAAATATAAGCCTCATCAGAGCACCATTTTGCCCTGTTCATCATGATACTCTCAGAGCATAGAATAGTGCCTGGCACAAACAGGAGACCAGAGAATATTTGCCAAATAAGAAAAAGAGCTTATATTCTATGAGAGCTTCACTGGCAAGCACATTTTCTGAACACTTCCTAATAATGTGACTTCTCATCAATACAAGAAAAATCACCCGCTGGTGTTTCAGAACAGTTCTTGAGAGGGTAAACAGACGTAGAGTATTTTTGTCTTCAGCTGTTCATGCATATTCTTACCTTTCCTCTAGATATCCATTACTGCATACCCAGAGAATAAAGTGTGCCAATCTGACTTCCTCACTCTAATTGCAATCATGTTGAAATGAGTAATTCTGGGTCCCCATGCCTCAGAGGATATGCATACGGCAAATTGATCAATGCCTAAAAGAAGATGTTTTCAATGATATAGCAAGCCCAGCAGTTAATATATTATTAGCACATTCATTTTTTATTGGGGGGGACAAAGAATTCTACCTTTCTTTTCACTGTACTATATTTTGTCTTTTAATTTTGAAGAACATATTTCTAGAATAAAATTAGAACATTTCTTTCATTTCTTTTGAATGAGATTTGTTGATCAGACTGGCGTTACCAAAGAAAGAAGAACAACAGTAGCAAAAATGAATCAGAGCTCAATTATAGTAAACTCAGGGAGAAATGTACAAGTCCTGTGGAAAGAGGCAGAAAGAAAGCAGACAGAACTACAGAATGTCGTCATTATTTTCAGCACAAAGGAGAAGCTAGAGTGCCCTGTCTTATCATAGTGACATTGTAACTGAAAAGAAAGAAAGTCAATGAGATGTTCATTGAGGCAGTTCTCTGAGTAGGCTCTACATTAGAAGTTCTGGAAGAGCAATTTGGATGAGTTTGTGCCCCAAACCAAAAATGAGGGCCTAAGACAGAATTTGAGTTATTTATAAAGGAGGTAATTTTAATCTCTCTCCTAGAGAGTGTCTCTGATAACTGCAGACCCAAGAGTTCATCTGTTTGGCATCTCTGTTTCTTGGGGTTGTTGGCTGTTGGCTGCATGAGAGCACGTTGACCAAGTATTTCTCGTCATTCAGGAAGCCAATCTGGGCTTGATGGCATGGTGGCTCAGGGTTATAAGATAGAGCAGATGCAGGCAAAGCTTTTGGGGACCCAGACTGAGAACTCAGACAGCCTCATTTCTACCACATTCCTTTGACCTAAATAAGACACAAGTCAACCCACTTGAGAGATAAAGTTCTAAAGATTCCACCTCCTTGATAAGAGGAGCTGCAAAGAGTCAGAAACATTTTTATAATCTGTCACAATCCATATGAACAAAAATACAGATACTTTTTTTTACTTATTAATTTAATTATGTTTTTCAACTGCCCATTTAAATTCAAGGAATCTTACACATTATTTTTATAGATCACATAACTTCATTTTCAAACACTATGTTAACAGAAATATGTACCAAGAAATTCTCCTGAACTCATGACTAATTTAAATTGGGAAGAATGCTAATGGCCTAGATATAAGCATATTTTAAATTGAACTCAGTAGAAAAATATAGCAAAACAAAGGAGTATCTTGAATTCACCATGGATCCCTTGGAGGATCTCAAGCAGAGATCTTCAGAATGATCACCCTGAAACACACTGCTTCTACAGTCCTCCAACTTCCAAATCTGTTTTTTGGTAAATAGCAGACTACCACAGAAGGGTTTCCCTTAGGTTTTCCTGCATCCCATTTTTAAAGTAGTCATAATAGCTATAAGCTATTATGAATAAAAGCCTAGAAAACTAGTTGCTCAGTCATGTCTGATTCTTTTGTGACCCCATGGACTGTAGCCCACCAGGCTCCTCTGTCCATGGAATTCTCCAGGCAAGAGTACTAGAGTGGGTAGCCACTCCCTTCTCCAGAGGATCTTCCCAACCCAAGGGTCTAACCCGGGTCTCCTGCATTGCAGGTGAATTCTTAAACATCTGTGCCACCAGGGAAGCCCAGAAAACATGCTGTTGAACAGTTTTTTCATTCATATGAAAGATTAAAAAGGGTCAAAGTTGTATGCCTCTTTATAGTTTTAGATTTCCAATTTATCACTGAGGCTGTGGGTTTTAAGTGTCTGTCAAATATGAACTGAGCTTATTTTTAAGCTGCTCATTTAAAAAAAAAAAATTGACCCCTTGCCTTCCCAGCTGCAGTCTCTCACATTAATCCTTGTTTTGAAACTAATTAAACACATACAGCATATTTAAAATAAAATTGTTGATCTGTTTGCCCTCTTCTCCCATCTGTAATACCTTGCAGATATTCTCTTGCTTAAGGCAGATTTGGGTTTTAGAAAATAAAGATCTGTTAAATGAATTCATTTTTTTACTTCATTCCTGGAAGCTTGGGGTCCCCTTCTCTGACTTGTGCTTTTCGATCAGAATTACTCCTTGAATTTAAAATATTATTGTTATTTCTACCTCAATCTTCCTCACTGCCAGTGTCTCACATGGGTAGGGTGTTTGGATCTTTCATTCAAGCATGTATGTAGTTTAAAATTGAAAGCTGTCTTTTCCCTTAGTCCCACCAGAAGTATTTCATAGAAAAAAATACAACCTTTCCCAGGGCTTCATCTAAGCTGATTTTAATTGACTGCTCCAGCCCAGGGAGAGAGCAAAACCATTGTGATTCCAGCATGGTCTCTGTGGCAGCCCACTCAAGCATTCCAAACACTCAGTGGGAGGGATCAAGGTGAGTTGGAGGCAAAGTTGATGGAAAATTGGAAAGCAGAAGCTTGTATTTGTCATACCAGTCTACAGTGGCTTTTCACCAGGGTTTATATTCCTGGCGCATAATCCTAAATGTCAAAATAAATTATCCCAGAGAAAACAAGTGAGTTATCAAGGTTGACTGTTCTTGACTTCCTGACTTTTCACAAACTCTCTTCCAAAACTAAATTTATCATTAGTTCAGTTCCGATGGCTGGGTAATATAAGCTGTGCTTGGCTGTGTAGTAGTGTGTGCTGGTAAGGGATGATCACTGAGAGATTCAGCATATACAGGAATAGCCAGGACAAACTGTATTCACATAGTTTAACTCTCCTAGAGACAAAAATTCCCTTGTCAGTGGGCATTCTTGCAACCACTACCCAGGAGATTTAATTGAAAAGCTTAAAACACGTAGAAGCAGTGGGGGAAATCTCCAGGAACTTAGGAATGATGAAAAAGTTTAATCTTTGTCAATGAAAAGTTGTTCTAATTTACTCTTCATACTGTGAAGTATTGGACTGTGCAGCATTTACAATAGCAAGCAATTAGAAGCCTTTTTCTCCCCTTAGCCATAGCCTTGAAGTGACCTAGTTAAAATCATGTTTATAGTTTATTTCAAAGTGCAGAACATTTGGTTGCTCTGTTAGTAGAAATACATAGCCTCTAGCAAATTCAGGACTGATGAATCAAAAGCTGAAAACCGTATCTATACTCAAGATTTCCGTCTAGGATGAATGCTGCATAATGGCATAGATGGATACCCCACCTCTGATGTAGGCAATGACTATCAATAGAGAGGATTAATCCAGAGGTGGTAGGGGAATAGTACTGGTATTGGATTAGAGAGGGAGCCAGTGTTTATAAAAAATGAGCATCATTGTACTGCTTTCTCTGACTCATTGTCTCAGTTTTACAATGCCTCCAATAACTTCTTTTTACCCTTTTTTGTAAAACAATCATTTGAACATAAATATTACTACCACCACCTATTTTTTTTTAAACTGTGTAATTGTGGAAAGTATTCAAGAAAAACAGTTGCTCCCTCAGTCTCCCCTCACCTCCTCCCCCAGCTCCAGGTCTTTCCTCACTTATATATTGGCTGAGGCATTAGCTCTAAAATGCTGCCAAAATGTACTTTTCAGGTGTGGGGGGAGAGAGCAGACCCCACAGCATAACTTAGAGTGAAGGAAATCTCAAGCAAAGCTCAATCCCAGCAGAGCCCTCAGCGTTAGGAATGAGTTGTTGAAGGAGTTGGTGGGATGGGAGTTGAGTCAACTCACTGAAGACAAAAGAGGTGAGAGGGGAGGATGAGAGGTGATGTTCCCTGGGTTAAGGAAGGTAGCCATAGCCTCAATCCCCACAGGGGTCCACTTGCTTTGGTTCTATATTGATGAGGAGCCATTAATGGCCACAAACAAGTGAGATAGCAGTTTTGGCTGATGAGACTTGACTTCTTCTCAACACTGAATATTCTGTCAATTTTCTTTTTGAGACTCAGACGTGACTATGGTTTATATCCTTACAGAAGAGTGAACTTTAGTTCCTTGTTCCGCACATGTTCATTTCTCTGCAGTCCACCCAACATTGTTGACATCTTCATGTTAGCATTAACTACATTATACTCTGTCTTCTCCATTTACTGCTTCTTCTGCCTACCCCCCACTAAAATAGAGTTAGCTATTGGAAAGCAGGGAGCATTGCCTTTTCTTTGCGTAAATAGTGCCTGACCCACCCTGAGACCCCATAGTAAGAATCCTGTGTTCTATGCTGAGTGATCCAGCTTAGTAGTATATGAAGAGAGGCTCTCATTAAGCCATGCACACTTTACTGCTTTTTTAGAAATATTTTATTTACTTATTTGGCTTTGCTGGATCTTAGCTGCAGCATGTGGGATCTAGTTTGCTGACCAGGCATCAAATGTTGCCCCTTTGCACTGGGAGCATGGAATCTTAGCCACTGGACTACCAGGGAAGTCCCTCTTAACTGATTTTATTCATTCCCTCACTTGTCAAATAAGTTTTGAACTCCTATTATGTTTTAAGTGTGAAACAAAACCAAGAGTAATGAAGTCCTCCTCCCTGCAGTTTACCGTCTAACAAAAAGATAAATAAAACTAGTTATTCCACAAATACATTTTGAATTTAATTGTGTTAAGTGCTAAAAGGAGAAGTACATGGGGTTATGAGAAGTACAGTAGATTCTGAGGCCAAGAATGTGTGCTTTGTGGAAGTGATAGGGCCACATTTGAAGAATACGCAATGGTTGGCCAAGTGAGGAAATGGTAACAGAATATTCCAGACAGAGGGATCAGCAGGAGTGAAGGGCCTACACTGGACAAGAGAGTAGGAAGGGCTAGACCACAGTGACTTCAACGGAGAAGGCTTGCTAGAATTGGATTATTCTTGGCCTCAAAAGCCACTTTATCCACATAAGTCAGTATCCCAACAGGATAGTTAGGGTTTTAGAGTGTTAAATAGAATCTTATTTTAATTCTTCAGATCATTCTGCAGAGGGGAGCAAAAAGACATGTGAGGTGACAGGTAGGTGACACACAGTGGTACTTTGAGCCAGGGCAGTGGCAGTTAAGATGGAGAGGATGGACAGTAACATATGCCAGTGGGTAAAATCAGCAAGACATGTTCACTGATTAAATGTAGGAGTTAAGGAGAGGATGGAGTTTAGTTTCTTCTAGTCTTCATCCATACAGTATTTAAGACTCCCTCATGGAATTCATAAGAAAATAAAACAAAGAGAAAAAGCAAGAAATCTCAGATAAATTGCACAAATACCTTTCAAAAAATAATTCTTTTTGTTTACTGAGAACTTTGTTGTAATGTTTCAAATGCCCATTTTAAAATCATTGCTATTATTTTGCCCCACTGATATTCTTAGTCTCAGGACATATGATTATACTGAAGAGGTAACAAGATAACCAAAATAATCACCTTAATCTTTCAAAAATCAATTTGAAGAATCCTTGTGTATTCTATAATTTAACCAGTAATACTGTTACTACTGCAATCGTCCTGCCTAGTACTTATTATCTTTTTATAGTCTGAGCAAAATGGTTTGACTTCCAAGTAAATGTGACCTATAGTTTCTATGACTTGTTTTAATATTTTGTGTCCACTAGTATCACTACAGCATGAGATATGTACCCTTAGCCTGAAAGTTACATAAAACAGTCCATAATGCAAACATCTTTGCCATTTCTTCCCATTACAGTATCATCTCATTATTGAAACATTCTGTGTCCCAAATAAGCTATGGACCCTTGTCAATATGGTACAAGCTTTGGCTGCCTTTGTTGTTCCCATGATCTTCATTTTTTGAATGTTGAGTTTTAATCTGGCTTTTTTCACTCTCCTCTTTCACTTCATCAAGAAGCTCTTTAGTTCCTCTTCCCTTCTGCCATAGTGGTGATGTCATCTGCATATCTGAATTTAGTGATATTTCTCCCAGCAATCTTGATTCCAGCTTGTGCTTCATCCAGCCCGGCATTTTACATGATGTACTCTGCATGTAAGTTAAATAAGCAGGGTGACAATATACAGCCTTGATGTACTCTTTTCCCTATTTGGAACCAGTCCATTGTTCCAGGTCTGGTTCTAACTGTTGCTTCTTGACCTGCATACAGGCTTCTCAGGAGGCAGATAAGGTGGTCTGTTATTCCCATCTCTTGAAGAGGTTTCCACAGTTTGTTGTGATTCACACAGTGAAAGACTTTGGCCATAGTCAGTGAAGCAGATGTAGATTTTTTTTCTGGAATTCTCTTGCTTTTTCGATGATTCAATGGATGGTGGCAATTTGATCTCTGGTTCCTCTGCCTTTTCTAAATCCAGCTTGAACATCTGCAAGTTCACAGTTCACATACTTTTGAAGCCTGGCTTGGAGAATTTTGAGCATTACTTTGCTCACATGTGAAATGAGTGTAATTGTGCGGTAGTTTGAACATTCTTTGGCATTGCCCTTCTTCAGTATTGGAATTAAAACTGACCTTTTCCAGTCCTATGGCCACTGCTGAGTTTTCCAAATTTGCTGGCATATTGAGTGCAGCACTTTAATAGCATCATCTTTTAGATTTGAAATAACTCAGCTGGAATTCCATCAACTCCACTAGCTTTGTTCATAGTGATGCTTCCTAAGGCCCACTTAACTTTGCACTCCAAGGTGTCTGGCTCAGAACTCAGAGGTATTTTGTTATGTGTACTCATTGAGGGCTCTGTCCCAGAGCTACACTATTGTTTCTTGACTGGTCCTCCTCTGTTTCTGCATTCCATCCCTTCCCTGATAAGTAACTATTTGAATATGCTCTTTGATACTGAGGGAAGTTCAAGGAAGCTAAATTAAGCCTATTTCCTGAAAACATGAAATACGGGACATAGGAAGGATTTGTACCCAAGAGGAACCTACAGGGTCTTGCTCTGTTTCACAGTTCCCCACATAAAAATACCAAAATTACAGGAGGACATTAAGCACACAGAGGAAAAAAAGGACCCATGCTCTAAGGATATAATTACAGTGTATCAAGAAAGGCTGGGTGCTAAGAAGTATGTATAATCCAACACAAGGGCACCATGCAGGGTTGACAGAATCTGGCAAAGTGCACGCCAAACCAGTGGGGGCAAATTTAAGAAAACAGTGACAAAGAAGTATGGAACATAATGGACTTTTAAAAATACATTTTTAGAACAAATGAAAAATTGACCAAAGCCTGTTTGTAGATATTCCTTAAACTCAATGTGCAGCATATCTCAGCACCTTCCAGGCAGCTCCCCTGAGTTTTAAACCTACTTTGGTAGCTAGCAGGGAGCAGATCCTCCCCATTGTGCTAACTGAGTCGTGAAGATAGTGGAAGATTTCAGTGATTGTGGGGCCCTGCTGGAGGTTGTATGGATTCTTATGCTAATGTATGTATATTTGTTTTCAAGGGTTTTGTAGGTACAGGGAAAGTATTATTATGTCTTCTAGGATAAACAGGATATTTAATTTCTTCCAAAAATATGAATGGGAAATTTCTAGAGTTCAGACATAGTGTAAATGCTAAACTTTTCATTGTAAAATTCTAATTAGAGTGTTATTAAATTTTTAAAATATCATGTTATTGGTTTAGATATGTCTGATTACCTTCTAATTACTTCCGAAATGGATTTTATGCAACTAGTTTCCACCTATGTCCTATCTCCTCTTCCTACTAAGAGACCACTTAGGGCACATTATGCTTGCAAACAACGTTAATTTAAGTGGAAGGACTTCTACTACTGTACTGTACTATGAACTTCACAATGAACTTTGAGAGCCTAATAGAATGGGAGAACAGGTGTGGTACAGGGGAGTCCTATTTTTCAGTATTGTTTCAACTGAAATGTTAATGAAAGACATGAAAACTAAGCACTATTTTAAATATGTCACTTATCAAATATATTAGGGTGCCTAATGGAAAAATATATTAATATTCACCTTTAGTACACATTAGTCCCTTCCCTTAGGTAATTAGATACATGGAATCATATTTTTAGAACAGATTTTCCTAGTCTAAACTGTATAAATAAAATGAAAGATTAGTTTTTCCCCCTTTTCTCTCTTTGTTGCTCCATCATGCAAAATGAGATGTGGACCTAAAAAAACAGTCACAACCTAAAAGCTGAGAGTTCTGTTTAATTCGGTGGGAATTTTTAGGACTTCAAGCACAGGAGACAGCATCTTAAGTAACCCTGAGAGAACTGGTCCAAGGAGGTGGCAGGGGCTGGGGGGATGTGGGGTGGGAAGGAGTCAGGTTATATAAAAGTTTGAAATAAAGGGGAGGCAGTCTGAACATCAAAAATATTTTTGTGAATTAAAACCAGATACTCCAAGTTAAGGAATTTAGCGCTTTTCTCTGTATGGGAAGATGCAAGAGACTGGGCTCGCTGAAATCTTTCCTGTCATATGCATCTCAGCTACCCGGGTAAGTATCCTGTGTTTTTCATATCCTGAGTTACTCAGTGTTCAACACAGGGAGTGGCTACAGCCTCAAGGCTGCCAGGCCACAGGTATTATTCTCCTTCCTGGGTGCCCTTAGGGCTCAGAAATTCACATTTGGAGGGCCAGAATGACTAATGCTATGATTTCCTTGTTTATTGACCTGGCAGGAAATGCTCCACTTCTCAACAGCTTGATAGGTATTCACCAAACTGAGAGGATATGGTCAAGATATCTTTCATATAGCGTAAGCTCTGACATATACTGAAAATACTGTGGGAGATTCCGGGTGGTGGAGGTGGGGGAGGGTTCTTACAAAGATATAGACACATTACTTCCTATTACTTCTTATAGCTTATTAAAATGTGAGCAGTAGCAGGGAAGTATTCAGTTGGCAACGTTTAGCTCGCATCGTCTTCAGCATCTTATCTAGGTACTTTTAAAAATTAAGTTACTCTTCCTCCATTGGTAGTCAATTTATGTATCTCTCAGCCATTTTCTTCCCTAAGTGGGTCACATCCATTATACCAAATTTTTGGAAAATAATTGTAGTTCTGAAGAGATATTTCAGACTAATTATATAACACAGAACCAATTGATGTTTTCTAAGAAATCCTAGTTCAAATCTACTTATTGAGTATCTATGGTGTACCAGGTCCTCTGCTGGGCATCAGATCCAAAATACATTAGAGAATTCAGAATTTTCAATAAATGTGGCAAGTGACAGAACAGAATTTTCTTCTTCAAGCATGTATCTGTATTACAAGCTCCTAAAAAGTGCCTCTGACTGGATCTTCCAAGTTACGCATGGTTGTAGATAGTCAAATAAAAAATGTCTAGCTTCTGGGAAAGGCACTAATTTCTAGATCTTCCCAGGATGTGGTCAGTAGCCCTTGCTTTCTCTCCTGGCCCAGTCTGCCAACACTAATGCTCCTGGGTTGAGAGTGTAAAAATGATGGTCTAATGGAAAGCAATTATTTAGGCTAGCAACATATACTGCATTTTCAGCCTAGAAGCTGGGGCTTTTAACATGCTATTTTCCAGGAACAAAAGGGTTTCTACAGTGTTGAAAAGTGTCATAATGTGACTGACATTAATATTTAATTGGAAAAATATTATAAGTTTTGGCAAAAGTGATAGTTGAAGAAAATGGATGTTTAATGAGTACTTACCATGTGATAATTACTGCAGTAAATACAGTTTGTGAATAACTTCTTTTAAGTCTCACAGTGACCCTAAGATCTTGGTATGCTGAAAGCAAGCTACGTTGCAATGTCATAGTCCGCCTCACCCAAAAGCCCATCTCTGTCATTATCAGAACAAAGAAACCTTTGCTTCTTGTCAGAGATTGCCACTAATGCTCCTGGTAATGACCAGGGATTTTTTTCCACAGAGGTGTCTGCAGCACTGTGACGAGGAAATGAGTCCTTTCATTCTGGAAGAAAATGTACTGTATAAATTGCCTCTTATGTGCCTGTCTCTTAGGCAGCAGAGTCTTCGAATTCATCTCAGAATTCACAGAAAGGCAGAGCCCCAGCCCCGCTGCACACTGCAGCCAGGGTAACTAGCCGAGAGATGAAGAGCAAGTGCTTGGAGGTCTTAACTACTCCAGTTTTAAATCTTACTGCTATCATTCACTACCTCTGTGACCCTGGACAAGTTACTTAGCCTCTCTTGGCATCACTTACCCCTCCATAAAATGGAAATGGCGATAGCACTTGTCTCATAAAATTGTGATACAAATTAAAAGTGGATAAAACACTTAGGCCCATGTCTGGTGCATGACAAAGGCTCAATAAACTAACTATTCTTATTACCCTCTGTTATAAAATGTTCACTATCATTAAAGGATGTGTCATCCTTAGCATTCCTCACACAAGTAAGAAAAGAAGCTGCTTGGTCTTAGTCAAAACTGCCTTTCATTTTTTTTTTTTCCCAGATTTGATCTTAATTGCATACTAAGGGTATTATTGGTATGGCCATTACCATGCTGCACACTATTTATCAATACCCAGAGGACTTAGACATGAGAGGCGCCAGAACTGCATCCATGGACCGCAAGGTGGAGAGTGGGGACAGGAAGCCAGAACCAGTTTTGTTGTTGCTCAGTTGCTCAGGCATGTCTGACTCTTTGTGACCCTATGGACTGCAGCATGCCAGGTATATCTGTCCTCCAGTATCTCCTGAAGTTTGCTCAAACTCATGTCCATTGAGTCGATGATGCTATCTAACTATCTCATCCTCTGCCACCCCCTTCTCCTTTTGCCTTCATTCTTTCTCAGCATCAGGGTCTTTTCCAGTAAGTCAGCTCTTTGCATCAGGTGGCCAAAGTCTGGGAGCTTCAGCTTCAGTACCAGTCCTTCCAATGAATATTCAGGGTTTATTGAGTCCAGCTTGATTCATCTAACCTCATATTTCACATGATGTACTCTGCATAAAAGTTAAATAACTCAGGTGCCAATACACAGCTCCTTTCCCAGTTTTGAATCAGTCAATTGTTCCATGTCCAGTTCTAACTGTTACTTCTTGACCCACATACAGGTTTCTCAGGAGACAAGAAAAGTAGTCTGGTACTCTCATCTCTTTCAGAATTTTCCACAGTTTGTTGTGATCCCACACAGTCAAAGGATTTAGCATAGTCAATGAAGCAGAAGTAGATGTTTTTCTGGAATTCCCTTGCTTTCTCCATGATCCATTGAATATTGACAGTGTGATCCGTTGTAGTCCTGCTGCCTTTTCTAAATCCAGTTGTGTATTTGGAAGTCCTTAGCTTACATACTGCTGAAGCCTGGCTGGAAGGATTTTGAGCACACCTTTACTAATGTATGAAATGAGTGCAATTGTACAGTAGTTTGAACATTCTTTGGCATTGCCCTTCTTTGGGATTGGAATGAACACTGACCTTGTCCAGTCCTATGGCCAAAACCAGATGGAATACTGATTTACTATGGCATTTGTAAAGATAAAGTTTGCAGCTAACCATCCTCATAGTAGCTTGACAGTGAGAGCCAGAATCTGTAGGGCATAGAAGTTTCAGCTAGGGTCTAAATGTGAAGTCTAGAAGCAGGTGCAATATTTGCTAGAATATATCTGAACTTCAGGGGTCATCTCTGCTGCTTTTATTTAAACCTTAATTATATTAAATCATTTTACATTCATTTGACCCTTGAGCAAGGTTGCAGGGAGAGGATGGTAGGGTGCTGACCCTCTGACAGTTGTAAATCTGTGTGTAACTTATAGTCAGCACCCATATCCCTGGTTCACCCACATCCCTGATTCAACTAACCACAGATCATGTAGTATAATAGTATTTACCATTGAAAAAAATCCATGTGTAAGTGGACCTACTGTGGTTCAAACTGGGTTGTTCAAAGGCCAACTGTATATATATTTAAAATAAAATCTTCTACAGACTATTTATCAATGTGGTAGGCTGGTATCCAGCAAGTCATGGATTGAATTCTTTGCTGAGCAGACAAGATGATTAGTTCTTTTCTAGAGCCAACATAGAATGTTGGTTAAGCTCTGGTTTGCAGATATCTGGATAGCCCGTACACCACTGGGACGGCTGCAACCAAAGGGCTCCTCCCATGGGTATTTACAGCTAGACACTCACCACAGATCTGGAACATGAACCGATAAGATGCCCTTTCAGATGTGATTGTCTCAGGAGGTATGTGGAGGCCCCCTTAAAGGCCCTCTGTGTACTTGGCTCAAAGCCGCTGACAAAGGCCTAGGAATAGGTGGGGGGAAGGGATACAGATGTATGTTGGATCCTCTTGGCTCTTCCTGGGTCTGAGTGCTGGACTTTACATATAGGGACATAGATTCCATAGTCATTCAAGGAACAAGATCACCAGAGAGGACCAAGACAGAATATTTAGAGAATGGAAGAATCCGACTTTAATTGACAGGTAATCTTTCAAACTTAGGGAACCCAAGAGAAAAATAATCTTCTCCTAAATGTATTCCACTTACATGTATGCTATGTGTATGCTAAGTCGCTTCAGTCATGTCTAACTCTTTGCAACCCCATGGACTGTAGCCCACCAGGCTCCTCTGTCCATGGGATTCTCCAGGCAAGAACACTGGAGTGGATTGCCATGCCCTCCTCCCGGGGATCTTCCCAACCCAGGGACCAAACCTGCATCTCTTATGTCTCCCACATTGGCAAGTAGGTTCTTTTCCACTGGAGCCACCTAAGAAGTCCCATTCCATTTATAATTCTGCTTAGAAATGCTATTTTTCTTGAATAGAAATATTCATAAAAGTGGTAGGTAGAACAAATGCTAGTACAACACAAAAAACTTTTAACTGCCTTGTTTCCTTACTGTATAATTTATGCCTTGTCACAATAATGCTATATAACAAACAATTCAGAGCTGAATGATTTAAAACAACAACTGGCTATTATTATTCATAAGTCCATGGGCAGTTCTGATGACCTAGCCTGGCCTCAGTTAATCTATGTATCTTAGCAGATATGCATAAATATACAGTATTTGTTTTTCTCTTTCTGACTTCACTCTGTATGAAAGTCTCTACGTCCATCCATATCTCTACAAATGACCCATTTTTATTACTCTTTATGGCTAAGTAACATTCCATTGTGTCTCTGTGTGTGTGTATACACACATCACATTTTCTTTATCCATTCCTCTGTTGATGGATATTTAGGTTGCTTCCACATCCTAGGTATTGTGAATAGGGGGAAAGTAGACTTTTAATGAGAGGAAATTAAAAGTTATGGGCTTCCCTGATAGCTCAGTTGGTAAAGAATCTGCCTGCAACGCAGGAGACCCTGGCTTGATTCCTGGGTCAGGAGGATCCACTGTAGAAGGGATAGGCTACCCACTCCAATATTCTGGCCTGGAGAATTCCATGGACTGTATAGTCCATGAGGTCACAAAGAGTTGGACACAACTGAGTGACTTTCTTTTTCACTTAAAAGTCATATCACAAAGATTATGGATACAGGGAGAGAAAGAATTGGAGCCATTTTTGCAATCAATTTAGCACACTTGCTATTTAAATTTTCCCTGTACTGAAGGAAACCTCAGTAAGAAGATGATCGGGAGGTAGGTGACATGAAGACTGAATATACTGATACCACAGAAGTCTCAGAAGCATGTGGCGAAGGTAGGACTTGAGTCTTCACTCTCCCAGCATTCAGGCCTGGCTGTACTGTGCATGATCCTCTTTGTGATTACTTTTTTTAATTATCATCAAGCTCACTTTGGACATATATAAATTCAGAGTTGTTAACTTGAAGATAAAGTATATCTGAAGTAGCTTTAAAGTCTCTTTACTTTTTATTAGGCTGGAGAAATGATTTGGGGACCTAATCAAGCTCAACTTGCACGTATACGAATGTCCATAAATCTATTCTTTGATTCAAATGAGGTAAAGTGATGGAGGTGTTTGAGAAGGCAAAGCTGAATTTTCAAGTTAGTTATATTGGCTGCCCGTCTTGTAAAGATTGTAATTCAGGACACATGGCTTTGAGTGAAGCAGTAGAATGCAGGCTGCTTCTCTTTCTAGTTTCTAAGTTTTATCCTCTTTTTTGAATCTAAACCAGCATCATCTTTTCATCCTGAAAATAATGTAGCATTTCTCCAGGGTGTTTGTTTT
The DNA here is from genome assembly GCF_033118175.1 of Dama dama. Lineage (NCBI taxonomy): Eukaryota > Metazoa > Chordata > Mammalia > Artiodactyla > Cervidae > Dama > Dama dama. Next base: position 25,082,381 of record NC_083709.1, read on the forward strand.
TTTGTTTGTTTTCTTGGCTAAGAAACATCTGTTCACATAAACATGTAGATGTTTTCTTTTATTATTAAAATATTTATTTTCAGATAAGGTAGTATGTGCTTGTTGTGGGACATAAAGTGGTTTTAGTGAAAAGCAAGTTCCCCCGACACTGTTCTCCACCAGCCCCTTGTCCAGATGTAAATAGGACATATCCCTTCAGAGCTGTCCTGTGCATATAGCATGTATATAGTACATATAAGCAAAAGCAAATATTTTGTACAGCTGTTTACATCTCTTATTTTAATATAAATCTGAATGCACTGCACATGTGCATTTTTTAAACTTGTTTCACTTACTAATTTGTCTTAGAGATTTTCTCATCTCAGTGCAGAGAGAGAAGCCTCATTTTGGGCAAGTTCGTGTGTCTGACACACAGTGAGGCCGAACCGAAACGTTGGAGTTTGGAGGAGAGAAAGGTCTATTGCAGAGCCATGCAAGGAGATGGGTGGCTCATGTCCTAAAAGCCTGGAGCTCCCTGAGGATTCTGGCAAAGCACTATTAAAAGCCAGATGATGGAGGGTGGTCACAGGGTCTATGATAAGCTTGTTCACTGTTTTCGGCTTGGCTGATGGTGAAGTAGCAGGGCAGTGTCACAGGGGTTAATGTTATCAGTCTGGGGCTCCAGGAGGCCTGGGGCTATGTGCTCATGGTCATCAAGTAGTTCTTCCATTTGGTAGGGGGTTTACACCTCTGCAAAACAGCTCAGGACATGTGCATCAAAAACTGTCATCTAGACACTTCAGAGAGGAGCTAAAGAGAGGATTCAGGGAAAGACCTCCCGCTTCCTCATCAAAGCCCTGTGAGGTCCTGCTCAGTTACATCATTTTACTTATAAACACATCCCGTTTTCTAAGTTTTCTGCTGCCTGGTGACACATTTGCTAGGTGCTCCTTACTTCATCTCTCTTTTCCTGTTGTCCAAATGCTGTTCTAGGGGATTCCTATTTCCATACTGGGGACTTTATCTGTCCTAAATGGATCCCTGCCATCCTGATAAATCACATGAGGTAGCAAGATCTATCCATCCTTCTTGCCATGCCCTTCTTGCTGGGAGAGTTGAAATGACACAGGGCTACTCTGTTTCAGTGTTACCTCTGAGTCTGAAACTGACCAGCACCGGGTCCAGAAATACAGAGATCACTCCCATTGGACAATCTTGCTTCCCCATTTCTGACCCAGTACAATTTCTTGTCTTGTTTTTGATACATCAGAAATGAATTTCATCAGTGCTAAATTATTTTCTAACTCTGCTGGCTTATTAAAGCCAGACTGCGACAGCTCTAGCTCCTCAGATTCCCTCAGAAAAGATGCTGTTTGAGACTGATATGTCAAAGGCATACCTCCTCCATTCTTGTGTATCGCAAAGGTTTTGAAGATACCCAGGATGGGTCAGTTAGAAGGTACACTTCTCCTATTGTTCTCATGGTCTGGGAGCTCCAGACAAAACAAGACTTCTAGGGTATGTCATTTACATCTCAATGCAATCGAAGTTTTGGTAAGCAACATATATTGTAGAATATAGTATAATGTTAATTTTAAACTCTAGTACAATGTTCATGAGCATGAAATTCAGGGTCAGCTGGACCCTGGGTGACCTAAGTTGTTATCTGACTGTTCTAAGTCTCTAGGTCCTCATCTATAAGAATTATTAATAATACTTCCTAGCACAAGGGCTAGTTTGAAGATTAAATGAGATATTGTGTATAAAATGGTAGCAGAATGTCTGATACTACAGCCAATTGGTAGCTATAATCTTGAGTCAATGCCAGTGTACCAGCTCCTGCAAAAAATGCTTTCATATCTTCATCCCCCACAGACTCGCAGCTATTTGAAATCCATCCTAACCCCTGACTTTCTTCATTCTAAAGGGAATTATATATCCAGACTCTGACTCAGAGACCTCAACAATGCCCACCAGTCCTAAACAAAGCATCTATAATGTGCAAGGCAATTCTTCGGCATTACACAACTAACCAAGAGTTTCAATTTTTTTTTTTTTAGGTCAAACACCATAGTAGAAACATAATTTAGCATTGGGAGGTTTAGATTTCATCTCTTTCATCTATTACTGTGTAACATTGGGCAAAAAGAGCCTTAGTTTCCTCGTGTGTTCAATAGGAATAAGAACATCTACCTCATATGTTTTTAATAAAATCTATTGGTTAGGTTGAGGAATTAAATAATATTGATGAGAACTTGGCACATATTACCTGTCTGTTAACTGATCATTTCCTTCCTTCACTTCAGCATGTGTGATTGACATCTATGTAGTTAGTTTGTTGAAATGGAGAGATAGCCTGTTGCCTGTTTGCTTATTATAGTTGTTCAGTTGCAAAGTTGAGTCTGACTCATTTGCAACCCCATGTAGGGCCCCATGTAGCCTGCCAGGATCCTCTGTCCATGGGATTTCCCAGGCAAGAATATGGGAATGGGTTGCCATTTCTCCAGGGAATCTTCCCTGACCCAGGGGTCTAACCCATATCTCCTGTATTGGCAGGCAGATTCTATACTGCTGAACCACCAGGGAAGCCCATTTGCATATTATAAACATTTTATTTCTAGTCTATCCTCCTGCCTTTGGTGAGTGTTCAGCACTTGAAGGTATATAATAGATGTGAGGTGATTGATCCTTCTAAATTTTTTGAAAAGACAGAGAAAACAAAGAGTTGAACTAGAATGATTCTGGTGTTAACAAAGGTTGTCTCTTTTAGAAAAAAATGTAGCCCAAACCAGACTGTAACAAAAAATTACTTAAGTCAGTATGCTATGGGGTCTGTGTGTATAGCCACACCCTCTTTCTTTCCACCCTCTCCTTTCAGAATGCACCAATTCTCTTTTAATTAATATTTCATCAGATTATGCTCTAAGATCCAAGAAGGTCTGGGAAGATAGACACAATGGAGTAAAAATGACAGCATAATCTTGATTAGTTAATTAAAAACTGGATCCTAATCTTGATGTGACACTGAGTACAATTATTCATATTATATGAATTTCCCAACACATGTGTCATCTTAACAGTGCTTTATTCACTTCCTCACTTTCAATTCCATGCTTTGCCATTATTATAGTTAATACTTCTCAAAAAAAAGTGATCACTATGGATTTAAAAAAAATGTCTGATGTCCTTCTCAAGGTCATACATTCATTACATTTGGTATGTATTCTTTTAATGTGACAGTAGTATCCAACACTGAGAGAGAAAAAGACCTCAGATTGGTTATTACTCCATGTGAGGCATTGTGCCTGACATTTCATATATGTTACTTTATATTTTATCTTCAGAGGCCAACACTAACCTGGAACTCTATAAAGAAGGGAAGTGTAATTTCAGGCTTTCCGTTCATGATGCAAAGGAAATTTTATAATGGTATAACACTAATGTCAATTCAGTAATAAACAGACTGCAGTAGTCAAGTATGAGGAAGAAATGACATTTTTTCTTGAAATCTGACCACTCTGGAAGAGAGTCTTTTCATAAACAGAATGGAAACATCTTCTAGAAGTATGTTTTAACCACCAACCAGTGGCTCAGCCATATGAGAGCACTGATCACTCAAAGCATCCGAACATGGTCTATGGAACCAAAAGGGGACTGAGGTCAAGCCAGGGATTATAAAGCCCCAAAGGGCTATGTTCGAGCAAGTACTAGTACTGGTTCTCAGACTTCTTACCCATAGGGAGGTCCTTGTGCTCACCAAAACATGCCCTGTCAGAGAATCTTGCTTACAGACATGATGGTTAGAAAAACATGCAAGTATAATCCTACCGTAAAGATGGGCGCTGAAACCTGAGAGGCGTGCTTTTTTCTCTTTTTTTTCCTCTCTCTCTCTTTTGTTGCTCTCTTTTTTTTTTTTTCTCTCTCTCTCTCTCTCTTTTATTATTATTTTTGTTGTTGTTGTTGACTGCACTGGGTCTTCGTTCCTCCTCGTGGGCTTTCTCTAGTTGCTGAGAGCCAGCGGGTTGAAGGATACTCTTCGTTGCGGTACTCCGGCTCTTCATTGTGGTGGCTTCTTTTGTTACAGTGGATGTCTCTAGTTGTGTGGGTTTCCGTAGCTGTAGCACACAGTAGTTGTGATGCATGGGCCCAGGTGTTCAAAGGCATGTGGGATCCTCCCGGACCAGGAATCGAACCCATGTCCCCTGCACTAGCAGTCAGACTCCTAACCTCAGGACCACTAGGGAAGTCACTCAGAAAGTGAAAGTGAAGTCGCTCAGTCATGTCCAACTCTTTGCGACCCCACGGACTGACTATAGCCAAATGAGTGGGGAAGCAGACATGGAAGGATGAAGTTACACTATTGATATCATGGGTCAGGATCAAGACAAGGTAACCACAAGGTGCTTTTAGAGCACACAGTATACCTGGAGGTGGGGACAATAAGTGAGAAATTAAGTTACTGTGGTGATCCCACAGGGAAACTTGGAGCCCACTAACTGAGGCCATATAAGTTCGCACAGTTGCTAAAAGGGCATCTAGAATTCTCTCTCTGATTTTCCTGGCTGAAGAATGATGAGATGGTAGGACTAGGACGATCATACAACGAGGAAACCTGCCTGCCAATGCAGGAGACACAAGAGACACAAGTTCGATCCCTGGTCAGGAAGATCCCCTGGAAGAGGGCATGGCAACCCACTCCAGTATTCTTGCCTGGAGAATCCCATGGACAGAGGAGCCTGGCGGGCTACAGTCCATAGGGTCTCAAAGAGTCAGACTTGATTGAAGCGACTTAGCACTAAGAGTCAGAAAAATTCAGAGTGAAAGGAAGAGATCCAGGGAGGGAGGGAGGAAAGGAGTGATAGAGTGGAGGTGAGAGGCGAGAGAGCGAGAACTTTTCCTTTTCTTAACTGGAGTGTTCCCTACTATGACAAGGAGGCTAGAAAAGAAATTAAATAATAAAACGAAAAAACACAGGCTTTGACTGCCCATTTTAAAGCTTTCAAATCTCTATTATTTGCCACTTATCTCCTGACATTTTCAAAATGTTTCTTTGGAAAGCCCTGCCCAAATGTTATGCCCATGTTTTATAGCTGGAAGGCATATCTATTAACTGTAAGAAAAGAGAACTTTTGTTAAGATGTGACTTATTTTTGTGCTGAACCACTAAGGCTTGATCTTAAATCAGACGATCAACAGCAATTTCTGTGTTGTTGTTGTTGTTATTTTTAATCTGACACTTCCTAAACACATTGAAGGTTTTGTACTATTTGGGTGTGAATTGGTTATTGTACTTGTGTGCATGTGGCACGATATTCTGCTGTCAGTGGGAGATGAAGTCTTTCAAAATCAGCAATTGAAGATGATAGCCTTAATCAGAAGATGATTTTCTATTTTATTCACCTTTGATGTGCTTCAAAAGCCAAGGTGACATAGGAACATCCCCACTTACTTCTTACAGGAAGACATACCTCAACAAAATGAAATTATTAAATCAGAATTTGAAAGTGTTATAGCACATGTCAAGCATAAAGATCAGATCTAATTAAGAAGGTGTCTATGATGAAGTCCAATGTGTAATCAGCAAGCAGTACCTTCAGTGATACTTGACTCCTGTCAAATTCTATTTGTATGGGAATGATAAAGACATCCCCTCTGTGTTTTCAAAGCATATTGATTCTGTACCAGTGTACACATTTATATGTACTTTCGTATGGCGGGAAAGTGCACTTACTTTGGGGGGGAATATTGCCACCATTCAAAGAGAATGTGTTCTGTGCAATATACTCAGCCAGGTCATTTTCATGCATTACTTCATGTAATCTTTACAATACTTCTAAAAGGAAAGGGATGATATTTCCCATTGTACAGAGAAGGAAACTAATGTTCAAGTCCATTAAGCAGATTCACCTAACGTCACATGGCTAGCAAGTAGCAGAGCTGAGGATCAAAACAGCTGTCTCCATCTATGTATTCTATATGTTCTTTATTCAGAACCTCTCTGAGCTTTGTATTTGAAATGACCATGAATTGTCATTGAATAAAATACCCTTCTTAAGTTTTGAGTGTTTGTTACAGTTGAGCCTGAACTAACATTCCCATTACATGCCATCATAAAAGCCGTTACCAACTCTAAAATTCAGATATTTTTTTTTAATTTTATTTTTGAGGATTTTGCAATGGTCCATCATAAGAAGTAATTTCTTCCAAATAATTTTGTGTATTAGCTAGATGTAAATAAAATACCAACTTCAAAAAAAAAAAAAAAAAACCCTCCTTTACAGTGTGTAGCTCTATTAGAGATATTTTGTCTCTCCTCCCTTCTGGGCCAGTTTTGGTTTCCACAACTGGAAATGTGTGGTTGAAGCTGATGGGCAGAGACCAAAGATGCTGTTAAACATCCTACAATGTCCAGAACAGCCTCCATGAGCAAGAATTATCCAGTTCAAAAAACAAGAAGAAAACATCCACTTAAAAACCTTGAAGCAGAGAAGTCCAGGCAAAGGGAACAGTCTAAAGCAGGAATAAGTCTGCAGTGTTCTAAGAACGGAAGCAGGTCTGGTGTGGTTTGATTCTGATGAAGTGAGAGAAAAAGCAGCTGACAACAGCCCACCAGGCCAGATCGTGTAGGGGCTCATATGCCTTGACAGAAATTGAGATAGTCTTTTCATTGCAATAAAAACTTGTTAGATGATTTCAAACAGGGCTATAAGAAGATCTGATGTGTGCTTTGAAAGATAGCCTTGGCTGCACTTTGGGGACGTTTCTAAGGGAGGCATAAATGGAATTGGAGAGACACATAGAAGGTTTTGGAAATAAGGGGAGATTTTATGTTAGACTATGGCATTTCAGTGAAGATGAACAGAATTGATTGCTATCATAAATTACTTTGGAGGTAGAGCTGACAGGCTTGATGATGAGCAGGTTGGCAGGACAAGATGATACATCAAAGGTGGTAACTGGGTGCGCAGTTGGGTGGAGGATGATGCTATCCAGGAGATGTATACCCCGACAGCCAAACAGAAGAGAAGGAAAGATCACATGATGTGTTTGGAGCTGTGTTATGTTCAATGTGACATTCAAGTGAAGATGTCAAGGATTCAGGATATGTGAATCTGAAGATCAATGAAGAGGTCAGAGATGGAGGTGTAATTATGGGTATCGTGATCATGAGAATGCCATTTAAAACTGACCAGAATTATCTGGGCAGCAGATGTTTATAGAGAAAAGAAAGGGACTTAGAAAGAAACTTGAGAAAATCCAGCCTCCAGGAGTTGACATTTATTCTTGATAAAAAAGGGTGTAAGTATTAACAAGTAGACATGTGAAATTAGGTGGCGCAGAGGAGCTTTGGAAAATTTTTATGCTGCTTTAGTGTGCACTGAACCAAACAAAAAAGTGTGGGGGTGGGGAGAAGTTTTAAAACATAAAGTAGTATAATCCATAACAGCATTATTTGTACCTTTAGAGCAACTGACAGGAAGAGTATAGGAAACCTGAAATAAAAAGAAATACCTGACAAAGACTTTGAAGAGTTTAACTTGTTCTGACAGAGTCCTTTTTGGGGTCTTTTTGATGCAGACAGTAGAAATGAATTTTATCATCACATTCTTGTATTGAATGCACACTTCAAAAACTTTGGTGTTTTCACCTTCTAAGTTGATAAATTTTACTAAGTCATGCTTATATTCAAGTGTTACACTTCCCAATTATCTGTATTTAATTTCATCTTTCCAGTCTGTTCAGGGTGCTTTTTTTTTTTTTATTCTGCCATAAAAGATATTAGTATTCTTTCCAGTTTCTTGTTACTTGCAAATTTAACTAATATTTCTTAACCCAGGCCTTACTAAAAATGTTCATCAGACAAGGACCTGAAGGGCTTTACCATGTCACCAGGGATTTCCCTCCTTTTAGATATTACAACATGTTTTGACTACTGTTCTTTATGTATCCACCAAGTGTTGAACTATATTTTCATCTTTATTCTGTCCCATTTAAAACAAACTCTCTGACTGAAGTATGTTCCCCATGTATCTATAAGATGTCACTAGTAGAAGCATTTAGAGATTTTTACCTCCAAATCTAGCTAGGTCAGTTATAATTTATTGGAGAATATTTGTCAGCTCCCATGATTGCCATTTTCCATTTCTAATTACTCACAAAATTCTTTTTTAGTCTATTTTAAAATCATATTTAGAAGTTTACTAAGTTTTTTTGGAAATCAAGATACTGTCCCATTCAGTCCTTTAGTACCTATTCTCTACATATTTCTCAAATATTGCTGTCAGCAATGTTGCAGTCTAACCTCAATTCCACCTGGGAAGGAGACACTCACTTCTTGACAATTATCTCATCTTGACTGGGTTTCCATAATTTCACACTAAGGCGTGGCCCTCTCTTACCAGCCTGACCATCCTTCTCATTGGTACAGATGACGGACCCAGAGCAGAAATAAAGAAGTTAAGTTTTCCTCTGTCAACATTTCACCAGCATAGACAGGAACCATATTTGTTTTTTAATTTGTTATGCTTTAAGTTCTGAAGAATACTTTTAACCACCACTTAACTATAATGGTATATGTGACATGAATTACAGTTACTTCATTCTCTAAAGTTTAGGCTTAATCATAATCAAATTAGCCCTGTTCTTTCAAAAAAATAGTAGAATAAATTGACTTGACAAAGGGAAGTACCTGAAATTTGAAACTGAGTTTATCATCAGATTGAGGATCCTTTCTTCATTTTCTTAAGATATCTCCCTTCCTACCTCCCTCCCTTCTTTCTTTCCTTCCTTTCTTTTGGAAATTATGTCAAAGAATATAGCAAAGCCTTGTAAAAATATCTGGGTAGCATTGGAGTGAGTTTAAGTTATTAGTTTTTATAACTCATTTACTCAATTTAGCTGGCATTTTAATGGAACTGTTTTTCCTCAGTGGTGCTTAAATAGCTTCCTTATGTTGTGATTCCAACATAGTCTAAGAGGTTTCTGTTTGCTCTTTCTGTGAAAAAATAAGGGAATGGCTTTGATTCATTTAACTGAATAGCAATGTGGATTCCCAGAACACAGAAGACCTTAGTATTTTTGAGTGAATGAGTAAATCCATGAGTGAATAGATATAGCAAGTAAAATTTGAAAAATATATAACTTATATACAAATTCTTCAGCTGTCTAACACCTATCCTTTACTATGGTGGTGGTGGTGGTTTAGTCACTCAGTCGTGTCTGACTCTTGAGACCCCATGGGTTGTAGCCCGCCAGGCTCCTCTGTCCACAGGGATTCTCCAGGCATGACCACTGGAGTGGGTTGCCATTTCCTTCTCCAGGGAATCCTCCCAACCCAGGAATCGAAGCCAGGTCTCCTGCATTGCAGGCAGATTCTTTACCAACTGAGATATGAGGGAAGCCCATTCTTTACCATAAGATAGTATTAAAAAATGAATATATTTTATTAAAGTTCATTTGAGCAGATAAAAACATATTTTATACGTAATTTTCAGAAATCAGTCATACTCAATGCACTCCATCTCTCTATTTTAACTTAACTGTTTTTTCTTATAGAACACGTTGAAGTATTTAAGCTGAATAGTCCTTCATTTACTCTACAAATGAGTAGTAAGTCTATACCAGTTAGAGGGAATACATCTTAGTGTTCCACTGACTGTCAGGGCTCATGTTAATTTCAGACTTTTCTGGTAATATGTCTACATCAGCAAGTGATTTTGTCTTAGAGTGACTCATTATAGTTCTGTTATGAGATAAAACCCTCTGAGCTGTGCAGTCACACTTTATTCAGTCTTGTGAAAAATGTTATTGAAAAGTGTTCCTACTTGACATGGTCACTGAATAACTATTTCCAACTTTACTGCATAACTTCACTGTCTTTTGTTGAAGATCAAAATGAGAGAGCAGAGTTTAGAATTTCAAGGAGGGACTCCTTTGTTTAGCCCTCAAAAGCAACCAGAGAGAAAACTTGGTTCATAAAGCATCTGCAATGGGTTTTTACAGGTAACTTTTCAGCAGAAGTTGTGGAATCCAGATGATGATTGTGGAATGAATCCTTAATGGATACAAAAGAGAACTGTCAATCTAAAATTTTAAACCCAATGGAACTGTCTTTTCAAGAACCAGAATAAAATTAATTCAATTATAGAAAATTTTAAAAATTAAAGTTTGCCAACAAGAGATACATGCTTCCAAAAAATATATTTCTTTGGAGTATATATTTCAGAAAGATATCAGAGTAAAATCTGAGATAAAAAAAGGAAAATGAGCAAAGAAAATGACATGTATGTTGGTAGATTTAAGTAGATATCCTTTGAAAAAATGAACATAGTAATGGTAAATTTCCAGGACTAAAAATAACTTTTTTTAATTTATTTTTTTTATTGAAGGATAATTGCTTTACAGAATTTTGTTTTTTTCCTGTCAAACCTCAACATGAATATATACCTATGGCTGATTCGTGGTATATATATATACCACGAATATATAAAAAACTATATATATATATAGGTATATATATATATCCCCTCCCTTTTGAATCTCCCTCCCCAGCCCACCCCTAGAAGTTGATACAGAGCTCCTGTTTGAGTTTTCTGAGCCATACAGCAAATTCCCATTGGCTATCTATTTTACATATGGTAATGTAAGCTTCCATGTCACTCTTTCCATACATCTCACCCTCTCCTGCCCTCTCCCCATGTCCATAAGTCTATTCTCCATGTCTGTTTCTCCACTGCTGCCATGTAAATAAATTTTTCAGAACCATTTTTCTAGACTCCGTATATGTGCATTAGAATACGATATTTATCTTTCTCTTTCTGACGCACTTCACTATGTATAATAGGTTCTAGGTTCATCCCCCTTATCAGAACTGACTCAAATGCATTCCTTTTTATGGCTGAGTAATATTCCATTGTGTATATGTACCACAACTTTTTTATCCATTCATCTGTCAATGGACATCTAGGTTGCTTCCATAGTCTAGCTATTATAAATAGTGCTGCAATTTTAAAAAAAGTTTAAGGTAAACTATTGAAAAGCAATTTAATGTAATCCAGGAGAGGGTTAGGAATTTGAAGTACTCTAAAATCAGAGAAGGCAATGACAACCTACTCCAGTACTCTTGCCATGGATGGAGGAGCCTGGTAGGCTGCAATCCATGGGATTGCTGAGTTGGACGTGACTGACTTCCCTTTCACTTTTCACTTTCATGCATTGGAGAAGGAAATGGCAAACCACTCCAGTATTCTTGCCTGGAGAATCCCAGGGATAGCGGAGCCTGGTGGGCTGCCGTCTATGGGGTTGCACAGAGTCGGACACGACTGACGCGACTTAGCAGCAGCAAGATCTTTTTACTATTTGAGAGGAGGTAAAAACACTGATTAATATTAGAGTTTAAGTATCCTCAGGCTTCCCTGTGGCTCAGACAGACACAGCCTGCAATGTGGGAAGCCCAGGTTCTATCCCTGGATCGGGAAGATCCCCTCAAGAAGGGAATGGCTACCCACTCAGTCTTCTTGCCTGGAGAATTCCATGGACAAAAGAGCCTGGAGTGCTACAGTCCGTGGGGTCACAAAGAGTCAGACATGACTGAAAGACTAACACTTGCACTTTCACTTTATTCATATTCACACTTTAATAGGGTCAATTAACAGAATGAAATTAATGAACAAAAAACCATTAGAAGGAAAAAATGGAATGAGAAAAAAATCTGATTGATCAAATTCATTTCCAAGTAAATCCTAATACAGTTGTAAAGGTCTATAGAAGAACAAAGGATCAGTGAAAGTTAATTCATGAAGAAGAAAATACAGGATTAGTTGGAGTACTAAATATCAAAAATTGATTAGAAACAATAGTATTTAAGAAATGACACACAGGTGAGTGAATATGCAAACAGGTCATAGAATAATATGACAGACATAGTATTGCAGACCACTAGGCAAAAGATTAGTTATTCAGGCAATATTACTAGAGCAATTATTTTATTTCTATGGGGGGGAAAAAAAAACTTAGGTATTTTCCTCAAACTAACACATGATACAAAAATCAGAAATCATTAAAGAAAACTTACATTTGACTATCTTAGAATGATAAACTATTTATCAAAAGATATATAAAAAATGAGTAGCCACAGAATGATAGAAGATATTTATAATATGTAAAACCAAAAAGGAATTAATTTCTATGATACATAAAGAACTTTTTCAAATTAATAAAACAAAAACACTTAAAGGCAAAAGAATAAACAAGTATTTCATAGAAGAGAAAACAGACATTCCAATAAAAACATTGAAGGATATTGTCTCATTTTTAACCAAGAAAATGCAGATTAATGCCACAATGAACTACTGTTAGACACACAAAATTGAAAAAAATTTTAAAGGAGGATAACAGGTCTTGATGAGCAGTGGAGAAAGATTTTTCATATGTTTCTGGTATATGTATAAATTATCCAGTAAGGTTGCTGATGTGGGCATTCAGTGACCCAGAAATTTAAGCTAGAAAGAGTTCTCCATGCGTACAGCAGAATAAATGTACAGCATTGATTACAATACTAAGAACTGGAACCAGCAAATGTCCATCAATAGGAGAGTGAATAGAAAAAATCTGGTTAACTAAACAGCAGTGAAATGAATGAAACAGCTCATTTTATCAGCATGAATCTCATCAACATAATGTTGAACAGAAAAAAAATTGTTTTGAGAATAATACATATGCTTCAATACCCCTCATATAACATTTAAAAATATGTAAAATTAAACAGCATTTCAGGATACATACATATGTATAACAGCTATGAAGAAATGGCCAGGGAATGATAAAAGTTCTGAATGCTGATGACTTATTAGGGGAAGAGAGGAGAACAGGCCCTTAAGAGGCTTCAAGGATAAATGAAATATCCTATTTCTTAATGTGGGTGTTCTTTTAGCACTTTTCATGGCTTTTATACATAATACATTATAGATATAATTTCTTAAGTATAAATTTTTCTATAATTAAAAAATAAAATTACATAATTTAGAAGAATTTTTCAAAAGGTTAAATTACTCATATTGTACCCTATCACTTATCCGTTTATAAAATAAAGCCACCAAAATAAAGTAAATTCATTACAAATCTTCTTTTAGTTAAATTTGTTAAAATCAGTAGTGTTCATCTTTTCCACTAATATGGGTTCCTAAATAATTCCAGGACCAAAAAAAAAAAAACCTCTAACATATAGTACATGCTGCTGCTGCTAAGTCACTTCAGTTTGTGTCCGACTCTGTGCGACTCCATAGGCGGCAGCCCACCAGGCTCCCCCATCCCTGGGATTCTCCAGGCAAGAACACTGGAGTGGGTTGCCATTTCCTTCTCCAATGCATGAAAGTGAACAGTGAAAGTGAAGTCGCTCAGTCGTGTCCGACTCTTAGTGACCCCATGGACTGCAGCCCACCAGGCTCCTCTGTTCATGGGATTTTCCAGGCAAGAGTACTGGAGTGGGCTGCCATTGCCTTCTCCGATAGTACATACAACTATCATTATTTTTGCTAAGTTGCTTCAGTTGTGTCCGACTCTTTGCAACCCTATGTACTGTAGCCCACCAGGCTCCTCTGTCCATAGGATTCTCCAGGCAAGGATACTGGAGAGGGTTGCCAAGCCCTCTTGCAGGGGATCTTCCTGACCCAGGGATCAAACCCGTGTCTTATGTCTCCTGCATTGGCAGTTAGATTCTTTACCACTAGCCTCACCTGGGAGGCCCAGTCATTGTTTAGTGAACGTGCCTGACCTTGAGTAAGGTACTATTTTCTCAGTTTCTTCATCTCTAAATTGAGAAGCTTGGATCAACAGGCTACTCTAGGAGTAGTCCTGCAGTCAGTTTCTATGTTCCAGTCTGGTCTATAACTTGAATGCCCTCTCCACGGGACAGGAGCACTCATTACAAGCTGTGGTTTCTGAAAAGCTAAAACTGTCTTCCAAGGGCATAACTGCAGGGCATAGGTGTTAATTATCTGACATATGGTAGATGACCAAATAAAGGTCAGTGGAATAGAGGATTCTGGCATGATATGCCAGTGAATGTTGAGCATGCTAAAATCTCCGCATATCCTGAAGTCATTGCAAAACCAATTGGATGGTTTTACACCACCACTGCAAGGATCATGGATAATAAACGATCAAAAAGATGAGACACCCATAAATTTTCACATTTTGTCTTCTCTAAAATCAAGGTAGATCTTGTAATAGATGACACCCTTTTGCAACTGTTGTCAGCTCGGCAGCACTTGTGATGCACTTGTCATTGCCTGATTATAAACTTTGTTATCCTGGTGGCGTGATACACAATAGAACTCCTCTGTTTCTGTTAATAAATCATTTAAGGAAAGAATGAGTCCTTCTTGTCCTTTCTGCCATTGAAATAATCTGATACAGTTAAGAAAACCCAGCTTCAGAAATTGTAAAAATAGATATGCTGATATTTTAGAAGAAAATCTTAGAAAAAGTTTTAAAGCTTTTAAGAAAAATCTCCTTCAAAAAATGATCTTGATAGCACAGAAAATGAGACTGGTTTGAAAAACAGAAAAGAAATCTGAGTTGAAAATATTCAATAATTCAGAGGAGTTGCACTCTAAATGTGAATAGATTTTAGGAAAACCATAACCAATGGGTGTAACGTACATTTATATGTGTGTATATATATGTGTGTGTGTATATATATAAACAGGGTGTATTAAAAGAAAAAGAACCTTTCCTGTCACTGGTCTAGTCACTGATTATATCAAAAGGTAAAGGGTTAATCCCCACCCCCCCCCCCCCCCCCCGCCCCATTAAATCTTAGTGATAGAAACTGGGAACCAGGAGAGGGCAGAGAACAAACCGAAAAAAATTTTTTTTGTTGTTGTGTTTTAACTGTGGAAAGAGCACCTTATATTTTATGAAGCTCTTTCACATTATCAATTTATAGAATCCCTGTAACGTGACTGGGGCAGGCCAGTTATTCCCATTCTCATTAAATAGACAAACTGTGACTGGGAGAAAGTAAGTCATTTCTTTGAGGTGGCCCAGCTTCCCAGGTGGTGCCAGTGTTAAAGAAGTGAAAGTGAAATGCACTCAGTGGTGTCCGACTCTTTGCGACCCCATGCACTATACAGTCCATGGAATTCTCCCGGCCAGAATACTGGAGTGGGAAGCTATTCTCTTCTCCAGGGCATCTTCCCAACCCAGGGTTCGAACCCAGGTCTCTCACATTGCAGTTAGGATTCTTTACCAGCTGCGCCACCAGGAAAGCCCATGGTAAAGAATGTGCCTGCCAAAATAGGAGATGCAAGGGACACAGGTTCGAAGATCCTGGGTCACGAAGATCCCGGGTCACGAAGATCCCTGCAGGAGGAAATGGCAACCCACTCCAGTATTCTTGCCTGGGAAATCCCATGGACAGAGGAGCCTGTCAGGCTATAGTCTATGGGGTCGCAGAGTAGGACACGACTGTGCATGCATGCAGCTAACTAGCTTAAGGGGTGGCCTTTGATTTTAAGGAGCTTTACTTCATATGCATTCCACTCCTTCAAATACTGGTAGAACCACTGAGAAGCTGAGTGGCTGGTCCGAAGGAGAATTAGAACTGGGATCTGCTGAGATCCAGATCCAACAAGCTTAGGCCCAGGGTGTGTAGGGAAGATATCATGAATCAGGATGTAGACATGAACTAAGAAGTCCAACCAAAGACCAAGGGAGGTTAAGTAAATTCCCAACCAGTCCATGGTCACTGGAGAGTGAAGACTGGTCTGAACCACCGGAGACAGCCAGGAAATCCCAGATGGCATCTTGTGTTGTCAGAGGCCCGTGGGTCCTGGTAGGTCTCAATCCCTGCCCTTTCTGGTCTGTAAGTGAACTAGCCTCGGATATTTAAACAGCAGAGCAGCTCCTGGCCCCTCAGCAGTAATATCTGAGCAAAACCCCAGGGTGTCTGTACTGGTGAAGTTACAGATGAAATGAACAAAACAATATTTACTCTGTTCCTGCCTCACTTCCTAGCAATTAAAAACCAACAACAGCAACAAACAATCTAGAGGGAGAGTTTCTGCTTCATTTACCAAGTGGTTATTGTTTAAAAGCTCAAATCAGAAAGTGGAATATTTTGAAGCCCTGCTGGGAAGGCCTATATGATTCTCCCGTGCAAAGAAATTACACTAAACCTTTTGGCCTGATGGTGTAGCCTAGTGAAGTAATACTTTGTGTTGTCAAGATGCATTTCTTTACCAAGCAGTCACTACATAAAGTAAGCTATGTGGTTGAGATTTTGAAGGTTTTTATTTATCTGTTGGAACTCAGAGATGGGAAATGTTCTGAAGCCAAGAGGTGCAATCTCTGCTTAATATTCTCCTGCATGACCATCTCTTTGGAATCGCTCCAAAGAAGAAGGTTGGGAGGTGTGCCTACAGCTGTGTTTTCTTAGGGAAGGTGGTTCTCAGAATGCAGAATAGAGAAGGTACAGGGTCCAGTCTCTGTCCACAGTGTGTGCCAGACATCAACCACGGGTGTTAGTATACAAATAATAAACTAGTCACCCTCCAAGAAACCACAAGAGCAGGAAAATAGAAGAATTTGGCAATCTTTATTACTCACTTAAATAAATGATGCTTTGTGCTGGTGGATGGAAGAGAGGATATTTGTAAGTAAGCACTTACATGCAGGAGGGTGATGAGGATAGGGTGGGCATTTCTTTTTTACATTTTATTATTTACTGGCTGCTCTGGGTCTTCGTTGCTGGGCATGGGTTTTCTATGGCGGTGGTAAGTGAAGGCTACTCTCTAGTTGCGATGCGTGGGCTTCTCATTGTGTTTTCTCTGGTTGTGGAGCATGGGCCCTAGAGCATGCAGGCTTTAGTAGTTGCAGCATGTGGGCTCAATAGTTGCAGGGCCCCATGGCTTGTGGAATCTTCCTGGACCAGGGATGGAATCCGTGTCCCCTGTATTGGCAGGCAGATTCTTAGCCACTGGACTACCAGGGAAGTCCAGGATGGGCATTTCTTATTCCAACAAAATCTGTGCTTTATCTTGACTAGTTAGGTGCACATTTCATGAGGGCTTATGCAGCCTATGATAGGATACAAAGGTTTGGAGTGCAAAATGATTCAAAGTCATAAGTTGTTCAGTCACTAAGTCATGTCCGACTCCTTGCAACCCCTCGGACTGTGGCATGCCAGGCCCCTCTGTCCTCCACTCTTTCCCAGAGTTTGCTCAAATTCATGTCCATTGAGTCAGGCATGCTATCTAACCATCTCATCCTCTGCCGCCCCCTTCTCCTTTTGCCTTGAGTCTTTCCCAGCATCAAGATCTTATCCAGTGAGTCAACTCTTCACATCAGGTGGCCAAAGTATTGGAGCTACAGTATCAGTCCTTCCAACAAATATTCAGGGTTGATTTCCTTCAGGATTGACTGATTTGATCTCCTTGCTGTCCAAGGTGCTCTCAAGAATATTCTCCAGCACAATTCAAAAGCATCAGGTCCTTGGTGCTCAACCTTCTTTATGGGCCAACTGTTACATTTGTACATGACTACTGGAAAAAACTATAGCTTTGACTATATGGACCTTTGTCAGCAAATCATATAGTCATTTTATGACATGATCTGTCTTTGACTCTTTTTGTTTTCCCTCTGGAATAGCAATTCCTAAATATATTTTTATATCTATATTTACATCTACATTTATATTTCTTCTCAGAATAAACAGCAGGAACTGAAGCTTTAGAATCAGATGGATGTGGATATGTAATATATATATTAATTTTTCATCATTCATTTATTAGTTGATTTTGGGTGAGGTATACAATATCTTTGAGCCTTAATTTCCTTATCTGTCAAGTAGAGATACAAATTCCCACATTATATTATTTTCAAGTGAAGTGAATAAGTATATATTCTCTGTGATTTTAGGTTAAAGGCAGCCAATCTTTTCTTTCTATGGAAGCTCCTATAGACACACCTTGAGCTTTATCTTCTCTCCTTCAGGGTGCCACTCATATTCTATGCTTGCATCTCTCCTTTACTAATTTAATCAATTATTTAGCATGTTCTAAATGCCAGTAACTGTCCTAGACCCTTAATATAAGGGAGAATACCCCTTTCCTCAGGGAATTGATAGTCTAGTGGACCCTCTGTTCTCTTTTTCCTGCTCACTTACATCTTTATCCACTTGTCCTCCAAACTTTACTTCATCAGCCTCCCATTCTGTGGATCAATTTTCTGAGATTTTCCTGCAGGAAACTGCTCTTTAGAGCTTTGAAATTCTGTAGCATCTTCCTACCTTCACTGCTCACATGGCTGTCTACCTCCTGCTTCCCTATGCTGTAGGTTTTTGTGCACATGTACTTTCAAACTGCATTATTCTGGGGATAAAAGTTCTAGATATACGCTTAAAAGGACAGTATGATTCTGTGTGTTTTATTCACTGGGTATCCCCAGGAACTGTAGTGGGAAAATAGAAGACTTTCTATAAATATTTTGTATGAATGAATACTTTTGTATCTTTCACATTACCTTGCTATGTTATATATGGAGAATTAGATTTACACTCAAAACTCCTGGATTTAAAACCAAGCTGAAAAGTTAACTTTCTCTCTCTGACACTTGGCTTCCTAATATGGAAGATAGAAATACAATTTTTGTTTAATATATTATAGAAATGCTTTTGAAGATCAATATTATGATGCATATGGAAAATAGCATTTTATCCTCACCCCTGAATGAATAAAAGTTGTTATAACTAGCCTTGTAATGAATGAGCGAATGAACGAATACATGCACTATATAGACTAAAGGTTTGTGTCCCTACAAAATTCATATGTTAAAGCCCTAACCCCCAGTGTGATGGTATTTGGAGATGGGGTCTTTGGGAGATAATTAGGTTTAGATGAGGTCCTGAGGGTGAAGCCTTACAGGTGTGATTAGTCCCTTGTGGGAAGAGCACCACCACCTCACCTCACACTCCTGTGGGCACAAAGATGTGAACACACAGCAAGATGACAGCCACCTGCAAGCCAAGAAAAGGGGCTCAGATTGAAATCTGCTTTGCTGGCATTTCAATCTTTGACTTCCCAGCCTCTAAAACTGTGATAAATTTCTATTGTTTAAGACACCCAGTCTAAAGTATTTTGTCATGGCAGCCTGACATACATGTGTGAATGAATGAATAAATGATAAGAAAAAATAGGATTCTATAAAGTTTGAACAATTTAGTGATTCAATCAAGAGGTAAATAAAGGCACTCTGGAGGAGACAAAGTCTTCAGTCATTCCAGAGAATTACTTGATGCTTAAAAGTGCTGTTCTGAAACTTTGCTGAGTATCTTGCCTGAGACCAGCCTTACTCCTAAGTTCAGGACATAAGGGAGAGAATTAACCCATGTGTTAAGAGACAGAGGTCTCAGTAGGTGTCACCTTAACTCTCTGATCCTTTGTTGCATGTAAAATGGAGATTTGAAAGTCCAGCGTATCTACCTCCTAGCATTGTTGAAATGATCAAAGAAGTTTATGCATTAATAAATGACTTTTAAACTATCAATTGCCCATGAAATGAGAGATGCTGGCAATAGTATGATGTCATTAAAGACTCGTGGTTTGTGCCACATCCTTTGCTTCTCAAAATTAAGCTTTTTACCCAAGATTTGCTTATAATCTAGGAATTCTTAGCATCCTGGAATTTATTGAGAATGTTAAGGTTTGGATCCACATGACAACCCTGGGAGCCATGTTTTGTAGGAAGAAAGTGGCCCCTTACGGCAAAGTGAATTTTCCAGGGTCACTGGCTTGTTGATGGCATGACTGGATTCCCAACACCCATTCAGTAACTCCAGATTTGCAACTTTTTCCAAGAAAAGGCAAAAATCTGAGCACTCTTGTTTTCAAACAAATACTTTTTTTTGTCAATGAGACCTCATTGTCCTTAGTGTTACATTCAATCCAGTAAAGGTAACACCTGAGATTTTTGTGGAATTTTCTAGTACCTTTAAGTTTTGGCCAATGTGCAGTATTCTTACCAGTAACTTATTTTTTCATGGTGCAATTTAACAGTGCATCCCTAGATATCTGATTGGCAGTTGCCGATATTTAATTTTTCACAAATATTTTTAAATGGCCTGGTATGTGAAAATATTTTATGCTTGTAAATATATTTTTTAAGTGTATGATCCTCAATATTTTAAAACTGAGTGCTGGCATAAAATAAGATGACTGAGGTAATAGTCCATATCTGCAGATATTAGTTATTAAATAAGTGACAAGATGGGTGGAGAGGTCTGAGTTGTATATTTAAACCTCTGGAGGAAGGATGATAACGAGGTGTAGAACTTTACAATAGCCTTTTGAATATAGCCTGTAACTAGGCATATGATAGGAGTTAAAAAGAAATTGCTTCACTAAGCACCATTATCCTGAAGAATGGTAAGAATAGCAAGCAAAGACATTGATGACCTCAGAGAAACATGAATAACACATTATGGCTCAGATTATATTGACAGCCTAGCCTGACTCCCAGGAATTTAGAGCAAATTTGGCATTCAGAAGCCAGATGGGTTTCTTTAAGACCCATTCTATTTTTTAAAGATCTTGTTAAGTCAGCCTTGAAGGAAGAACAGAAGATAATTTTATTCTGGAGAGAAATACATTTCTTCCCTCTAAATCTTATCATTCAATGGCAGTTTAATAAAGAAAGACTAAGCCCAGGATTTTGAACCTCATATGGAAAGAGACCTGGCTCTATCCTCAGGAGTATTCCTATTCTCCTAGCTAAGGTTTCCGCCTAGGAAGCCCCAAAGGGGCTGAGGTCATGATACAAATTCAGGACCACAAGGAGCTTGGCTGAGAAGCTGTTCCTCTAAGCATGAGCTCATGACCTCTTATTGGGATTGCCATGTTGCCACTCCTGAACATAGATTTAGTCATGCATGGGTGATTAGTTGCTCAGTCATGACTGACTCTTGGTGCCTGCCATGCTAGGCTTCTCTGTCCATGGAATTGGACATGGCAAGAATACTGGAGTGGGTTGCCATATCTTCTTCCAGGGGATCTTCCTGAACCAGGGATCAAACCCGCATCTCCTGCATTAGCAGGTGGATTCTTTAATGCAGAGCCATCAGGGAAGCCCCTTAAATAGTCATGCCACACACACACACAGGATCTGAGTACTCCTTTGACCCAGTGAAACATAAGCAACCACTGATAATTCCCAAGCTTTGTTCTCTGCTACTGACCACAAAAATTCAGAGACTATGATACATGCCAGCTGATCTGACAAGTAAAATCTTGGGGGAAAAAATCCAGACTCTCTTCAGTATCCCCAAGTCAGTAGGTTTCTTTGTTTAAAGATAAAGTAAAAAAGAGAACAGGATGCTGATTCTGCCCCACTGAAGATTTACAGGGCCTTTGCATGAATCAGACTGTAGTACCTTTGTACAAGCCACATCTCTCTGATATGCTATTTTGGACATAGCAGGGGTCATAAGGGAACCTCTTTGATTTTATTGTTGGTTTGTTGTCTAGATTTATATTGAGAATATTATCTGCATGTGTATGCATATATAACACTCCATCAAAGTTCTTTCTTATATCTATGAACAACTGAATGTTGCTGTGTGTCATTTATAAGGTACTGCCATAATTTTCTCATCAGAATCAAAGCTCTATTATTATCATCATCATCATTAACAATGTTGAGCCCTTTGAAACGTATTAGTCGCTCAGTTAAGTCTGACTCTTCTGCAACCCCATGGACTGTAGCTCTCCAGGCTCCTCTGTCCGTGAATAAAAGTAGGTGGCGTTATCCCCTTTTTGTTATAGGTGAGGAAACTATACTTTAGGAAGCTTAAATAGTTTTAAAATCTACATAGACAAATTTTGGCAAAGTCAACTGTCAAAATCAGGGCCTATGGCTCCAAAGGTGTCACCTTTTACCATCATACTATGTTGAATCTAGCACATGCTCTCCTCTATCCCAGGAAGATGTAAAATCTGAGGACTAACAGAGGAGGTTTGCTTATTTCAGTAAACAATATCCTGAATCTGACTCTCTTAGATGTTTAGAAATTATATACTTTGAAAAGTTAATATGGATATCATATCTATCTATATATACACACACAATTAAAGATGATAACCCAACACAATATAGTGTATGTAACGATTTGCCCTTTTTTTTAACCAGGCACCGCTTAAATACGTGCTTTTGGATAATTGCTGCCCAACTCCTCCACCCCGTTATTCACAGTAGCCTCTTTTTAGGTCATTCACACATTTATACAACGAGCATTTTTTTGAAAACACTTGCTTTAATATCGAGCATTGCTCTAAGGACTGGCAATAGAGTGATGAAAAAAAAATACAACTCTCATCAAAATATAGAATAAAAATGTGCTTATTAAGATTCATCTTGAGACAATTGTTGGTTAATTTTTTTTTAATGTAGAGTCAAAAAAAATCAACAGTTTTATCACACGCACAAGTTAGGCTTTATACATCCTGTGTGGAGGGTCTTATACTAAATTCTATGGAGCTGTCAGAAGAAAACATGTCTTGTCCTCAAATAACAAGGGCAAGGAGGATGTTCTTCTAAGAATTTGGGTTTTTCCAAGATTCTTTCTAGGACTCTTTCTCCATAATATATCCTCTCTTTAACAAGTTCATTGTACCCTGTGTGTTTTCCAAGTATTCTATGGTGTAAGTCTTCAGGGATTAGTCATTTCCACTTGCCAGTGCCTTGCCTAGCAAGATTTGATGCAAAAATCATTTCTCCATCATGCCAGTTGGCAAAGGCTTGGGGTTGGGTTTTGTTCGGCAAACAGATGAGCCCTCTAAGGGTTAATTAGGAAGCGAGCCCCTTTCAGGGCCTGGGATTGTTTACTTCAATCGTTTTCACATGCAAAATGCCATGTTTCACTCGGGTACTAATTGTGCCTGACGGACCCATTATTTTGTAATCAGAGCAGTTTCTTGGCCAGCTCTCTGGGGGTTAATTAAGTGGATGAGGTAGTGCCCCGGATATTACCAGCAGACAGGACCCTTGAATTTCTCGCCACCCTTATTGGAGAACCTCCTGTTACTATGAACAAACAGGTTTCTCAGCACCAGCGGTGTTGCACACAGTTTGAGTTTATTAGATTACTGTACCAAGACAAGCCCGGCTGATCCATCCACGCAGTCTTGCCTGGCTTGGCCCGTCTCCGCTCACAGAGGTCTTGTACCAGTGGGCTCTGGACACCCCATCTGCATAGAGGGGTTTGCTGCAGAAGATGATTCCTGCCCCAGGTTAAATGTGTATACCTCCCGGCAATGTCAGTGTCTTTAAACCAAAGGCACTTAGAAGCTGGAAGAGCAGCAGTCTGCTTGGAACACACTGTATTAAACACAGCAAGAGCCCACAATGATTGGTAAGGCGATCAGACGTTTCTCTGATACTGTTAGGTCACTGTGGCTGCTAATGGGGGCTGACCTTGTAATCGGCCAGTTCTTTCCCCCTCATTTCTCCCTTCCCCCCGTGCTGAATTTCTAATTCCAGGCTGTGTAAAATGACTACACATTATTTTCTCTTATTTTTTTATTTTGCAACAAGCTTTGCTGGGATTTAATAACCAGGAGAGAGAATTGTGTATTGAGGTGTGAATGAGGAGAACGGTAGATACTAGAGCTCAAATGTCTAAGCTCTTCTGTATGTGGGGCCACTGGGGGAACCAGCAAACCAGCAAAAGGGATTTTTTTTTTAACCTGATGCTATAGCCTCAATCCCATATTATTAATTATAGTGAAGCATTTCTGTTGCATAGAGAATTGTCTGAACTGTAATCATAGGTGAACTTAAATCATAGATTTAAATAATCAAGATTATTTAAAAAATAATCTTGGAGAAGTATAAATTGCTTTTATCGACTTAGTTCTTGCACAAATTCTTTTTATCAGAAGGACTCGTTGTCTGAGGGTAGAAAATGTAATGTGATGGAAAGTACACATGATGGAGAGTAAAGACCTGAATTGTTTCTTCCATGAATAACCTGTGTAACTTGGGGCAGCTCACTTTACTTCAGTGAGTCTCAATTTCCTTATCTTTAAAATGGGAATAATAATACTGACCTACTTTCTGGATTGTTTTAAAAATCAAGCATAGTGCCTGGCATATAATATTATGTGAAACACTAGCTGATACAACTTAAAAAAAATTCCAGAAAAATGTTCCAAAGGGATTGTTTATAATCATGTGTAAGGCTTAAAAACAAAAATAGGATATTTTATTAATATTTATTTGATATTTTATTAAATATTTTATTTGAAAACAAAAACAGATATTTTATTGATTTCCTCCATTCCCATACACACAAACAATTATGAATTGTTACTAGCTATATTCTTCAACTCTGGATTGTTCCAGAAACTAGCTGGACACTGAGGGCTTCCTGTCGTAGGTCTGTAATTTCTTTCTGTCAGGGCAAGAGAATGTCAGAGCAAAGTTACATCCTTCTGAACTTGGGTAGAATTTTGCAGAATAAGGAGTCAACATAGTACTAAAAATACATTAGGTGTGAACCATGTCCAGAATAGGCAAATCTACAGAGACAGAAAGTAGATTCATGTTTGCCTAGGTCTGTAGGTGGGAAAAGTGAAGAGGAATGACTGCTAATGAGTGCAAGACTTTTCGGAGAATTGTTGAAAATGTGGTCATGGTTACACTACTCTATGGATATACTGAAAACCATTGAATGGTACATTTTATGTACGTGGTTTGTTTTAAATGTGAATTATATCTTGGCAAAGCTGTTATTCTAAAGAGGTACCTTTAGAAATTATACTTTCATACATATCTTAGGAAATGCAGTGCTAGAACTAAATAGATATTGATGGTTGTTTGACTCTAAAGTGGAAAATAGAGATTCCTCAGTTAAGTGTTCTAGGAGAAAAAAGGAAGCAATCAGAAGGTAGTCAGCACTCTTGTGGGCAGCACAGATCAATGCTGAGGAGGATGCTTTCCATGAAAATTGGATAAAGTGTATCAGCTTCAGATCTCAGTCTGAAGTTGTACCATCTCCTGCTTCTTTTTCAGTCTTGACTTATTTTTTTTCTGTCTGTTTCTGCACTTAAATATCTGGAGTCATCGAGCCTGTGCCTCTGAAAAGAGTAGACAAAGCATTGGCCTAAAGATTACTCACAATGAGACAGAATCCCTTTCATATCCCGCACCATCCCATTTTCCCCTAGCACTTAAGAAATATATAAATAATACATCTCATATAATAATATGCTTTATTTCAATATATAATGACTAGTGTATGTATACAATTACTACACACCCAAAAAATAAGGTGCTAAATAGTAGACTAGATTTGTTGGGTAATCTATATTACCAATGTCTTAGAAATTGCAATGTCTTTATCCCATCATCTACTAATCTCAGCTAATCTATTATAAGAATTAAGTTCATGTTTCAGAATTTCTTGATCAACTGGGAATTTTATGAGATTTTTTTCCCCCTAATTAGATCGTTACTGTGTTTACCTTTTAAATCGGCCTAAAGTTTATACTAGAAATTGGAGGAAAGTCAATTCCGGTGTCTCAGAAAGTAAAGCATCTGCCTGCAAAGCAGGAGACCCACTTTCAATCCCTGGGTTAGGAAGGTCCCCTGAAGAAGAAAATGGCAACCCACTCCAGTACTCTTGCCTGGAAAATCCCATGATGGAGGAGCCTGGTAGGCTACAGTCCATGGGATCACAAAGAGTTGGACATGACTGAGCGACTTCACTTTCACTTTCTTTCTGCTTATAGTTCATTTGTGCTTATGCAATTTGCCTTTTTGCTTTATCTTCAAACTGTGGTTTGCTTGCAAGGAAATTTTTAAAAGTCATTTTTCTACTTTGTAACATTTATTTAGTTTAAGCCTGGTAACAGAAATTAAAATTTAACTTAAAAAATTGCAGTGTGTTGAAAAACAAGGGATGAATTAGGTCTTTTAAAACTATTTTTATACCTGTGTATGCTAGGACTTCCTCTCTTGCCTAAAAATACCTTGGATGCCTTTTGCAATATCTTGTCACATATGAGTGATGAGAATGTTATATCCATAGAGATTAAAGGTTTTTTTCTTGATTATAGTATACACATATATAATTATAATAGATTTTCTTTTGAGCATGGCATTGATCTCATTATACCTCCCCTGCTACACTCCCTAGAAGTGAGAGCATCCTTTCTTGAAGACTACTAGAATTAATTTTGATGATGATATCATCAAGTATTTTGATCATTTAAACCTTTCCTATCAACTAGCAGTTGGAGTTATCCCCTGGCAAGCATAAGCAGCTAAGAGGAAAGACTTTCTGATTGGCACCACCACTCACAGAGAACTTACTCAATGTCAGGCACTGTGCTTTGTCTGTAGAGATATAAAAATGGCCAGATCATCTTTTGGCTTTAAAGTATCTCAAAATTTAACAGGGGAAATTAATCAATAAAAAGAGAGTTATGGTGTAGTGTGATCTATGCTATGATGTAACAGAACACAGGAGCAAAGAGGACATTAGGGAAGGTGTCAAGATTTAGCTAGTTTTTTTAAGAATAAGGAGTTAACTAGAAGGATAGCCTGGGGCTTCCTAAGTAGCTCTGTGGTTAAGAACCCTCCTGCTAATGCAGGAGATGTGGGTTCAATACCTGGGTCGGAAGATGCCCTGGAGGAAAACATGGCAACCCACTCCAGTGTTGCCACGGGGAAATCCCTTGGACAGAGGACCCTGGTGGGCAACAGACCACAGGGTCACTAAGAGTTGGACGTGACTGAGTGAGCACATATGCATGCAGAAGGGTAACCTAGACACAGAGAAGACCCTATCTGACTTTTACTAAAAACTTAGGAGGTAACAGGCTTAAAGACGAGTTAGTAAGTAGAACTGGTATTCAAATTTCTGTACTCTTGATTCTCCAACATGGTGACATATAAAGCGCATAAAAAGAGAGATCCGTTCTGTACTTGGATAGTTATTTTAATATGTATTAGCAACTGGCAGGCACTATCAGTGCAGTTGAGTTTCTTAGTCGACCCCATAGACTACAGCACACCAGGCTTCCCTGTACATCACCAGCTCCCGGAGCCTACTCAAACTCATGTTCAATCCATTGCTGATGCCATCCAACCATCTCATCCTCTGTCGTCCCCTTTTCCTCCTGCCTTCAACTTTCCCAGCATCAGGATTCTTTTCAAATGAGTCAGTTCTTTGCATCAGGTGGCCAAAGTATTGGAGTTTCAGCTTCAGCATCACTCCTTCCAGTGAATATTCAGGATTGATTTCCTTTAGGATGGACTGGTTGGATCTCCTTGCAGTCCAAGGGATTCTCAAGAGTCTTCTCCAACACCACAGTTCAAGCATCAATTCTTCTGCACTCAGCTTTCTCTATAGTCCAATACTCACATCCATACATGACCACTGTAAAAACCATAGCCTTGACTAGACAGACCTTTGTTGGCCAAGTAATGTCTCTGCTTTTTAATATGCTATCTAGGTTGGTCATAACTTTCCTTCCAAGGAGTAAGCGTCTTTTAATTTCATGGCTGCAGTCACCATCTGCAGTGATTTTGGAGCCCCAAAAAATAAAGTCTGACACTGTTTCCAGTGTCTCCCCATCTATTTCCCATGAAGTGATGGGACCAGATGCCATGATCTTAGTTTTCTGAATGTTGAGCTTTAAGCCAACTTCTTCACTCTCCTCTTTCACTTTCATCAAGAGGCTTTTTAGTTCCTCTTCACTTTCTGCCATAACGGTGGTGTCATCTGCATATCTGAGGTTATTGATATTTCTCCTGGCAATCTTGACTCCAGCTTGTGCTTCTTCCAGCCCAGCGTTTCTCATGATGTACTCTGCATATAAGTTAAATAAGCAGGGTGACAATATACAGCCTTGATGTACTCCTTTTCCTATTTGGAACCAGTCTGTTGTTCCATGTCCAGTTCTAACTGTTTATTCCTGACCTGCATATAGGTTTCTCAAGAGTCAGGTCAGGTGGTCTGATATTCCCATATCTTTCCAGTTCTAACTATTGCTTCTTGATCTGCATACAGATTTCTCAGGAGGCAGGTAAAGTGGCCTGGTATTCCCATCTCTTTAAGAATTTTCCACAGTTTGTTGTGATCCACAAAGTCAGAGGCTTTGGTTTAAGTCAATAAAGCAAAAGTAGATGTTTTCCTGGAACTCTTTTGCTTTTTAGATGATCCAGTGGATGTTGGCAATTTGACTTCTGGTTCCTCTGCCTTTTCTAAAACCAGCTTGAACTTCTGGAAGTTCACAGTTCACATACTTTTGAAGCCTGGCTTGGAGAATTTTGAGCATTACTTTACTAGCATGTGAGATGAGTGCAATTGTGCAGTAGTTTGAGCATTCTTTGGCATTGCCTTTCTTTGGTATTGGAATGAAAACTGACATTTTCCAGTCCTGTGGCCACTGCTGAGTTTTCCAAATTTGCTGGCATATTGAGTGCAGCACTTTCACAACATCATCTTTTAAGATTTGAAATAGCTCAACTGGAATTCCATCACCTCCACTAGCTTTGTTTATAGTGATGCTTTCTAAGGTCCACTTGACATCGCATTCCAGGATGTCAGACTCTAGGTGAGTGATCACACCATCATGGTTATCTGGGTCATGAAGATCTTTTTTGTATAGTTCTTCTGTGTAGTCTTGCTACCTCTTCTTAATATCTTCTGCTTCTGTTAGGTCCATACCATTTCTGTCCTTTATTGTGCTCATAAAAAGAGAGATCCCTTCTGTACTTGGATAGTTATTTTAATATGTATTAGCAACTGGCAAGCACTATATGCAGGCTCAATTTAACAACCTAGATTGGAATTTCCCAAAGTGTATCTTATAGAACACTCATTCCTGAAAATGTTTAGTAGTAAATGGTTCCATGGTTAAATAAGCTTAAGAAAGGCTGAATATTCTGTTTCCCTCATGTAGATTTAAAACACACATTAACATAGAGTTCTGAGAAGACCTGCAGTTTTAAAACAACAAACTTTGTTTAACTTAGTGGTTCCGAAATGAGTTAGGCATGTGATATGAAGTGAAGTGAAAGTCGCTCAGTCGTGTCCAACTCTTTGGGAACCCATGGACTGTCATGGAAATCTCCAGTCCAGAATCCTGGAGTGGCTAGCCTCTCCCTTCTCCAGGGGATCTTCCCAACCCAGAGATTGAACCCAATTCTCCTGCATTACAGTCAGATTCTTTACCAGCTGAGCCACACGGGAATCTTTCACCCCAAATAAATTGAACTAAAATGGTCATAGCCAATAACTTATCAGGAAAACAAGACAAACTGGCTTGGGTTAATTCAAATTTTTTGGTGGCTCATCAGTAATCTCATTCATAAATGTAACAGCTGCTATTTCGAAATGCAAATAACAAACATTATATCATCATGTAGATTTTAACTTTATTTTGTGATGTTCTTCAGTTAATTTCCACAGAAATTACTTCCGAGATTAACCTAAAGCAAGATAATCCCTTAAAATTGAATACCAAATTTTTGTAAAAAATTGTATGATATTCTAGTATAAGGTCATATCCATTCTATCATTCTGAGAAGAATGGGACTGTGTGAGTTTGCGTATGTCAAATATACTATGACACTTCATTATAAAACCAGTGCTAGCACCCCGACCTCTCTCTGTATAGACTGAGATCCTCTGGAGTTACAAGTGGCACAGATGCAACTTATGTAGGATTAAGCCATGGGTGCTGGTTCTTCTCTTTCATACACCAACGGAATGTCTGGTGTCAGCGCCAAGATCATTCTTAGGGCTGCAAATCCCCAAGTGTGTCTTCCCTGAAGGCTCCTGCCTGGCCTGACTGGCTTGGGTGACTCACTGTGCCAGGATTGGTGTACGTAGGCCTGGGTCATCTACAAACCCCTGGAACATCACTGGAATATGAAGGGGTGGGCCGTGGAGCAGATCAGATGAACCACATGAATATAATTTATTAAAGACTGTGGGAATGGATGTTTTCCCATGGAAAGGGTACTAGGACAGGAAAAAAAGTATACACTGTGAAAAAATTGGTACAGGAGATCTTATATATAAAGCAGAAATAGAGACACCGGCTTGGAGAACAAATGTGTGAATACCTAGGAGGAAAGGTGAGGGTGGGATGAATGGGGAGATTGGGATATATATACAGTACTGATACTATGTATAAAATAGATAGCCAATAAGAACCTATTGTATAGCTCAGGGAACTCTCCTCCATGCTCTGTGATGATCTGAATGGGCAGGAAATCTAAAACAGAGGGGATCTATGTATCCGTACAGCTGATTCCCTTTGCTGTACAGTGAAAATAACAACATTATAGAGCAACTACATTCCAATAAAAATTTAAAAATTAAACATTTGCCATACACCTACTCCTAAACCAATACAGGTTGTAACCACATAGACTAATTAAAACTTAGTCTTAAGTAGTTTAAGTGGTGAAAGTACAGCTTAGATAGTTAAAAAGGCTTTATTTTTAAACTTACTTTTTCTGAATCAAATTACTTCCAAAGGCTTCAAATGGAACTAAAGAAAGCTATTTACATTTTTAAGAGAAACAGAAATTTTGAGTATATATCTTTAAAAAAAGACAATTAAAAGTTTGAAGTAACATAGCAGATGGTTGAGGAAAAAGTTTTCCTAAGTTTTTTCTCCCATAAAAACCTAACTAAAACTCAAAAGCAAGGCTACTTTTTTTTTATAAAAATTCATGAATAGATGAAAAATTATGAGAAAAATTTGTTGAAATCTTATCATCCTAATGAAGAGTCCCATTCAAAATGGAAGCCACGAAATGACTTCATAGTTTAGTAAGTGGGGCTCTAGTCCCCCTATTACGTAAGTTCAACTGTTTTATGCAAGCAGTCTTGCTGTAAATGCCCTTATACAACAGAGATACAATATTAAACATGGCAAAAGTGGGCAGTGCCTACAATGGCCTGGCCCTTCAGAGTCCATGGCTGGGACTTGTTCCTTGAGAAGCTCTTTCCTCACCACCTGTGTCTACTCTCTCAAAACACTACAGAGCTATTTAAAAACAGAGGAGAAGACCATACTTGTGCATGGAAAAGGAAAATAATTTGAGGCCTTCTTATTCATAAGGAGCTAAGTCTGCAGGAATGTAAGAAGTTAATTCATACATGAAGATACATCAGAAGGAAAAGATGGAAAGAATTTTCAGCATTTTGCTTTAAAGTATATTCTTTAAGTAAAGCACACTATGATTTCTGCAAATTCTTGATTGAAATCTAGGTTCCCTTTTGGGAATTGTATATTTTATTGGAGGTGTGTGTGGGTTTTTTTTATTTTTGGTTTGTTCTAACCAGAAAGCAAGCTATGTTTTGGTAAAGCCCATGTAAGGGAATTTACATTTTTAGAGAAAAGGAGAAAACATGTTCATTTATATAGCACTGGAGTATGAGGCCTGCAAAAAAATGGAGGAACATTTGAAAATAGAGCTTAGATAGTTAAAAAGGCTGTATTTCTAAAATAACAGTACAAAAATCCAAAGCTTAGGCTTAGCATAAAAACTTAAGGTTATAGTGAAAATTAAAGATCTTTAGAGATTATATTCTGTAATGTGATCATCTCTACTTCAAATTCAATACCCACAGATAATATCAATATGATACCTTTGGTTTTTATGTATAAAACTATTTGCTATACTTTTTAATAAATAAGTTTATAGAGCAATAAGACCTGTTCACCAAAGGGAAGGCAAATTCAAATTAATGCCTGTTCCTTGTTTTATTTTATTTTAGAGGTAAGGAGTGGGGTGATAAACAAATTTCTTGTTTCTAAAATTTTGATAAATATAGATTGTGAAACTTCACACTTTAATCAGTAAATATATATTACTCCTCTAAAACCCATAATAGATGCTATGTTAATTAAGGTATAGCTAGGACAAAGGTTCTGTATACTTATGTGGGTGTGGCAATAACACATGGAGGCTAAGGCAGGTCTTTTCAAACATACCTTTTATCAACTACTATTGATCTTTCTACATACTCTGTAGCCTCTGAAAGTGTTAAAAATAGCCAAACCAATAAACGTGTCAAGTCACAAGGAAAGACGGGCAACCACAGCTCCTCTAGCTCAACTAAGTGAAAGAAAGAGAAGGTTCCTGGTCCTCCAGGAATTTGTATGTCTGGCCCTCTTTCTTTTCTTGTGGTCATTACTTCTTTTGCTGTGCTACTGATGAGTACATGAAGGGCCCAGGTTCCCAATGATCCTCTCAGCATCAACATCTTGAGTTCTACTCCAAGTACCCTCCATTTCTCTCCAGGGTCCCACCTCCCCATCATACCTCTGCACACCTCTATTATACCAAAAAATCCACTCCCAGGATTTTGTTTCTGTCAACTGTGCTACAAACCTTCCCCTCCACAGGGTGCTGGGTCAGTGGGAGAAGGTGGAGTCAGAGGTGTCTGTAATGAGGATACACTTTTGAATGGTACCATTAGCTAGCAGAGGGGATAAAGTTTTCACCGAAGTGACAAATGGGTCAGCATTCCCCATGGCCCTAAAAGACAAGATATCTAAGGGATTCATTTTCCATAGAGTGACCTGGACAAATCTCATGAACATGGTGTAATAGAATCAGTTTTTGGAGCTTTGCCTTGAATCACACAATTTTGTGACCTCCCCAAATAAGAAACTTTGAGCTTCATTCTCCTCATCTCTGCAACACAAATTAACTTATTCATTCAATATGTAATTATTCAGCACTTGTGACACATCTTGTGCTAAGTCCTGGAGACAGAAGCACTTAGAACATAACCTCAACAACTGGTAACTAATACTAAGCACAGACTAGGTAGTAATTGCCCTTCCTTTCTCCCCCATGGCTATTGTTCATCAATAGTTGTATATATTTTATTGAACATTTGTCCTGTGGCTAGTTGTAGAAAAATGACAACAATAATTGTAACAAAAGGCAGGAGCCATAGTCCCCAGTTGCAAACAGCTCATGGTCTGAGAAGACACAATCAGCTCTGAAAGTGGAGAGTAGCTCAGATTCTTTCCTGCCTTTGGCATTTAAATCTCTATTCTTTAAAAGTTCCAATATCCACTTCCAACATAGACCTATTATTAAATCAGAATCTCACATTCTCTTTGCCTATTGTTGCTGCTGCTGGATCCACTCTCTTCCCATCCCTGTCATCTAATTCTTGCCCCTTCTTCTGGACTTAGTGTAGAAGTCACTTACTCTGCTAAGCCTTTCCTGACTCCACATTGTGTTAGGAAGCCTCCCTGGGACTCCCATTACACCTTACATTTTCCCTCTCTAAGACTAATCACATGGCCTGCTTATGTATCATTCTGTATTCCTCTCTGGACTATCCAGTTCAGTTCAGTCACTCAGTCATGTCCGACTGTTTGCAACCCCGTGGACTGCAGCACGCCAGACCTCCCTGTCCATCACCAACTCCCAGAGCCTACTTAAACTCATGTCCATCTGGTCTCTGATACCATCCAACCATCTCATCCTCTGTCATCTCCTTCTCCTCCCTCCTTTAGTCTTTCCCAGCATCAGGGTCTTTTCAAATGAGTCAGCTCTTTGCATCAGGTGGCCAAAGTATTGGAGTTTCAGCTTCAGCATCAGTCCTTCCAATGAACACCCAGGACTGATCTCCTTTAGGATGGACTGGATGGATCTCCTTGCAGTCCAAGGGGCTCTCAAGAGTCTTCTCCAACACCACAGTTCAAAAGCATCAATTCTTGAGCACTCAGCTTTCTTTAAAGTCCAATTCTGACATCCATACATGACTACTGGTAAAACCATAGCTTTGACTAGATGGACCTTTGTTGGTAAAGTAATGTCTCTGCTTTTTAATAGTCTATCTAGGGTGGTCATAGCTTTTCTTCCAAGGAGCAAGCATCTTTTAATTTAATAGCTGCAGTCACCATCTGCAGTGATTTGGGAGCCCCCAAAAATAAAGTCTGTCACAGTTTCCATTGTTTCCCCATCTACTTGCCATGAAGTGATGGGGCCAGATGCCATGATCATACTTTTCGGAATGTTGAGTTTAACTTTTGCACTCTTTTCTTTCACTTTCATCAAGAGGCTCTTTAGTTCTTCGCTTTCTGCCATAAGGGTGGTGTCATCTGCGTATCTGAGGTTATTGATATTTCTCCTGGGAATCTTGACTCCAGCTTGTGTTTCATCCAGCCTGGCATTCCGCATGATGTACTCTGCATATAAGTTAAATAAACAGGGTGACAACATAGAGCCTTGACATACTCCTTTCCCTATTTGGAACCAGTCTGTAGTTCCATGTCCAGTTCTGACTGTTGCCTCTTGATCTGCACACAGATTTCTCAGGAGGCAGGTAAAGTGGTGTGGTAGTCCCATCTCTTTCAGAATTTTCTACAGTTCTTTGAGATCCACACAGTCAAAGGCTTTGGTGTAGTCAATAAAGCAAAAGTAGATGTTTTTCTGGAACTCTCTTGCTTTTTCTATGATCCAGCAGATGTTGGCAATTTGATCTCTGGTTCCTCTTCTTTTCTATATCCAACTTCTCAGGAAGTCCACAGTTCACGTATTATTGAATGCTAGCTTGGGAGAATTTTGAGCATTACTTTGCTAGCATGTGAGATGAGTGCAATTGTGCAGTAGTTTGAACATTCTTCAGCATTGCCTTTGTTTCGGATTGGAATGAAAACTGACCTTTTCCAGTCCTATGGCCACTGCTGAGTTGTTCGATTTGCTGGCATATTGAGTGCAGCACTTTCACAGCATCATGTTTTAGGATTTGAAATAGCTCAACTGGAACTCCATCACCTCCACTAGCTTTGTTCATAGTGATGCTTCCTAAGGCCCACTTGACTTCATATTCCAGGATGTTTGACTCTAGATGAGTGATCACACCATCGTGCTTATCTGGGTCATGAAGATCTTTTTTGTATAGTTCTTCTGTGTATTCTTGCCACCTCTTCTTAATATCTTCTGCTTTTGTAGGTCCATACCATTTCTGTCCTTTATTGTGCTCATCTTTTCGTGAAATGTTCCCTTTGTATTTCTCATTTTCCTGAAGAGCTCTCTAGTCTTTCCCATTCTGTTGTTTTCCTCTGTTTCTTTGCACTGATCTCTGAACTATAGGCTTCATGTGAACAGGATGCACAACTCTCCTACCATTCTTCTCTCCGTTTTCTACATAGTGCCAAGCATATAGTAGATGCTTAATAAATATCTGTTGACTTGAATTTATATGAACACATACATTTGTTTATGCTGAAACACTATAAGTAAACTGTGGTATCCACTATCTAGCCCTTGCAAGCATGAATTACTGTCACATAGAATTTCCATATAATTGATATTTTCCTCTGAGGAAACCTTTTCATGCCAAATTTCATACATTTGAGAATTAATGGATGTCTCTTCTTTCCTACTTACCTTGGCCTTTAAGGGGCGTCAATTCATTATCTGTGATTGTAGCGCCCTTCCTGTCAGACAGCTTGGGTGTAAATAGCAGAGACTTTGCTAACTGAAAGAGTTTTAATTTCTCAGTCCCACCCTGGAGGATGCATGCCATAACTTCACAAAAGAAATTTATGCCGTACAATTAAGTGTCTGCTCTTGTGATTGGTGGGGGCTTTCCTGGTGGCTCAGTGGAAAAGAATCCACCTGCCAATGAAGGAGACACAGATTCAATCCCTGGATAGGAAAGATCCATAGGAAAAGGAAATGATAACCCTCTCCAGTATTCTTGCCTGGGAAATCCCATGGACAGAGGAGCCTGGTGAGCACAGTCCATGGGGTCACAAAGAGTCGGACAGCCTGAGTGAGTGACAGAGCAACAAATCGTGATTGGTAAAAGACTTCCTGGGAAGTATCCTGTCTTCTCTGGCAGATGGTGCTAAAGCCAGTCCTGGAGTATCTCAGAAACTGTTGTGCTCAGTAGTGAAAACCAGAGGTCCCCAAACTAAGCCCTTCTTGGCAGCACCCATGTTCCCTACGCTGGAGCCTGCCTCCTATTCATGAGGTGTGAGCAATGTGGTTTGTGTTGAAGTGGAAATAATGTTGTTCGAATGATAGCCTAATAAACAAGTGATTACTTCTAATTGCTGGCATTAGGACTTCACATTCCCATTCTCCAGGGTTATTGTTGTTTTTGTTATTAAGCAGCTCTCCCACTTGCAACACTTTCCAACTTTGTCAAAGATCAAGTTGCCATAGGAATAAATGGGGGTTTATCTTTTTCAGAATTCATACTTTTATTTGCTCAATTCACTGTGGAGAACCGCATGCTTCTTTAATGAATTAAAATTTAAATCTGGATCACTGACTGGGCCCAGTTCACCCACTACTGATGCACAGCTCCTTAGCGTATCAAAGTGAGGGGAGCTCAGAGAGCACAGAGCAGGAGACAGCCCTAACTCTATAATGAGAGAGGGGACACAATGCCTGTGGAGCCCAGGGTAATTGTGATTTTGAATATTCTGTACTTATTTTTATTGTTAGGTACAAGAAATTGCAACACTTTTCTGTGCAAGCTTTGTCCCCGAGACTCCCTTGCATAATTTTAGACAGACTGTGTATATCCTATTTTTTTTTTAATTTGGTTTCTATGAAAAGTCTATATTTGTTCTTGATCAGCTCTTTGTTTAACTATTTGTTGTTGTTCAGTCGTGAAGTCACATCCGACTTTCCCTGACCCCATGAACTGCAGCATGCCAGGCTCCTCTGTCCTCTGCTTTCTCCCAGAGTGTGCTCAAATTCATGTTCATGGAGTCAGTGATGCTATCTAATCATCTCATCGTCTGCTGCAAATTCTTCAGATTCCAATGATGCTGAATTATTGGAAAGAAGGGTGATATAGAAGGAAAATAGTACTTTGGAATTTGAAAGAGTAGACTTGGAATTCAGCTATAGCATTAGGCAAGGTTCTAAATCTCACCAAAACTCCCTTTCAGGTGTATTGCAAAGATTAAATGAAATCATAAATGACAGTTGAATGAGATCACTGGGATGTATTCAGCTCCAAGAGGCAGAGGCTTATATCTGTTCACAGCTGTGTCTCCAGTTTCTGGAACAGAGACTGGTACATAGTAATAAATACATTTGGGATAAATTAATATCATGTATGCATAATACCAGCCATAGTTCTTGGTACATAGGAGTATTCAATAAATGGAAGTTGCTAGGATTGTTTCCAGAATTCATGGAAGACAGGATAAATCAATACAATAGACAAGATTTCAGATTGTAGAATGCTTTAGAGAGAGACTTTGAAAATGGGTTAACTTTTCTGCAGGAGGTATTTGTCATATGTGTTATGAAATTATCCCAATGATATGTCTGAGTGTATCCTTTTTTATGGCCTCAGCCTTCCCACTGGAGAAAACAAAATTATACTGGCTGATTGTGCAGAGTTTTGACATCAAAGGTGTCTGTTTCCAGATAACCTGGAATATGGCTCACTTAACTGTCAGAGCCAGAACTCTTTGCAGAGTAAAGGTTTTCACAGAGCGTCATGTGTAGGAGAATGAAACCATGGAGAAAATCTTGGAAGAAGAGTTTACCTAAACAACTTTGTGTCATCCTTCTTAAATTTCTTCTACACTTGTTACTGATTTGGACTTTTATATGCTATCATTTTTGATGATTTTAGTTGAAGGAAGAAAGACTAATAAAATGAATATAAAATAAATTTAAAATTACAGATTTGAACATTTTGTCACATTCACACTTGTGCTCTCTACATATATATTCACACATATATTCATATAATATATAATTCATATAATATGTGCATATATATTCATATAATATCTGTATATGAAATGCATATCATCATATGAAATGCAAAAATATTTTAAATAGCATAAATTAAAAAAAATAGCATAAATGTTTGTAAATAAGTTATGGACATCATGACTTATTACCCTATTTAACTACTTCAGTATCTATGTCCAAATACCTAGAACTCTCCTCTACATAACCACAATATCATTAGTATACCTAAGACATTTAACAATGATATGATAATATTATTTGATTTGTTTCATACTCAAAATTTCCCAGTTATTATGTTAATGTCCTTTTAACTATTCCTTGGCAGTGGGGGTCATTAGTATCCAACCAACAACCAATGATCATACCTAGCATTTAATTTTCATGCCTCTTCAGTGTCCTTCAACATTGAACTTGTTCTCTTTTTAAAAAACCTTTCACAATATTAATACTTATGAAAAGTCAGATTGTCTTCCAGAATATCTCCTAATTGGGATTTGTCTGATCATTTCCTCATGAAATAATTCCTTTATTTGCGTCACAATTAGATATTTAATTGTTTTTGTTAAGAATCCAGATAGTTGGCTGTATACAACAAAACTGTATTTCCTTCATTTTTATTTTATGTCTTTCCTGCCAGAAAGTGAGCTCTTTACAGAGAGGGGTCTTGTCTTGTTCATCTTGGTAACCTCAGAACTCAGCAGTGCCTGGCATATGCAGGTACTCAGTTACTCATTATCTTCCTCAACCTGCTCCTCCTTTTCATATTAGTTGCTGTATCACCATCCACTTAACCACCCATTCTAGCCAGCTAGCTATGTTGACACCTCACTTTCCTCTCCTTTTCCTCCCACCTTTAAATAATCACAAAGTCCTACCTGTTATACCTGCTGACTATTTCTCCAAACTTCCCTTCACTTCCATTCCCATGTTAGGCCTTCAGCATCCTCTCCAGAATTATTCAAGCAACCCACTAAGTGTCCTCCTTACTGTAGGTCTCCACCCCATCAAATCTAACTTCTAGTCAGTTTTCAGAGTGACCCACTTAAAAAGCAAACCTAACTATATTGTTTTCCTGGTTAAAATCCTTCAGAGGCAGCAGTGATTTATGGTGTGAGGTCCAGGCTCTTTAGTTCGATAAAGAAGCCCTCTATGATCTGAGTGCCTCCTGTCTCATCCTGCCTTGTACCTGTTGGTCCGGCGACACTGAAATCCTTGGAACAGCGCTTCATCTGTTGAGGGCCAGCTCCTTGTCAGGCACATCAGAGCTTCCTTTACATACACAGTCTCCTCTAGTCCTTATGTCAGTGTGTGAGGTAGGTGGAGTTCTTTGCATTGTATAGATGAGGAAATGCTTTGCATTACCCAGTTAATAATGGTAGAAACAGGTCTTAAACATACCCTGAGTGCTTTGCCTTTTCTACCCTGCTAAGGTCGTCTCTACTCACCATGCTCTCTCTCACCTTCCTGCCTGCTCTCTGCTTCTTTCCACCAGCCACTTGTCATATTGGTAACTCTGCTAATTCTGTAGAACTCAGAGCTAGTATCTATTATTACCACTTGTGATGGGTTAGATACCTCCTTGGTATTTTTTAAATAGCCTGGTATAACTCTAGTGCTATACCTACATTATAATTTTTCAACTCATTTTTTTTCTCTTTGTTTATTTTTATTAGTTGGAGGCTAACTACTTCACATCATTTCAGTGGGTTTTGTCATACATTGACATGAATCAGCCATGGAGTTACACATATTCCCCATCCCGATCCCCCCTCCCACCTCCCTCTCCACCCGATTCCTCTGGGTCTTCCCAGTGCACCAGGCCCGAGCACTTGTCTCATGCATCCCACCTGGGCTGGTGATCTGTTTCACTATAGATAATATACATGCTGTTCTCTCGAAACATCCCACCCTCGCCTTCTCCCACAGAGTCCAAAAGTCTGTTCTGTATTTCTGTGTCTCTTTTTCTGTTTTGCATATAGGGTTATCATTACCATCTTTCTAAATTCCATATATATGTGTTAGTATGCTGTAATGTTCTTTGTCTTTCTGGCTTACTTCACTCTGTATAATGGGCTCCAGTTTCATCCATCTCATTAGAACTGATTCAAATGAATTCTTTTTAACAGCTGAGTAATATTCCATGGTGTATATGTACCATAGCTTCCTTATCCATTCATCTGCTGATGGGCATCTAGGTTGCTTCCATGTCCTGGCTATTATAAACAGTGCTGCGATGAACATTGGGGTGCACGTGTCTCTTTCAGATCTGGTTTCCTCAGGGTGTATGCCCAGAAGTGGGATTGCTGGGTCATATGGCAGTTCTATTTCCAGTTTTTTAAGGAATCTCCACACTGTTCTCCACAGTGGCTGTATTAGTTTGCATTCCCACCAACAGTGTAAGAGGGTTCCCTTTTCTCCACACCCTCTCCAGCATTTATTGCTTGTAGACTTTTGGATAGCAGCCATCCTGACTGGCATGTAATGGTACCTCATTGTGGTTTTGATTTGCATTTCTCTAATAATGAGTGATGTTGAGCATCTTTTCATGTGTTTGTTAGCCATCTGTATGTCTTCTTTGGAGAAATGTCTGTTTAGTTCTTTGGCCCACTTTTTGATTGGGTCATTTATTTTTCTGGAATTGAGCTTCAGGAGTTGCTTGTATATTTTTGAGATTAATCCTTTGTCTGTTGCTTCATTTGGCACAAAGACAGAAATATAGATCAATGGAACAGAATAGAAAGCCCAGAGATAAATCCACGAACCTATGGACACCTTATCTTCGACAAAGGAGGCAAAGATATACAATGGAAAAAAGACAACCTCTTTAACAAGTGGTGCTGGGAAAACTGGTCAACCACTTGTAAAAGAATGAAACTAGAACACCTTCTAACACCATACACAAAAATAAACTCAGAATGGATTAAAGATCTAAATGTAAGACCAGAAACTATAAAACTCCTAGAGGAGAACATAGGCAAAACACTCTCCGACATAAATCACAGCAGGATCCTCTATGACCCACCTCCCAGAATATTGGAAATAAAAGCAAAAACAAACAAATGGGACCTAATGAAACTTAAAAGCTTTTGCACAACAAAGGAAACTATAAGTAAGGTGAAAAGACAGCCCTCAGATTGGGAGAAAATAATAGCAAATGAATCAACTCATTTTTTATTGAAGCATAGCTGCTTTGGGCTTCCCTTGTGGCTCAGATGGTAAAGAATCCACCTGCAATGCAGGAGACTAGGTTCCATCCCTGGGTTGGGAAGATCCACTGGAGAAGGGAATGGCTACCCACTCCAATATTCTTGCCTGGAGTAGTCCATGGACAGAGGAGTCTGATGGACAACAATCCATGGGGTTGCAAAGAATCAGACATAACCGAGCAGCTAACGCTTTCACTTTTTTCAGAGTTGCTTTATAATGTTGTGTTAGTTTCGACTGCATAGCAAAGTGAATTACTGTACATATACATTTATCTCCTCTGTTTTTGGATTTCCTTCCCAGTCAGGTCACCACAGAGCCCTGAGTACAGTTCCCTGAAATACAGTAGATTTTCGTTAGTTATCTATTTTATATATATATATGGTACATGATATATACATATCAATCCCAATTTTCCAGCTTATCTCAGCCCTCCTTTCCCCACTCGGTGTACTATGTTAGACAGTGTCATGCAGAGTGAAGTAAGTTAGAAAGAGAAAAACAAATATCGTACATTAACGTGTTATGTGTGAAATCTAGAAAAATGGCACAGATGATCTTATTTGCAAAACAGATGTAGAGGCACAGACATAAAGAACATACATTAGAATTTAATGATGACTTTATATGTCTGTATGTCTGTCTGTCCTATTCCACCACCAGAGCCGAGACCATATTATTTATTACTATTTATTCAGAGTAGAGTCAAAGTAACAGTAAATATTTGCTGGTTCAATATGGGGGAGGGAATGGCAACCCACTCCAGTTTTCTTGCCTGGAGAATCCCTTGGACTGTGGAGTCTCGAAGGCTATAGTCCATGTGATCGCAGAGCCGGACACGGCTGAGCGGCAGCGGGTCGGTGTGTGGGTGATGAGGAAGCGCAGAACTCTGGCTGTTGCCCTGTTGCACATTGCTGACTTGTGTAAAGACTTTGTGTATACTTAGCAAGTTTTGAGACACACATTTTCAGTTGAAAGAGATACCTAAATTGTGTGACAGAGCCCAAATTCAGTATTACCTTTAATTTATACTAGAAACAGGATGTAAAACTTCTCAAGAATCATGCTTAAATAAGTGATAATTTAGAATTAAAGTA
This sequence comes from Dama dama, assembly GCF_033118175.1. Lineage (NCBI taxonomy): Eukaryota > Metazoa > Chordata > Mammalia > Artiodactyla > Cervidae > Dama > Dama dama. The sequence goes on from NC_083709.1 coordinate 25,124,443, forward strand.
ATGTTCCTCTAATACTGTTAGTCCTGTATGCATTTTATATACACCCACATTTACTTTATTACGTTCAGGACAACATACATCCTGTGTGCATGTAAAATGCGAAAAGAAGACAGCATACATGAGCTATTTTCATTAATGATAGTGTTTGAAACATGTCTATATAATTCTTCATGTCTTCACAATTATCATTTTAATTATTATGTAATATTTTGCTGAATTGATTTTTATTAAATCTCTTTCTCTAATCTTGGACATTTATGCTTTTTTCAGTCTTTTGGAATCATAGATAGCTATTCTGGGTATAGGTTTTTGTCATTAAGAGAAATTCTGGAGTCTAAAATTTGGATCAGATTATATACATCTTTATTATTCTTAATATACTGCCTTCCATAAAAAGATATATCAATTAAATGACCATTATAAATAAGTGAAAAGAACAGATTCCTTAAATATTAACCAGCAATAAATACCATTTTAAACATTTATTAGCTATTTATATAGGTGATTAAAGGTATCTTCAGGCTTCACTAAGGATGGTCTTCTGTATTTCTTGCTAACTTATATGTCGCTATGTAATTTTTGTACTGTTATTGCTTATTTGATTTTTAGGTTCTTGAGGTTTACCTTCAGAATTTGAATGTACTCTTCTTATAAATCTTCATTTGTCTGACATTTTCAGTGCAAATATTTTTCTGACTCAGTTATTTTTATATCACAAAATGTAACTTGCATCATTTTCTCCTTCACAGTCTTTCAGTTTTTGCGTTTTCAGTTGTGGCGGCACACCCCTCTGTGTTTCCTCTGTGGATTCTTATGTAAGGTGTAGCTCTGCACCTTGGTTTTCTAAATTGTTGTATTTTACCTTAATACAATTGATTAAATCAGTCCTTTTTGTCCCTCCATTTGGGAAAACTGACTTCACTTTCTGCATACCTTTTGGGTCTATTTCTGATGTCTCCACTTTTTCCAGTTGGTGTGTCTTTCCATGTTTATGCCAACACCACAGCTTTAAGTTTTAATGCTTTTGTGTAAGTTTCCATCTGGTATGACTAGACTTCCTTCTCTCTTCTCCTTTTCAGATTGCCTAACAGTGCTTTGCCTCTTCTCATTTTTTCATGTAAATTTTGTTGCAATTTAAAAAATCATATCATCGTTTTGATTGAAAGTGTGCTAAGTCTGTAAATCTCCATGGATTGAACAGATAGATTGATAATTTCCAGTCTCACCAAGGCAAAAACTATAATTAATTTTTTAGAAGCTTCTAATAAGGCTTTGTAGTTTTCTGTAAAGACTTTTGCTCTTACTTTGTACAGTATAAACCTTACCTGGGATGGTAGAGAATCCAACTGCTCTGTAGGAGCTGGGTTCAATCCCTGGGTTGGGAAGATCCCTTGAAGAAGGGAATGGCAACCCACTCCAGTATTCTTGGCTGGAGAATTCCATGAACAGAGGAGCCTGGTGGGTTACAGTCCATGGGGTCATTAAGAGTCAAACACAACTGAGTGACTAACAGTGTTTTGGGTTGCTTTTAATAAAATAATAATGACTAACATTTACTAAGCGTGTAATATGCACAGGACATTATGCTAAGTGTTTTGTATATAGTATCTCCTGAAAGACCTCTGTGAGGTAGCTACTGTTACCACCATGCCTATGAGGAAGCTGAGGTTTAGGTTGGTCACGTAATTTGTTGATGGCTACATAGCTGTTAAATAGAGATATGATTTGCAACCAGGACAGTCTGACTTCAAAAGTAGTGCAATTAACCACCATCCTATACTTTGTAAATGGAAGTTATGCTCTACTGAGATAATGAATTAAAATAGTAAAATAAAAGCAAGAATAAAATAAAAGCCAGAATAAAAGCAAGATTCTTGTGCCAAGGTCAATATTTCAAATGGATAAGGAAAGATATCTGTTCATAATATAAAAAATAGAGTTCAGGTCTTCTACAGAGTATCAACTAATAAAGTGGTATTGTTGCTCTAGACAAAGTAATAAAACCCAGTTCTTTGTTAATGGATATATGATGTCAGCTTATGGAAAGAAGACAGTATCACTAGATAGATCCACTGATAGTGGATTAGTATCTAAAATATTGTGTTCTCAGCCCCCTGTTTTGAGAGTGGTCTTTATAACAAGACACTTCATCAGAGGATGATAATATGGTAGATAAAGAGGAATTATGTAGAATAAACAGCTAAAGGATGGAAACTTTCAGCTTGGTTAAGGGAAGATATTGGAAGCATTGTTTAGTGCAGAAAGGAATAGACATATAGCGAACAAAGATTTTAAGGAGACAGACTTTGACTCCAATAAATTCTTATAAAATTAGCCTGTGTAATAGGGAAACTGGCTTCCTTGCAATTTAGTGAGTGTATCATCCTTTGAATTATTTGAGCAGATAATAAAGATTACAGAAAAGTGATTCCTGAATTGCAAAAGAAGTTGATGTAGATTAATGGTTTTTCAAGAGCAAGTCCATGAACAGTAGCATCAGTCAGAAACCAAGGTTGTTATAAATGCAAATTAGAGGACCCCACTCTGGACTAAGAAATCAGAAACACAGATGAGGCAGTAATCTGTTTTAACCAGTCATCCAGGTGATTGCTGATGCATGCTAAAATTTGAGAACTGCTAACCTAGGTAAACTCTGTATTTGTGTGTGTTTCAGTCACTCAGTCTTATCTGACTCTTTGCAACCCCCTGGGGGCTGTAGCCTGCCAGGCTCCTCTGTCCATGGTATTCTCCAGGCAGGAATACTAGAGTGAGTAGCCATTCTCTAGAAGATCTTCCCAACCCAGGGCTTGAACCCAGGTCTTCTGCATTGCAGGTGAATTTTTTACCATCTGAGCCACTAGGCAAGTCCAGATAAAGTCTGATGTTTCGTTTTGTTTTTAAACTCTAAACTTCAGATCTTCTTAGTATTTGTCATGCAGTACACTTATACATGTCAATGCGAAACCAACCATGTACTACATCTAAGGGAAGTTTATTGTTGAAATCAAAAAGGAACCTCATTATAAAGTGGTTTCATCCAACAGATGACTTCATGATGTCAACTGTGAGATGGTGTTGCAGCTGAACTTCAAGTATCCCAATAAATATTTGAAAGTGTCTCATACATACACACCACGCTGTGTCCACTAGTGAAAGTGTGGCATACCCTCGTTATATGTGTATTTTTTCCCCAAATGATAGATGTATAAATGCAAATTGGCACACTAGTTTCATGCCTTTATATCCATCATCAAACTGAAGTCCTTTGGAGGTGATTTGGAGTATATGGGAAAAACTGAAATTTCTTATAGCTGGGGAACAATGGATGTTGAATTCCCTTTACCACTTATCTGCCCCTTCCACCATGCTGTGAGTTCCTTTGGCATTGGAGCCATATCTTATCCATCGTTGTATTTCCCATGGTGATTAGTGCAATGCCTGTGAAACGTTAGTGCTCAATCATTGCTTATTTAACATAATGGATTTAAGGTAATAAGTTCTGCAGTTTGGAAAATATGTTTTTCATACAAAGTATTATGATTAAAGGAGACAGAGAAGACCTGAACCCTAGGCTGCCCAAATTGAACACAACTACTGTGTACTTTTTGTGATTTCTGCACATTTGTTTGTACAGATTACATTTATAAATGACTTGGTCTTTTCTCACATTTTTTTGGAAGCTTTGTTTTATATGATTATAATCATACTTTGAATTCTGTGGATTAGGGAATCCTTTGCACTGTGGATTAGGGAATCAGAACATGATACACTTACCCGTGCAGAGAGAATACAGCTTTTTATTTTATTTATTTATTTATTTTAGAATACAGCTTTTTAAATTTCTGGAGCCAACTTGATCTTTCTCATCAATCTAGTAGGTAATTGGAAAAGCTGACAATTGATGATAGCTTGGTATTCTCCAGCTAAACAGTCTGTATGTGTGAAATAGTAAGTTCAACTCTGCCTTTGACGGTTGGGTTTAATAATTCCATGGTTGATTGAGTTTATTAAAGATAAATGCCCAGTGTTTTAGAGCTCTGTTCCCCCCTTGTCTTCCTTCCAAGATGGCATCTGAGGGGGGTTTGGGGGGTGGGTAATGGGTTGGAGTGAGCAGGTAAATGGCTTATATAAGACCATGGTAACGAGGGAAGAGCTCTCGGGCGTTTTCACTTACTCCAATGTCTGGCTTCTACTGGTTCACTGGCCTTCTCAGAAAGCCCACATCCACTCTCCTGAGCCCGTTGAGACATTGAGGCCCCCGGAATGGAGCATACATGCAGTATTCGGAGGGAGTCAGAACTCTTTTCAGGTCACCTGTCTAGCCATCTTCATCAACCAGTTTTACACCATCCTTCCTGTATTACTTGGGATGTGGTACTGAGTTGAGGTGAGATTCTTTCAAATGGAAAAAAAGCAACACTTTCTCTTCAACCTATAGGAGAGTCCCCCCAACCTTCAAATATCTGCCTCAGAGAAGTCAGGACACATGAGCATCCCAGCTTCTTCCTCAAATTCTTCTCCCTTCTTTGTGGATAGAAGGGTCCTTTCCTCTTCCTGTCTGGTTAGAACTACCATATCATGTTGCCTATTTTGCATTTTCTGTGCACTTAAAAAACTGAAACCAAACAAGAGAACACTTGAATAAGGCCAAACTTTTGACATGAAGAAAAGGAAACTTAAAAATGGTGCACTGGGAAGACCCAGAGGAATTGGGTGGAGAGGGAGGTGGGAGGGGGGATCGGGATGGGGAATACGTGTAAATCCATGGCTGATTCATGTCAATGTATGACAAAACCCACTGAAATGATGTGAAGTAATTAGCCTCCAACTAATAAAAAATAAATAAAATAAAAAAAAAAATGTAGAAACCCATGCTGTTGATCCACACACTTGGCTTTCAGATTGTCCCTGTTCTTAGGAAGGCCTGTTGTGACACTGAAGGCTGACCCACAATGCCACAATGTCTGGGGCAATCTCCATTCTCTGCTTCCCTGAAGTACCAAGTGCTCAGCTACAACTTATCATGATTTTGGGGGGAAATAAAATGTCTGGGCTTCCCTGGTAGCTCAGTGGTAAAGAATCTGCCTGCCAATGCAGGGTATGTGGGTTTGATTCCTGGGTCAGGAAGATTAACTGGAGGAGGAAATGGCAACCCCCTCAAGTATTCTTACCTAGAGAATTCCATGGACAGAGGGCCTGGCAGGCTACGGTCCATAGGGCCACAGAGAGTTGGACACGACTTAGTGGCTAAATAACAACAACAGAAATATGCCCATTAACATTTTCTAAGTATTATACATATTAAAATGATATCAAACATTTTATCAATGATAAATGTTTGATAAATGATATCAGACTGTATGCTCTGGTGTTATATAACTAACACTGTGATTGGAGATATATGTATTTGTTGAGTTTGATTAATTTAATTTTTTGTCTCATTTTACAAACAGATACATGGAGGATAAAAAATAACCTGCCCTAGGTTTCACAGGGAGGGCACTCTTTCAACTACATTGTGCACAGTAGTTAACCAAATGCATGCACCACTTTTTATTTAACCGTTCCTCCATATTGAGACATTGAAGTTGCCACAGGTTGTTTTAAAGGCAGGTTTGCACCTCCTAGTGCAAGGATCTGGAGTTTAGAATTCAAAAGCTACTTCAAACCAAATGGGGAAAACTTACAGATTAAAAGGAAAATAAAATAAATAAAAATAAATATCCACAACCAATTGCAATGCCAGAATCTTAGGTGAATCCTGATCCAAATACAGTGTAACAACAGCAAAAAGAATACACTGAGAGAATTAAAACACTCACTAAATGGATATTTGATGATAGTAAAGAATTATTTATTTCGTGCATATATATATTTATATATATGTATATAAATTAATATATATATATTTATTTTGTACATATATATGTATATTTGTACATAGCATTGGCTCTTAAAGAGTTTTATATATATATATATAATGCACAATGAATTATTACAGAGGAAATAATGTCAAGATTGCTTTAATATAGTACAAAGGAAGAGGATTGGGTGGAGATGGAGAGGATAGAGGAAATGAAATTGGCCATAATTTGATCATTGTTGAAACTAGGAGATGTGTACCTGGGGACTCGTTATCCCATTCTTTTGTACATGTTGAAACTTTTCATAAAGAAGTGTTTTTTTAAATATGGAATAGGACTCCTTATGCTTTCTGGGTTTTGAGCAAGGAGGTGTTCTTTTTCTAATATTATGAAGCAAATGTGCATTTGCATGATTTTAGTTGCAGTCTCCAAATCCCCAGCCCCTCTCCCCCAACCACATTCCCCTTACATGCTATATATCACTTGACAAATTTCTCTTGGATGAGCCTTGTCAGATGAAAATCCTTCTTCACCGTGGCATAAAAAGAGGTAGTCAATGCTCTTGAGTGATTGTGTGTGTGTGTGTGTGTGTGTGTGTGTGTGTGTGTGTGTGTAGAGGGCACACAGTCAATGCAGCTGGTGAGCACAACTATTCTCTGAAATAGTCCTTGCCAGAGTCTCGTTATCCCACCCCATGCTGCAGTTTTATCATGTGTCTGAGAAAGTGTTTCCCCTGCCAGGTGGGAAGGAAATTTGAAAATAAGTGCCAGCTTTGAATGCCTGGGGGGAAGGGATACACTGACATCTCTTTGTCTGGTTGGTGAAGCCAGGGTGTCCTGCAGAGTATCTCATTAACACCAGGGGCTTGGCCAGGCAGGGTGCCCCAATTTGAGCATGCGTGCTATCTGGGCACAGTTTTGATTCAATTTATGAAATGTACTAAAGTCACATTGCATTAGACCCCAGACATGTACTTGCTTTCTGTAGAAATGTTTATAGTATTTCCTCTCCTCACCCCTCCCCATGCTACTAAACCAGGTATCTGGCAATTTCCATCTCCATTGATGTGAGAGGAGGTAAAATTTCCTTCATCACTCTTCCCATCTCAATATTATTCAGAATTGTTGTTCACATATTTATTAATATCTGTTACATGGGAAAAGGAAAGGGGGCAAAGAAGGGGAGGGGTGGTAAAGAATGTGAGATATTGTTCATCATAGAATATGAATGAAGAGTGCATTATCTTGAGATTCTGGTGAGATTCTGAAATGAAGACAAAACACTGAAAAATAGATTAAAGATGTGTATTTCTCTCTAAGGTAAACAATAAAATGTAATGTGTAGGAAAAAAAAAATCCCTTGAATTTTATAGCTTCCCTTCATACCTATACAAGCTAATGCCAGGATTCAAGGGTGAAAGATGGTAGCCTTTGGTTATATCACTTTCTTTACTGTAACATCTCTACAGATTTCAAAGAAACGAGGAAAATAGCATTAAAAAGATTCCCATGACAGTCAAAGACATATCATCTAACTCCCAGTGTGTACCAGTGACTTGTTCATACCTTTTTCTCCCAAAACCCTATCACTGGCCTTCACAGTTTTATGCAAGTTGACAATTCAATAAGGAGCATATTGATTTCTGTAGAGAAGAGACAAAGGGGTAGGTTGTAGGTTGTGATTCTGGTGGAGGCTAAAAGATATGAATGAAGTGAATTTTCTATTTTCATTATGTGAAGAACAACCATTATCAGGAAATGCTTCAGAGTTTTTAATTGAAAATAAATGGAAGAAAAGGAAATATGAAATATACAGACACTGACTCATTTATTTTTTGCTATAATTTTCACTTTATTAGGTTTATTAATTTATATCTTTTTTGATTAATTTTTATTGGGATATAGTTGGTTTACAATATTGTGTTAGTTTCAGCATGTGTGCATGCTAAGCCGTTTCAGTCGTGTCCAACTCTTTGAGACCCCATGGACTGTAGCCCAACAGGCTCTGTGTCCGTGGGATTCTCTAGGCAAGAATACTGGAGTGGGTTGTCATTCCCTCCTCCAGGGGATCTTCCTGACCCAGGGATTGAACCTACATCTCTTATGTCTCCTGTGTTAGTTTAAACTGTACAGAAAAATGAATCAGCTATTTATATATCCTATCTCTTTTGGACTTCTTCCCCATTTAGGTCACCACAGTGCATTAAATAGAGTTCCCTGTGCTATACAGTAGGTTTTCATTAGTTATCTGTTTTATTCATAGTATGTATGAATTTTATGTACTATTTTATTCATAGTAATGTATACTGTCAATCCCATCTCCCACTTCCTCCCATCATCTTTTCCACCCTTGGTGTCCATTTGTTTGTTCTCTGTGTCTATATCTCTATTTCTGCTTTGCAAATAGGATCTTCAGTACCATGTTTCAGGATTCCTCATATATATATATATATATTACTATACAATATTTGTTTTTCACTTTGTGACTTACTGCACTCCATGTGACAATCTCTAGGTTGATCCACATCTCTGCAAAGGAACCAGTTTCATTGCTTTTTGTGGCTAATATTCTATTGTCTATATGTACCACATCTTATTCATTCCTCTGTTGATGGACATTTAGGTTCCTTCATTGCCCTACCTATTGTAAATACTGTTGCTATAAACATTTCTTAATTTATTTGTATCCACCATTTTTACTGGTCTTCAGCTCAGTTCGTTCAGTTCAGTCGCTCAGTCACGTCCGACTCTTTGTGACCCCATGAATTGCAGCACACCAGGCCTCCCTGTCCATCACCAACACCCGGAGTTTACTCAAACTCATGTCCATCAAGTCGGTGATGCCATCCAGCCATCTCATCCTCTGTCATGCCCTTCTCCTCCTGCCCCCAATCCCTCCTAGCATCAGGGTCTTTTCCAATGAGTCAACTCTTCGCATCAGGTGGCCAAAGTATTGGAGTTTAAGCTTCAGCATCAGTCCTCCCAATGAACACCCAGGACTGATCTCCTTTAGGATGGACTGGTTCGATCTCCTTGCAGTCCAAGGGACTCTCAAGAGTCTTTTCCAACACCACAGTTCAAAAGCATCAATTCTTTGGTGCTTAGCCTTCTTTATGGTCCAACTCACATCCCTACATGATTTAACATCCCTAGTTAAATCATAGCTTTAACTATATGGAAGTTTGTCAACAAAGTGATGTCTCTGATTTTTAATTTTAGAGAACTTCAGTAAGTTACCCAAAATCATAACAACTAGGAAGATGCAGAGCTAAGTTTCTAACCCACCTCTGTCTGAATATGACACCTGTTTCCTTTCTACTGTCCTTCAATGACACTGCAAAGGAGATGGTCCTAAAGTAATTTGTGATTTTTAGAAGAATGTTCCAAAATGTCTGTTCTTTCTACTTATGGTTAACACCTATGTATTGTATATCTTACACCTGGCATTAGGGAGTGGTAAACATTTCCATATTGCAATAATTTTAATTGCAAGCTTGTATGTTGTAGGGTAAGGCACCATAAGGAGAAGGAAAAAAGTTCATAAATTACAATCTGTCACTAGTTATTTGTGTGGCCTTGAGCGAATGCCTAATCCTCTGGGTCCAAGTCATCACTACAAAATATAACCTAATTTGGTTATGTTAAGTCTAAATTACCTTTTTCTTCTGTGATTCTCTTTTCCTGGTTGATGGACTGTAAGTTTCAGTAAATCGGAATTGAGGGTTTTTTTTAAATGTGAATGCTTATTTGGGATGGAGTTTTAAAAATCTTCTTAAAATAACCTTCCATTTATTAACAGCCAATTTCTCTTACTGTCTCTTAGTCTCTCTCTCTCTCACACACGTCCTACATACATGTACACATAGACACCCTTGAGGGTTTTTTTAAATGTGAATGCTCATTTGGGATGGAGTTTTAAAAATCTTCTTAAAAGGACCTTCCATTTATTAAAAGCCAATTTCTCTTACTGTCTCTTAGTCTCTCTCTCTCACACACATCCTACATACATGTACACATAGACACCCAGCACACCCTATATTATTAGCATTATTAGTTTTCCTCAAGGAAGAGCACTTCAGAGTAGATTTCAGATGCAAAGCACTCAGATTGCAGGCACTTCAGTTATTCAAGTTGAACATTGAGACAATGGTCCATCTGTCCGTCCCACTGTCCCCCATCACCCCTCGTGAACCCATGGGAGGCTGCTGATCTGGGCCCAAGTCAGGAATCCTAGATGCTTTGGTATGAGTCTATTGGCCTCACCCACCTCCCAACTCTGAGAAAGTCATTAATGAGGTACAGTTTGAAGAAACAGATGTTAGATCCAGACACAGCAGGTCTTGGATATCTTTTGAGGCGACATTTTTTTCAGCAGTCCACAGTGGAAACTTTTTGATATTTCACTCTCTATAGGCTTTGGGTTCCCTGGAAGAAATGTTACCAGCAGTGCTGTGGTATGATTACACCTGGTGAGGGAATGAGATTCTTCGCTTGATGAAGTCTTCTTGCCACAGATCCTGTCGGAGTGTGACTTTCTTCCCTGCCAAATTGATCATTTCTTAAGGGCCCACTATGTACTGCAGACGTCCCTGTATTGCTACAGCATCCAGCTCAGTGCCTGAAATGTAGTGGCAGGATATCAAGAAAAGGGCAGTGTGTATTTTGTGGTGGGGGGGGGAAATGAAGTTTTGGAGCCAAGCATTCCTGTGTTCAAAGTTCTTGTTCTGCTAGTTAGTTTTTGCATTTTGGGGAAAGTTGGTTAGATTCTCTGAGCCTCTGTTTTCTTATCAGTAAAATGGAATGAATAAAACTTCTTGAAATGTTGTTTAAGATTTAGAGACAGTACAGTCAAAGGAGCTATTGAATTGTGGGCACTTACTGGGCAGTAGCTAAACAGCAGTGATGTTGGAGGTAGGCAGGAGTTTATCAATGTTAGAACAATAGAATTGTTATCAAGAGCTGCATTATAAACCACCATGTCATATTAGAGGAAGGAATTGCCATGAACCTAAATAGGAGAAAGAATTTTTTTTTTTCATTTGAAGTACAAAGAAAAGTGCTTTAATAATTAAGAGTGATCTGTCTTACGAGATGCCTACCCTATCCCACCCCACCCCCCCAAAAGGTAAAAGACTTCAAGCAGTCTTTAAACCAGTAAAAGTTGGAAAGGAAGTTACACTGAGCTATTGCTAAGAAACTTCCTATTCAGCAGTTTCTGATTTCCAGGTTCATTTTTGGTTCTGAAGACTTCCCAGTCAAACACGAAGCCATATTGTTCAAGACAAATGATTAGTCATTTGCCTTTGCTGCAATAGCAATAAATTCTTTGGAGAGGAATTGAAAAGATCACAACTAACTTTTAATGAAGCAATCTGTTTTGCTAACATCAACAAAAAAATAACAGGAAAGAAGGCAAAATGTAGTTTGGAAGGAAGGGAGAGATAATCATTCAATATTTGATTTATACTATAAATGCAAAGAATAGAGCAAAGTGGTTTTGAAAAATCTCCCAGGACCAAAATAAAATAGCTCACCTTATCTAGTGCTGATGAGCGCATAGCTCGGGCTTGGCATATGTTTTCATAAAGTTCCCATTTTCTGGGAGTGCAGCAAACATGTGAAGATGAGCAAATCTGCGATCCCATGGAGCTGATGTTTAGCAGAAGGCACAAAGCTGAGGGTCAGAGAGGGTATTTCCGGAGGGAAAAGACAGCAGAAAGGCACCTCCTCATGGGCCTCAGTGCCAGATAAACGGGGCACTGGCATTTGTGTATATTAAGGACCAAAATTTTAATTAGGATACTATTGAAAGACTCTATTCACATTAGTTACCTATTTCACGTGTGCTATTCTGTGCCAAGTCACTTCAATCGTGACTGACTGTCTGCAACCCTGTGGATTGTAGGCTGCCAGGCTCCTCTGTCCATGGGATTTCCCAGGCAAATATACTGGAGTGGATAGCCATTCCCTTCCCCAGGAGAGCTTCTGACCCAGGGATCGAACCCACATCTCTTATGTCTCCTGTATCAGCAGGTGGATTCTTTCCCACCTGCGCTGTCCATACTTCGTGTAAATAGTGTATATATGTCAGTCCCAATTCCTCTCACCACCCCTTTCCCCCTTGGTATCCATACATTTGTTCTCTATGTCTGTGTCTTTATTTCTACTCTGCAAATAAGATCATTCATACATTTTTTTTCTAGATTCCACATATAGTGAACTCTCCTTAATGTTGTGTGGTGATTTGAATGGGGAGGAAGTCCAGAAGGGAGGGGATATATGTATACATACAGATGATTCATTTTGCTGTCCCCTAGAAACTAACTCAGCATTGTAAAGCAACTGTGCTCCAATAAAAATTAATTGAAAATAATAATAAATAAGTTAGCTAGCCCATAAAAGCTAACAACCTCAGGGCTGCTCTCTGAGCTGTTCTGCATTCTGCCTGTGGAGCGTGTAGTTGCTAAGTTGTGTCTGACTCTTTGCGACCCCATGGACAGTAGCCTGCCAGGCTCCCCTGTCCATAGGATTCTTCAGGCAAGAATCCTGGAGTTGGTTGCCATTTCCTCCTCCAGGATTAACTTAATACATAAAGGTAAATGTTGCTCTTGAAAGAACTAATTATTTTCCTACTTACAATCTTTTGCTAAAGGTCTACTATAAAAATAATTTCTTTTCTCTCTATTTCCCTGCTGTGATAATGATAAAACATATTGATAGTCTCCTCAAACCTCAGGTGTGAAGAGCACATTATCCCATTTGAGTTGGAACACTGCTTCATATAGTCAGCTTGTTTTTTTAAGGAACTCTAAGAACTCTCAAGGACAGTAAAAGAAAAACATTCCTGTTGCCTACAGATCTTTCAGGTATATTTTCCCTCAAAGTTTTCTAAATTAAATGGTGTGATAACTGGTTTTTTCTTTGGCTATGGAATATATATCTGTAAATAAACTTGCTGTCAAAAGAAAGGAAGGAAGGAAAGAAAGACGACGTGGTGGTATCTGATCAAGTGGCATCTGGAATTGAGGACTTGTGACTGAGTTAGCCCTCACACGCTCATAGAGTATATGCCAGGAACTCACAAATACTCTCATCCATTCCGCTTCTGGTGAACAGCAGGTCCACCCAGATAAGAGGCTATTTACCAAAGGGTTCTAAACACTTAAACGTAATCAGTGGAATCATAAAGGATCCCACTTTCAAACTTTTATTATGCCCTGGCAGTAAAGAATCCCACCTGCAATACAGGAGACTTGAAGGAGACAAGAGTTTGATCCCTGAGTCAGGAAGATGCCCTGGAGAAGGAAATAGCAACCCACTCCAGTATTCTTGCCTGGGAAATCCCAAGGGCACAGGAGCCTGGTGGTCTACAGTCCATAGGCTCGCAAGAGATGGACATGACCGAGCACACATGCACGCACTGATACTTTTACACACACACACACCGCTGATGCTTAAAGCTAGCCTAGAAGGCATGTCCTCTGGTGAACTTTCTATTACTGCCCCCCCACCACCACCTTTAACTGTGTCCGTATGATAAGTTAGAATGTGTATTCAGTAATGTGTTCTCTTGCATTTTGCCTAAAGGAAAATTTGATGTTCTCTTTCCATTTTTATGTAGAGCTTTAAAAACTTTTTAAATGGAAATGTCAAGCTTATTAATCTTTTGTTGTTGTTGTTATTAGCCTCATTTCTTGAAATTAAGGGCACAGCCTTATTCCTTTGAGAAACATTTATAGACAATTATACTTCATGAATGTCCAGTTGGCAGAGGCCCATGGGCAGGTAGCTTGGACTTGTATTTCAGTTCTGAGAAGGGGAGAAACAATCATTAATCTATAGAAGTCCTCTTTCCTTATCCTGCTAAAAGGCTGTGCCCTAAATGTTTTCCCCCACTTTGCCTTCTTTCAGCGTCAGGCTCCTTTTTTGGGATTTCGTGGTACACAATCATGAAGAATAGTGGAATAGGAAAAAGAAAGTCAGAAAGTTCATTCAGAAGAGATTTAAAGAAAAATGCTAGGAAACAGGCAACCATGGTGTCTAAGAGAAGTGAATACAGAAAACAACTGGGAGCTTTAACATATCGCTGTGGTTTGTGCATATCCTTCACAGTGTTTAAAAAATACAAGCAGAAAATAAACCTGTGTATTTCGGAAATAGATTTTGTTTGATGGAGTGTTTTGCTGTGATCTCAGCAGTCCTCTGTACTACCACATGTATTATAATTTTATAAGCATGGCTTTTAAAATTTATGAACATAGACATGTGCACATCTCTGCAATTCTCTATAATGTATGTTCCCAATGTCTCAGATTCTTGGTTTCCCACATCCCTCTCTTTTTCTCATTAGAGGCCCCCTCTGGTCTCATAGTGGTTTCCTTTTCCCCAGCCACTTAATGAACAGTTACTTAAATGAACCATGATAAATGTCTGTCCTGGCGTGGTCTCAAGTTAAATTCATTATAAATGTTGGGTTGCTTAGGCTAAAATGCCTCCTATCATCTTAGAAAATGAAATTGCAGGCTCATTTTCCAGAAGTAGCTAAAGGAAACCTGCCTTCATCAATCCTCTCACTGTTGAGGTAGTACAGCCTAGCGGTTAAGAGTTCAGCTCTGAAACTCGCCCTCCTGGTTCAGTTCTAGTCCAACTGATATGCTGTGTGCGCATGCGCTGAGTCACTTCAGTCAGTTGTGTCCAACTCGTTGCAACCTTATGGCCATGGACTGTAGCCTGCCTGGCTCCTCTGTCCATGGGATTCTCTAGGCAAGAATACTGGAGTGGGTTGCCATGCCCTCCCCCAGGGCATCTTCCTGACCCAGGGATCAAACCTTATGTCTCTCATGTCTTACGTCTTATGCTTCCTGCATTGGCAAGCATCTCTTATGTCTCCTGCATTGGCATGCAGGTTCTTTGCCACAAGTGCCACCTGGGAAGATACTGTCTGTGTAACCTCAGGAAAGTTATTTGGCCTTGTCTTGCCTTGGCTTGCTCACCTAAAAGGAGAATATTGATAATGCTAACCTCACAAGGTTGTGGTGACCCTGTAAATGAATCTGTTCATGTAAAGAACTTAAGAGTACCTGGCACTTAATAAAATAACTGCCTGCCCATTCACAGAAGAATGTAGTTTAAGAAGTTGTCCTGGTAACCAAAGGGGAAAGAGCGGAGGGATAAATTAGGGAGGGGGGATAAATAAGGAGGGTGGGGCTAGTATATACACACTACTGTATAAAATAGATGGTCAACAAGGACCACTGTATAGCACAGGGAACTATACTCGGTATTTTGTAATAACAAGGGAAATGAATCTGAAAAAGAATACATACATATACACACACACACACACTGAATCACTTCACTGTACACTCGAAACTAACACAATATTGTAAATCAATAATACTCGAATAAAAAATAAAATTTAAAAAAGGAGTTTGCCCAGCAGATGTTTCATGAAAAGTTGATAGAATTGAAGGTGACCCTGTTGGGTGATGCATACTTGAGTTCCTGGGTTCTCAGATATCCATTCACTCACTCCAAGGTGATTCACTGAGCCCTTGCCATGATAGTTGTGGCATTATGTCAGCAACCATGGCACAACTGTCGCCCCCATAGAGTCCCCAGAACACAGAGGGAATGAGCATGTGGCAGACAAAATGTAGTGGGAAAATGCAAGAATGTTTTTGAAAAGCCTGTAGGGTACAAACTTATGCAAATTAAAGACGAGTTAAGATTGTCCAGGAACTCTAGGAAGGCTTCCTAAAGGAGGTGAAATATTAGCTGAGTTGTTGAAGGGTGAACAGGCACCCACCAGGCAAAGTAAATAGCAAACAAAGTTATGAAGTAGCAAGCAATTTAGTCTTACTAGAATATAACATGTGAGTCAAGAAATGGGAAGAGAGGGAGCTAGAGCAGTGGCTTGGAGTCATGAAGACCTCCCAGCCTTGTTAAGTTGTATCTAAGTCAGAGAGGCCTCCTATTTATTGCAAATCTTGTGTTTATGTACCAAGGGCCCCAACTCACAGTTGCCTCCATACCCTAAGCGGTCAGCAGTCATGACCAGAAAGTTATTTGGTTCCACCTACCTCAGTGTTTTCCTACATTAGCACCATTTGAATGGAGTGCTTAAATTTGGAACCTTGAAAATTCTAGGAATTCACCTACAATAAGAAAAGCAGCAGCTTGAATAAATTATACGTAGATCTATCAAGATGTGGGCAGAGACCCTGATACAACTATTTGCAGTAAGCATTATAACTTTCTCATTAAACACCAATTCTTCATTTGCAGAGGTTGATACTTTTATAACTTCTGGGTTCAATTTCTCATTAGAACCTCTTGTCCAGACTAAGCTAGTCATCACTTCCTATTTCTAGAAATATTCTGGCTTCTCATCCTTCTTCTGAATTTTTTTAAACTAAGTTGTTAAGGAGCCTTTCCCCTACCTTGTCTTTTATCTTACACACCTGTCTATTTGCATTTTCCCGTTCATGCTATTTCAGTACAGTGCTGAGAGGGGATTACTTTCCTCCGTCTAATTAAGTACTTAGAAGGCATCTCAGTTTAGCTTAGGTTGCACCAATCTTTGGGCTAATGTATTCTCACTTCACTTATCTTTCTTCATAGCTTTCCTAAAGTGCCACCTTTGGATACTTTTCTAATAAAAACCAGTTTTTGCCAAAAGGTTATCACCTTCATTGATTACCAACTCTATCCTCAGCCATAGGTCTACAGAACTAGATTAATAATTTCAGTCTTTCTGGTTTTCCTGACAACCATGCTTTGGCCAACCAGGAACCTAGTCAAGAATCTGGCTACCAGGCTAAAACTGCTTGCACCCTAGATATCACATCTGGTCAGCCTGTTCTAATGAATCCTCTTCTTTCCCATGACCTGGGACCCTCCTATATCTTTCTGTTTGGGGTAAAAAGGAATAGTTAATCAGTCAGTTGCTGATAAGAGGAATTGTCTGCCTCAGAACTGCATATTGTTTCTATAGAATCTTTGTCTGTTTTCCCTTCCAAAAACTTCCCTTTTGCCCACCAAACAAAATGAAAATGTTAGTTACTCAGGCATATCCGACTCTTTGCCACCCCGTGGACTATAACCCACCAGGCTCCTCTGTCCATGGAATTCTCCAAGCAAGAATACTGGAGTGGGTAGCCATTTCCTTCTCTGTGGATCTCCCCAACCCAGGGAGAGAACCTATGTCTCTTGTGTTGCAAGAAGGAAGCCCTACCAAATGGAATAGTCTTGTTTAATATGTGGTGCTTTGGTTTCTCTTATAATTGCTGCCTTCTCAATAGAAAAATCCCTTTGGGGCTCATTTAAATTCTTTAACTCTTTCCTGACATGCAGCAAAGACGTTTCCTAAGTCTCAAAGCACTTTACTAAGTAAATAAATTACATTCCTATCTTTGGCATTGTTCCAACAATAATCAATTCTCAAAATTAAAAGATAGGTATCAAATGGCCACACTGGATCAAACACCTGGTGATACAATATTAAATTACCATAGTATATGCATATATTGACTCAGTCTCTATGGGGTCTCTGGGTCCTGGTGCTCACAAGGTTATATTTGAGAAAAGAAGGGAAGCTAAAGGCAAAGGAGAAAAAGAAAGAAATACCCATTTGAATGCAGAGTTCCAAAAAGCAAGGAGAGATAAGAAAGCCTTCCTCAGTGATCAATGCAAAATAAAAAAATAGAGGAAAACAATAGAATGGGAAAGACCAGAGATCACTTCAAGAAAATTAGAGATACCAAGGGAACATCTCAGGCAAAGATGGGCTCAATAAAGGAAAGAAACGGTATGGACATAACAGAAGCAGAAGATATTAAGAAGAGGTGGCAAGAATACACGGAAGAACTATACAAAAAAGATCTTCATGACCCAGATAACCACGATGGTGTGATCACTCACCTAGAGGCAGACATCCTGGAATGTGAAGTCAAATGGGCCTTAGGAAGCATCACTATGAACAAAACTAGTGTAGGTGATGGAATTCCAGTTGAGCTATTTCAAATCCTAAAAGATGATGCTGTGAAAGTGCTACACTCAATATGCCAGCAAATTTGGAAAACTCAGCAGTGGCTGCAGGACTGGAAGAGGTCAGTTTTCATTCCAATCCCAAAGAAGGGCAATGCCAAAGAACATTCAAACTACCACATAATTGCACTCATCTCACATGCTAGCAAAGTAATGCTCAACATTCTCCAAGCCAGATGCTCAGCGTGATTTAGAAAATGCAGAGGAACCAGAGATCAAATTGCCAACATCCACTGGATCATAGAAAAAGCAAGAGAGTTCCAGAAAAACATCTACTTCTGCTTTATTGACTACGCCAAAGCCTTTGACTGTGAGATCACAAACTGTGGAAAATTCTTCAAGAGATGGGAATACCAGACCACCTGACCTGCCTCTTGAGAGATCTGTATACAGGTCAAGAAGCAACAGTTAGAACCGGACATGAAACAACAGACTGGTTCCAAATTGGGAAAGGAGTATGTCAAGGCTGTATATTTTCACCCTGCTCACTTAAATTATATGCAGAGTACATTATGCGAAATGCTGGGCTAGGTGAAGCACAAGCTGGAATCAAGATTGCTAGGGAAAATATCAATAACTTCAGATACACAGATGATAACACCCTTATGGCAGGAAGTGAGGAGGAAGTAAAGAGCCTCTTGATCAAGGTGAAAGAGGAGAGTAGAAAAACTGGCTTATAATTCAACATTCAAAAAACTAGAATCATGGCATCTGGTCCCATCACTTCATGGCAAATAGATGGGGAGACAATGGAAACAGTGACAGACTATTTGGGCTCCAAAATCACTGAAGATGCTGAGTGCAGCCATGAAATTAAAAGCTGCTGGCTCCTTGGAAGAAAAGCTATGACCAACCTAGACAGCATATTAAAAAGCAGAGACGTTACTTTGCTGACAAAGGTCCATCTAGTCAAAGCTATGGTTTTTCCAGTAGTCATGTATGGATGTGAGTGCTGGACCATAAAGAAAGCTGAATGCCAAAGAACTGATGCTTTTGAACTGTGGTGTTGGAGAAGACTCTTGAGAGTCCCTTGGACTGCAAGGAGATCCAACCAGTCCATCCTAAAGGAAATCAATCCTGAATATTCATTCGAAGGAGTGATGCTGAAGCTGAAATTCCAATACTTTGGCCACCTGCTGCAAAGAACTGACTCATTGGAAAAGACCCTGATGCTGGGAAAGATTGAAGGCAGGAGGGGAAACGGATGACAGAGGATGAGATGATTCGATGGCATCACCATGTCAATGTACATGAGTCTGAGCAAGCTCTGAGAGTTGGTGGTGGACAGGTAAGCCTGGCGTGCTGCAGTCCATGGGGTTGCAAAGAGTCAGACACGACTGAGCGACTGCACTGAACTGATGCATATATTGTGTAGTTTTGCTGTTTCTGTTTTTTCATTACTTAAATAATAAGGAAATCAAAGCAAGAGGATTTATAAAAGCTGATAAGGAGAAGCTTCTACATTCATATAGACCCTCCTAACTCTAAACAAATGATACATTTTCAATAAACATACCCCTATTGTGATGTCAGCTCTGTACATTGGAAAGATTGGTTTCACTTCAATTTTTGTATCCTAACACAGTCTTAGAATTTTAATAATACTGTTGTCCCCAAAATACATGCAATTTTTCAGAGTAGACTTACTAAGATGTTTAAATGCTTCAACTGAAGACAACCCTGTAGAATTTTCATTAATTATGTGAATGTGTAATGTATAATAGCATGTGTGGTTAATTATCAATTTATGTTAAATTTAACAGAAATTCTACCCTTCTAGTTCATAGTTACTAACAATGGATTCCATTACATGCTGATGCATACCAGAAACACTATGACAGTTGTCTGAAGAAGTCCCATTAACTGTGAAAGACCTTCATAAATGAGACTCTGCCCTTGACATTATTTATTGAATTGTTTTGAGAAAGGTTGATAGCCACAGTGAGAACACAGGTTGTGAATTCCGAGTAATGTCATTTAAAATATGACCTATAAGAAAATTTATGGCTTTATCCACTTTGCCTATACAAATCCCTCTGAAGCATAAATCATAAAACAGAAAGAACACGTATCAAGTGTGTATCGGTATGCTGACAAGAACTAGGAAAATGAAAGCAGCTTTAGGCCATTGTACCCAAAGACCCCGAGGGTTGAATTTCCTGGAGGGCAGGTGCTATAAGCTAATATGTAAATTGTTGCTTCTTTAGAAAATATTTCAATATCCAAGCAGGCACCAGAGTTGCATGGATATTGTTAGGTCTGTGGTTTGCAATATCTGTGGATGGAGAAGGGACTCTGGTGCTCTCAGCTAGCCACAGTCTGCACCTGGTGCTTATTTGCAATTTCTAACTGATCCATCTGAAATAGTAGCTTGGTTCTGCTTTTGTGTGTGTATGTGTATGTGCACGCCTAATTGCTTTACAATATTGTGTTGGTCTCTGCCATACATCAACAGGAATCAGCCACAGGTATACGTAGGTCCCCTCCCTCCTGAACCCCCCTCCTATCTCCTTCACCATCCCACCCCTCTAGGTTGTCACAGAGCACTGGGTTGAGCTCCCTGTGAAGCACTTTTTACAGTAGCTAGGACTTGGAAGCAACCTAGATGCTCATTGACTGATGAATGGATACAGACAGTGTGGTACATATATATAATGGAATATTACTCAGCTATAAAAAAATAATGCATTTGAGTCCATGCTAATGAGGTAGATGAACCTAGAGCCTATTATACAGAGTGAAATAAGTCAGAAAGAGACAAATATTGTATATTAACACGTGCATATGGAATCCAGAAAGATGGTACCTATTTGCAGGGCAGCAATGACACTGCTTTTAAAGACTGGAACCAAAACAAATCAGAGAAAAAAAAAAAGGAGTCTCTGAAAAATAGAAGATAGCAATTATTACTTAAACATTGTTTTTGAACTCCTAAGAGAAAAATGACAGGTCACTGGCTATCATCCTCGAGAACTTGTTCCAGGAGATAAATCCTTGTTCTCCAAGCCAGGATGAAATGAATTCTCTGTTCTATAGCCAAGAGATACTATCATTGTTTTAGGCTGGTTTGCAAAACCCAAGGAGAGCATGGCAACCCACTCCCAATATTCTTGCTTGGAGAATCCCATGTACAGAGGAGTCTGGCAGGCTACAGTCCATGGGGTCACAGTGAGTCAGACATGACTGAAGCGACTTAGCACACACGCATCCTTCAAGGATCATACATTAGGGTACTTGAGTTCATTGTGAGTTGGTAAAATTCTAGGCTCTCAGGGTACAAAGAAAAGCCAGGCTGAGCTTAGTTAACAAGATCCAGGTAAAACCTCCAACCAACTGCCTGGAATATATACATTTTGGAAAATTGACAGAAAATGCTCCCTAGCAAGAGTGCTAAGTGGAATGGGCTGCTGGGGGAACATTCTAAATAGGAACAGGATCCCCAAGCAGAATTTCCAAAGGAAAGAAAATGAATAATCAGCTTTCTTCTTCCTTTCACATCTGCCCTTCTCCTTATTCAACAACCAGCAAAGGAGCTGTGTTGTTACAAGATGCACCCCGGGGAGTGGAGGAGCAGCTGGTGCGCAGGCAGCTGAATGCCTGGGCAAGCCCTGGCCCTGGGAAACAAACACCTCCCAGGTTTAAGGTGGAGCAACAGGGGAAATGAAGCTGGTTCACTTAGGAAGAGGCTCCTATACTGTGAGGAGGGCCCCCAGACCTCCAGAGCAAATGGAGCCTCACTAAGGCATTTCACAGAAGGAAGACAAACACAAGTTCATAAAAATGAACTGTCCTTTTTTAAGAGAGACTGGTATTTAAAATTGTGTTTATAAGAATAGAATCCATAATGGCCCAGAGGAAAGTGGTGGATGGGGCAACGGAGTAAGGGGGAGTGGGGGTGAAATCACAATATGCTAAACAATCGTCTTTCAAGGAGACAGGACTTGGGTCAAATTCACACTAAGCTCTAATTTACTGCACTCAGCGAAGTCTTCTGCCCTCTCCCTAACAGATATAGCAGATGACCCTGGTTATTTCTTGGCGTTCCCAGGTGGCTCAGTGGTAAAGAAGCTGCCTGCCAAAGCAGGAGACGTGTTTGATCCCTGGGTCAAGAAGATCCCCTGGAGAAGGAAATGGCAAGCCACTCCAGAATTCTTGCCTGGAAAATCCCATGGACAGAGGAGCCTGGCGGGCTGCAGTCCACGGGGTCACAAAGGAGCTGGCCATGATTTAGCAACTAAACAACAACCTGGTTATTTCTTAATGCTTATTAGTATTTCATAGATGAAACAAGCTGATACAGAACAGTACTAATTCCCAGTGAAATAGAAGCACTTAAACATTTTTCATGTCATGGTTGGGATTTTGCCAGTATGGAAGGAATCCATTCTCAAAATATACAAAACTAGAAAAAAAAAAAGTCATTCCATGATTGTTACTGAATCAAGTCTGGCTGCTTGCCACTGAAAAAATCAATATGAGACAGAGAAATGTTGGTATAGGGAAAGATGTCTTTAATCAGAATGCTGGCAATCTGGGGAGATGGTGGACTCAGTGTCCCTCCAAACCACCCCCAAAGATTCTGCTTGGCCAAGGAAGTTTTAAGGGGGAGAAGAGAGTTAACCTCAGTTAATCACTGAGATGGGGGGTCAGAGTTGTGTCCATCCCCCACTGCATGGAGGCTCATCAGCTTCTTGTAATTGTCCTTTAGATGTTATCTCGTTTATACAGTTTAATCACACAGTTGCTTCATGAGATTATGGGAGGGGAAACCAGGAAAGAGATCTGGTCATCTGTTCATTACTTATTCTTCCTGTCGACTTCTTTGATCTACAGAAAGAGCCGACAAGTTAGGCAAGGTATTGTGTGACTAAAAGATTTACAATGTGTGCTTAGGCCAGAGTTGATCAGAGTATGGGGGTGCCTGGTTTTAAAGTTCATTACAATAGAGCTTTGCTGAAGTGACAAGAAAGGGGTCTTCCTCCTGAGGGCAGTTTCCTGTAAAGAGCTGCCTATTTGATGAAATTACATAACTGATATCTTGATGGATTTGCTTTTAGAAGCCTTTGAAATTGTTACATGGTGACTTACACCCCTACTTCTAAGTCTATTACTACCATTGACTGAAGTATGGCAGAGCAGTGAGGGGGTGCAGGTGGGCAAGAGTCCTGGATGACTCCTGAGATCTTCCTCCTAAAATTGCCAGTGTCCCCAGAACTCTCCCATTTCAGAGGGCACAGACTCTCGACCCATCTCCTCCTTCACATCATCACTGAGATTCTCCAACTATAAGAATCTAATAAATATAATCCTGAGGACACATTAAAAATTCAGTGAGCTTTTTTTAAAAAAGAAGGAATGAACAGCTGTTTAGTGTAACACACCGGGCTGGGCCCAGTGGACACGTGCGGGGGGAGTGAAGACACATCTGTTCTCATGTACACAACAGAAGCCACATAAGTAACTCAAGGGATTGTGGAAGCAAATGCTGAGGGGGCAGGCCCTGTAGTATCAGATGCAGTAGTCCTGGCTCCTGCAGATGCCTTGTTTTCTAGTTTCCTAGTACATTCATTGCTCATCCCACCCAGTGGAGAACTGCAGAAATTTCATTTGGAAAAATAGAGAAAGCAAGAGGCTACCAAGGGTGCTCTATCCTGAAATGTTCAGGCTTAGATTGTTTTTTCACCCAAGAGAAGGCAAAGCTTGGTAGAAGGATTTGGCTTTTTTGTTCATTTGTCTTTAGTTTCACTTTTTTAATCAGAGAATAATTGCTTTACAACGTTGTGTTAGTTTCTGCTATAAGTATAGAAATGTCCCCTCCCATTTGAGTCTTCCTCCCTCCCACTCCTGATCCCACCTCTCTAGGTCATCACAGACCCCCTTCTAGTTGAAGATCTCAGTGAAGAGCTCCCTGTGCAATGTATTAGCTATCTACTCTATGCATGGTAGAGAAGGCGGGACAGATTAAAGTCCTGTATTAAAACTGCAGCCTTTGTGTTCCCTCACTGCTCCCCTCACGTCACTGGCGTTTTGGACTGGATGACTAAACCAAAGCAGAATGTTCCGACGGCAGAGTGTCCATCCTTACATTGTAGGTGTGTGTTTTCTGGCAAGATCTGCCTGTGTCAGTATAGATTCTGTAGTGGGTTATAGGTTCTTTTTCCAGGATTCCAGACCTGTTGCCCACTAGTGCTGTGACCTTGGGTGGGCTGCTTGACCACTGAGGGTCTCAGCATTTTCATCTGTAAAAGAGGTTAAGAAAATCCATATGCCTGCTTCAGCAAGCTATTTTAAAGACACAATGAGAATGCCTGAAGACAGTGAGAGATGGAAGATACTTCTGTGACCTGCCTATGAGTTATAACTGAATTCACAAAGGGTCGAATGACTGGAATCTGGAGGGGCGAGCACTTAGTTATGTGAATCACACATTTAATTGTCCACAGGGCAGCATCTTCCTCCGCTTCCCCGGCGGGAGCTTTTTTGTGGTCAACATTCCTGTGGTCCCAGCGGCTGAAGTGGGGCTGGGCAGGCATTAGCGAGGGCCGTGTGGGCACTTTTATAATAGAAATAGAGCAACAAATGCCTCCTCAGGCAGAGTAACAAGAGGAAATGGTCTGCACCTGGCCCTGGGTTTTTAATCATGTTTCCTTTTTTTTTCCCCGCTGAAGAATTGGATTAGACCCTGTGTGGAATTGTGAATGCCCGCACACCTACTTCATGACAGGACAGCAGAGCAATCTGTTTTCAAAGGCCAAATCTGTTTCTTTTTTTTTTTTCTTCCCTACCCTTTGCTCTGTGGTTTTTCTCTCCTCCCCTCATCCCAGTTTTTTTCCTTCATCATTTTGAGTCAGCAGCCTGCCGGTAACAAAGGTACCCAGCTGTTTTCTGAGTTCTAATCTCTAAACAACTTTTAATAGGTCCTGCCTGCCTTCCACGCTGTGGGCTGCCACAATAACACACCAGATTGCAGGTATTTTAAGAGGGTTCTGAGGATTATGGCCAAGTGTGGTTTTGCCCAGTAGATTTAGGAATAGAATCTCTAATATATCCCTATAATCATTTGTTTTGCTTTGATAGGTGGGTTTGAACAGTTTGCTATGATGCATAGTTGAGAGGGAGCTGGCAGGGCTCTCCCAACTCGACCCATGAAACCCTGGATGAACAATAATCCTAGCTGATACCCATAGAACAGATTATAATTATCTCAAGTAATCCCACCCCTACAAGAACGCTGTGTAGCAGATACTTCATTGCTCCCATTGCATAGATGAGGAAATGGAGCTCTGCAGAGGTTAAGCAACTAACATCACACAACAAGGATGTGGCAGGCCCCGGGTTCCAAGGAAGGCAATCTGACTCCATCAAAATCCATCTGCTTCTACTGAAGTGTAAGTAGAAGCACAGACCAATTGTCCAGTTCATGCAAAACACAGAAAGTAAAACATGGTGCGATGGTCCCATTTAATTTAGTGAGTGTCTCCAATACCTAAGACAAGCCCACCAATAAGTCACACCTCTATATAAGCCCAGTCTCCATGAAGAGTTAATTGGTTTTTTTCTTTTTTCCATTTTAAAGACTCACTGATTAGCCAAGAAGGAGCTTGAATATGTGGAAAACTTGACCTAGCACTATAAAGCTTCACTAAATTAGATTCCATTAATTACTATCATAGAATCAAACATCAGACTCAAAAAAAAAAAATATATATGGAAGGGGTTGTATGAATTAAATCATTGTTCTCAAAAAGACACCTCTTTCTCTCTCCTTCCTCCTTGCTCTCAAGTGCACTGTGGCCCTGGGAAGTTCAGCTCGTCAAAAATGCTCACGTAGATCCAGGATTCAGAATGTCTACATTACCAGGGCAGGGTGGCCGAAGTTTAGCTTTGTATCAACTAGAAAGTAATGTTTGCTAAGCAAATTGGTATGGTAAACATACTTGCAATGGACTATTTAAGCTAGTCAAGAGAATAAATTGCTTCTAAGCTTACATTAACACGGAAATGATTGAAATACTCATTATAAGCCATTCTTATCTTTTCATTAAGCCTATTCCCTGAGGACCTCTGTTAGGTACAACTTTATTAAGTCACCATTCCTATTTAGAATAGCATCTCTATCTTAGGAAAACAAACTATCTTAATTCAGATTTGTCATTGGTTCAGGTAGACATCTGGCCCTGCTACCCCTAAACCTGATAAATATTTCACCAAGAAATCATTATTGAGTGCATCCTACATGTCAGGCCCTGTGGTAGGCCCTGGCAAGCCAAAGGTGGATAAGATTTGATTCCTATTTCAAAATGGTCCATATAGCTTTAATTTTGTTCTTCTTAAGAGGTCAGAAGCTTTCCATTCATGAATATTTAAGACCACATGGGCAGCAATGACGTGGGGAGAAAGGATTAAAGAATCACCGGATGATACCTCCTTTCCTCTGAATAATATGATCCCAGATTCATCTCTGCTTGTGGACCAAATAGATTTGTCAACTGCCACATGTTAGTATTTGTTGTTGTCGTTTAGTTTCTCAGTCATGTCCAACTCTTTGCAACCCCATGGACTGCAGCATTCCAGGCTCCCCTGTCCTTCACCATCTACCAGAGTTTGCTCAAACTCATATCCATTGAGTCAGAGATGCCATCCCACCGTCTCGTCCTCTGTTGCCCCCTTCTTCTCTTGCCCTCAGTCTTTCCCAGGATCAGGGTCTTTTCCAAGGAGTCAGCTCTTTGCATCAGGTAGCCAGAGTATTGCTTCAGCTTCAGCTTCAGTCCTTCCAATGAGTATTCAGGGTTGATTTCCTTTAGGATTGCCTGGTTTGATCTCCTTGCTGTCCAAATGTTTGTCTTCTCATATATTAAGAAGTTGAAGTTGAATTTCCATCATTGATACTGCAGTGTAATAGGAGGTAAAAAGTCCCATTAGTTCCTAACAGAGACAGGGCGGGGGTTGGGGGGGGGGGGCTTGATTTTGAAAGACAGCAATGTCTCTTCTGTTCAATATCTTTAGAGATTGATGGATCCTGTGACTGTTTTCCAACTCACTGAATCTATAACCACTGAAGCCCCAAACTTAGTTTTGTAGTATCCATTCTAAATTGGAATCTTTTTCAGTGGATAAAGTCCAGTTGCATGCACTATTGAATAGAATGCATTACTGATTTCTATCCTTTTGGTTATTTCGTCTGGGATCCATCTTGGGTTCTTTGTTCTTCCCCCACCGCTTATCAGGTCTCCCTCATTATATATTCAGAATCCAGCCTCTTCTTCCCTTGACCTCCACATGCTAGTGCAAGCCTTGTCATCTCTCATCAGCTTCATTCCGGTCATCTTCTGAAGCTCCCTGTTTCTGTGCTTGCCACCTTAAAATCTCTTGTGATCCTTTAAAATTATAAGACCTGCCAAACTCTGCAATGGTTTTTCATCCAACACAGGTCACATGGCCTAAGGAGACCTTCATGATTTGGCTCATTTCACTCCCCTATCTCCCCCTCTCTAGTTCTCACTGCCCCTAAGGTGCTTGCGTGCTCAGTCATGTCCGACTCTTGCGACCCTATGGACTGTAGCCCACCAGATTACTCTGTCCCTGGGATTTTCCAGGCAGGAGTACTGGAGTGGGTTGCCATTCTGCTGCCCTCTGCTGTTTCTCAAACAGGCCAGACATGTCTCCATCATGGGCACCTGCTGTGCCCTCTGTCAGGAATACTCCTCTGAATACCACCATAGTTGCTGCCTCACTGCCATCATGTCTTTGCTCAGATGTCATTTCATACAAGGCCCTTGGCCTCCCTTTTCAAATTGCCACCTCCCCCCCTAACACTGCCTTTCCTTTTTCCCTGCTTGACTTTCACCATGAAACTTTTCTACGCCTCTTCATTACTTTGATTTCCCCTGACATGTGCACCGGAATGGAAGCACAATGAAGGCCAGGATTTTTCCTTTTGCTCACTTCAGTATTCCCTGCCACTAGAAGAGTGCCTAGCACAGCAGTATTCACTTAATAGCAGCCTTTTTAAGTAACTAATCTGTGAATGAGTGGCATCATTACCAACCCTCAGTTGAGGCCCTACCTGTACCTCAAGATGTATATCAGAGTCTCTGCAGATACAAAGGAAGCATGTATAGTTTGCCAACAAAGGAATGCTACAGTCCATTGCTTTGATTTGTTTCCACATTTGTAAAAGGACATGAATTTATAACGTTTTGGAAATAGAACTAAATGGCTTCACTGTGTCATTTTGAATCCTTGTCTGCCTTTTACAGATTGTCTGTTTCTTCCATCATTAATGGACTAGTCCCCATCACTTTTTTTCTTACCAGCTCCACCTTCTCAAACTACATCCTGGTCTGTTCTTTATAATGTATGGTAGGGTCAGAACATGTTAGAATTTGCCCCCAAATACTACAAATTAGTTTCAGAGAAAAATCTGAGTGACTTGCTCCCTGAGACTGAAGCGATGGTACATTTCTGCTGGGTCACTGTGATACCAACACTTTGCACACTTAATATATACTATTAGATACTTAATGCACATTGGCTAGTCAGTGCTTTATTTATTTTGTGTTTCCAACCCATTTTACCTATTTGTGATTGCCTGATATTTAGCTCATAAGGGAGAGGAGTTTTTCTGGGCCAGTTGTTTTCTTTTCTTTTTTTTTAATCCTGGGTGCAGTAGTAAGCTTTTTATATTTCTATGAAGTTTTTTAAGACTTTTTCTAAACAACAGTGTGTCTGTTGGTTCATGGTGTTAGACTTACTAGTCACTATGTAAATATCAAGTCTATTAATTAAAATTCCACATCATTTGATAAAAGGAAATTAAGATAAAGTAAATATGCAATTTCTATAATGTATAACTAAAGAGCTTCTTGAGGAGAGTGAAAGAGCTAGCTTAAAATTCAACATTCAAAAAACTAAGGTCATGGCATCTGGTCCCATCACTTCACGGCAAATGGAGGGGGGGAAAGTGAAAACAGTGACAGATTTTATTTTCTTGGGCTCCAAAATCACTGTGGATGGTGACTGCAGCCAAGAAATTAAAAGACACTTGCTCCTTGGAAAGAAAGCTATGACAAACCTAGACAGCCTGTTAAAAAGCAGAGACATTACATTCCCAATAAAGGTCTATATAGTCAAAGCCATAGTTTTTCCAGTAGTCATGTATGGATATGAGAGTTGAACCATAAAGAAGACTGAATGCCAAAGAATTGATGTTTTCAAACTGTGGCATTGGAGAAGACTCTTGAGAGTCCTTTGGACAGCAAGGAGATGAAACCAGTCAATCCTAAAGGAAATCAATCCTGAATATTTATTGGAAGGACTGATACTGATGCTGAAGCTCCAATACTTTGGCCACCTGATCCAAAGAGCCAGCTCACTGGAAAAGACTCTGATGCTGGGAAAGATTGAGGGCAGGAGGAGAAGAAGATGACAGAGGATGAGATGGTTGAATGGCATCACTGACTCAATGGACGAGAGTTTGAGCAACCTCTGGTAGATAGTGAAGGACAGGGAAACCGGGCATGCTGCCGTCAATGAGGTCGCAGAGTTGTACACCACTGACTGAACAGCAACAACTTTCTATATTACTTCCAAATCTCAGAAAAAGCCTCACCCAAGGAAGACCATTTTCTCATGTCTCTCTTTGTGTTGAACATAAATCATTCACGGCCAAGTTCACACCTACCACTGGTACCGCTGCTGCTACTGAGTCGCTTCAGTCGTGTCCGACTCTGTGCGACCCCATAGGCGGCAGCCCACCAGGCTCCCCCGTCCCTGGGATTCTCCAGCAAGAACACTGGAGTGGGGTGCCATTTCCTTCTCCAGTGCATGAGAGTGAAAAGTGAAAGTGAAGTCGCTCAGTCGTGTCCGACTCTTAGCGACCCCATGGACTGCAGCCCACCAGGCTCCTCCATCCATGGGATTTTCCAGGCAAGAGGACTGGAGTGGGGTGCCATTGCCCTCTCCAACCACTGGTACTACTTCTCCATAATTTCTGGCCTTTCCTGCAGCTTCAGTCATAGCCAGATATGGCCTGAAGTATAAGGAAGATTTTAATAGGTCAGAATACCTTCTCCTTAGAGATCAGGTTTACTTCTGTCTTCTGCTCTGTGGTGGCCTTGAGTCATCCTCTCTGATTTCTGGGATTCCAGATTCATTTTTCTTATGCTCATCACTGGAAATTTGTCCTTTCCTTCAAAAGGAACTTTCCTTCTTCTCTAGGGGCTGCAGAACTATTGTGCCTTTATGCTTTGCTCTCTGGCTTACACCCTTGATCCATCTAACAGGAAATGCTAAGTCACATAATTGCACATTAATAATTAATAATAATAAATGCCTTTCTTTATTCTACTTGACAGAAATTCTTCTAAGATCTTCCTACATGTTATATTTAATCTTCACAGTACCTCCATGAAAGTTATCTTTAATGTTTAAAATAGCTAGTAGCTCCCATCAGCTAGTGATGAAATTAATGCAGAACATATATAGACATGCATATGTGGGTACGTGTCTGTGGAGGGTGGGGAGGTTTATTTGAACCACAGTGGGGGAAAAGTTTTCATTTTAAGTAGGAAAATAACAAGAGAAGTTTATAAAGTAACTGTAGTCGAAGTAATAATCTGCTATTTCTTAATTATTATAAGCTTTGACTATGCTTTTAAAGTTTATCTTTTATTCTTGCCTGTCTCGGGTCACTTTCCCTGTCTCCTAATGCCATTTCCTTCACCTTATTTCTGACTCCTCTGTATTACAGATGTGGTTCCTTTCATAGCTCCTCCTGGTGCTGGCACTCTGTCCTAAATTTCTCCACCTTCCTCTCCATTTCAGAGCACCTTCACCATTTCTCCTGCCACGTAGATCCACAAGTCTTGCAGCTTTCTGCTCTTTGTCTTTTGATTAGCTCTGAGGAGTACCCTTGGAGAGGGCAATGGCACCCTACTCCAGTACTCTTGCTTGGAAAATCCCATGGATGGAGGAGCCTGGTAGGCTGCAGTCCATGGGGTCAAGAAGAGTCGGACACGACTGAGCGACTTCACTTTCACTTTTCACTTTCGTACATTGGAGAAGGAAATGGCAGCCCACTCCAGTGCTCTTGTCTGGGGAATCCCAGGGACAGGGGAGCCTGGTGGGCTGCCGTCTATGGGGTCACACAGAGTCGGACATGACTGAAGCGACTTAGCAGCAGCAGTAGAGGAGTACCCTGCCTGTGTTTAATTTACACCTTAGTGATTCTCAATGTGTTGGCCATGGATCAAAGGCAGAATAACAGTTTGGATGCTTGTTAAGATTCAGATTCCTGGATCCCAACCTCAAGAAATGATGACTTGGTAGGTCTCACCTTGCAATCTTACAATAGTCTAGTGATAGTTCAGTTCAGTTCAGTTGCTCAGTCGTGTCCAACTCTTTTCGACCCCATATACTGCAGCACGCCAGGCCTCCCTGTCCATCACCAACTCCCGGAGCTTACTCAAACTCATGTCCATCGAGTCGGTGATGCCATCCAGCCATCTCATCCTCTGTCCTCCCCCTTTCCTCCTGCCCCCAATCCCTCCCAGCATCAGGGTCTTTTCCAATGAGTCAACTCTTCGCATGAGGTGGCCAAAGTACTGGAGTTTCAGCTTCAGCATCAGTCCTTCCAATGAACACCCAAGACTGATCTCCTTTAGGATGGACTGGTTGGATCCTGTGATAGTAATACCTAATAAAATTTGAAAATCACTGTTCTAGATTTTTTAAATTATTTTGCCATTTGATTCTTGAAGAGGCCTTGTTTTTTGGGCATTTTAAATTGTGAAACAAAATAAGAATTAAACAGATGTCTTCAGAGGGAGAATGGCACAATGCTGGAGCTCTCTCCATAGAGGACCTTTTATATACTCACTCTCATCTAGGCCTAACAGTCCTATTTCTGAAAGCTTTTCTCAGACTTCCTAGTAAGCATGTAATAAGTACTTCTCTGTGCAGTATTTGATGGTTGCCTTGGGGCCTGATGCACCAAGATTACATTGGTCCCATAGGCGCAGAAGAGGTAAATTTTGGATTACAAATAAGTGCTGAGTGTGTGTCTGTATTGCACCCATGCATAGAAATATACATGTATAGATGTTTCTTATATTGATATATTCACTGATAAAGTCTTCTGTGGGTACTTGTATATACATTGATATATGGTAAGTATAATATATAGACTAATTCAACCCCTACTTCTAGCCTTTTATATTTTAAATGTGCTTAGTATCCTATCAACCACCATGATGTAACTCTGTTGCTATGACAGGTAGAGAAGCTTAGATAGTTGAGACAGTAGAAGATGAAGATGGATGAAGTCTAGAGTTTATATGGCTGCATTGTACTTACCTAAATGAAGGTCTATGTTAAAAGAAACTTCCACCAAAGCCTTCTAGCTTCATTCATATGCAAGTTCTTTGACATGTTTCCTCTGAGCCAAAACTCAGCAAAAATAATCATTCTTAATATCCTCATTCACATAAGTATGCTTAATCATTCTCAAGGGTGTCTATGCCAGAAGATCAACTATAGCCTGAGTGATGAAAACAGTTTGGAGAGAAGAGAGACAAACACTCTTTTCTTTTTTCTGTTACATTTTTATTCATTTGTTTAGATGTGTCAGGTCTTAATCGCGGCATGCAGGATCTTTCCTCGGGGTGCATGGACTCTTTAGTTGCATCATGCAGGCTCAGTAGTTGGGACTTAGGCTCTAGAACACATGGGTTTCAGTAGTTGCAGCACCCGGGCTCTCTAGCTGCGGCACACAGGCTCCAGGGCTCACGGGCTGAGTAGTGGCAATGCAGGCTTAGTTGTTCCACCACATGTGGAATCTTAGTTCCCCGACCAGGAGTCAAACCCGCGTCCTCTACCCTGTAAGGCCGATTCCCAACCACCGGATCGCCAGGGAAGTCCTTATTTTCTCTTTTCTGAACTCTTGGTGCTTAGCAATTTCTAACACCTAGGCACTCAATAACTATTAAGTAAGTGCATGGTTTTAAAAAAAAAAAAAAAAAACACTTCATTTGTGAATAATTTTATCACTTTTAAATTTGATTCCCTCACTAACTGGATGTTACCCACCCTTGCTATATAGCTTTTGGAGCCTACCCTAGACATAACAGTGTTCTGTGTTGGATATGTTGTGGCCACTGTTTATAGTATCTAAATTCTTAATTCAAGAGGATCACTCTCAATTCCTGTCTCCTGGATATACTGGAAACTGCTCAAGGGTAGGGCCAGGATGTCAGCTGCCATCTCCTAAAGAGGTGCTGTGTGTTTGTCATGGTGCTGAGTTTGTTACACACATTCTTCACGTGTAACCCTGGCGGATACTTTGTGGAATGGAATTAATTTTCTCCATTTGAAAGAGGAGGAACAGACTCAGAAAGACTAAATAACTCCCGCAAGCTCACATGGCACAGAAAGTGGTGGAATGTGGGTTGTCTGACTCCATCTGTGGTACCAGGCTGCCTCTCACCTTATTCCCTGTGTCCCATTCATGCTTGATTCCCCAGAATGTCTCAGCTCCTTGCACGTAATAAATTATTTTTCTGTGATTATATCTATCTCAAACTGGCACCAACATATTCTGTATTCTGGCAGTCCACATAATTTTAGGCATCATTTGGACTACTAAAGTGGGAGACCTGGGTTCAATCCCTGGGTTAGGGAGATCCCCTGGAGAAGGGAAAGACTACCCACTCCAGTATTCTGGCCTGGAGAATTCCATGGCTGTATAATCCATGGGGTCACAAAGAGCCGGAGACTACTGAGCAACTTTCACTTTCCCTTTTCTGTTCACTAAAGCATGGTAGGTAAGATCATGAACTTTGATCACCAAATGTCTGGATTTGAATCCTGGAGTCACCACATGTAAGACCTTGGACACATGACTTAACTTCTCTGTGCCTCAATTTTCTTATCTGTAAAATGCGGGTGCTTGTTACAAGGATTAAATAAACTGATACGTATAAAGTGATTAAAAGAGATCTGGCTTAGAGTAACCCAGGTTAAGTGCCTTCTAGGATTATTGTGTTCTACAGAAGGAAAAAGCTGGTGTTCAGTGACCTTTCTGTTCAGTAATGTTTTATGATGCAACAAATAACTGTTGCATCATAGTGGGTCAAGTGTATATAAGTTAGACAAGGCTAGCATGGTGCTTGCTTCCATGACGCTGATAGCCTGTCAGGAACGATAGGCAATAAGGTAAATGCTATGGGAAGTCTTGTGTTGAATTGGGGCATGTGGGCAGGAAGTCCAGATAGTGAAAAACCTTGAATGCTGATCTCTGCAGCAAGATTTTAGATCAAGGCAGGGATGATCATGATGGCCTCTGAAGCACTCAATACTGGCAGTAAAGTCAATGAGGGATTCAAAGGCCAGGCAGCGGGGCCAAGAAAATGATTAGGATATGGTTATAATAGGCTGAGGGCTTCCCAGGTGGCTTGGCAGTACAGAATTTGCCTGCCAATGCAGGAGATGCAGGTTTAGTCCATAGATTGGGAAGATCCCCTAGACGAGGAAATGGCAACCCACTCTAGTATTCGTGCCTGGAGAATCCCATGGACAGAGGAGTCTAGCAGGCTACAGTCCATGGGATCTCAAAAAGCCAGACACAACTCAGCATGCATAGGCAGCAGTGTAATAGTCCAAAGGTCAGGTTATAATATCCCCTTGTAGAAGGGGAGGAAGAGAGCTGTGAAGGGGATCCTGCAAAGGAAGAAGCAAAAGAATTAAGTGACTTAGGAACCAAATAAAAGGGACTGCTTCAGGACCTCCAGCTGGTTAGTTGCAGAGATGGATCCAGAATGCACATCTCCTCGCTCGGGGTTTCCCGTGGTAAGAATGCACTTGTGGAAAAAGTGAAGTGTTAGTTGCTCAGTCATGTCCAAATCTTTGTGACCAAGTAGACGGTAGCCCACCAGGTTCTTCTGTCCATGGGATTTCCCAGGCAAGAATAAGGGAGTGGGTTGCCATTCCCTTCTCCAGGGAATCTTCCTGACTCAGGAACCAAACCTGAATCTCCCACATTGCATGCAGATTCTTTACCACCTGAGCTACCAGGGAAGCCCACATTTATGGAAGGACTTGCCTATACTGTGTGGTTCTCAAAGTGTTGTTCCAGCACCATCCAGGAAGTCATTAGAAATGCAAAGTCTTGGGTCCCACCCCCATGCATCAGAACTAGCAGGGGCCAGGCAATCTGTGTCTTAACCAGCTGCCCAGGTGATCATGATGTCCTAAAAGTTTGAGAACCACTGCCCTCATTCATTTCTTCCTACAGCAACTATTTATCAAGGATTATACCCTCAGAGGCTACACCTGTGAATCAGAGTCCAGGTGCCCTTAAGGAGCTTACAGTCCTTAAGGACACCCCTCAAAATTTCAAATAATCAAACAATTACAGGGGCTTCCCTGGTGACTCAGCCATAAAGAATCTGCCTGCAATTCGTCTGCAGGAGAGGATCCCTGGGTTGGGAAGATGCCCTGGAGAAAGACATGGCAATTGACTCTAGTATTCTTGCCGGGAGAATCCCATGGACAGAGGAGCCTGGCGGGCCATGGTCCATAGGGTTGCAGAGTCTGGCACGACTTAGTGACCAAACAACAAGGACACCCCCAAAATTTCAAATAATCAAACAAATACAGGAGCAGAATTATGCATGGGCACATTTCACAGGAGGACTTAAACTTGCCAGAGTAAATAGGAAGATTTTCCTTACGATGAATTTTTGCGGTGAGAGCAAGAGTTTTTTGGATTCAAGCCTACAGTTAGAGACAAAGAAAGAAGGCCTGAGTAGCGGCAGCACGGTTACGAAGGGCAGGGGGAAGCTTGCTGAGGCTGAAGCATCAGCAGAAACCTGAACATGCAGGCATGTCGGCCTTGGGATGAAGCCCTGTGAAACGGAAAACCCACGCAGAGGGGGAGCTTGATGAGATTTGCGCTTTTAAAAGACCACTCTGACTCTCCTTGTGTAGCTCATACTTAATACCATTGTAATCTTCACAGGTATGAATTCAGCCATCCTGAGCAGTTCCCCTGAAACCCATAGGAGTCTCCAATTTGTCCAGCCCTCGGCCTTCTGGGAGGGAAGCCCAGCCCTGATGCTTCCCTTCAAATCTGTGTACTTTCTCCCAACTAAAATTCTCCCAACTAGTTCAAAAGCAGCCATTAAGTTCGAGTTTTCAGCTGGCCTCCAGCCATGAAACCACCAAGAGTTTCAATTTAATTTTCTTTTCATGCCCATTCACACCTTGACTCCTTTTGAGAAAAACCAACTATTAATACTGATAATAAACTCATTTTATGCTTTGGAAGGAAAGAAAATGCTCAACTGAATTCACCATTAAATACATTCCTCTCATGATGGAGCCTACATTTAAGTCAGGCTCCTATTAGTTGAGAAAAGAGTGTCCACTGAGGTATGAAATGTTTATTGTAGCTGGTTCCTGCAAGCGCTGCCAAGAGAAAGATAGTATTTTCAATGACCAAAAGCCGCAATGCACAGGACATGAATTATGTATGCCTGTCTCTTTAAAACAAATCAGCATAAATTATCCCATAGGGCAGACTGCAGGAATTGAGGGCCCCTGAGAGATCTATGTTGTCCTGGTCTTCTTGGTGTCAGAAACCTTGGGATGAGAAAGTAGTGACTGAATGAGATTCCAAATCACAACCTTATGATATTTAAGGGTGGGCGGAGGGGAGGAGGTTAGGAATGAGCAGTGCCCTGCATTTCTGAGCATCATCTGTCAAGGAACGAGTAATCAACATGTCATTATTATTCTCATCAGCCCAAAGCATGAGAGTAAATTGAGTGAAAAAAATCTTCACATTATGTGAAATGATTACTGCCTTGGAGCCATCATAAACAATGATCTTGCCCTAGTGCTAGGCAGCAAAACAAATGAGGGCTGCCCACTGCTGGTGCAGTACCATATTCATTACTAGATTTTATACCACCAACCCCAGCCATCTTGCAAGGGCCTAATTTAATGATTAGGGCTGAGAGAGTATTGCCCAATCCCTCCGTTAGATGCAACCCTTGGCTCCATGCTCGGGACACTGGCTGCCTTGCACAAGCCTTCTGTCTTCCACTCAAGTTTATATTCACCACTTGGCTCCCCAGAACAATGAGGAAGTCCATAAAAGGGCTATAATTGTGCAACATGAGTACACACTTGCTGCTTTCAAATGTTAGCTAGTCAATCAGGCTCCGGGCAGACAAAAAGCAGCAGGAGACACAGTAAAAATGAAGGCATTGTCAGAGGAGGCTCTGACCTTCCCAGTGAGTATGGGCTCTGTGCTGGTGGTCTAGTTCTATCAAATCCTCATCAGGGTGGAGAGATTCTGAGGGTAGGTCTGAATGTACCCAGCAAACCAGGCTGGGAAGAGCCACTAGACAGTTTTGTAGGATGGCTATAATTGGCAAGTTCAGGCTTGGATCTCTCTTGCTGTCAGCCCACAGGGCACCTCTGTACAAGTTAAATGCCATCCTTTCTTGCCTCCTAGGATGGATGTCCTTGTGTAGAGTGCACAGTTCACAACTGTAGACAATAGTGCTTAAAACACTTCAATGTTTACAATCATGTAGTTTTGCTCATAAGGTATTACTGGTGCCGGTACACCTGGCGATCTTGATTCCAGCTTGAGCGTCATGCTGCCTGGCATTTCGCATGATGTATGCTGCATATAAATTAAATAACCAGGGTGACAATATACAACCTTGATGTACTTTTTTCCCAATTTGGAACCAGTCAATTGTTCATGTCCGGTTCTTATTGTTGCTTCTTAACCTGCATACAGGTTTCTCAGGTGGCAGATAAGGTGGTCTAGTATTCCCATCTCTTGAAGAATTTTCCAGTTTGTTGTGATCCACACAGTCAAAAGCTTTAGGGTAGTCAATAAAACAGACGTAGATGTTTTTCTGGAATCCTTTTGCTTTTTCTATGATCCAACAGAAGGTGGCAATATGATCTCTGGTTCCTCTACTTTTTCTGAATCCAGCTTATACATCTGGAAGTTCTTGGTTAACAAACTATTGAAGCCTAACTTGAAGGATTTTGAGCATTACCTTGCTAGCATGTGAAATGAGTGCTACTGTGCGGTAGTTTGAACATTTATTGGTATTGCCCTTCTTTGGGATCAGAATGAAAACTGACTTTTTTCAGTCTTGTGAGCACTTCTGAGTTTTCCAAAATACTGCCATATTGAGTCAAGCACTTTAACAGCATCATCGCTTAGGATTTGAAATTGCTCAGCTGGAATTAGTAGACTGGACATAGCCAAAGAAATAACCAATGCAGTTAAAGATTTGAAGTCCATAATAATGTAAGTTTTTACAAGATGTTTATTATTTTTGTATTGTTAGAGAAAAATAATTTATGGATGAAAACTTAGAAAGTATAGACAAGCAAAAAATAGATAAATTAGAAACCTGTCATAACTCTATCACACCAATATAAACCCCCCCCCCTTTTTTTTTTACTTTCTAAGCACTGTTGCTGGGATTTCTTTAGCATTCAGATTAAATATGTCTGATTATATTATTTGTCATTCATAATATTCTTTGTCATTGCCTTCAGTTTGTTTAATAGATGAGTTTTGTATTTCACCAAAAAGAGTAGAGAGGACTAAATCAAAGTTCTGTTTTTCCTCTGTTTTCTCCCACAGTTTTTTTTTTTTATTTATTTTAATTGGAGGCTAATTATTTTACAATATTGTAGTGGTTTTTGTCATACATTGACATGAATCAGCTATGGGTGTACGTGTATCCCCACCCTGAACCCCCCCCCACCTCCCTCCCCATCCCATCCCTCAGGGTCATCCCAGTGCACCAGCCCTAAGTGCCCTGTCTCATGCATCAAACCTGGACTGGCGATCTATTTCACATATGGTAATATACATATTTCAATGCTATTCTCTCAAATCATCACACCCTCACCTCCCATAGTTCTTTACCCAGTGCTCCCTAGCCATACTGAGCTTTGGTTTGCTCATCCATTGCTAGATAATGGAGAAAATAATTTCCCTGGATTTCATAAGATGGAGACTGATATTTTTCAATAGAAGAGCTTCTGCCTCTGGTTGGAAATGTCATGTTTATCAGATACACTTCATGTTCTTTCTGTTTCCAGATAACACGTCTAAGGATTAAACCTTTTTTTCAGAGCATCAAAGTAGCCTAGGGGATAAGAGTGTTTGCATCTCACATTGGACCTCAGATAATCTGGTATAAATATTGCTCAACAGTGGGAACTTCATCAGAAATCTTGAAGGTAATGGCAGGCTTTTTCTCACCGTGCTGCCTAAGCCCCTACCATTGGTTCTACTGGCAGGTTTTAATATACTTTTAGATCCCATTTGGAACCTAAAGCTTATTATTCATAGATATTAGCAGGAATGCTAAGAAAACAGGAAATTGGAACGAGGAAATGAAGGTCATT
Source organism: Dama dama (assembly GCF_033118175.1). NCBI lineage: Eukaryota > Metazoa > Chordata > Mammalia > Artiodactyla > Cervidae > Dama > Dama dama. The sequence goes on from NC_083709.1 coordinate 25,163,807, forward strand.
GGTCACAAAATTAAGTTCAAATGTTATTTCCCTGAGGAAGCCTTCTCTGAACTTCAGAAAAAAATATATTCCCCTGAAATATCCCTGATGTCTTTTGGCGGAGGTAGTGGGGGGGTTCTTTTCTTTTCCCTTGAAAATGTTAACACAGTTTCTACTTAAATACTTGTGTGATTATTTGGCTTCTTCTATTGTGATTATTGGACTTCTTCAGAGTCCAGTTCGCTCACCATTGAATCTCAAACACTCAGTTTGTGCTGTGTAGTTGGATCCAACATATATTTGTTAATTGAAGTAATGAATGAATGAAAAGTAAGAGATCAGGATTTCTTCACATCTCATCTCTCATCCTAGCATAGTTGGGAAGTTGGGATCATTGTCTAAATGACGGCTCCTCTTGAGAATAGAAAAAGTACTGAGACAGCTCCAGTTTTGTGACTATTGCTGTGAAATTGCATATTATTTGTGAAAATGCCTAATCTGACTTACTCTGTTGATTAAAAGCAAAGCTACTCTACTCTCTCATAGTCATGATCTCTGGTGGCAAAAATTGTTTAGTATAAAATTTTCAATACATTATTGCCTCACTTGTCCTACACACTTTTATAATTAAAAATTTCAATAATTCTCCATTAAAAATTGTGGACTCCAAGTGTACACATAGTTCTATGAATATTAACACACACAACAAATGCAGCCACCATCACAGACAAAAGTATGTCATGGGGATTTTTCAAAGTCAGACTTTCTCAACACATACAATTACCATGTGATCCAACAATCCAATGTCTAGGAATTTATTATGGGCTTCCTTGGTGGCACAGATGGTAAAGAATCTGCCTACAATGCAGTAGACCCTGGTTTGATTCTGAGAAATGAAAATTTATGTTCACATAAAAACTAGTACTCAAATGTTGGTAGCAGCATCATTCATAACCATCAGAAACTTTAAAAAGTAAAATATTGCCATAAAGTAAGTGTTACCTTTGTTGTATTTTACTTCTTTTCTATCCCAGCATAAAACTAGAATATTCAGTAGAATATTAGTTAGAAGTGACTTTATCATTTCTCATTCTCCCAGCTTTTGCTAATAGTAGGATGGTTAGGAGTGCCATTAAATTGATGTAATTCAAGGCACTTGAGTGCAGTTAGATAATATTCTGATATTCTTCTGTGCTCTAGTCTGGGTGCCTGAACATGTATGAAGGGGACTAATGGATCAGTGGCAGAAATTCTCAAAGCACTAAGTGGCACTTGTATGAAGAGACTATTATGCAATTATAATTAAAAACCATTCGTCACTGGAATTTTTGTCACTTTTTTCCCCTTTCATGAGTGTTCTTTATTTTCTTCTACCTCAATAGACTAATTCTAAAGAATAATTTAATTTTTCAAATGCTCAGGGACACCAACTGTGTTCATGTGCTTTTACAAATGATTTAATAAAGACTTTAGATTAATTTGCTATAATCTCTGGGTGGCAACCTCATCCTACATGGAGGTGGTGAGGAAGTTACACATTTTAGAAATGATGACTAACATGTGAGCTTACAAGAGGTCAAGGCATGAAATCTTCACTTCAGAAACAGCAGGGCAGAATACCAGAGTGTGTACTTCTTCACCTTAGCAGTGTAACTAGTTTCAGTTCTTCCTGGGAATTGAAGAAAGAATTGAAAAGAAAGTAAGGGCAGTTAATATCCCATTCTTTAGCTAGAAATATTCTTGAGTTTGTGTGCTAAGTTGCTTTAGTTGTGTCTGAGCTGTTACTTTAATCGTGTCTGACTCTTTGAGACCCTATGGACTGTAGCCCACCAGGCTCCTCTGTCCATGGGATTCTTTAGGCAAGAATACTGGACTGGGTTGTCATGCCCTCCTTCAGGGGATCTTCCCAACCCAGGGATCGAACCCACATTTATTTTGTCTATTGCATTGGCAGGTAGGTTCTTGAGTGCTTGAGGATGTGCAGGCCAACTCAAAAATAAACTGCATGAGGAGGCTCTAGAACCTTCACCCACATTTGAATCGGGAAAACTGGGTTTTTCCCTGCTTTCTACATTGAACTTCCATATCAGATTTTACTCATAAAGTTTTGCTGAGTTGCTGACTCAGTACTGCTCAGACAAACTACCTCCCTACAAGTCATGCATGCTTAGCTTTTTAAAATATTAGAACAATTTGATCAATTGTTGAATATATGTACACTTAAGTGTACAACTCAGTGTTTTTAGAATATTCATAAAGTTGTACCGTCATCAGCACAATCAATTTTAAAACATTTATCACCCCCATGGGACTTCCCAGGTGGTGCTAGGGGTTAAGAACCTGCCTGCCAATGCCAGAGACGTAGGAGATATGGGTTTGAGACCTGGGACAGGAAGATACCCTGGAGCAGGAAATGACAACTCACTCCAGTATTCATGCTTAGAGAATCCCATGGACAGAAGAGCCTGGGGGTCTATGTTCCATAGGATCACAGAGAGCCTGACACAAGTGAAGCAACTTAGCATTTCACCCCCCAAGGAAACCCTGTGCACTTGGGCTCTCATCCTCCTGTTTATTCCCCTCATGCCTCAGCCCCCTTTCAGCCTCAAATTCACTTTCTGCCACTAGTAGACATTTTATAGACATGGAATCATGGAATACGTGATCTTTTGTGATTCATTTATGTCACATTTACAAGGTTTATCCATGTTGTAACATAGATCAAAATTTCATCTATTTTTATCACCAAAAATAATTTTTATATAGATATATTTTTTCATTCATCAGTGGATGGGTATTTGGGTTTCTGCTTTTCTACTTTTGACTACCATGAATACTGGTACTATGAGTATTTACATACAGGTTTTTGTGTGGAAAGATATTTTCTCTTGAGTATAGTCCTAGGAATGGAATTTCTGAATCATATGGTATATCTGTATAACAGCAACCCTTTGAAGAACTGCTTAACTATTTCCCAAAGAATCTGCACTATTGTATATCCCCACCAACTATGTATGAGGGCTCCCATATCTACACATCATCATTGCCCATGTTTATTGTCTGTCTTTATTATTGCAGCCATCCCAGTGGGTGTGAAGTGGTATTTCATTGTGATTTTTGTCTTTCCTGATGGCTAATAATGTTGAGCATTCTTTCATATACATACTGGTCATTTTTATATCTTCTTGTAGAAGTACCTATTAAAATTGTTTGCCCATTTTTAATTGGGTTATTTATCTTTGATTAATGAGTTATGAGAGTTCTCTACACAGTCTAGATTAAATACATATTAGATATATATGATTTACAAATGTTTTCACCCATTCTTTGGGTTGCCTTTTCACTTTCTTCATGATACTGTTTGTGGCACAAAAGTTTTTCATTTTAATGGAGTACAATTTATGTTTTTCATCACTTGTGCTTTTAAGTGTCGTATCCAAGGAGGCTTTATTTAACCCAGGATCCTTATGATTTATTCCTATGTTTTCTTCTAAGAGTTCTATAGTTTTAGAACTTAAACTTATATCTATGATCTATTTGAGTTAACTTCTGCATATGCCTATCCAATTGTGCCAGGATTATTTGTTGAAAAATCTATTATTTCCCCTTTGAATTGTCTTGGCACTTTGTAAAATATTGGTAACTGTAGATAAAAGAATTTATTTTTGGACTCTCAATACTATGGCAATACCAATGTATTATATCTGTCTATCTTAATGTGAGTACCACAGTCTTTTGTCTCCTGTTACTCTGTAGGAAGGTTTAAAATCAGGAAGAAAGTCTTCAAACTTTATTCTTCTTTTTCAAGATTAGTTTGGCTACTTGTGCCCCTTGAATTTTAAGATCAACTTTTCTATTAAGTATTATATTCTTGATGGTCTTGCAAATGGAATTGTTTTCTTAACTCCATTTCCAGATTTTCACTGCTAATGCATAAAAATATAACTGATATAGACGGAAAGAAAGAAAGAAGGAATATCCTTAATCCTTGATGAACTCATTTATTCATTCTAGTATTTTAAGTGAATTTCCTTAGGTTTTCTATATGCAAGATCATATCTTTGACAAAGAGAGGTTTACTTCTTCTTTTGTAATCTGTGCCTTTTGTTTCTTTTTCTTGCCTAATTTCCCTAGGTAGAAACTCCAGTACAATTTGAATAGTAGTGAAAGTCAAATTATACTTAACTTTGATATGTTTACTGTGATTTGATATGTATACATATATTTGATATGTATACTGTGCCTTCCTGATTATATTTGCATAGTTTACATTATGTGTGCACAATTGCTTAGTCATGTCTGGTCTGACTCTGCAACCCCATGAACTGTAGCCCACCAGACTCCTCTGTCCATGGGATTTCTCAGGCAAGAATACTGGAATGGGTTGCCATTTCCTTCTCCAGAGAGGTTACATTATATACTAGACATATTATTTGCCATCTATATGCATAAGACAGAAAGATAGACGTGTATTTTGTAAGAGCAGGTAAGTTAAGCCTACAGGGTAGGTGAATAGCAGAACACTGAGAAGTACTGTAAGGAAATTAGGTTAATTTTAGTATTTTCCATCATTTCACAACTCAAAATAATCCTTTTGAGTTTCTCCCTGTTTTATTGCTTTTTGCAGAAAGTATGCCCATTTCTGCAGGCCTCTGTTGAGAGTAGGGTGGGATAATTTTCCTGAAAGATGTAAGGAAAGCTGGGAGCAGAGTTAAATAATAAAAGACTTTGATTTCAAAATAAAAATGGTTATTCAGTAAACATGCATTGAGCATCTGCACGGTCCAAGCTCCTAGGAATATATTGCATGGATGTTATCATAAGCAAAGAAAGAGTCCACCTGCTGAGCCTTTTGGACCTTAGCTTGCTGTTGATACAATGGAAGGAGGACCAAACCAGGAGCCAGAAAACCTGGTCTATAATCTTGATTTGTTTTGACTTTTTACTTAAATGTTCTTCTCACCCATAGACCAGAAATTGATGTAGTTGTCCATCCAACCATCAGAGGGTCATTATGAAAGTAAGATGTGATCATTTTTATACTCAGGAAATATTTGGGAAACCATACATTGCTCTGCAACTTTCACGTATGCAGTTTCAGTTGTACAGACTCTTAATCGGTATGAGTTAATTTGTGGCAAGTTAACTGTAAAAACAAGAAAATCATTTACTTTCTCCTTTTTTTTCCCAACACAGTTTTTGTTCTATTCATAAGGGTATCTAGTGACAGAGAGAGAGTCCACCCAGGACATTTCAGTTTAACCCTCAATAGAGCCATTTCAGTGCTCCAGAAATAAAGATAAGTGGGGTTATTTTTGGGGGGAGGGGAAAATAATTAAAAGGACATCTCCACAGTCAGGTTTACTCCTCATTTTTGGTGTAGAAGTCTCAATGCTGTTTGCTAGCAGAGAGTTTCTTTGCTTTTCTCATACATGGCTCTGCATTTTTTGCCTTTCTGGTCTACCTCTTCTACCAATGCAATTGTTTTCAATTCTTCTATAAGCATTTTCTTAGGTTCCAGTTATTGTTGTGCATGCCATCATTTCCTGGCTTTCAGGCCTCATTGTGATGAAGACAATGAGACCCAGGACCAGAAATTCTAGATTAGCCCAACTCCTCCCTTAGGTTAAGGGAGTTGGGCTAGATGACCTGCTTCCAAGATTTTTTTCTACGATCCCTTCAACCTATAAGAGTCTGTTATTCTCTGTGTGAATTTGTTTGAAAAAGGAGTTCTTGGCTTTGAAGAAGAATTTAACTGCAAACTAGCAGTCTAGTGAAATTCAAGTTTGCTATACAAGTCACAAGAGGGCAGGTGTCTTGTCTGTCTGTTCACTTCAGCATCCCTAGCACTTAGTCCGGTGCCTGACACATAGCAGGTGTTCAATAAATAATTATTGCAATGAATGAATGAGTGAATGAGTGAAATGAATGAGACAGCTCAGTAGGATCAGTGGCTCTCTAAATTTGCTCAGTCCTAAATACCTGTTAGACTTTGCCATCAGTTTCGGTGGAAGGCATCTCTGAGACATACAACTATGGAGGATGATGGTGATAAACCATTTTAGCCTTCTTTGGTCTGCTAGTTATCTCCTGAACTGAGTTTATCTCCTGATACCTTGAAATTTTCATTTCAGACAAGATGCCCTAAAGAAATAACACATAGTAGGAATGTTCACTAAGAGAGTTTTCATCTTTTCTTGAGAAATCATTGTAGACCTACTGGGGCAAAAGAGACTGTCATTAAAAGGATCAGTTGAAATTCAGATACATCATCAATTTCATGATTAAAATTGCATTTCATGGACAACTTGTATTTCCTAATAAAACTGAAATCTCACTGGGCCTGGAGTTGAGCTTATGTTCTATTTTTTAGAGTTCTGATCTAATGCAGGCCATTTTCTACAGTTCTATAAATTTTTCATCTTGGCATTCAATGGCAGAATATAAGCCATATAAATTATTTCAATCCCAAATCATTTGTAAAAGCAACCTCCTCACAATTTCTCTCTTTCATGGCCTCTCTTTATTTTGATCTCTGGTAAAGATTATTTTTTTTTAATCTTAGGTAAGAATTTCTTCCTTTCAATTCTCAAAGGGTCCATGTTTTCTGTGCCTTTCCCCCCCATTTAAAATTGATTTTGTGACTGTGTTTCAATTGTGCAGTCAGTTTCCTGTTTTGATTAATAAATGTTTGCAAAGAATATAATCTGTCCTTATGCTTTTTGCCTCCCTTACTCTCCCAGAAGAAGCTTTGCATGGCTAGCAAAACTCTCCAGATAACACTGGAAATAAATCTTAATGTCTTTGCCCATGATAGTCCTAGACCTTATCATCCTTTTTTTTTTTTTTAAACCCCAGTGATAATTGCTTATCAGTACATGTAGTCCCTATTCATATGGTTCTGATGCCACCGGGGTTTACATCTCTAGGAAGACAGACAGGAAGTGCAGTCCACTGAATCCATTCTTAATAGCTTTAACAGAAATCTGACAAAGAAGGAATACTGGGCTGGACTGACTATCTCAGAATGATAAGGCCATCTATGCATTTTGGATGCTTTTCCAAGAAGATTTTTTTTCCTCTTTTTTGACTTGTCTGCCCTGGAGAGGTGGGATTTGCAAAATGTATTTCTGTCAAAGCTACAATCAAAATAAAAGATGATGTATTAAAAATATAGCAAAAATAATGTATCCAAAATATATCCAACTTGCTGTCACTTTACTCCCTTCAGTAGCTGAAGAGAATCTCAGACAAAAATCACCCAAACATTAACACATGCAAAAAATACAGGCCTACAGGCCTACAGCCCAATGGGACATTTGGGAGCAGCCACAGTCTTTGAGGACTTCCTAGGTGGTGCTAGCAGTAATGCGTCCACCTGCAATGCAGCAGACTTAGGTTTGATCCCTGGGTAGGGAAGATTCCCTGGAGAAGGAAATGGCAACTGGCTTCAGTATTCTTGCCTGGAGAATTCCATGGACAGAGGAGCCTGGTGAGTTATAGTCCATGGGGTCACAGACAGCTGGACACAAATGAGCAACCAAATACACACATTCTTTTAATAAAACTTTGGGAAGAAGTAAAGACTGAACTTTCTATGTACAAAATAAGTACACCAATTTGGGATATTGGATATCACATGTCCAAGGACATATGGTGAAACAGATAAAAACTCTGTGGGGGGGGGCGGGGCGCAAAGGAGATGGAACACAGAATTGCAAGAGAAAGGGAGAGAGAAGAGAAAGGAGGACCTGAGGAACATTCTAGAACCTTCCATTTGTTCTGACATCACCTCAGAGAAGTTGAGAAGCACAGGATATGATTATTCCCTCACCAGGCCAGGATTAAAAAGCACAGCAATCAAATTGCCTTAGATTGAAACGGCTACAAACAGATGGCTACAAAAAAAATTTTCCAAATATCTAGTATGTCCATGGTGGACACAGAACTTTATAGACCAGTGAGAAATGCCTGACCTGCCTATCTTACTGACCATTGAATTTGTATGATCTCGGGTTTTTACTTTTGGGAAAGTGAAAAAAGTTACCCAGGTGAGAGTCATGTGCTATTGGAAAGTGAAAGTGTTCGTGGCTCAGTTGTGTTCAGCTGTCTGTGACCCCATGGGCTGTAGCCCACCAGGTCATCTGTCCATGGGATTCTCCAGGCAAGAACACTGGAGTGGGTAGCCATTCCCTTCTCCAGGGGATCTTCCCCACCCAGGGATTGAACCTGAGTCTCCCGCATTGCAGGCAGAGCCACAATGGCTTTACCATCTGAGCCACCAGGGAAGCCCCTTGTGCTATTGGGCAAATGGTTAAACTTTTTCTTTTTCCAGGGGAAGGAACCACAGCAACCAGTAACTGGCCACTTTCAGAAACACTGCCTATTTCTGTACATCACGGAAATTCGCTCTTACATGGCAAAGACAGCCTAACTGCATGTGTCTAAGAACACAAGCCTCCCATATCTGTGCCTACTCAGTATTTTTGGACTTCTTGATGGTTTCAGAAATCAAGTCATATAAAAACCCAAACCTGTTTTCAGAAAGTACTCAGGTATGTACATACCTGCTCCTAAGACTCAGAGGCCCCTGATGTATTAAGCAAGAGCCCTTAGACATCACCCCTAATCTTTCTACCCCTACCCGAACCCCCATTGCAAGCCATCATCCTACTTCGTGTCCTTTCCTCATCCTGCTGGTATCTCAGTTCTTTCACCTGTCCTCAAAACTGAGCTCCAATTCTGTTTTCCTTTGGATTTCAGTAATTTGTTCAACCACCTTTCTTGAATATGCACTATGGACCAGAGACTGTACCAAACTCTAGGGATAAAATAATACACAAAGAGATGAAACCCCTGCTCTCATGGCCATCACAGACTCGGGGGAAAATGCTGTAATCGGGTAACCACACAAATACATGATAACAGATGGTGATGGAGTTACGAGGAAGTCAGTCCTCTGAGGGGATACATCAGGGGCCCTGGGCTTAATTTGGAATTCTTTTCTGATATGGGTATTATATAATATACACTCTCTATAAAGTAAACGAATATGCAGAAACTCAAACTGAATTTAAACAAAATGACATGTTTGCAGATGACATGATCCTCTACATAGAAAACCCTAAAGACTCTACCAGAAAATTACTAGAGCTAATCAATGAATATAGTAAAGTTGCAGGATATAAAATTAACACACAGAAATCCCTTGCATTCCTATATACTAACAATGAAAAAACAGAAAGAGAAATTAAGGAAACAATACCATTCACCATTGCAACAAAAAGAATAAAATACTTAGGAGTATATCTACCTAAAGAAACAAAGGACCTATACATAGAAAACTATAAAACACTGATGAAAGAAATCAAAGAGGACACAAACAGATGGAGAAACATACCGTGTTCATGGATTGGAAGAATTAATATTGTCAAAATGGCTATTCTACCCAAAGCAGTCTATAGATTCAATGCAATCCCTATCAAGCTACCAACGGTATTTTTCACAGAACTAGACCAAAGAATTTCACAATTTGTATGGAAATACAAAAAACCTCGAATAGCCAAAGTAATCTTGAGAAAGAAGAATGGAACTGGAGGAATCAACCTGCCTGACTTCAGACTCTACTACAAAGCCACAGTCATCAAGACAGTATGGTACTGGCACAAAGACAGAAATATAGATCAATGGAACAGAATAGAAAGCCCAGAGATAAATCCACGAACCTATGGACACCTTATTTTTGACAAAGGAGGCAAGGATATACAATGGAAAAAAGACAACCTCTTTAACAAGTGGTGCTGGGAAAACTGGTCAACCACTTGTAAAAGAATGAAACTAGAACACTTTCTAACACCATACACAAAAATAAACTCAAAATGGATTAAAGATCTAAATGTAAGACCAGAAACTATAAAACTCCTAGAGGAGAACATAGGCAAAACAGTCTCTGACATAAATCAAAGCAAGATCCTCTATGACCCACCTCCCAGAATATTGGAAATAAAAGCAAAACTAAACAAATGGGACCTAATGAAACTTAAAAGCTTTTGCACTACAAAGGAAACTATAAGTAAGGTGAAAAGACAGCCCTCAGATTGGGAGAAAATAATAGCAAATGAAGCAACAGACAAAGGATTAATCTCAAAAATATACAAGCAACTCCTGCAGCTCAATTCCAGAAAAATAAATGACCCAATCAAAAAATGGGCCAAAGAACTAAACAGACATTTCTCCAAAGAAGACATACAGATGGCTAACAAACACATGAAAAGATGCTCAACATCACTCATTATTAGAGAAATGCAAATCAAAACCACAATGAGGTACCATTACACGCCAGTCAGGATGGCTGCTATCCAAAAGTCTACAAGCAATAAATGCTGGAGAGGGTGTGGAGAAAAGGGAACCCTCTTACACTGTTGGTGGGAATGCAAACTAGTACAGCCGCTATGGAAAACAGTGTGGAGATTTCTTAAAAAACTGGAAATAGAACTGCCATATGACCCAGCAATCCCACTTCTGGGCATACACACTGAGGAAACCAGATCTGAAAGAGACACGTGCACCCCAATGTTCATCGCAGCACTGTTTATAATAGCCAGGACATGGAAGCAACCTAGATGCCCATCAGCAGATGAATGGATAAGGAAGCTGTGGTACATATACACCATGGAATATTACTCAGCCATTAAAAAGAATTCATTTGAACCAGTCCTAATGAGATGGATGAAGCTGGAGCCCATTATACAGAGTGAAGTAAGCCAGAAAGATAAAGAACATTACAGCATACTGACACATGTATATGGAATTTAGAAAGGTGATAACGATAACCCTATATGCAGAACAGAAAAAGAGACACAGAAACACAGAACAGACTTTTGAACTTTGTGGGAGAATGTGAGGGTGGGATATTTGAAAAGAACAGCATGTATACTATCTATGGTGAAACAGATCACCAGCCCAGGTGGGATGCACGAGACAAGTGCTCCAGCCTGGTGCACTGGGAAGACCCAGAGGAATCGGGTGGAGAGGGAGGTGGGAGGGGGGATCGGGATTGGGAATACATGTAAATCCATGGCTGATTCATATCAATGTATGACAAAACCCACTGGGAAAAAAAAATAATAATAATAAAAATTAAAAAAGAAAAAAAGAAAAAATAAAAAAAATAAACAAAATGACAGAATATAAAAGGCCATGTGATCCAAATCCTTGTGGAGTCAGAAATCAGTTAATTGATTTAATCCATGACTGAAATAGCAAAATTACTCAAGGTAATAGATTTTCAGATTTGAGTGTATATATTTCCACCAACGAAGCTGAATGGTGCATGCCCTAAATGGCTCCTGAAAACTTACGTTGCAAACCAGCTTAGTTTTATCGGGTAGATATGTCTCCTGGTAACTGATTATTTTGAAGCGAAGATCAATTTAGTTCAATGAACTTTTATGGATCATATACTATTTGTATATCCCTGTGCTGGAAATTGTGAAGACAAAGAGAAATGAATCAGATAAAAATACCTACCCTTAAGAAATGAATCGACATTTGTCTATTCACAAATATGCTATATTTAAATAATACCCTTTAATTCTGTCTGGCATTTTAAGTATATAAAACAACACAAAGGTTTCAAGAACCCATCATAGGAAGTGATTTAAAGAGGATTAGGTTAGTGCTTCATTTTTAAAAACAATGCACTGTATCAAAAAGCTAGGTTAATAAAAAGTGATTCCAGTATTCTAAGAGGGATATCATACAAGTTGTATTTCTCATACGGAAGGTTAATGCAGTCATTTTCCTTTAAAAGAAAACATTACATTTTGGTTAAATTACCCATGTAATGGGCTCAAATTCTCCCTTTATTCAGATGGGCAATTAAAGAAAAATAATTTGAAATCAGCAATATTTGCATTTCCTCGCTGTTTGACATGTTGTAGTTTTGTTGTTTAGTCACAAAGTCATGCTCTGCTCTTTGTGACCCCATGGACTACAGCCCACCAGGCTCCTCTGTCCATGGGATTCTCCTGGCAAGAAGTCTGCGTTGGGTTGCCACTTCCTTCTCCAGGGAATCTTCCTGACCCAGGGATCAAACCCATGTTTCCTGCATTGGCAGGCAGATTCTTACTACTGAGTTACCAGGGAAGTCCCGTGTTTGATATAGTGAGATTCAAAAGACAAACAAACTTGGTTCTAACCAAGATTACTAGTTTTCATTTCCTTCTACCTCCCTATCACATGTGCTGGCTTTGTTTACCCTGACAAGGAGACTAGGTAGCCGCATAGACAGATGCTTACATTATGCAAAGTGATCAAAATAGAAAGCAAAATTATGTGACACATCAAGATTTCAATTATTTTAGAAATACCTAAGAATGTAGACACAGATTGAATGCAAACATGGGCAAATGGGAGCAGTTCTAATGCAAAGATGAGAATGAATTTTTTCCTCTTTGAAAAATTCCCCTTAATATACTCATAGTGTTTTTTTATGGGAGTATAATTGCTTTATAGCCCAATGTTGTGTTAGAGGATTTTAACAGAAGAAAAATAAATGAATTGGCACAGTTAGAGAGTCTGTTTCCGCTTTCTCAGTTGTTGTGCTTCCTAAATTAGAACTGTTTGCTAATGGATGAATTTTATAGACATGAGTATGCCATTCTCTTAAATGTGATAGAAATATGAATCCAAATAGTTACTAAAGATTAGGAAAAAATATGGGGTTTCTATCTAGTTAATCTAAACACACATATACAACTTATTTCTCATATGTTGAAATAAGTTGAATTAGGAAAGAAAAAGAAAAGGAATGAAAGGAAGATAGGGACGAGAGAATTTACATGTATTGAGCTCTGTGAGTTCAAGTTGGACAAAAAACAATATTGGTCCATCAAGCTGCCTATACCACATGCTCCCAGGACTCATTTATCTGTGTTCAATGGGTTGCCCATGTTGGTGGTGCTCACACTGTAATATTCAATCTGATGGATGGGCCAGCTGTGCCCCAGCTCAGCTCTGCATCCTGCAAAGCAATGAGCACCCCCTCCCAAAGTGTATGAAAATTTTACTAGGGAAAATAAACAAGCTTTTATAAGTGCGATTGTTGGCTGAGGGTCTAACTTTCATCTGTAACCTCTGTGATTATGGAGCAGCAATTTTTTTGTCACTCATTTATGTAACTTTCAATTTATCAATCATCAATATTTTTGCAAACTTCTTATCACTTGGATTGGTCTTCTCAGAACATTGCAGAAGTCATAGAGATTCTTTTTTTAACCTCTTTTTTATGTAAATAAATTGGAAGCCTCTTACAGATAGTGATTCGATAGCTCCCTGTCTTGTACGTAAGAGGAACTAGCAAGGTATAGGATCCGTTTGTCCATTCTTGTTCTGCCTGTCTCAAACTTCCTCTTCTTGGCTAGATATTGTCTCTGCTTTAAATAATTCCTTTCCAAATAATCCTACCATTTCCCCTGTACATAATGCCTCCAAAAGAGTTGCAAATGAGATAAGAAGAATGTTTGACATAGAGCAACAGTCCTAATTTTTAACCCCGTGTCTGCCACTAAGTAGGAATGGCACTGGCGGCAGTGGATGGTGAAGAGTCCTGGTATTTTGTGACCCTCTGGGCCTTGGTTTTCTTATTTGTGAATGGAGGGGGATCACCAGTTGAGCTCCAAAACTCTTATTGCTCTGCTATTCTGTCATTTAAAAAATAAGTTATTGGAGTACAGTTGCTTTACAATGTTGCGTTAGTCTCAAGGTGTACAGCAAAGTGAATTAGTCACACATATGCATATGGCCACTTTTCTTTAGATGCTTTCCCCATATAGGCCATTATAGAATATTGAGTAGAATTCCCTGTGGTATACAATAGGTCCTTATTAATTACCTATTTTATATGTAGTGGTGCATACATGTCAACCCCAGTCTCCCAGTTTATCCCTTCTCCCTTTCCCTCCAGTAACCATAAGTTTGTTTTATCTATATTTTCTATTTCTATTTTGTAGATAAGTTCATCTGTACCCTTTTTTAGATTCCACATAAAAGTAATATCATACGATATTTGCCTTTCTCTGTCTCACTTCATTTAGTATTCTGTCATTTGTGATCATCTCTAAGAGATCTTCTGACCTAGAAGTTCTACAAGTCTCTAGCTCTGTTAGGTTAGGAACCATTCAGAACTGCTCTGTGTGGTCCTGGGAGTTGTGTGGAGGTGATCCTGTGGCCTCGGGAAGATGGGAAGGGGAACCCAGCAGTCTCTTTCAGACAGCTCACTTTGATCTATTTCAGAGGCAGGCTTTCCTGAATAATATTTCGATTGAAGAAAGGGTTCTATTTTTTTTTTTTTTTTTTTGATATTTTTTTGTTGAAAACCTTACATAGTAAAGAAAGTCTTTAAAATTGTATAAACATACATTGACAGTTATGGTCTAGAATTAATGAATTGCTGTGTAACAATCAATCTAAAATATCTTAGGAAAGTCATTTGGAACTGTCTTGCAGGGGACATCAGCTTTAGTCACTGTTCAACTGAGAATTAAGCTGATACATCAGGAGAAAATGATTAGGCAGGTGGGAATATGTTTGACATGAATTTTAGGTACTACATAGTGCAGTGACTTCCACTTGAGAGTCTGAGTAAAGTTCCTTGCAGGATGCAGTGAAGAATAATTATGAGGACAGGTAGCAGTTGTTTTATATCTGCTTTCTCAGCAAATATAATGTCAACTATAATGATAGTTTCCCTACTTTTGGGGCTTCCCTGTGACTCAGCTGGTGAAGAATCCACCTGCAATGCGGGAGAGACCTGGGTTTGATCCCTGGATTGGGAAGATCCCCTGGAGAAGGGAAAGGCTACCCACTCCAGTATTCTAGCCTGGAGAATTCCATGAACTGTGTAGTCCATGGGGTCGCAAAGAGTCAGACACAAATGAGCGACTTTCACATTCACACTTACACTCATGACTTACAGAATTCTACTAATTCTACTAATGTCAGAACTATTGCTTTATGGCACTTATAGCACTAGGCTTTCAGGTGGTGCTCAACAGACGCTTGACTGATTGAATAGGGTGTCAAGAATGTGGAAGCTGTATTCTAGCAAATCCAGTTGGCCATATGATAAACAAAGAACCATCCAAAAGTCCCATGTCTCAAGAAAAGATTTTCCACAATACTGTTATTAAGGCATTTCCTTGAACCCCACTGACTCAGATTTGTTAAATTGTTTATAATGAAGGGCCCAAAAGGAAGCTAACACCCAATCTTCATTCTCTTTCTTCTTCTTTTAGGCCTATTAATACCACTGGTTGGCTCCATAATATGTACAGACTGTTTACTGAAGGCTGCTCAATAAAACTAACGATTCTTTATAATACTGTTTGAGATAAAAACATAAGTTAGGAAAAAAAAAACAACTTACGTGTTGCTTTTGGAATAATGCCATTCTGTCCTACCTCTCAGGCATATCCCTCCAGAGCACTTCTTCAGTGAACGGTGGTATTCAAACTCTCTTTGGTTCATGCCTGGTCTTTTCACTGAGCTTATCCTGTTAAGTATTTAAAATCAGTATCACATCACTGTTATATATCTAAGAAAGAAGTTCTGGAAAACAGTCCTCTCAAAAGCTTAAGCACTGTAACAATTATTTAATATCACCTATAGAGGATCTGCTGGAGAAGGAAATGGCAACCCACTCCAGTCTTCTTGCCTGGAGAATCCCATGGACAGAAGAGCCTGGTGGGCTACGGTCCATGGGGTTACAAAGAGTCGGACACGACTGAAGTGACTTAGTATGCACACATGCACGCACGCACATAGAGGATCTCCTATTGAGAGGAGAATTTTATCATTTAAAATCCACTCTTTGTGTACATTTTCCTTTAGAGCTATGTTAAATAACATGTGTCTGACAGTTCTCAAGTCCTAGAAATCAGTATCTTTTCTCACGTTCTAACATTCCTTAGGACAGTCCCTCTTTTATTAGACTTAGAGATATCCATTATCATGTATACTGACTTCTCAAGATTTCAGACAAAGACTCCTGGCAGTGCATCCCAGCAGCCTGGATTGCAGTCTCTTCCAGGGAGACACCAGAGGAAACTAGTCACCCACCCAAAGATCTATTGCTTCCAGGGCAGAAAGCCCAATGAGTCTCCTTACGTACATGCACACACACTCACAATTAGACACTGCAATTAAGCTGAAGGGGTTTGTGAACTCAGATTGTCAGTTACCTAACAGGTTCTACCTACACACAAAGCCTAGTTGTTTTGTCTCTTCCATCATTCTCTCATCCAGGCATTCGTCCATGCTAGTTTATGTGGTTTATGATTTCTGGTTAATGGCCTTCCTAATCCATTTTAGATTCTCTGTCTTGGTATTTTGTTTGCTTCATTTCCAGCTATGTGCACTAATTTGGAAACTTGAGGTCCCAGGCACAATGTCTTTCTTTCTTTAGGTATAGTTGAGTTTGGTCTCTATAGACCTTTTGACTCTTGATTCTGCATTCTAAGTGTGCTTGAATGCTCTACTCTACCAACATTTAACCAGCACAAAAAATAAAATGAAATTTTGGGCTGACCCTAATCTGAACCCTCTAGTAGAATCAAATGCATGTAGGGCATATAAGGAATAAATTTCTATCCACTATGTTCTCTTGAGCTTATTGTATTTTCTATTTATCTAGAGTGATGTCACAAACCACTCCAATATGTAATGGCTTAAAGTAATAATTTACACTTCTCTCGCATGCATTGGTAGTTCTAGCCTCAGCTGGGCAGTACTTGCTTGAGTCCTTGTATATTTGCAGTCAGATTCTGGCTAAAGTGGAGTTGTCTGAAGACATCCTTACTGGTGCTCAGGCTGCACTGGCTGGACTGGTGGAGACCTGATTGGTCATCTCTACGTGAAACTTCTTCACAAGGCTAGCTTGGGCTTCTCCACAGCATAGTGGTCTCAGAGCAGTTGAGCTTCTTACGTGGCAGCTGGCCTCCCCAAAGTGAGCATTCCGAAGGCCTCAGGTGGAGGTAGAAAAGCTTCGAGTGACCTAGACTCAGAAGTCACATGGTACCACTTTCTCTACACTGTGTTGGTTAGAGTAGTTATGGACCAGCCCAGATTCAAGCAAGAAGAGGGGTGGACCTTCCCTTTCAAGGGGAAAATGGTATTGATGGCTGTCATTGTGGAGACAGGCTACCACAGTGGGTATCAAGGAAAGTATATCATAGAAACCTAACATATTATAATTTTTTCAGTCCAGTTCAGTCGCTCAGTCACGTCCGACTCTTTGTGACCCCATGAATCGCAGCATGCCAGGCCTCCCTGTCCATCACCAACTCCCGGAGTCCACCCAAACCCATGTCCATCGAGTCGGTGATGCCATCCAACCATCTCATCCTCTGTCGTCCCCTTCTCCTCCTGCCCCCAATCCCTCCCAGCATCAGGGTCTTTTCCAATGAGTCAACTCTTCGCATCAGGTGGCCAAAGTATTTGGTTTCAGCTTCAGCATCAGTCCTTCCAATGAACACCCAGGACTGATCTCCTTCAGGATGGACTGGTTGGATCTCCTTGCAGTCCAAGGGACTCTCAAGTGTCTTCTCCAACACCACAGTTAAAGAACACCAATTCTTTGGTGCTCAGCTTTCTTCACCATCCAACTCTCACACCCATACATGACCACTGAAAAAATCATAGCCTTGACTAGACGGACCTTTGTTGGCAAAGTAATGTCTCTACTTTTAAATATGCTCTCTAGGTTTGTCATCCCTTTCCTTCCAAGGAGTAAGCGTCTTTTAATTTCATGGCTGCAATCACCATCTGCAGTGATTTTGGAGCCCCCAAAATTAAAGTCTGACACTGGTATAATTTTTTAAATAGCAACTAAATCATAGACTGATGTCCACTTCAGAAAAATAAAAATAAAAAAATCTTGTGTGATCTCATTTCCTTAAATCCATTTAGAATAAACACCTTTAAAACCTAACCTTTGGAAGGAGTATCAGCTGCTCCACTGAACACAGTTTAAGGATGAATGACTTGCTTAGTGACTGGAAAATGACTGCATTAAAGGAGCATCCAACTTGTTTTAGATTTTGAAGAGAGAACAAGATACTGGCTGGTCAGTAGCTTTCAGCTTTCAGACAAGGCAAGTGTATATATTTTAGCAAATATATCTTCATTGTAGTTAAACTCAGTTTCAGCCTGATATATAGTGCAAACCCATAAAAATTGCCTCACACATAGTAAGTGCACAATAAAAATTAGGTCTAGGTATTCAGCTAAGTAATAGTGAATCATAGTCTGAGCAAAGACAGTACTTAGTGATCCATTGGTAAAACAACTTTGTGTTCTAGGCAGGGGTCTGAGGCCCTGCACGAGCTTCCCTGATGGCTCAATGGTAAAGAATCCATCTACAATGCAGGAGAAACAGAAGACGTGGGTCGGGATGATCCCCTGGAGGAAGAAATGGCAACCCACTCTAGTATTCTTGCTTGGGAAATTCCATGAACAGAGGAGCCTGGTGGGTTATAGTCCATGAGGTCGCAAGCAGTCGGACAGACTGAGCCACTGCGCATGAGCCGGACCTGAGGCTCCACAAGGGGACGGGAGCTGCCCCAGGTCACACGGCTTTTAGGAACAGAGCCAGATTGGAGCGCATCTGGATGCAAATTCTCTCTTCCTACAGAGACCATCGCATCTCAAAGTGCTTAATGACCTGGGAACTTTACTTTAAAATGAATACCCTTATATTTCACCTAGAGTTTTGCTGAATTCTGCAGCGAACAGCATGCCCCTCCATTAATGAACAAATGCTCATCTTAAAGTCTTTCACATCTGCCAGGCTTCCTATGGTGCAGTGGTAAAGAATCCGCCTGCCAATGCAGGAGATGCAGGAGACATGTGTTCGATCCCTGGGTCAGGAAGGTTCCCCTGGAGAAGGAAATGGCAATCCACTCCAGAAGTCTTGCCTGGGAGATTCCACGAACAGGGAAGCCTGGTGGACTACAGTCTATGGGGTCATAAAGAGTTGGACATGACTGAGCACAGGTGGGTGCAAATGTGGATAATTAGGCTTGACCTTGAGTAGCCTATGTAGTTCACCCAGTTATAGATGTTGCAGCAAGTTGTCCTGGACTAGGATAAAATTTAGTATAAACCAGCAGGAACCATGTTTTGGAAGTAACTGATGGTTTTGCAAGGAATCTGGCCGATTGTGTGTATGTGGATATTAAATTCCACTTTGGGAAATTAAAAGTTCAATTGGACATATCCCTATACAAGAGGATTTTTGAAAGCTGTGTCCACTAGAGTTGAAAGTAACAGATATGTATGTGTGTGTTATGAAAGTATAAAGCAATCTTTTTTAAAATAAAACAAGCATTTTTTAAGCTCTTATAAAGAGCTTTTAGCCCTAAGCGAGGTACTAAGGGTAAGTGATATAAGATAAAATTACCTCCCCTTAAGAAATTTATAATTAAGTATAGTGGTAAAGACTAGCACGTGTAAATATTTAGATACTGAGAAACAATCAATTATCAATCTATGTTTAAAGAAATAGGAATTAAGAAAAGGAAAAAGAGCTCCCACTTAGAATTTGTTGTTGACAGAAAAGATTTCACTGGAGTGCAGCTTGACATGGATTTTTAATGATAAATAGTAAAATTTGAGCAGGAAGAAATCAGAGTTAATATTAACATATTATTTGAGAGGAACCAAGGATAATATTCAAATGATCCACTATCCAGGCTCAAAATGCTAGTTACCCAAAAAAAAGCAAAATCTATTTCCTAACATAGGGTACTTTTAAATTGTCCAAATAAAAGAGGAATAAATCATCAAATAAAATGTATGGCATTATACATTAAAATATATATTAATATAAATTAAACTGTAATTCAAATGTTAACCCTACCTCCAGAAAACTGGGCAAATGTTAGCATCATCCATAAATTTATCATATTAGTCATTAAATCCTTCACATTAACCATGGTTGAGCAGTTAATGCCTTTTATTCAGAGAATTATTGATTCTACAGTGGACTTCCTGCTTAATGACAACATATGCCAGCTAATATAAGGAGAAAATAGTTGCTGTAGTTCTCACATGGGGCCTTTTCAGTGACGCTAAGATGGACCCACATATCAGATTCACATGCCTATTATAAGAAGTCTCTGAGTTTGTTTTTGTGCCACCTCTTATTTAGACAAGATCCATTTTAGAAAGCAATTTCACACAAGGCTCCATTCCCTGGTAGCTCAGCTGGTAAAGAATCTGCCTGCAGTGCAGGAAACCCAGACTTGATCCCTGGATTGGGAAGATCCCCTGGAGAAAGAAATGGCAAACCACTCCAGTATTATTGCCTGGAAAATCCCATGGACAGAGGTGCCTATCAGGCTACAGTCCATGGGATCACAAGAGTCAGACATGACTTAGTGACTAAACCACTACCAAATTTTCATTTATTACAAAAAAATTAAAGAGAAAGCAAAGCAATACAAAACCCTACCACTAGAAATCTACCACTTTAACCCATTAATTTCATCTTCCCTCATTGCCTTCACCTTCCCCTACTCACCCATATGTCATATAATGTGTCCATAGCATTAATTCAAGTTTATTTATTCACTATACATTGTCTCATTAAACTCTTTCTTAGAGCTACATGAGCTTCTATAATGCCTAGTTTTCTAGACATTGTAATTTTCTGGCTGAATTGATTGCTCCTTCCTCTCTTCTTCTAAAGCATACTATTTTCACCTATATTCTATTTTTTTTAATTTTAATTTTATTGGAGCATGGTTGATTTAAATGTTGCTAGCTTCAGGGGTACAGCAACATGATTCAGTTATGCATACATATATATCCATTCATTTTTAGATTCTTTTCTCCTATCAGATAAGATATCACTCAGTCCTGTCCAACTCTTTGCGACCCCATGGACTGTGGCCTGCCAGGTCCGTCTGTCCATGGGATGTCCCAGGCAAGAGTACTGGAGTGGGTTGCCATGCCCTTCTCCAGGGGATCTTCCCAACCCAGGGATCAAACCCAGGTCTCCCTGCACTGCAGGCTGACTCTTTACTGTCTGAGCCAGCAGGGAAGCCCCCTTTCTCATATAGGTTATCACAGAATGTTGAGTAGTGTTCCCTGTGCTAGACCTTATCTGCTGCTGTTGTTTAGCCACTAAGTCATGTCTGACCCTTTGCAACCCGATGGGCTGCAACACACCAGGCATCCCTGTCCTTCGCTATATCCTGGAGTTGCTCAGACTCATGTCCATTGAGTCAGTTATGCCATCCAACCATCTCATCCTCTGTTGCCCCATTATCCATCTGCCCTCAACCTTTCCCAGCACCAGGGTCTTTTCATATTGGGTGGCCAAAGTGTTGGAGCTTCAGCTTTAGCATCTCTCCTTCCAACGAATATTCAGGGTTGATGTCCCTTAGGATTGACTGGATTTATCTATCTTATATATACTACTGTGTTTATGCTCAGCCCAAGGTCCTGATTTATCCCTCTGCCTGACTTGTTTCCCCTTTGGTAACCATAAGTGTGTTTTGGATACCTGTCAGTCTGTTTCTGTTTGGTAAATAAGTTCACTGTATCATTTTTTAAAATTAGACTGTGCATGAGTTATATCATATATTTGTCTTTCTCTGACTTACTTCACTTAGTATAATTATCTCTAGGTCCATCCATGTTACTGCAAATAGCATTACTTTGTTCTTTTTTATGGTTGAGTAATATTCCAAATAGGAAAAGGAGTACATCAAGGCTGTATATCGTCACCCTGATTATTTAACTTATATGCAGAATACATCATGAGAAATGCTGGGCTGGAAGAAGCACAAGCTGCAATCAAGATTACTGGGAGAAATATCAATAACCTCAGATATGCAGATGATACCACCCTTATGGCAGAAAGTGAAGGGGAACTAAAAAGCCTCTTGATGAAAGTGAAAGAGGAGAGTGAAAAAGTTGGCTTAAAGCTCAACATTCAGAAAACTAAAATCATGGCATCTGGTCCCATCACCTCATGGGAAATAGATGGGGAAACAGTGGAAACAGTATCAGACTTTATTTTGGGGGGCTCCAAAATCATTGCAGATGGTGACTGCAGCCATGAAATTAAAAGACGCTTACTCCTTGGAAGGAAAGTTATGAATAACCTAGATAGCATACTAAAAAGCAGAGACATTACTTTGCCAACAAAGGTCCGTCTGGTCAAGGCTATGGTTTTTCCGGTAGACAAGTATGGATGTGAGAGTTGGACTGTGAGGAAAGCTGAGTGCTGAAAAATTGATGCTTTTGAACTATGGTGTTGGAGAAGACTCTTGAGAGTCCCTTGGACTGCAAGGAGATCCAACCAGTCCATCCTAAAGGAGATCAGTCCTGGGTGTTCACTGGAAGGAGTGATGCTGAAGCTGAAACTCCAATACTTTGGCCACCTGATGCGAAGAGTTGACTCATTGGAAAAGACCCTAATGCTTGGAGGGACTGGGGGGCAGGAGGAGAAGGGGATGACAGAGGATGAGATGGTTGGATGGCATCACCGACTCAATGGACATGAGTTTGAGTAAACTCCGGGTGTCGGTGATGGACAGGGAGGCCTGGCATGCTGCGATTCATGGGATCGCAAAGAGTCGGACACGACTGAGCAACTGAACTGAACTGTATATATGTAGCATCTTTTTTTTAATCCATCCATCTGCTGATGAGTATTTTGGTTACTACAATGTCTGATCTCACTTCTATTTTAACACTTACTGTGTTGTATAACTACTACCTTTTTTTTTTTTCTTGCTGCTTTTCCCTATCCACTAGACTATTTCCACCAAGAGACAGTTTCTTTTGCCTTTACTCTAGTGATATGCACAGAGTTTGGCACCTAGATTCAATAAATAATTGTTAAGTAAACAGCCTTGAGCAAACTCCAGGAGATAGTGAAAGACAGGGAAGCCTGGCGTGATGCAGTCCATGGGGTTGCAAATAGTCTGGACATAACTGAGCAACTGAACAACAAAGTAAGTGAATGATAGTGCATACATGACTTTGAGCCTGTATATCATAATTTATATAACCCCTGCTACTGTGACTGAGATGCTTTCTTATTTTTTCACATATATATCACCCCCTTTGGGATTCATTGGTATTCAAATTTTAGAAAAAAAAAATAAGCATTTGAGATAGTGTGTAAAGATGAGAGCATTGTCAGTAACAGATTAGGGCAAAAGACTGGAAGAGTGTTTTTCAATCAAAATTCATCAAACCGATGGCTATGGCTCCAAGTAACTCCCCAACTGCACCTTTGCAAGTAACTTGAAAGAAGCAAAAATGTAATAGAAATGAATCTGAATACCCAGGGTGGGGATTTCCCATAATCAAGTTGTGAGCTTAGCTGGAGAAAGCAGTAGAAATGAGTGTATGGTTTTGATGATAGCTGAAATCTTGTGAAAATTAAGAGACAGGTGAAAGAAGATGGGGAGCAAGGACACATTTTTGAAATGAAAGATAGCTCATCTGACTCATGGCAGGCATCACAATGCATAATATTCTAATATGATGGTCCATTTCCAACAGAATAATGCATATAACTAATGGGACTTCTAACACAAAGAAAACCATATTCCCCAATTTTTTTCTTCAGAAATGCTCTATTGTCCATAAGCCTCCTGTGAGGTGGGAAAGACAGCTAGTCTGCCAAATATGAAGTTACATAATCATTGTGTTTGCATCATCAACATTTGAGTTGTATTCATAAGTATTCAAAGTTGCCCTTCATCTTGTCTTCTCCTTTCTGTCTGTTTGTATTTTTTCATGGGCAGCCAACTCCAGTATTACACAAATAAGAACGCTCCAAAACCTGGCATGCATCTGCCTGGCTTAAGAGGAGAGCACTAATTATGGTTGCCAGAGCAGAGAAGAGGAGCCCAACTGAAAGTCTCCACTATCTTTGTTTTGATTTTTGACTTATCATATGAGCACAGATCTTGAGGGCTTATGGGGTAACCTTCAAGGTCACCTAGTCCATTTGCTTGTTCTGAGGTTAAAAAGACCAAAACTGCAAGTGAATCATCTCAGAGAGGAAGAATTAGCCTCTCGCTTAGCTCTGTAGAGAAAGCAATAGATACCATCAATAACTCAATGAGCAGAAATTCTTCCACTTGTTCATTTTGCTTAACCAAATTCCTTATGCAGTGTGGTGAGCTCCTTACTATAAGCACTTTGAAAAAGAAAAACAGAACTTAAAGAATTTGGACTCATGAAAATCTTTACCTGAAAACATCTGACTATCTGAAGGCCTGTTTTTCTGGGTTTTTTCCAGAGCACAGAGTGTCTTATTTTTTGTCTCCACCCTCAACTCCTTTCAAGGGGTTCTTGAAGGTCAGCATCTTGTAGTGGTCATGATTTAATCTTTGTAGAGGCAGCTGGCAAGGGCCAACTTTCATAGGACCCCTTCATAGCCACATATTTGACTATGTCTGGGGGCATTTCATGGTCATTGTGTCCCGTGGTGCTGGGAAGGCTCATTCCCAGGTCTAACAAAGATTCCATTGACAGGCCACTCAATATTTTGTCACTAGACCAGGCCTTCTAAGTAGCAAAACTCTCTGGACTATACCTGTCTTACTAGCCTCTTGGTCCAGGAAAATATTTCCTCTTGTTGCTTCTTCCCATATCTAGAGTTCAGTTCAGCTCAGTTCAGTCACTCAGTCATATCCGACTCTTTGCGACCCCATGGACCACAGCACACCAGGCCTCCCTGTCCATCACCAACTCCCGGAGTTTACTCAAACTCATGTTCATTGAGTCGGTGATGCCATCCAGCCATCTCATCCTCTGTCATCCCCTTCTCCTGCCTTCAATCTTTCCCAGCCTCAGGGTCTTTTCAAATGAGTCAGCTCTTCGCATGAGTAGGCCAAAGTATTAGAATTTCAGCTCAACATCAGTCCTTCCAATGAACACCCAGGGCTGATCTCCTTTAGGATGGACTGGTTGGATCTCCTTGCAGTCCAAGGGACTCTCAAGAGTCTTCTCCAACACCACAGTTCAGAAGCATCAATTCTTTGGCGCTCAGCTTTCTTTATAGTCCAACTCTCACATCCATACATTATTACAATCATCGATCTCATATGGGACTGCATATCAGTATTTTATCACAGGCTCAGTCACATATTTGGTAATGTAAGAAATAATCTTCTGAAACAAACTATATAGAAAATAATATAGCTAGCAGTTATTAGTAAGGTCACAGCAAGAATTCAGTCAAGGACTTTCATTGGGTATAGCCCAGTATACCCCAGGTCATCTGACTCAGTTAAATGATTATAGCCAAGTGTTAATCTCCTGGTTGTACATCATGGAGCATCTGACCTTTATCCAAAGATTGGTTACTGAGATAAGCTTTAGAAACAATCTTAGACTGTCCTTTTTAGTAGCTTAATTAAACCTTTTAGCAATATAACGTAACAAGGAACTATCTCAGAAGTGAGTCTTAGTAAGCACAGACTTGTTAATTAACAAAACTGCAGCAGCAGACCTTAATATTCAGTGAAACATAATTCTTTTTCTTCTTTCTTTTTTTTTTTTGAGAACTCATTGTGAGGGCATTAACCCTGTAGCCAGGGAAGGCTTTAACCCATCAAATAACAATGAGGTCTGTCAGGGAGCCAGGAAAAGCCAAGCGGCTGTCTTGGATTTCCCATAGCCGTGGCTCTTTGATTTTTAGCTGCTGTTTATCCATTTTTAATTTCCTGATTTAGGAGCAGACTATTGCCATGTTTTAAGGACTTCAGGATAACAAAAGTCTAACCATGAGGGGTTATTTTTTTGTAGAAGCAGAATGAGCTTTGTCTACACATACTATAATCTGAAATAATGTTTTGTTTACCAAAGTAACAAAAAGATTTTAAAAACAAATATAAATCACTTAAAGACAAAGAAATTCACAATCTGTTATCGAAAGCTGCATTCTAAGAAAACTTTGTTCTCTAAACAGAGAGAAGACCCAATTCCAGTCTGGTACCAGCTTACTGTTAATAACAAAATTTGTTTATCTGCTTAATCTTAGAAAGTCTTTTCCATAGATCTTGAAGAATTAGCAGTATTTTTCTAAACGCATGAGAGTAAAACCATAGAAGTCCTGTTTAAAATCTGATTCTATTGCAATTGACAAAGAAATTTGTTCATAACACTTGAATATGATAACTAGAATTATAATTGACCATATTTTATCAGGGCATATCCGATCTATATGAATTTCACATAATTTTAGGACATCCATATTAGTAACATCAACCATACAGTATAACCTGAAAAGATTTATCACCGCTTCAACAGTACTTCTCATGTAATTCAACATGTCCAATGAATGGGATGGACATGGATGTCTACCTGGGATGTCTCAGGGGCCCTCTGAAGCATCCCAAAGATAACTAGAAGTCAAGTTATTTGGGAAGTTTTGTCGATAAATATCAAAAGGGTTTATAACAGTCAGGTAGGAGCATACAAGTCACTGTGAGATAATAGTTGTTTACTTAGCCAAAGTTAACAAAAGATTTCAAAGGTAAATATAGAAAAGATCAATTAAGAGGTAAAGAAACTTTAATATTAAAGGCAGTTTAACATGTGAAGAAAGTATGACCTCGTAACAGAAAGGCTGAATTTAAGTTTTTGCACCAGCTTACTTTAAACTCATTTAGATAAACTTAATTAAATTTATTTTAAACTTTGTCAGTCTTAACCATGTACAAAACTTTTTCTTCAGGGAAACCTTCCACAAACCTTCTAATCACTTTTTGTAACAGCCCCGTGTAGGTCAGACCTACTTTCTTTTCCCTTCATAAAATGTAATTTTATTTTTATACCTCTTTTTTATTAAAAACAACATCCTACTTTCCTTATTAGATTAGCAGGCATTAATACTAGATACTTAATATTGAATATTTCCCAGTTCACATAAATCAGAAATTTATTTAGGTTAATTTTTCTTGTATTTGGAATTGTTTGATTTGTAAGCAGTTACTTTCTTAGGCCAATAAATTCAGAACTCATTTACAACTTTAACAATATTATCAGAAAAAAACAAAAGGCATACACTGAGACATACATAAATACAGACACAGAGAGAGATCTTATAGTTTTCTTTTTGAGATTTAAAAATCTTTTTGACCCCCCTTTTTTTTTTCTTTGCTTGAAGTTCTAATTTGCCTAAGGCTGAGGTCTCATGCAAAGTGGGCTGTGTACTTCAAGGACATGGAAAGGGTTAACTTCAAGCTTTTCCCTAGGCAGGCCTTTTAACAAACTAGTTGTTTTTAATTGCATATGCAAAAAGAATTAGTTTTGCAGTTCCATAAAGAAAAATTTCTCTTACTCCATTCAGTCAGCAATTACACACTCACAATCATTCAGAGGCTATCACAATGCCTCCCTTCTCATGAGTCCCCAGTTCTCCCTATCTGATGCTCCCTTCCTGGGAGCTCCAAGGAGGTGATCAGCCTCTTCTACCCATTGGGGTAGGACCTGACTGGAGAGTAGCCCCATGGCCTGACCTGATCCTGTGGCCATTCCTGGTAGGTTGTTCCGTCCCTCCAATGAGTCCAGCTGGGGCTTGGCCACCTGGAAAGTCAGAACACTGGTCCAAAAGAGAACCTGGAACACCATCAGGTGGCATGCCTCCTCATTCGTCTCAGGGTTCCTTCTCTCCAGCCTGGCCGAGCCACCAGTCTGATGGCTCAGGGGGCCGGCATGGTTGGAATCTCACTGGGGCCTCCAGAAACGTTGCAGAAACCAGTACTTGAGAAAACAAGCACCACCCTCAGAGAGTTGGAGAACTCAGGTTTATTACATCGGCAGGCCCAGAGGAGTTAACACTTCAAGCTCTGAGCCCCGAACAAAGGGGTTACAGAGTTTTTATAGACAGACGATAGTGGGCAACACTAGCTGCTAATAGGCTGGTTTAAACCAAGGGGTTTCATGAGCTTGGGAACAGCAGTCAAGATGGGGAGGGGGATGCCTGACCTTTACAGGGACAGACATGTTAGGTAGGTTTGTAGGAGCTGGGCAATTGCAAAGAGCAGGACAAGGGTGAGTGAGATAAGCTCCAGTTCCTAGTATTGTTAAGTCCCCACTTTCTAAGACAATGTGACCTGTGTGATCCAGACTTTGTAAGGAGCAAGCTGAGGTACACAGCAGCACGAGCAGGAGGTTATGTAAAATTTTAACGTTTCTTCTTCATCATCAGTAAAAGTGAGAGAAAGCATGTACTGTTTTCTAAAGGAACCTTATCAACAATTCACTTAAAAGAGTGACTACTTAATCCATGCTGGAGCAACAGGGGTAGATTTATGCAGAAATGGGTGGAAGCCTCTCAAGCAGGGATTCCTCTTCATTCTCTCTTTCTCTCCTCCTCTTTCATCCTAATGATCTTTCCTAACTTTGGTAGCAATGTAGAAACAACAAGAGAATATTGTCCATAATATCATAATAATGCTGTATGGTACATATGATGTATAAAAATATTGAATCTCTATGTTGTACTCCTGAAACTAATAGAATTAAGTCAACTATATGTCAATAAAAGGAACAAGAAGCAATAGGAGGAAAAAAATTGGTTCAAAGTCATAAAACTTGGGTTCAAATCCTGGCTTTACCACGTTCTTGAATGAATTTGGTTAAGTGATTTTACCTTTTCAGGTCTCTCTTTCCTTATCTGGCCTAGATGAAAAAAGAGTCAGTCTTGTTAGGGTGAGAACTAAATGAGACAGTATTTATGAAAGAGTACAGAACAGTGTTTAACCCACAGTTATCTGTGTCCTTTTGTTCTGGTCATGGGACTTTGGTTCCAGCAACACCTAATGATAGTATAATTGCCACGCGAATGATGATGTTGATGGCATTCTGGAGTGCCTCATATCTGCCCAAAGCATCCCATCCTCAAGTGCTTGCCAGAACCTTCCATTTATTGTGTAGTTTCTTCTGTAGTTTCTGTACACACACACACACACACACACACACAGAGTTCAGTAGGTTATTTATTTAAAAGTGCTTACTGAAAACACACTGTATACTCTGAGGACAATGCAATGGATAAGATAGAGTTTCTGCCTGAGTGGAGCTTACATTCCACTGGGAAACTAGATGATCATAAATGAACAAATAATACATTTCCAGGGAGTGAGAGAAATTTGACAAACAAATAAGGGTGAGAAAAAAGGAAAATGAATGGACCCTTGACAGGAATCGTGAACTTAGTCAAGGAGCAAGCCAGGCAAAGACGCAGGAGAGAGTTTTCCAGGCAGAAGAAAAAGATTACAAATGTCTTAAGGTGGGAAAGATCTGACGACATTCAAAAAGATCAATAAAGTTAGTGTAGCTATAGAAGAGGGAATAGAGGAAGAGTACAGAAAAAATGACAATATAAACCTTGTAAACCTGGTTTTAAAAAAAGAGCTTCTTGGTAATTTCCTGGTGGTCCAGTGGTTAAGACTCGAGCTTCCAATGCAGCAGTCGTGGGTTCTATCCTGGATTAGGGAACTAAGATCCCACATGCTGTGCAACATGGCCAAAATACTAAATGACAACCAATTCCAGTACTCTTGCCTGGAAAATCCCATGGACGGAGGGGCCTGGCAGGCCACAGTCCATGGTGTTACAAAGAGTCAGACACGACTAAGTGACTTCACTCACTCTCTACTGCCACTCTCAGCGACTTCGTATGGGCTTCCCTGGTGGCTCAGCAGTAAAGAATCTGTCTGCAATGCCGAGACACAGGTTCAATCCCTGGGTTGGGAAGATACCCAGGAGAAGGAAATGGCAACCCACTCCTGTATCCTTGCCTGGGAAATCCCATGAACAGAGAAGCCTGGCTGGCTACAGTCTATGGGGTTGCAAGAGTTTGATAGGACAGATGGCATGGCGTGGCATCCTTTTAGATGCTAAGAGAACATTCCAATAGCCCGATGCCACACATCTTCCACCTTTTTACAGTGCTCTCCGTCCTCAAGCTCCTTTCACCGTAGTCTTAAAAATTATCACATCACATACTGTCTTAAGAGATTGATTTTTAGCATATATGATTCTACCTACATCAGCTGGAGAATGGTTTTAGAGCCTTTGGGGAGAAAGTGCTCAAGGAGGAAGCTCTCCTTGCTGCCCCAGCTGTGATCAGCTTACACCTCCCTCCCCTCCCTTCCCCTACATTCAAAGTCAGGCCTGTACTTCTTTCCTTGGTTTCTTGAGGCAGAGATGACCCCAGCCTTCCTGCTCTTTGTAGGCCCCTAGTAAATACTGTTGAATGAATGAATGCAACCAGGGAGCTGCCTCTTGTAAGCACTCTGGTTAAATTGTGCTCAAACAGCCAATGTATAGCCTGAGATTATGAAACTCATTCTCATAATGGCTGTGAATGGCTTACTCCCTCCTGCCTCTCCACTTGTCCATGAATCCTGGATGCTGACTTCAAAAGTACCCTTCCCCCTTTCCCCAGGCATGTGAGTGTGTATTAAGTCGCTTCAGTCGTATGGTACACTTTGCGATTCCTTGGATCATAGCCTGCCAGGCCTCTCTCTCCATCACCTCCATACATTTTCTTCTGTCCTTTTGTTTTGGGGGGCTTCTCCAGGCAAGAATACAGGAGTGGGTTGCCTTACCCTCCTCCAGGGGGTCTTCCCAACCCAGGGATCAGACCTGCATCTCTCATGTTTCCTACATTGGTAGGTGTTTTCTTTACCACTAGTGCCACCAGGAAGCCCCAGACAATCATTTCTAGATTTGGGGTGATTTTTTCCTTCCTTCCTTTTTTTTTTTTTTTTTTTGGAGAATGTACTAAAGATTATATGGGAGGAAGGATATCACTGGGAGATGTCAGAGCAGGCTGTCTTCTGTCTTGTCCCTCTGTCTGTTTCTCCTTTCTCTCCAGAATCCAGTTCCAACCCAGGGTTTGTACACAGTAATGCTGCCAAACCAGGTATCTCGATGTCTCACCCAGCAAAATACTTTTCCCTAAATGCAATTCCTTTTCTGAGAGGAATTCCTGAGAATAATAACATCATCTCTCCTCTGTTCTAAACTTCCCCAGTGGGAAGAAGGTTCTCAAGCTGGAGAGAGAATTAAAAATCTGTCATCCCAGTCAGTCAGAATGACAGAAGGGCATGTTTAATTCCTTTCATCACAGCTTCTCACCATTGCAGTGGTTACCTCAGGACACCGTGTTTGCACTTGATCTTATTTACTTTTCTTCCACTCTGTTTACTGGAATATGCAGGGGGGTACTGGAAAATTATAGGGAGGTTTTGTATATATTTTGTATTACGGACAGTAAAGAATATGCCTGCAATGCAGGAGAACCAGGTTTGATCCCTGGGTCAGGAAGATCCCCTGGAGAAGGGAATGGCAACACACTCCAGTATTCGTGCCTGGGAATACCCATGGACAGAGGAGCCTGGTGGGCTACAGTCCATGGGGTCACACAGAGTCGGACACGACTGAGTGACTCACACTTTTGTATATACAGACTACAGACTACTTGTATATACAGCAATACAATAGTTGTAAAATAATAAAAATCATAAATTATAATAACAAAAAAACACTACTTGGTAAACACAAATATTTTACTATGTACCTTACATACAATGTGCTAAATGTTTTCTCATGTTTTATGAATTAATACCAATGACACTTCTGAGAGTTAAGTATTCCCATGAGATCTACCCTCTGAACATATTTTTAAGTACACAGGATCATACTGTTGAGTGTAGGCACTACTGTGAACAGTAGAATCCTGCACAACTATAAATTTTGAATTATTATTTTGACTAACTAAAATGATCTCATGTTCACATAAAAGCAGATTCAGAACCAAAAAGAAGTGGGAGAAAACATAAACGCATGTTGCGTATATAGAACGCACAGAGCTGACGTGTTATGACACCCATCCTAAGGAATGAGAATCTGCTGATAGATACACCTCCCTCCTCACTGGGAAAGAAGGATGTCATAACAGTTCTGTTGTCTCATTTTCATGTATTTATATCACTCCTACACTATCAAGCTAAAATAATTCAGAGAGTCGAGAGGTCCATGTAATTAACTTCTTTTTTTAAACACACATGCTTAAAAAAGCCTCTCCCTCCAAGACACCATTGTTTACAGCTTTTATCCTATCATTGAATATCCCATCCCTTTTTTTTTTAAGGGAAATAGATTTTTAAAATTTGTTGTTTTTCGCTGCGCTGGGTCTCTGTTGCTGCACGTGGGCTTTCTCTAGTTGCGGCAAGTGGTGGCTCCTCTTTAGTTGCAGTGCATGGGCTTTTCATTATGACATCTTCGCTTGTTGCGGAGCTCAGGCTCTAGGGCTTATGGGCTTCAGTAGTTATGACTGTCAGACTCTGGAGCGTGGGCTCCGTAGTTCTGATGCACGGGCTTAGTTGCTCTGTGGCATATGGGATCTTCCCGGACCAGGGACCGAACCCATGTCCCTTGTATTAGCAGGCGGCCTCTTTACAACTGGGCCACCAAGAAAGTCCAAATATCCCATTCCCTGCTCCTCCCCAATGTCTACTATGATAATTACAACTTCTTTTAAAGCTCTCTAAGTCTTTCCTCATTTGTAAAATGGAAATACTATTAATACCACCACATACATGATGGTATTGAAATCTGGTAAGGATTGTAAAAATAGAGGATGAATATAAAGCAGCAGTTCTCAGTTAATGCCATTCTCCTCACCTTACTCAGCTTCTGGAATGTGAACTCTTAGAGCAAGAGTTAACTATGATGTCTAATTCAGAGCTAGAAGCACAGAAAGTGGATTAACTATGATGCAGACTTTGTCAGTGCCCTGTAGTGGATTCCTGTCTCCTTGGCTCAGATGAGAACAATGCTCTTTCTTTTTTTTAAACTGAGGCATAATTGATGTACAATGTTATATGTTTCAGGGGTACAACAGAGTGATTCACCATTTTTAAAGATTATATCCCCTTGATCGTTATTATAAACTATCAGCTATACTCCCCACATTGTACATATATCCTTGTAGCGTACATAGAGAACAGACTATTGGTGAGGAAGGGAGAGGGGGACCTAATACAGGTAGGGGGATTGAGAGAGAAAAATTCCTACATATGAAATAAACAATGCTCTTTCTATATTCCTCCCAGACCTCAAGCCAGAGCCCAAGCGCAGGCCTATGAACTGGTAGTTTCTACCACCAGGTGGCATGAAGATGAAACTCTGTGTTTTCCTTGTACTTTGAGCTTTGAAGGAAGTTTTGAAGTAGGAACATTTGTACTTAACAAGACAATTGTTCCAAAGACTCGATTCCATTTCCTGACACCACTTCCCCTGGTAGATTTCAGCCGGATGTGCCACAGCGCATTGCTCACCTGTTAAAGCCCGGCTGGTGCTCACATTCGAGATGCACTGGGAAGGTCCACACGCAGCCTTCCACTGCTAATAAGATGAAGGCAACGGTTGTTCAAGGCTCATAAACCTGTGACCCTCATAAATCAATTTCAGAGCAATATTGTGCTTAAATGAACACAGTCCCCGCAACCAAGAAAAATTTTAAAACTCAAACTAGCATTACTCAATATTATGGAGGGGACAGGAAATCGCCTAGCAATAAATTTTAAAATCCCTTTTAAGGTTCTTCCCAATCCACTGCCCCACATGATACAGCTGTGCTTCTCAACCATGAGAACTTCATGTTTTTCCTTTCCCTCTGTGTCCTCTTCCCTGCTTTTCTATCTTTTCTCCACTGTACAGCCCAGGAACTGGCCAAGACTACATCTTTCAGAGGAACAGAAGGGTAGGCTCCAATGTAGACCTTGCCAGGCACCCCTAGTGGGTAAGCACAGAAAACAATTTGGGAAAACTCAAAAATTAATCCCTTACAGTTCATTAAAAATTGGATTAAAACCTTTTGTCAGATATATAGTTGCAAAAATTATCCAGTCTGTGGCTTATCTTTTTTTAAAACTATTTCTTTCAAAGAGTAGTTGTGTTAATCTTGGGGGGGGGGGGGGGGAGTGATATAGCCATAAAAGGTAAACCATGGCAGAATATGAAAAAAGTTAATCACTTGTATCTTTGCATATTGTACCCAAATTAAGAAATACAACAGTGCTGCAAAGTGCAGAAGAGATAATGAGATCCAGTTGCAGAAAACACTGAATTAGAAATCTAAAGTTTTATTCCAATTAATCATATGAACTCTAAAGGGTAACTTTACTTCAGATTCTTTACGTGCTTCCTTGTATTGATATGAAAATCAGGGCTTTTCTTAGTAAGATGGAAAGACCGGGATAAGGTCACATGGGTCAGTGGGTGAGCAGGGGAGCTACAGAAAGGCAAAAGTCATGTCTTTATGTGCTTTTGTGTCTCTAGTACCTACCTGACAGGGCCTGGCACCTGTAGACCCTCAGTGGCTTTTGGATGGATGCGAGACTTGTACCTGGGCTTCTGGATCCAGAGTCAATGCCCACAGCCTGTCCCACTTGGTACCTCACTTCCTCACTGCGCCTCTGTTCTGTTGAAGCCCCACCCCCTTTCAAATGATTGAAGGCACTTCGAGTCTATGCCCTAATGGTACAGAATACCAGGCCTCACCCATGTCATTACTTTTATGATGGTAATATCTCTAATTTTTTTTTTTGCCTGCACCATGTAGCATGTGGGATCTTAGGTTTCCCAACCTGGGATCCAACCCATGCCCCTGTATTGGGAGCATGGAATCTTAACCACCGGACCACCAGGGAAGCTCCAATATCTCTAGTATTAACTAATATTCTTTTGACTTAACATTTAGATCTACAGGACTCTGAGTTGCATGTATTTTTCATAACCAGATGGCACAATTTGTTCCCACTGCTCTGACATTATTTCCTCATTTTCTCTGTGACAAAATGATGCATCCTGACACTAATTAATGGTTAGCATCATGATTTAGGAAGATATTTGGAGGTCTGCTTAGACTTATTTAATTAGAAATTACCACTTTAAATATTGGGCTTCCCTGGTAGCTCAGACGGTAAAGCATCTGCCTGCAATGTGGGAGAACCAGGTTCAATCCCTGGATCGGGAAGGTCCCCTGGAAAAGGAAATGGCAACCCACTCCAGTACTCTTGCCTGGAAAATTCCATGGATGGAGGAGTCTGGTAGACTACAGTCCATGGGATAGCAAAGAGTTGGACACAACTGAGCAACTTCACTGGTTGCAAGAAAGTGAGACTTAAAAAAAAAGTGAGACTTTAAATAGTATGTGTTTTTATGCACCCAGTGCATTATGGGATGGAGTCAGGGCAATAGAGAAGAACAAAGTAGGAAGGACACAATGTGTATTGTGCACTGTATCCACAACTGATGGATGACATCTGTATAGCACTTTACAGTTTGCAAAACATGCTTATTTTAACTCCTCCGAATGATCATGAAGGGTAGGTATTATTGTTAGCCAGTTTACAGATAGGAAGCTGAGACTGAACATCATGTAAGCGACTTGTTCAAGATCACAAAGCTGGGTCTGAGATTCCCAGCTAGGTTCTATGCTTGCAGGACAAATTCTGAGCCAGGATGGTGAAACAATTGAGGGTATCATCTTTGGCTAGATTGCTTAGTATTAATATCCCAGTTTTGCTACTTACTAGCTTTGTGAGGGAGAGGGCAATGGCACCCCACTCCAGTACTCTTGCCTGGAAAATCCCATGGACGGAGGAGCCTAGTGGGCTGTAGTCCATGGTATCGCTAAGAGTGGGACACGACTAAGCGACTTCACTTTCACTTTTCCCTTTCATGCATTGGAGAAGGAAATGGCAACCCACTCCAGTGTTCTTGCCTGGAGAATCCCAGGGACGGGGGAGCCTGGTGGGCTGCCGTCTATGGGGTCGCACAGAGTCAGACACGACTGAAGCGACTTAGCAGCGGCAGCAGCAGCAGCTTTGTAAGCTAAGTAAGCCAAGTCACTTAACTTTTTTGTGCATTTGTTTGCCATGCACAAAATGGGAAGAAAATAGAACGTACCACATTGGGTTTCAGGGGAGTTGAGCTAATGGACATAGTTTTCTTAGAATAGAGCCAATTTCTTGGGAGATACTTAATAGGGGTGTGTGTGTGTGTTTTCACTAGACAACTGTTTCTCACATTTCTGGAAATCCCTCACACATTAGCTCCTGAAATACATTTCATTTCCTTTATACAAAAAAAAACTGATTCTTGGCAGCAGCCTGATTATAAACTATGGGTAGTATGTTTAAGAGGAGACTGTAAGTGTGCATCAGAGCACCCATTTGGGAACAGGGTACCAACATGTAGAAGATGAACAGAAATAAAACCTTGACCTCTGAGGCAATCTTCATTAAGGCGCTTCTCAGATAAAATTCCTGTGCTTCAGGAGCTGATGGCCACAGTGACCCCACAGCCCACAGAACATAACGCAAGCGTGAATTTAAAATTTCATGCAGGGAGGAAAAGTTACAGTTTGCACAGAGTCTATAGATCAAACACAAGACGAGAACTAAGTGTCTGCCCAGTGAATCAAGCATGGAAGCAGGCAGCGTGGCTTTTGAGTTCTTTCCTGGTCAATTTTATTGATTAAACCTCAAATTCTCTAACGCGGTGTTGCATGCATGTCTAAAAGCAGCCTCTGAACAAAGTGAGGAGACTCAGTCTGAACAGGCAGGAAGTAGAGATAACTGTTCAAAATACTGTGGTATTCGCTTCAGAGCCACTAAAATCCAAGAGACCAAAGTGACTCTCGAAAGGTCTAGGGTCACACGTGCTAAATTCTGCCACTTGAGGTGGAGGTGCCATGTGTGACTTGCTGGCCCTTCACTAAGCTAGATGGACAGGAAACTCTGCTTTTTGAACCAGACAGGAGTAGAACACCAAGGCCCTCCTGGGTGAGTTAGGGCAGCTCCTAGGCTGCCTGCTTGGGTGCCTCCCTTGTTGGCCTCACCGTTTATAATTCTCATCACCTTCATTCAAATTAGGCCATGCTACAAAACTATCCTCATTCTGCCTCTGGGAGACCATATGAGGTTGCTGAAATCACATAAGCTTCAGGGTCAGAAAAAAACACATCTGTTTGAGTCCATGTTTTGCTTTTCATTATCTGTGTGATAAAGGGCAACTCACTTATCCTCTCTCTGCTTCAGTATCTGTAGCTGTAAATGGAGATAAAAATAGTAATTTCAACATCGTCAGGAGGATTAAATGAGACAATAGATGGGAAAGTGTTCAGCACATATCAGGTAGTTAAATGTCAGTTCAGGGAGAGAGAAACAAAAGGCAGTAGTATTAACTGGCTTTTAGAGAGAGAAAACTTCAGAAACAGAGATGGGTATCTGACTTGTTAATAAAATTTTAACTTGACTGAGATCAATGAAATGTCCCATGTTGACTACAAACACACACTCATCATCAGCAATCCCAAGGAAAATCTATCAGGATTATTTCCTTCCCTTAAAGAGCAATATAAATATTGATCAACTTTCCTAATTGGCCTGCGCTTTGCTTTCATACATCACACTTCTGTTCTGCACATAGGGCACAAATCTTCCAATTACCTTTAGTTCATAATTCATTATGTCACATTAGAAGCTAAACATGAACACAGGGTCCTCATCAAGAAAAAGTACCACTTGAGGAGCACTTCCTTTGTTGCTTTTTATTCTCCAAAGATACCTGAGCCTCCTCATGGTTGATGTGTATAAGAGCAAAAGGGATATCTTCACCCTCCCCAGGTAGGCCAACCTCTTACATCTGAAATCGATGCAACTGCATGGTGGGGTCAAGAGATGGCCAGCCCTCCTACTCAGGACCAGAAAGGAACAGCACATCAGCTCATTAAGAAGGAACTGTTAAGCTTGATGACACAAGGAGGGCTGGAAAAATGCCAAAGCAAACATCTGTTGTTTCATAAAGATGGCAAAAGGCATGCTAATCATCTTGTTAATGGTGGTTAAAACATTGAAAATATTCCTTTTAAGGGCAACGGCAGTGGATCCTGTCTTTTGGACCTAGAAGCAAAAATAATGATAATAGTGTGCAATACTGGATGCCCAGAATCCTGGATGATTATCCAGTAATAGCTATCTTTCTAGAAATCTGAGTGCCTCAGAGTTAACCAGCAAAATAGATGGCTCATTAAGGAATTTTCTGGCTAGTTTATTGCCAAGGAAGTGAATGAATCAATGACCTAGAAAGGTACTGGGTGTCCTTCAAGTTTGAGGACATTATAGCCAGAGTTGTGCCTTTCTCTTCCTCTGATTTGGACAGGGTTTGTTACTATACATTGTTTTGTTTCTTCTGGCAGAACAGCAATCCTTCCTTTGCACCTCTGTCTCTTGTTGTTCAGTTGCTCAGTTGTGTCCAACTCTTTGTGACTCCATGAACTGCAGCACACCAGCCTTCCCTTGTCCTTCACTATCTCCTGGAGTTTGCTCAAATTCATGTCCATTGAGTCAGTGATGCCATCCAAACATCTCACCCTCTGTCACCTCAAAACAAAATTCCTGCCACCAAATGAAATAGACACGAAAGCAGTCTGAATAGCTCTTGTTGGAAACAGGGTCTATGTACCTTGGGCCCTGTCCCCCTATGTCAACACTGGATGGAACTGGAATTCAGCTCCCCTAATTAGTAAGAGAGGATGACTACCCACATGAAGTATGATCCTTTCTCTCAGTAAATACACGTTTATGGACATAAAACAACACTGGTTTCCAGTAGGTTCTCACGTTTAGTTTGCTTAATTCTGAGAAAGACTTTGTTTTAATTTTTCCTTTGTAAGTCTCTGTTCTTTCATATGTGATAACAGAAGTTTTCCACTTGTTATGATAGGATATCTTTCATTTTCTTATTGTCTTAATACCAAAGGATCCCAGTAGAATGTTCTCCCAAATTGTTGTGGCATTGCAGAATTGAGCTGAAGGGGAAGTAAATGTAGGATTCTGCTTTTTATTAGATAAAATACATCATCTCTCTTTTCCTTTCCTATTGAGGTAGATTACTAGCAAGAAGAGAATATAAAACAAAATAAAACAAATGTCACAAGATAATTAAAAAATGACTTAGTTGGCATGGTAATTTTTAAAATATAAATTTATACCTAAAGCCTTTAATCCTAAAGACCATCCAGATCAGTCTCTTCAGCACACATGTGAAAAGCAGAGACACCGAGTGACCACTCCCAGATCAATGAGTGAAAGAGTGACCCAGGAGTATGCAAAGGCCGGTCTTCTGACTTCATGTACTTCCTTCCCATGCTTGTTGAACTCGTTTTTGTTCAGTCCCTAAGTCGTGTCCAATTCTTGTGACCCCATGATGTGGAGCACCCCCAGCCTCCTCCGTCCTCTACCATCTCCTGGAGTTTGCTCAAATTCATGTCCATTGAGTTGGTGATGCTATCTGACTATCTCATCCTCTGGTGCCCTCTTCTCCTTTCGCCCTCAATCTTTCCCAGCATCAGGGACTTTTCCAATAAGTTGGCTCTTCACATCAGGTGGTCAAAGTATTATAGTTAAACTCATAGGAAGCTGAAATAGGACATTAAGATCAGTGACTTGAGGGACAGTAAAATGGAAATAAAGATGGCAAGTCCCAGGACAAGAGTTCCACTAACCTGGCACTGCTAATTGATCTCATCCTCTTTCCTGGTAGGGGCTTCCCTGATGGCTCAGATGGTAAAGAATCCACGGGCAGTGCGAGAGACCTGGGTTTGATCCCTGGGTCGGGAGATCCCCTGGAGAAGGGAATGGTTACCCACTCCAGTATTCTTGCCTGGGAAGTCCCATGGACAGAGGGGCCTGGTGAGCTACAGTCCATGGGGTCACAAAGAGTCAGACACGACTAAGCTATATCTGATTTATCTATCTTTCCTGGTAAGCGCACACACACACACACACACACAACCCAGTGCTTCAGGTAACCATCCCCATGAGTTAAATTTCTTACATATTGTGAAGCATATTTCCTCTTTCTGGTTTAGCAATTAAGTGCATGCAGCTTGGATAGGGTTGATCAGTGTTCAAATTCCAATTCTACCATTTATCAGCTGTGTGACCTTGAACCAGTAACTTGACTTCTCTGAGCCTTGAGTTCTATAAATAGAAGGTAGAGTTCCTTCTAGGGTTGGTAAATAGTGAATAAAGTGCATGGCATATACTATGCTCTTAATCAATGATATTTATTATTATCCAAAAGAATTAACCACTTTTCTATGTTTTCTACTTTTCAACTTTGAAGCATTAGATTTATCAAAATGTGT
Organism: Dama dama; assembly: GCF_033118175.1. Lineage (NCBI taxonomy): Eukaryota > Metazoa > Chordata > Mammalia > Artiodactyla > Cervidae > Dama > Dama dama. The sequence continues at coordinate 25,204,056 of NC_083709.1, forward strand.
GTGAGGGGAGTTTTATGGAGCTATTCAGTGGTGTCTTAGGTCTTTTTGCTAGATTCTATATTGACAATAATAATAAGTAATTCTAGGAGAGACTCCATTTAGAAGTAAATTCTAACAGGTAGAACCTGTTTGTCTATTTTCAGCCACATGCTCAGTGTAGCTCCAGGGTATCTGTTGCATTGAACTGCAGTTCAGCTAAAGATCACTCATTTCGAGGCTCAAGAAACCTGGAAAGATTTTAGAATTCAGGTTGGAATCAATGTCAAAGCTGAATCTGGAGATGAGGTGTTCTTACATGCCATCTCAGAAGCAAAGGGTACAAGAGACAAAAACATAGAGTGTGGCCAGGTGGGAAAAGCTCTTTGATGAGATGTCCTTTCTGTAGACACTCTCCAGGAAGAAAGAGCTAAAAACAGTCAAGTATGCACTTGACGCCCACTGGGGCTTGTTTGCAGAGCCTGAATCTGGGGCAAACAGCTTACTGCATCTCTTAATGCCTAGACTCAGCACTTATTTAATTTGAGATTCATTTATTTCCTATTAAAAACTGTTGCAGTCCCTCTTTGGCGTGAATTGTTTTCTGGAAAGCAGGGTGAGACTGTCAGATGGTTGTATTGGCTGGTGACATACTCAGGCTCCCATGTGATGGGGCAGCCGTTCAGATAATCACGTTAAATATTTCACTAACACAGTAGTAAATTTTTTAAGAGTATATAGTGAGTGTGCTGCTGCTCATCATATTCTCACTGCCTTTTTATTTCTAACAAACTTTGTCTTCTGAGGATCTGTCGTCGAGAGCTCTCCCTAGAATATTATCATTTGTAATAGAGGCTCCCGAATAGTTTATTTTTATTTATACTAGTAGCCGGGGAGTCATGGTAACACCTGGGAAAGTGCAAAAGCAAAATAGAATTTTCTTTTGAGGAGATAAGGGGAAGCCACAGAGAAAAAACTGTTGGGCGCCCTTCAAGTCCTTACCTCCTGAAGTAATGAATTAGTCATCCAGAGGGGCAGGAATATTCCCAGCAGGTGACGCTTCCCTGGTTGTCTGGAAGGTTTAATTCTCAGCAACCATTAGGAGTGACTGTGAATGCCATCTCCCCATCCTTGTGTCTATGATGAGGCTGTGAGCACTGTATCTCCCATCTGGGCGTCTGCTTTTTTGGAAAGAAAAGAATGCAGACAAAAATCTGAATTTTTGCACAAGGCCTAGAGTCTATTTCCATGAATGTTGCATAATTACTGAGTGAATGTCTCTTATGAATTTTCAGGTGTGTGCTTCTAATTCATTTTTTCCCCCATTTACATAAAAAGTCGATTGGAACAGGAGTCTTTGTTGCTGCCTTAGTGGAATCTTCTCAGGGGATTTTTCACAGAGATTTATGTGCTTGAAACCAAACTTAGAACAAAAAAATATACTGAAGGTTCTTCAAATTACCATGGGAATGGTTCAGCTCTTAGTGTATTCCTGTCACACAGAGAATTTTCCAGCTAGGCTGACTCCTGGGCCAGCCTCTGCTCTCTTGGGAACTGTAGAGAGGGTATAACATTTAGATTCGCACCTTCATGCAGCCTAATGAATCTAATGAATCTTCTTCCTACAACTTATATCCTTTAAAAAAAAAAAAAAAGTGAGGATAAAACATGTGAATAGACTTTTAGAAAGAAGGGGCGATACAGTGCAGTGGGTAAAAGCACAGATGACAGAGTCAGACCTGCTGTGAGCATGCGACATCACCACTTCTTAAGGGCTTTGAGATTGGATCATGTCACCAGCTAGACAGAGATGACAGTGGGACCTCTCTGAGAGAGCTGTGGGGAGTAAATGAGATGACAGAACGAGCACCCAGCACACTGCCTGGCATATGCAGTCTCACTATGATTTTATTATTCAGAGGTTTTCTTAATTCTAGTCATTTTGGTCTCAGAAATCATTCCATGCAAATATAAACTCTGGATGTGCCTACCTAGAAAAGGGGGAGTTTAAGTCATGAAGTAACATAACAGCTCTGTTGCAAAGAAGGGATTGGGGTCAAAACTGGAGAAGAACTGAATGTCTTATGAGAATAAGTCCACCTTCCTTCCCAGAAGGCAGACTTGAGGTAGGGATGTTGAGGAAAGCGCCCTTGGTGGGGAAATCAAGCAGATCTCCACATGACACGCAAACTCAGGTACCGGCTTCATCTGCTGTCACCAAAGGGCATCGAGGCAGGTGGTCAGCCGGGAAGGAAAACCCCTTCCTGCCTTTTTCTCTGTCACTGCTCAAGCCATCACTTCATTTCAGTTCAGTTCAGTCACTCATTCGTGGCTGACTCCTTGCAGGCCCCTGGACTGCAGCACACCAGGCTTCCCTGTCCATCACCAACTCCCAGAGCTTGCCTGAGTGCCATCATGATTACCAAGACAACTACACAAATAGTCTAGAAATCTACCACAAGGACTCTGATTCAGCAGGTGCTATTGTAGATTCCGATTTAGTGTGCTTTGGATAAAACCCACAGATCTGTACTATGTATACACACACATATATATAATATTTAATTTGTAAAATATATAGTACACATTTTACAATTGAAAATTTATTATCATTCAAAATTCAAAATGGACAGGAATAGAGATAATAAACATCCTGTCTCCTGCCCCAGCTCCCTTCCCTGGAAATAACCAATGTTATCTTTGTATTCTTCCAGAGCTGTTTTATTCACATACAAAGGTACATTTATTTTCTCATATTTTACGTAAATGTGGATCAGCATCCTATAGTTTTCAGAGTGCAAGTCTTTTGCCTCCTTAGGTAGGTTTGTTCCTAGGTATTTTATTCTTTTTGATGCAATGGTAAATGGGATTGTTTCTTTAATTTCTCTTGCTGATGTTTTGATGTTAGTGTATAGGAATGCAAGAGATTTCTGTGTATTAATTTTGTGTCCTGCAACTTTACCAAATTCATTGATGAGCTCTAGTAGTATTCTGGTAGAATTTTTGGGATTTGCTATGTATAGTATCATGTCATCTGCAAACAGTGACAGTTGTACTTCCTCTTTTCCAATCTGAATTCATTTCTTTCTCTTCTTTGAGCGCCATGGTTAGGACTTCCAAAACTATTTTTAATAAAAAGTGGCATGTGTGGATATCCTTTTCTTGTTCCTGATCTTAGATGAAATGCTTTCTGATTTTCACTATTGAGAAGAATGTTAGCTATTGGTTTGTCATTTATGGTCTTTGTTACATTGAGGCAGGGCTTCCCTTGTGGCTCAGCTGGTAAAGAATCCACCTGCAATGCAGAAGACCTGGGTTCAATCCCTGGGTTGGGAAGATCCCCTGGAAAAGGGGAAGGCTACCCAATTCAGTGTTCTGACCTGGAGAATTCCATGGACTGTACAGTACATAGGATCGCAGAGAGTCAGACACGACTGAGCAACTTTCACATTGAGGCAGGTTCCCTCTGTACCCACATTCTGGAGAGTTTTTATCATAAAGGGGTGTTAAATGTTGTCAAAAGCTTTTTCTGCATCTGAGATAATCATATGTTTTTTATTCTTCAGTTGTTTAACGTGGTGTATCACATTGCTTGATTTGAGATTTTGAAAACTCCCTGCATCCCCGGGATAAATCCCACATGACCATGGTGCATTATCCTTTTAATGTATTGTTGGATTCTCTTTGCTAGTATTTAGTAAAATACTAAATATTTTATTGTCAAGGATTTTTGCATCTATATTCATCAATTGGCCTATAATTTTCTATTTTTGGTATCTTTGTCTGGTTTTGGTATCAGGGGATGGTGGCCTCATAAAAAAAGTTTGGGAGTGTTTCTCCCTCTACAATTTTTTGAAAGAGTTTGAGGAGAGGTGTTAGCTCTTCTCTGAATCTTTAATAGAATTTGCCTGTGAAGTCATCTGACCCTTAACTTTTGTTTGCTGGAAAGTTTTTCATCACAGCTGCAAATTTATGTGAGTGGTATGTTTATATTTTCTATTTCTTCCTGGCTCAGTCACGGGAGATTGTACCTTTCTAAGCATTTGTCCATTTTATTGGTGTAGAGTTGCTTGTAGTAGTCTCTCATGATCCTTTGTATTTCTGTGGTATCTGTTGTAACTTGTTTTTCATTTTTAATTTTATTGATTTGAGTGCTTTCCCTTTTTATCATCATGAGTCTGGCTAAAGGTTTATCTATTTTATCTTTTTAAAGGACTAGCTTTCACTTTCATTGATCATTTCTATTTTTTCTTTGTCTCTATTTCATCTCTGTTTGATTTCTTTCCTCCTACTAGTTTTGGGTTTGGTTGTTCTGCTTTCTCTAGTTGCTTTAGGTATAGGGCTAGGTTGTTTATTCTTATTTTCCAGGGTAACACTGTATTGCTATAAATGTCCCTCTTAGAATTGCTTTTGCTGCATCCCACAGGTTTTAAATCATTGTGCTTTTGTTTCATTTCATTTCTTTTGTGACTTGATGACCATCTTTACTATTGTTTCAACTGCTTTTCTTTTTTGTCTGTGTATCTGTTGTAGATTTTTGCTTTGCAGTTACCATGAGGTTTTGATATAGCAATCTCTCTATATACATGATTGTTTTAAGTTGTTGGTCTCTTAGTTTCAAATGTGTTCCCAATATCCTGCATTTGTACTCTCTTCTCACAACCGCTGGTTTTGATATCATAGTTGTGTGTAGATGATTTCCTACCTTTACTGTATATTTGCCTTTACCAGTGAGCAAAATTACAGTGAGTATTTGTAAGTTTCTTGTTTCTAGTTATGCCTTTTTCTCTTCTGCTTTGAGAAGCATTTATTGAAGAGCTGCTCCAGTGGTGCTGAATTTCTTAGTTTTTGCTTGTCTATAAAGTTTTTGATTTCTCTTTCAAGTCTGAACAAGTCCTGCTGGGTAGAGTATTCTTCGTTGTAGGCTTTTCCCTTTCATCACTTTACATATATCGTGCCACTCCCTTCTGGCCTTCAGAGTTCCTGCTGAAAAATCAGTTGATAAGATATGAGGGAATCCCCATAAGGTTATTTATTGCTTTTTCCTTGTTGTTTTAGTATTTTCTCATTGTCTTTTTGTCCATTTGATTAATATGTGTCTCAGCATGCTGGACTTGGGCTTATCCTGTATTGGACTTTCTGCACTTCCTGGACTTGACAGTGTGTCCTTTCCCATGACAGGGAAGTTTTTGACTATTATCTATTCAAATATTTTCTCAGGCTCTCTCCTCCCCAACCCCCACTTCTTGGACCCCTATAATGAAAATATTGTTGTGTTTAATATTTTCCCAGAGGTCTCTGAGACTGTCCTTTTTTCACTCTTTTTTTCTTTATTCTGTTCCACAGCAGTTATTTCCACCATTCTGTCTTCCAGGTGACTTATTCATTCGTTAGCCTTATTTACTCTGATGTTGATTCCTTCCAGTATATTTTTTCATTTCAGGGATTGTATTGTTCATCTCCTTTTGTTTGTTCTTTAAATATTTTAGCTCCTCATTAAGCATTTTTTTGTACCTTCTCAGTCTGTGCCTCAATTCTTTTTCCAAAATCTTGGGTCATGTTTATTCATTGCTCTGAATTATTTTTCAGGTAGATCACCTATCTCCACATCACTTAGTTCTTCTGGGATTTTATCCTGTTCCTTCATCTGGAAGATTTTCTCTCCTGTCTCATTTTGTCTAACTTACTGTGTTTATGGTCTCCTTTTTTTTTTTTTTAATTTATTTTTTTTTTATTAGTTGGAGGCTAATTACTTCACAACATTTCAGTGGGTTTTGTCATACATTGATATGAATCAGCCATAGAGTTACACATATTCCCCATCGCCCCTCCCACCTCCCTCTCCACCCGATTCCTCTGGGTCTTCTTTCTGCAGGCTGCAGTCATAGCTCCTCTTTCTTCTGTTGTCGGCCCCCTAGTGGGTGAAGCTGGGTGTAGCCCCACTAGTAAACAGGGTCATGTCAGGTGGTGTGTTTAGAGGCAGCTGTGGACTCAGGGTGACTTTAGGAAGCCTGTTCGCTGACGGGTGGGGCTGTGTTCCCACTGTTGGTCGTTTTAACTGAAGTGTCCCAACACTGGAGCCTGGAGTCTATTGGGTGGGGTCAGGGCTTCCATGATAGCTCAGTTGGTAAAGAATCTGTCTGCAATGCAGGAGACCCGGGTTCGATCCCTGGGTTGGGAAGATCCCCTGCAGAAGGGAAAGGCTACCCACTCTAGTATTCTGGCCTGGAGAATTCCACGGACTGTATAGTCCATGGGGTCGCAAACAGTTGGACATGACTGAGTGCCTTTCACTTCAGGTCACCAAAATGGCACCCTCTGGGAGAGCTCATGTTGATGGATATTCCCTGGGGCTCTGCCACCAGTGTCCTTGTCCCTACAGTGAGCCAGTCATCCTCCGCCTCCTCAGGAGATCCCCTAAGACCCAGGTAGGTCTGGCACAGTTTCCTAGGAGTCGCTGCTTTGCCCTGAGTCTCAGTGCATGAGAAACCTTGCGTGTGCCCTCCAAGAGTGGAGTCTCTGTCTCTGCCAGTCCTCCAGAGTGTCTGCACTCAAACCCCACTAGCCTTCAAAGCTGGAGGGTGCGCCCCCTTATGCCAGCCCTCCAGCTGGGGTGGGACTCAGAACTCTCACTCCTGTGGGAGAACCTCTATGGTATCGTTATTTTCCAGTTTGTGGGTCACCCACCCGGTGGAGAGAGAATTTGATTGTCTCGCTAAAGCACCCCTCCTGCTGTCTCATTGTGGCTTCATCTTTGGATGTAGAACGTCTTTTTTGGTAGGGTCCAGTCTTGTCAATAGTTGTTCAGCAGTTGTGATTCTGGTGATTTTTTGAGAGGAGATGAGCTCAAGTTCTACTCCATCTTGGCCCTCCACCCTCCAAACAGTAACAATTTTTTTTTTAAGATAAGGAATTTGTTGCCACACAAAGTTTATATACAAAAGTATATTCTATATTATAAAATACTGCCCTATTAGTATATATGAAACTATTTAATTCAAAGCAGTAGGATTTGGTTACTATGTATGTTGGATGCAAATTGTACCAGCTTTGCAAGAGACAATATGCTGATAATAAATGTGCTGATATTATGTCAAGGAGGTATGGGATTTAGTGGGAGTATTTGCATCCTAGAAATCAGTAATCAGTGGAAAACAGGAGAAAACTGGTTGTTAAACATTTACCAACATAGCACTGTTTCCATAGGTCAGGTATCCCAAACCAAACACACACGTTTTCCTTAACAGGCACAACCGCAGAGACTAGGCAGGCAGGCAGGCGCTGCTAAAAAGAAAGATATTTTATTAAATAGTACATTACTAAGACTGGCACATAAAATAGAAAGTTAATCACAGTATTGACTTCTTAGCTTTAATCACTGAATTCTCGCCAGTAACCAAAAATGAGGATTTGACACACAGAATTTCTCTCTCATCCCTTTGCTATTAAGTATCTAAATAATTATTTCTGTAGTCAGAGTCTCCAAAGCTAAACACATGATGAAGAAAAAATGTCCCCAGGTCCTTACTCTTATAGCCCTAGAATGCAAATCAGAAGTCTAGATATTTAATAACTTCTCTGGCAACAAAATGAAGCATGTGGAGTGTTTCCGGGGCACATTTGCTAAGTTATCACACTGTTTCTAAATCTCCCATCTTTGACTCTTATAGCAAATATTTCCAAAAACCAGGTAACATTTCAGGATTTTCTAGCACTAAATAGCCTTGGAATTCCCCACTTAAGTTGAGGAATAGTATTCATACATTTGCCCTATTGACCCTTTTCTCCCCTAGAGTGCTAAGCAAGAAATTAGCTCTCTTCACTCACCTTACTGATGGCTGCAGTTTCAACTTCTGAGTAAATCAAATGCATCACATGCTGTTTTAATTACCTACTTCCTGTTTGTGAAACCCAACTATTGGTCACAAATTACATTCAGTAAACAGGAAGAACAATGCTGTTACTCTGGGAACTTTTAGTGCTCCGATAATCCCAAATAAAAGCATGCAATCCTCTGTGGCCAGGAACAGTCACTAGCCTGGTGTGGATCATGCTGCCGGTTTGTCAAGGGCTTTCCCATTGTCCCAATAAATAGTACCCGCAGGCTTGTGGTGACTTAATAGCAAGCTGACTCTGCCTTATGTTTCCATATATTCCTCTCCTTCTACAAACTGCACAGGCCCCCACACTCAACACCCACCCAAAAGCTTTCTCTAAAGACCTGTGAGGACGCCTAATAAAAAAATGCAGAGATATAAAAGATTTGAGCTGTTGACCTCAATCCTAGGAAGACTGGAAAGGGACCCAGAGGGGTGTCGTAGAGGAGTGAAGCTCAAACTATCTTCTCTCCAGCATTGCACCATGCAGCCCAGGACCTTCTGTCTCACTGGTCCAGAAAATACAAACGCAACTCTTTCATCTAGAATACGCCCAAATTTCTACTTGCATGACAGATAGTAAAGCCTTAAATTGACCTCACTGGTGAGGAGATGGTGGATTGGTGGTGGTGATGCATGGGAGAGTGCTAAGTTGCTTCATTAGTGTCTGACTCCTGTCCATGGGATTCTCCTGGCAGAATACTGGAGTGGGTTGCCATTTCCTCCTCCAGGGGGTCTCCTCCACCCAGGGATCAAACCAGAGTCTCTTGCATCTGCTGTACTGGCAGGCGGGTTCTTTACCACTAGCACCGCCTGGGAAGCCTGTGGCTTCCCGAGGTTTCTATCGTTGGACAGGTCAGCGTTATACCAGACTCTATACCATGAAGCCTTGACATGTTCAGGACAGACAGAGGTTGTTAGAGGACTCTTAGGAGGGCTTTTGGGAAGACAGAGAAAAGAGGATTAGGATAAAGAGGGGAAACTTTTTCTCATTAAATAAACTTGAAGAAAGCCTGTCTTTCTCGTGTCCCAGGTTTTCTAAACGTCGCTGTTCTCTTCTGACAATTTTATCTAATTAACATCTATTTTTCACTTCTTTATGCAGTAATCAGAGTTCAATTACCAGAACCCAGCTGCTGATGCTAAAAAGTGCTGGAAAATTATATTCATACAATAAATCCTCAGATGCCCTCACCATCTCCTAAAGCAAGACAAAGGAGTTTGATTCCTCAACTCTATTACCTACATACCTTCATTCCCCTTTTATAAATTCTTCTGTGACTTTGGTTCCATTCCAGGACCACTATTGAAGGCTCACAGGGAGAGGGTCAAAGAAAGGAATAAAAATAAACATGAACACTAACACAGAAGTTTCCATCTACGGACAGTAAAGGACTTACAACATATGTACATATTCCAACATTTTTGTTTTTAAGGAATCAAACGAAATTTGAAGAGCATTTTACCTGAAGTTAATATTCATGTATCTATTTGGTACCGAGAATTTTGTTTTCCAGATTGAAAAATTCACGCCCCAGTTTGTATATTCTTTAAGTGTTAGCTTTATGAGAAAGGTGGTCATTGAAATCCTTCCCTGAAGGTCTTATAAACAAACTTATGATTAATTAAATGGTTAATTTTGATAATGATTAATTTTTAGAAGTTTCTAATTCCATCAAATTGTTTTGTGTATGAAGGAGGTTACACTTTATAATACTTTGGCCATCTTAAGTCTTTGAATGAGAGGGGAAGGAGGTAAGGGAGAGTAGGAAGAAAGGAGGAAAATGGAGGGAGGAAAGGAAGAGAAAAGAAAAATTGTGACCTTTTTAGATGATTATGAAAAATACAAAGTCTTGTTATAGAACTTCCTTTGCTATTTTAAGTAAAAAGAGGAAAGAACCGAGATTTTCTATGGGGCTTCCTGTCTGCCAACTACTCCATATACTTAATTCACTTAAAAATCTCAATAAATAGTTGGTAGATAGAGGTATTATCCTTGACATTATGAAACAGAATTCTTGAGTTTACGTGCCATGGTTAAGGAGTCAGATAAGATTGTCCAAAACTTCCTGTTCCCTTTCCATATTATCTGTTTTCATGATGTGTCTATTTCCTGGCATATCATCATGCCTGATTTCTTGATAACAATCTTATAATAGGAAGCTGAGTTCAAAGACTGGGAATGGGCAACCAGTTGATAGAAAGTAGGACAGTCCATGTACAGAACTTCTCACACTGAACTTCAGGACAAGAATTGAGAGTCAAAGGCAAAATTTCCTTGGGATCTAACAGAATTCATAAGCATCACTCTTCCCATAGCACAAGCAGAACACAACAATCAATGTTGTTTACTTAGGGTAACTTCTTACTGTTCTAGTCCTTTGGCTGTAAAGATATCCTAGCCCTCGAATATCAGAATTTGCTCAGTTCTAATCCCCAGACTACTTAATTGATCTTGGACATTTCTTTCTAAAACTAGATTAATCAAGATCAAAGAATGTATTTGTTTTTCATATTTGTATTGAAAGAACTCAGTTTTGAGATAAGCATCCAAGAGAAGAACAGTTAGAACCCCTTAACCAAGAGAAACACCAGTGCAGGACCATCAGGAGGGAACTCCACATGCTCCCAGGCCAGTGGCCATCTTTGACTGGGACAGCTCAGGCTTTCCTCCTGGTGCCCAAAATATTACATGCACAGTGCCCCCATCCCTTCACAGGAGAGTCCCAGTTTGGGTGGTATCCTCTGTGGTCATTCTACCTGTATAATACAAAAACCTAGATCACCAGAGCGGACACATGTGGACTCCCCCTCTACCTTGAGTTTTGCCACGGTAAGAACATGCAATATTAATACAACATTATGAGGCCTTAGTGAAGCTAAAACTAACTATATAACAAATGCTGCTTATGTAATTCCTGACATATGTTGAAAGCAGCTGTTTGTTTCTCTGCTCTGGCAGACCTATGTTTTCACAGAGATGGGCGGAGGAAGCTCAGCTGGCTTTGGAGTCAATGACAGAGCTGGGTTAGAATCCGCACCCTGCCACTTGTTACAACAATGACCTTGGCCTGGCAGCTCTTCTCTCCCTAAGGCTCAACTGTATATTCTACTAAGAGAATAGGCATAATACCACCTACCACCCAGGGTTGCTTTTACCAGAATAACAAGGGCTTTAGAGCCACAGACACCTCTCTTTAAATACCACTTGTACTACTTCTTTGCTGAATGACCTCGGCATTAAATTTGACTCAGAGACTCGGTTTCCTTATCTACAGAAAATCATAACAAGTACAGTTCCTATCTCAGAGGTTATTTTGAGGACTAAACAATATAATGCATATAAAGTAAGCATGTAATACTCTGTCATCATTTTGGAATATAATATAGGGAGATACTTAAGCCTATAAATAATTTGTACCAGAAACTGTTAAGATTGCTTTCTCTCTGGCCACACATTATTAGGTACTAACTGGTCTAGCTTAAATCACAGTGATCTTATCTGAGAATAAGATTTCACCTGGTTTTAAATACTCAACCAGAGGTTCACATAAATATACCCTATGAATTATACCCCTGAATTGGATGAATTAAAACCTCAAATGACATTGTTTTCCATGAAACAAATTTAAATTGCTAGAATTATTTCCTTATGTATGCTGTTTTATACTCCAAGCTCTTTCATACTTTTTCACCTTCATTCTTAGTCATAAAAATCTTGTTTTCTGAGCCATTTATTGGTTTTCTTTTGAGACAGTTTATCCAAATGCAGCATGTATATTGCATAAAGGAAAACATAATATGTGATTCCCTATGATTCCAGAGATTTTTACTAATATTTACTAGCAAATATATGTAAGCCTTCCTAGTATGTATATATATATCTCTAAATATACATAGATACACACATACATTGTATATGTAGTGTGTGTATATAAGCAATGTGTATGTATAGTCTCCAAGGAGACACATAGGTAACCAATTCAATCTAAAACACACACATGTAAACATAAATGACAGTTTTCAGCCTTGTTTATATACTTCAATGGGAATTGAGATGTGATTTCTGTATTCCCTCATTGGAAATAACTCAATTGAAGGATAGATTATTCATGAACACTCTATTGGCAGCAAAATGAAGAGAAATGTCCAGTGCTGCATGGACAGGCGAGGGTGTTAGAGGCTGCTGGGAGTACAGACAGAGGCCTGAGTGCAAGTCCCCGTTCCAGCACGTGTCGGGTATCTGACGCTATGAAGTCATCCTTCTGTCATTGCTCCTAGAGAATTCTGACAACTGAAATATCAGAAGTGAAAAGCTCATTGCCTAAGCCTTTCATGTATTTCCCGAAGTATGGGATGCATTCCAATGTGATCCTCATTTTAGGAGGTACAAAATGTTTAGTAACCCTGAATGAATGAAGATGAAGCTATTCCCTTTCAAGTGTACTGTCAGCCCTCTAATTAGAAGGAAGAAGAAGACTTGGTTTTAACACCTGTCTAACCCTGACCATTATCCACATGGCGATCAGGTCTCTGGCACATAGCCTGAGAAGAAAAGAAATTGTAACTAGAATGTAATGTTATTTTGTTTCCATTGTTTATATTTTTAAAATTAATTGCCATTTACTATTTTCCATTCTGGTTTTCCATCTAAAATTGTACAGTGAATTCTTCCTTTTAGGATATTTAAATTTTAAAAAAGAGGTGATTTAAATAATTAGTGCACCCAACACCCTGACTCAACACAAATCACGCCATGGTAACAAAGGCCTGGTATCTAGAAACATGACGTTCCTGTTCCCGGGACCCATTATTAAGGGGCTGCCATGCTTTGTGCAAGACACGGTTGCACACAAGCGCACCGCACTGACTCTTTTCCCTTCAGGACAAGAATAAGCACGTTCAAACATGAACAGACTGCCACACAGATCACATCGGCTGAGGCTTCTGTGTCTATCCTCTCTAGAATCCCATGACTCGAATCCTTTCTTTCCCACTGACTTACCTTATGCTTGTGGTCTGGAGGCACCATGGCTGAAACTGCTATTCCATTAACACACTTGGATGTCAGCTCAATAAGCAAAGAGTCCAGTAGAGAAGACACAACATGTACAAAAGTAATATATGGTAGGAAATCTTCAGGTAGTTATAGAACAGTATAATATTGACAGAGAAAATGGAAATCGTAACCAAAAACGGTACCTACCTTCTACTCTGTAATGTGGGCAGATTAAGTGGTCCATTAGTTCATGTCTATGTATCAGTTAGTCACGGCAGCAGAAGCTTACTGTGATTGCATTTTTTTTTTTTCTTTCACAAGTGTCTCAGAAGAGGTAGTGACTAAAGATGCCTTCTCTATCCAAAAGGAAATCAGGCATACAAATAAAAATCATCATTGAACTGTGATTGCATTTTAAAAGTGCTTTCATTATATTTTTATGTTCTATCTTTTCAAAAGTAATGTAATGCATGTGGAAAACATTTTTAAAACAAAAACAATTGATAGAATAAATATCCATTACGTGTAGCAACAGTCTAACACTAAACATTTTGTTGTATTTCTTTACAATCTTTTGATACATAAGGATATTT